>NC_090925.1:858491432-859846611 GCF_040938575.1 Ambystoma mexicanum | reverse complement strand
ACTCGCAGAGAGCCCCGAAAGGCCGGGGGGGGGGGGGGGAGTGGGGAGTTCTCTGAGAAGCAGGTCCCGCAACAGCTGAAGCTAGTTGATACTTGGTGCTGACAGTTGTTACCCTGATCCTGTCCCTCTCACTAGCAATTACTGGTAAGCGGCCAAGATGGGGGCACCTGATAGAAAGGCTGTTAAAAGGTCATGAGGTTCTTGTCATGTTAAGGTTTCGGTTGGAGCACAGTGTAGCAGTTTAACTCAGTTTAGGGTGTTGGGCAGTTAATTACTGTGGGGAGGGCCTGCGGGTAGGCAGTTCCAGCAAAATTGCTGATGGGGAGCAGGTATTTGTGGTATTCACGATTGATGTTTTTTTTTTGCTTTTGTTGGTCACTAAGCTTTTCGGGAAGATGGGATTTTGTTTTGTTTTATTAAGGAGAATGGAACAGCTACTAACTTGTTCTGGCGCTTGGCTGAGTCACATTTTTTGCAGGCACATCACTATGGAGTACCAGCGAGGTTGCCCTGTCAGGGGCTAAGATTGTGGGCTATCTCCATGCTCTGTGCCCCAGCACACCCGCCTGTAGCCCACATGCATAACACCAGCACAACTGGGGACGCTCCCGATCTCTCCCACTTCATCCTGAACGTGCAGGGGCTTAACTCCCCAATTAAAAGCAAGGCCATCCTCCAGAGGCTAGCAACGCTTGCTCCCGATATGGTTTTTCTCCCTAAGAGTCACCTGCTCATGGAGGACGAGCTGCGCCTGACCCACAAACCTTACTCCAAGTCCTTCTTTACCACGAGTGGTACGACAAGAGGGTTGGCCATCCTAATTAAGAAGGGGCTTCAATTTAGGGTTTCGAAGTGCTGCGGTACGCGGGATACAGGTTCCTTGCAATCAATACTAAAAATTGGGGGTTCGAAAGGATGTCTATGGTTTTCACTGTACGACCGGAACTCTGGGACAGGAAGTCTTCTTCGTTGCACTAAATCTTTAACGGGTTTCTCCAACGACTAACTGTGTGGTGTACCCCACCAAGGATAAAACCCTACCGCCCCACCCCCAACACTTTGAGGGACCGCTCGGTGACAAGACCTTTAAATTTTGACATTCAGAGGAACAGGATTATACGTTCTACTCTGGGGTGCAGCAGTGCCATTCCAGGCTGGATAGGGTGCTGGTCTCCAGGTGGCTTATCCCGACGGTCACCAAACGCGAGATCCTCCCAAGGGTCTTTTCTGATCATGTCCCTGTCTGTACTTATCTGGACCTTGGGGTCAAGACAGGGAAGCAGCGGAAGATATAGCATTTCAATGATTTCCATTTAAAAGATGTAGCTATGAAAGCACATCTCTGGAACTCTTGCCAACTATTTTGCTGAAAACTACACGGGAGCCATGGACCAGCATGTAGTCTGGGACGTGCTATGGCCGTCCTCTGGGTCGCTATAATCAGCCACTCTACGGCGTACACCAAAGTCCGAAAAGTCAGTGAGGAAGAGCTAGAAAGCGAAGTCCGCCAGTTAGTGGCCAATCACAAAATGGTAAATGCACGCAGATCTCTGCAAGAATTGGGAACCGCACAGAAATTGTTGAAATTTCAGCTTCCAGATAAAACAGCACAAGCTTTGCTCTCTGCCAGTCAGAACTATTATACAAGAGGTAACAAAGCCAATAGGCTCTACGCAGTGAAACTTCGCAAACACGCTCAGCACAAATTCATCCCATTCCTGAAGGACAGCATTAGTAGGAAGGTCAACCAAGAGGCAGCCAAATTGGCGCTCATGGAAATGGGGGGCCAGGATTCCCAGGGAGAGGGACCAGAAATCATGCTACATCACCCAGACAGGGGTCACACAGCTGTAGGCCGATGATAGAAAAGAGCTTAAATAAGATATCACAGAGCAGGAAGTCCTGGGAGCTAGTCAGAGCTTCGAACCAGGGAAGGCGCCGGGCCTGACAGTTTCACTTTTTAATATGCTTTTGCTGCAATGGTCCCCCACTTGACTAAATAGTTCAATAGCTTTTTGGGACTGGGGCGGTCTCAGAAACAATGGCTGAATCCACTACCACGCTCATTCTGAAGCCGACAAGGATGGACTGGATCGCTCAGCATCTAGGCCAATAGCACTTCTAAATGTAAATGCGAAAATCTATGATGAAATCCTGGCTTGCAGGCTGACCAAGCAACTTCCCAACCCGACTGATCGGGACCAAACAGGCTTCATAGCGGGATGAGGGGTGCACAACATCTGTAGTCGTAGACGCAATAGCGGCTAAAAAGGAAATCCCCAAGCTTTTTGTGCTGCTGTCCTTAAGCCTGCAAGGCCTTTGATAGCATAGACTGGACCTACAGGGAGGAGGTTCTGGGAAGCTGCAACTTCAGCCCGAACTTCATCCAGCTCGTCATGGCCAACTACAGAGCCCCCAAGATGAGGATAATGTCAAAGGCCAGCTATCCCAGTAAATTCAAGCATAGAGGGGTACGTGACAGGGCTGCCCGCTTTCGCTCCTCATTTACTCTGGCAATGGAGCCTTTGGCTCAGCAAGTCCGGAACAATCCGTTGATCCCCAGGGATAACTTTACGAGGAGCCATGCACATAAGTGGCACTGTACACCGACAACGTGTCGTTTCCTGTCAGACCCCTCAGGTCCCTGCCCAAACTTCCGGGGGCCCTAGATGAATTTGGGGGTGTCGGTTTCAGGGTGAAGATAAATCCTTGTGCCTAAACATCAAGGAGACCCATGAAACCCTGCACATGCTCAGGAAGAGCTCTGGCTATAGATGGGCGACAGGCAGGCTGCCATATGAGGAATCTCGATCATTACCACTTTTGATTTGCTAGCTGGTGCAAATGTCCCAGGCCCGATAAAAGATACTAGGGACCAACAAGAAATTTTGTGGATGGGCATAATCCAGGCTATAAAGATGACCCTGCTTCCGGAACTTCTTTATGTTTTTCCAGCACTACCCCTAAAAGGTGCGGGATCTCGAGGGGCTTATCACTAGGTTTATTTGGTCGGGAGGCGTCCAAGGATTCCAAAGAAGGTCTTTTTAAAAGCCCCAATTACGAGAGGGTTGGGAGTACCATCAGTGGGGAACTACTTCCTGGTGGCGCAAATAGCACAGGTATTGGATTGGCAACCAGATATGCGGGCCTCAAGGTGGAGAGATATTGAAAAAGCGGAATTGGTAACCCCGCTACATGATCTTCCTTTCCTCACGCCAGAGGCCTGAGGTCAGGGCTGTTAACCCTGGCACAAAGCATGCCGGCGACTGGGGATCCCAAGGGGACTGGGCCCTCACACCCGGCACACATAATCCAGACTTTTTCCTGGGCATGCGGAGGGGGTCTTTTGCAGCGTGGGAGAGGGACTCACTGTAAAAGCTCTGCCTGTGCGAGTCCAAGTGATTCTGCTACATCCAGCTTAGACACTAGATTACCAATCCAGCAATCAAGAGGGTGGCCGCTCACACCCCTAAAGGGCTTGCACTCACAACGATAGATGGAAGGAAGTCGGAGAGGGTTTCACACTTATATAGCTCCTGAGGAACCCGGGGAATGACAGCAGACATCCTTATATGGCTAAGTGGGAGCAGGACATTGAGCGGGAAATCGGAGGAGTCTTAGAATAAGATTTGGCAACGAAGACACAAACACTCGAAGTGCACACAAGTTAAAGAGGAGGCCCATCAAGCTCTGCTACAGAAGATACTTCACGTCAGCAAGGCTTCCCTACTCTTGTTCAGGGAGGAATTGCCATAGCATTTTGATTCTGGACTGCCCATATAGGCGGGACAAAGACTGATATGCAAATAGATATTTCCTATCTGTGAAGGTACAGTGAGCAAAACCGTGTGCTGCAAACTCTTCTCAGAACAGGTTATCATAGGTTCTTTCTGCAGAGGAGCGCTTGCTGCCTTTTTTTAAATACTTCACTACATATCCCCCAGACATGCCCGATCGGTGCTGGTGTGAGGAGGAGGGAAATATGCTACACATGTGGTGGTCTTGTCCAGTTATAGCTACATACTGGAAGGAGGTCTTCGCATAGATCAAAGAAATAACTGGCACCCAGCTACCCCTAGATACCCTGGTGGTTTTGTCTGGGACGCTCCAGAAGATGGCGGTTATCAGCTCACAGGCCCTCGAGCATCACTGATAACTCAGTTACAGCGAGTGGTCAAAAGAACTAGAGCCTGTTTCCGGAGGACCCAGGAGGGAACCCCCGCCCCCCCCCCCCTCCCCAACTATTGGTGGACCAAGGAATGGGCGATGTTTGCTATGGATAGAATCACAACACTTCTGTCTAATTCTATCCCCAAGTACATGCGGACTTGGCACCCATGCCTTGAATATGTCAGAGATAGGGAGGCCTGCTTGCCTCATTTTATGTGAAACCTGTGCTTACTGTGAACACCTGGTTAGGGGATGCTTGGGACCATGGGGATGGGAGTCTGGGGCGATGGGATATGGAAGCTGTGTATGGACTGAGGGCCTTGCCCTGGATAATGGGGTACTATGTGGGTGTAGGGCTTGCTCACGCCCTACCTTGGACAAATAACTGAAAACCAGAGAGGATGAAGGGCAGGCCTTAAATATAGTAACCCCCAATGCGTTTTTGGCTGTTTGTTTTTTGAGGGGGGGTATAATGAAATGTCACAGGTTTGTCTATCGTTATTTGTTATATTGCCCAGAGCGGTTTTGTGACTGAAAAGTTAAAGATTACAAAAAGAAATATGTACCCATGCTAAATAAACGGGAGTCAAATTCAAATGCTTAGCCCCACAAAAGGTCACAAGTCTACAAAAACGGTTTCGCACTGTAAGAAAAGTTTCACAGAGAACCTCATTTGCAGGTCGGATGAAGAGAGAACCACTGCGGTCCCATACGTTTCAGCCCGTCACCTACAAATATCTACCTAAATATGCAAAAATTCTCCAAAAGGAATTACAATTTAACAGTTGAAACTGTGGATGTCCGCCCGATTCAGAGCTGTGGCTAGTCCACATTCTGAATTTCCATACAACATTGTTAGGAAATGGAGGAATACCTTCCATTCTCTGGAGATAATCTCTGTATATATGCTGGAGACAACACTACCTTTTGGTTTTGCAACTAACAGGACGACTAAAAAAAAAACTGGGAGGCAAGTCTGTTACCACCAAACTCATAATCAGACTACCTCTTTATATAATTTCCCAACCATGCTTTATGTACAAATATCAGCTTAATGTTAAGAATCCTCCGATTTTGGAACTAGAAGTTCTTCATTCTTTAACAATACTGCAATCATGTTGCAAACCTTGCATCCTCCAGAACCTCTTACGTCGTTCAGCTCAGCATCAGGGGAGCCAAGGTACTCTGGATCAGAGCGGTATGATCTTGGATCTCCACAGATAATCCCGCCATTGACAAATCAAAACCAACAAGGACAACAGAAAGTTGACAGGGCCCCTAAAAATCTAATACCACATATATAGCCTTCACAAAATATGGCTCACTACAATACTGTTTAGGGAATCGAAATAAGGATTTGACAGACAGGAGCTAAATGCAGCTCTGAGGTATCTGGCATCACAGAGTGAGCAGGAGCCATCTCCGGAAAATGAGGAGCTAGTACCTAGCATGTTGCAAACCTAACTTCCACATGAAATACAAAACAAAGTTATGTTGGACACCTGGAGGGTCCTCCATCAGGACACAGCAGATTACTCATTATTCTTCCATGTCCACCGTTCCTCATCCCAAATCGACCTGATCCTAGCTAACCACAGCTCCTGCAGTTCACGGACGAAGCCGAAATCGGCACAAGGGCTCTATCTGACCACTCCCCGATCCTCCTCACCGCAAGGATCTTCGACCAAGACCCCCCCTGAAAGACGCCGATGGGCCTTATATGAACCATTGTTACATGACATGGCGGTCCGTGACGCTATATTCAAAGCAATTAACTACTTTAAGGAAACCCCCCCCCAACCTCACCTCAATAGCTACGAGATTGGAGGACATGAAAGCTGTAATCAGAGGGGAACTAATAGGCCAAGCCGCTGCATACAGGAGGAGGCGAGTAGTTAGGGGGGCCAGCTGGAGGAGGAAATGGCTGAGGCAGACTCGATCCTGAAGAAGAAATGGTCACCTAAGGCGGCCAAACGGGTGATATTAGCCTGCACGAAACTGCAGGCCCACTATGCAGAGGACACAGCGCAGTCCCTGATCAGGACAAAGCAGAGCTATTAGGTAAACGGCAATAAGGCCAACAGATACCTGGTGAGCAAACAAGCTTGAACACGCAGACGAAACCACAAAACCGCCCTGAAGGACCCAGAGGGCAGAACCTGGTATGGGGAAGAAGCTAAACTACAAATAGTGGCAGCCCATCTGGCTAACACCCCGACCTCAGCCCCCCGCCCGCAGGCTCTCCAGGAACAATTTGTAGCAGGTGCCCGGCTACCGCAGCTCTCGGAAGCAGACAGAACCGCCTTAGAGGCCCCAATCACGACAGACTAGGTGGAGGAAACACTCAAGGCCTTGAAACCCAGGGCCCCTGACCCAGACGGCTTCCCGCCTAAGTTATATAAACTCTTTCGCCCCTCTGCTTCTGAACCCGCTGACAGAGCTCTTCAACTCCTACCGAGACACAGGATCTATAGCCCCATCTATGCTGGAGTTCACAACAATCATGCTCTTGAAGCCAGGCAAGGACCCAAAAGAATGCTCATCGTATAGACCGATATCACTTCTTAATGTGCACGCAAATGCTTACTCAAAAGTATTGGCGAGCAGGCTGGCCTGCGTCCTACTATCATAGACCAAGACCAAGACGGATTGAAAGGCAGAAACACTGGACAACATCCGCCGAGCACTTAACCTCATCGAAGTGGCATCCCGAGACCGACAAGACCTGGCATTTCTGACCTTGCCACCAAAGCCTTCGACAGGTTAGACGGGAACTTCATGTGGCTCACTTTAGAGGCATTCCGGTTTGGCCCCGCATTACAAAGGATGTTGTTGGCCAATTACATAGCCCCGAAAACATCACTGAGACTCAACCAAAAGACCTCCATCTCGATCCCGGTCTCATGCGGAACAAGGCAGGGCTGCTTGCTCTCACCGCTGATCTTTGCCCTGGTCATGGAACCATTCGCCCAAAGGACACGATTCAACGACGAAATCACTGGGCTGAAGATAAACGGGGAACAGTTCAAGATCTCTCTGTATGCTGATGATGTAATGATCTCCATCACCAACTGTCAGGCCTCATTACCCGCCGTCCTAAAAGAACTAAAGGCATTTGAACAAGTAACAGGATTTCAGGTGAATTATTCCAAATCGGAGGCACCGAGCATCAACCTGCATTGCCCCCCTCGTAACCACCCTTCAAGCATTATGCCCACTGACATGGAGCTCCAACTCAACAGCATACTTAAGGATACGCCTCACAGCAGACCCGAAAAAGCTATACCCAGCCAACTCCCCCCCCCCCCCTATTCAAGGAATTGGAAAACGACCTGCAACGCTGGGACAGCCAAGAAATCCCCCTTCTGGGATGGGTCACAGCATGCAAGATGAACTTCCTCCCCAGATTGCTGTACCTATGCTCCGCTCTACCAGTCTCTCCCCCGAAACAAGCCCTGGAGCAACTGCAAAAGAAGCTCACAAAATTTGTTTCGAAGGCTCGCAAGGCCAGAATACCATTAAAAGTCATGACAGGGCCTGCTAAATGGGGCGGCCTACGGCTACCCAACATCACAAATTACTTCCTGGCAGCCAATTAGCGAATGCCTCCGCCTGGACGGAACAAGAATTCCCCCCCTGAAATGGGCCTGGATCGAGCAAGCCAACTGTCAACCGCTGCTACGCTCCCTACTGCACACCCCAAGGGCCCTTCGGAGCCGCGGAACACAGATGCTAACATCTACCAGAGCAACCCTGGAGGCATGGGCATGGGCCCGGCGGACGAAGAAGCTGCCCAAGGGCCTGTCCCCGCTTTCCCCGATCATCTGGAACCTGGACTTCTCCCCAGGGATGGCGGCACCAAACTTCAACCAATGGAGGCCTCCGCTCCCTCTCGAAACTCTACGAGGTCAATTCCCCGCTTAGTTTCGAACAATGCAAGGACCGCCTCCAGGTAACGGAGAGGGAGAAGTTCACATACGCTCAACTACGTCATTGGATCTTGCAACCGGCAGTCCGTCAGGGGCAACCCGTGACCTGCACCCCCTGGAACATGCACTGGAGAAAGACACACACCGAGGGCGGATCACTAAGATGCATCACCTCCCCCAGGAGGATATATTGGCGGTCAGGCCCCCATACATGGCCGGACGGGAGACGGATCTGGACATCCCATCGAGAACAAGACATGGGTGGAAATATGGACAAGGATCAACTCAACCTCCAGATGCGTTACGAATAATGAATGCGCCCTCAAAATCCTCCATCGCTGATACCTCTCCCAGGTCCGCCTACATCATTGTAACGCATCTCTTGACCCAGGCTGTTGGAGACGTGTGGTGAGCAGGGGACCTTCTTCCATATGTAGTGGGGCTGCCCAACGGTGCAGGCCTTCTGGAGGGGTTATCATACAAATCATTGAGGACATTACCCAGCGCAGACTGCCATTGACTCCAGAGGTGATTCTCCTAGGAGGAGCAAGCCTGGACTGCTACCCGAAAGGACACTCTGCTAAATTGCTGACGCAACTATTATTAGCAGCCAAGATCACAGTGGCCCGCAAGTGGGCCCCATACTGCCCCTCTGGTGATTAAAAGTCTGGGAAATACTAGTGGCTGAGAAAGTCACAGCAGCGAAAGAGGGGACCCTCCATCGCTTCACCGATTGCTGGGCGCCAGTGTTGGACTACCATAGCAAATTCCCAGCGTTGACTTTTCAACTGCGCCTGGTAAACCTTCTAGGGCCACGGAGCCCGACGGACCCCCAGATCACCAGAACACTGCGGACATAGGGGAGACTGCAATGGGGTCCGCCGAGGGGAGGGAATGAACAAATTGCACTACTGTGGTTAACCTACCTGTAACCGAAATAAAGTTGTTAAAAAAATGTTTTAAAAAGTTGTGTTCATTGTGGCCCATTTACAAAATGTCTTCTGCATGTACCCCAATGCTCCATTATGCATATTCCCAAAATACAGTGAATGTCACAAAGGTATGCGTGCACGATGTCAGAAGAACCAGGAGTTAAAAGTAGCCCCTGGTAACTGTTGGTGTCAAGTCAAACATGCTTTCCTAAACTATAACCAGGAGCCAAGTGTCTCCCAGCTATTTCGAACCCTGCAGTTTCACCATCTCTAAAGATACACTTCACCGCAAAACAGCTCATAATCGTCACTGATACCTCTTAGGATGGGTAGGGGTTCTTGTGCTAAGAGACAAATTTCCTGGTTCATATAAAAACCCTTTGGGACAAGAGAGAAGGGTAATATCTACTGAAGTTTTAATGTCAAAGTACTTAGGGCAGGGTGCAAAATGTCCACTTACCACTATATGCATTGGCTAGTGATATTTGACTCTTGGCGAGTAAGACACAGTGTGCTGTATCTACAGAATTGAGGCGACAAGTGGCTTATGGAAAGTTGGTAGCTTGAACGTGTGCCCCATGCTTAGGGCATCTACAAGAAATCACTAACGGATACACAGCATATATATTGCAATATAACTTTCAGAAATATAATTGGACTTCAATATCTGACAAATCTATAATAATATTTAAACACAAAGATGTAGATCACCATTCCATCATGTGCTAGCCAAGTGATCTGAAATGGTCAGGTACCTGTATGTAGCATGGTTTGAAATTCAAGAAGAAAACAAACATGCCCTTGCCACAAAGCAGCTAACAAATGCCAGGTAACAAACGCCAGATAATGCTCACGAAGAAGCAACTTAAGGCCTCCATTGATAATTCACCACAAAGACAATTCAAGAAATTCACATATGCCACAGGAGGCAGACAACCTCCAGCGTCCACAGATGCATCTCTTTCCAAGACAGACCAGTACTAACCCTCACAGCACAGGCATACTCGCATCCACCACTAACATCAGCCAATTCACATGTGCCTTTCATCATATAACACCTCCTTGCATCTATTAAAAAAAAAAAAAAAAGGAAGACTCTACAGCAGAGTCTTCAAACTTTTCAACTCTACTCTAAACCTCAGAAAACTACTAGATACTGACAAAGGGGTTCTAGTTGTTCGCGCTACCCTGGGTAGTAATTAGGATTACATTCAATCGTATAGTTTATCAACACAAAGCTTGGTCTATTGTTGTACACTTGACAAGATGGTTCAGCCAACACGTGTTTCAACACTGGGTCTTTCTCAAGGCAATGATAGCGTCCTAATATGACCCCTTACACGCGGGAGGTTTCCCAACAGAACATCCCTCTTAGAACAGGAACATATAATAGAAAACAACAAATATTGCTGGCAAGCACTGCTACTTCGGGTTCCACCTCCAATTTCAGAGCTTCCAAAGAAGGAGTGAATTATTCCAAAAAAACATACTACTCCAAACAGGAGTATTATCCATAGCCACCAGGGTCAGATTAAGATGCTATTATTTCCATGAGAAAGACCCAGTGTCGAAACACCTGTACGCTGAACTATCCTGTCAAGTGCACAATAAACCAAGCTTTGTGTTGATAAACTATACGATTAATGTAACCATAATTACTACCCAGGATAGTGCAAAAAACTAGAACCACTTTGTCAGTATCTAGTATTTTTCCTGAGGTTGAGAGTAGAGCCTCTGGGTTCTAGTTGCACTGCATGCCCAAATACCTGCTAGGACTAGAGGGCACCGAGAGGCGGTCTTACTATTTACAAACTTTTGATACCCAGAGTTTCTGAACTACAACTTCCATCGCCGAGCCCTAACCATTATAGTCAATGGTGAGGGGGTCATGGGAATCCCAATAAATCTGGAGGGCTTCTGGGTATGGAGACCCCTGCTCTACAGATACCAACCACTACAAAATAACTTAACACTTCCCATATATCCCCGAGCACAAGATTACTCACTGCTTTCACACACACACACCTGAAAGAAGTAGAGACTAGCCTCCTAGTAGGGTCCTGCGAGAACTTTGCGGAATTGTTATTGTCTAAACAGCAAAGGGGTTTGGGGGCAACTACAATGCCTTTATGGCAAAGTACTTAAGTGAAGCAACTTACAGATGACCTCCGTGCAATCCTGCCCTAAAAATGCCTGGTCGGCCTTCTGCAGCTATCTTAACAAAGAAACTGACGGGAACCTTGACCCACCCATGTTGCTGACCTTATAAACCTAACGCCAACAGTTGTGTTATGAACCAGTCCTATACTTGGTAAATGTGCTGGTTAAGACTGCTCATCAACGTACTTTGTAATGTATTCATGTAACAGTTCTCAAAATGCTTGTTGTATGTATTTGCCCTCACTTCTGCCAATAAACCAAAAGTTTGAAAAAAAAATACAGATGGCTTGATGGGAAAAAAAACGAATACCCCCAGCAATAGTGCTCAAGGCCGGCTGTGCACTACGCTAGAGAGGCCTCAGAGGAAGCCAAAGCATGAACCTTTCCCTATGTGCCCCATCATAGCAAAGGAGCACACGCAGGGGTCAAAGTGGGACTTAAGGGTACGACGTTCCCTTACTTTAAGCGAGCCGCAAACATCTCACTGCCACTTCACTTATGTCAGCGAGAGAAGTCCTTTATAGCAAGACAAAACAAATTCCACAGACACCTGATGGCAAGCTGCTAGGTTTCCTATATGTGCCCTGAAACAAGAAGCCAGTGAACATACACAAGTCCCTTGCAAAGAGATCACGCCCCCGGTTTCCTTGTGGGAAGGCAGGAGGACCAATATGTGTGCCCCCGCGACAAGTTCTGATCCATAATAGATACATACCCATGTTCGATAAGACACAGAGCAACCCATGGCAGTGCAGCAAGAAACCTATAGACAGTGACTCGTTGAGAAACAGATAGTCCTTCATCAGAGCTATTATAAACGGTCCATCGAAAGTTGCCTCCAAAGACACTATAGCCTGTAGCAAAACAATTAGGCCCTTGGAAAGGCTGGTAAGATAGCTCACTGAGCTGAGCTGCTGCGATCGATCTATGTGTGATCTGCAGGTCACAGGATCGAATCCCGGCAAGGCCAACTCAGCCTTTCATCCACTGTCGATAAATTAGTACCAACTTCGGTTGAGATGGTTAATATAAGTTAAACGCTTAGGCGTAAGTGCTACATAAATAACAAATCATTATCATAAACAATCAGTGATTTATTCTAGGGACACTATAAAATGTCCCTTACGGCAAGGGCCCGGGAACCATAGGTATGTCCTGCAAAAAATATCAAGACCCCATAACCAACAGACACCCCTTGTGAAAAAAAACATTTGTATCCTTAGGAGTTTATGTTTATAACTTAGAAGATGCCAATATCCCTATAAATAACAATGTCAATACTTCTGGCCAATTATGGATTTGCAATGCACATACAAATATACTGCACAAGGGGCACGGAGTGTACAATAGTTATATACTGCAGTGCCCAAAGCACGCGAGGTGCACAATGTTTGTCCAAAAATAATGTTATACAAATAAAAAATGATATCACGGAACACAAAGCTGAGGAGTTCTCTCACCTGTCACAAGGTGGTAGACCTAATCGCAGAGCTCACCTGTACTGGGAGATAAGGGGAGGTTCGGGGTCAGTTTTCAGGTGCAGGGGGGTGGGGTCCGTGCTCGCAGGAATTGAGAGCGAGAGCTTTGGAGTGGCCTCTCACCTGCAAAGGGGGAGGGATTACGTTGCATAGAGGGCGTTTGCTTCTGTCACTGTCTTAGTACGACCCAAGGTGTTCGCTTGGCCCGTTGAGAACTGTCATCTATTTCGGAGGGGGCGTGGGGCGAACATGGGCGGAAAGGAAAGCTTTCAGCAATTGTCATCCTTGGGAAGAGGCGTCCACCTGGTGGTTTCTCCTGTGTTAAATCTACAAAGTGGGGGCGGTGATTTCTCGCCCCCTTGGAGGCTGCTCTTTTTTCCGCGGCGGGGGAGGAGGGCTCCACAGAGTGGGCAGTCTCACCTCTCTCAGGGGGGCTCTCCTGTCGCCTCTCATTCATCCCCTTCGTCGTGGGTCACGTGTCGTTCTCGCCGAACCCTCCACCTCACCCCCACTAAGATGTCACGTTCAAGATGGCAGCCCCGGGTGGGACCCGCGACCGGAAGCGGGAGAGCGCGCGCCCAACCCCTTTCCTCCGAGAGCACCCCGCTAAGCAGCCATGTAGAAGTCAGGAAGCAAAAACATCCACAATGAATGACGTTTTCGCCTGACATTAACATGGGTCCACTGAACGCGCACGCAGTCGTGCGGGCTCGCTCCAACTTCACATGCACGCGATTCGGTAATGGGAGAGAGGACAAGAGAAGACTCAATGCGGCCCTAGCGATAAGGAAAAATCATTGGGAGGCAGCGACACAAAAGACGGATTCAGAGCGTCCTTTAGACGGCCATCTTTAAAAGCGTTGTTTCCCGCCCAAGCCACGAGGTCTCTTTGATTTTAGCGAGTATTCCTCCGAATGTAGCTGACAGTTGAAGATAGCCAGGGCAGCAACGAAACCTACATGGTGGGGGAGGCAAACTCGGAAGCTCAACTCCCTCTGTTCTGCCCCAAGGGTTGTCTGGCGTGGGGCCCAATTAATCAAATGGTAGCAGTCCAGCATTACTTTGCCCCCCCTCAGTGGTCGAAGTGGAACTATGGCATTTTAAGGGACATTTTGGAGGGGTGTGGCGAGAGGCAGGCCTACTGAAAGAGTGCAAAAGTGAGTGGGGCTAGAAAAGGCAAAACATTCCTACTGATTTTTTATTTTTTACTAGCAAAAATAGCTATTAGAGGAAACTACTCACGGACAAAAGAGTGGCTTGCAGGGGTGCAATAATGTTTTTTTAAATGAAGTAATTTTACCACTGGTTTGCGGTTTGTGCTGTGCTTGCTTCTGGGTAAGAGGTGATAGAACGAACAGAGATAAGTGTAAGTGATGGAGGGAGAGAGAAGTGTATGTACAGACTTTACAATGGAGGGTGGGTACTCCATGGTGTCTCTAATATCTGTTGCCAAGAAGCCTTCCTCTAGCATGTGTTTTGGCTTTCTCTAATGTTCTATATTCATAAAGATATAGCTGAAGAATAGGGTTTACCAATATAGGGCTGCCAGACTGGATGCCCCATACCTTATCTAGAGTCACTGGACTGGTTTATGCTTTTATGGCCTATTTTATGTAAAGGAGGCTGCCCCTTGCAAGATGCTCTCCAAAGGGCATTGGAGCAGACGCTGACCAAGAAACAGCTTTCTTTGTAAGAAAGCTGCATTTGTAATGCCCACAAACACAACTAGATAGGACAATGCACACAGAATGTGTTTAAATGTCGTGTGCCGGTTGCACTACCAATGTATCGTCCTCCAAAGGATGGGAGGCCTCAGGCCGCCCCTTCAGACCTACGCGCATGCAACTGAGCTTCTGTTGCTTATTTTGTGGGAGAGGGTAAGGGGCGTACTCCTCCACGATTTCAAACAAATCTTCGCTAATGAAAAAAATGAACCATTACAGTACCCTTCTAGAAAGCACTGTTTACATTCACGCTTTAAGCGCTATTAATACACTCACTTAGTCATTGAGGGATCTTCAAGATAGAAATGCAATCAGGGAGCGACAAGATCCCAGACAAGCAATCGCAGATTGTGATCAAATGGTTGCTTGTGTCTCAAAGAATAAAGGAACGTCGCAGGCTCAGTGTGGAGTAGAGGCCAGGCCATGTGAAAAGGCCTGCTTCGCAACAAAGAACACGTTTGGTTCTTTTGTTTTAAAGGGGCAGACACCTCAGTAAGCACTGGTAGGGTGACACACTTTAAATCCCCCACCTCTCGTCACCTTGGCCTCTCAGCCAACAATCACGGGATTCACAGATCGAATCCTCTGGCAATGACTCCACCCCTAGAAGTCATCACACGCACCTGCAGTAATGCAGGTAAGGAACACAATCAACAACTGCCCTTTGGGCACCGTCCAGGAATGTTGTGCCTGAGTGAAAAAAGTAAGGGAACAATGTCTACTTTTTTTTTAAAGTAGAGGAACGTCGTACCCTTTAGTTCGTGTCCACTTTGACCCATGCCCCCCGTTCTACACCAAGTGATGTCTGGCGTGGGACCCACGTATCAAATGGTAGCAGCCTAGCATTACTTTGCCCCCCGTTCTACCCCACAGGTTGTCTGGCGTGGGGCCCACGTATCAAATGGTAGCAGTCCAACATTACTTTGCCCCCCCCATTCTACCCCAAGGGTTGTCTTACGTGGGACCCAAGTATCAAGTGGTAGCAGTCCAGCATTACTTTGCCTCCCCCTGTTTTACCCCAAGGGTTGTCTGGCATGGTGCCCAAGTATCAAATGGTAGCAGCCCAGCATTTCACATAAGCGCACGCATGCACACACACACACACACACACACACACACACACACAATTACACATTCACCTATTTAAACATACCATTTACCATACACTCGCTCATTTACTTGCGCACCCAGCCCCCCATACATTATACAATCATTCACGCATACATTACATACACACTCCTTGCACACATACATACATACATACATACATACTGAGCTAACATGCAGCACCCTTTAACACTGCTAGTTTCAGAAAATGCTTCCCTCGCGCCTCTCTCTAACAAAAAAGCAAGTGTGCACATCAGCCCCTTCCATCGGATGTCAAAGAACATATAAAGTTCTTATATGTTCACTTTCATCCGTGGGGATGGGGCTAATGTGTGCATTTGATTTTTGTAAGACAGAGAGATGAGGGAAGCCTTTTTTGAAAATAGCATCTTTAAAGTTTTGCTGCATTTGTCAGAGATGTCATTTCACCAAAATGCTAGGGGTAGAGTAAGTGACATCAAACAGCCCTTGACCTCTGATGACATCACAGGAAGTGATGTCATTTGACCCCACCTGAAGATCATCATGGGAAGCGATGGAACACGACCTTTCACCCCTTGACAAAACAGGAAGGGGCATCACATAGCATTGTTCCTAAATACACTACGAAAAATATGGTTACAATATCACTGTATGTTACAATATCACTGTAATGTGATATACATTTCATACAAGAATGGATCACGATATGGTCACAAAGTTTCCATCTTAAAGCTCTGAGGTTGCTCTTGGGCTACGTCGGAGGCGGCTGCAGCCCTAGGCTGCAGTGCAGCTTGACGTTCCAAGGACGCTTCCAGGACCATAGCAGGTCCTTTACTCTAACTCCTTCCTCCAGCACGACGAGTGCTGGAGCCGCCGAGATTGGAGACTGATAGCTGCTCGGATCGTTGGACATTGCGCTCCCCTCTCGCCCATCGCTACCCAGGTACGGGGTGCATACACAGTACCCAGCGACTTCTGGGCAGCTACCGGAGGAAGATTCTTGAGGAGCCGGCCTGCGTTTATACTACGTGGCTTAGAGCCAAAGGGGTAAGATTTCGCTAGGATCTCTTTCTTCATCTGAACGCCTTTACGCAGTTAAGCTGCACGTACCAATTAAACTGGTGACAGAGGTGCAGCTTTAATTTTGTCAGTCCATGGACTACCTTCGCATTTCTATATGGAGGACATAAACAAGCCTGGTTTTCCAAGCTGTTTGCCTGGCCATCCGGTTGTAAACAAATCTACAGAGGCGAGGGAGACTCTCTTGGTCTGGCCATGGCTCCCCAGCCGTCTCACCTCTGTGCATCAGGGACCGTGTTTCCGAGGTCCTAGCCTTAAGCACACAAAGGAGACAGAGGGGGCAGGGAGTTACCTCCCTCATGAGCAAGGAGCTTAAAGTACATAACTCTACCACCAGGAATTTCAATCTGGACCTGGTCAGTTCGCCCCCCACTTTTGAAAATACAGCACCATCCACCCCAGAGCGATCAGTCGGCAAGGGCCTGATAGACCCTGCTGGGGAAGCTTTCTCCGCAGCAGTGACTACCCTATTAGGAGGGATAAAGCAATATTCCATGAGTGACTCTGACCCTATAACATCCTCACCCTTAACCCTAGCAAAGTGCCCCGAGAGTTCATCTATCCAAGCAGACGACACTACCACTACGCAGTTTTCACATCTAAAAGAAAGTATGCTGATAGAACTCCAGCAGTGTCATAATTTACAGAATCTCTGTGCTCTTATGGCCACTGTAAATGATTTTGTAGCGGTCATTTGCCCGCATAAAGGCAGCATGGCAACACAAACTGACACAAAATTCCCCTCAGTTGAGCGGAAACAGCTACAAAAATCGGAGCATGGCTGCCAAACCAATACACTAGTAGCGAGTCATGAAACTAACCTTTACAATGGTTCCCTGCAAGAATCAGTCAGGACACCGACGAGTATTAAGAACAGACCAATCACTCCAGTCCTGTCGATGAGGAGCTACCCAAGGACATATCCATGGTATCATTAGAACCGGATCACAACCAAGATAAAAATAGTGAATTACAAGCTCCTGAAAGCAATCCTGCTCCCAAGCAAGCTGTCAAGCGGAATGTGCGATCAAATAAACTGCTAATGCCTTGTATCAAGGACCCTAGTACACATGCGTTTATCATGGACCATCGCAATTTTGTTATCTCAAATATCCTGAAAGTTACTGCAAAATAGACCAGAGAAACTTTAAGAAATAAAGTTCTAGTATGGCTGCGCCAACGCACAGGACCAGGCTCTGTTAGATTGTCGGATCTTAAGGTCATTCGTTGCATCGATTTGAGCGACTTGTGTTCCATGCCAAATAATGATTGTGTCATAGTAGGGTGCAGGTTTAGCTCACTTCCCCGCTATTTTAGTCTGTGTAATTACTTCCCGAGAGGGGACACTAACTGTATTTTAATTCTTTAAGTGTTTTTCTAGTGTATAACTATTAAGCCACATGTTAGCTTTATTTTGCTTATGGTTGTAATATGGGCTTTCCTTTCTGTTCACCTAGGTGGTCTATACTGGTTTTTAGGTCATACTTTTATTATGTTTCTTGTTCTATGTTACTTGTTGTTTGTACCATTTTTTGTTATATTACGCGCCATCATGCCTATGGGTCCATTGTGCGCTATATAAATAAAGTAAAGTAAAGTAATATCAGTGTGTATAGGCCCATATTACCAAATTACTGTGAATGCAAGCAGATGTCCAAGGCCAAATAATAATGATGTGTTATTGCATGCTTTGTGGGAGTGCTTGTACAAGTGCCGATACGCGCTGGACACTGATTGTATCTGCGCTAGCCTTTTGCGTGTAAAAATAACAAAAATCTGTATTTTGGTGCTGCAACACGCTTTGTGCATTTGACTCCGCCCACTATTCATAATCACCTACAAATACAGCAACCCACCTGCATTTGCGCGCACATTTTGTGGGATTGCTTGTACAAGTGAATATACGCAGATAGATATACGGCGGCTGAAGGATGAGTGTGTGCCAAACACCTAATTGATCTTTGATTACATTGGCGAACATCACTGTTTTATTCATTCAGGAATCTATGCCCCGAGAACAGTGATGACGCCCCGCTAGTGAAATAGGGAAGCTTATTAACAATGCAAAGATAAAATCAAAATCAGTTAAGAATACACCCTCAAACATCATGAAAAAACAACCTGCAAGTTTGTTGCAGCGTTGCTCATGATCTATTACTTCTGATATCAGAACCTTCTGTAACTCTGACCGATTGCTGAACCACGGCAGTAAAACAACTGGGAAGCGACTTTGCACAAATCTTGCCTCCTCCGGCAGTTCTTGCAAATTCGATAGCCCTAGAGGAAAATGTATTAGATCCTGGCACAGGGCAGCTACAGGACAACCACCTCACTGACCTCGACGAGATTCCAGATTCCCTCGAAACAGCAGGGTTTAAGCTGCCAAACGATTGCTGCAAGCAGCAGACAAAACAATCTTGTCTGCAACATCTGCCAAAGAACCCCATGCAAATGAGCCCAATCAAGTATCAAACATGTTGCAGCCCACAAGAGAAATAGTCGTGCAAGTCCACGCGACAGCTACCCCGGTTACTTGTCCTGACCGATGCACGCGGGACTTACAGCCGGTTGCCACAGATGCTGTATGTAGCATTATCTCAATAGAAGCTCAAGTCGCAGACTCAATCAAGAAAGTTGAGGTCGAAATGTCTGAATGTTAGAACGGCGCAACGTCTCCTGTCTGCTTGCCCTGCCCTGTGATCCCTAACCTATCGCAATCCCCGATAATGTTCCATACTCCCCCATAACTCAACCCAGAGCTTATATAAGCTGTCCATTTTATTTACTAACCCGACACCACGTCGTCCCAGCCACAACAAACCAGATAATACTTAATCAGTTGATATAACATTAACTCCAATGAATACAGCCTTACTAACTTTGGCAAAATTATATGATTTGCTAGACAGGGAAATTAGTAAACAAACCATTCTTCATTCATCTTTAATAGACAAAAGTCTAAATATTACACCCCTTCCAGTAGCGACTGACAAAGAAAGACTGGAAAATACTCCTAGTCTTGTTGCGAGGAGTGTGCCGGTCGATCAATATATACAGAAAGCAAAAGACCCAGTTATTTTGGCTACGGAACTAAATTAGTCCATCATTACAATAAATGATTTTCCTGCTAAGGATAGGAAAAATGCAGAATCTTTCACACAGATGCTGAAGCCAGCTTTCACAATCTTTACCAAGATAAAAGCCACAGTTAAACATTCAAATCTACAAAAAAATCCCAAAATATAAAAAATCAATCCCAACCTGCTCAAACAGGTGCTTGTATATTCATGCAAGCATTAACCATGCCAAACAAACAGCAGACTATACCAAAAAATGCAATAACAAAAAATATCTGACTATAGCTTCGGCCAAAAGAGACCTACTAAAGAAAGATGTTCAGCCCTTTATGACCCTAGATCAACCAAATGTAATTCATTATGAGCCCCTAAAAGCATGAATCCAAGAGAATAATTTGATGGAAGAAGGGTCAGCCAAGCGTAAGATAATGCCCTTCAAAAAGAATCAAATGACTTTTCAAATCCTCGATTACAAACAATACTGCTGCTAACCTAACATATCAGAGGAATGACGACATTTACACTCTAGAGCAACATTGAAACTAAATCGCGAAATCAATTTTACCATATTCTGCATTGCCTAAATCTGCCTCCAGAACTTTTAATACCAGTCAGCAACAAGAGACTGGGTCAACAATAAGTGTGAATAAGATTGTTACATCTAATCAGCTAAAGATCAATGGCGGGGTTTATCACGAAACACAAGTCCCGAAGATTAGCCCACAAGGCCACTCATCCAGACACAATAAAAAACATATACAAATGCAAAGAGTGGTAAGCAACCTGATTTCATCTCTACCTGCAACACATAAAAAAGCCTGTTACCAGATGATGCTTTCTTGTGGAGGGGGAGCATATCCCAGCTATAACTTAAATAGGACAAGTGTATTAAATATTTTCAATGATATCCAGGCTCTAGAAGATTTTGTCTCCACCGACGTCGAACAAGTAGAATTCCCAAATAAGAATAATCTAACAACAGTGAAATTGTGGATACAATCTGGTATTGTATTAAACACCCTATGGAAAGCAAGAGTCCAATTATTCAAACTAGGATTTATCCTAATGCAGGATAGCCAGCCAAAAAAATATAGAGCCTATAACAGCCCCCCAGAGAAAGACTATAGATATAGAGACTATGCAAACTTATCCATTGAGGATAACCTACTCAAGAAACAACCCATTAATCCAACGACAGATGATCCCTACTCAGGGGCAAAGAGCGACCCATGAAAAATAGCAGAAGATCTAGCCAGCTGTAATACAAGGGGATTCAAACATCTTCTAACCAACACCAAAAATCCCTTTATGGATTATGATATAGTGCGACTGCAGGAAATCTGGTTAACGGAACCACCTGCATGGGATGGTTATGATGTTCTACTCGTACCGGCTAAACGTCTATTGAAAGGTAGACCTATGGCAGGACGCCTAGTAGTGGTGAAAAAAGGGCAGGGTCTGACACTAGAGCCTTGGGCCTCCCCAATATGTTTATACAACTGATAAAAATCAGTACTCGAGAGTACTGGCAGTTGTGAATTTATATTGGAACCCTATAAGTATTCTCACACACAACTTCCTGAACGATCTAGAAAAAGCCCTTGATTTAGGTGTGAACGACACTGCCGTCAATTACACCCTAATAGCAGGTGATCTTAATATACATTGCTTTCCAAATAAACAGCATAAAGTCCTACATACAGCAAAGCTATGGCTAAATCTTATGATTGAAAGAGAATTCATAATGCTAAATGGGGAGGTTCAATGTGATATCCCACCACAGGAGACCTGGACAAGGGGCACCCAAAAAGCCATTATTGACTATGGGCCTCATTACACGGTAGGCAGTAAGGGTTTACCGGTACCGGTAAACCCTTACCGCCTTACTACGAGGTCCCTTTGCGGGACCCGACCTTAACGGCTGGTTTTACCAGCCGTTAAGGAACGGGCCCGCAAAGGGACCTTGGTGCTAATTACGGTACCGCAATTTGCGGTTCCGTAATTAGCTCCTTCCCCATTCCCATTGAGCCTTATGGGGGCAAAAATGGGAATGGAGAAGTGCCTTGGTGAATGGGGAATTACCGGCCCCGCTCACCCTGGAGTAGGGCGGTAATTCCGCCATCCACCAAGGCGGACACAGTAAAATACCGGCGGCAACCATGGCGCTAATAGCGCCATGGTTACCGCCTACCGTGTAATGAGGCCCTATGTCTTTGTACATAGAGATATGTTCCAGATAATTAGGACTTTTAAAGTAATCCCACAATACCATAGCGACCACAAACTTCTACTAAGATGGGTATGGTCTTTTACAATAAAAACACTCCAACTCACTGAAGGACAAAATAGATTTAAGTGGTCCACTGATCTTTAAGTCATCTGGCTAATTGGGTAAAAGATCCTCCTGAATTCCTAAATAATGACCTCATCAGATCAGACTGAGTATATGTAGCAGCTATGCAGAATTTTAAACTACTACCCTCTAGCCAGCATAAACCACGATATAAACATAATGGCACATATGATTATGAACTTCATAAGAGAAAAACACAGCTACGTAAAGACATAAGGAACGTAGCTCTTTTAAGCGCAGAGCTAAAACCAGCTATGATTCTAAAACTAAAAATGCACCATCAAAATTGGTTAAAAGTAAACAAATATCTTACCATACAAAAGATGCAGAATAAATGTTAAAAACTTTAGGGTAAAAAAATTCAGCTGCAATCTGCGCCCTTTTAAACAGTGCACTTCATGACACTCAGATGGCAATGCAAATTAATGCTGTACAAGAAGACAAATAGGTAGAATACTTTAAAAAATGATATGCTCAGGAGTCACCCTCAGAGTCGAAATATCAAAACCCACTCAGTAGGCTCCCAGATGCAGTTTGATCAAGATGACATAATATATCTACGGGGTAATTCATGGAATAATTGTGCGCCGAAATGTGTGGCGCAAGCGTGAAAAAGCCAGCGCATGCGATTCATGGAAGACTCTGCGCGTGGTTTTCCCGGGAGCTGCACCAAATCCGCGCTTACCCTACACGTCACTGTGACTATCCAAACGTTGTTCACGACATGCACAGCTAAAGCGCACAACTCCTAGCACACACACCTAAAAAGGAGGCGCAACACGCAGAATGGGGAACAACGCGTGAAAATGTGGGCGTAACGGGGGAAGCACCGCTGGGAAATACACGCAACGCCCACACGCTCGCGAACAACTCGTATTCATGGAATCGAATAGGGAAGACCTGCGCACGCCAAAAGACACGCACACGCGTAAATATGTCTGCCACACGAAAGCCGGTGGAAGCGCCCCCGCGCAGTATAAAAGTGTGCACAAACAACAAACAGGCATATACAGCTACGATGAATGTCCCATTTCTCGCAGCCGTGATCATGGGACACTGCAGGCAGAGGAGAATAGCCAGACCCCGCATTTCTTTGCCCAGGACCAGCCTTTTTGGGATGCCTGATGACCAGGTCTATGGCAGGTATAGGCTTCCACCTCATATCATCCTAGACCTGGTCACTGAGTGGGAGGATGACCTCACATCACCCACCTTGTGCTCCCAAGCACTGAGCCCCTTGGAAAAGGTGCTCAATGTACTACATTTTTTGGCCACTGGGCCATTTCAGCACACAACTGCCATAGTCGAGGGCGTCTCACAGCCCACCAGTCACACTGCCTACACCAGGTGTTGGCAATCATGACTGCGCGCCCCTCAGTCCGCAGGCACATATACATGCCCAGAACACCCGCAGAAAGTCAGGCTGTGGTCCAGGACTTCTACAGGGTGGCACACCTCCCCAAAGTGCTCGGTGCCATAGATTGTACCCATGTGGCCCTATGTCCACCTAGGGCCACTGAGAACATCTACCGCAACCGCAAGCATTGGCATTCCATCAACGTTCAGGTTGTATGCGATCCCAAGGGAATCATCACCTCTGTCTATGCAAACTATCCAGGGTCCACCCATGAAAGTTTCATATACAGAATGTCCGCCCTGAGCCGGGACCTGGAAGCTGGGAAGCATGGCAACACATGGCTCATTGGTGAGTACAAATGCATGTGCACATGCATGCATGTTACATACAGACATATACACCAGCCCAACTAATGACAACCATTATCACCTCCCCAGGGGACAGTGCCTACCCTCTGAGCACCTACATGATGACGCCAGTACGGAACCCCACCACACCACCCCAGGTAAGATACAACGCAGCCCATATTGCAACCAGGGCCAAAGTGGATCGTACATTCGGAGTGCTCAAGTCACGCTTCCACTCCCTTGACCGCTCTGGCGGTCAGCTACTATATGCACCTCCAGTAGTGTGCAGGATCATTGTGGCAGCATGTGTCCTGCACAACGTTGCAACACGGCGGGGGGTACCGGTGGACATGGTGGTGCACCCACATCCCCAACCACACGCACAGGCGCTGCGCATGGGAGGGGAAAGGGCACGTGGCGAGGCAGCCCGTACCCAGCTTGTGGCCGCATTCTTCACCTAAACTCCCACCCCAGCGGAGTGCACACAGGCCTGGCACATACCAGGTGACAATTGATGATGACAAAGGGACAGTCAACTGTCACAACCTTACCATCCTGAGAATGTGTCCACGGAAGTGCTACATTGTGTGCATCCCTAGCTACTTAAACATAACCAATCCCGTGTGACCAAAAGGAACACATGCAAGGTGCATATCCCACCAACCTCCTGCAAAACAGGGCATGAAAATACTGTTATGTCACCTAAACCCTCCCAACCCCAATGACCCCCCGCCGGCCTTACCATGCCATGGCATGCAACGCCAAAACAGCAAACCAAATGCACAACACATGACACAATTGTCATGAAGTGCCACGTGCGAAAAGTAAACAGGCAGTAGACAATTACACCTGACATGGAATCTGATGAAATGAGTGACCAAAATCTCCCACCCACAAAAAGTGTGGCACAAATGCATGCCACCAGCGGTACTAGCAACAAAAGTCAAAATGCCTGTTACCATGAACATTGGGCAATAGAAATTTGCCAATAGAAACACTGTGTGCTGCGTGTGTGTCCCCTGCAACACACTGCTCACCAGACAGCACAGTGAGTGCGCTGTGCGTTGGTGAAAGCCCTTGAGCATCATGAAAAATAAGTACAATCAACCAAAAGTACCCTGTGATGCATGTACACGATCAAGGAATTGGAAGTGATCATGCACTGCAGGGAGACAGCATGCCTGAGAAGGTAATCTGGGTGCACATGTGCATTGCTCGCCAAGAGTGCACTGACAGTTATTTATCACCAGTACATTTGCAGAGTGGAGCAAATACTTTGAACGCAGGTAGACGGAAGTAATGACTCACACCCACACGCACAATTAGAGAATGAGTGCTCTTATACGGCTATTTATTCATAGTAAAACATACATAAAGCAATACGTGATAGCACAGAAATAAATCACAGAAAAGATAATAAGCTAACAAGAATACATCACCATGGGCGTTACTGAATTCCTCATCTCGCCAGAAGCGGCTGAAAGACCCTGGTAACAGCCAGGCTGAGAGCACAACAGCCCACAGGTATGTGGGAACAAGGTGTCCCCCCTCCGACTGAGGTCTTTGTGCTTTTTCCCGCCTGACCTTTCCAGAGCTCCGCATTATATGCCCTCCTCAAAAGGGGTGGCAATTTCTCGAACCTTCTGGCATTAGCGCTTGCGTGTTGATGAGTGACCGTTGGTTGCTAGCCGGGTCGACCGACGGTAACCCCAAGGAGCAAAGCGCTTCCCTCTCCTAAAGCACCACAGAAAACAATTCCATAACTCATCCTCAACCTTGGCACGGGCATAGCAAACCATAACAAACCTTATCGGGTACCAGCCGGCACCTGTGGATCCTAGCTTTCCCAGTTTCGTGTCCTTGGCTGAGGCATGCATACCAGTCTCAGCAACGAATAACGTTGGAAACCTGTTTTTCAGTAAAATCTGTGTGCAAGTGCAGCTTTCGCTGAGGCATGGAATAAATATCCATTATGGCTCTGAGTGCCCCCAGAATGCATTGCACACCAGCGCCATGTTTTAGCTCAAGCATCACAATCCACCCTTGGATATTTACCTTCCATAGCCCAGTGGTAGAGGAGCCGGTCTTTGAAACCGACGAAACATCAGAACTAAGTTGGGAATACATTGAATAAAACAACAACCAGCTATTATGATAGCTAATATAATACAAATGCAAGCAAAGGCGTAACGCAGTGTACCCCCAACATCAGGCATCCATGAAAATAACCAATCCCACCAATTCCCAGTATGATCTTGAGACACTTGGGAAATTAAGTCACTCAAAACTCGAATATGACTTTCAATGGATCGTGAATGGTCACTTAGATTAAAACAACACATACCTTCAACTGCGTTACAACCCAAGTTATGTTTCAGCAACAAATAATTAACGGCAGCCCTGTTTTGCAAAGCTACTTTTCTAATAACTTTGCTATCAAGTAGCAACTCTTCTAATGCTTGAGAAGTGTGATTAAGTCCTTTTACTACTAAACATGATAGTTTAATTAAAGATTTGTAACCCCTAGCAGCTAAAGCCCAAATTCCCACTAATGAAAGTGCTAATGCTAAAACCTCAGCCTCTGATAGCAAATGCACATGTGAATCACAATCTGGAGGTAGACCCACAGATTCGAAAGTTGATCTTTTGCTTCGAGACATTGCTGGGTGTAAAGGGAACATCATTAGTCCTAATCGAGTTAAGGCACATGGACCTCCGGAAATGTTAGCTGGAATGTAAGTGTATGTGATGTTGCCACATGAAAAAAGCCATCCTTTTGGAAGTTTCACATGGTTTAGATGACCGGCAGCTATCACTGTAAGATTGCAAGACATAGGGCCTCATTACGAGGTGGGCGAAATGGGTTTAACGCCGCTGGTAATGGTGCCGGTGACGTTAAACCCATTCCACCCTATTACGAGGTTCCCTTGCAGGACCCGCTCTGAACGTCTGGTCAGACCAGACGTCCTTTGCGAGTCCTGCAAAGGGACCAGCCAGCTAATAACGGGCCTGTTAATAACGTGGCTCAATGGGAATGGGTTTTTTGAATGAGGAATTACCGGGTCCTCCAAGGTTGGAGTGGCCCGGTAATTCCTCATTCAAGAAACCCGGACCCGAGTTTGGAGGCAGCCATGCCCTTCTTAAGGGCATGGCTGCCTCCAAACTCGTAATGAGGCCCATAGTGTTGTTCACATTGGTACATGTGCTTGGAACTGGCACAACCTTTTCTCAAATGCAGTTTGATTTTCCTGTTTCGTTAAATTCAGCTGTTGGCATTTGCCGATTTCACTCGGTTGACAGGTCATAAAATAACAGACATCTCCTTGAGTCACATTGTAAGTTACAATACGTGTCAGGTTTCTCCATTTGCGATCTGTTTCCTGGCAAAACCTACAGTACTCATAGACAGAAGAGGACTGTCTGACGTCGGAATCTTGTACCGCAGAATCATGGTGCATGATGCCAAAAAGGTGCTTTAGAACCGGAACTGGCGTCGGCACGCTACTAAACAAGTAGTCAGCAAAGCTTCGGCATTGGGCATGTCAGTAAGGCGAAAGTGAGTAATGTTAAGTACCTGTTGTGCCAAATATGACCACATATTCGCTGTTTGGGTAATCATAGGGGAATATCTTCGCCGCCCTAAGGACATCTCCTGTCTAGCTGGCATCAACGTTGTTTGCGTTTGCACCTGACATGTTTTCCGCATTCCACGAATCCAGTTCTTCGGTCTGGCTGGCTTTTCGGCATCGGCATTGGGCTGCTTTCAGGCATCATTGCTCATCATCAGTTTCCCATGGATCACTGGAACAGATGTGACATTTCTCGCTGGTAGCAGCATGCCATTTGACTCTCCCAAACGGAGTCCATTTAGTCCCACAATCACACCAGCCAGACACAGGATCTACAAGGCAAACCCAGAAAAGAGATATCAGTGTTGAAAATCACTCTCTTAGGTAACATTTGTCTGGGGGCACATACTGTCATTTTTCTTTGTGGGGTTCCATTACTAAGACTACCTGGTCTTTGCCTGACGCAATAACATCTGCGGGCACCGGTGGGCCACTTGGTCTTTCGACCCACACCTTTGCACCCAGTACCATACAGTCTGAAGAGCCAAAACCACGATCCCCACTTTGGGAGGCTCCCCCTTTTTGATCATGGACAACTTAACAGGAACAATAATCAACTAGGCGACTCAATCGCCCTTATGAATCGGTAACACTTGGTCTCCACTATTCATTAAGATGACTTTGATCTCGCCTTGGTAATCGGTATCAATGACCCCTCCTAGCACTTTAACTCCCTTCAATGCTAATCCAGATCTAGGGGCAATCCATCCCATATGTTCAGGTGGAATCTGCACTCCAATCCCTGTTTCAATCACAACAATCCCTCTCGTGTCCAATCTGATTTCTTCATGAGAATGCAAGTCTACCCCTGCTGATTCTGGAGTCGCTCGATAGGGAGCTAAAGAACCCGGGATAATTTCCCAGTACAATAGGGTCTCTCTAACTGAGTTGGATTGAATCTGTAAAGCAGGAGTGATTAGTCGCAACAATGGAGTCTCATGAATATTCACTGGGCTATTGATTAGCACTTGCACCACATCAAACACACGATCACGCCAGCCTGCTAAACTGCCTTTTCCAGATTTGCGCAGCTGTTCTTTCAACAACCCATTGATTCTCTCAATTAACCCTGACGCTTCGGGGCAGTATGGGACATGGTATAACCACTCAATACTCTTTTCCTGACAATATTGCTGAATTAATTTGCCTTTGAAGTGTGACCCATTGTCACTTTGAATTTGCAAAGGCACTCCGTAATGCAACGTGATTTGATCTAACAACTTAATGGTGTTCAGTTGTGTGGCACATTTGCACGGCAAAACCATCATATATCCAGAGTATGTATCCACAATGGTGCATGCATACTGACAGTCTTTGCCGATTGGCAGAGGACCGATATAATCGATCTGCCAAATTTGACCTGGTAACTTTCTTCTCCGCAACGTGCCCTGGACAATCTGAGGGATAGGCCTATGCTGTTGGTGTTGGCACACCGGACATTGCAAAATTATTGTTTTCACTACCTCTAAAGGAATACTGATTCCTCGAGCTTGTGCCCACCTGATAGTAGCCTTTTCTCCAAGGTGCCCACAGTTCTGGTGAGCCCACTTTGCCAAACCCTCCAAATCGTCTTCCTGAGCCTCTGCATCCACAGATGAAATCTTGGTGTGTTCATCTGCAACAGAATTGAACCAACGTTCTAATGAATGAGTAGCACAATGCGTATCCACATGATGCCCAGTGACTTCACTTTGTGATAACATTTCCCCAATATTTTGCCACAGTTCTTTTCCCCACAACTCTTTTGAATGAATCTTCCACCCATTCTTTTGCCAGGTTGGCAGCCACACCGCCAACCCATTCGCCACTGACCATGAATCTGTGTACAAGTGACATCGACCAGGGGTCTCTTGTTTCAATGGTTGGTAAACTGCATACAGTTCTTTAAACTGACTGCTCTTCCCTTTCCCTGATGTTGTCAAAATCTTTTTAGTCTTGGGATTGTATGACACCCCTTTCCGGTATCGCTCGGTTCCCACATATCGAGCCGAGCCATCTGTAAACCAGGCATGCTCTGTCTGCTCTACGGTCAAATCGCCATAGGGTACTCCCCATTTAACGGGAGACTCGCGTTTCTCAGACACTTCCGGTGGTATATAATCTGAGGGTGGTATGTTGGCTACTTACTCATGTAATTTCGCAAACCCCACCCTTTCCTGATTTAGCTCTGTCTTGAATGTACCATTTCCATTTAATTATACTGGCTTCTTGAGTGTGTCCTATTCTGTGTGTTTTAGGAGAGCTCAATACCCACTGCATAATCGGGATTTCAGGCCTCATCAACAGATCATGCCCCACTGTCATTTGCTCAGTATCGACCAGGGCCCAATAACATGCCAGCAACTGCTTCTCGAAAAGAGTGTATGCATTACCAGCATCGGGCAACTTACAACTCCAGAACCCCAATGGCACACGTTTCCTGTCTTGTTTCTGCCACACACTCCAGTTAGCGTAATTGTCTTGCACAGACACATTTAATTCCACTTCGCCTTCCTTCACTGGCCACAAATCAAGCACCTGCTGCACGGTGTCTTTCGCCAAATCAAATGCTTTTTGCTGCTACTCCCCCCACTGAAACTCATATTTCTTACGTGTCACTTTGTAGAGGGGGCCCATTATCTGCCCTAAATGGGGAATGTGATGTCTCCAAAACCCAAACAGCCTAATGAACTGCTGAGTTTGCTTTTTTTTCATTGGAGTGGTGAACTGTATTTTCTGTCGGGCCTTCGACACCATCTCTCGATGCCCATTATGCCACTGAATCCCTAGGAATATCACTGTCTCAGCTGGCCCTTGAATTTTGTTCGGGTTAATCTCCCACCCTTCCTTCTTCAATCCTTCCATAATGACCTCTAACTGGGTTTGCACACTTTGCTCATCCTTGCCCGGAATCAAAATATCATCAATGTAAAGAGAGATTTGTATGTCAGGTTTACACGGTATCTTGTCTAAGAGCTCTGCCACAAGTAGGTGACAGATGGTCGGGCTATGTATGTACCCCATAGGTAACCTTGTGAAGGTGTACTGATGCCCGTTCCAAGAAAATGCAAACTGCTCTTGGCACTCTTCAGCAATTGGCACAGAGAAAAATGCATTGGCTAAATCAACCACTGCATACCAGGCCCCCTCAAACTTTTGGACATTCTCAATCAAGGTAATGGCATCTGGGACTGCAGGCACTAAGGGAGGAGTGTGTTTATTCAACTCGTGGTATTCCACGGTCATCCTCCAAGACCCGTCCCCTTTTTTGACAGGTCAGAGCGGGTTGTTCCACGAGGTAGTAATAGGGCGTAATACACCCGCCTCCACATACCTTTTGATGGTGTCTGAAATTTCCTTGTGCCCCCCGGAAATGCGGTATTGTTTCATCGCTACCCGCTTGGTTGCCACGGGCACCTGCATTGGCGGCATCTTCAATTTGCCTACAGTCACGGGTGTGCAGGTCAATGCATTCACCCCAAACTGATACGTTTTACCTCCAAGTCCCAAAGTCAATCCTTTTAAAATGTCAAATCCAATTATGTACTCAGGTATCGGGACAATCAACACTTGGTATTTCTGCCTAATCAAATTGCCTATTTTCATATCTACTTCTTTTTGTACTGCAAGGGTCTCCTTTCCCCCTAGACCTGTAATGGTAAAGTGTCTGCCTTTGAATCGTGTTGGATTTCCATGAATTAAAGAGGTCTCCGCCCCAGTGTCTATCAATGCTCGCACCCCTTGTGTATTTCCCGGCCCCCAAAAAATCTTAACAATAACATGGGGCCGCCTATCAACTTTCATGCGCGGAGACCCTGCCGGAGCTTGGCCATAGCCCTAGTCAAATTGTGAATGAGTGTAACCTGACTCTGCCTCTAACATTGCACTCACCACCTTCCTTAAATCAGCATATGTTGGCTGGTACAGGGAAGGAATCTCCATAGACCCTTCTTCCTGTTCTTCAGCAGGAGGGGCTGAAGGTGAGGTGTCCCTCTGTGGCTTAGTCACCACCTGTTTCTTGACCTGGTTTTTAGCGCTCTTTGGCTGCAAGCCCTCTCTTTTCGTATAGTTCATACATTGCCCTGGTTTCAATGCCATTAATTTCTTCTCGTGGCACACCATCTTTTAACAAGGGCAAAAACATGTCTTTTCTGGATACTCGGGAGCCTCTACTATCTTGCCTCCTGCCTTCAAATCTTCTCTCACAACACCTCTCTCTCTCCCGCAGCTTGTCTTCACTCTTGCCCCACTCCCCTAAGTCTGCCAGTTGCCGGATGGCAACCACTACTTCATCAGTGGGTTTGCCTGTCATACCTATGAACAGTGTCATGATGACACTTTTGTATGCGAGTGGGGCAGTTCTTATCACCATATTCCTGGTTGAAACTGAAAGCGGTACGGCCCCCAAGTGTCCTGGTGCATCTACGTGAATTGCCTCCTTCATAGCATGCTCTCTGACATTTTGAATCGCTTCTTTCAAAGTGTACCACTTTTTTCCCTCACTAGGCTAGTCTGTGATAATAGGATACTTGCGGTTACATGCCTGGGCCGCCAGGTGCAACAAAGACACCTGTGAAGCTTGCCCATCATCCTCAGGGGGAGCCCCGCCATTAATACTTCCTGTATAATGGTCTCAGTTGACAAAGGCAGGAATCACGGTGAGTCTGTCGCGTCCACCAACAGCCCTGCGGCGCCCCCATCTAGCAATCTCACCATCCATGTCAGTAAAGGTTCCCCTGACTTTTGCCTCAAACGAGCAATGATTTCCCCAACCTCCTGCTGAGTGTAATCTTCCAGCGTGGTTAGATCCACAACCCCGCCTGAAGGATTCTGCGGGTGGGGTCCGGCACGCCGTCTTCTAACCGGCTTAGCCGCCACTGTCTTTTGATTGAGTTCTGCTTTAGAATACGACTCACCTTCTGAGTTGCTCTCTGGGCTTGTTGAGTCAAAAATGTCTCCATTCCATCTATCGCGGTCTCAATCCACACCTGCGGTAGCAATTACAGCTGCCACTTTCCTTTGGTTGACCCCCTCATCTTTTCCTATATTTGTACCTAGCCACTATGACTACAGCCCTCTCCGCCACAGTCTGATATTTATCAGCCTTGCCTTTAAAAAGCTTCATTTGTAATTGCTGCATTAACGCAATCTGCCGTTCAGCAGCCAACTCTTTTTCTAATCGAAAAATATTCTCCTCCAATTTCACATTTTTCTGATGTATCTTTCTGTAGGCATGCAGGAGAACCCAACCTCGCCTGCCTAGCGCAGAGCATTCCTTTCCCCGTTCCACTACAATCTGTTGTAAACAAAACATTACTTTTGACGGAGCAGCCTCCCCTAAGCCATCGTCGCATGGTTCACTCAGCTTTAAGCCACATGCCCACACCTGAGCCAATTTATCATATGGGCCCTTAGCCCACCCTGGGATCATAACATCGGGACATTCACCGCCAGCGGCAACGCCCTTTTTTCTGAACAAACTATTCATCATTACAATAATTTGCAAAATGCACATACCAAAAAAACAGATTAATACAGTCTAACACTCACAGCCAAATGAAAACAAACTTTCGCTTGCAATGTAAGTGGAGCCCATCTGCGTTCAAACACAGATTCTTTAATATTTGGAGCAATTCATCACAAATACCCCTTTCGCAGCGCCAAATTATGTATTGCTCGCCAACAGTGCACAGACAGTTATTTATCACTAGTAATTTTGCAGAGCAGAGCAAATACTTTGAACGCAGGTAGACGGAAGCAATGACTCACACCCACACACACACAATTAGGGAATAAGTGCTCTTATACGGCTATTCATTCATAGTTAAGCATACATAAAGCAATACGTGATAGCACAGAAATAAATCGCAGAAAAGATAATAAGCTAGCAAGAATACATCACCATGGGCGTAACTCATGGGTGCACAACATAGGGCCCGCGGGCCAGTTGCAGCCCGCCATGCCATTTTGTCCGGCCCGCAAGGCACAAAGACTTTCCTAATGGAGGGCGGCCCACAAGCAGCATCGGCCGCCCTCCATTAGGAAAGTCTTTGTTGTCTTCCGGGACGGACAAAACATTGGCCCTTATTGGCTCAGCACACATGCACCACGTCGCTCCTATGAGCCACGTAGTGCGTGTGTGCTGCACCAATGGAGTGCCAGCACTACGGCTGGCGTGGTCCATAAGGCTTGATGCCGGAAGGCATTTCAGCCTTGGACCACGCCAGCCGTAGTATGATTCCAGTTACCTCGTCAGCGTTCCAGCATACCTGCCTTCCAGCACGTCTCCGGTAAGTGGTCTGTTTGTGTTTGTGTGTCGGGTCTGTTTTGCTGTTTGTTTGTGTTGTGTATGTTAAGATGGGGGGGTGGTGGGGGTGTCGGGTGTGCATGAATGTTTGTTTTTGTATGTTTGTGTTGTGTATGTTGAGATGCGTGGGTGGGGGGGGTGTCGGATGTGCATGAATGTTTGGTTTTGAATGTTTGTGTTGTGTATGTTGAGATGTGGGGGTGGGGGGTTGTCGTATGTGCATGAATGTTTGTTTTTGAATGTTTGTTTTGTGTATGTTGAGATGCGGGGTGAGGGGGGTGTCGGATGTGCATGAATGTTTGTTTTTGAATGTTTGTTTTGTGTATGTTGAGATGCGGGGGTGGGGGCGTGTCGGATGTGCATGAATGTTTGCTTTTGAATGTTTGTGTGGTGTATGTTGAGATGCGGGGGTGGGGGGTGTTGGATGTGCATGAATGTTTGTTTTTGAATGTTTGTGTTGTGTATGTTGTGATGCGCGGGTGGGGCGGTGTCGGGTGTGCATGAATGTTTTTGAATGTTTGTGTTGTGTATGTTGAGATGCGGGGGTGGGAGGGGTGTCGGATGTGCATGAATGTTTGTTTTTGAATGTTTGTGTTGTGTATGTTGAGATGCGGGGTGAGGGGGTGTGGGGTGTGCATGAATGTTTGTTTTTGAATGTTTGTGTTGTGTATGTTGAGATGCGGGGGTGGGAGGGGTGTCGGATGTGCATGAATGTTTGTTTTTGAATGTTTGTGTTGTGTATGTTGAGATGCGGGGGTGGGGGGGTGTCGGATGTGCATGAATGTTTGTTTTTGAATGTTTGTGTTGTGTATGTTGAGATGCGGGGGTGGGGGGGTGTCGGGTGTGCATGAATGTTTGTTTTGGAGTGTAAGTGCGGTGTATGTTGAGATGCAGGGTCTGTATGTGTGCATGCTTGCTAGTTTGTATGCTAATTTGGGGGGTGGGGGTTCTGATCTGTATGGGTGCATGCTTGAGGGTTTGTGTGCTGAGATGGGGTGGGGGTTCGGGTCTGTATGGGTGGATGCTTGAGAGTTTGTGTGCTGAGTTGGAGGGTGGGGGGTTCGGGTCTGTATGGGTGCATGTTTGAGTGTGTGTGCTGAGTTGGGGGATGGGGGTTTGGAGTTGGGGCGTGGGGGTTCGGGTCTGTATGGGTGCATGCTTGAGAGTTTGTGTGCTGAGTTGGGGGTGGGGGGTTCCGGTCTGTATGGGTGCATGTTTGAGTGTGTGTGCTGAGTTGGGGGGTGGGGGTTCGGGTCTGTATGGGTGCATGTTTCAGTGTGTGTGCTGAGTTGGGGGGTGGGGGTTTGGGTCTGTATGGGTGCATGTTTGAGAGTGTGCTGATTTGGGGGTGGGGGTTCGGGTCTGTATGGGTGCATGCTTGAGAGTTTGTGTGCTGAGTTGGGGGGTGGGGGGTTCCGAGTTGGGGGGTTCGGGTCTGTATGGGTGCATGTTTGAGTGTGTGTGCTGAGTTGGGGGGGTAGGAGGTTCGAGTTTGTGCCTGACTGGGGATGGGCGCCCCTGATGGGGGATGGGTGCATCTCTTCATACAAAGCAAACAAAACCAATTGAAGAGGAACGGTATTCACAAGAGAGACTACTTTATTTGCAATAGATTACTATCAAAAGTGGAGCAGGCCAAATTCCTGTTCTACCAAACTCTCTCGTGGGCACAAAGCAAGTTCCGGTGCCATGCTCATTTGATCCTTAGAATTCCGAGATTTGGGCTTAGAGGCCAACACAAATCAGAAGCTAACCAATGCAGCTGGAAAAGTCTGCATTATTAGGGATGGCACTTATCAATAACGGTATATAACATAGTAAAACATTCATTCAATAACCACCCATTGTTGCATGTGCATGTTGACGAGGGTGAGGGGGCCATGGGGCATAGTGTTTGGTTGGGGTGAGGGACATGGGGCATAGTGTTTGCTTGAGGGGTGGGTGCCATGGGGCATAGTGTTTGGTTGGGGGTGAGGGGCCATGGGGAATAGTGTTTGGTTGGGGGTTGAGGGAGCCATGGGGCATAGTGTTTGGTTGGGGATGAGGGGGCCATGGGGCATAGTGTTTGGTTGGGGGTGGGAATTAACAAGGGGGGTCCTGGGAGTCCCTCTGCCAGACATTAGTCCTGGTTACGAGAGACTTACCCAGAGTCTTTAGCTCACTATCTTTCACAAAGAAGAAATATCCCAAACATATCAGTCTTTGTCCTGCCCTGGGGCAGTCCAGCACCGAAATGCTAGGCAATTCTCCTCTGAACAAGAGTACCAACAGAAACCCCAGACACGTGTTTCGGTCTGGTTGGACCTCATCAGTAGGGTGGATCTGTGCCTCTCTAAGAATAGTGAGCAAGGGGTCCACGTCTGGATTCCCCTAGTAACTTAGGGTGAGACCCAAAGTTACTTAAATATGCAGATTAACAAGGGGGGTCCTGGGAGTCCCTCTGCCAGACATTAGTCCTGGTTACGAGAGACTTACCCAGAGTCTTTAGCTCACTATCTTTCACAAAGAAGAAATATCCCAAACATATCAGTCTTTGTCCTGCCCTGGGGCAGTCCAGCACCGAAATGCTAGGCAATTCTCCTCTGAACAAGAGTACCAACAGAAACCCCAGACACGTGTTTCGGTCTGGTTGGACCTCATCAGTAGGGTGGATCTGTGCCTCTCTAAGAATAGTGAGCAAGGGGTCCACGTCTGGATTCCCCTAGTAACTTAGGGTGAGACCCAAAGTTACTTAAATATGCAGATTAACAAGGGGGGTCCTGGGAGTCCCTCTGCCAGACATTAGTCCTGGTTACGAGAGACTTACCCAGAGTCTTTAGCTCACTATCTTTCACAAAGAAGAAATATCCCAAACATATCAGTCTTTGTCCTGCCCTGGGGCAGTCCAGCACCGAAATGCTAGGCAATTCTCCTCTGAACAAGAGTACCAACAGAAACCCCAGACACGTGTTTCGGTCTGGTTGGACCTCATCAGTAGGGTGGATCTGTGCCTCTCTAAGAATAGTGAGCAAGGGGTCCACGTCTGGATTCCCCTAGTAACTTAGGGTGAGACCCAAAGTTACTTAAATATGCAGATTAACAAGGGGGGTCCTGGGAGTCCCTCTGCCAGACATTAGTCCTGGTTACGAGAGACTTACCCAGAGTCTTTAGCTCACTATCTTTCACAAAGAAGAAATATCCCAAACATATCAGTCTTTGTCCTGCCCTGGGGCAGTCCAGCACCGAAATGCTAGGCAATTCTCCTCTGAACAAGAGTACCAACAGAAACCCCAGACACGTGTTTCGGTCTGGTTGGACCTCATCAGTAGGGTGGATCTGTGCCTCTCTAAGAATAGTGAGCAAGGGGTCCACGTCTGGATTCCCCTAGTAACTTAGGGTGAGACCCAAAGTTACTTAAATATGCAGATTAACAAGGGGGGTCCTGGGAGTCCCTCTGCCAGACATTAGTCCTGGTTACGAGAGACATACCCAGAGTCTTTAGCTCACTATCTTTCACAAAGAAGAAATATCCCAAACATATCAGTCTTTGTCCTGCCCTGGGGCAGTCCAGCACCGAAATGCTAGGCAATTCTCCTCTGAACAAGAGTACCAACAGAAACCCCAGACACGTGTTTCGGTCTGGTTGGACCTCATCAGTAGGGTGGATCTGTGCCTCTCTAAGAATAGTGAGCAAGGGGTCCACGTCTGGATTCCCCTAGTAACTTAGGATGAGACCCAAAGTTACTTAAATATGCAGATTAACAAGGGGGGTCCTGGGAGTCCCTCTGCCAGACATTAGTCCTGGTTACGAGAGACTTACCCAGAGTCTTTAGCTCACTATCTTTCACAAAGAAGAAATATCCCAAACATATCAGTCTTTGTCCTGCCCTGGGGCAGTCCAGCACCGAAATGCTAGGCAATTCTCCTCTGAACAAGAGTACCAACAGAAACCCCAGACACGTGTTTCGGTCTGGTTGGACCTCATCAGTAGGGTGGATCTGTGCCTCTCTAAGAATAGTGAGCAAGGGGTCTGGGGATGCTTGTGGTCTCGTGCAGAAGGGAAGTGACCTAGCAGTTCGGGCTGGACTGCCCCTTTTGGGGTAGGACCAAGCCTGATTTGCATATGGTTTTTCCCCTTCTGTAATGGCTTGGCAGGCTGAAAAACGATGGTCTGGAGGGTTGCCCAGAGCTTTGCCCGTGGTTATGATTAATTCAAACCTTCCAGCCATCAACTTTCTGTTTTGGTATAATCACCCCGAGTGGGACGGGTATGCCCAGACGTGGGTCCCGAGTCTGCCGGGCCTAGAGACCCAAGCTACTCCTCACTGATGACGCCCAACAAGGCTGAAACATGTCTGGGGATGCTTGTGGTCTCGTGCAGAAGGGAAGTGACCTAGCAGTTCGGGCTGGACTGCCCCTTTCGGGGTAGGACCAAGCCTGATTTGCATATGGTTTTTCCCCTTCTGTAATGGCTTGGCAGGCTGAAAAACGATGGTCTGGAGGGTTGCCCAGAGCTTTGCCCGTGGTTATGATTAATTCAAACCTTCCAGCCATCAACTTTCTGTTTTGGTATAATCACCCCGAGTGGGACGGGTATGCCCAGACGTGGGTCCCGAGTCTGCCGGGCCTAGAGACCCAAGCTACTCCTCACTGATGACGCCCAACAAGGCTGAAACATGTCTGGGGATGCTTGTGGTCTCGTGCAGAAGGGAAGTGACCTAGCAGTTCGGGCTGGACTGCCCCTTTTGGGGTAGGACCAAGCCTGATTTGCATATGGTTTTTCCCCTTCTGTAATGGCTTGGCAGGCTGAAAAACGATGGTCTGGAGGGTTGCCCAGAGCTTTGCCCGTGGTTATGATTAATTCAAACCTTCCAGCCATCAACTTTCTGTTTTGGTTGGGGGTGGGAGTCATGGGGAATAGTGTTTGGTTGGGTGTGAGGGGGCCATGGGGCATAGTGTTTGGTTGGGGGTTGAGGGAGCCATGGGGCATAGTGTTTGGTTGGGTGTGAGGGGGCCATGGGGCATAGTGTTTGGTTGGGGGTGGGAGCCATGGGGCATAGTGTATGTTTGGGGTGAGGGACATTGGGCATAGTGTTTGCTTGAGGGGTAGGGGCCATGCGGCATAATGTTTTGTTAGGGGTGAGAGGGCCATGGGGCATAGTGTTTGGTTGGGGGTTGAGGGAGCCATGGGGCATAGTGTTTGGTTGGGGGTGAGGGGGCCATGGGGCATAGTGTTTGGTTGGGGGTGGGAGCCATGGGGCATAGTGTTTGGTTGGGGGTGATGGGGCCATGAGGCATAGTGTTTGGTTGGGTGTTGAGGGAGCCATGGGGCATAGTGTTTGGTTGGGGGTGGTGAGGGGGCCATGGGGCATAGTGTTTGGTTGGGGGTGGGAGCCATGGAGCATAGTGTTTGGTTGGGGGTGGGAGCCATGAGGCATAGTGTTGCACTCCAAGATTGAACCCAATAATAAAGCTAAAACAGGCACAGTTAGGAGATGTACATCCTTTGCTTTTTGAGGAAACCTGACTCAACGAAGGCCATACTCCTCTTGGGCAACCGAAACAGCAAAGTATAGTAGTCCAAAATAACGGAATGTCCAATCAAGGGTCAATAAAATATATATAATTTAACAGACAATATACAATAACTAAATAGAAATAAATTATAACAATGGAAAATGTGCAGTACAAAATGTAAGTTTGAAATGCAAATAAAAATCGTTACCCCTCAAAAACATTCTTTTTCCATGTATTTAATACAAATTGGGGGTTGAAAAAGCCTCCTGCCACGCCCCGCCTACTGCCCCGCCCACATTTACTTTTCGGCCCACTATAGCCCTCATGTAAGGTACTTTCGGCCCTCTGTCAAAATCAGTTGTGCACCCCTGGCGTAACTGAATTCCTCATCTCGCCAGAAGCGGCTGAAAAACCCTGGTAACAGCCAGGCTGAGAGCACAACAGCCCACAGGTATTTCGGAACAAGGCGTCCCCCCTCCGACTGAGGTCTTTGTGCTTTTCCCCGCCTGACCTTTACAGAGCTCTGCATTAAATGTCCTCCTCAAAAGGGGTGGCAATTTCTCGAACCTTCTGGAATTAGCGCTTGCGTGTTGATAAGTGACCATTGGTTGCCGGCCGGGTCGACCGACGGTAGCCCCAAGGAGCAAAGCGTTTCCCTCTCCTAAAGCGCCACGGAAAACAATTCCATAACTCATCCTCAACCTTGGCACGGGCATAGCAAACCATAACAAACCTTATCGGGTACCAGCCGGCACCTGTGGATCCTAGCTTTCCGAGCTCTGTGTCCTTGGCTGAGGCATGCATACCAGTCTCAGCAACTAATAACGTTGGAAACATGTTTTTCAGTAAAATATGCGTGCAAGTGCAGCTTTCACTGAGGCATGGAATAAATATCCATTATGGCTCTGAGTGCCCCCAGAATGCATTGCACACCAGCGCCATGTTTTAACTCAAGCATCACAACGTGTGCTCATATAGTTGTTGTTGGTGTGTTGTCTAAGTGTTTGTGTCAGTAGGGACATGCACTGAATACGTGTATGTGAAAAGAAGTGACCCTGTGTGTTCTGTAAACAGCACATGTGAACATTGCCCCGGTGGATCCCCCAGTGTGTTAAACCACACCAATCCCCTGACACCTCAAAAGCAAACACAACACAGGATCATCCATTGACCAGCAGAACACATCATGTACAGAGTACCCCGCATTGACAGTGTCAGACACTGACCAATCACTGTAGCCCAAGTGTCCCAATGTGATATTGTCACCACACATACCCCTCCCATCATCAGTGTGTGTTGCACAGCCAAAGGGTGCACAGTACCGCCTACAGCAGGAAGTGCATCAACAACATAGACAGGCAAGTCATAAAAAACATCACAAGCAACATGATGAAATGCATAGTCAACAAAATACTCACCAAAATGAAGTGCAGAGATACATTGGGGAAACCATCCGGAATACCCACTAGGGGTGTATACACAAGTAGGATTGCAGACTGGCCACAAATATGACAGAAGCCCAATGCCCCTGTGTAAGATGCTGTCACACCGAGCCATCCTTACGAGCCCATGGAAAGGGGAAGCAGGAGTGGCAGATGTGTCAGGACCCCAAGCCACAAACACATACACGAGACAAGCCTGTATGGGCCCAGCTGGAACACACAGTGGATGCTTTCAAATGCCACAAAGCACCACACTGTCACATGAATGCACAATAGACAATAGAAAGAAAAAAAATGGCCACATACGAAATGGGGGGGCACCCATGAGGCGGGAGGTACAGGGTGCATGCACCTCAACACCCACATGTGTTGATGTTGAGATTAAAAAAAAATCCTCCATGGGCTCAACGCCTACACGGCCCAACCTGTGTGAGGGATAAGTCGTCGTCGTCACCCTCTGGATGTAAATCAGAAGGTGGACGTGGCACAGTTGCCTCAACATGCCTATCCGCAGCAAGCATGCGGGTCTGGTAAGCCCAGTCCTGCATGGCTATGGCATGTAGGTCTGCATGCATCACATCACGTGATACACATGCTTCCTCCTGCAAGGTCTCACGTGTATGACAGAGTTCTGCCTGCATGGCCTCACATGACACACGAAGCACCTCCCGGGTTGCATGGAGTTCAGCCGAGATGGTGTTTTCAAGCTGCTCCATCCTCTCTTCTGACCGCGTTCTCTGGGTCATCATGAGCACACCCAGAGTAGATCTGAGGGATTGGTGTTCTTCCCTCAGGGCCTCCCTTGTGCCTCTGCCTGAGCAGCAATAGCTTGGTGCAGAGCCACCATTTCAGCCCGGTGTGCCCCGTCGGAGGCCGCCATGCCCAGCCTGAGTGAGCGGCACTTGGACCGTGTTGCCTGCTGCTGGAGCTGCACCTGCCTCGCAGGGGTGAGGATGGAACAGGCCACACTTTCCATGCCTTGAGCCATCATCTGAACTGCTCCCCCCGTTGCTGTGCAATGGCATACATGGCATGCTCCCACACAGTGGTCACCGGACTCTACACCTGCCGAGCCCAAGGAGCCGTGGTCCTTGCTGGGTTGGCACCGCTCGCGGCTGCAGGACTGCATCCCTCCGTCGACCTGATGCCCCAGGAACATGAGCAACTGGTGTGGAGTGTGACCGTGAGCCCGTAACCACCACAAGCGGACGTTCCAACACTGCCTGGCCCCTTGAGGGCACTACCCTCACTGCTGGTGTCGCGGACAGAAGATCATCCACTGCAGGATCACTCACCGGAGACGGAACATCATGATGCACATCCAACTCAACATTGTGGTCAGAGAGTTCATCAGAGCTTGGTCAGCCCTGGACACGATGGCCTGGGCAAAAATGGGTTTTCGTGGTCTAACAACCCTACGACCACCACTGGTGCTAGGTTGGTGACTTAAACCCACCACCGTGTCTCATCAACTGTAATGCAAACAAAAGAAAGATGAACACAAATGTCAGCAGCACATACCACACACATAGACATCACAACATCGACAGCCAACACATGAAGCACATGAAGCAGACATGTCACACACAACTCAAACTCTGACATGCATCCAGTGGCATTGCAATGCAAGGGTATCCCGAAAGCAGAAATGGATGTGTGTAAAATGTAGAGCCTACACATGTACTGCATGTTGCATCTGACCTGCATCACACACAACATCTGGCAGGCACAGATCCAAGCCAGAAATGAGAGATGGCAACAAAGAGATGGCACGTAGCATAAGCATGGCAGAACACCCAAAAAGCCACAGCTGCAAGTGAAACCAAACACACCATGATACATGTAATATGCATGTTGACATGCAGCACTCAACAACCATCACCAATACAGAGTACATGTGTCACAGGATGCACCTACGCTAGTGAGTTTCAATACAGTGAAGGGATGAACATGGGAACATACATGCCAGGTCACTTTGACATAGCAGCATTGCATAGGTATGTTGAAGGCCGGAACATGGTACAGAAGTGGGTGGGTGCAGTGCATGTGTACTGCCTCAACTTCCAACATCAACATGTACGTAGTGATGTCAATCGCTAAACTTGACGGCAGTGTAAGGGCAAGTGCAGCCATCATGTGCAAAGTGCATGCACTGGGTTGCATGGATACAGTGAACCCCCCACCCTTTTGGGAATTGCAGGGAGGCAATGCATGGCAATGAAAAGTTGACCAGAGAACAGTGCATTGGCAGACAGTGTTGGTATGCGTCAACTGCATCTCGTCAGTCAAATTACACTACAGCAGATGAGAAGTGGACATGAAACAGGACACATGAGGAACCATCAGTAGTACACCCATGCATGCAGAAACCATAGCACCAGTTTAACAGAGGCAGGGGGCCTGTGCACGCCACAGACGAGGAGACCCTAAACATGTGCGTGATGAGGGACTGACGCAGAGTGAGCATCGAATGGATGACCAAAGACCATGACACTTAAATAATCCTGGAGACGTACCACGATGATCAGCCTGTCAAGGACCCATAGGGGCATACATGGAATGCACATGGAGCATGAATGGGCACTCATGTCCACGGGGAGCCACTGCCATCTGCACAGTCAGAGTGATACACACTGCACCAAGGACAAAGTATGTACACCACGGTACGTGTTGTGCAGGTCTACAGAGGGGAGTGTGCATGTACACAGGAACGGGGAACAGGCAATGGCAGTAGTCCAACATGTAACTCACCAGTGCCATGTTGAAATCGAGCTGCTGGGGGTTTGAGAGGCAAGGAAGCGTGCCCGTGAGGAGGACCACCTTGCAGGCTGTCCACACATACACGGCACTCATGTGATCACATAGGCCGAGTGCTGAGTGCAATAACACCACAGGCTACATGCAGACATGTGAGTGAGCAGGAACATGATATGACATGAAATGATAATTAATTCACATTGCGATCGTACACAGGTGTTTCAGAGCGCAACCAGGCAAAAGGAGGGGAACGGGAGAAAACAGAAACAACGATCTTTCTGGGCCCAGTGACATTGAGAACACGCAAGTGCATGGGGAGTGAAAGGGGGGAAAGTGCATGGGAGGGGGGACAAATTGGAGAGTGCAAAGCATAAGAGAGGACAAGATAAATAATGGGCCTCATTACGAGGTGGGAGGTAAGGGTTAACGGGCACCGGTAAGGAGACCGGTGCCGGTAAACCCATACTGCCCTATTCCAAGGTCCCTTAGCGGGTCCCGCTATGGGCGCCTGGTTTTAGCAGGCGCCCTTAGCGGGAGCCGCTAAGGGACCAGGGAGCTAATAACGGGCCCGCTATTAGCGAGCCCGTTATTAGCTCCATCCCCATTCCCATTGAGCCCTATGGGTGCTCGAATGGGAATGGGGAATGGTTCTCGGAATGGGGATTTACCGGGTCCTCCAAGGATGGAATGACCCGGTAAGTCCCTATTTCGCCAACCCGGACCCGGAATGCGGTAAGGGGGTAGCCATGGTGCTAAAAGCACCATGGCTATCGCCTACCTCGTAATGAGGCCCAATGAGTAAATAAACAAATACACATGGTGATCCAAAACAGTGGAAGTGCAGCCTGTGTGTGGCCAAGTGCAAGGTTAGTCAGAAAGGGAATATCTGATAAGTGCAGAAGAAGAGGGGGGGCCTGTATGGGTACAGATACAGGCCCCAGTGCAAGGGGTAGCCAGGAGGCAGTGCAGGAGGGTCACAGGGTGAGCAGGTACCTGGGCCGAAAGGCAGAAGGTGGCCAGGTGCATCATTGCTGAGAGAGAAAGCAGATCAGCAGAGGAGAAGAGGGGCAAAGGCAGAGGCGAAGAGGAAGGTCTTGAGGAGCTTCCGGAACTGTAGATGGTTCTCCTTAAGTTGCAAGGTGGCAGGTAGGCAGTTCTAGATGGAGCCCCCCGCAGAAGATAAGGATCTACCACCAGCTCATTCCTTTGAAAAACAGCTGACCCTGAAGGAGTTTGAGGTGGAGGAGCGAAGGGCTCTAGAGGGAAGGTATTTACGGAGGGATAGTTGAAGGTAATTAGGACCCAGGCCCCAGAAAGCCTTGTGGACAATGCAAAGGGTTTTAAATTGAATCCTTACAACCACAGGGAGATAATGAAGGGATTTCAGAGGCGGAGAGATACGATGCCAGGGCTTGAGGCCCAGGACAAGTCTCCCAGTCCTGTTCTGGATCAGTTGTAGAGGGCGGTGAGTGGAGGAAGGTAGATTTAGAAAGAGGCTGTTAGAGCAGTCCAACCTCGAGAGAATCTGAGCTTGAGACAAGGAGCGTCTGTGGGAAGGAGATGAAAGGAAGTGTGCCTTTAAGGAGGTGCAGTAAGAAGTTTGACTTTTTGGTGACATCAGAGATGTGTGCGGAGAAGGAAAGTGTCGAGTCAAAGATGACCCGAGGTCCTTAGCTTCGCTGGTAGGGGTAACAGGAGGGCCAAGGGAGGCGGTGTACCAATGAGGGGGATCTCAGTCTTGTTGGTGTTTAAACAAAGATCATTTGCGGCACACCAATTTTGAATGGCGATTAGGCAGTCAGAGATGAGGGCAGGGACGTCTGAGGTCTCCCTTGCGACCTCTAAAAAAAAAATATATATTATTATTATTTATTTTTCTAATGCAAGCTCCTGGCCTGTGGCTCTTTACTTCTGGGGTGACTGGCTTTCTTGTTCAGGCCCCTTAAAAAAAAGAAGAAAAATAAGAACAGGAGTGCCACAAGTCTAACACTTTCAGCACTGACCCTAAATAAGAAAGAATAGGAATACCAAATAATATGTCTTTCTGGAATTATATACAATAATTGCTAGACTCATTAAATGTTTCTTTCGTTTGATTTAGTGTGTTCTTAAACGCCTCACTCAGCCTTTCATCCTTCTGAGGTCGATAAATGAGTACCAACACAGGTTGGGTGATATTTGGGTATATTTTGTCTATATAAAGCACTTAAACGTATGTGCTATATAATAACACATCGTTATCATTTGGTCATGGACGTCTGCTTGCATACACAGTAATTTGGTAATAGGGGCCTACACACACTGATCTTAATGATACATATGGCGATCCAGCACATAGTGATATCGTAACTATATTTTGCGTAGTGTACAATGCTATGTGATGCCACTTCCTGTTTTTTCAATGGGTGAAATGTCGTGTTCCATCGCTACTCGCGCTATCACTTCGGGGCGTGGTCAAATTACATCACTTCCTGTGATGTCATCGGGGGTCAAGGGTCGTGTGATGTCACTTCCGCTACCCCTGGCAGTTTGGTGAAATTACGTCTCTGGATGAGGGAAGGAGAGGAGGTGGCTGAGGGAAGCCTGAAAATGAGTTGGGTGTCGTCACCATAGCACTGGAAATTTGAGCAGAAAATGGAAATGCAGCAGGCGAGAGTTGCCAGGTATTGATTGAAAAGCCAGGGTGAGATGTTAGACCACTGGGGAACACCGCAGGTAGGGAGGGAGATAGAGGATAGGAAGGACCCAAGGTGTACCTGGGAGGGTCAATCAGAGTGAAAAGAGTTCAGCCAGGCCAGAGCCTGATCGGTGATGCACAGGTTGTCACTAAGACGATTTAGCAGGGTGGAATGGTTGACCGTGTCAAAAGCAGAGGAGAGAACAAGTAGGATGAGGACAGAGGGAGTGTAAGAGTCAAGGTTGGAGAGCAGAACATGTACCGGAGGGGCAGCCAAGAAACTTGCATGTGAGTAGGGTTCATGTGTGGTGATGAGGACAGTCCCCGTGTGCATCACATATCCTGCATGCATCACAACAGGCATGCATCAGTGAAGCATTGCATGACTCACACATGACAACGATGTATACATAGCATGTAGTGGCAGTCAAGCACAACACATCACACAAGCCAAACACACATGTTATGGACAAACACGCATCGACACCCCCCGGACGATGCATCATAATCCATCATATCTCCCACTCCTCGGATTAGTTCTGCCTCGATGAACTCTGCAGCGATCTCCTCGTGCTGAGTGGGTGCATCCTCCTCTGGTGCTGGCCCACAGCCAGTCACCTCAGGTCATGTCATAATTGGAGCCACGCTTATGTTTTGCACAGCGTCGGAGGTCATTCCAACGCTTGTAGCAGTCTTGAGCTGTGTGCACTTGGAATCCCATGGCATTCACACCATCCGCAATATGCTGCCAGTGGATCCAACGCTGGGCAGGCGTAGTATGACACTGTGGGTCCACCAGTATATCACGTTTGTGCGTCGTCACATAACCCACAAGGAAGTCCAATTCCTGCTTGTTGAAAAGCTTCTCCCTCGACGTGCCGGAGGCCGGAGCCGTGTCTGGGGTCCCAGCCTCTTGTGCAGGAGCACGCTTCCTCCTCTTGGGCGGTGGTACGGACCCCGAGTGTCCAATGTTGCCCTGATCAGTAGGGGCAGTGGTGCTGGTGGACCGGACCAAGCGAGTGGTTGGTGGAACCAGGACGGAAAGCCTGGCTTGAGTCAGTGGCTGCTGGGTGCTGCTGCCAGGAGCCAGTGCCACATCTGCCACAGTGCCAAGGTCTGTGACCGACACAGTCCTGGCTGGAAGACTCACAGCCGGGGTGGTGTTGGATGCATCTACCCATGCAGTTACCACCAGCTGGCTGCTTGGGGCAGCAGATGTCACCACTGCCCTAGATATGTGTGCCTCGGTCACAGCAACCCTGGACACACGTGGCCTGCGCTTCCTGGCCACATGGAATTCTGTCTATGAGTCCTCAGGTTCCAACGCATCATGCGCTGGCCGACCATGAGCCTGGATGGTAGTCGCCACAGCTGCACCTGCTTGGGGCAGCAAACACAACCGGTGGGCCCATGGCAGCAGATGTTACTGACTGTCGGGTCATATGGGCACCTGGGTCGGATGCAACAGCTCCATCTCCCGGAGCCACAGCGGGTGGTGGCATGGCTGCACCAACACGTGGCTGGACATCCTTCCCCACTGGTGCATCCCTGCCTCTTCCCCTCTGCGGCCACCCTCGCCACCCTGGACTCCCTGATCCCCCTGGTCAACCCGTCCACGTCCCTGACCATGCACAACACTGTGAGGACGCACAAGATTGCCGCCCTGTACCATTGGTGGCCTCCCAACCATGGCAAAGGTGGTATATTGCCAATGGTAGGTGCACTCAACAATTGTCCTAGGCAATTGGGGAATAGGGGGCAGGATACATGATGTTAGACGCACCCGTGTGCTCCTGTAAGGCTGTTTGTGACCCCTGGTGACAAATGACAGGTCACACAACGCTCAGGCACCCCAAAAATGATGATAAATGTGCACGCAACCCCTGGTAGCCCACATGCGTGGCATAAACCTCCCGCAGTACGCTGTGGCACCCAGGGACACAAAAAATGCATATGCGTGGAACACGCAGCCTACTATGACCTCGGAAACGGGTACATGATACACAGGGGCACCCACAGTGGGAAAAATAGCATGCGCCACTCACCGTCTGCCTTGCGTGGAAAAGAAAAACACACACGCTTGTGCGAGTAGGCAATACCCCTGCCAAAAGTGTGAACTCTATCCACTGTGAAGTAATCCCGTGTAAAACCTCAAGAAGAGTAAACGCACGCATCTGTCTCCACGAAAAGCACATACAGCAAACTGTTGCGCACGCTCACCTTTAACTCATGCCAACACAAACGCCTGCGTGCGCAAAGTCACTCGTGCGCTTACGCGATAAGGGCCTTTCCTCAGAGTTCACTCAATCTCACGCTGATGTGCTGTTTTTGCATGTGCGGATTCACTCTGCATCAAGCTGGCCACACGACAACACATGGAAGATCACGCTCCTGCCTAGAAGGCCATTTACCTGCTTCCCAGTGTCCCGGGGAGCCTCCTACGAGCCATCTGCTGCTGCCTGCCTGCTGCTCAACGTGCCCTGCTATTTGGTGCCTGCACATCAGCCATCGCCAGGGGTCCAGTTGCTGTGACCACCCCTGCTGGAACAGAAGACTCCCGACTGGTGTTCCATCACTCCACAGCCCAGCCCCAGGACCCAGTTGCCCACCCACACCTGCCTCGGGGGTTGCCATGTTGGGCCAAACTACATCTTGGACCAGTGGCGACCCCCCGGCAGAGAGGCAGAGGGCTGCCAGCTTCACTGCAAAAGAAGTTGGCATCCTGGTGGAGCAAGTCCTGGGGCATTATGATGCCTTCTTCGGATGACCACGCTCCGACAAAGATGGACGGGAGGAGGATCTGGTTGGACATCGTGGGTGCCATCAATGCGGAGGGGGTGGCACTGTGCGACCTCAAACACGTCCATAAGCGCTGGGAGGACTTCAAGTCCAGGACCCACAAGAAGGCCTGGCGCTTCTTGGAAGCGGCGGATGCAGTGGGGTGCTGGGTCCTGCTTACCACCGACCAGATGAGGGTCCTGGAGCGCATTCGCCCAGTGCTTCACCACCAGGTCCTCAAGAGGCAGACCCGTCTGGAGTCGAGCAGTAAGTGTCCATGCGTTCTCATTCGACACAGTGCATGTTGAGGTGTGGCAGGAGTGTGCAGCTTGGACATATGTCTGACATGGCCCATCTATGAATGTGTGTGTGCAGGGACATGACCGTGCTGCATGTGCGTCTAGTCATGTGTGCTGCACATCATTGGTGTATGTGTTCCGATGGATGATGTACAACTGCATGTGAAGATGCACACATGGTTGCATGCCTGTGTATGTACTCAGCCATGTTTGGGGTGTGACACATGGATGCTCGTCCCACCTTCATGTAAGTGCACGGTGTACATGTGTGTGTGTCTGTTTGGTATGTGTGTGACTGTGAGACGCCATGGATGGATGTGACACGGACATGTAGGTACCCAATTAGCAGATGGGACATAGTTGACAATGATTGCACTGTGACAGTAGGTAGAGATGGCCAGATGCATGTCTGTCTGGTGGCGTGTGTGCATGTGAATGGCATGCTCCATGATGCTTGTGATGTCATGCCACCCTTAGGATGTTCATGCAGTTCCATGTGAATGGATGCAGATGCCTGTTGCACGTTCCCTGCTTGTTTGTGCATGTGTGTGGCTTCAATTGACCTGAGTGATGTGCAGTGTGATGCCATCTGTGATGTTTGACACTGCCACTCATGTGCAATAGTTATGTGTCTAGCAGACTATTGTACGATGTCCTGATGCCTGTGTTCTGTCTCTCCCTGTCTGCAGCGTCGACTGATGAAGAGAGCAGGGACGGCGCTGTGGAGTCCAGCGGCAGGGATGCCACCGCCAGCCGGAGACGCAAGGCCCTGTCCCCCTCCCAGGTAATAATATCTTCCGGTAGTGAGGGGACTGTTGCCGCGTCCATGGCCGCAGCTGCTGAGGGGAGGTCCAAGAGGCCAAGGTTGGATCTGAACTCGGCAGATGAAGGGGCGGTGAGCCCACACAGGGGCAGGGATGCCACCGCCAGCCGGAGACGCAAGGCCCTGCCCCCCTCCCAGGTAATAATATGTTCCAGGAGTGAGGGGACTGTTGCCGCGTCCATGGCCGCAGCTGCTGAGGGGAGGTCCAAGAGGCCAAGGTTGGATGTGGACTCCTCGGCAGATGAAGGGGTGGTGAGCCCACACAGGGGCATACTACGGAAGACGGCACAGAGTCATCCAGGTTGGTGGGGGGTGTGGTTGAGGAGGAGGCTGTATCAGACCCACGCATGGGGCCTGGAGGGGGTGGTTCCACTGGTGCAAGTGGTGCAGTCCAGGGGCAGGGGCAGGAAGCAGCACAGGGTGCCGTGGAGGTGCCTGTGTGTAATCCTGTCCCTGATCCTGTGACTGCATCATCCTGCACCAGCAGGGATGCCTCTGTCCAGGCGTGTTCGCAGGTAGGGGATGTGCCTACATCAACTGACCTTCCTCTACCTGCGGACGAGGCAATCGTGACAGGGTTGAGCCTGTCCTAGTCGGTGTCGCGTTGCGCACACGGGGGATTCGGGATGATGTGCGTGGTTCCAGGCAGGACAACTCACATCATTTCGGACACCTGTGTGGCCGTGTCGACTTGCTAGGACAGGTCGTTGGCACAGGGTTCCTCCGTGTGCTGGACGCTCTTACGACCCCCTCCTCATCTGCACACCCTATGTGCCAGTTGTCCTCCGTGCCGTCTTCCCGCCCATGTCTCACCTTGGCACCCTGTGGACCTGCCCCATCCATCGCGGCCAGGCTGGTGGAGAACACATCCCTGCCACAGTCTGGAGTCGGAGGACCAGCAGCAGTGGTCACCCCAACAACTGGACCTCTGCCAATGGAGGATGTGCAGGCACCTCTGTGTAGGGCATGAGCACGGCAGCACCAGAGGAATCCATCGTCCCGGAGGCCATCGTGGTTGCAGAGGCAGTTGGCATTAAGGCAGCGGCAGGCTTGAGGTGGGAGGCGTCAGGCCTCGGGCCGTCTACATCACAGGGGCAGGCATCGGCTGATAGGCAGGAGGACCCTGGACTACGTGTCTTCCTTGTGGCAGCGGTAGGGCCAGCAGATAGCTGCAGAGCGGCGGTGGGCGGAGAGGGCACAGCACATGATGGTCAGGGCGGAGAACTCCATGCACCGGGCATTGAGGCGGGCAGAGTTCCTTGTGGAGAATCGCAGGGAGTTGGTGGAGACCAAGGTGACGTTCCTGCGAGCCCTCGAGGACACATCCCAGGCCCGCCTCCGGACATTAACATGGAGTTCGATGATGCCCTGGCCAAAGACATTAACATCAAGAAGTGAGCCGTAGGACTAGCCCGCCGCCACTGTAAATAGTTACTTAGGGTTAGGTTTCCTTTCTATTTTTTTTGGAGGACATGGACATTGCTCCACTCTTTTGTATATAGTTCTTTTCTGTAGGTAGTTTTTTTTGACAGGTCTGCAGTTTGGGACCCTTTGGAATTTTTTGTACATAGTTGGACTTGTGTGGATAGTTTTTTTTTATTTTTTCTTTCCCATGGAGTAATGGATTTCCTTTTTGTATTACTATTTGGAACTGACTGCATTTATTTTGTGGAAGTGCATTTTCATCATTTACTTGGATATTTTTGATTTTCTACTTCATTTGGATTTGCCATTTCATTTTGTTTCAGTTCATCGCATTTATATTTGCATTTTTGAAAGGTGTAGTTTCTGATTTCACAATACATTTTCATTTGGTCCAATCACAGTGTTGTGTGCTCACATTTGTTCGTTGCATGTGTCATTCACCAGTGGCTCAGGCATGTGTCAGTGCTGTGTGGCTATGTTGTGCATTTATATGCATGTGTGCTTCTGGGTATGGCATGCCATGAGGCCAGTACTGTGAGGTGGGGGCAATGGATGGGTATGGAGTAGCATGGGGGGGGGCAGTGGGTGTAGCCATTTTGGTGGATATTTGATACATGGTTTTATGTAATGACTATGGGTTTGGTGGGGGACATGAGTCGGGGCCTGCTGGCAGGTTGCCGTCACTGGGGGTGGGGTGGGGGCTACATGAGTTGGGGCCTGCTGGCAGGTTGCTGTCACTGGGGGTGGGGTGGGGGCCACATGAGTCGGGGCCTGCTGGCAGGTTGCCGTTGCTGGGGGGGCCATGATTTGAGGCATGCCTGCTGGCATGTGCACAGGTGTTGGGGGGTCCGTTGTGGTGTGGGCTGCCTGTTGCCATGGTCACAGGTGTTTGGGGTGTCCGTTGTGGTGTGGGCTGCCTGCTGGCATGTGCACGGGTGGTTGGGGGTGTCCGTTGTGGTGTGGGCTGCCTGCTGGCATGTGCACGGGTGGTTCGGGAGGTCCGTTGTGGTGTGGGCTGCCTGCTGCCATAGTCACGGGTGATGGGGGTGTCCGTTGTGGTGGGCTGCCTGCTGGCATGTGCACGGGTGGTTAGGGAGGTCCGTTGTCATGTGGTCTGCCTGCTGCCATGGTCACAGGTGTTGAGGGTGTCCGTTGTGGTGTGTGCTGCCTGCTGGCATGTGCACGGGTGGTTGGGGGTGTCCGTTGTGGTGTGAGCTGCCTGCTGGCATGTACACAGGTGTTGGGGGGTACGTTGTGGCGTGGGCTGCTTGCGGGATGCGTTTGCGGGTGATCTGAGCATGCGCTCCCATTTTCACGTGATTTGGAGAATACGCGTACCCCGCTCACGCCAGCCAAATCGTGTGTAAAATTCCTCGCCACCTCTCGGAATACGTGTACCCCGCTCGCGCCAGCCAAATCGCATGTAAAACTCCTCATGTACCCCTTGGAATACGCATACCCCGCTCGCGCCAGCCAAATCGCGTGTAAAAATTTCTCACGCACCCATCGGAATACGGGTAGACGTATTCCGAGGGGTGCGCGAGGAACGCGTACCCTGCTCACTCCAGCCAAATCACATGTAAAACTCCTCGCGCACCCCTCGGAATACGCGTACCCCGCCCACGCCAGCCAAATCGCGTGTAATGCTCCTTGCGCACCCCTCGGAATACATGTACCCTGCTCACACCAGCCAAATCGCGTGTAAAAATTCCTTGCGCACCCCTCGGAACACGTGTACCCATATTCCGAGGGGTGCGCGAGGAGTTTTACACACAATTTGGCTGGCGCGAGCAGGGTAAGCAAGCGTTTTTAGCGCAATTCTGTTGCTGGGGGCTGTATGCTGCTCCACTGGCTTTTGCATGATATTGTGGATTTGTGCAGCTGTTTTTGGCGCAAGCGGCAGTGCTAGGGGCGTAACTGGCGCTGCTGGATGTTCGCTGCGCCATGGCTGTAAATGGCTTGGGAAATCCATGAATACGCGGTGCACGTAAATGGGTTTAGCGCACAAGGCTGGCGCACGCTGGCGCACGCTCCCTCTCTGCGCCAACCGCGTGCGCTACTTCTGCGCGAGAATCTATGAATTACCCCTTTATTTCAAAGTTAAGTACGTCTAGTGTGCCAGGACCAGATGGCCGGACTACTGTGATGTTAAACGACCCAATCCGAAAGAATGGGCAAATGTTTTATATAATATTTTCATCAAGGTTATAAAGTATAATGAGATACCACAACGTGGAAAAAATCCATTTTTATACCAATCTTTAAAACAGGAAATTGAGAGCTCCCCAGAAACTATCATCCAATAGCACTATTAGATATACCTGGGAATATCTTTGCCCATCTGATCCTAAGGGACTTTAATCAGTAGATGACAAAAGAGGGTTTATATGACACATTTTGGTTTTGGTCCAGGTCTAGGCACAGCAGTTAACCTAGCAACTATAACAGCTATCAAGATGCTATAATACCAAAGAAAGCAACCATTCTACATGGCCTTTGTAGATTTCAGGCTAGCTTTTGACTCTGTATCAAGTCAAATATTATGGAACAAGTTGGCAGAGGAAGCATGCCCTTCCTACATCCAAGCCGTGCTTTTACATCTATACTCAGATACTACAGTCCATATTCGGCTATCCCTTGATGGTAAACTCTCCGAACCAATCCCTATACATAAAAGTTGAAAACAGAGCTGCATTTTGGCTGCTTCTGTGTTCAATTTCTTTATAGGAGATATTGGCTAAAAGTTGAGGAAGGTTATCTCTGACTCACCAAAACTTGGTAACAACAATGTGCTGTTGCTTCTCTATGTGGACGACCTTGTCATTTTTTCTAAAACCCTGAGAGGTCTCCAAAATCTTCCATCAGCTCTTGAACAATATGCGATAGCAAACCATCTACTAATAAACATGGACAAAACCAAGATAATGATATTTGCGAGTAAATCCCAGTTGAAGAGATGTTCATTCAAATGGCGATTGTATGAATCGCCATTAGAAGTGGTAAATGAATGTCAATACTTGGGTATAAATACCAACAACCATACCCTTGATCAACCATACTGCGAAGAGCTAAAGAAGAAAATACAAACTGCAGCAGCGCAGGCCCGTATTATAAATACAAAATATGGTACATTTTCTATGGAACCAGTCCTAAAATGTTATAATCAAAAAGTCGTCCCAATAGTCACCTAGGGGTCAGAAACGAAGGCCTGGAAGAATGCAACCTTCTGGAGGAAAATGCCGTCTCTGCCAATAAACCAAACGGGTTATAGGTCAAATTTTCGAAAACAAAAGGCCCCTCCCCAGACCCCTGTTTTCCTTTTATAAAAGTTTTTTATACATGCTAAACAAAAAAATATATAAATAAATACATTTTAAAAAATTCAATCCCTTTTTTTGGTCCTTTTACCTTCGATCAAAAGGTCATTCGATCCTTTTGATTCGAACATTTGACCGGACACCAACGAACCGATGTGTATTTTGAGAAATTTGCTCAGAATTCTATCGTTGGGAGCTCACTATTTGTGGAAAATGTGTAATTTATATAGGAAATGTCTGTTAGTGTCAGAATGAGACTCACTCTTATATATACTAGCTTTGTATATGAATGTAACTAACAACATTTCTATATCAATGTGGAAACATCAAGTTTTGACCATAATGGAAGCTGCAGGTATTTCTATACTCCTGCTAAAAACTAACCCGGTATGCGCAAAACAGGAACTATGGAACCATGATTGGATCTTGACACACCAACATTGCATGAAATACCAACAGTTCAAGAATGTTAATTTCCAAATCAAAAGCTTTCATACTCCAGAGCTGTACCTTGTTAAGTTTCCAAGTCTGCTCCACAGGAACCTATTCCTCTGATTTCGACTTGACTTAGGGTCAACAAGAGACGTTCTGGCAAAACAGAGAGCTATCACAAAGGATGCAAACTTTTGTCACTACTGCAATGATCAACTCGAACCGGAAACAATCAAACACCTACTCACGCAATTCCCAAGTCTGCAAATACAAAGGAAAATCTTTTTCCAGCATCGTTTTCAAGATATTAGAAATCTAACACAAGACATGTTATAGTATATGGTTTTTAAGAAATTTAAACTTATGAATTAAAAAAAGTTCATTTTTTAAGCATAATAATACAAAAGTGATTTTAGAATAGAATCATCAATTTGCACTACACACCCTAGTATATTTTAAATGAAAGTATAGCTGAGTAAAGAAACGAAAAAATTACACATATGAGGTGCTATGAAGGAGTTACACTGTTTGTATTTTATGAAATTGTCTAATTGCAAGTATTAACTTATATCTTTATGTGTTTTAATTCGACCTACATTAATTGAAAGGCTGTTGAACAATCATATAAAAAATATACAAAAAATGATGTGTTATTATAACTTACGCTTAAGCACTTTATATAGAACAAATATACATACAATATCGCCCAACCTGTGTTGGTACTCATTTATCAACCTCAGAAGGATGAAAGGATGAGTTGGCTTTGCCAGGATTCAAACATGCACCCTGCAGATCACGCACACATCGCAGCAGCAAGCGCTCAACCCTGTGAACTATCTTGCCGACTATAGTAAAATGAGCAAGTCAGAAAGCAAATTGCACTCTATAGTGGATAGCATTAAACTGGTAACTGAGATGTAAAAGCAGGCCAGTTCATCTGCAAGGTTGGTGCAAAGTTGGCCAAATGTCAAGCCTGCGTGAATCTACTTTTCAGGCTTCAGAGGTATGCAAAATACATACCATTGTTAGGGTTCATAAATGTGTACTAAAGAATTTAGAGTAGCGCATGAAAAGCAGTGCACTCAAACAGCATCCTGTACTCTGGGCACTCCCTACCTCCTACATGCAAACAAACATTCTGAACAGCATGCAATGGAGATAGGAAAGATAGACACATTACAACAAAACATTAATTGTGGCACAATGAAATCAAGGGCCACTTTATGTGCTATGTTCAAACATTTCTACACTGTACACAAGCTTTTAGGCACAAGGATTCTGTCAAGTGACCGAGGACACCGAGATGGAATACCTTGTGATGATCCTCACAGAGACAACAGCAGAATAAAATGCTATAACTGCAACCTGCGAAAAGCAAAAAATGTAGCCTGTAATGGATGCTTATTCTACTCTAAATGCTTTTTGGAGATTTTTGTCTGTATTGTAAATTTGAGGGGTTTAAGGACAGACAAAATCAGTGGGCCTCTGTTACGCTCAACTGGTCTCCGCGGGGACGTTGGGGCACGGTTGCAGCCCTCCCTGGAAGTGAATTCCTCTTGTCAGGCTTCTTCCCCTGCTCGTGTGCTGTGGACTGCGCGGGTTGTGGGCACTGCTCTTGTGAGGATATGAGAGATCGTGAGAATGCTGCTATATGACTGCTGTCTCTCTCGAACCCTTCTTCCCAGAATGTGGTGAGCATGCGCCGACCCATATAGTCTCACCTGTTGATTGATGATAGTGAGCTCTTCGTCCTGCTTCTCACTGCAGGGGCGCTTTTAATGGACCAAGTTCCGTCACTGGCCCATGTGCGTTGCAGCACAGACCGGCTGTGGCTGAACCACTACTGAAGGTAAGTGTCTTATGGCTTTTAAAATATTGTAATGTTGATTCTTGATTATTGTCTGTGTCCTTTTAATGATGTCTTTCCTCTGCTTTCTCCCAATATATGATATGCGGCCCAGTGGTAGTTGCGGTGCATGAAGCGAAGCCAAATGGGAAGATAATGGAGTCCACGATGCTCCAACAGCAGGTGAGTGTTGTTTTAAGGTTAAGCGCAAGGATTTGTCTAAGCGCGAACTTAAACATAATGTCTCAGCGAATTCTAATCGTGTCTTTATCTTTTTCTCTTGCAGGCACCGTCTGTCACAATGTCGGGCTGGAACGCTGCTTTCCGGAGATCTAGAGATGGAAGATGAATGCCAGAGTCCACCATGATGCGTGCCGAAGGAAGCAGATTCCTAGGTAAGTGCTGCAGCTGGTAGCTGGAAATAGGTAAAATGCGCTCATGCTGGTAGCTGGAAACAGGTAAGATGTGCTGAGGCTGGTAGAGGTAAGGTGCACTCAGGCCGGTAGCTGGAAACAGATAAGATGTGCTTAGGCAGCAGTGAGCGTTACGCTGCAATAGCAGAATAACACAAAGCACGTGCATTGGGGGCTGAGCAGGCTTATATAGCCTAGCTCTGGCCACGCCCATTAGTCCTGACTCATCGGCTCCACCCTGCCACTCCTCAAGGATGCTCACACGTGCAGTCTGACTCTCCCCAGCAGCCACACCTGACCGAATGCATGTGGTGGCCTCTGCAAAGGAAACAAAGCACTTGCACTAAATAAAAATGTGCTAGTGCACATTTATTTATGAGCCTGGAGCCAAAGGCGCCAGGACTGAGTCCAGCTGGGCCCTCCATGTTGCATTGTCCCCAAAGGACAATTAAAGGTTGTGTTACCCCTTGCTCTCGTGCCCTGAAGGTGAAGGGTCTGGGGTTCCAGGCCCATGGCCATGACAGCACTCCCCCTCAAGGCCCCTCTCACGGGTGTTCTTTCTCCTGGTCCTTGCTTGGTGGGATTGTTGCGATAGAATTGTCTGATCAGTCGTGGGGGGTGGACGAATTCACTGGGTTCCCATGTCCGGTCCGGAGGTCCATAACCCTTCGAGTTGATAAGGTAGTACAATTTAGATCGCACTACTTTTGGAATCCGGAATAGTTTTGACCTCGTATTCCGGTTCTCCTTCGATGATGTCGGGCTCAATTCAAGTACCTGGTTTCATTGGTTTCAGGAGTGAAACAGGGAATACTGGATGGATTCGCATATTAGATGGTAATTCCAATTACATGGCAGCTGGGTTTATCACGGCTTTGATGGAATAGGGCCCCAGGTACCTGGGATGGAAGGCTTGTGGTCCTTTCATGGGAATGTTTTTGGATGCTAACCAAACCTTGTCTCAGACTTGGTAATGTGGGGCCTCCCTTCGGTGTCAGTCTGCAAACTTTTTCTGTTTTTCGTTAGCTCGGGTCAGATGTTCAGCTGCTTCTTTAAGAATCTGAATGATGGTCTTATGTAAGGTTGTTACTGCTGGCCTTTCCAATTCGTCAAGGAAATCAAAAGTGGATGATCGAGGATGTCGACCATGCACCGTGTAGAATGGGGCCTGTCCGGTGCTAGTGTGGATGGAATTGTTGTAGGCGAATTCGGTCAACCAAAGTATGTCTTTCCAGGATTTCTCAGTTTGGTGCAACATATAGTTCAGGTATTGCTCCAAGGTCTGGTTGGTCCATTCGGTTTGGCCATCAGTTTGAGGATGGTGAATAGTGGATAACCGGAGATCAATTTTGGCTATTTTGCAGCACCTCCTCCACAGTGCTGAGACAAACTGAGTTCCATGATCTGATATTAGTACTGATGGGAATCTGCGTAATTTGACAATCTGCTCCAAAAACACGGTGGCGAGGGCGTAAGCCGTGGGAGTCCTTTTAATGGGATAAAATGGGTCATTTCGAAGAACAAATCTACAATAACTAAGATGGTGTTATATCCATTGCAGGGAGGAAGATCTGTGATAAAGTCCATTGACAACGTATGCCATGGTGCTGGTGGTACCGTCAATGGGTGCAGTAACCCAGATGGATTCAGCTTCTGAGATTTGTGTTGTGCGCAGACACCACAGGTTGCAATAAATTGGGCAATGTGTTCTCTCCAAGTTGGTCACCAATAGCCTTTTTGAATTTTAGCCTGAGTCTTGGCAATCCCTGAATGTCCTTCCACTATTGAATCGTGATAGTTAGCTATTATTTGGTCTTGTAGCTTCTTGTCCTGAATGTACAATCTCCCTTGAAATTACGGCAGGTTATTTTCAATGGTGTATTGGTCGCCTCTGGATAGCCACTCCTGTCGTGTTGCTTAGTTCATCTGAGATTGGAGATCGGTTTGCAAGTCATCCAAACAGGTGGTTGCAGCGATTTCGTTCTGGATTTGTTCTTCAGGAATGATGGCCACAGGTTCAGACATGGTAAAAGCTTCTTGGTCCTCACTCAAGCATGACAGAGCGTCTGCTTTCCCATTGCGTACTCCAGGTCTATAGGTGATGATAAAATCGTATTCTGCAAAAAGAGGGCCCAACGAAGTTGACGAGAGGACTGGGCCTTGCCGGTCTTCAAGTATTGTAGATTGCGGTGATCCGTGATGACTGTATGTCTTGCTCCCAGAAGGTAGTGTCTCCATGTCTTGAAGGCTCCCTTAATCGCTAGTAGGTATTTGTCCGTGATTGCAAAGTTCAACTCCGGTGCAGAAAACTTACGGGACCAGAACGCTATGGGATGTAATTGTCCAGCGTTGGGGTCTCTTTGTGATTACCGCCCCCGTGGCTACGTTGGAGGAATCTATCTCGACGACGTATGGCAGATCAGGTCGAGGGTGTTGGAGAACTGGTGCTGTGGAGAAAGCAAGTTTCAGCTCCTGGAAGGCTTGCTCTGCTTCTGGAGACTGTTAGGGAGAATTCTCAATAAATGGCTAATTCCCCTTACCTAAATATCTTCCCTCTCGAGCTCTTCGCTCATCCGCCTCCAACTCCCTCAGGGTCAGTCGCTTCTCCAAGCAACGAGTTGGTGGCAGATCACTCTCTTCAGCAGGGGCCTCTCTCTGGAATAGCCGTCCTGCCTCCTTGAAACTCGAGGAGAACCATCTCTGGTTCCGGAAACACCTCAAAACCTTCCTCTTTGCTTCTGCTTTCTCTCCTCCTCTCCCCTTCTGACCTCCTGGCTGTAACTGTACTGGTTACCTGGCCACCTTTTCTGATCTCTGGCCCAGGCCCCGTCAATTGCCCACCTGCACTGCCTTCCTGGCTACCCCTGCACCTGGGGACCTGTTTTTCTGTATCCCTACTGTCCCCCTACCAGCACTTATGTCTGCACTTCCTTGCACTTGCCACTATCTGGCTGTTTTATTTATCTTATTTATTCTACTTTCCCATGTACTGCACTTTCCCCTCTCCCTTCCCCCTGTGCACTTTTCCTTTCCCCCCTTCCCATGCACTTGCGCAATCTGAATGACACCTGGCCTAGTAGGATCGCTGTCTGTCCTCCCTTTGTTCCCCCCCTTGCCTCGTCGCACCTTGAAACAGTTGTATATAGGCGTGTTATAAATGCCATATCATATCATATCATATCATAATGAGTCCCTCAGCAGCTTTGCTGGATTTCCAGGGTTTCTTTTTTCACCTGGTAAGAGTGTGAGCCTTTTTTCCACTCTTAAATGTGTTTTGCTGTGTGTGTTTTCACTTTGTGTGTGATCTTGGGCACTGAAGCCTCACCTACTCCAAGTGCACCACTTTTTGTGTGTGTTACACAGCACCTTCAGTGCAGTGACACTGGGTTGTCTTTGAGACGTCCCCCTGACTCCATTCTTTTGGGGCTGGCTACTGTCCCCCAGAAACAGGTAAAGTTGCCATTAACTTTATTAAGTCACTTTAAATTACAGACCCAGTACACACCATCTTACATGGAGTACTGGAAAGGGTTAACTCCTATCCCTTTTTGTCTGTGCCTCTTGGAGCCTTGTTTTGCTCCCATAGCGTTAAGACTTGGCTGGTGGCAGTGGTATCTACCCAAACTTTTCTACTTCGATTATACTATATAAATGTGGTATTGTTTTAGGCTATTATAGTAGCCTCGAACATAAACCCGCTTGACCAAATACATTTTATTTTGGTTCCGGCTAGGTTAATTCGCCATTTCTTTTTGTTAAAGTCTTTCTCGTGTTTTACTCTACGTGCCAAACTGGGGATGATTCCTTTGTTTGCTATCTTTTCGCGGGCTTCTGCACAGAAGCCCTCCTTAAGGCGCCTGATAGTCTAGAGGGCAGGATGTGAGGGAGGGATCTTCAGACCCCTGCCATGGGTTGCCTTAGCAACCCAAGTCACACTCTTGTCTGATTGGCTAAGGGGTCTGGCCTTGCCAGGCCAGCCACCCTGCTGTGTGATTGGCAGCCAGGCTGTATGAATGGGGGAAAACTCCATAAAAAGCAGGTCTCTGGGACTGGGAGAGCAGAGTCGCCACTGGAACGAAAGAACCAATGAGGAACTAGAAGAAGAGGACCCCTACAACGACTGAACCGCCCGGTGAAGCCCTGCTGCAGGTCCGAATCTCCAAATCCGACGACAGAGAAGATCCTCCAGGAAGCTTCTTCCCTTGAGCTGGTGGGACCAACCAGTTTGACCAAACTACAAGCCCGGACCCCTCCTCTGGTCAAATTCGCTGTACAGAGCTACAGTGGGCCGGATAGCCAGGAAGGTCGGACCCTGCTTGGGTTTTAAGGAGCGCACTGTAAAGACTCGCGGATGCAGGGTGAGTCTCGTATTTAAGATTTATTAAACGGGCCCGCCTGACGGTCCACTCTCCAGCTCAACTTAACGGCTCCACTCTTGTCACGCGAACCGAACTGCAAAACAACCAACAAGCAGATCGGCTTGCGTGCCACAACATTCTGAAGCCATCAACTCTACATATCTTCCCCCTTAACAAAATTGAAGTGAAAGACTTAAGTGCATAATAAAACACAAAAAAAGTATAATACTAAAATGACAAAACACACATGCCTGGAAAAAAGAATCAAGATTAAACCCACGCATGTGGTACTAAACGATAAGAAAACTTATGATAAACGCAGAATAAAAGTTAGGTCACTTTTGACATATTCATTTCCAATCACTTAGGACACAAAGTCCTTCATCCAGGTTGGCTTGGACCTGAATCTCTGAGAACTTCCGGAAATGACTTGGTTGCTCACATGCTCTCCACCTCGGACGCTCACATCCTCTCCACCACTCATCCCACTCTTCTCACAACGCACACCTGTCTCAACTGCTTTTGCAATTTTCCCTTTTGACCAGACTTCTCCTCCTTCTAATATAACTATGCCCTTCCTCACTGCTGAAATTCTCCAAGGACCCATGAATTTGCTGTCCACACATTTGTTCACCAATCTAGGATTTTTCACAAACACCATTTCTCCCACCTTCCACTCCCTATACTTCACCTTCTCACGAGTATCAAAACTAAGTTTATTCCTCTCCTGGCTTTCTTTGATATGTTCCATTATCTGTTCTCTGTCCACCTGAACCACTCCTGCCATACCCAACCACCCTGGACATAATCTCGTCCCCGGTTCCCTCCCCTTTAGGGATGCAAAAGGTGAAATTTTGGTCACCGAGTGCGGCGTTGAACCCCATTATCTGGAACTAACTCCGTGGGCACCCCTTCCTTAAAGAAAATTTCTTCTAGAAATGTAATGAGTTCTTTAGCTGTGACTTCTCTCACTGCTTTCCATTCAATCCGTTTCGTATGAAAGTCAACTAGAACAAAAAGAAATTTCAACCCGTCACCCAGACCCATAATAGGTCCCATTATGTCCACAGCATCCTTAGACCATGGTTGTTCAGGTACAGCGTTAGGGCTTAAGGGAACTTCCCTCACCACTTTCGTTTTGTCACTCACTTGACACTCCATACACTCCTTCACCCATCTCTCAGCCATTTTGTCAATGCGTGGCCACCAATAATTCAGACGGAGCTTCCTCTTCATTGCTCCTTCCCCTGGATGACCCTCATGAGCCAAATCCAACAGACTCTCCCTGATGGCCTCTGGAGGAACCACACAATGACCTCTCTTTAGTCTATCCCCCTGCAAATTTAACTCCTCCTTGACCTCCCACCAAATGTCAAATCTTCTGTCCAAATTCCTCTTTTGTGGCCAGCCCTTCACAGTCCATTCCTTAATTAACTTAAGATCCTCATCAATACCTTCTGCCTGTAACCACTTTTCTTGATTAATCGCCTCATTAACCTCGCCCACCACAGATTCCTCCATTACCTTCTCCTCAATGTTCTCTGTTCCAACCATAGGCATCCTAGAAAGGCAATCTGCCACCACATTTTTCTTCCCAGGCAAAAAACTCAGGTCAAAGTTATATCCTTGAAAGACCTCAACCCCACCTACTTATCCTGGGTGAGCCCAATGCCCACCTCCCACTCTCAAACAGCTGTACTAATGGTTTATGATCCGAGGGAACCACAAAATGTCTGCCCCACAGATAGTATTTGAAATGCAAAATAGCCCAGAACATAGCCAAGGCTTCTCTCTCGATGACTGAATACCTGGGTTCTGCCCCTCTCAAGGCTCTTGATGCGAAAGCAATAATTCTCTCTTTGTTCTCCTTGTCAAACTGCACTAGCGTTGCTCCCAACCCCAACAAACTGGCATCAACAACCAACACTGTTCTGTCTGTGGGATCAAACCTTCCTATTGAAGGTGCCTTACTTATACCTTCAATAATGTTCTCAAAGGCTGTATTACATTCCGGAGACCACTCAAATCCAGCCCCCTTCTTAAGTATCATCTTTATGGGGGCAGACACCATGGCAAAATCTTTTATAAACCTGTGGTAATATTCGGCAAGACCCAAAAAGGACCTAACCTGGTCTTTGTCGGTAGGTATAGGAGCCCCTTTTACTGCTTCCACTAGGCTCCTCTTCGGATTTACACCGAACCCATCAATTTCATGTCCCAGATACTCTACACTTTCAACCGCAATCTTGCATTTATCTCTCTTCACAGTCAACCCAGCTTCTTGCAATCTGCTCAACACTTGTCTCAGCACCACATCATGTTCAGACCTTGAACCTGCAAATACCAACATATCGTCCTGGAACACCACAACATTCTTCATCCCCTCCATGATCGTGTCCATGACTCTTTGAAATACGGCCGCAGCCGACGCAAGACCGAACGGCATTCTGCAGTATCTGAAAGTACCAAAAGGAGTAATGAACGCCATCAAATGTTGACACTCTTCTTTCAAGGGAATCTGATGGTAGGCTTGAGAAAGATCAATCACAGAGAAAATTTTCGCATCCTTGAGAAGTGATAGTTTGTCGCTTATTATCGGTAAGGGATGTCTGTCCACAAGAATGTTTCTGTTAACATCTCTCATATCTATACAAAGTCTTATATCTCCATTTGCTTTTGCCGCTACCATAACTGGTGATAGCCATTCAGAACTTTCACTTTTCTCGATAATGCCTGTCTGCAGCAAGGACTCAATTTCAACTTTAAGTTTCTCCCTCAAGTCATGAGGAATTGGCCTCACCTTGTGTACCTTGGGAATCGCTCTGTCTTCAACTGAATCTCGTGTTCGAAACCTCTCAGCATACCTAAATCTCCTTTAAAAACCAATGGAAATTCTTCTTCCCATCTGTCCCGAACTTCAGCAACTGAAACTGGTTCTTCAGCACTTGCCTGAATCCTAATCCCCAACTTGCGCTGTTCTTCCCAGCCCAACAGTGATGAACCTTCTTCCGTCACATATACTTCAGAATCGCAACTCCTACCTTTATACTTAATGGCAGCTTGAAATTTACCCAATAATTGGATCTTTACATTTCCATATGCATAAGGTTCTACTGTGTGCGCTTCAACTCACTCACATCCCTTTGTAAACAAACTTCGTATGTCTTCCTTGATATCAAAGTCCACGTAGAGCAACTATCTAACTTCAAAGTCACAACTTTACCATTCATCAGAAAAACATCTGTTGGCATGGTTCGTCTGTTGGACACTTCATTTATCTCCAAAACGTATTTGGTTTGAGCCGCTGCCTGTGCAAATTCTGCGTTCTCTTCTTGCTCCGACATCCTCGTATTAGATCCTATGCATTGAACCTGCCCCACTTCTCTGCATACTCTAGCGAAATGCCCCTTCTTTTTGCATTTCAAGCAGAAAATATTCCTTGCAGGACAAAATGCGCTTGTGGAAATGTGGCAGTTACTACCACATTTGTAGCATTTGATTTCTTTGTTTAAATTCATCTTCTTAAATCCTCTCCCAGCTGCCACTTCGCCTTCCTGCTTATCATTCTTCATGGTGTACATATATTTGTGGGTTTGTTCCATGCTTCGAGCTGTCTCTATCGCCACTTCCAATGACACATCCTTGTAACGCTCACCTGATTCCCACGGAGGCGCAGGTCTGGCTTCGAGTGCTGATGCTTCACCATTGGACTCTGAAGATGGACAGGAAGGGCCCTCTACTCTGGCTTCTCCGGCTCGCAGGAATATTCCCCTGTGCGTGAAAAGGGAGTATTACCTACTGACTGAGTTATGCAAAAGCCTCCCACTCTCTTCCAACCCTCCACGATACCCTTCCACGATTCCCCGTGAAGTCTCACCTTAGGGTCTGAAAGGACGAGCTCTCCATCCTGCTTCTGATGCAGAGGCGCGTTGAACACAGTTACTTCACTGGATTGAGGTTGGATGGGAGTTCAGGTAAGCTTGATTATACTGGTAAGGCGCTGTAAAAGTTCTGTTGCAAGTTCAAAAGTTCAAGCTTTAAATAATAATGTTCATTGTCTTTTTTCAGGTGATGAATGAAGATTCCTTTGGAGACTTCTTGCAACAAAGCGCTGATGTTGATGTCTTTTCCCCATAGGGGCCGGGGTTCGGAATGCCGGCGATATGGCGCCGACCCGAAGTGAAACGTGCAGTTCCAGTAAAGATCTGGTAAGTCCTAGATGAGCGCTCAGGTAATGTTTTTGCATTCGCTCATCTAATGTCTTTGTCTTTTTTCCCCATAGGGGCCGGGGTCCTGCTTGGAAGCAGCAAGACCCGAAATGAAATGGGAATGACCCAACAGGTAAGTCTTAGAAGGAAACTGAGCTTTTCCTATTCCCTTCTTTCTCTCACCTCTTATTCTTGTCTTTTTCTCTAGGCTCTGGGAAGTGGCTGTGTATCCGGATGATCGCTGCTGAAGATGGAGGAACCCAGGAAAGGTGAGTGAAATGCAGCGCTGCAGCGATCGTAACGAAATGCTTCTAAAAATGATGTCTTCCCTTTCAGGATCGTCGGTGATGTCTCCGTGGTGCAGATTAGCTGGTAGGTCTCTTGTCTCCCTTTGCAGGTGACCCAGGATGCTGACAGGCGTGGCTGAAGTCCAGATGCAGGAGCTGACACGGTGAGCGTCCAGCTGCGGGGAGCAGAACAACGCGAAGCGTGAGTTGCTGATCGGGTGTGGTTTAAATAGCTTTGGAAGAAGTTCCAAGTGTGTATCCTTCCTCCGATCAGGTATGTATCCTTCCCCGACCACACCCGGGTGGAAAGTAGTCCCACAGGTAAAGTAGTTCCTATTCAGGCCTCAAGAGGGCCTGGATGTGGCAGAATGGTCTGCATCAGGTAAGTGCACATTAAAACACTTGAACACATGTCTAGCTTTATGAGCCTGGCGCCTAAGGCGCCAGGACAGAGGTCCAACATGAGCCTGGCGCCTAAGGCGCCAGGACTGAGTCCAAAGGGCCCCAGCTTTGGCCCGCTGGCACTCCCCTGGGGGAAATGATGCCTGCCTCTGGGGTTGCTGGGTCGGACCTGGCTCCTTGGAGGTAGGCATCATGACAGTACCCCCCCTCAAGGCCCCTCCCAAGGTTCTTCCCTCCGGGGGTTTGGGCTTGTTCGGAAATCTCCGGTGAAACCTTTGTACTAATCGAGGTGCGTGGACATGGTTACTAGGCTCCCACAATCTCTCCTGAGGTCCATATCCCTTCCAGTCAACAAGATAGAAGAGTTTCGACTTTACCACCTTGGAGTCTAAAATGTCTTTAACTTCGAATTCTAATTCCCCTTCAATTTGAACTGGATCTGGAGGCTTGGACAATCGGGTTCCTGGTTGTACTGGCTTCAAAAGTGATGCATGAAAAACTGGATGAATACGCATGTTGGACGGTAGATCCAGTTTAAAGGCCACTGGGTTGATTATAGCTTTGATGGGATAAGGTCCTATTAATCTGGGATTGAAGGTTCGCGGGCCCTTGAGGGGTAAATGTTTAGTTGCTAGCCATACCTGGTCTCCTACTTGGTAAGGAGGAGTTTTACTTCGGTGCAAATCAGCGTTTTCTTTATACTTTTTCTTGGCTTGCTGTAAATGAGTTGCAGCTTCTTTGAAGGCTCGGGTTATTGTGGAATGCAGATGATTTACTGCGGGCATTTCCAGGGTCAGAGGTGGATCTAGATCAGAGGTCCGAGGATGGTGACCATACAAAGTATAAAAGGGGGTTTGTCCGGTTCCAGAATGCACTGAATTGTTGTATGCATATTCTGCGATCCAAAGGATGTCTTTCCAATTTAACTCGGATTGGTGTAACATGCACCGAAGATATTGCTCGAGAGTCTGATTGGTTCTCTCGGTTTGTCCGTCAGTCTGGGGGTGGTGGCTGGTGGATAACCGCACATCTATTTGTGCTAGTTGGCAACACTTCTTCCAAAAATGTGAGATAAATTGACTTCCACGATCCGAGACTAAAATGGAAGGGAAACCATGTATGCGAACTATATTCTCCAGGAATTCCTTGGCCAAGGTGGAAGCTGAAGGCAAACCCTTTAAAGGGATAAAGTGGGCCATTTTGGAGAATAGGTCCACAATTACAAGGATTGTGTTGTAACCAGCACAAGGAGGCAGATCTGTTATAAAGTCCATTGACAGGGTGTGCCATGGTGCCGGTGGAATATCCAAGGGTTGAAGTAGGCCGGCTGGCCTTTTCCTTTGAGCCTTGTTTTGGGCGCAAATTCCACAAGACAGTACAAAAGACTTTATGTCTTTTCTCCAAGAAGGCCACCAGAAGTGGCGTTTGATTTTTTCCTCCGTTTTAGCGATACCAGGGTGTCCTTCCATTAAAGATTCATGATGATGGGCAATAACATGTTCTTGCAATTCTTTACTTGGCAGAAACAACCGCTCCTGGAAGTAGGGTAAGTCATCCTTAACGGTGTAATGAGGACCCTTTTGACTCCATTCCAGTAAGGTTGAAGAGTCTAGAAGTTGTTTTACTTGCGTTTGGATATCCTCAATAGATTGCAATGAAGTTAAGCCTAAGATTCTTTGCTCAGGTATGATGGGCACAGGTTCTAAGCTCGAATTAGGTTCTTCCATGCCAATCCGGGATAAGGCGTCTGCTTTTCCATTCTTGCAGCCGGGGCGATAGGTAATTACAAAATCAAATTCTGCAAAGAATAGAGCCCATCGGAGTTGTCGTGAAGATTGAGCTTTGGCCGTCTTTAAATACTGTAAGTTTCTGTGGTCCGTAATTACGGTGATGGTGTGTCTTGCCCCGAGAAGGTAGTGACGCCAAGCCTTGAAAGCAGATTTGATGGCCAGTAACTCTTTATCGGTAATTGCATAGTTGATTTCAGGAGGAAAACATTTTCTGGACCAAAAGGCCACTGGGTGTAGTTGGTTAGTTTTTGGGTCTCTTTGCGACAGGACAGCTCCCATGGCCGAACTGGAAGCATCGGTTTCCACTATGTACGGGAGATCTGGGTGCGGGTGCTTCAATACAGGTGCAGAGGTGAATTTGGTTTTCAGGTCCTGGAAGGCTTGTTCGGCCTCAAGAGTCCATTCGAAGCGTTTGTTTTTCTTTAGGAGAGCGGTGATGGGTTGGACTGTTCGGGAAAATTCCGGGATGAATCTTCGATAGAAATTGGCAAAGCCGAGCATGCTCTGAACTCCCTTCACCGAGCTTGGAGATGGCCATTTGAGGATGGCGTCCACCTTTCGCGAGTCCATTCAGACTCCTTGTGGTGTCAGGATGAATCCGAGAAACTCAACTTCTATGGTATGAAAAACACATTTTTCGAGTTTTGCAAATAGTCTGTGCTGGCGCAGTTTCTCAAGAACTGCCCTAACATGTTTTCTGTGATCAGATTCTGAAGAAGAGTACACCAGGATGTCGTCAATGTAAACAATGACGCAGACATCGATAATTTCCCGAAGAACATCATTCATAAAGTACTGAAAGGCGGCAGGTGCATTGCACAAACCGAAGGGCATCACCTGATATTCGAAGAGCCCAAATTTGGTGCGGAATGCAGTCTTCCATTCATCGCCTTCTTTTATGCGCACCAGGTGATAAGCTCCTCGGAGATCTAACTTGGTGTACACACAAGCGTCTTTCACCTGGTCGATAAGCTCAGTGACCAAGGGCAGAGGATAACGATTCTTAATCGTTATTTGATTTAGGGTGCGATAGTCTATACACGTTCTAAGGTCGCCTTCTTTTTTTGGCACGAAGAACAGAGCTGAAGAGACAGGAGACTTGGACGGGCGAATAAAACCATTGGCTAGGTACTGATCTAAATACTGACGCAAATGCAGGTTCTCAGGTTCCGTAAGAGCATAAATCCTACTACAAGGTAGTTGAGCATTGGGTACCAGATCGATCTGGCAATCATAAGACCGATGGGGAGGTAACGTGTTAGCCTGTTCTTTCTGAAAAACGTCTTGGAATTCTTGGTATTCTGACGGTAGCTGTACAGGGGTGGAAGTTGCTGTGGCTAGACCCATAGCTGGATTTCTTGGATAACAAGTTGGTTCACAATCAGGAAAACTTATCTTCTTTGCTCGCCAGTCAATTCTGGGATTATGTGTTTCTAACCAAGGAATTCCAAGAATTACTTGAAATTGTGGGGCCTTGATCACATCAAACACGATTGCTTCCCGATGTCCATCCTGACCCACCAGTGTCACTTCAACAGTGGAATGCGTTACAGGCCCTGAGGCTATTTCGGTTCCATCTACTGTAGTAATAACATCTTGGGTTACTTTCGGGCGGAGAGGAAGCTTAATCCTGGAAGCCAATTCACGGTCTATGTAATTTCCAATAACTCCACTGTCGATGTATGCTTTTATAGCATGCAACTGCTGAGGCTGTTTTGGGTCCACGAGCACCATTGGCATGACGAAATGCGAGGTCAAATAGTTAGTTTTCAAGCTCGGCAAGCGGACCCCTACGCTTGCCGGGCTAGGTCGTTTCCCGAATCAGGTGTCTCTAATTAATTATCAGTAGCTCCAACCACCTTCTTAAGTGGTTTAACTGGACAATTTCGAAGAAAGTGACCGGAAGTCCCGCAATACAGACAAAGTTGCATTTGCCGCCTTCTCTCTCGTTCTTTCTGCGTTAAAGGTCCTTTAACACCACCGATTTGCATAGGTTCAGATACGTCGGTACTCTTGGAGGTAGCGTGGGTTTTGATCAGTGCTCGGTTTTCATACTTGAACCGATCTGCTTTTCTATTTTGAAGTCTGTGATCAAGTTGAACCACCAAGTCAATGTAGTCTGCGCAGACCTGGGGTGGGTTTACTATCTGAGCTAGAACATCCTTAAGCTCTCCGCGCAGGCCTCGATGAAACAATGTGATCCTTTTGCTTTCTGGCCATCCAGTTTCCACAACCAGTCTGTTAAAGGTGGCTATGTAGGACAGAAGATCCTGATTACCTTGTCGTAAGGATAGCAGTTCGTTATCAAGGGCCTGTCCTTGAGAGTGTCGAGCGAACAATCTTTCCATGCTGGCCTGGAAGCCCTGAAAATTCTGGAGAATGGGATCATCCTGATTTACCAATGGAATAGACCAATCGGCAGCACTGCCACTGAGGTAAGATAGTATAAAGGCTACCTTGGTCTGGTCTTTAGGGAAGGCTCCGGGTCTGCATAGAAAGTGTAAACGACATTGGTTCATAAAGACGGCATATTTCTTGGGATCCCCCGCAAAACGTTCAGGCGGGGCCAAAGGCATGTGTCCAGGTAGATTAATTTGTACCGGGTTACTCAAACCCATTGATGTGGAAATGTCTCCGGAATTAGGTAAAGGAGTGTGCCCTGCCTGGGCCTGTAATAACCTTTTGGCTAGGTCATCAGTTCTTTCCTTAGATAAGATCAGTTCTCTTTTGAGAGCGTTAGTCTCCTGGCGGGCTGAGTGCACCTCTGCCCGTAATTCCCCCAAAAGCTGGGCCAGCTGGTCAGTCTCGGAAGTCTCCATAGCGCCCGGGTGGGAAATTGTGGGTAGGCTTCGCGTTCTGTAACGCTCACCTGATTCCCACGGAGGCGCAGGTCTGACTTTGAGTGCTGATGCTTCACCATTGGACTCTGAAGATGGACAGGAAGGGCCCTCTACTCTGGCTTCTCCGGCTCGCAGGAATATTCCCCTGTGCGTGAAAAGGGAGTATTACCTACTGACTGAGTTATGCTCAAGCCTCCCACTCTCTTCCAACCCTCCACGATACCCTTCCACGATTCCCCGTGAAGTCTCACCTTAGGGTCTGAAAAGACGAGCTCTCCATCCTGCTTCTGACGCAGGGGCGCGTTGAACCCAGTTACTTCACTGGATTGAGGTTGGATGGGAGTTCAGGTAAGCTTGATTATACTGGTAAGGCGCTGTAAAAGTTCTGTTGCAAGTTCAAAAGTTCAAGATTTAAATAATAATGTTCATTGTCTTTTTTTAGGTGATGAATGAAGATTCCTTTGGAGACTTCTTGCAACAAAGAGCTGATGTTGATGTCTTTTCCCCATAGGGGCCGGGGTTCGGAATGCCGGAGATATGGCGCCGACCCGAAGTGAAACGTGCAGTTCCAGTAAAGATCTGGTAAGTCCTAGATGAGCGCTCAGGTAATGTTTTTGCATTCGCTCATCTAATGTCTTTGTCTTTTTTCCCCATAGGGGCCGGGGTCCTGCTTGGAAGCAGCAAGACCCGAAATGAAATGGGAATGACCCAACAGGTAAGTCTTAGAAGGAAACTGAGCTTTTCCTATTCCCTTCCTTCTCTCACCTCTTATTCTTGTCTTTTTCTCTAGGCTCTGGGAAGTGGCTGTGTATCCGGATGATCGCTGCTGAAGATGGAGGACACCAGGAAAGGTGAGTGAAATGCAGCGCTGCAGCGATCGTAACGAAATGCTTTTAAAAATGATGTCTTCCCTTTCAGGATCGTCGGTGATGTCTCCGTGGTGCAGATTAGCTGGTAGGTCTCTTGTCTCCCTTTGCAGGTGACCCAGGATGCTGACAGGCGTGGCTGAAGTCCAGATGCAGGAGCTGACACGGTGAGCGTCCAGCTGCGAGGAGCAGAACAACGCGAAGCGTGAGTTGCTGATCGGGTGTGGTTTAAATAGCTTTGGAAGAAGTTCCAAGTGTGTATCCTTCCTCCGATCAGGTATGTATCCTTCCCCGACCACACCCGGGTGGAAAGTAGTCCCACAGGTAAAGTAGTTCCTATTCAGGCCTCAAGAGGGCCTGGATGTGACAGCATGGTCTGCATCAGGTAAGTGCACATTAAAACACTTGAACACATGTCTAGCTTTATGAGCCTGGCGCCTAAGGCACCAGGACAGAGGTCCAACATGAGCCTGGTGCCTAAGGCGCCAGGACTGAGTCCAAAGGGCCCCAGCTTGGGCCCGCTGGCACTCCCCTGGGGGAAATGATGCCTGCCTCTGGGGTTGCTGGGTCGGACCTGGCTCCTTGGAGGTAGGCATCATGACAATCCTTCGTCAACAATCTCTCCTGTATTTTCATGTTATTGGTACAGGGTACCAATTGATCCCGGATAAGAGAATCCGTCAACATATCAAACTCACATATGTGACTAAGGGATCTCAATGCCGCAACAAAGTTCTCCACTGGCTCTTGGGGTTCTTGCACCCTCTGAAAGAATGTGTGTCTCTCAAAGGTTACATTTTTCTTTTGTCTCAAAATGGATTTCCAATTTTCTTTCAGCTAGGGTGTATTGATCTACCTCTCCTTGGCCTTCTAAAGGGGGCTGAGGCAACCCATCATAAACACTGCGGCCTTCAGTGCCCAAGTTGTGCAAAAGAATCGCCTCCTTCCTACCTGCAGCAAATTTGTCACCCCCAATTGCCACCATGTATGTGTCAAAAATCTTTTTCCACCTGTCCCACCTTATAGGGGGTATTCCTGGCTCTGATAAAAATGGTGGAGGCGGGGCCATGCTGGCTGCAGCCATGATCAAGTTCTGTGTCACTAGTTCTGTGCTTCTAGCTAAATAGGCTGTGTAAAACTCCTCTTGTGCAGCATCAAATCTGTGTCTCTAGCTACTATAAGCTTTGCCAATATACTCTTGCAGTATTCCTCCCACTCTGTGACCTGAGATACTGTAACACTTAAGAGAACGCCGTGACACCACCTTCTTGAATGTGTCTGGAGTGTCTTGAAGGTTACACGTCTCTAAACGTTGCTGTAATAGAGCAACGGTTCCTTTATGCTTTTTAGAGTCAATCGTGCTTGTATTTGAAACGTGATCCCGGCGTGTGGGCGGATCTGCCTCCCTTTGCCCCTCCTCACCTGATGTGTTGCCGGACCCCTTCGTTGTTCCCCGGAAGGCGAGACTCGCATCAGTACGCGTCTCGGCCGAGGGAAGTGCGGCGTGGGCTGGGGAGACGTCCCCCTGCAGCGCCACCACTCCGCGCAGTTCCGCAGAGAGCCTGGTGAGAGGGGCCCTGGAGGAGGGGCCTTAGCGGCGCTGCGCCTTCCGCTGCTGCTCTGCCAGTCGATCACCCAGTGGTCGTTCACCGTTGTGGCGGGCCCCCGGAGCCTCGTCGCCAATGTAAGGACTCGCGGAGGCAGGGTGAGTCTCGTATTTAAGATTAATTAAACGGGCCCGCCTGACGGTCCACTCTCCAGCTCAACTTAACGGCTCCACTCGTGTCACGCAAACCGAACTGCAAAACAACCAACAAGCAGATCGGCTCGCGTGCCACAACATTCTGAAGCCATCAACTCTACATGCACCTTTTATTCGTTGTTTTGCTCTGCTGCTGGTTTCTTCCCTGGGTGGCACAGGACCCTCCAGTCTTCCTACTTCTTGTCAGTCCGACAGTCGCTTCAGGAACCGTGAGCCTGCAGGAACCACCAGGAACGTCCGCCTCAGCTACAGCTCCCTCTCTGTTTTAAGGTACTGTGCAAATCCGGTTGTGCGTTTCACTCAGCCGCGGTGAAAGTGTTTGAAATCTTTCTCCAATCCGAGGGCTTGTCCTTCTCTTCTCTTTTACCTAACCTTTCTACCGACCAACGTCGTCCAAAATCTGTGCCACAAACTTTACCGCGAACTACACTGAACCTATTATCTTGAGCAAAAGACTTTTGAAACATTGACTTTGGCCTTAAGCCATTTCTATCTAATTTTACCCTGGCAGTTTCTCTTGTTCAGTTGCCCTGCTCACTTACCTGTTGATTTTGCCTAATTTCTAATAACTTTGTCTTTCCCTCCCTTTTAAATTGCTGGAGTGCCATTTTGCTCCCACAACATTTTGTGAGCCTAACCTGTCTAGAATTTAAGGGAAGTGGTGTGGTGTATATTTGATTGTGATTTTTTATCTTGCTTATAATAGTGAAATGTTATACAACTGTTAAGTAAATAAATATATATTCTTTTACTTAGAAACCTTGAGTCAGTGTTTGCCTGAACCATAGTAATTGCTGTCCCTTGTGTAAACACTTGCACTGCTCACTTACTCTTGAGATAGGCCTGGCTGCTCCGCAACTGCTACCACTATAACTGTGTAGTACAGGCGTGTACCAAAGGTAAAATTGTACTGTCACTTGTAGTCTTGCCTAACAGAGACCAAAGGAATTTCTTGTTTTTTTCTCAGCAGGGAGGTAATTGGGTGAACTATCTGCGAAAATCTAGGAATAAACCGAAGATAAAAGTTGGCGAATCCGAGCACACTTTGTACTCCTTTTGTGGTTGTCGGCAATGGCCATTGAAGGATAGCATCCACCTTCTGTGTGTCCATGTGTACGCCTCGTGGTGTGAGCATAAAACCCAAGAATTCAACTTCTGTTACGTGGAAGAAATACGTTTCTAACTTGGCAAACAGCTGATGCTGTCAAAGATTTTCAAATACTGCTCTCACATGGCTGACATGGTCCTCCTTGGATGCTGAATAGATGAGAATGTAATCTATGCAGACAAGTGAGCAAATTTACAATAATTCTCGAAGCACATCGTTCATAAAAAAATTGGAACGCCGCCGGGGCATTACATAACCCAAAAGGCATAACCTGGTATTCGAAAAGACCATACTTGGTACGGAATGCCGTCTTCCACTCATCCCCTCGTTTAACTCTTAAAAGGTGATAGGCACCTTGTAGATCCAGTTTTGTGTAAATGTGGGCACTCTTTACCTGATCCAGAAGCTCCGGAATAAGTGGCAGTTGGTATCTTTTTTTTTTTACCGTGATCTGGTTAAGCACTCTATAGTCAATACAAGTTTTTAAGTCGCCCTCTTTTTTAGGAACGAAAAAGAGAGCCGAGAGGCAGGGGACTTAGATGGGCGGATAAAGCTGTTAGCTAGATACTGATCCAGGTAAGTTTTTAGATGCTGGTTTGCCTGCTCCGTTAGGGCATAAATTCGACTGCAGGGAATTTGGGCTCCAGACACCAGATTCATTTGGTAATCGTAAGGCCTGTGTGGAGGCAGAGTGTTCGCTTGGTCCTTCTGAAAAACATCCTGGTAATCATGATGTTCAGGTGCTAAGGAACCAGTGAGTCCCAGAATCGTTTTTGTCTTGAGGTTCGGTTTGCTCACATCTTTGTTGTAGTAAGTGTTAGCACACTCTTGAGGAAAGGTCAGAACTCCTTTTCTACAGTCGATCCTAGGGTTGTGGGTTTCCAGCCAAGGCATTCCTAATATCATCTGGAACTGAGGAGCACCGATGAGATCGAAGGAGATGTCTTCTTGATGACCATCCTGACACATAAGCACGACTTTTTCGATATGTTGCGTCACTGTCCCGGATGATAACTGGGAACCATCCACTGCTGTGACAATTTCCGATTTCAGCTTCTGTTGGAGAGGAAAGCCCATTCGTGCAGCCAGATCTTGATCAATGTAATTTCCCACAGCTCCGCTATCAATATATGCCTCCAAAGCATGTATCTTTGGTGGTTGTTTGTGGTTGACCAAAAGTACCGGAATGACTAGATGTGAGGTCTGTACGGACTCCTTCTTTTCGCTCGACAAGTGGACCCCTACACTTGTCAGGTGTTGGAGTTTCCTGAATCTTGTTCCTTTTCCTCGTCACCATTGTCCGTTGCTACGACTAATTTCCTGGGTGGTTTCACTGGCCATTCTCGGAGGAAATGTTCTGCCCTCCCACAGTATAAGCAGAGCTGCTGTTGCCTCCTTTTCTCCCTTTCCGCCTTGGTGATAGGACTTCGTAATCCACCAATCTGCATTGGTTCCGTTTGTTCGTGGGTTTTGGTTTGATTGTCCCGGGGTCGCATATAGACCGACCTCCCTTCAGATCTTGTGCAATCCATTATCCATTTTTCGATTCTGCAATCTGTGATCGAGCTGCACAGTCAAATTGATGTATTCCGCACATGCCTCGGGGGGTTTGACCACTTGGGCTAGAACATCCTTAAACTCCCCACGTAACCCTCGATAAAAGAGCATAGTCATTTTTTCATCTGGCCCGTTTGTCTGTGCTACAAGACGATTGAAAGTGGCGATGTAGGTCAATAGGTCTTTGTTTCCCTGTCTGAGTGACAGTAATTCATTGTCCAAATGTTGTCCTTGAGTATGCCTTGCAAACAATTTCTCTATTTCCCGCTGAAATTCCCCAAAGTCTCAAAGTAACAGATCATCCTGGTTTACTAATGGTATCAGCCAGTCCGCTGCCCTACCTCCTAAATATGAGAGTACAAATGTGACTCTGGCTTGATCATTAGGAAAAGCTCCAGGCCGGCGCAAAAAATGAAGACGACATTGGTTCATGAATATAGCGTACTTGTTAGGGTCGCCAGTAAAGCCTTTGGGCGGGGCCAGTGGCACTGCACCTTGGAGAACCACTTGAACTGGTGATGATGGCTGCGGCATGGGAGGATAGGCAAGCCCTGGTAGTGGGACCTGACCCGCGTGGGACTGAAGCATTTGCCTTGCCAAGTCGTCAGTTCGTTCCTGAGTTACAATAAGATCCCTCCTTAAAGCATTGGTTTCCTGTCTGGAGGTATGGACCACAGCCCGTAATTCCCCCAGCAGTTGGGCCAACTGGTCTGTTTCCGAGGTTTCCATAACGCCCAGGCAGAGATTCGTAGAGGCTTTGCGGTCTGTTATGCTCGCCTGGTCTCTGCTGGGACATTGGGGCACGGTTGCAGCCCTCCCTGGAAGTGAATTCCCCTTGTCAGGCTTCTTCCCCTGCTCATGTGCTGTGGACTGCGCTGGTTGTGGGCACTGCTCATGCGAGGATATGAGAGTTTGTGAGAATGTGTCAGTGGGGTTGGTTGTGTGTTTCCGTGACAAGGATGTGGCATTTCTGTTAGGGCAGACTTTAGGTGGGAGGTGATGGGCGATCTACTTGCTGCCATCTACTTGCCATTTGGACTCCAACATTGTATTTGGAGTGTTGTGGGTGTGTTCACTTTTGTATTGTGCTAACGGTCACTCACCTTCATCAGCCGATGATGGGACTCCCGTCTCGGCATGCCCAACCCCTTCGATGGCCTCCATGTGAATCATGGAGCTGCACGTTTCCTCCCACCGTGCCAGCTTGATGGGCGAGGATGGTCCACCACCTGTTGCCTGGGCCTTTGTATGGTTGGCTGACAGTATGTTGAGGATATGCAGCCGCAGATCGTCCCACCTTTTACGACAGTCCTTTACACTGCATGGGGTTGTCCCCACTGCGGACACCTTCTGGGCCACCTCCTCCCAGATGTGTTTCTTCTGCATTTGTGCAGCTCGGCACATGTCTGTGCAGAACACCACATCCGTATGCTGGACGAGGGTGTCTGCAAGCATGTTTAGCTCGTCGTCGCTAAACAGTGGTTTGCGCTGACGAGGTGTGCCTTTGCGGGTGGATTGAGTCATTGTCTAGCAGGCAGGGTTCACAGTTTCCAATTACAGGTCCTGTAGCCAAGGGATTGCAATGGATTGTGTTTTTCAAGATGGCCGCGGGAGCATTTCCCGTTCCGGCGTGATGACGTTGCTTCCGGTACCGGCACTTCCGGTGATGGTATTAACGGTACCGTTCTGTATGGCATCTAGGATGCCGGTGCCTGTGTCTGCGGCATGGATGATGCCGCTATCAGGGGTTTGGAGGGCCTTACCAGCATGCCGGTGCAGCTGTTACCAGCATGCCGGTATGCGCACGCACGCTGACTCTGAATCAACCTTTGATTCCGGCAGCAGTGCAACACGGACAAGGTTTCACCGGCATGTCAGTAATTTGAGATTTTTACCACACGACTCGTAATGAGGCCCAGTGACTCGCCCCATGAAGTATGCCTGAAATAAACCTTTAAGGAGTCAAGCAATTATTGCATAGAATTCCAAAAAGACAAATTATTTGTTATTCCTATTCTTTTTTATTTAGGGTCACTGCTCAAAGGGATACACTTGTGGAACCCCGATTTTTTTAAAACAAAGCCAGCCTCTCTAGAAACAAAGAGCCAAATGGTACTGGCCACAGCCCAGCAGCTTTAATTAGTACAAAAAAAAAGAAAGTTGTGACCCCTGGCGACCCCCGATTGACATCCCTGGCGTTTGGGCAAATACATTTCTCTATATGAGCACAGTAACACTTTAAAGCTGCTGGTTTCATGAAAGGCTTCTCCCTTCTCTGACTAAGAAAAAGCTCTGTGCAGAAGCCCCACCCCACAGCTCACATTTCCGAGGGGGGAGGGGTAAAGCCTGATTAGCTCAATGGTGGTAACAACAACTGGTTTCCAGGTCCAGGGTAGTTGCGTCTTCATGGAATACATAGCAGTCAACGTTCTACCTGGGTCTCCTCAAGTGGTCTCTCCCCCGGGAGAAAGGGTACTGAGCTTTTGGAATTTCCTGGCCCCTTGCCTTTTGCGTCTTCCTTGATCAGTCTTTGGGCCCTTAATTTCTCATCTTACTGCCCATTCTCCACCCCTCTTACCTCTGGTGTTCTTGTGACGGCCCTGTGAGTTCCTCTGTGGCCCTTTGGATATATTCCATCCAGCATCAGGTGATGTCTCTCTCCCGCGAGTGGAAAGGGGTACCTGCATCTGTACCTCACCCCTTTCTCCTGGAGCCATCTCGTAAGGGGGCTCCAGGCCACATTAAGGTCTGTGCCGAGAGGTCCTGGAAAATGGACAGGTGGTATACAGTATTTTCACCTACATTTGTTCCATCGAGGTGATGTTCATCGAAAAATGTTCTTTGAAAGATTTTCCACCGAAATAATACAAGTTCTTAAAGAAAATATGCGCATATATATTGGGAGTAACATAAGAGAACTTAGATATAGAATACGTGAACATATGTATGCCATGAGTAAATCTGACTCAACATTACCACTTGCACTGCACTGGCAAACTAACCATCAATTGGACGATAAAATGAATGTGAGGTTTATTGGACTAAGGCAGGCTCCTTTGGGTGAAAGAGGTGGGATTAGAGAAGTCCTCCTTCGTCAGATGGAAGCTCGTATAATTTGTAAATTCAGAGCGACTGAATTCGGCCTGAACCAGGACCATGAAATGGCATATTTTCTTTAAGAACTTTTATTGAAACTTTCTCATTTGACTCATAATCTTTATTAGAACCGACAATGGTATTTCCACTCTTATGTTGACCAATATTTACTATACCCAAAATGGTTATGATTTCCTGTATTGTGTAGCCTATTCACCCCTAATTTGGCGTAACATATATTATCAATGATAATTTACAGGTAAATGATGTGTGATTAGGTACTCTTGAATTACGCAATATTTGAATCATATATAATTAGGGCATGTGTCCAGCTTCCCCCAATGATCTACTTTTCTTTCTTCATGTTTGCCCTTTCATAACTGGCCACACGGCGGATTGCAGCCATCTGGCCATGCAGACACACATTGACCAGAAAATAACTGCGCATAATTGCAACATAATTGCTTTGCAAAAATCGTAAAATTATTTAATGAGTTATGATCTAATTGCCTAATCTCTGCAGTATTAAGGTACTAAGAAGAATAACCTTTTAGCACCATGAGAAACTCGCGCAACATTCCATGTATCTGAAGTAACTTAATTTATACATGAACTACAAACATGGCGCTACTCTAGCTTGCCTGACCTTAAGAATAAGACTTAATAGAAACAGTTGTAGGACTAGGGTTGCCAAGACAACCTTTTGTAAACCCAGGAGAGTAAGCTTTGCAGACTTGAAGAGACGTGAGGAGACGGTGTGCAGAGCCGAAGGTAAGCTGTAGCAGTTATACATTTCGTTATCCAGCTGCCCCATCAGGATATTCCAATTTCATACTTACGAACGCTGCCTGTCAGACGGCTTTATTTTCAGCCACGACGGTGCCATTCTTATACTAGATGCAGCTCTAATCGTACGAGCGCATATACACCGTTGCTGTGAATCCCCTATTTTAGAACCTGTAATATGTTAGGCAAAGTTATAATTTCAGTATCAAACCGACCGGTGACAAAACCTAATTTAGCATTCTTTCGCCAACATGTTTACCTAACTTATTCATATATTTTTACGCGAACGCTGCATACGAATTATAGTATTATCATTTATCATTCATTTACTAATAACGCGATACGACCGCCCTTAATGATATACGGGCACTTTGAAACCTACATGTTTCTGCAACCATTATGTATCTTGTTTTATTTATTCAAAATCAACGCGATGCGGCCGCCATTAATGATATGCGGGCGCATTGAAACTTCCGCATACACATATGTTCCTGCAACCACCATATATCTTCGTGACATCTTGGTTTGCTTTCTAAATAGGGGGATTTAACCCATGATTTACTGTTCTACCGACTGAAATTTATGATTTGGAATGGAGGTAAGGCCTCCATGGGCACAATTATATGTGGCACATACCAATTATACAAAAGATATATGACATTGTGTTTAAAATTCAAAGACCCAATCAAGAGTGTTTATTAATGGCTTGTTTTTATCTCTCCCTGGGGTATTTGGTACCCTCAATTTTCTATTTGTTATTTTCGATTATTTGTTCTTTTTGTTATTTACCTACAACTTCCTCCCCTTCCCCCCCTCCCTGTTTCTCTATGATTACACTGCATTTTGTTTATTTGACCTGATGAACTGCTTTGATATTTGTTCAATCGTTCATTTTGATGTTTGTGAATTGTACTCTATGAATTATTTTTAGTTCTATTATCACCACTGATTTGAGAAAGACACTAGTGTGTTGAAACACGTGTTATCCTAAAGGGCACCTTAACTATTAAAAAGATTTTGTGAATTACCAATACCACTGTGGTGCAGTTCCTAAGTGTGGAGCACTTTTTTAATAACCACACTCGAGGAGGGCAGGCATCCATCGGTCAATCCTTGCCAGTGACAAGGACCCCGCCAGTATGGGCAGCAGGGGTTTGTGGTCCGTCACAACAGTCTCCGGACGGCCCAGGACGTAGAGCCAGAAGTGCCTGCACCCCCACAGCACTGCTAGAGCCTCACGTTCTATCTGCGAGTATTGCTGTTCGGTGTCGGACAGCGCCTTGCTGCCGTAGGCCACAGGGCGCACACCGCCATCCCGATCAATTTGCGTCAACACTGCCCCTAGGCCGAATGGGCTGGCGTCCACGATGATTTCCGACGGAAGGGTGGGGTCAAAGAGCGCCATAGTGTCTTCAGCCGTCAGGGCGCTCTTGATGTCTTCGAACGCTGCCTGTTCGAGAGGGCCCCAGTGCCAGGTTGTTTCCTTCTTTGTGAGGGCCCTCAGGAACTCTGATCTGGATGCAAGGTTCTGTATGAATCGACCACAGTACGTTACCATACCAAGAAAACTCCTCACATCCGACACAGACTCAGGTGGTTGGGTCTTCTTAATGTCCTGCACTTTCCTCGGATCTGGCGACACACCTCCTTCCTTGAACACAAATCCAAAGAATTCGATGGTCGGGCGCAAAAACTCACACTTCTCCCTGTGTAGCGTGAGTCCCAGTGATTGCAGTCTCTCAAAAGTCCTGGCCAACTTGCGCAGATGGTCTACCTCAGTCTTGGCAAACACTAGGATGTCGTCACTATTGTTTAAGACTCCTTCCAGGTCAGCGAGGGCACCTCTAATGATGTTTTGAAACACCTCTGCTGCCGATGACACGCCAAAACGGAGTCTCTTCTACCTATAGAGTCCACGACGAGTGGTGAATGTGGTTATGTATCTTGACTCTGGGTGCAGGAGGACTTGGTGATAGCCAGCCCGAAGGTCCAACTTAGAAAAGAAGCGAGCACCTTGTACCTCCGCGATGATGTCGTCGATGGTTGGGGTCAAATGTCTCTCCCTTTTAATGGCCTTTTTGGGTAGCCTCATGTCGACGCATTTGCGGACAGAGTTGGGTTGCTTTGGCTTCCTTGCCACCACGATTGGTGAGACCCTTGGTGTGGGACCCTCCACCTTCTCGATAATGTCTAGATTCACTAGATTGTACAATTCCTTGTCCACCTGCTCCCGGAGATGGAACGGCACCCTCCGATGTTTCAGGGCTATAGGCTGCACAGACTTGTCAATGTGCAGCCTCACCGGGCCACCGGCCATTTGGCCAATTCCTTGGAACAAAGCAGAGTATTTATCCAGCAGATCATGTATGTCCTCAAGATATACAGAATAGGCAAAGCTGACGATGCCTAGGACCTCTGCCGCAGCACAACTTAGGAGGGTATTTGTGCTCACCGGTGTGACGTAGAAGCGGGCCGTGATCTTCGAGCCGTCATGCTCCACCTTTGCCACAAAAGCGCCGTCCAGGGGAATTGGTTCCGACCCACCAAAAGCAAAAATGCGGGCCTTCGGACTGACCAGTTTGGGTGGTGTGTCCATCGCATCATAGTGTCCACGGGCCATCACGTTGACCGATGCCCCCGTGTCCACGAGCACCGGGACGGGCGACTTGTTCACTTCTACCACACACCTTGGTTGACGTCTGTTCTTAGACTTGAGAGCCCCACACTGGACAAGAAGAAGATGTTCACCTCCTCTTCCTCCACCTCTTCTTCCGTGGGGACACCCTCTTCGCCCTGGTCGACCTGGGCCACGTTCGGGGGGCGATTTTGACAGAGGAACCATGACCGAACTGGGCCTCTGGGCACCATCACTGGCAGGGCCGCCTTACACACGCGGGAATAGTGATCTGCCAGACCACACCTCCCGCAAGTTCTCCCCACTGCGGGGCACTCAGCAGGGTGGGGCAAGTCATATCCACACTTCTGGCATGACTCTCCAGCTCTCCCGCCCCTGTCACAGAGGTTGGTACCTGGTCTTCTGACACCTCTGCCACCCCACCAAATGGCACATACCCCCTCCGTCTTCACCGAGCGTGACCCAGCTTCCATCCTGGACGCCCGGGCCTCCGACACTTCATGGCACTGCCCCAGTTCAAGGATGCGGGCAAATGTAGTACCTGTTCTCTCAGCACCTGCCGTCTCAGTTTTCCTGACGAACAGGCCTGAATCAGCATAGTCCTAATCATGTCCTCTGCATCACCCCAGGCACATGCCAATGACAAGCGTCTGAGGAGGCCATAGAAGGTGTCCAGCGTCTCGTCCTCCTTCTGCCGTGCTGACAGCATTACGAACCCCTCATAATCAGCATTGGCGAGAGGTAAGAAGTGATCTTGAAGAGCAGTCTTTGCCGCCGCATAGGAGGAGTTGGCTGTCTGGAGGGACTCAAAGATTTCTTGAACTGCAGGTCCAGCCGCATACAGCAGGGTCGCAAGTTTGCTGTCATCATCTGTCTCCATAGTGGCCCTGAAGTACATGTCCAAACGGTCCACCCACCTCTTCCACCTGGGCCCCAGGCTGGATGGGGGGACTGAGACATCGAACTCCGGAATAGGCTTTAGCGCCGCTGGGGTCTGCATCTGTGCCATGACTGGAGGGGGCTGCTGCATGACAGGTTGTGCCACAGGCTGGGCTTGAGGCTGTGGTTGGGCTTGAGGCTGTGCCACAGGTTGGGGCTGAGCCTGAGGCTGTGGCTGAGCTTGAGGCTGTGCCAGAGGCTGGGACTGAGCTTGAGGCTGTGGCTGGGCCTGGGGCTGTGCCGCAGGCTGGGGCTGAGCTTGAGGCTGTGGCTGGGCTTGAGGCTGCTGCAGGTCCGTGTGCTGCCCACCGTCCTGGTCATCAGGCGCATTCATGGGTTAGAGCGCACAGGCACCCCCAGCGTGAACTTGGGGCCGCAACTCACCCCACCAACACAGTCCCCACCAGGGGCCTTCGATCACACCAGTCCAGACCTGAAGATGATGATGATGATGGGTGACAGATCTTCAGACCAACAGTATGCCTCATACACATACACAGCAGCTGGGCATGATGATGAAGGTGACAATGGAGATAGAAGCCCTCAGCTACAGATGCTGTCATCCAGCATGGATGTCCCAAAAATTGAACCAGGGAAGTGTAAGGGTTAAGCAGGCCTTGGCATCTTTCCCCCCTTTCCTCGCCTTCACTCGACGTAACTCGCCCAAAAATTTAAAAAAATTCAAAATTTGGGCATGTGTGGGCAGGTACAGCTGCCCGATATGAAATTTTCCAAAACTTAGGCATGGATACCTTGCACGGGCCCTACCGGAGCCCCGTGAGTATCCCCTGCCTGGGATTCAAAATGGCCGCTCACCGCGTGGCGTCTGCTCGGCCTTCAGCGTGGAACGAATTTCATGCAGTAATCCGATCCGGATCAAAAATAGAAATTCACATCACCGTCGGGCCCGGGCAACGCACCGATCTCATCGCCACTTTTGGGGGTCTCTCCATGACCCATTCGGCGGTTCCCGTGAGCCCCCAACCCCACAGACACAGGCACACACATCTGTTCAGCTCAGGCTCCCCGGTCGCACTATCGCAGCCAGGAACGCCCACTTTATTTATAATGCACGCGGCAGCGTGCAACGTCACACCGCTGCGTGCGCGTCCCTTAAGGGGGCAGCACCACATCTGCCTTCTCGTTGCTACCTCCAGTTGACCCACAGCCCCTCCACTTCTTGGGGGTGGGGGTGAGGGCTCAGCACCTCTGGGTCGCCAGGGCTGGTCTATCTGGGGGAGTCGAGGAGTCCGAGACCCCGTTGCAGCGACGCCACCACCAAATGGTGAACAGGACTTCTCTCCTGGCCGGACCGCAGCATTACCTGCAAGGTACATTGATCGGCTGCTCACTGCTCCACCTGAAAGTCAGGGGTCTCTCCGGGGACTCGGGGTGCCCGCACCGTCAATCTTGCTGTTGGATGTGCGACATTGACCCCAAGGGCGGTTGTTTGACGTCTGGGGTGAAAGATACAGCACCTTAAGCGACCATGCTGCCTGCGCCCCCTGACAGTCTCCACAAAAGGAAATGTAACCTACCATCCAGGAATGTACTCTTGGTCACATGAAGTAAGAGAATGATGACAGATTTCCCTGAAAAGTAAGGGAACATCGAACCCTTTAGTTCCCGCCCACTTTGACCTCTGGTATCAATATTATGCAATGAGAACATTGGGGCTGCCACTAGGACAAGCACCAGTACCCTCAAACGTGGTTAAAAACCTTGGATGCAAATTTGACTCAGATCTATCCCTCACCAAACACACCACCAGTGTATCCAAAACCTGTTTCTTTCACTTATGTATCTTCAGGCGGATTTTCCCATACCTCACTTATCCCCACCGCTCCTCAGTGCTATCAACTCCATTATCCTCTCCCGCCTTGACTACGCAGACTGCCTCTACCTAGGAACACCCGCATCCCAACTACGGAAACTCCAAAGAATGCAAAGGCACACCTACTCATTAACCTTCCCGCTAGAGAACACATCAGCCCTACCCTGAGAGCCCTCCACTGGCTCCCTATTGCTCGACGCACCACCTTCAAAGCTATGTGCATCACCCATTGCACAATCCACAACAGTGGCCCTGAATTCCTGCGAGACTAAATTGTCTCTTACCAACTTTCCAGGGACCTCAGATCTCGCAATGCATTTCGCATAGTGATCCCACCGCATAACTCCATAATACTTGGCGGCTCCACCTTCTCCGTCCAAGCGGCAACCATCTGGAATTCCATCCCCTTACACATTCGCAACATCGAAAACCAACCACCTGAAATTCAGGAAGGCCCTTAAAACCTGGCTCTTCCCAATACTTTCCTAACACACTGCACCCCGTGAATACTCCACTAATCAACTCCATCACTTTCATCCATAACTCAGGGGCCGGTAGCTCTCGCAGCGATTTCACCAGACACACCACCACACATGGCTCAACAATACTGCCCGCCGATTGGAACTCCAGGTAAGCCAGCAACTTTCGTTATGTCTCTTTCCTGATCCACCACTAACCCTCCCACAACAACATTCCAACCCAACAAGTACCCGAGTTAAGTGAGCAGCCTTCGCTGTGGTTACACTCGCAACACACTCACCGCAAAACCCCTCCCACCAGTGCACTTGAGAGACAATTGACAATGAGATAAGTGGCCCTGGCTAGCACACGCACATCATCATCCATTCACTGCCACTGTTAACCCACAACACTCATCCTGGGAAGCACCCAAAACTAGCAATTCCCCCACCGTAAACTTATTCCTCAAGATAGGCACAACAAGCCATCGATGACTGTTACATCACAGATACTTACTATACAATAGGTTAAACCTACGGCCGTTCAAGCCTGGACCTCCCTCCATCTACACTAATCAAGGGGTAGCCCCCCTCCTTTTGTTCGTTATATATGAAGACCGCCTGCATCACGAAACAGGGGCCGCCTGCGCACCACAGAGAATTCCCAACTTCGGTGCAGCCTCTCCTTGGCTTACTATACGACGAATCGCTCTGCAAGGGGATACCCGGGCCTCTCCCCTCTTTACAGAATTCCTCAAATCTAGGTATTGACTTGATCTAGGCACTCCATATGTTTACAGCTTTGGCACTGTCAAACATAGCCTTTCACCCCACTGTACAGGATCCTCCAATGTAAGTATTGACTCAGTCTCAGCTTCTTATACTCTGATACCAACTACAGTATGAAACCTAGGCCCATCGCTTCAGAACTCTCAATTTCTGGACCTGAACGTATATGCAATCTTGCAGCCTACGGTACGTATAGCTCACACCACTAGCGTGGCCACAGGCCACAGGCACGGTAAAAACACCCATGCATGATAGAACACATCTACGGCTAAACACATCCGCCTAGTTTCACACATAACTGTCCAGACTGAAACACCTGACGTACCCCAACACTTCTGCCACTAGCATACAGTGACCACCCCCCGAAAGGAACCCGGTATGGCTGGCCTCACATAGACTCTCTTGACAATAGCAATCTTTCTCTAATCTTCAAAGAGCACCGACCCACGTGTCTGACTTCTACTGGGCTGCTTAGTCGAGCCTTGCCAGCCACCCAAGTCTTAGAATGTCATGCCTTAACCTTCCTCCCCAACACATCAGTGGGGAGGAAGGTTAAGGACTACCAGGGGAAGCACCTCATCCCGCAACTGACGGAAAGGGAAAAGTCACTACTGGAAACAGAAATCACAGGGGAGGAGGTCAAAAGGGCGATAGGCCAGCTAAAATCAGGGAAGGCACCCGGGGAGGACAGTTACACAGCAGGTGTCAAGTGAACTCTTACCTTCTTCTAGCTTCACCCCTTTCCCCCGTATTTCTTTAATTCCTTCCTGCTCACCGTGAGGTATCTCTTCCGGTTCTGCTCCGAATCTCCTTTTCCAGACAGCTTGTTCTCTTGTCAGATGATAAGATCTACCCCGAGAGGAAGCCACCTTGCCCCTCGAACTCGGGGCAAAGGGGGCCCCCGAACCGGGGTAGACCGGTGTAGGGGAAAAAGCCTAGAAGGCACAAAAAACCCCTTCTTTGCAAGTCTTGTAGAAGGATGTGGCAGGACTGCAGGGCAGGACAGAGGTAAGATGGTAGCGAAGCTTGACAGGTCCGCTAAACAGGACGAAGGCAGGAGAGCCTACATCGGAAGGCCGAAGGACCAAGCAAAGATGGGAGCCAGCAGGGAGCGAGACATAATGGGAAAAGATACCCGTAGCCAAAGCGTGGGAGAGAAAACAAAGAGAAGGACTAGGGCGACAAAAAGGAGCGGAAGGAGAGCACCAGGGAAGAGAAGAGATGCACAAGGGGGAATGCGGTGGCGGTAGCCACGGAAAGGAAAAACTTCAGCGTACCAACCCGGAGCCTGACGCGAAGGTTGCAACGCGCGGGCTTCCGGGTTGGAGGACGTTAAATAGGCTCCACAGAGGAGGGGCGAAAGAAACTAGACCGCTGCATGAGGACGCCGGCAGCGTGACGGCCAAATCAATGGCCGCCCCATCGCCAGCGTCTCCACAGCCGCCAACGGTGGGCGAGCGTGACAGTATGCCCCCCTCCAAGGCTGATCCCCCCGGGCTTACCCGGATGAGCCCGGTGAAAACTCCTGACTAGCCCGGGAGCACGAATATAGGAATTAGGCTCCCAGGAGTCCTCTGAACTGGGGTAGTCCTTCCAGGAAACCAGGTATTCCAACCTGCCTTTGCGATATCTGGAATCCCGGATAGCCGATACCTCATATTCTTCGGGTAGGGTTTTGGCTTTACTCGACAATCCAGAAGCCTTCTTAACTGAAACATGGGGATCAACAGGTCGAAGGAGGGAGGAGTGAAAGACCGGGTGTACCCGGTGCAGGGACTTAGGAAGCTGTAATTTATAAGCTACCGGATTGATCTTCTTGATGATCTTACAGGGCCCTACAAATCGGGGGGTCAATTTTGTCGAATGCACCCATCTGGGCAAGAATCGGGTTGATAACCAAACTCGATCACCCTCCTTCCAATCAGGGCAGGGCAAGCGAGACCGATCCGAAAAAATCTTATACTTATGCCTAGCGGAAGCCAAACTCCGTTGAGCTGTAGCGTGTGCGGCAGTTATGTGATCCAAGGTAGATTCAATAGTAGGTATATTCGAGGGTGAGGAAATTACAGGAAGTACACTACGAGGGTGAAACCCATAGGAACAGAAAAAAGTGCTAAGACTCGTCGCCGAATGTACTGCGTTATTGTATGCGAATTCTGCTGTGGGCAGAAGGTTAACCCAATTGTCCTGATTCTTGTTGATGTAACACCTAAGGTATTGCTCGAGGGAGGCGTTAAGTCGCTCTGTCTGACCATTGGTCTGGGGGTGAAAGCCAGACGATAAGGCCCTTTCTATCCCAAGTCGGTGGCACAGGGCTCCCCAAAATCGAGATGTATATTGAGTACCTCTGTCAGAGATGATTTTATCGGGAAGACCATGGAGTCGGAATATGTCCCTAAGAAAAACTTCCGCCATCTGGGTGGCTGATGGTATTCTCGGTAATGCAGAAAAATGCGCCATTTTAGTAAACGTGTCTATGGTAACCATGAGACAAGTCGAACCCTGGGATACGGGCAAGTCTACAATGAAGTCTGTAGAAATTTGAGACCACGGTCTGTCGGGTAATTCTGGTTGAGTCAATAGCCCATATGGTTTGCAGGTTGTAGTCTTATTCTGTGCGCATACCATACATGTTCTACAGTGATGTCTCACATCCTGAGAGAGCGATGGCCAAAAGAATGAGCGAGAGATCAATTCCGTAGTTTCTTTAACTCCTCTATGTCCAGCGGTCACATGGTTATGGCCCCAGACCAGTACCTTCCGCTGTAGGGTCTTGGAGGGAACATACAAACGTTGTCCCACTAGCAAAAGTCCTTCCGACCAACTGATCTGTTGACGCAGACTCCCGGGTACTGAGGTGACTAAGTCCGGTCTGGTTACCATCTTGATTTCTTGCAGAAAGGAAGAAACTATTCCTACAATCCTGTTTCGGGGAAACAGAGGGTTACCGACAGGAGGTATGAGGTACTCGGTGGACTGACTTCTGGATAAGGCATCGGCCAGGCGATTCTGAGTGCCTGGTATATACGTTATTTTGAAATCATACTGGCTAAAGAAATGTGCCCACCGGGCCTGCCTGGAGTTGACGCAATCCATACTTCCGAGTACCTTCAGGTTTTTATGGTCAGTGCGTAACACAAAAGGATGGGTACCGCCTTGAAGTAGGTGTCTCCATTCTTCACAAGCGACCTTGAGAGCTAAAAGTTCTTTTTCTATTACAGAGTAATTCCTTTGGCTAGTTGAAAGAGTTTTAGAGAGATAAGCGATAGGATGTTCCTTGCCATCCTTAAGTTGAAGGAGAACAGCTCCCAATGCGTTGGCCGAAGGGTCGGCCTCAACTATGAAAGGCTGATCCTGATCCGGTTGCGACAGGATCGGCGCTGAGCAGAATCTTCCTTTCAGATCCATAAAGGCTTGATTGGCCGATTCTGACCAAAAGAAAGGCTTGGCATCCTTCTTCAGGAGAGCGGTGATGGGAAGCACGATCTGTGAGAAGTGATTGATAAATTTTCTATAGAAATTGGCTAACCCCAGAAACCGTTGGACGTCCTTTAGGGATGCTGGAACTGGCCAATCCAAGATGGCAGATACCTTCCTCGGATCCATAGTGATCCCTTCCTGAGAGAGGATGTATCCTAGGTATGGAATAGAAGGCTGGTAGAAGAGGCATTTCTCAAGCTTGACTAATAGCTGTTGCGACCGTAACCGCTGGAATACTGTCCGAAGATGACACACGTGTTCCGAGTTGGTCTTAGAAAACACCAAGATGTCATCCAAATAAATTATGACGCTATAATACAACAGATCGGGAAACAGGCGATCCATAAAGCGTTGGAATATAGCGGGTGCGTTTACCAGGCCGAATGGCATCACCCGATACTCAAAAAGACCAAACGGGGTCCGAAAGGCAGTCTTCCATTCATCCCCAGCCCTAATTCGTAGGAGATGATAGGCACTACGGAGGTCCAACTTAGAAAATATTGTGGAACCCTGGACTGCTTCCAATATGTCTGCTATCAAGGGCATCGGGTATCGGTCTCGAACCGTGACCTTGTTCAGGCCACGGTAATCTATACAGGGCCTTAGCTCCGATGAGTCCTTCTTAGGTATGAAGAAGAGAGAGGCACCGGCCGGGGATTTGGAAGGTCGAATAAGGCCATTAACTAAGTGGGAATCCAAATACTTGCGAAGGGCCCTCTTTTCCATAAGAGACAAGGAGAACATGCGACTGAATGGCACCAGGGCATCAGGCAGCAACTCGATGGCACGGTCTTCCGGCCGATGTGGGGGTAGTTCCAAAACAGAGTTGTCCTTGAAGAGGTCTGAGAATTCGGTCAATTCCGGAGGAACCTTACAAATCTCGTTTACCCCTTCCTGTAGAGGAGTAAGGACCTGTACCGGCTCTTCTGCGGGATGGATACCACAATTTTGTTTACAATATGAGGAAGTGAAGGCCAAAGTGTTCTGTGTCCAATCTATGAGCGGATTATGCATCCTCAGCCAGGAGATTCCAAGAATTATTGGAAAATGTGCTGCTCGGATTAAGTCAAACTGTAGCTGTTCCGAATGGTGAAAGATGCGAACCGTCATGGTTTCTGTGGAATGGGTGATAGGACCCGATGAAAGCGGGGAACCATCGACTCCTTCCACCTTCTGGACTTCTTCCCTTTGTACAAGCGTGAGCCCTTGTTTGTGTGCCCACATAGTATCCATAAACACTCCTGCAGCGCCACAATCCAACAGGGCCATGGTGGTAAGGACCTTCGTCGAGGTAGTCAATTGGATGGGAACTGCCATCAGACGTGAGTCCAGCGTGGTTGGGTGTGAAGCCACTGTCACTGTAAGATAGGGACTAATAGTCCGACCTCGTTCACTCGTCCCCTTTAGTTCCGAGGTCGTTCGTTTCCCGACCGTCTCGGCGGTACTTCTGGACAATTTCGAAGCAGATGGGAATCCGAGCCACAATACATACAAAGCCCCAATTCCCTACGGCGTCTTCTCTCTTCGGATGACAAAGGGGTTCTGGTGGACCCTACTTGCATAGGTTCTTCCTTGTTGCTGGGGTGAGCTAGAGAAGGTAAAGAATGGGTGCCTTGAGGAAGGGAGACAGGGGACTTATACTTCTTTCTCTCGGCCTTGCGTTCACTCAAACGGTACTCAATCTGAGTGACAATGGAGAACAAATCCGACAGTGTTGTGGGACGAGCTATTCTTGCCAGTTCGTCCTTTATCTCCTCCTTCAGTCCACGACGGAATACAGTATACTGGGCCTGTTCAGGCCTTCCTGCGGTGGAAGCCAAGCGCTTAAAGGTGGATATATAGGTCAAAAGGTCGCTGGAACCCTGGTGAACATCCAATAGCTCTTCTGCTGCTACATGAGTAATCTCAGCTTGTTCAAAGGTCTGGCGCAATAAGGTCACAAATCCACCGTAATTATTTATCACCGGTTCATTGTTTGCCACCAAGGGAGTGACCCATGCTAAGGCGTTCCCTGTCATGTTGGAGACCATAAATCCCACCTTGGTGTGATCAGTTGAAAACAAACTAGGTCTGAACGTGAAATACATTGAACATGCTTCCAGAAATTCTTTGAGGCGCTTTGGGGTCCCGTCAAACTTGCCAGTAGACAAAGCCATGGAAGGGAAATCATGATCCCTGGGTTCTCGAGAAGTGATCAATTGTCTCAATGTTAGATTATCAGCCTTAACGTTCTGTAGTTCGACGTTCAAGGCCTGGACCGCGGCCACTAACTCTTGTACTTGTTCAGGGGTGGCCATAGTTACTTCCTGGCGTTGCAATCTGTCAAGTGAACTCTTACCTTCTTCTAGCTTCACCCCTTTCCCCCGTATTTCTTTAATTCCTTCCTGCTCACCGTGAGGAGGGGCGAAAGAAACTAGACTGCTGCATGAGGACGCCGGCAGCGTGACGGCCAAATCAATGGCCGCCCCATCGCCAGCGTCTCCACAGCCGCCAACGGCGGCCGAGCGTGACAGCAGGCTTCTACAAGCAGTACCATGAAATCCTGGTGGGTCCCATGGCAAGAGTGTTTAACTCTATAAGACAGCCAGAGGACATGCCCATCACATTCTGGGAAGCGCTCATAATGGTGATCCCTAAGCAGGGCAAGGATCAGACGAGCTGAGCCTCATGTGGGCCTATATCCTTGCTCAATGTAGACGCAAAGATCTTCATTAGAATCCTGGCATCTCACCTGGAGATACATCTGCCCCCCTTGATACACGCAGACCAGGCGGGATTCATCCAAAACAGACACGGCTCTGATAATCTGAGGAAAACCATGCATATTCTGAACGACCCAAAGACACAACGTGAAGGGTCCCTGGTCCTCGCTCTAGATGCCGAAAAAGCATTGGACAGGGTCAACTGGTATTTCATGAAAAGAGTCCTTGAGGAGATAGGTATGGGAGAGCGGTGGAGGGGATGGATAAGCGCTCTGTATCACCCCCCGAGGGCGATGGTGGTGGTGAACGGGGATGCACCCAGGGCAATGAATTTGCATAGAGGGACCAGACAGGGCTGCCCCCTGTCGCTCCTACTGTACGCTTTAGTTATGGAACCATGGGTAATTGGTCTGAGAGGTTGCAGTGAGGTAACGGGGGCACAGGAATATAAAGTGAGCTGATTCACGGACGATGCACTACTCTACCTCACAAATCCACGGTCTTCAATATGGCCCTACTACAGAGCTTGGAAGAATACGGGGAACTTTCAGGGTTCAGGGTCAATTTCGACAAATCTGTAGCATTCCTAGTGGGCATTTGGAGTGAGGAAGATAGTGAGTAGGTTAACAGATGGGGATTCAGGACGAGCCAGGAGGGCTTCCCCTACCTGAGGATCGAAATCACGAGGGAACCCGGGAAACTATTCAAACAGAATTACACTCAGTTAGGGGGAAAGATGAGGGAAGACCTGCAGCGATGAGGACGAATTGGGCTCTCATGGACGGGGTGGCTACATTGTATTAAGATGCCACTTCTCCCCAAACTGTTGTTTCTCTTCCAAATGCTCCCAATAGAGGTCACAGTGTACTTTCTCACTATTGCAAAGAAAGCCCTCATAGGGATTTCTTCGGGCAGGAGCAAAACCCTGGGTAGTGTACACGACATTGGTGTTGCCCAAGGAAGAGGGAGGGGTAGGATTCCCGGTTCTGGGAACACATTACAGGGCGGCCCAGTTACAGATCATGGTGGATCACTTAGACCCAGACACGAGAAAGCAATGGGTGCATATTGACAATGCAGGCCTTGAGCCAGTAACGTTAGGCAAATGGATGTGGGTCCCACAGAGATAGATCCCTAACCGTGTGTTGGTACACCCCGTTCTGCACGTATTTTGGTCGATTTGGCATGAGGGGAGTGTTACCCGATGGTTGTCAGCATGGCCCTCCTCCCTCAGCTGTATCTGGGCACCACCCATACAGAATTACATCATAGACCCCCTGCGATTCCAAGCGTGGTACGATGCAGTGCTTTCAAGGGCAGGACAGCTTGGGAAAGGGGCCAGTTCATGTCAGTGACCCGACTGGAAGAATGTCTGGGAATGAAGGGACTCTAGAGCTTCAGATACTTGCAGCTGACGGGAGACCTGTTGAAGTCAAACTGGGGAGAGAACCGAGGTCGAGAACGTACCCCCTTCGAGACAATGCTATTGCAGGAAACTAACACGAAAGGGACAATATCCAGGCTTCATAGGGAATTCAGGTGGGGTGAACCCACTGACATCCTACCCACACGCACAAAAAGGGCCAAAGATTTGGGAATCAGCCTGACTGTCCAGCTATGGGGCAAAATGTGTAGAGGGGTTAAAAAGTCCACACTGTCCGTGCAATATAGGATGCAGGCATTCAAACTACTACATAGATGGCAGTACCCACACGTTACACTGGCGAAAATGTAACCGCAGGTTGACTCACGATGCTGGCGCTGTAAAAGGGCTAACAGTGACTACACTCATATGTGGTGGAAATGCCCTCACATTCAGAAGTATTGGGAAGAGGTCCTGGGGAGGCTGAAAGACCTAGATGGAATACACAGGCCCAAGGAGCCAACCTTGCTTTTGTTTGGGGTGTATGAGAAGGAGTAGCCTGGGGTGGAGGAGGGCCACATGGTACGCACCCTACTAGTAGTGGCAAGGAGCTTTGTGGCACAACACTGGAAATGGGGGAATGTGCCCACAGAAAAAGAATGGGTACAGAAGGCAAGGTCAATATGTGATATGGAGTATCTGATCCATCTCCTAGATGAGGCATGATCAGACATATAGGGGATCTTGCTGCCTTTCTTTAACAAGTATGAACTATAACCTGCTGCTGGAACGCAGGGAAATTATATAGGCGTTCATCAGTGATAGTAAAGAAACGTTGAGAACTGACTGTACTGCATATTGGTGGGACGGAGGCCGGGAGGTGTTGGAGAAATTGCATGTTGTATGTCTTGATGACGAAGTTGATGTTTTGGAAAATGACAATAAAAAGCCTGATTTTCAAAAGAAAAAGGAGGGGATGGGCACATCAAAGGTAATAATGCCAGTGTGCCCTAGCTCCACCTCTTTTACCAGCTGCCCCCCAGCCCTTAATCGAGTGGGGGGAATTGTTAGGGGGCATGTCCTTAGGCCACACCCCCTGACTAGAGGCCCCCCTCAATTTCCAATCCTACTTAAAGCACTGCTGGTTGGCTCTAGGGTGCACATCTTGAGACAGGCCTCCTGACCCCGTACTGAGGCATCAGGAGAAACGCAGTACCCAGAGGGTGCACTGAGACATTGAGAAGAGTGCAGTTGTGGCCGAGCACCCAGGGCTCTAGGGACCAGGTACGGTGAGCAGTGTATGAGCCCGCCCGAGTGCATGCCTGTAGGGGGGTCTGGCCAGGAGCACCAGTGGCTGCTGTTAATATGGATTTCTAAACTCTGACCTGGTGGGCAGAGGTGTAGGAGGTGACCCTAGTTTAGTGGAACAGGGGGACCTTCTGGACAAGCCAGACCAATCAAGGTAGCCTGGCACCCAGTCAAGATTAAGTCTCAGGAGGGGTGAGAGTGATCAGAAGCCCACAATGAGCACACACAGTAATGAGCCACAGATTACTCTTAAAAAGGTGTACATCAAATATACATATACATTTAAATAGGCCTTATAATCAAACACAAATAACCACAGTAATACGAAACAATTGCCACACAAGCGTATCACTAAATTACTACTTATATATACAATTGCTTTTAGCCTAATGCAAGATGGGGCAAAACACATCCACAACCTGTAAGAAAAGGAGGGTAAGCACAAGTATTGCATTGGGCGATCTTCAGAATCCAAACCCTAACTTAAGCAGTCCAACCCGACGAAGTGGGGAGCCTTGCCCTCAAAGGTACAGCAGTGCATTTACAATGCACAGTCGTGATCAAGAGCGAAGACGGTACCTCTTCAGCGGGCTGTAGCAGTTCAGGAAGGGGCTTGAGGTGATGAAGAATAAGGTCCCTTTATTCAAGGAGAGTCTACCCTTGCAGGTAGAGCGATGTTCGATGTTCTGGAATAGCTAAGGAGCCAGGTTAACCCAGACAAGTGAGGATCCTTTAAGGGTTTCTCTTGCATAAAAACGTATCGGCTGCACCAGGGGCTACCTGTCAAGGAGTTCCCCCCTTCGCACCTGAGTTCGATCTTTGCTGGATTTATTGGTCGATGCCTTCTTGCGAACTGATCGAGTCTTGAATAAAGCTGCACGAGTCTCTTCCGACTCCAGCGTGCCTTCAAGGTTCCGGGATGCAGGGATCCAGGAGTCCGGGAAAGTAACAGGGTGCGCAACATGCACACGAGTCCAGTAACCAAGAAAGGAAGGAAAGGCACTAGGATGGGGTAAGCTGGAAGAAGCAAAGGATACAATACCGCGAGCTACGGAGCACACGTCTGTTCGCTACTTCGCAATAGCATTGAGACGCTTGGGGCCGCGAGGGCGTGGCACATTTATGGGACGTACAACGTCCGCCGTGAAGGCTGGTGCGAGGCGTGTCCTGTGATACGGCCATGTTGGAAGAAACAATGAATACAAGCCCCGTCGCGATAAGGACCAGGAAGTCCAGAAGGGGCGCGTTCTGTGGGTCATGACAGCATGCCTCCTCCAAAAACCTGTTCCACCAGGTTTGCCCGGCTGTATAAGGTGAAATCTTCTGAGTAGTCGAGGGGCCTTGAGATTAGAAAGTGGCTCCCAGGTTCTTTCACTAGGAGGATATCCTTTCCATTCAACCAGGTATTGAAGCTGAACCCTTTTATACCTGGAATCACATATTCGAGATACTTCATACTCCAATTGGTTGTCGACCAGTAGAGGAGGAGGTCGGCAGGATTTCTGGGAGGATTGGTTGTAGGGTTTTAATAAGGATGTGTGGAACACTGGGTGAATTCTCTTCCAAGAGTCTGGTAGTCTAATCCGGTATGAAACTGGATTGATAATTTCCTTGATGGGAAATGGACCATAGTACCGAGGGGCCAACTTGTTTGGCCGTAGCTGCCGGGGTAGTAATTTCAAAGACAACCAGACTTGATCACCGATAGCATAAGAAGGACCTGTTCTCCTTTTTAAATCCGCATACCTCTTAGTCTGTGTTCTGGCCCTGTCTAAGTTTTCTTTGGCCTCCTGGTGAACGTTGATGAGGGTTTCTATCCATGAGTCGACAGTAGGTACTGGTGTAGGATGAGGGAGAACAGAGGGTAGAACCGATGGATGGAAACCTTGGCTACAAAAAAAGGACTGGTCTTAAGTGCTGAATGGTCAGAATTGTTGTAGGCGAATTCAGCCACGGGTATCAGGAGCGACCAGTCATCTTGAACCTTGGTGGCGAAACATCAAAGATACTGTTCCAGGGTCTGATTAGGACGTTCTGTGGCCCATTGGTTTGGGGATGATAACCAGACGAAAGGGCGCGTTGGATTCCCAAAATGCGACAGAGATGTTTCCAGAATTGAGAGACGTATTGAGGTCCTCGAACAGATATGATCTTGGAAGGAAGTCCATGTAAACAAAATATGTGTTCCAGGAAGATTCCAGCAAGCTCGGACGAGGATGGCAGCTTACACAGGGGTGTAAAATGAGCCATATGAGTGAATAAGTCTATGGTTACCATGATGGTCGTGTATCCTTGGGAAGGTGGTAATTCCACAATGAAGTCTGTAGCAATGAATTCCCATAGTCTTGTTGGCAGCGATAGTTGCAGTAGAAGACCCGCCGGTCTCTTGTTATCATGTTTGTTTTGACTGCAGACAGCACAAGCTTTGATGTACTGTTGTACGTCGGTCTTCATTCCAGGCCACCAAAACTGTCTTTGTATAAGACAGAGGGTGTTAGTTATGCCACGATGTCCTGAGTCAAGGGTATCATGGCAGAGGTTTATCATTATTTGTTGTAATTTCTGTGTAGGAATGACCAGTGCATTGTCCTTGAATAAATATCCTTCCTTAACTCTTAGGTTCCATGGATTCTTCCTTGAAATATCCTTCCAGAGGTCAGAGGACTGGGTTTGCACTCGGATTTCTTCCAGGAGGTTGACTGCTTGAGCTACAAAGATCGTGTGGAGAAACATCTTAGGATAGGCCTTGTCTTCAGTGGTTACATAGTCAGGACGTCGAGATAAGGCGTCAGCAATCATGTTTTGTGATCCGGGAACATGGGTGATTTGGAATTGGTACTGGGCAAAGAAGTAGACCCAACGCGCCTGACGACTGTACCTGCACTCCAACGACTGTAGAATTTGAAGATTCCGATGGTCCGTGTGGACCTGAACTGGATATCTAGCACCCAGAATTAGATGTCGCCATTCAGTGAAGGCTTGGCGGATGGCTAACAGTTCCTTTTCCAGGACGGAATAGTGTGTCTCACTGGGAGTCAGGGTTCGTGAGAGGTAAGCAATGGGGTGTTCCAGTTTATCCTCAAGTACCTGTTTCAAGACCGCTCCTATGGCGTAGTTAGAGGCATCCGTTTCCACTAGGAATGGGCGATTTATGTCGGGTTGGGCCAGGATGGGGGCTTGCGTGAACTCTGTCTTCAATCGTTGGAATGCTTTATCTTGCGGTGTAGACCAGATAAAGGGGGTGTCTTTCTTCAAGATAGCAACGATCGGCTGAACGATCTCGGAAAAGGTAGAAATGAACTTCCGGTAGTAGTTGGCAAGCCCCAGCAAGGATTTAACTTGTTTCACAGATGTGGGAGCGGGCCAAGCCAGTATGGCTTTTACCTTTGAAGGGTCCATACCAATTCCTTCTGGGCTAAGGATGAATCCTAGGTAGTGAACAGAAGTAACGTGAAACAAGCATTTTTTGGGTTTGGCTAAAAGCTTGTGTTCACGGAGTCGTTGTAATACTGCCTTTACATGTTCTTCATGCTTTAGAGGATCCTTGGAAAAGATCAATATGTCATCCAGATAGACAATTACGAAGAGGAATAACATGTCAGAAAACACCCTATCCATAAAACGTTGAAAAACTGCGGGGCATTAGCTAGTCCAAAGGGCATGACTAGATATTCATAGTGACCAAAGGGTGTTCTAAAGGCTGTTTTCCATTTGTCTCCTTCCCGGACACGGATTAAATGGTAGGCACCCCGGAGATCCAACTTTGTGAATATTACGGTGCCTCTCACAGCTTCCAGGATATCCGAGATCAGGGGCAGTGGGTACCGATCTTTGAGGGTGCATTGATTTAAGCCACGATAGTCGAGGCACGTTCTGAGTTCCTTGGTGTCCTTCTTGGGAATGAAGAACAACGAAGCACCCGCTGGAGATTTTGAGGGTCTTATGGTGCCGTTTTCAAGATTGGTGTCCAGGTATTCTCGGAGGGCCTTTTTCTCAGGTTCAGAAAGAATGAACATTCTGCCGAAGGGAATCACTGCTGAGGGATCTGTATCTGTGGCACAGTCTTTAGGTCTGTGAGGGGGTAAGGCCTGGACTATGGCAGTTGAAAATACATCAGCATATCCCTGATAGGCCTCTGGGACTTGTATGATATTGGAAACCATGAGTGGTGTTTTCTGGTTTCTTAGTGGTTCTTTAGGAGGTGTCGAGGAAGGATCTAGGGATAGACAGTGGGACATACAAAACTCTGAGCCCAGGAATAGTGATCCTGCTGTCCAATTGATATGCGGATTGTGCTTTTGTAACCAGGGCATACCCAATACCATGGGGTAATGGGCTGACTTAATGATGTCAAATGTAATCTGCTCTTGGTGATGGTTAATGGAAAGTTGGATCTCTTTTGTCTGCAGGCTTATGGGTCTTGAAGAGAGGGGTCTTCCGTCAATTGCTTCCACCGGCTGCATGGTGCTTCGTGTCTCGTATGGAATATGATGACTAACAACCCAGTCTTGATCAATGAAGATTCCCATAGCTCCGCAGTCCACCAAGGCCAGAATGGGATAGGTCTTATTCTTGGAGGGCGACAGGAAGGCCTGAAGTATCACCAAATTGTTTTGTCCAGGAGAGTTCAAGGATGGAATTGATGTGGAGCAAACATCTCTCTCCCGAAGCTCTGCTCCATCTAGGATCGGGAGCTGGCGTTTCCCGAACACCGAGGAGGGGCTAGAGGACACTTCCTAACCAAGTGTTTGTCTAAGGCACAATACATGCACAACCCCGTATGAATCCTTCTCATTCTTTCTTGCGGGGATATGGGTCCAGAGAAGGCTCCTATCTGCATGGGTTCAGGTTCAGAGACTGAGCCTGGGTTTGTGTCCGTCTTGGTGGTATTCTCGAAAGACAGCTTCGGAGGATTAGCTCTGGATTTCTTCTTCTCGGCCTTCCTATCCTGGATAAGGAAATCTATTTGCAAGGCAAGGTCCATTAGTGCCTGAAATGAGTTTGGGCGAGCCACTCTGGCCAACTCATACTTAATCTCCTCATTCAGTCCTCTCCTGAAAAGGGTAAAACTAACCTCCGGGGACCAATCAGCTTCCTTGACTAATTGCTTGAATCGGGTTACATAGGTGAGGATATCCTGGGATCCTTGCTGGAAGTCTAACAGGCGTTCCTGGGCACTATAGACCTGCTCTGGACGGTCAAAAATGGTCTTAAGGGCTTGTATGAAGCCATCATAGTCATCCAGAAGAGTATCGCCGGATTTAACGAGGGGCATAGCCCAGGTCAAGGCATTTCCTGAAAGGTGGGAAATTATGAACCCCACCTTAGCCCTGGGAGTTGAAAAGTAATAGGGCTTAAAAGTAAAGTGGACCAAACATGAATCCAGGAATCCACTAAGGGTTTTTGCTGAGCCATCGTATTTGTTCACTGTGCCACCCAGCAATACACTTTCTTTTGTGGCAGAATCACGGGATAGAACTAATTGTTTGAGAGCGGCGTTTTCCGCCTTTAGATTCTGCACCTCGGTTGATAGCTCTTGCATTGCACGCATCAAATCCTGGACAGCCGCTTCCATGTCCATATCGAGTTCGGTCGGGTGGCGTCTCAAACTGTCAAGGAGTTCCCCCCTTCTCACCTGAGTTCGATCTTTGCTGGATTTCTTGGTCGATGCCTTCTTGCGAACTGATCGAGTCTTGAATAAAGCTGCACGAGTCTCTTCCGACTCCAGCGTGCGTTCAAGGTTCCGGGATGCAGGGATCCAGGAGTCCGGGAAAGTAACAGGGTGCGCAACAAGCACACAAGTCCAGTAACCAAGAAAGGAAGGAAAGGGACTATGATGGGGTAAGCTGGAAGAAGCAAAGGATACAATACCACGAGCTACTGAGCACACGCCTGGTCGCTACTTCGCAATAGCATTGAGACGCGCGGGGCCGTGGCACATTTATGGGACGTACAACGTCCTCCGTGAAGGCTGGTGCGAGGCGTGTCATGTGATACGGCCATGTTGGAAGAAACAATGAATACAAGTCCTGTCGCGATAAGGACCAGGAAGTCCAGAAGGGGTGCGTTCTGTGGGTCATGACACTACCGGTAAGTGAAGCAAGTACTCACCGCCCCTTGGCACAGGTCAGACCAAACTTTGCCAATTTAGTCGAGGTCGCTTGTAGGTTCGAACTCTGCAGTTTCTCAGTGATCCGTTTTTCAGCAGCTGCGGGACTGGACGATCGTCCGTGATGGGACAGTAGCTCATGAAGAAGAGAGGAAGAAAATTCCAATGCATCAGGCTTCAGGACACAGGAGGGCAGATATGCAAAGCACCTACAGTGACCACCACCATAACGTAGTGACATAGGAATCACAAAGGTTTGCCGAGTGGCACACTCTCTTTGTTAATGACCCAGAGGAGCTAGGGCTACGAAATCTGGCGGGAGAGGGCCCAGGACCACAAGCTAATGATTTCTCAAGTCTTGAGTTGCAACTCAGGAAGGCGGCACTCCTATGTGATACCCAGGGGTAGAACTGTTCACTGGACGGCCCAGGAACACTTCAGAGAAGGCTCTTTTGGTGGGTAATCTGGAGGTGCCAACAGTAGTGGTCCCCACTACTCCACAGGGTTGAAGCGCCCTTACAGGCCTTCAGGACCGATGGCAAGAGCAGTGGTCCGAGGGGACAGCAACGGGCTCAGGGTTGCAAACCTTCCAGTGCATCTCCGGCGGTTCCCCAGGTCTGCCTCAGCATTTCAGGAGACTTTGGTTCTTCTGTAGGTCGGAGTAAACTTCAGTTGATCAACTTGGAATGGATGCAGAGCCCCTTCTCTTATCCAAGATTCGGTACACTCTCAAAACAGGGGTAACCGATGAACAATCTGCTCTCTTGCATGCACTCCAGGCGTGGGCCAATCATGCTCCATGGTGGTCTCAGTCATTCAGGCATACCAGACATCCTGGCACCAGTAGCTTGGATTGGGACCAGAAAGTCCCAGTCCTCTTCCTGTGCACTAGCACACGTGACATACAGGAGCCCGCAAAAGATTCAGTTTTCGTGGGAGGCTGTATGCCCCAAATAAGGAAGTCCCGGGCTTGACCTGGGTGAAGGCTACGGACAAGATGGCCAAAGGACAGAACAAAAGTCTTTCGTGGCACAGCCATTTTCGGCACTGGCCACTGTCAGGGACCAATTGTGATAAATGTGGTATGGTACAATACATTTTTTTTAAAATGCCAGTAAACTAAACTGCTGCCACCAGTTCTTCCTAGGCATACTTGTCTCACCACCAAAAAAATCTTAGAGAGTGTGTAGGGCCATAAAATGAAAAGACCCCGGTGAGATGTACAGTAAGGTACTTGGTGCACAGATAAAATTTACCAAGAAATGGCAACATAGTCAAGACTAAGAGAAACATAGTTTCCCAGTACTGACAGTCTGAAGGCTGTGTCAGTTTCTCCATAACAAATGAGCAAAATACCAGGGGGTACATCTGAAGGCTGTGCTCCACTGGAAATAGTCAGGTTAGGTTAGTCAAACAAAAACAAAAGTTTGGAGGTACTTAACATGGAGGGAAAATTACACTTAGAGAAATCTTTCCTAACACGGCACTCCTCCCCCCCACACCCCCAGACCAAGGACAAGGGGGAACTAATCCACCCCTGGACTGGCGTCTTGTTCAGGTCGAGTAAACATTCTGGACAACCCATCAGCATTGCTATGTTGGACACCTGGCCTGTGCTCCATAGTGAAGTCAAACCGGTGCTGGCTAATGGACCACCTGAGCAATTTGGAGTCTCCCCCTTCATGTTCATTAGCCACTTTAAGGGCTTATGGTCAGTTTGCATAGTGAAGTGGGTCCCCTAGAGGTAGGGCGTCAGCTTCCTTAGGGCCCACACAACAGAGAACATTCTTTCTCTACAGTGGGCCACCTGAGCTCTCTGTCCTTAAGCTGGCGACTAATTAATCTAATCGGCTGTTCCTTGCCTTTCTCATCTACCTGTGATAGTACAGCACTTTTACCAGTGTCAGAGGCATCTGTCTGCGCAATAAAATAATATTTGAGAACAGGGGCCTGACACAGGGAGTCTTTTACGCCCACACTCCTCAGACTAAGAGACCTCCTTGTGTTTCTTCGGAGTAGTGAGAGCAGTCAGAGGGGCAGCTATGGTCCCATAGGCTGCCATGAAATTCTGGTAATACCCAGTGAGGCCCGAAAAGGCTCTCACTTGGGTTTGTGTAGTGGGGGTAGGCCAGTCTTGTACTGCTTGTACTTTGCTGGGTAGAGGCTGTATCCTCCCTCCACCTACTTCATGCCCAAGGTAGACCACTGAGCCCTGATCAGTTTGACACTTGGTGACCTTTATGGTCGGGTGGGCCTTCTGAAGGGCCTGCAACACTATTCTCAGTTGTTTCACATGGTCTTACCAAGCTGCACTGCAAACTGCTATATCGTCCAGATATGCTAGGCAGAATTTGTCCAACCCAGTTAGAACATGATTCACCAGCCTTTGAAAAGTGCCAGGTGCAATCATTAATCCAAATGACATTACCTTGAACTGGTAAAGCCCATCTGGAGTTGAGAATGCTGTCTTCTCCTTGGCATGTGCTGTTAGGGCAATTTGCCAATGCCCTGCAGTGAGATCAAAGGTGCTGAGATACTTGGAAGCACCCAGCATGTCCACCAACTCATCAGTTCTTGGCAGAGGGTGAGCATCTGTCCTGGTGACAGCATCCAAAGCCTTGTCATCCACACAGAACCTCAATTCAGAAGTACCTGCCTTTGGCACCAGAACCACTGGACGGGATCTTGGACTACTGGAGGGCTCAATCACCCCTAGATCCAACATTTTATTGACCTCTGTTTTGATGTAGGATCTTACTTTATCTGACATCCTATAACCCCTACTTTTGGTAGGAACACTATCCCCAGTGTCAATATCATGTTTGCACCAAGGTGTCAAACCTGGAGTGAGTGAAAACAAGGGGAAGAACTGCCTCAGCAAAGTTCTTACTTCCTCTTTTTGGTTAGGAGTCAGGTGAGTGGCCACGTTGACACCCTGAATGGAACCATCTGAAGGGATACCCTGGAATAAGTCAGGGAGAGGTTCTAATTCCTATTTTGAATTTCTTTAAATTCGTTTTTCTTTATTTTTATTAAATAAACCTTTACCAATTACAAGGCATCATCATATTCAATCACCCTTTACCCAGATAGTTTAATAAAATTCCACATAAATCCCTACATTCAATCATCTTTAAAAACACATTTCTAAATCCTTATGATCTTTAAAAACACATTCAAATTTCATACCAGCCAAAACCAAACAGATTTTTCCCCTATTAGAAACATTTCCTACCAGTCCATAACCTGGCCTGCTCCAAAAAAGCTCCCAAATAATAAGTCATTGAGTCCACCAGGGCATTTCACATGAACACCGGATGGACCAAGGTTTCATTATTCCCAGTATCTTCACAATATCTGCAGCCTGTCTCTTCCTTTCCTACTAGTCTCCTGGCCAGCTGGACCTCTCTTGTTGGGAGAATGTTAAAACACAATCTCATGAACAACTCCTGATAGTGAGCCGAAGGGAACTTTTGCAAGTACAAAGGAATTTGATTTAGGGTTTTATTCCCTCGGTCAAGCCACAACATCAATTTACTTTCTTTTCTTAGGTCCTGGATAGTAATCCAATCACGCTCTTGCATTTTGTTTTCACCTTCAGTGGATTAACAATTGATGTTGTGGCTTATCCTAGTGGAATATCACCAGATCTAAGTAGGGCCATACATTTCTCCTTCCAGATCCCAAACCACCTGTCCCTGGATATTAAATCACTGTGAGCCTCATCATGCATTAGGCGGTATCACGACTGGGCTACCGACCAACTTTATTTGCGTACCCGGACACCTGTCTAGCGGTATTACCGCTGGATCACAGGTTGAGCAGTAAACGTTATTCCCCATTGGGTGCTTTGGACTCAATGGGGAATTTCCGGCGCAATTACCGCTGGCGGTAGTACCACGCTGTAATTGCACTGACAGTCAGCATTGTTCTGGCTCTGAGCTGGGGGTATACACGCCATTCTCATGATTGGGCATACTCTTAAATGCAGCGATAACCCCGTTACCACAGCATTTAAGGGCTACTGCCCAACTCGTGATGAGGCCCTGTGTCTCAGGATCTTAAACGGGCGAGTGCTATCCAGAGTCATACATTTCCTGAATAGGGAGATTGTTTTCCATATGACAATTGACTCCATTGATTGGAGTCTGAATTCAAAACATATTGCAGCTACTGGTAGCGAATTAGGAAGTCTTAGGACCTTGCGCCAAAAGTACCCTTCTAGGAGTCCCCACAATTTTCAATAACAGAATCAGCATTGCTACTGCTCCAAATGTTAAAATCTGCACAACCTATTGCTTGCAGATGGCGAGTAGGGGGAGTACTGAAAAGGTCCAAAATCTCCTATGAAGAGCACATCCCTGAGCCGCAAGCAGCTTAACCTTTGCTCGGAGCTTCAAGAGATGGGCATTGTCATTAATATTTCTATTTATTAATGTTCCTAGATATATAATAAATGCGACCATTTTCAATCTCTCTCCGCCTACAACCCATGAATACAGTCCCTTATGCTTTCTCCGAGCAGATGACATTATTAGAACTTTTGATTTTTTTACATTTATTCAGAGTCCATTTAACTCCAGATATAACTATCTATAAAGACCAGATTGTCGGCATACAGAACCCAGGGCAAGTCTGTGCCATTAATCTTAGGTTGAAATTCCCGGATTGATTCTTGTTATGCTCTTAAATCAGATATATATAGATTGAATGTCATGATCCATCGATCACGCCCCTTTTGGTCCTCCTGGGGCCTGGCACGTCGGGGGTTACTCACTATAGTACACCCAACATGGTCGAATGGTCGAATTCACAGAATGTGGTCTATCGACCTTTACGTCCATGCAGCACATTCCATAAATTAACCACGCCCCTGCGGCTCTGCGCGTCTCAACGCTATCGTTAGCTGAGGCTAGACGTGCGTCGCAGTTCGTGCTCCTGGAACTGAGTTACTGCTCGAGTTCCCGGACCCATTCCTTCTCCTTCCCTTCCCCCTTGTACCTGTATCCATCCGCGTTCCGCGCAGACCGCCCCCGTGTGCGGCCTTCCTTCCTGGTCTTCCTGGAGTTTCCTTGATCCCGGACAAAGAAGCTGAACGAATCCTGGAATCCGACGACGGCCGAGCGGGCTTATACAAGACCCGAACAGCACGGAAGAAAACCCTGGCGAAGGATCCCGCAAGGCAGCAACAACAGGTGAGAAAAAAGGAAACCTGTGACAGATTGAGACGCCACCTGATTGAATTCGACACAGACATGGAAGTGGCCATCCAGGACCTTATGCGTGGCATGCAAGAGCTGACGACCGAAGTGCAAAATTTAAAGGCAGAGAACGCCGCCTTAAAGCAATTGGTGTTGTCCCGTGAATCCGCTACGAAAGAGAGTGTAATACTGGGCGGCGTTGTTGATAAATTAGATGGTTCCGCAAAGAGCCTTCGTGGATTCCTTGACTCATGTTTGGTCCACTTTACTTTCAAGCCTTATTATTTTTCTACGCCCAGGGCTAAGGTGGGCTTTATTATTTTGCTTCTTTCCGGCAATGCCTTGACCTGGGCCACCCCACTGGTTAACTCTGGGGATTCTCTCCTGGATGATTACGATGGCCCAGGAACGTCTACTCGACTTTCAACAAGGTACCCAGGATATGCTTACGTATGTCACACGCTTCAAACAGCTGGCTAAAGAAGCGGATTGGTCCTCTGAAGCTGGTTTTACCCTATTTCAAAGAGGGCTAAACGAAGACATCAAGGATGAACTAGCCAGAGTGGCGCGCCCAAGTTATTATCAGGCCCTGATGGACCTTGCCCTGCAGATTGACTTTCGCATTCAGGAGAGAAAGGCAGAGAAAAAGGAAAGCAAGTTACCACTCCAGAAGAAACCCATTGGGATACCCTCGAACCCCGAAGGTATTTCCACTTCGAGTAACGAGCCTGAACCTATGCAGCTAGGGGCATTCCGTGGACCCTTATCCTCCCAAGAAAGAATGCGTAGGATCCATACCGGGTTGTGTATGTATTGTGCATCAGACAAACATTTAGTGAGAGAGTGCCCAATAGCCCCCCCACGGCGCTCGGGAAACGCCAGCTGCCGATCCTAAATGGAGCACAGGTTCGGGAGAGAGATGCCTACTCCACATCAATTCCATCCTTGAACTCTCCTGGACAAAATTCTTTGGTGATCTTACAGGCCTTCTTATCGCCATCCAAGAAGGAAACGTATCCCATCCTGGCACTGGTGGACTGTGGAGCTATGGGAATTTTCATAGACCAAGAATGGGTTCTTAAACACCATATTCCTTACGAATCCCGGACTATCATGCAACCTGTAGAAGCAAATGATGGAAGACCCCTTTCTTCAGGACCCATAACCCTTCAGACCAAGGACGTCGAACTTGCCATAAACCACCATCGAGAAAGGATAAAATTTGACATCATCAAGTCGGCCCATTACCCAATGGTTTTGGGAATGCCCTGGCTTCAAAAACACAATCCGTACATCAATTGGGCAGCGGGTTCCTTGTTCCTGGGCTCAGAATTTTGTATGTCCCACTGCATAATGTCAGACTTTGCTCCAACACCATCAGAAGGACCTCCTACAAATCACCAAGGTACAATCTCAGTCTCAAACATTATCCGAGTTCCAGAGATATACCAGGAATATTCTGATGTTTTCTCCTCTGCCATTGTCCAGGCGTTACCTCCCCATAGACCAGAAGACTGTGCTATAGAAACGGAACCTTCTGCTGTGATTCCCTTTGGAAGGATGTTCATCTTATCCGAACCTGAAAAGAAAGCCCTTCGAGAATACCTGGATACTAATCTTGCAAATGGCACCATACGACCCTCTAAATCCCCAGCAGGTGCCTCACTGTTTTTTGTTCCCAAGAAAGACACCAAGGAATCAGACCGTCTAAATCGAGGTCTAAATCAATGCACCCTTAAGGATCGCTATCCGTTATCCTTGATCTCGGACATTCTGGAGGCAGTAAGGGGCGCAGTTGTTTTCACCAAGTTGGATCTCAGGGGTGCCTACTATCTGATTCGTATTAGGGCAGGAGACGAGTGGAAAACAGCCTTTAGAACACCCTTCAGTCATTATGAATACTTGGTCATGCCCTTTGGATTTGCTAAGGCCTCGGCGGTCTTCCAACGCTTCATGGATAGGGTGTTCTCAAACATGCTATTTCTTTTTGTGATTGTCTATCTGGACGATATCCTAATATTCTCGAAGGACATTTCCAAGCACGAAGAACATGTAAAGGCAGTGTTACAACGACTACGCGAAAATAAGCTCCTGGCAAAGCCCGAGAAATTCATCTTCCATGCTTCTACTATACACTACCTAGGATTTGTCCTTAGTCCAGAAGGCATCGGAATGGATCAATCCAAGGTTAAGGCTATATTATCCAGGCCAAGTCCCACCTTTGTGAAACAAATCCAGTCTTTCCTGGGCTTGGCTAATTTCTACAGGAAATTCATACCTTCCTTTTCCGAGATAGTCCAACCAATCATTGCCCTGTTAAAGAAAGACGTTCCCTTCCTATGGACCACAGCTCAAGAGGAAGCCTTCCAACGGTTGAAGACTGAGTTTACACAAGCCCCCATCCTGGCTCAATCTGATGTCAACCGACCATTCATAGTGGAGACAGATGCCTCCAGCTAAGCTATTGGAGCCGTTCTCAAACAGCTATTCGGGGACAGGATGGAGCACCCCATCGCTTACCTTTCACGGACATTAACTCCCAGTGAAACCCATTACTCAGTCTTGGAAAAGGAACTGCTAGCCATCCGTCAAGCCTTCACCGAGTGGCGTCATCTACTCCTCGTAGCGAAACATCCTGTCCAGGTCCGCACGGACCATCGAAAACCTACAAGTACTGCAGGCCTTGGAATGTAGGAATTGCCGTCAAGCTCGGTGGGCCTTCTTCTTTGCCCAATATCAGTTCCAGATTCACCACGTTCCCGGAACACAAAATCTAATAGCTGACGCCCTCTCTCGACGTCCAGACTACGAATCTCCGGGAGATCGGGCATATCTCAAGATATTTCCTCATGCAATATTTGTAGCTCAAGCAAACAATCTCCTGGAAGACATTTGCATGCAAACTCAGACTTCGGAACTCTGGAAGGGTCTTTTGAAAAGGAATCAATGGGATCTGAGAACCAAGGACGGATACTTGTTTAAAAATAACAACCTGGTTATCCCCACACAGAAACTACAACAAAAGATAATAAACCTCTGCCATGATACCCTTCACTCCGGTCATCGTGGCATTTCCAACACCCTCTGTCTAATACAAAGACAATTCTGGTGGCCCAGAATGAAGGCTCACCTTCAACTGTACGTTCAATCTTGTTCCGTCTGTAATCAAAACAAACATGACAACCAGAAACCAGCAGGACTCTTATTACAGCATACACCAGCAACAAGACCTTGGAAAGTCATCGGTACAGACTTTATTGTAGAATTACCGCCATCCAGAGGGTACACCACTATCATGGTCACCATTGACTTGTTCACTCATATGGCTCATTTTACACCTCTGTATAAGTTACCATCCTCGTCAGAACTTGCTGGAATCTTCCTGGAACACATCTTCCAACTGCATGGACTTCCTTCCAAGATTATATCGGAAAGAGGACCACAGTATATCTCTCAATTTTGGAAACACCTCTGCAGGATACTAGGAATCCAACGAGCCCTCTCCTCAGGATATCATCCCCAAACCAATTGAGTCACAGAACGAGTGAATCAAACCCTTGAACAATACCTTCGTTGTTTCTCTACTAAGGTCCAGGACGATTGGTCGCTTCTAATACCAGTGGCAGAATTCGCCTACAACAATTCGGACCATTCGGCTGTTAAAACCAGCCCCTTTATTTGCAGCCATGGATTCCACCCTGCGGTATTAACTTCAGTCCTTCCGCACCCTACATCAGTTCCAACAGTCGACTCCTGGATTGAAACACTCATCAATGTACAGAGAGAAGCCAAGGAACATCTAGAAAGGGCACAGATCCAAACGAAGCACTATGCAGATTCGAGGAGAAGACCAGGGCCTTCTTACACCATTGGGGATAAAGTATGGCTATCCTCGAAGCTACTGCCCCGACATCAAGGCCCTCTTGCTCCTCCTAGACCTTTCGGCGGCATTTGATTTAGTCGATCATGCCATTCTCACGAACCACCTAACTCAGGCCGCTCATTTCTCCAAACAAGCCACAAACTGGATTACCTCCTTCCTCGAAGGTAGAGTGATGAAAGTGTTCTCCAATATAGCCAACGCAGAGCCTACCACCATCAGGTATGGAGTCCCTCAGGGTTCATGTACAGAGCCCAGCCTCTATAATCTTTTTACCAAACCTCTCTTTGATAAATTGGACGCACTTGGGATCACATACACCAACTACGCTGACGATACCCAAGTACTCCTCCCGCTCACAGGACGCTACCTTCAGGACGCAGCCACCCTACAGAATATATACGCCACCATCCAAGCATGGATGGCCACGAACGGCCTATGTCTTAACGGTGATAAGACAGAAATTCTCATCCTTGGCCAAAAATCCACTCTCAAGAATCTCGACCCACTCTACACAAACATCTGCATAGACAATTGTGTCATCCCAGTTCTACCTTCTGTTAAAACACTAGGAGTCCACATTGACGCATCACTATCCATGGACAAGCAAGTCAACTCCATTGTCTCTGCCTCCGCTCTGAGCACTAAGCTCATTAATGCCATTAAACCTTTCCTAACCAAAGATAATTGCTTATCTATTGCCAGAGCCACCATTGGAGCCAAGATAGATTATTGTAATGCGCTATTGGCTGGCACTTCCAATACCAATCACAATAAACTCCAAACAACACAAAATAATGCACTAAGAGCAGCCCTCAATATACCTAAACGGGACCACATCGCGCAAGCCAGAAAGGCAACACATTGGCTACCTGTCAAAGAGCGAATTACATTCAGAATACTTACCACTGCACACAAATGTATTAACCTATCCGCACCCTCATACCTGTCTGATACTCTAGTCAGATCGCACTCCACTAGACCAACCAGACAATGCCACACCAACCAACTTAGGGTCCCACGCATCAAACGAGCTAGAGCAGGTGGAATAAGCTTCCCATACATTGCCCCGAAGCTATGGAACGCACTACCTAGCACACTCAGAGCAGAAACCTCTCTCACTGCCTTCTGAAAAAAACTGAAAACCACCTTGTTCAACTAGCTCCTCCTACGACATAATCTCCTCTTCCTCTCCTATCTTCTCCTTACTACTCTCTTGCAACTAAGTAATGACTTCATTGTATGTATAACAAGTCATGTCTGTAACAAGCGCCACGATGCCCTACGGGCTGCATGTGCGCTTAACAAATGCGAATAAATAAATAAATAAATAAATCTCAGACCGAATAAGTTGGCTCCTCGATATTATGGGCCTTTTCCTATAAAAGAAGTCATTAACCCTGTGGCCTTTCGACTTAAACTACCAGACTCCTGGAAGAAAATCCATCCAGTTTTTCACAAATCTCTATTGAAGCCTTACATCCAAACCACCCGGACTAATCTTAGACCCAGTCCTGTGATTGTCAATGACCAGCTAGAATATGAAGTGTCTCGAATATGTGACTCCAGATATAGGCGAGGACAACTTCAATACCTGGTGGAATAGAAGGGCTATCCACCCAGTGAACGTACCTGGGAACCAGTCTCAAACCTAAACTCCCCCAGATTGCTCAGAAAGTTCCATCTAATACATCCAGGCAAACCCGGTGGAACGAGTTTTAGAAGGGGGCATGCTGTCATGATCCATCGATCACGCCCCTTTTGGTCCTCCTGGTCCCTGGCACGTCGGGGGTTACTCGCTATACTACACCCAACATGGCCGAATTCACAGAACGCGGTCTATCGACCTTTACGTCCATGCAGCACGTTCCATAAATTAACTACGCCCCTGCGGCTCCGCGCGTCTCAACGCTATCGTTAGCTGAGGCTAGACGTGCGTCACAGTTCATGCTCCTGGAACTGAGTTACTGCTCGAGTTCCCGGACCCATTCCTTCTCCTTCTCCTTCCCTTCCCCTTGTACCTGCATCCATCTGTGTTCCGTGCAGACCGCCCCCGTGTGCGGCCTTCCTTCCTGGTCTTCCTGGAGTTTCCTTGATCCCGGACGAAGAAGCTGAACGAATCCTGGAATCCGACGACGGCCGAGCGGGCTTATACAAGACCCGAAGAGCACGGAAGAAAACCCCGGCGAAGGATCCCGCAAGGCAGCAAAAACAGGTGAGAAAAAAGGAAACCTGTGACATTGAATAGAATTGGGGCTAAAGAGCAGCCCTGTTTAAGCCCCCTGAAATCATACATTTTCCTTGAGAGAGTATCCTGTGCATACAATCTCACCTGAATCGAGGTATCAGTGAACAGGCTCCTGAACGCTTCCACTATGTCGGCGGGACAGTTCCAACTTATCAATTTGGACCACAGCCTCTCCCTATTCACCCCGTTAAAGGCTTGTTCGAGGTACATAAAAGCCAAAAAGTTGTTCGCTTTCGTCTCTGTAGATCTCAACTTCAGTAGTTTGTGCAGGAATAAATGTAATGGAGGGCCCACCCCTTCGCAAAACCTGTCTGGCGGGGGTCAAGACGGCCCACACCTATAGCCCAGATATTCAAGTCTCTCAACAAAATCGAAGCAAAGAGTTTCCCCAGGCAATCGGGCGATAGTTTTTGGGATCGTCATGATCACCTTTCTTGAAGATCGGCACTATAATCGCCTCTCTCCAACAGGCTGCAATTTGTTTCGCCGCCAGAACCTGGTCAAAGATCTTAGCTGCGAAATCTGCCCAGAACTCAGCATTTTTTTTTTAAATAAATGGTTTGTTAGACCTTCTGGCCCTGTTGCCCTAGATGAACTCAGCCTCCCGATCATAGTTCTAATCTCCTCCAGATCCACATCAATAGACCATTTCCCCCTTGTGTCACTATATTTGTACTGCACCCTTTCCTCACCCGCCTCAAATACTTTGGTATAGATGTCAACCCATCTATCTTCCGATACCTGGCTAATCATGAGAGCAGGTTGAAGATTTCCAACATTATTCAGCATACCCCATAAATTTCTTGTATTACATTTACACACAGCTCCCAACATCTGTTCTGCATCCTGTTGCATTCTTGTCAATTTGGATGCTAGGAGCCAATTCCAGTATTTTTGTTTTTTTTTTAAATTTGGATTTGTATGCCAGGCTCATTTACTTTCATTCATTTCCTGATATCTGATCTTAACTCCCTCTTTTCCTCCCTTAGCTCTTTACTATAGACATGGGCAGGGATGAACTCAGGGCTGCTGGAAGGACCCTGTTTTTCCGTATAGTCACTCAAAATCCAACTGTACTCTTTTCCGTTTGGGTTATTTGACACAAACTGCTCAAAACGTGCCATCATCTTTGGAATTTCTGACTGTTTGATTCTGAGCCTATTCTGGCCCCCTGTTACCTCCACCTGATTAGTTGTAGCTACCCACTGACGATGCCCTCTCATTGTCCAGGTCATTGCTATCAAGTTGTGATCACTTGACGGCATATTTAAGACCTCAAAATTCTCTATAGCAGAGGCCACCGAGTCTGAGATGAAAAAATAATCCAGACAAGCCCCTGAGCACCCTCTTCTCCATGTGGCTGCCCTTAGGATATCGGCTCTGGTGTGCTCGTTCAGCATAACTAGATCACAAGCCCTGCAGTCCCCCTGCAGTTTCACCAATCACCTGACCCTGTGAATCCAGGTAGTGGAAGTTAAAGTTTCCACAAACAATTATATGGGGGTTCCTTATTGACACGAGCACTCAATCTATTATTGATATAACCACTTCAACAAAACTATGATCTGAACACATGCTTGGGCACAGTACAAATTTATGAGGGTGACGTTCATCTTGTTATGACCCGGGTTATGTTGTTCTAGTCAATTGCACCTGAACATATCGGGACGGATTAGAGACTTCAATAAACTCTAGGGCCTTGCCCATTTCAACCAGCGTCAGTAGGCCTGAATAGGGTCTAAATCGCTTACCCTTGACAGCTTTATTTAAAAAAACAGTATATCCTTCGCAGATCGGTTTAGTTCTCGACCAAGTCTCCTGCAGGCATATGAGATCAAAACAGTCAAGGCCCAGTTTCTCATTTGCAAATAATTCAGCAAAGCCCCTAGTGTTCCACAACCCCACCTGGAGACCCTCTTTTCCATCCATTATCTGGCTCTAATGTTTCCACAGCTCATTCAAGCATTCCCAGCTTTGTCGGATTAGCCAGCAGGGGCTTCTGCCCTCTTACCGTGAGGTTCACCGTAGCTGCAACATTTTCAATCGTGGTCAAAAATGATTTAAACGGTTGTGGTTTGGATTCTTGCCCCCCCTTCTCCATATGGAACTGGAAATGCACTGGCGGCCATTACAAAAACACAATCCATTTCAATCCTCAGTGCACAGGATTGTGAGTCAAAAACCTGAGCAGCTACCAACACCGAGGGACATGTTCGCAAGGCAACCTGCAGTCCGCCGCCGCAAGCCTAGATTCAGTGAACCTGAACTCAACATGCTTGCTGACACCCTTGTTGAGCACTCGGAAGAAGTCCTTTGAACAGATCTGTGGCGCCAAGCGCAAATACGAAAGAAGACTATATGGGAGGAGGTTGCCCGTAAAGGTTCGGTGGTGGGGACAACACCCCGTACTGTGCGAGACTGCAAGAAGAGGTGGGATGACCTACGTCTCTGTGTGCGCAAACACTTTTTGTCACACAGCACAGCCAGGGCCTGGCCAGAGGAGGGGGAGCACCCTCCCCTATCAAACTGCAGGCGTGGGAGGAGACGTGCAGCTCTGTCCTGCACATGGAGGCGATAGAGGGAGTTGGAGAGGCGGAGGAGGGAGATGTGACATCCGATGATGCTGGTGAGTCTCCGTAAGCCCATAGTCACATCACACACCTTGTAGCCCCAATGGAAATGCCCAGGTCAATATGGCAAGTTTGTGGAACCTGATCCATGCTGCCATACCACCCACCGACAAGCTTGTTGCACACATGCACAATGCACTTGCCTGCAACCCCAAAACAAAAACCACTGACACACCCCACATGTCCACTTGATTGCCCAGACAAGTAGCATCTGCATGCACACAGACACACATCACCCAACCAAAGCCCAACTGGTGTCGTCACCGCTGTGCCACCACATGCCAAAAGGCATGTCATGACAAGATGCACACATCAATGACACATGTGGCACACTTGTCACACCCACCATGTCCCATCACGCTGAATCACCAAAAACGCGGCAACAGCCATAAGCAGCAGTCACAAGTGAATCACATCCGTTACACAATCAAACTCAACATGTCACACAGGTTGTGTGGCATGCCCATCACACACAAACCAGTAAAACTGGTAACCCAGTCAACAAACACTGCGCACACCATGGCCGCACAACAAACATGCACCCACACTGCATCCCCCACACATGCATGTGTGCACCATGCCATGCCCTCCACCATGTCCATGACAATGCACATGAGTGTGAAAGTACTAGCAATGATGTCTGTCTGATGGACCCACACACATCACTGATGCTCTGCCTCACTGTCCCCCAAAGGCACATCATCTGACAATGATAGGGAACATGCAACCACATCCAGGGGCACCAGAGCACGGCCCGCTGCAGGCAAACCACCACCTCCAGCCAAGATATGAGCACATCCACCACCAGACCAGAGCGACAACAGCTTTGGGCCAGCCCCCCCACCCCGCCAGCCGGAGACACCTGCTGCCAAGCGGCCCCGCCAGTCGGAGACACCTGCTGCCAAGCAGCCCCGCCAGCCGGCGACACCTGCTGCCAAGCCCCCCCGCCAACAGGAGACACCTGCTGCCAAGCAGCCCCGCCAGTTGGAAACACCTGCTGACAAGCCCCCCGCCAGCAAAGAGACAACTGCTGCCAAGCTCCCTGCCAACAGGAAACACCTGCTGCCAAGCAACCCCGCCAGCAAAGAGACACCTGCTGCTAAGCCCCCTGCCAGCAGGAGACACCTGCTGCCAAGCAACCCCGCCAGCAGGAGACACCTGCTGCCAAGCAACCACACCAGCAAGAGACACCTGTTTACATGGCCCACAGCCAGCAGGATGAACCTATTTCCCCGGCCCACAGCCAGCAGGATGAACCTGTTTCCCGGCCCACAGCCAGCAGGATGAACCGGTTTGCCGGCCCACAGCCAGCAGGATTAACCTGTTTCCCCGGCCCATAGCCAGCAGGATGAACCTGTTTCCCCAGCAGCCAGCCAGCAGGATGAACCTGCATCACTACCACAAAGGTCGGGAGCCGACAGCATTGTGGAGGGCAGTGTGCATGGCCCACACAGCAACCGTAGCTATGGTGATGATGCTATGTTCAGTCCCATGGACCCTTGGAGCCCACCACCCATGCTACTACCTGGACTACGTAAACTAAGTGACAATCATGGGCGCCTCACCAGGATGGAGGAAAGGCAGCAGGCAATGCACGCATTGGTGCAGCAGTACCTTACTAAGGCACAACTAACACGCCAGACGATGCTGGACACCGCACGGAACACTGCCCTAATGCTAGGCAGAGCCACGGAGGGGGTGTACGACCTGCAAGGCATGTAAGGGAGGGCAATGGTACCATGTCTTTACTGGTGAAGTCTATCAACGTGTTGGTCCAGGCAATTGCCGAACAACGCCACATCACCACCCCACTGGCCCCATCCTCGAGCACAACACCCACGAGTTCAATGGAAAGCAGTCCTGTGTGTCGTTCACAGCAGCTCAATCGCCCTCCAGAGGGGCACCCCCCTCCTACCAAAAGGGGGCCAAAATAGGTCAAGGTTCTTGTGCGTGTGGGGAGGGAGTATTTGGGGAGGTGATTGTTGGGATAGTTGGGGTGGGGGTGTGGGGATAGTTGGTGCGGGGTTTGGAGCCAGTAGTACGAGATTGTAATGGTAGGCAATGACGATCACATTAGTACATAGTTATTTATTTATTTATTTGGATCTATCAAGCACCCAGCGGCCCAGAGGTCGCTGTATTCATGTCACAATACACCTGGTGTTTCAAAAAATACAGGACTGGACATTGCTTATTCAGTGTGAGCAGGGCCGGTCTTTGCGTCAGGCAGCCCAGGCGGCTGCCTGTCATCAGTCAGCCTCTAAGGGGTGCTGCACCAGCAGTCCACAGTGCTAGAATACAAACACGTTAGTTTCCTAACATTATAAAAATGAATGTGCCTGTTCATTTTTATAATGTTAGGAAACAAACTTGTTACACATGTATTCTACCATTGGCACTGCTGCAAGATGCAGTCTCGGCCCTCAGACAGGGCAGTGCTAGAATACACGTGTAACACGTTAGTTTCCTAACATTATAAAAATTAATGTGCCTGTTCATTTTGATAATGTTAGGAAACGAACGTGTTACACGTGTATTCTACCACTGGCACTGCTGCAGGCTGTGGCCTCGGCCCTCAGGCAGGGCAGTGCTCGAATACACGTGTAACACGTTCATTTCCTAACATTATAAAAGTGAATGTGCCTGTTCATTTTTATAATGTTAGGAAACGAACGTGTTATACGTGTATTCTACCACTGGAACTGCTGCAGGCTGTGGCCTTGGCCAGGGCAGTTTCTAGTCCATTTGGTGCCCAGGGCGAAACACTAGGAATGCGCCCCCCGCACCCATCCCATGCGCCACTCCCACCGCACCCCGCGCTCCACTCCAGCCGCACCCCGCACTCCACTCCAGCCGCACCCCGCACTCCACTCCAGCCGCACCCCGCGCACCACTCCCACTGCACCCTGCGCGCCATTCCCAAACTACACCGTTAAGGAACTCCTACCCAAAGTCAAACAGTCTGTCACACAAGGAATGAATTGCCATTTGCAACAGTGGGCCACTTTTTCACTGGTGCCCAAGACAATTTTATGCCCCACTCCCACTTAGGCTGCAGATAATGAGGACTGGGTACACCAACCAAGAGACCATGGGCCTCATTACGACCCAGGCGCTAATGGGTTAACGGCGCCGTAAAAGGCTGCAGCGCCGTTAACCTATTAGCGCCTAATTACGAGGTCCCTTTGCGGGACCTGACCTTAACGGCTAGTTTTACCAGCCGTTAAAGTAGGGACCCGCAAAGGGACCTTGGTGCTAAGTACGGGCCGCAATTTGCGGCACCGTACTTAGCGCCTTCCCCATTCCCATTGAGCCCTATGGGGCAAAAATGGGAATGGGGAAGGGCCATGGCGGCATGGGGAATTACCGCCCGCCAACCTTGGAATGGGGTGGTAATTACCCATTCCGCCATGGCAGACACCGGCATGGACCATGGTGCTATTAGCACCATGGTCCTCCGCCTGGGTCGTAATGAGGCCCCATGAATATGGCACAGGATGCAGTATATACAACCAACAAAGAACACAAGATGGTGAAGGGGGTTTGGAGGCAACCTAAGCCAAAAGGGCAATGACAAGGAGACACCTGAACCCAATAAACAATCACTTTAACATTCTTTGAATGGGAATCAAGGGTTATGCTTTGATACAGTAAAGTCTTGACTGTTGTAAGGATACATGGACCAGGATTATTTATTTATTCATGCAATGTTTGTCGGGTACCTGCATATTTATTTATTTATGCAATGTGTGTCGGATACAGGTATCCGACAAACATTGCATAAATAAATAAATTATCCGTCTCCATGTACCCGACAAACATTGCATAAATAAATAAATAAACTGGTTCGTAGCTTAAAGAATATTTACTCAGCAACACTAGTCAAAACTATTATCCGCATAGTGAAGTAACTCATCACCAGTGCCATGGAAGTGGTTTTAAGTGTAATTGATATATAGTTTGGAAAAGAAGCAGCATGAAAGAAATAGCGCTGCTTTGAACTATTATTTTGGCCATTTTCTGGGATTGCAGGGACGCACCATGGGCCCAAACGGATCGGGGCCCACGCTGCACGCCTGCAAGGCACGCACACTCCCCACAGCCCACTGCACCTCCCCTCCCATCTCAATGCCAGTACGAAACCATTTAGTGACTAATGGAACACCATTAGCAGTTTCCTGCCGGCATTGTGATGGAAGGGCTGGTCTTAGCTGCAGTGGGACCTAAAGTGTTTTTATTGGTGTGCTTATGCCCCCACCCCAAGTGGCGCAAAAGTGGTCAGAGGGAGCCTCTGACTTCTGTAATGTCACATAGTACTTTTGTACTACGTGACATTACAGTCGGAAGGGGCAGCGCCAGCACCTGACCTGCAGGACCTTCCCCACGTCAGTGCGCCGCCCCACAAACTGGGGAATTCCATCCCCTCCAGAGGCTCCAGGGACCGGGGCAATTGCGTCCCCTGGGGCTATTGCGCCCCAGGCAGTTGCCCACCTCGTCCGGGCCAAGAAACAGGCCTGGCCTCGGCCCTCAGGCATGGCAGGGCAATTGGCAAATAAATTAGCAACATTTGTTGCTTTATTACCTTCCCCCGGCCCAGGGTGGTGCCGGCGCTGCTGGCGCCAGCCAGGCCCATGGGCGCACGTGCGGTGTGCCCTCCTCCAGGCTATGGGCACGCACTGACACTGAAGTGTGGATCGATTGGGGCTGGCTGGTGTTGTCGGCCCCGGCTATTACAGAAAAGAGGAGCGAGTGGGTCACTAAATCCTGAAGTTGTTCCCATCACAAGCACACACTGCCAAGCAGCAGCAGAATCAGCAAATACAGTTTCTGCATCCTGCCCTTACTGATTGGCCTAGTTTCAGGAAACCCAGCAGTAACTACAGCCTGCCGAGGCAAGCACACTTCTTTCCTCCTGCTCCCGTCCTCGTAGGTGAGGCCTATTGCTGCATAGGCGTTTTATTTATTTTAAAATGGTATTGCGGAGATGACTGGGCCATCCAAGAACAGACTCTGGAGGCCACAAAGCTAGACACCTTTGTCAAGGCTCAAGTAGTCATGAAAAAGGAAGCAAGCACTGGTGGTGGACTCTCCTCAGGAGATCAAAAGGCCGGTTCTCAGAAGACCTGGGCAGAGTGTCACCGTCAGCAGATCTTAGACAGTTGCACGTTCCAGCAGGGTTGGATTGGTCGGTCCGTCGGCCGGGCCAAAATCACTTCCAGGGGGAGGCCACGCTCGGGCCGGTTTGGGAGTTACTACGCCCCCCTAGTTCCCGCTCCCGAGCATATTGTTTGTTCCCTCTTTCCTAGGCATGCACTGCTGACTTTATTTTAGTGCAAGAGTTTCATACATTTCACTGTTCGCTCAGACTTTTCTTATACTCTTCTTTGTCGTTGTGCTTCTTTTGTTTGGAATAGTAATCACGCTAGTCTAACGAGTTAAACAAACACCTACACGAACGCGCCTTGTGAATGATGGTGTGAAGGATGGATGCAGGCGCTGGACCAAAAGCTGAGCGAAGTCTGCACAGCAGCTGGCTTGGGAAAGCAACTCAGCAACTACAGTAGAAACCGTCTCCGTGGACGGTTGGCCCGTCTTCCGTATAATGCAAATACCCAGACTGGTAGGATGCATGCTTCACTTTCTTTGTTCCATTGGGGGCGACATGCTGTAGCATCAATTCATGGCCTTTAAAATACCCTGCACGGTGCAGCTTCCGATCTCCTTTAACACAAACTCTGGGATATGGCCATGACTTGCTAACGCCACATTAATCAAAGCCAGGTCTCTAAAGAATGGTTCAAGTGTTGGGGAATCACCTGCTCGCACTTTCTGTCGTGTGACTAACCAGTGCGCAAAAGATGTTTGAGCGTGGGGCTCTGGATGCCACCCATTTCTGCATTTGATACACCAGCAGCTAAACACACCCTGGGGAGGCAGCTCCTTCTGCATAGTGCATTTCTCTCCCAAGCTCGGGACAATGTTCTTTACCATTATGGAGAATGTGAAAAAGTGCAGGACTGCAAGGCTGGGGGGTGACGGTGGAGGGCAAAGCGCACTACGCTTGGGGTACACTGGAGATGCTTCCCCTGATACCCGCAGTACTCCAAGTCCCTTGAAATTATTTTCGTCTATACACTGCACAATGTGCAAGGGCCGCTGTTATTAAAGCAGCACGCGACTAGTAATTTACGAGAAATAAACTTAACAAGTCCCAAGAAAAGGTCATCTTCCACCCTTTAAGAAGTTGATTGTTTTTGTTTTTATGTTTGGATGGTAGACATCGTTTTTCTTTGCAATCTTACAATGTCATGGTGCTGTCGGGAGCTAAAATGAGTGATCACGAAGGAAACATTTAAGAATTTGGAGAGTTGACAAGCATCAGCAAAACAAACCCCAATACTCGAACTGCCATTTCTCTTCCAATGTAATGCACTGCAGTGTGTTTCAATGTAAAGTCCACATTGTAATGTCATAATTTTAGAACACCACCTCTCCAACATTAACATTGGGAGCTTTGTTGAATTGTACATGCATGTTAACTCTCTGCATATGTTTAAAGTAGACTTTATCACTCACATGGAGTAGTGATATTGTTTACGTGCGTCCCTCCTAAATATATATAACTTCCCGTGAAATATTTGATGCAATACATATTGCATAAATGCATGTTTTTTAATGCTGAGATAGACGGGCTTGTACAGCTATCGGTGGGTATGTTGCTGGTGCTTGTTCTTGGAGGTTTGAGTAACACTGTTCAAGACCAGTTCATCACCTTTTTAAGAGTGGCTAAATGTTTGAGGTCATACGAATTACATTAGTGTAGATTTGAAATTGCCGATTCTCTGACCTGAGTCACAGCAGCAAACTGGTCATTGTTACAAAAAATGAAGAGCAAAAGCAAACTAACATAACCAGGCCTGTTCGGGTTTGACCCTCTTATTGCAGTTTTCTGAGGTTCATGAAATTCAGCTGATGCCAGCATTGACAATTTTGTTAACTCATAGTCCCCACTCCCACTGCTCAGCCCATGACACATGCATGAGATCACAGGTCGGGGGAGGGGGGGCGCCAACGATGCTTCCCGCATGGGGTGCAATCTGTTGTAAGACCGGCCCTGAGTGTGAGTGCATTTAATCATGTCCAGTGTGATTCATGTCCAGTGCCCAGTGTGATTCATGTCCAGTGCCGTGCCTGTAACAGTTAATCAAAAGTAGTGATGAATTAATTCTTGCCGTGTGGCACGACCATCATTGTCATCGTGGCGCACTGCATTTTTGCCATCTTCTTCATCCTCGTCCTCAGCGTCTGGTGGCAGCATGTCCATGTCAAGGGGCACGGGGACGTTATGCAGAATACACATGTTGTGCAGCAGGGCACATACCAGCACAATTTTCCCCACCTTCTCTGGTCCGTAGATGAGTGCTCCCCCAGATCTGCTGAGGCAGCAGAACCTGGCCTTCAACAGGCCAAACGTCTGCTCGAAGGTGCAGCGAGTGCGTACATGTGCACGGTTGTAGGCCTCTTCGTGCCTGTTGTGGGGATGCCTGATGGGGTCAAAAGCCATCCCATCAGGGGATACCCGGAATCCCCTGCATGAGAGCAAGAGAAAGTGTACTTATGATTGTTGTGGTCATTCCATGTTGGCACAGGCTGTACAGTGTTCATTTGAGAAGACTATCATGCACAGGGAATTATTCCTGTACATGGCCTAGGGTATTTCCTTTGTACCCCATAAGTGAACTTAGGGCAGATGCATGGATGAGGACACTTGTGCAGTTGCTGTTACATGGGCCATTCACTGTCAACCTGCCCTCTCACAAATCCCGTACAGCCCGCACTGTGCCTATGAAGTGGGATTGTTTACATTCACTTCATTAACATTTGATTCACAGTGGTATTTACGGTATGCAGTCTACATCACAGGACTTCATGTACACATTCATCTATATCGTAACACATATGACGAGGTCACGTATTCATTGGTTGTATGTGTGAGGGGTAAAGGGTTACGTAACAACATTACGGCTGGGTGGGTGTTTGCATGGATGACTGAAGCTTAATTGGGCGAGGCCGGCAGGTCTCAATCATGTATTGGTGGTAGTCAAGAATTGTTGTTTTTTGCTAATTTGGACTTAACACGTTCTATCCAAAGGTGTCCCTTTAGTAGACATGACAAGCATACTGACCAGCGGTGTACCTGTGGAATGTGTGTGCAGTCACAAATCATTTCAGTGCGGCCTATAGTTTTCTCTCTGGCTGACCATCATGACTTGTGAATTTACTCTACTGTTGTTTGGATTGTCATTCATTGTCACTAACATGTGGTGCATTCTGGTACATGTGGATTGTGTCTTCTAAAGGCCCAAATACATGCACTAATGTATGCACTGTGTGCATTACATGCATGGGGACACAGGGCCTCCTCACGAGTGTGGCGGTAATGCAGCGGTTTTCCCGTCGGACGTAAATGCCACCAAATCACAAGTTATCGTGCACGCGCCCCGGGACATGGCGTTGGCGCAAATAGCGCAAGCCCTTAATATAGGCGGACCGTGTGCTACCGCCATATCACGCTATTAGCGCACGGGAAACGCGTCACCGCCGGAACGGGAAACAAAGCGGCGGCCATCTTGGGAATCACAATCCGTCGGATATCACAGCCCCTGGAAGCCATCCACGCCATCTAACACCAAAACATGTCACAGGAGCGCACTAGGGGCAAGACTGCCCTGGACAGGGTGAGAAAGCCCAAATTCAGCTACGAGGAGCTGGCTGTACTGGTGGAGGAGGCCGAGACACATCATGAGGAGCTCCAGCAGCGCAAAACCAGTGGCCAGCGTAGAGCACAGATTTGGCACAACATCAGCCAAAGGGTCACTGTTGTGGGGTGTGTGCCCCGGGATGGGGAGGATTGCCGTAAGCGCCTGAAAGACCTGCGTGTGCGAGTCAGTGGCATCCTCTCACAGGACAGGAGTGCAAGCAGGGGAACTGGAGGAGGGCCACCACCACCCCCACCCAAACTCACACCTTGGGAGGAGAAGATGAGTGCCCTAATTGATATTGGCACCATCGAGGGCATTGGTGGAGCAGAGGCAGGCACTGGCATCGATCCAACTTCAGGTGAGTCCCTCCCCGAATGCATGCAACTGAAAGTACCACACATGCAGACCCTGAGTGAATGAATGTGAAGAAATGTGTGTGAGGAACTGCAGACACCCATAAGTGAGCCCTACATCCTATGTACCGCAGTGCTGCCTAGACGACCCTGCACGTGCAGTGCATCAATGTTAGGGGCAGGGGATAGACATCCATAGCCATGGGACAGCTACGTAGAGTTTGAGTGTGCAGGAATACGCCCCCAAGACCCTGAGCGAATTGCACCCCAACCATGCATGAAATGTTGTCACTCAAACATTCCCATGCAGTGTACCTCCATAACCACTCACACCAAGCACCACATGGTGAATGAACAAAATGCAAGTTGAATGCGTGATCCATACTGTCTTCAATCCCACTTGTTAGCATGAACTGCATTACACTATTGTAAGTAGCATTGTACTCAAACCACACCCTATGTACCCCACAGGCACACGTCAAACCCAACGGGACGAAGATGATGGGGAGGAGGCCACACCATCACGGCGCCCATGGCAGTGAGCCTCCACAGCACCACCACCCCACAGAGAGGCCACACGGAAGGGAGCCGACCCAGGCCACACCCCTCCTCACCACAACACAGCCCTACCAGACCGCAGCAGCACCCACATGCCAGCAGGGAGGCCACCGCCAGCTCGGCCCAAGCCACCAGACACAGCCCCGATGATGAGGGACTGACCTGTGGATCTGAGCCCGACGTGGGAGTGACACCTCCACGTGCATCATGCAGGAGGACAGCATTCACCCGGAAGCAGTGACGCAGAAGGGATTGGCACACCAGAGGGAAGCCCAGGCACACAGCAAGCACGAAGCCTGCATGTGCGTCGTGTCCGCACACCACAGCCGGACGAGGACACGCCATCATATGGCAGCCCTGACGACCGGCACTCAGAGCCTGGCAGCCCAATCCAAGCCAGCGTCATGTCCCCTTGCAGCCCCCCCCCACGACAGCGCACAAGTGGCAGGCCGGCACATGCCACACCAGAGGTGCCCTTCATCACAGGAGCAGCAATGATGGGCCGACTGGATGTGATTGAGGCCAAGCAGGCCAAGGTAGAATCAATGGCCAAGGTGCACAGCCGGCACATCAAGGCTATCAGTGCATCGATACGCCATGGGTGTAAATACATAGCACGTGACAATTCCCGCACACGCAGAGTTGTAGAACAATATACCGCTGCCCTGACAGGGTTTGGACAAAGAGTGAGGGAGTTGTGCGAGGCAGTGTCAGCACTTGCTGAGCAAACAAGGGAGGGAAACAACCTCATCCGACAGCACATGCAGGCAACCTGGTCAGTCCCCTCAACCTCAACCATGCCCACGGAGAGATCCCTTGAGCCATCTCCTAGGACCCGGTCCATGCGCCACCTGAAGTCTCACACACCAGAGGAGCCTGGACAAGGAAAGCGCCCATGACCATCCTTGTCGTACATGGCATCGTTCTTGGTGTCCTGATAAGACACATGCACCTATCTGCACAGTTGTGGGGAGTTCACTGGGGGGAGGGGGAATTGTGTGCGGGGAGTTCACTGGGGGAAGGGGGGATTGTGTGCGGGGAGTTCACTTGGTGGAGGGGGATTGTGTGCTGGGAGCTCACTGGGGGCAGGGGGGATTGTGTGCTGGGAGTTCACTGGGGGGAGGGGGATTGTGTGCGGGGAGTTCACTGGGGGGAGGGGGGATTGTGTGCTGGGAGTTCACTGGGGGAAGAGGGATTGTGTGCTGGGAGTTCACTGGGGGAGGGGGGTTTGTTGCACTGAAAATAAATCACGTTTCAAAATTCACAAAGCATGGACAGTTGTGATTGTGGAAAAATACCATTTAATGTTGTAGTGACATTTGTTAAATTTACCCATCACCCGTGTTAGATAAATACATCAATCATTCCCTGTCTGGCCAACCTCCCCTCCCTCAGCCCAACCCTTTGTGCATGTGCAACACCTTCAGGCACGTCATCACCCTCACTCCCATCCTCAGGTGGCTTCACATGAGCATCAGGGGGCAGTGGCACATTTCGGCGACAGCAGATGTTGTGCAGCATGGCACATGTCAGTACTATTTTGCCATTTTCATCTGGCGCATACATCAATGCTCCTCCCGTGTGGTCGAGGCACCGGAAGCGTGCCTTCAGCAGTCCAGATGCCCTCTCCAAGCAGATCCGTGTACGAGCATGGGCAAGGTTGTATGCCCGCTTCACTGCTGTGTGTGGATGACGCACAGGGGTCATGAGCCACCTGTACTGGGGATATCCAGAATCGCCTACAGGGGACAGGAAGCCGGTATGGGGACAAGGTAAGTCCAGTGGGTGTACAGAGCTCAGTCATCAGTATTATTTTGCCATACTTGTCATTTGATCAACAACATTGTTGAGTGTGCTGTGCTACGAGCATTATTGAATCAATGAGGTACTCTCAACTGGGTACCCATCTGTTTCATGAAGTCACTGTACTCATTCACTTGTCACTGGTTAAGGGGGCCCTTCCATCTACTTCTGCATGAGAGAAGTGGCTGCCTCATGTGTCACTGCCATTCCCATTGGCTGCAGTTGCATTCGCTGGTTGTCACTAATCTGTACTGTTCTCCATGCATTTCCTTGCCCATTCTGGGGACCGTGATTATGGCATGTACATTGCCATTAATCAGGCTACTTATGTGTGGTGCATTTGTGGATGGGGGAACTTATGGGTTTCATTTGCATAACTGTCTGGTTGGCAGGGTGGGATGTCTGTACTGTGTCAGTGTTGGGAGCCATAGTGCTACTCACACAGGAGGCATTATGGTGGTGGGCCTTCCATATGTCACTGTGCTGCCACTTGTCTTTTACATCCATGAATGGGTGTGTTCTGCTGTGTTGGACATGTCATAGGTTTATGGTGCAAGCGGCTTGAATGGAAATGCTGCAGTAATGGTGCTGCCTCTTGAGATTCATGTGTTCCATTGTGTGTAACCCGCCCCATCACTTGAGGATTGACATGCATTATGGTATACATTTGTACTCACCGGGCAGCCATGTGTTTTTCGCTCGTTGCCTTTCCATGTACCCTGGCAGGGTACTGTGCGCAGGACCATGGAGTCGTGGGTGGATCCTGGGTAGCAGGCACAGCAGTGGCTGAAGGTGAGGTCAGGCCCACATGTCATCTGCACATTGAGGGAATGGTGCTGTTTCTGGTTTCTGTAGGCTGCCTCATTTGCCTGGGGTGGTACGAGTGCCACATGTGTGCAGTCCCGGGCTGCTTTCACATTCGGGACTTGGACAATGGCATGGAATTGAGCCATCAGCTGGTTCACCTGTGCCGGTGTGGCTGGGAATGCAATGTGCTCATTCACATGATTCAACAGTGCATCGAGCACCTGTCCCAGTGTGGCACTGAATGTGGACTGGCCCATTCCATGCATCATGTCAACGGTATGTTGGTAGCTGCCAGTCCCAAGGAATTGAGGCACAGACACAAGCTTCACTGGCGGGAGTACTGCTGTGCTGATGGCAATGAGGCTGCCGATGTCAGCCTGGATTGTGTCCAGCAACTGGGTGATGGTAGCCCTGTCCAGCCGATATTCGGTCACCAACTGGCCATCAGTCAGGGCCCAGGGTTTTGGCCTGACCCTGGGGATGGCTGGCCGCCTTGCTGGTGCTGCTCTCCTCCTCATCCCCACCACCCCCTGCGCTCCAAGGGCCCTGGCCTGGTTGGCTGCCCTCTGTAGCTCAAGCGCAGCAGGTAGAAGTCCACATCAAGGCTCCCAGCTCCAAATGGCAGCATGGTGTTGGGGAGGGTGTGTTGTGCATGGGTGGGTCCTTTGTAGGCCTCAGAATGGCATTGGTTTCACCTGTGCCCTTATTGCTGTGTTCTTTTACCTCCAGCTTTTTGCTGGGGGTATTTTCAGCGGATTATCCCACGCTTTTCTGGTGATAATTGCGCCTACGCCGGACTCGTGATTCGTGATGTTTTAGTGTGAATGGTTACTGGCGCTTCTACAGGCGACGCTTGTACAGCCAGCTGTACTTGCGCCAGCTGTAATGGCGCCGGCGGTATTTGGACTCGTGATCTGACAGACCCTTAAAATCGGCGCTGAGAGCGTTACTGCCGATTTTAAGGGTTACCGCCCAACTCGTGATGAGGCCCACAGCTGGGAAGGCCTTGCAATTTGGCATGCTATTACTGTGTAGCACATACAGTTACATCTACACACTAGCCAGTTCAGTGTGTGAGGTTTGTTGTTGTGCAGGTTGCGGATGAAGAGGTTTGTTCGTCTTATTCCTCATCTGCCTTTGACTTTTGTTGGCCTATCCAGCCTCTGTGCAGTTCAATACATGCTTGGTAATGATTATGGGATGTTGCAGACGGCGTGATGTATGCAGTGTGCACATCCACACATTATGCATCTCATGCTGTGCTATGTTTCAACACTCCTCATGGCCTTGTGGTTAGACACACCCAGCAGCCAGGTTGCCATGCTGTTTACTGCCCTCCCCCAATTCAACACTCCTTATGGCCTTGTGGTTAGACTGACCCAGCAGCCAGGTACGATGTCCAGCATGTCGTACAATGTAGTGGGGCAGCGTGGAGTTGTGCAGCGCCATGGAGTCATGTGTGGAGCCAGGGAATCGTGCACAGCAAGGTGTGATTATTTTCCGGGCATCACACACCATCTGTACGTTGAGTGAATGGTGCAGTTTCCTGTTGTGGTACACTACCTCCACAGCATGACGGACAACCAGCTCCACATGCGTGCAGTTTACCACTCCTATTACATTAGGCATACCTGCGAGTACGTGGAATGCTATTTTTGTGTCATTCACCTCCTTCGCAGTCCGTGGTAAGCTGATGTGGTCGCGTACGTGGGACAGGAGTGCATCTAGCAACTGCGTGAGCACACAGGAGAAACAGGGTTGGCAGATTCCATGTAGCTGTCCCACTGTTTGCTGATAAGTGCCTGTGGAAACAAAGTGTAGCACAGACACTACCATCAGCAAGTGGGGAAGGTGGCTGTCCAGATATTTATTTGGCTCACCAGGTCATCTTGAATCAGGTCCACTATAGTGGTGATGGTGTCCCTGTCCAGCCGGAACAAGGTGTGGATCTGTGTGGGGGTGAGATTGAATGGGGTGGCCCTTATGTGAGGGATTGGTGGCTGCCTGCGGTGGGGCAACCAGCTGCACATTGGGTATCTGCTGGGCCATGATGGCCCTCCTTCTCCTCATGCGCCTCTGCTGTGTACTCTGCCTCAATGCCTCCTCAATGAGTAGCTGGGCATGCATTTACTCCAGCTCCGGTACTGCTAGTGCTAATGGTAGCATTGTGGATTTGGAAGGGGTATGGGGTATGGGAGTGGTCTTTTTGTGCTGGGCTACAGTCCATTGGCTCCACCTGTGCTGATTGTGAGCACCTGTGGCAGGTTTCTACACACCAGACTCCTCTTAACGCCTGGCCCGCAATGCCAGTGTTTCCGGCATCATTGTATCCCTTATTACCGGCATGTACATGCCTGTGGTTGCGTGTCCGTGCACCTCTTAATGTGGACTTACTTACGCCATGCCGGTATCACTTACACGGCTGCTGCGTGTCAACGCTGATACCAGCGACGGTGTGGCCAGGCACGGCAGGTCACTGGCTATGCCGGTAACACCGGCATTGCGACTCGGACTACACCGGTCCAGAAAAGGGAAGTAACGACAATGCTATTTCCAGATCGGCATACTTGTAATGTGGCCCAATTGCTTTTATTAATGCAGAAGTAAAGTGCAAAATTACCCAGTATGTGCATTTCAAATTCACAAATTGAACAATTTGAATGTCTTCCAAGGTGATAGTTCTCAATTTAGAGACATGGGCCTCATTACGAGGTTGGAGGTAGCCTTGCCGGTAAAAACGGCAAGGCTATCTCCAAACTTGCATCCGGGTACTGCACCCGCAAATGGGCAATTACCAAGCTTTTCCGGCCCAGCCGGACCCGGTAATTGCCCTTTCGCGCGTGCTGGGGCCTGTACATCCCCATTCCCATTTGAGCCCGATAGGGCTCAATGGAAATGGGGAGGGTGGTAGCACCGGTACCGTTAATAATGGTACCGGTGCTACCATCATGTTCTGCTTGCGGGTGCCGGTACGACCACCAGGTCAGACCTGGTGGCTGCAAGGGCACCCGCGAGCAGAACTTGTAGAATGGCGGTACAGTAGCAATGGTGCCGGTAGCTATACCGTCGCCATTGTTGCCTTACCGCCATACTTGTAATGAGGCCCATGATGCAGCAGAATCATCACATTCCGTCAATTTAGAATTAAATCATTGTCCACAGGTGTCAAAAGCTCCAGATACACTCGATTTACTTCCCTGTTATTGTCAACTCTGGATCTTTTCGATACAAACAATGCTTTATCACACTCGGGGAGTTTCCTACCGATCCCTACCAGTTTGATCCTGGGATATTCTCCATGATCTTTAACTGGTCATTGCCCCCTTTGATTCGACTAGCATCTTGTTCACCAACTGGGAAGCCTTAGCGGCTTTCCGTGCAGGATCCTCTTTTCCTCCAGGGTTTTAAACGGTGGATTAGTCAGGCCATTATTTGATAGTTTCCCTGAACTTCGGTCCTCTAATAGAGATCCGAAATATGTTCTCTTCGTGATCTTAGAGACATGGAGGTCTATTTCCCCCATATCCGATTGACTCAGATTTCGGCAGTCGTCTGCATCTACATCACTGTTAATTATCTCCATTAAATCACTCAAACAAGTGTCAGATAGTGATTCAGGTTGGACTCTTCCCTGCATTTGGTGCGCAGTGCTGTCTGCGGGTATTGTTTTTGGATCTTGCAAACTCTGTAATACATTGAGGGGCTGCACAGATCTTTTTTAACACGTTTCGAGTTAGGTGCTGGGGAAATAGGAGGCAGCGTTCTCAAATTCCTCATACAGGCTCGTGAGCCATTAGACCTTCATTTCTGCCCCGTTTTCAAGTTTTTCGTCTTTTATTTATCCTTATGAACTGCTTTCACTTGATTCAAGTTTCTCCCCACCAGTGTTGCAGGATTTTGAAAGATCGAACATACATTCGCTTCCGGGGGTACACTGCAGCAGATTTTCCTTCTTGCCTTTTCAAGAGAGCTGAGTCCACGAATAGAGCCTGAGGTACCGGTGTGGATTGACCAGCTTCCTTCTCGGGCTCCAAGCCAATTCATTGTTAGTCGCTGTCTCCACCCCACCCCTGCTACTCCACATCAGTGGTTCATCGCATCGGGCATACGCCTCCTTCTGGACCGTTTTACAGTTCACAACCTTCTCGGAGTTGGGGCGACTCTGTGCCTCCTCTTCGCTCGACCTCGCCGGACTCCTCAATTGGAATTTGAAGTGACTTTGCATCCATTTGCAATCCTTTTAACAGCTGCCACCATAGATGATTTATCTAGCTCTTCTCTTACACCGGCCATTTTGCCAATTTGCTGATGTTTCCGCTTCTTTGTCTAGCCGCTCTTTAACCTTTTGTGTCACAAAACCTTCTAGATATGTCATCCTTTTTTTTATGGGTCATTGCTATCAAGGTTGCCTGATCTTTTAAAGAATCATTGAGGGATTTGTACAATTTTCCAAAGGGGGCCAGGGATATTGTGAGAGCCGCCATTGCAGTGTTTTGAAGGTGGGACAAATCCACTGGTGATATGAAAGACTTTCTGAATCTTTCCTCATATCGAAGTGCTGAGTCGCTCCTCCTTCCTCTGATCGAAATAGAGGATAGGCTGCTGTCAGAGTGTCCAGCATCATCATTCTGCTGCAACGGTCTCTTCTCTGTTCCTCAACGTCCTCAGCTCTCCTTCTCGTAGTGTATTCCATCATCTCTCCCAAAGTACATTTTCCATTTTTCCTTTATGACTAGCCAAACTTAGAGACGTTTTTGCCTCTCAATTGTGGATGTTAATTCCAATATATCTTTGGATAGGCGAGCCACCAGGACCGAGGACTTAACTGGCCCTAACCGTCTATCACCGTGAACACTTTCCTTAATTCCATGTTTCGGGTCAAGATTTGTTACAACTACCCCAAATTCCGAAGAGGCCCGAAATAAACTTTCCAGTGAGGCACCATCCTCCATATTTGGTTTGGGATTAGATTCCAACACATCAAACATCTCTTCATGTGTTTATTCCCCAGCCATCAGGGCATAGACTGACAGTAAGCCTCCCCTCAATCTTTTGTCGGGCAACTGCCTTATTACTTCAGTGTCTTCCATACTCTGTTATTAGGTGACTTCGGTATCATTGTTATTGGCATTGTCATTCTCTCCTGGGGAAGAGATGGGGTTTTGTTAATCTTCCCTGAGTGTCCATGGAGTGCTTCTCCCCAACTACGGGCAAGTCATTATCGGGTAGTAAAACAGAAGATGGCTGGTTATGCCTTAGGAACATTCCTTGGGTTGACCGCTCTACTTGGACAGCCTCCCCTTCCACCTCCACCTCTGCCTTATCGTGGGGACCCCCTATTATAGTAGATAGGCTGCTCTCTACTTCTGAGGATTGAGTGTCTCAAGGGGCTCTTGCCATCTCACCTGCTGGTGTGTTTGTATTCCTGTCCCCAACATAGGGAACTTTGGTGAGAAGGGAGGCATATTCCACAATTCACCGTCACCAACACCAACACTCTCCAGTCATTCTGCCCAAGTTAATTGAAAGTGCTGTGTAGACTCACCGCCAGCTACAGTTCTGCGTTGCTAAGTTCCAGTTTACACCGTCCTCACTCTGCAGTTCACCGGGGACCACGGCAGACCACTTCTGACCCACTTCCGTGCCACGCTCTGCGCGGCAACTGATGTTTTAAAGGCCCTGCAAGCAGTGTCCTATGCAGCTGCTCCACCTCCACAGTGATGGAAAGTGAATAGCTATTTCGCCGGCACCTCTGCAATAACATAAAGCAAGCCACGGCAGACCACTTCTGCCCCACTTTCACTTCCTTTCTGATTCCTCCTCTTCTATGTCAGTTGCCAGAAGTAGTGCAGCTATTTCAACCCTAGGGATGCAAGCCTTCAGTCTATTCGTATGGAACACTTTGGGGGCTTGATCAGGCCTCCTAAGGTCCACTAAATAATTTACCTCGCCCAGTTGCTCCATAACTGTGTAAGGGCCTGGCCATTTATCCTGGAGGGCTCTAGGCCAGATAGGATTCATGATGAGGACTTCCTGGCCTGGTGTAAAGTGAACAAGAGTAACTTTCTGGTCATACCAGTGTTTGACCAATGCTTGACCAGCCTTCAGCTTGTCACTGGCCTGAGCCATCAGGAGGACCATTCTCTTCCTTAGACCTAGCACATAATCTACTACATTGGTAGTAACAGGAGGAGTGGGGAGTTCCCACCCTTCCTTAACTATTGCCAGAGGTCCCCTCACAGGGTGACCAAAAATAAGCTCAAAGGGCCTGAAACCAACACCCTCTTGAGGTACCTCTCTGTAAGCAAAGAGTAAGCATGATAACAGCAGATCCCACTTTCCCCTTTGGGGTTCTTCCAGAGCCCCAATCATGCTCTTGAGAGTTCTATTAAACCTCTCAACTAAGCCATTAGTTTGTGGATAGTAGGCAGAGGAAAACCTATAGGTAACCCCAAACTCCTTCCACATGGCTTGCATGTACTTAGACATAAAGTTGCTGCCTTCTTCTGACACAACTTCTTTAGGGAAACCAACCCGAGTAAAGATTCCAAGTAATACTACCAGGCACAATCGCGCCTACAGTCAGACTTTTCACGGAAGCACTGGCACCATTAGCAACAGTGCCCGAGCTTCCGTCTTCCCACTCCCATGGAGTCCTATGGGACTCCACGAGAATGGGGAGTTACCGAACCTGCCGCCTTACTTCCCGCGCCACCGGGACTTGTAATGTCCCAGTGGCACCTGGGAAGTCAGGTGGTGGATTCAGTGTTTCTGGGTCAGCGGCAACCTGCCGGTGGCACACACGGGCTACTCCCGACCTCAGAATGAGGCCCACTGTCTTCAGTAGGATGGCCTCAGGATATCTGGTGGCTTGGTCAACCAACACCAAGATAAACCTGTTGCCAGAGGATGTCTGAGGTTCAGGTGGATCAACGATGTTGATCCCTACCCTCTCAAAGGGCACTCCCACAGCAGAGAGTGGCACCAGTGGAGCCTGGATTGTTGTACCACTCTTCACAGAAATCTGGCAGGTGGCACAATTCCTACAATGGCCTTCTATCTGGACCCCCATCTTGGGCCAGTAGAAATTCAGGGATAACCTTTGCTTGGTTCTCTTGATCCCAAGGTGACCAGCAAGGGGGACTTCATGCGCCAGTTGTAAGAGGAAGGGTCTTACTTGAAGGGGTCCTCCAACCTCCTATGGCCACCTTCAATAGACTTTGTGGGTTCACTGTACAAGAGCCCACCTTCCCAATAAATCCTATGTTTCCCAGGAGGTTCACCCTCCAGCTGGGCACAGGCCTGTCTCCTTAGGCCTTCTAAAGATGGGCACTCACGTTGGGCCTTACTAAATTCTTCCCTATCACGACCACCTTCAGCCAACAAACTTTGGAGTTCAGGATGGTCATGTGGCTTAAGAATGTCAGGCAGCACCTCTTCCGTGTCAGGTTCAGGGGCTTGGCCAACTACCTCCACATCAATGATAGGTGAGTTAGGGGGAATATTTCCTTTCCCTCTTCTGGTTTTCTTGACTCCCTTAGCCTTGGGCTTCCCCTTTGGCTTAGGCTGAGCTTTGGTCTTGGCCAAAGCAGGCTTGGTTTGTGACCTTGTGCATGGTCTGTCTGCTGTGTCTCCCACAAGACCTAGGTCTCTGAGATCATTCCCAGCAGCAATTTTCCTGAGACTTGCCTCTGCACAATCACAGGTATCCTTACCACTCCTCCATTCACAGAGCAGGCATTACTGGGAACATGAGAGGGGGGCCATCAGCTAACTTGGTGGGCATCAAGGGAGCTCTGGAAAGCTCCTCCTGGTTTACTAATGTTGAATCCACCACAGTTCTGCTGGCCCCACTATCCCGAAGGGCAGGGGTGTCAATCCCATTCACTAGCACACTCTCTTTAAAAAAGTGCTAGGTATTGTCAGGTATACTGGCATAGGCCTCAGCTACTCTAGGTTCCCAGGATCCCAGGGATACTAAGACTTTTTCAGCCTCTACACCACAGGTGAAGGAGTCTGAAGAGAAGGATGCCCCTGTGACTATTTCTTCATACTCATAGGAGGGGAAGGCCAGACTCACAAAGTGGACCTCCAAGGCGTTGACCTTACATCTGGGGTCCCCCTTCACATTGTCACTTGCTCCACAAGCCACACAAGACCCACTGGGACTTGGGACATAGGGAGGCATACTGTAACCAGAGCTATGTATGGGATAATGACTCCCACTACTAAGGAAGGCATGGTATCAAACAGTAAGACAGGCACACTTGATCACAGTTCAAGGATGTTTGTTAAACTTCAATTGGGTTTGAAAAAACACCTATCGGATCCTAAATCTAAAGATGGGAGCAAGCTACGACCATCAAATAATAATAACGCAGTCCTAGTGGTGTCTTTGTCAAAATAAAAGGGCCTATACCAATAAACATATTGCCAATCCTTACTTGTAAATACAAATAGGGTGGGAAATAATATTATACAAAGAAAAGTGTTCAAGAAATGATATGTCAGGATATTCAAGCCGTTGGCTTTCCTTACCCACGTTTTCAGCACGGGACAAGGTGGCACACTTGAGCTTAGCACACTCTCTGGCTTCTCTAGCACGAGGATGAGTTCAAGACTTCAGCATCAGGACTTTCTGTGCCAAAGTCTCTTTGTCATTCAGAGGGCCTCATTACGACCCTGGCGTTAAGGGTTTAACGGCACCGTAAAAGGTGTCGGCACCGTTAAACCCTTAATGCCTGATTACGAGGTCCCTTTGCGGGACCCGACCTTAACGGCTGGTTTTTCCAGCCGTTAAAGTAGGGAACCGCAAAAGGGCTTTGGTGCTAATAACGGTACCGCAATTTGCGGTACCGTTATTAGCGCCTTCCCCATTCCCATTGAGCCCTATGGGGCAAAAATGGGAATGGGCAAGGGCCATGGCGGCATGGGGAATTACCGCCCCACCAACCTCGGAATGGGGTGGTAATCCCCCATTCCGCCATGGCTGACACCGGCATGGACCATGGTGCTAATAGCACCATGGTCCTCCGCCTGGGTCGTAATGAGGCCCAAAGTCTCTTATTTCAGAAGGCCTGATGCAACACAACAAAACAGTAAAGTTCCTTTCTTCTTAGGATTCTCACTTACAAAACTTCTCGGGTGATTCACTGTTCACCCTGGGTGCCCCGCTGCCAGACTCAGACCCACTTCAACACAACACCTTCAATTAGTCTCCCTCTGCTGGGCTTGGACCAAATTCGCATACTTTTCAAAACTTTCAAAGACTTTCAACTGTGCACAAGATTTAGCTTGACCCGTCGCAGGACCACTTCGATTCACATTTAGTCATTCTCTTTCAATTGGTCTCCCTCCACCAAATGTATCTACTGTTAGTACTTCTCAGCTGGATACCGTACAGAGACCTTCGATTGAGAACCCACGCGGTGCCGGACCACTTCACCAAAGGTATTGTAGCTTGCTTTAAAGTTCATTCACTCATCAACAGTTTAACTTCACTCGCATCTCTTATCAAACGCATTTTAACAATGTTTGTTCCAGGGCTCACCATACAACGTTGCTGCTTCCAACCTCGGCTTCAACACAGACCAGTCTTGTATCGGTCTCCCCAACTCACCGGCTGTGTTGATTTCACTGACGCTGCTTTGTTCTTGGAGCCAAGGATGGCACCACAGTGGCTGGCGATTCCCCCTGGTTTGATTACTGATGCGGAAGGGCCCTGGGTATCTCTGACGCACAATGCAGGATTCTTCAGCCTGGTTTCTTGGTCTTACGCTTTATATTCTCAAGTTCTCTGGAAAGTAATGGTTCCTTGTCGAAAAGGTGAAGGGAATTTCCCTCCTTGCGATCCCCTTCGGTTTTACCTTCTTTCCCCTCTTGCTCAGTGTCACGTCTCCTGCGACACGTCCACATTCATGTCCACGTTCAACCAGAACATCATACAATCCCCATCCATCTGGTTCTACACACATTCCCTGCAGAGTCCGCTGCAATCCTCACACTCACCCACATAGTGCATGGCAACAACGTACTGGTTTGGGTAGATTTCCGGCTGAAAGATCCTTGCGCCCCTTTTTGCATGGGCAGTTGCCATGGCGTTTATCGTATGGACGACGCTTCCGTGCGAGCACACCAGGTGCCGCCACGTCCCACGTGACCAAACACTCAGTGCTGGTACCATCGACAGCACGAGTCACGTGACATGGCTTACGTTCCCCGTGATCCACGTCATGTCATGTGATTACCTGATACAGATAAATGGAACAGGGTAACACGGAAGCGACACTTCTCAGCTGCTTGTTTCTCAAGTACTGTCGGCGCCTGGTTATCATTTGGATCTTATTGTTACTACGAGCTCGGAACGTTATCACAGCCTTCTTTTGCTTTTTCCCTTGGAACAAGAATTACTCTGGATTTGGTACGACCTCGGAACGCTATTATGGATTGCTTTGCCTTTTGGTGTTCAACTTCTCTTGCTGCTGCGAACTCAGAGAACAACAATATTGACTTTAGCTTCACTGGTTTTCGACCTCGGAACTGTTTCTCTGGACTGCCTTAGGATCGCCCTGTGCACTGGATTCTTGGCTCAGGTGTGGTGATTCCATCAGAGAGCTGCCAAATCCCTGCCAGTCTCCTGTTGCCATTTGACCCCATCTTGTTCCCTTTACCTGTCAAGGCATTATTGTCACCACACATAGGTAAGCCCATTTTTGATATCACTGTATATCACTGTTCTTTGCTGCTGCATCCATAACAATCCATTGTATTGCAGTGGTCAAGGGGTCCTTCCGGTGTTCCTGGTTCCTGGCTGATGGCACTCTACACCTGTGGCCTCAAAGATTGCAAGGGTAGAGGATTTATTCCTGCCCGTGCGGTACTTGGGGACGGAGGTATCATTAATCTACACGACCATCAAGCCCAGAACACTCAGCTGCAACTTTGAAACCGCTGTTTCCTTGTGTGCTTTGCCTCGCTTAGAGTGTGCTCTCGTGCTCCGCCTTTTATCCGTGTGGGGAAGTGCAATGGAAGTTAGGTGTGAGAGATTGTCAATAATTGCCTGACCTCGCCTGACCATAGTATTAGAACATGTCAGGTACACGGCTCGGGTGTTAGTCTGTTTTCCCTTACAGCAGGCTGTCAGTGAGAAAGTATTCATGTTGTAAAAGAGGTGGGGGTAGAGTTCCTAAATATCCTACCGGTTATGATGGGGTAAAGGTGTTACAGGGAAGGGGATACCGCGTCTCACCATTCAGTGTCCCACTCCCTGAAGACTCCTCACCCCGGTGATCGTCCTGCACTGGTCCGCCCCAAGGAACTGGATCCAAAAACAATGGCCGTGTCCTGGCCACCTGGATGACAGATCCCTGGGGACTAGTGGGTGAGATACCTTCTGGTTTCTCACACTACCCTGAACATTTTCGTGGGAGTTACCCTTGTTAGACTTTTTGTGGTCCTTATGGGAGGAAGATTTATCAGTACCCCCACCCTCTTTCTCTTTGTGCTTCTTTCCCTCCTCCTGCTTAGCAGAAGCAGGCTTGTCCTTATGGGACACTCTGGTGACACCCATAAATCTGCTGAAATGGCCAACTTCCTAGGATCTATCTCCTTGGAATCAGCCAAATTCTGCTTAAGCTCAGGGGAACAGGAAGCAAAAATATGTTCAAGCATGACTAAACAAATGTGACCTTGTAACCTTCAACACAACCATTCAAGTTCTTCAAGGAATCAGTCACATACTTATTCTCTAAATCTTTTCAAGTATTGGGCAGGAGTCTTCCAAAACTTCAAGATCAGAGTTTGCTTTAATTTTGAAAAGTATTTTCTGTCAGCCTTAGACGTTTCCATAATAGCACTGCATCCAGAATGGCGTAGTCGACTGAGCAACCATGCAATTTTAGTCAGCATCCACAACCTCTTGTTCCTCACATGCATACTCAAATGTAGTTAACCAGTCCATGATGTCATTCTTGTCATCATACATACTAAGCAGATCTTTAGGAAATCTTGGCTGAGAGGAGGCGCTAGACCCATTACCTGATCCTCTAGAGGAGCCCTTTGTAGCCTGTAGCTCTGCAAGCTCCAATTGGTGATCTCTATCTTTTTGCCTTTCTGCTTTCTCCAGTTCTAACTTAGCCTTATTAAATTCAAGCTCTCTATGCTTAAAATGCAGTACTTTTCTCATGAATTCTATTAAGGCATCAGCACCAGCAAAAGAGACTTGGGAATGTACATCGTCCCTATCTACACCAACCCCTTCTACGATGGCAGCAACAGTTATTTTGTTACTGTTACTTGGAGCAGCCCTAGCACCTTCTGCACTATCATAGAAGGGTAAATCTGTAATTCGGCCTTCCTGCCAATCCATGATCTTTTGGATCACTTCCGATTCGGTGCCAGTGGCCGACAGGCATCTTTCTGCACAAGGTTGGACCCTGCCGGGCACATCAGTCAGACTCTATGGGAATGGGGAATTACAATTTACCGGCGCCAGACTTTCCGGACAGCTGGGGTTGTAATCCCCGGTGTTCCCAGGAAGTCAGGCACTGGTAAATATTTACAGGTCCGGCGGCAACCCGACGGTAGTACTGGCACGGTTAACGCCCGACCCGTAATGAGGCCCTTAGTCTCAGGAGGGGTAAGAGTGATTGGAAGCCCACAATGTAACGAGCCACAGATTACTCTCAGACAGGTGCATATCAAAAATACATATACATTTGTTATAGGCCTTATAATCAAACACGAATAACCACAGTAATAATAAACAATTACCACACAAGCGTATCACTAGATTACATATCGACAATAGCTTTTAGCCTAATACAAGATGGGGGAAAATACATCCACAACCTGTAAGAGAAGGGGGTTAACACAAGTATTGCATTGGGCGATCTTCAGAATCCAAACCCAAACTTAAGCAGTCCAACCCTATGAAGTGAGGAGCCTCACGCTCAAAAGTGAGCAATGTGTTTACAGCACATGGTTGTGATTAAGAGCGAAGACAGTACTTCTTCAGGGGGCTGTAGCAGTTCAGGAAGAGGCATTCTCTTTACGAGCATGACCTGGCGGCAGCCGGAACGGCAGCCGCTCGCAGACTTTCATGTAGGCACCAGCACTGGTATTTACGGTGCCAGTGCCTCCATGTTCCCCATTTCCATTTAGTCCTATAGGACTCAAATGGGAATGGGAATACCATTTTTCAAGCGCCTGACATCCCGCACCGGTGGGGTTAGAATCCCCTGCTGTTACCGGCAGGCCAGGTGCTGGAAAAATTCACACAAGTCCGGCGGCAGGCTGCCGGTTTTACTGGCATGGCTAGCGCTGGACTCATAATGAGCGTTTCAGGATACTTGGCTCCTTCTGTAGTTCGGAGTGAACTTCAGTTGATGGACCTGGAATGGATGCCGAGCCCCTTCTCTTATCCAAGATTCGGTTCATGCTCAAATCTGGTATAACCAATGAAAGATCTGCTCTCTTGCATGCACACCAGGCATGGGCCAATCATGGTCCACGGTGGTCTCAGTCATTCAGGCATACTAGACATCCTGGCACCAATAGTGTGGTCTGGGGTCAGTCAGTCCCAGTCCCCTTCCTGGGCCCTAGCACATGTAACATGCAGGAGCCCACGAAAGATGCAGTTTTTGCGAGAGGCTACATGCCCAAATAAGGAAGTTGCGGGTCAGCTCAACCTGGGTGAAGGTTACAGACAAGATGGGAAAAGGACAGAACAAAAGACTTTGTGGCACGGCCATTTTCGGCACTGGCCACTGTCAGGGACCAAACGAGATAAACGCGGTATGGTACAATAAAAAGAAGTAAAAATACCAGCAATGTGAACTGATGCCACCAGTTCTTCCTAAGCATACTTGTCTCACCGCCAAAAATCCTTAGAGAGTGTCTAGGGCCATAAAATGAAAAGACCCCTGTGCGTGTTACAGTAAGGTACTTGGTGCACATATAAAAAGTTATAAAAAAATGGCAACATAATCAAAGACTAAGGGAAACATAGTTTCCCAGTACTGATGTCTGAAGGATGTGTCAGTTTCTCCATAACAAATAAGCAAACGCCCAAGGGAGTACAGCTAAAGGCTGTGATCCACTTGAAAATATTAGGTTAGGTCAGTCAAACAAAAGCAAAACGTTTGGGAGGTGCATAATATGGAGGGAAAATTACACTTAGAGAAATCTTTCCTAATAGCCACTACATGCTGGATCCAGCGATGGCAGAGAGACTGCATAGTTTTCGGAGAAACCTGGGGGACGCGGAGCAGATCACGATAGAGGATCCCCCCTCAACCTCAGATGCTGGTCAATCAGGATCCACTAAGGCTGACATGCGTATGCTCTTGGAGGAAATCAGGTCAATCAAGAAAGGTATGTCTGTGGCCATCTCCGAACTCAAGGGCAGGGTTGATAAGGTGGAGGAGAAGCTGGAGTCCCTAGAGAACAATCAGATGTCGGCAGACCTGACTGAAATGAGGATGGATATACAGATGCAGGACTTTGAGCAGAAGGCAAGGGTCCTTGAACTGAAGGTGGACAACCTGGAGAATAGTGAGAGGCGCTCGAACATTCGTATGCTGGGCATGAAAGAGATGCAGGGCAAATGCCAGGAGCAGTCACTGATAAACAGTCTATTCAAGGAAGCACCTGTAGTGCGTGTGCAAAAAGAGCTAAATAATATGATACCGGGGCAGAGGCCTAGCCAGGATTGTCTAGCCAATGGGGCCTGAAGCTAATGTAGTTGGGCCCACTGCACTGACAAAAATATCTGTAAATGCCCACACAGCGCTGCAGTGTGGGCATTTACAGATTTTGGGTGGGCCTTCCCCCTCAGGCCCTACCCTGCCTACGCCTCTGCACCGGGGCGTGGCCATTTTGGACATTCACTTCCATTCCTGCAATGAAAGCCTACGTTTACGTGGGCTCAGTAAGCAAACGTGAATTCTGCAACGGTTGCAAGATCACATAATGCTGAGCTAACTGTGGCGGACAGTTGTTGTATTGTCTGCTGAAGGACGAGCCAAGAAGGGATTCGAAGCTTTGCAGGTGCAGTGATAAAGGGTGCTGGGAACGAAGGCGAGGGAGAGAAGCTGGGTTTTTCCACTTCTGGCTGGATTTTTCCTCTTTTTGCTCCCCATGCTTGCTCTCCCCATAAAGAGAAGAGATATTCCTCAAAGAAAGGATAGAGAAAATTGGACCCCGGGTGATGCAGTCTCGCTGAGAGGGAGGACGTTCCGCTCCAGAACCCGTTAGCACGAGTGATCTCTCTGCCTAGCTGCTTTGGGACTAAACAATGTTGTGGTGGCCGAGATGGCGGTGTCTTCTGTAGCCATACTAACGTTGATGCTCTTTTTCTATGTTTATGTATAATTGACTATATGTTATGTTTTAGTTATGTGTATGTGTGTGAATAAAGGACCTATAATGAGTCATTTATTTCCTTCTAACCAGTGGTCTAAGAGTAATTTTGTCACTGGGGTCAGTGATATCCTTGTCTGATAGAGAAGATTCCGACTCACCACCCTCCCCTAGCTCCTCACCTTCGTCCTCCTTCCTGGTACCTTTCCTTTCTTTTCTTCTGGGTCTCTCCTTTTTCTTGAGGAGATAAGGATGACCACGGAAGGATGGATGCCACTGTGCCACCTGCAAGGATGACAAAGGGCAAACCTCTGGGAGCGACGATAAGGGGAAAAAGCCAAAGGCACAAAAAACACCTGAGAGACCTCGGTGTCCTACTGGAGTGGTACGGTAGGCGAGATGAAACAAGAGGCTGAGGGGAAGTCAGGCGGAACACAATCCAAGTAAAGACGGTATGAAGGTCCTTGGCGGAAGGAAGTGAACTACGTGAGGCTTAGGCAAGTCAGAAGACGGGTAGCACAGGCGAGCAGTGGTTGCAGAACGTGAGGAGAAGTCAATCCAAGAGTCGGGCCGAGAACTGGTACACGTGAGAAAAGTTGCATGAAGGACGAGAGGCGAGAACAATCCAAAGACAAGCCGAGTTCTGTAACACGAGTGGGCAGCAAGCGGGTTAGAAAGGCAAGGGCAAAAAAAAGGAAGGAACAGAATAAAGGTAAGCCGTAAGGATAGGAGGGGTAAAAGAAACAAACAAGGGAAGAGGTGAGAATAGGAAAGAGAAAGGGCCTCATTACACGGTAGGCGGGAGGGGTTTACCGGTACCGGTAAGGGCACCAGTACCGGTAAACCCCTACCGCCTTACTACGAGTTCTCTTTGCGGGACCCGACTTTAACGGCTGGTTTTACCAGCCGTTAAAGTAGGGTGCTGCAAAGGGACCTCGGAGCTAATTACGGTACCGCAATTTGCGGTACCGTAATTAGCACCTTCCCCATTCCCATTATGCCCTATGGGGGCAAAAATGGGAATGGGGAAGAGCCTTGGTGAATGGGGAATTACCGCCCCCGCTCACCTTGGAGTAGGGCGGTATTCCGCCCTCCACCAAGGCGGACACGGTAAAATACCGGCAGCAACCATGGCGTTACCGCCTACCGTGTAATGAGGCCCAAAGAGAGAGAGAGGGAAGATGAGCAAGTAGGAAAAATAGGACAAGGAAACAGGCACAGAAGGGAAAAGGAAAAGAAGGACAGAACGGACAAGAGAGAACGAAAGCAAACAGACAAGGGCGGAAACAAGGAAGGCTGAAGCAAAAGGCAGAAAAGGGCTGAAAAATAACAGTCAGAGGACCGCAGCACTAGGCAGGGGAAAAGAACAGCGGAGCGAACAGCAAACAATGCAGGTTAGGAAACCGGAAGCGTTGCGACGCGTCCACAACCCGGAAGTGGTGCAATAAGTACCTCCGGCTACGCACGCGTGCAACGACTAGACCAGCAACCCACAAACATGACGGGAAAAGCTATGGCGAGCCATAGCGCCAGCGGTTCCATAACCGCCACCTGCTTCGTGGCATGACAGTATGCCCCCTCCTATGACTTCCTCCCCCAGGTTTACCCGGATGAAAGTAATGAAACTTGCGTAACAGGAAAGGAACTGAAATATGCGAAATGGGCTCCCAGGAGTTCTCAGACGAGGGATAGCCTTTCCATCGTACCAAATGCTCCAACCTCCCTCTGCGATATCTGGAATCACAGATTTGGGCTACTTCATATTCATCCTGGGTAGACTCCTGGGGCAATGTGATTCTCTTGGGATGGCGAGACCAAGTGTCTTTGTGGAAAGGTTTCAATTGTGAGGCATGGAAGACAGGATGAACCCGGCAAAGGCTTTGAGGGAGCCGTAAGCGAAAGGCCACCGGGTTCATCTTCTGGGTGATCTTATAGGGCCCTAAAAATTTAGGGGACAGCTTGAAGGGGTGAGACCATCGAGGTAAGTATCTTGTGGAGAGCATCACTCTAGAACCCACTTCCCACCCGGGGACTGGTTGGCGGTGCTTATCGGCTTGGCCCTTAGAACGCCTTTGCGCTGCCCTAAGGCTTTCCCTAGTTTTCTTGTGGATCTCTCTGAGGAGGGAAAGTGAGGAGTCTATAGAGGGTTGGTTGGTGGATAGATTAAAGACAGGTAAGATTGAACGAGGGTGATAGCCATATGTGCAGAAAAACGGACTTACACCAAGAGCAGAGTGTACCGAGTTATTATAGGAGAACTCAGCCAAGGGTAATAGCGAGTACCAATTGTCCTGTTGGAGGTTTGTGAAACATCGCAGGTATGGTTTGAGTGTACCATTTAGGCGTTCGGTCTGTCCGTTGGATTGCGGGTGGAATCCAGAAGTCAAGGCTCTCTCTACTCCCAGCCTGTCACAAAGGGCTCTCCAAAACCGGGAAGTATATTGGCTGCCCCTGTCGGATATTATTTTAGTGGGTATCCCATGTATCCGGAAGACGTCTTTAAGGAACACCTCTGCCATTTCTGCTGCGGATGGAACACCAGGCAAAGGGGAGAAGTGAGCCAATTTGGTAAAAGAATCTACCACCACCATTATACACGTACATCCTTGAGATTGGGGCAACTCCACTATGAAGTCAGTCAAAATGGAACTCCAAGGACCGTCAGGTACATCACAGGATTCCAGCAATCCTGCCGGCTTTTGATGTGAAGCCTTGTTACGAAGACAGACTGTACAAGACCGGACATAGCGATCCAAGACCGGACATAACGATCGACATCTTCTCTCATTCCAGGCCAGTAGAAATGTCTTTGGAGGTACTCTAGGGTGCCCGTGCCGCCTCTATGACCAGCTATTTTGGAGTCATGGCACCAGGTCAATGCCATCTTCCGAAAAGCTGGAGTGGGTAAATATAGCTTACCCCTTACTAAATAGAGACCGTGTCTGACCTCGTATGCCAAGTTCTTAGGACGTTTGTCTTACTTCGAATTGTCCTCCAGAAGCCTCTTTTACTTGCCTCAAAAACGTACAAACCACTCCAATCAGGTGGTTAGAGGAAACATCCGTTCTCTAAGGGGCTTTGCTTCTGTCAGGTAGTCACAACGGCGGGAAAGACAGTCTGCCACCACATTCAGATTTCCTGGTATGTATGTTATGTTGAAATCGAATTGGGCGAAAAAATGAGCCCATCGGGCCTGGCGCGTATTGTAGCACTCAAATTGCCTCAGGACCTGCAGGTTTTTGTGATCGGTCCGGATGATAAGTGTTCACCTCCCTGAAGGAGATGTCGCCACTCCAAACAAGCCGATTTCATGGCTAATAGTTCGCGTTCTATTACAGAATAATTTCTTTGGCTCGCATTGAGGGTTTTTGAGAAATACGAGAAAGGATGCTCCACTCCTTGATGTTCTTGTAAAAGGACAGCTCCAATGGCGGCTGCCAATGCGCCTGTCTCCAGGATGAAAGGCATGCTTTGATCCGGTTGTTGAAGAAAGGGAGCCATACAAAAGGCCTCTTTGAGACTGCTAAAACTATCTTCTGCTTCAGCAGTCCATTGGAAAGGGTCCGAAGACTTCTTGAGAAGAGTCGTAATGGGTACGATCTTCTGAGAAAAATTTGGTATAAATGTTCGATAAAAGTTTGCCAAGCCCAGGAATCTTTGGACTTCCTTGACCGAGTTAGGTGATGGCCATTCCAGAATTGAAGTCACCTTGCGGGGGTCCATGGCGATACCTTGACTGGAGAGGATAAACCCTAAATAAGGAATGGATGTGGCTGAGAACACACATTTAGTGAGTTTGACTGAGAGGTGGTTGTCTCTAAGTCTTCGGAAGACTTCCTTGACGTGCCCTTTGTGTTCCTCTGAGTTGTGGGAGAATACCAGGATGTCATCGAGGTAAACTAAGGTGGTTTGACACAGTAGATCTGAAAATAGCCGGTCCATGAAGCGTTGGAAGATGGATGGGGCGTTGACTAACCCAAAGGGCATCACCTGATACTCGAAGAGCCCAAACGGAGTCCTGAAGGCGGTCTTCCATTCGTCTCCTGTCTGTACACGGAGCAGATGGTATGCATTCCTTAGGTCAAGTTTGGTGAAAACTGTGGCTCCTTGGACCACTTGTAAGATCTCCGTTATCAATGGCATAGGATATCAGTCCTTAACGGTCACTTTGTTTAAGCCCCGATAGTCGATACATGGCCTCAATTCTTTAGTTTCCTTTTTTGGGATGAAAAACAAGGAGGTCCCCGCTAGGGACTTCGAAGGTCTTATAAGTCCATTTGCCATGTTGTTGTCCAGATATTCTCTGAGGAAACGTCTTTCCTCCAAGGAAAGTGGATACATCCTACAGAAGGGCACCAGGGCTCCTGGAGTGAGGTCTATGCAACAGTCCTCCGGTCGGTGTGAGGGTAGTTTGAGGGGTATCTTCTCAGTAAATACCTCAGTAAACTCCTTGAGGTAATGTGGCAAGCAATGAACGGCTTTGGTCTCGCAACTGCTCGCAGTCTTGATAGTTTCAAATTTGGGTTCTGGCAGACATTCGGACTTACTGAAGGTGGACTGGAAACTCAGTAAGTTCTCAGACCAATCAATGTTGGGGTTGTCTTTTCGTAGCCAACATATCCCCAAGATAAGGGGAAAGTGGGCCGCATGGATGATATCAAAAACAATCTTTTCTGAGTGTTGTTGGATGGACAAGGTGAGTTCTTCAGTGGTGTGGGTGATCATGCCCGAACTCAACGGTTCGCCGTCTACTCCTTCCACCTTCTCGTCTTCTTGTTTGGCTACTCGTTTGACCCCCTTCTGTTCGGCCCAATGGGTATCAATGAAGTTGCCGGCTGCCCCACAATCGAGTAAAGCCAGAGTTGTCTCCTAGGTCTTCTCTAATTTGAGGGTTACTGCAAGCACCATTAGACGTGAGTCTTCGGAAGTCTCTGATGAGGATACCGATAGGGTTGCGTAAGGACTTGGGATAGCCCCTCGGAAGTGAGTCCCAACACTTACCGAGTGCGATCATTTCCCTATCGTCTGGGCGGTACGTCTGGGCAGTTCCTTAACAAATGTGTGGATGCACAGCAATACATACACAGGCAGCCATCCCTACGTCTCTTGCGTTCCTCAGGGGTGAGCTGAGCTCGAGTTGTGCCAATCTGCATGGGTTCTTCTTTGTTTTGACGTGAGGAAGGCACCGATGTTGATGGGTGAGCTTCCAAGGGAGGGGGCCCGTAGACCTTGGTCTTCTTCTTTTCCAAGCGACGTTCTGTTATTCTGAAGTCTATTTGGATGATAGCAGTGAGGAGATCGGCAAAAGATGTGGGTCTTTCAATACGAGCCAGCTCATCTTTTAGGTCTTCTCTCAACCCACGCCGAAAGATGGCATACTGAGCCTGCTCCTGCCAACCCGTTTCAGTTGCTACTTGCTTAAAGATTGTTATGTATGTCAGTAGGTCAGAGTTCCCTTGTCGAATATCAAGAAGGTCTTCCGATGCCATAAAAGCGCTCTCGGTACGCAAAAAGGTTTGCTGCATAAGGGCCTTAAATGCGCTATAGTCTTGCAGTACAGGATCTGGCTGATTCACTAGAGGGGTGGCCCAAGCCAGGGCGTGGCCCGTCACATGGTTAATCATAAACCCCACTTTGGCGTGATCCGAGGCAAAGGATTGGGGACGGAAAGAAAAGTATAGATTGCAGGCAGCTAGGAATTCTTTGACTCTCTTCGGAGAGCCATCAAACTTGCCCGACACCAGGGGGAGCGAAGGTAGATCCGCAGAGGGTCGTTCCCTCTCCGCCATGCGTTGCTGCAAGTTGGTGTTAGCTGTCTTAAGGTTTTGAACTTCCAAATTCAAATTCTGTACTGCAGCAACAAGTTCCTGTACTTGTTGGGGTGTAGCCATCTCGATTTCTGTTTGGCGTTGCAAAACTGTCACTGGGGTCAGTGATATCCTTGTCTGATAGAGAAGATTCCGACTCACCACCCTCCCCTAGCTCCTCACCTTCGTCCTTCTTCCTGGTACCTTTCCTTTCTTTTCTTCTGGATCTCTCCTTTTTTTTGAGGAGATAAGGATGACCACGGAAGGATGTCACTGTGCCACCTGCAAGGGTGACAAAAGGCAAACCTCCGGGAGCGTCGATAAGGGGAAAAAGCCAAAGGCACAAAAAAACCCAGAGAGACCTCGGTGTCCTACTGGAGTGGTACGGTAGGCGAGATGAAACAAGAGGCTGAGGCGAAGTCAGGCGGAACACAATCCAAGTAAAGACGGTATGAAGGTCGTTGGCGGAAGGAAGTGAACTACGTGAGGCTTAGGCAAGTCAGAAGACGGGTAGCACAGGCGAGCAGTGGTTGCAGAACGTGAGAAGAAGTCAATCCAAGAGTCGGGCCGAGAACTGGTACACGTGAGAACAGTTGCATGAAGGACGAGAGGCGAGAACAATCCAATGACAAGCCGAGTTCTGGTACATGAGTGGGCAGCAAGGGGGTTGGAAAGGCAAGGGCAAAAGAAAGGAAGGAACAGAATAAAGGTAAGCCGTAAGGATAGGAGGGGTAAAAGAAACAAGGGAAGAGGTAAGAATAGGAAAGAGAAAGAGAGAGAGAGAGAGAGGGAAGATGAGCAAGTAGGAAAAATAGGACAAGGAAACAGGCACAGAAGGGAAAAGGAAAAGAAGGACGCAACGGACAAGAGGGAACGAAAGCAAACGGACAAAGGCAGAAACAAGGAAGGCTGAAGCAAAAGGCAGAAAAGGGCTGAAAAATAACGGTCAGAGGACCGCAGCACTAGGCAGGGGAAAAGAACAGCGGAGCAAACAGCAAACAATGCAGGTTAGGAAACCGGAAGCGTTGTGACGCGTCCGCAACCCAGAAGTGGTGCAATAAGTACCTCCGGCTACGCAGGCGTGCAACGACTAGACCAGCAACCCACAAACGTGATGGGAAAAGCTATGGCGAGCCACCTGCTTCGTGGCATGACAGATTTATTGCCTCCCTGAGTCCAAGAACATTTTGGGTCTGTGTAAGAGGGTGCAGGAGTTTAAGGCCCCTGTGCTTGGCCGAAAAAGGAAAACATTTGGCGCTGTGAGCAGGGTCTTTGTGCTGACATTGATACCAAAGAGCCGTGCCAATTCAATAAATTTGAATTGTTACACTCCGAGAGGCTATTTTGGTTTTGTGAATATTTGACGGGAAAAGTTGGCGTGTTGTGAGGTATTGGTGATAGGGACGTGAAACATTCATTTGATATCATGAGTTCCCTGTTTAGGAAAAAAGGAAGCTCCGCAGGCAAGACTGTCCTGAAGTGACCATCCCAGGGTGGACCAAAAGTCTGTATGACAATGTTGCACAAACCTGGGCATGGGGTGCAGGTCTGAGTGAGACATGGGATACTAGCATAGGAGAGGTAAGCCTGGCCGAAGTAATGGGCTGCCTGCACAGGTGTATGTGGATAAGGCGAAGTAGTGTTCCGCTTTAGGCAGAAGAGGCTGGATTCTGTTGCATGCTTTCCGGAAAGGTGCATCAACAGAATGTGGAACTGCAGGGGAGTGTATTGAGATTGGAAAAGGAGCTTGCAGCTGAGATGCAGATTGCGTTAATGCAGCAGCTCCAAATGAAGTTGTATCACGAGAAGGCAGATAAATATCAAACGGTAGCCGAGCGAGCTGCTGTAAGGGTTGCTCGATATAAATATCGAAAGAGAAGAGGGAGGGTCAATTCCCCTAAGTAGTAACCGTGATTGCTTCTGCAGGGGTGGATTGGGACCCTGACCAATGGGATGTGGATATATTTGACAGTACCAGCACCAAGAGTGGTTCACAACAGGAAGTAGCGTCCCAGCCTGGTCGGAAGGAGGTACAGCTAAACCAGTGATGCGCAAGCGAGCTGGTCCCAATCCCAATAATATTGGAAGGGGGTTGGTGGATTTGACCATGCTAGAGGATTATTCCCAGCAGGAGGTTGGGGAAATCATTAGCCAAATGAAACAAAGGGCTGGTGAGTCATTGTTGACTTGGATGGTTAAATTATTTGATGCAGGGCCGGCGGGTCTCCAAGTAGATGCCACGGACGCCTCCAGGTTTCAGCCATTGTTGCAGGAAACACATATCCAGGAGATGTTACGTGTAGGTCCTATCCGTGAGCACGACGGGGGAGAGGTGCAAATGTCTTTATTACAGCTAGTGGCCCAAGGATGTAACCGCAAGTACCCGATTGCATCAGACTGGCCTAGCGAGGAGAAGAAGTGGTAACACCTTGAGAGAGGCCATACAAAGAGTGAGGGAGCATGCTATGAAAGAAGCAATCCATTTAGAAACCGCCAACATATGGACTTGGTAGCATTATCGGTTTGCGCTATAAATGCCATCATTCGAATTTGCTCCACCCGCATATAAGAATGTCAATAGGACCCTGCTGATTGGAATGACCGGTAGGATGACAGATGAGGTGGTGGATGCAATCAGGCAACTGGCAGACCTAGGGGAATGGGAAAAGGCTGAGGAAAGTCCCTGAGAACGAGAGAGAGAGGGGCAAAGTGAAAGATGAACCCCTGGAAAGAGGTCGACAGCCGAGACTCTCAGGATTCCAGAAAGGAGATTTTTTAGTGCTACTAAAAGATGGAGTGCCATAAGAAGACATTGGGGCTCATTTCGAGCTTGCCGATCCTGATACAGTGGTACGCAGTAAGCTTGCCGGTACCATTGTATCCGGACCGGCAAACTCCGAGTTGTGCTCGCGGGTGCCTTTCATTCCGTCAGGTCTGACCTGGCGGAATGAAAGGCACCCGCGAGCACTGCATGCCTGTAGCACAGGCACCGTTATGAGTGTTGCCGGTGCTACAGGCATCCCCATTCCCATTGAGCCCTGTGGGGCTCAAATGGGAATGGCGATTACTCGATTCTGGCACCCGAGAAAGGGCAATTACCGGTCCAACGGGGCCAGAATACCTCAGTAATTGCCCATTTGCGGGTGCCGGACTTTCTTGCAAGTTTGGAGGTAGCCTTGCCGGTTTTAACAGCAAGGCTACCTCCAACATTGTAATGAGGCCCATTGAGGGGATTGAGACACAGGACATGTATCAGTTATGCAATAAGCAAGGGCTGGAAGGTAAGGCGCGCTACAAGTAAGTGAAACGGCAGGAAGTACAGAAGCCCAGTAGGGATCAGATACCTTCTGCGCCACCCACGGAGGAAGTGGACGAAGAGTCCCCAGGTATGTCCCCACAATTCCAGCCGACTTATGCAGATTTGAGAAAAATGGTGAGTACGGTGGTGGAAATGGAGTCCAAATAGATGCATTCAAAGTACAAATAGGATTGTGGTCAAACTCCGGTGACAACTGCCCGAATTAAGGTAGACAGACAGCCTCATGTGAATGTGAAGTTATTTTGGCAGTCAGGAAATATACAAGAGGTCCACGCCATAATTGATACCGGGGCAGAGGCCTCATTTATTTATTTGTTCATTTATATAGTGCTCCTGACCTGAGGGTATATAGGCGCATTACTTGGGCGTACAGTGTATTTACAATATAATTTAAAATCACATGGGGTCATCAACATTGTTTTACATAAAGAATAGGCAATTTGTAGTGAACATTTGCTTTTGAGTATAGTATATGTACAATAAAATTTACAAACACAAGGGGTCAAAATGTTAACAGTATGTTACATGGAGAATAGGCATTTTGTAATGTACATTTGCTTTTGCATTGCAGAAGTAGTTTATCGATCCTGTGCAAAGAGCCAAGTTTTCACTTTTTTCCTAAATTTCCAGAAGGAGGGTTCCATTCTAATAGCTGTGGGCAGAGAGTTCCATAATTTGGCTGCTAGTACTGGGAAGCTGTTGCCACCAGCTTTCTGAAGCTTAAATCTGGGAGTGTTTAAGCAGTGTGAATAGGTGGAACATGTGGGCCTGTTGGGTTGATTTCTAGAGAATGTATCTACCAGATATTTGGGTGCAGAGTTAGAGAGGCATTTGTGGGTTATGGCTAGTGTTTTAAATGCAATTCTGTCCTGCACTGGGAGCCAGTGGACATTGCGTGTAGCTGTAGATATGTGGTTGGTTCTTGGAATGTTCAATGCAGCTCTAAGTGCATTCTTTTGTAGTACTTGTAACTTTTTTACATTGCGTTTACTGGTACCTTTATATAGGGCATTGCAGTACTCAAGTTTTGATAAGATGAGTGCTCTCACATGTGTAATGCAGCTGTCAGAGGACAGGAAAGGTCTACAGGTTTAATCAATTTAGAAGTGTAAGCTGTAGCCAAGCCTGTTGCGTTAACTTGTTTAGAAGTGAGAGGGTAGAGTCGAGGTAAATGCCATCCATGCCTGAATAATTATGTATATGTCATTCAGTGGTTTAGTGTCTATTTCGTAGGAGCCTGTGATAGGTATGAGGATTTGGGTGTCATCTGCATAGTTAGTGTAGGTGACACCCAAATCATCTACGTGGTTGAATAAAAACTTAGTGAAGATATTGGGCCTCATTACACGGAATGCGGTAAACCATGGTGCTATTAGCACCATGGTTGCGCCGGTACCATACCGGTACCACCATGGAGAAAAGGGGAATTACCACCCTATTCCACGGTTGGCGGGGCGGTAATTCCCCCTTTCTCCATGGCCCTTCCCCATTCCCATTTTTGCCCCATAGGGCTCAATGGGAATGGGGAAGGGGCTAATTACGGTACCGCAAATTGTGGTACCGTAATTAGCACCAAGGTCCCTTTGTGGGTCCCAACTTTAACAGCTGGTCTACACCAGCCGTTAAGGTCGGGTCCCGCAAAGGGACCTCGTAGTAAGGTGGTAAGGGTTTACCGGTGCCCTTGCCGGTACCGGTAAACCCTTACCACCTACCGTGTAATGAGGCCCATTGTATAATGTGAGAGATATGCAGGAGCCCTGCAGTAGGAGCACGAGACTGGGGCCAGTTCTGCTCATACAGTCGGTACAAGACCCTTGTTGACCCTATCAGCGAGGAATTATTGTATCCATGCAGCAGCGTTCATAGAGAACAAAGCTGCTGACGTAAATGTTTATTTAGAATTTGATGATCGACCAGATCAAATGCCGCTGATAGATCTAGCAGAAGAAGGAGGGCCATGTTGCCTTTATCTTTGAATTCATCCATTTGCATTTTCAGGTCAATGAGGGCTGATTCCGTGCCATGGCCTGGTCTGAAGCCTGATTGTCGGAGGCTTAGGAGATTGTTGGTATCTACGTGTTTTTGGATTTGTATATATGCTGTCCTGTCCAATATTTTCAATAGGAAAGGTACAGTGAAGATGGGCCTGTAGTTAGTAGGGGTGTTTGGGTCAAGGCTTGGTTTTTTAAGAAGGGGTAGGACCCACGCATCTTTTAAGTTGGTCGGTACTGTGCATGTTTCAAAGGAGGCGTTTATTAAAGAGGTGATGAAGGGTGCAAGCTCCTTCGACGCATCTTTAATTACTATAGCCGGGCAGATGTCTCCCTGGCATTTTGAGGGTTTAATGCCTGATATAATGCATTCAACTTCCATTGTGGTAACCGGGGCAAACTGGAATAGTTAGCAGGGTTTGGCTGGTCGGTCGTGCGGCTCAGAGAGTTTAGTTCCCGTTGGCAGGGTATTCTTTTTTGCTTCTATTTTAGTTTGTAGAAGAGAGATTTTGTCGAGTAGCGCTTTTTGTATATTTGCGCACCAGGTTGTGTCTTTAGTACATGATTCTTTTCGCTGTGATGGCGATTCTGGTTCTCTAAGAATGGTGAATAACTTTTTTGCGCCTGACTTAGCATTCATAATTCTATCATTATAGTTGTCACTTTTTGATCGCTGCTTTGTAGGTGATGGAGGCTTTTCTAAACTTTTCTTTGTTTAGGTTTGTCGGGTATTTTTTTCCAAGTAGCTTCTGAGGTTCTTTTAAGTCAGCGTTATAATTTCAGGTCAGGAGTGAACCATTTGTTTAGATGAGCTTGAGGTTTGGCTTTATGTATTTTTATAGGGGCTATTTTATCGAGGGCCAGAAATTAGGTGTGGTTAAACAATTCTACAAGCGAGAATGGGTCCACGTTAGTAGTATTGGCAGGGTTGGTGATGGGTTGTATTAGTGGCAGTAACTTCTCTACTGTGATGTGCGATTATTTCTTGTGAGTGCTGGTGGGGCTTGTGTGTTGTTGGAACTTCAGCAGTAGCTATCCTGAATGGTAAAGAAGATAATATGGTGGTCCGACCAAGAGCGGGGTGTGTTGGCAAGGATCTTGTTGTCGCAGTTTAGTTCTGCTAGCCAATCCAAGGTTCTGCCTTTGTTGTGCGTTGGGTTAGTGATGAGATGTGAAAAGCCTAGCTCGGAGATGGTATTGGCTAGTGATGTAGCATTGTCATCATTGGCATCATGAAGGCCTAGGTTGAGATCGCCCAGCAGCATCATTTGGGAGCTGGGTTTGGTGTTCCTAGTAAGGAGTAATGAGATGTCTTCCTCGAAAGAGGACGTTGGGCCTGGTGCTTTATTTATGAGGTGTATTAGAATCTTGCGTTTGTTAGAGGGAGTTTGACAGATAGGAGTTCTCCAGAAGGGAGTCGTTGAATTGGCAGTTCTCTAAGGCCTAACTTTTTTTGGCAATGAAGGCTACTCCACCGCCTCTGGTGGTTTCTCTGTCTGCTCTGAGAATTGCATAATTTTCGGGTATGGCTAGTGATAGTGTTGGTCCTGCAGCAGCATGGAGCCAGGTTTCTGTGATAGCCAGGAAGTCTAGATTATTAGTTACGATAAGATCTGCTATCTAATGCGTGTGCCAGGAGTGATCTTGACCCTTGATGGGTGATGTGTCTGGGCTGGAAGTTCCTAGGGTAAGACAAGTATTGGCAGTGGAGGAAGGAATGCTGTTATTTTTCAATTGGGTCTGGTTGTCCCTTGTTGTCTTGAGGGAGGAGTTCTTAGTACTAGGAGGGGATCTGCGAGGTGCTGGCCACTTCAGCCTGTTTTTTTAATCTATAACCTAGTCTGGAATTTCTGATACTTGTTGGGCAAGGTTGATTGGGGGTGGGACTGGTTGCGTAGAGCTGGATCCATTGTAGCGGTGTGAGCAGGCAGTGATTACTAGCTAGGATACCTTGATTCGAGTTTGTTGTAGTTCTGTTAGGCTGCAGAGCTGGTAGGAACTTGGTGGGTGATATATCAATGGATGAGGGTGATAGCATAGTCATGATTAAGTTTACCTCACGTGGGATGGCCATCCCTGATTATATGATCAGGTATGAGAGTTTTTTATAGTCCCTGCTAGAGTGTACAGGTGACTAACAGATTCCTGGTCTCCTGGTCGGTCAGTGTGTCAGAATTCTCCTTCATAAACTTGACCCTGTAGTGTAGAAGAAGAAGTCTTTCCACTAATGTATCCCTCTGAATGTACAAAGAAACATACAGAGGAATCAATGAATTGAACGACTGATTCCCTCGAGACCACCGTGGCTGTAAAAGGGAACACGTAAGACTAGTGTCTTTTAGTACTGACAGAATTTCCAGAATACAATGCTAGATACCAACACTAACCTGTAAAGCTAGTAGATGAACCCAAAAGATCAGGTCGTAGAATATGCACAGTGGCCGTTACGGTTTCTGTAACAAAAACCACAATGGATTGTAGACTTACACTTACAAAATAGAATGTAACTAATAAACGGGCAGAAAAAATGTGATAATGACTTATTGGGGAATTTCTATTGTACTAGGTAGTTCCTAGGATTGAAGGTAGTTCTGAAAAGATGACAATCCTAAGAGACACTCCCGTAGACAAGGAGAATACCTATAAAGTACAATACACTGTCCCAGAAAACACTAAGGGCCTCATTACACGGTAGGCGGTAGGGGATTACCGGCACCGCCTACTACGAGTTCCCTTTGCGGGTCCTCCCTTAACGCCTGGTTTTTCCAGGCGTTAAGGACAGGACCCGCAAAGAGACTTTAGAGCTAATAACTGTACCGCAATTTGCGGTACCGTTATTGGCCCCTTCCCCATTCCCACTGAACCCTATGGGGGCTCAAATGGGAATGGGGAAGGGCCCTGGTGAATGGGGAATTACCGGTCCCGCCAACCTTGGAATGGACCGGTAATTGCTCCATTCACCAGGGCGGAGTCAGTAAGGTTTTGGAGGCAGCTATGGCGCTATTAGCGCCATGGTTACCTCCAACCGTGTAATGAGGCCCTAAGGTACCTTTCCGACCCAGCTAATAACACAAAAGGCCTCTAAATTACTAAGTGGTGTCTAGCGTGTAAGTAACCCACTAAGACTAGACGCGAAAAGCAGAAAGACAAAAATCAAAGTTAACGTACAAGAGTATACTTTAGAAACTCCCACGGAGCAGTGGAGGCTGAATCCAATCACGCGGAGCAGCCGTTGCTGAAACAGCTCCCATGTAGCAGCGGAGGCTAAAAAGAATCCCGCAGTGCAGCTGAGGCTGAGATTCCCATGTAGCAACGGAGGCTGAAACGAATCCCGCGGTGCAGCTGAGGCTGAAATGGTTCCCACGTAGCAGCGAGGCTGAATCCCAAAAGAAGTCCTGAGAGGTAAGTTAACTAAATATTCCAAAACAAGGTTCAAAGAGTACAGATGTCCAAAAGCGTTCCTGGTTGGATACTATTGGAACAATAACCAGACCAGAGCAAAGCAGAGGCAACTCCTAGAACGGTCCGAGTCGAAATTCACAGGCAGACAGAGACAATACCAAAAGGAGGAAGCAAGGCCAATCCAGGGACGTAAGCAAAGTTTCCTAATTACCAGATAGGGCACAGTAACCAAGATAGTCAAGGGAAGTCCAACAGCAGGTTGAAAAACGATAGCAAAAATATATGTAACACTAAGCAACAACGAGAAAAGCTCAATCAGAAGCACTGAAGACTTGACAAGGTGGGGCTAAAGTAGAAGAAGTCAGGTGCCTAGCCTTGGATTCCCGAACGCCGGTTCCCTCCCCTTAACAACGGCTTCCAAAGCTTCCATGGTAACCTCCAGCCCCTCCGGCAAGCAGAGAGACGAATTCTTGGATTCAGATGCCCGTATTTTCGCACAGAAAGAGCTTTACTAGGGATCTGAGTAGGTCGTGGCTGTTACTCACCGCTCCGTATGCTAAGTGGAGCCTGGGTAAGACGACCTCGCGGAGGGAGGTAGGATTTAACAGTTTCGGGTTCAGCCTCCAGGATTTCAGCTCCCCTGAATTCTGTGTTTCAGGCTTCCTCTAAGAGGGGCTCTTTTCTACGATGTACCTCTCTGCCATTTGAGTAAAAACCAGCAGAGATGTCTATCGCCTAAAAGAGCGAGAGAACACACACCGCCAATAACCAATGCTGCAAAGTAAACACAGTATGATTAGAAGCAATCAGGCAATATGGAGTTATTTAGACAATCAGATAATTCTCTAAGTACCTAGACAATGGTTGAGGTGGTGTTGGACCTTAATAGATGAACCTACAAGAAAACCCAAGACTATGAGTATGCACAAGTGATAACCACAAACTCACTATGATTGATACAACCCCCAACAGACCTGATAAGTGGGATTCCTAGGGAAAAATGGATACCAGTTGAAAGGAAAACAACGGCAGGTACAAAACAACAAATGGGGAGGTTTGTAAGGAAGAATATACCCGGGTGGCACGAGGGTCGCACTAGTGACGGGATGGTGCATACACTGGAAAGCGTCACTACTATGCACTTGGTTGATGTAGAAAAGGTAAGAATAAATGATATAGTTCCAGGAATCCACACGTATGAGAATGACTGATGAATTTCAGGTAATGAACAATACAGGAGAAATGGATGGGTTTTACCTTAATTGCACAAACACAGGCCAAGTTGGTGAGGCAGTCTTGTAATGTGCAGCGTGGTACTCCGCGTAGGAAGATAGTTCAAATTGCATAGGGCGGCAAGAAAAAGTAATCTCACCAGACAGGCGAAAGCACAGTGGGAATCCAGGGACAGTCTGAGTTCGGCAACAGGGCTCACTGATCAGAATGGAGGAAAAAGCAAATGTAATCCAAGGACAATCCGAAGTCGGCAACAGAGTTCAAAATCAGATTGAAGGAACAGGCAAGAACAATCCAAGTAGACAAAGGTGGGTCGAAGAACCAGGAAGTCATGTATCAAGAGGAAAAAGGGTATAAGCACTGGAACGGGATGAAACCGAAGGAAGGTAACGCCACAATTAGCAGCAACAAGCCGCTGAGTCCCTTTAGCTTTTATGGTGAAGTAGGGCGGAGCCTCCTTATGTGTTCTCTGCGCACGGGACGTCTCAGTTGATGCAACGTTCTCTGCTGTACGGCCAGACGCCATGGCAACCGATACCGAAGCCACAACGAAGTTCTGGAACGCGCTTGCCCCCGTATGTGGCCACAAGAAACGGGAGGTACTGCGGGACGGGGCCGATATGTAACAGTGGCTTATGTGAATACCGCCCCAATTGTTTTGGCATGACACAGTGAAAACAAACAGGCAAATTGGAGATGTACTATCATTAACGGAAAGGCCTAGCATGTCATGGCAATATAGCACGTCATAGAGCTTTGTGTAAGCAATGGAAACGTGTAGGCACTTTCCAATATAGTGTGCATGGAGGTGTTACGATTAGAGACATTTACCAAGTAGCCGTTAAGCGTTGAGTTAGCAGAATGGGGCTAGGCGAGCCAGGGCAGTAAGGACTAGCATGGACATGTCAAGAGGCACAATTTTAAATTCATACAAAGTTACACTTTAACGCATGTATGAGTGTGGAAACAGTGCTACCCCTACATAATATGCAGCGCAGCGCTACTTATTGAGGCAATGACCGAGATAGTGGCCGTGCGCTCTAGACATGATAACAAGAATAGGTGTTACATACATTGAGGGGGCTAGCACAATTTGGTCTGTGGAGGTAGAGCCAAACAATGAGGTTAAAAGAGGGAGTACAAATTAGAGACAGGTCAGTAAAATGCATGCGATAAATGCGCGTATATTGCATCAGGTAGGTGACTAATGGCAAGAATCTCCCATGATTGTGGCAAGCGGTGCGCCTGACAAAATGGAGGGCTTGATACAGCGCATCATATGGCCTGTTATTATAACAATATTGAGCAGATATGTGGCAAGTGGCATGGATATGCCAAGTCAATGAAGATGGAGAGTGGGCATTAATGAATCTCGGCTGTTGTGGTTGACAGCGTTGCGTGTGATTAGGGTTCTGAGCAGATCAGTAGTGAAGCTTACAGAATTATGCTGTAGCTCGGTAGTTGGGGTTCCCTCAGGTGAGCACTGCTGTAGGATGGAGTAGGGGCAGCTTTGGAGCTTTGGAAGGCAGTCTATGCACGGTCAGGGAGTGATGCATGCTCCAGGGCTCCAGCGGCCCGGACAGGCACAGACAGGGGGCCTTGTAACCCGGGCTTTGCAACGAAGGCTGGCTTCCGCATGCCGGCGGACTTGGATTGGCTTAAGTAAGGCTTTGTGAACCGTTGCTAGGCAACATTGATGTATACGGAAGCAGAGAGGTGTCGGGACGCCGGAGCACCGGCTATTTTGTACGATTCAAATGAATGCGATTGTGCGGTCTCTGGGGTATGGTGGCGACCGCAGCTCCATGCAGTTTCCCAGGGAGTGAACAAGGCAACACAGAAGTTCACTGCTCGATTCATTGATACATGGGAATCCTTCAAGATTTAATGGACGTCATTTTCCGATCACTGGTTTGGGGGGGAAAGAGACCCCTGCCATTCAGACCAAAATCGATGTGAAAATTTGCAATTTAAAAAGGGATACTTATCAAGTGTTAGTAGTTCTGATACCTGAATATATTATTGGGTTTGACATTTTGGAGGGGATGACTCTCGGATTGGGAGGTAAACTATATCAGTTTGGGGTGAGTGCTTTGATCTGTATCCCCGTTATTGTAGAGAAATTGAAGATGCAGGTGCAGGTTCCGTTGGCCATAAAAGTATCCATGAAACAATATCGGATTACGGGGGGGCAGAAAGAGATTTCAGATACCACCAAAGGATATGTGGAAGCCGGTGTATTACGTCCCATAACCACGGCTTGGAACAATCCGGTCTGGCTGGTTAAGAAGCCGGACGGAAGTTACAGGATGACTGTAGACTATCGTGAGTTAAATAAGTACACTCCTCCGTTAATACCTGCAGTCCCTGATGCAGTTACTGTGATTGAGAATGTGTAGAAGTTTGAGGGAACTTGGTATGTAGTGTTAGATTTGGCTAATGCCTTCTTCACTGTACCGATTGCTGAAGAATGCTAGGACCATTTTCCTGGAATGGGAGGCAATATACGTTCCAACATCTGCCAATGGGATACATGCATAGTCCGACCATCTGACACCGGCTGGTGGCAGAACATTTAGACAAAATTCTGTGCAAGTCTGATGTGAAAATCGTGTATTACATAGAAGACATATTGATACAGTGAAAAGATGAGCATAGCGTGCAAATGCACCTAAATCCTATCATGGAAGGACTACAAAAGGAAGGATGGGAAATCAATGAGGCCAAAACCCAGGGTCCAACAGAGACCGTGATTTTTCTGGGGATTCAGTGGCATAATGGGCATCACGAAATGGTGCCAAAAGCTAAGCAAAAGATTCTTCAGTTTTCCAGCCCGATGAACAAGAAACAAGCCCAGCAGTTTATCGTGTTGTTTGGATTTTGGAGACAGCATATACCACATTTGGGGCAGATTCTGGCACCCCTTTACCGAGTGACACGTAACAAATTCCATTTTGAATGGGATGAAGAACAAGAGAAAGCGTTCCAGCTAGCAAAGGATACCATACAGAGAGTGCTTGATTTATGGCCTCTGAGGGAAGGGAAGGTGGAGTAGAATGTGTCTGTACAAGATAGGTATGCAAACTGCAGTTTGTGGCAAAAACAAGACAGGACGCAGGTGCCTTTAGGATTTTGGAATCGTAAATTGCCAGAGGCTGGTGACCGATACACTCCCTTTGAAAAGCAGCTGTTAGCCTGCTATTGGGCACTTGTGGATACCGAACAAATGACAGTGGGCCATGATGTATTGATCCGACCGGAAGTTCCGATCATGCAGTGGGTATTGGGCTCCCTTAAAGCACATCGGATAGGGCATGCACAAGAGGCCAGTATCATCAAATGGAAGCGGTACATTGAAGACTGCGACAAGACAGAGAAGAGTGGAGTTGCAAAGTTACATGAGCAAGTGGCGGGGGTTCATTAGTAGATCTGAAGCCCATGGAGGGGACTGAAATCGGTGAGTCTCCGGTAAAATGGGGAACCGCGTAAGGAAAATTAACAAGTGAACCAGTTGAACATGCCTATTTCACTGATGGGTAAGCCAAATATGTGGGGACTGAGCAACACTGGAAAGCAGTGGCGTATAATCCCAAAATGACGAAAGTATTAACGACCTCTGGAAAAGGGAAAAGTAGCCAATTTGCAGAATTATAGGCTGCGTATCAGGCTTTGAAGCAAGAGGAACCTGGTTGTTGCTGTATCTACACAGACTCATGGTCCGTTGCAAATGGGCTGGCTGCTTGGCTGTCTACCTGGCAGAAGAATGGATGGAAGATTCATGCCAAAGAAGTATGGGGAAAGGCACTGTGGCAAGATATTGCTGAGCTGCTAATGCTTACCACAGTAACTGTGTATCATGTAGACGCCCATTGTGCAACAGATTCATTAGAACAATGGTTTAATTCTGTTGCAGATGAACATGCCAAAATTTCGGTCATGGACACAAGGTCTGTAGAAGATGATCTGGAGGGGATTGCTAAGTAGGCCCACCAGAAAAGTGGGCACCTCGTAGAAAAGACTACTATCAGGTGGGCACAAGATAGGGGGATTAGCCTTCCATTAGAGATTGTGAAAACAGTGATTTTACAATGCCCTGTGTGTCAGCATCAGAAGCAGAGATCTATTCCACATGTGATTCAAGGCACATTGAAATGGGGTAAATTGCCCGGACAGATTTGGCAGATCGATTATATCGGTCCACTACCCATTAGCCGACGATGTCAATATTCGTGCACCATTGCGGACACATATTCCGGTTACCTAATGGTGTTGCCATGCAAAAGAGCCACGCAATTGAATACTATTAAATTGTTGGATCAAGTGGCTCTGTATTATGGAGTACCCTTACAGATTCAGAGTGACAATGGGTCACATTTCAAGGAAAATTGTTTCTAGATTATTGCCAGGAGAAAGGCATTGGGCCTCATTATGAGTATGCCGGTCCGGTAACACTGGTGCCTACCGGACCGGCATACTACTGTTGTTACCGGACCGGCATACTGCGAGTTCTGCGAGCGGATGCCTTTCCGGCCACCAGGTCTGACCTGGCGGGCGGAACGGCATGCGATCGCATACCTTGACGGATGCACAGGCACTGTTGCACACATTGCCGGTGCATCCGTCCTCCCCATTCCCATTAAGTCCAATGGGACTCGAATGGGAATGGGGAGTTTCTTTTTACGCTGCCTGGCAGTAGGGACTGCCGGGGCTGTAATGCCCCAGTGATTCCCTATTGCCAGGCGCCGGAAAATAAACATGACTCCGGCGGCAGCCTGCGGTTTTTATCAGCAAAGCTACCGCCAGAGTCATAATGAGGCCCATTGAGTGGATCTTTCATGTCCCATATCACCCTAAGACTGCAGAGTTAATTCAAAGAATGAATAGATTACTGAAAGAACAGTTGCACAAAACTGGTGAAGGCACCTTGAAGCGGTGGTGTGAGCATGTGTTGGATGTTTTGCAAATACTAAACAATCGTCGCATTGCTAATGATAAGACTTCTTTAATGCGTATGTTAACCCCATGGGATTCATTGCCCCTAGATCTGGATGAGCCTTAAAAGGTATTCAGGTATTAAGCAGGATTGTGGATGCAGACTATCAAGGAGAGATAAAAGTGATTCTCATGAACAGTGGAGAGAATATGTTGCCCATCCATAAGGGAGATAGGGTGGGACAATTAATTCTTGTACCCGTGAAATTGTCCATAGTGAAGAAAGGAGAGCCACCCACTGTAGTAACAACTCGTGGGGATGAGGGTTTTGGCTCAACAGATACGATGGCTCCGGGAGCTAAGGTGTGGGTGGAGAAGCCTAATGATCTGCCCATCCTGGCTGATGTTATTGCAGCAGGGGAGGATCAGGTGATTCTTGCGATGGAACCCAGGAAGAGGGAATTGACTCATGTTCCCGCTGACAAATTTTATTTGCGTGAGTGATGTACTCCACTGATATCTTGCTTTTGAATTCTGATTTTCTGGATCCTGAGTGTGCTGGTTGCCTATGCAGAGAGGTGTGCAGTATCTTCGGGAGGTTCCAGTGACATGCAAGAAGAAGTGGCAAATGTCTCCATCCTGCAGATGAAATCGGGATCTGGATGATGACCAACGAGTTTGCTACAACCACTACACCGAATGACACATCAATTGCAGCGTATCGTGGTGCTTTAAGAACATGACATGGGCATAAGTATGATACCATACCCCCTTCTGCAGTGTCTATATCCTTTGTGCAGCATGGCTATTCGGCCATTGTCGAGCAAACCCGAGAATATATGGGTTTTTCTGGCTCTGCGGTTGTTGAACATCTCACATTTCTGCTTAGTGAACGTACACAACTTCGAAAATCTAATTTCCACATGCCTAGTGGATATACCAACACTCGCCCCTTTGCTGCAACATCTGTTTTTGGTGTTGCATGAGGATTCCCTGGTGGAGGAATCCGATGTACAGACTTCTTTTTGCGTTTATGATTATTGTAAATTCTGTGCAGACACAGAACGCAAGTGGAGAAACATGACACGTACCATCACTCACAATGTTGCTCCTGCTGATGTTTGTTATCAAATGACTTGTAATCCAAACTATATAGGTAAATGTCAACAACTGGATTTGAGCAATGAACAAGGAGGAACTGATTTTGAACAGCGCCTATGTGCTCGACCAACGAGTGTGTGTATTGATTTATCCAATAACATGTTTTGCAATTTTACTATTTTAACTGCAAGTCACCTGAATCATGTGACGCTTCCTACAGGTTGGTTATTCTCCTGTTGGAATTATACATATTCATATATTCCTGCTAACATTTCAGATGGCCCCTGTGCTTTAACACGTCTTAAATTAATGATGTTTCCTTTACAGCCGGCTGTTTGGCGGTCTACGCAGTCTAGTCATTATACCGCTTTGTCACCTGACTGTGATTCTAATGTGCATCTATTATCTGAAGGTAAAGTATTGGCCCTGGCTATTTCGTTGATAGGGATTTGGGGGTAAGCAGCCGGTGGATATAAAACTATGATTAAATTAGTCTGCTTAGTAGTAAAAGGGCTTAATGAAACTTCTCAGGCTTTAACTGAGCTATTGTTAGATGGTAAACATTTTAGAAAGTCTATTTTGCAGAATAGAGCTGCTATTGATTATTTGTTTTTGAAGCATAATTTGGGTTGCAATGCTGTGGAAGGGATGTGTTGTTTTAGCTTGGCTGATTGTTCCCGTTGCATTGAGAAACATATTGGTGGGTTGTAAGACCTAATTGCTCAAGTCACTCAAGACCAGGACGGGGGATGGTGGGATCAGGTATTTGCATGGATTCCAGAGGCATTGTGTTCTATTTTTATTTGGGTTTTTGTTCTTTTGATTTGTTGTTGTTGTTGTATTTCGTGTGTTCCGAATTTATGGGTGATGTTTCATAAATTCCGGGAACCTTCTTTTCGCCCATTGAGTTAAAGTAGTTGATTGTCCAAGGGGTGGAGTGTAGTGTGTGTACGAAAATGAGCTAAATAACATGGCGCCGGTACGTTGCCATTTTGGACATTCACTTCCATTACCACAATGAAAGCCTACGTTTTCTTGGTTTCAGTAAGCAAATGTAAATTCTGCAACGGTTGCAAGGTCACATAATGATGTCAGATGAGCCAACTGTGGAGGATAGTTGTTGTATTGTCAGCTGAAGGACGAGCCACAAAGGGAGTCAGAGCTTTGCAGGTGCAGTGATAAGGGGCGCTAGGAAAGAAGGCGAGGGAGAGAAGCCAGGTTTTTCCACTTCTGGCAGTATTTGTCCACTCTTTGCTCCTAATGCTTGCTGTCTGCCCTTCGGCTAAGGTCAGTCTGGTAACCACGAAGGGGCGGGAATTTCCCCATAAAGAGAAGAGGTATTCCTCATTGAAAGGAGAGAGAATTGGACCCCGGGTGATGCAGTCTTGCTGAGAGGGAGGACGCTCCGTTCCAGACCCTGTTAGCATGAGTGATCTCTCTGCCTACCTGCTCTGGCACTAAGCAGTGTTGTGGTGGCCGAGATGAAGGTGTCTTCTGCAAACATACTAAGAGTGATGCTCTTTTTCTATGTTTATGTATAATCGGCTATATGTTATGGTTTAGTTATGTGTATGTGTATTGGGTGTGAATAAAGGACCTATAATGAGCCGTTTGTTTCCTTCTAACCAGTGGTCTAAGTGTGATTTATTGTCTCCCTGAGTCCAAGAACATTTTGGGTCCGTATAAGAGGGTGCAGGAGTCTAAGGCCCCTGTGTGTGGCTGAAAAAGCAAAACAGCGCCCTCTCCTCGAGATCACCTTTGAAAGGATTCACTGAGTGGGTGGCCCTGGCGAAGTGCCATTACTACAGACATACAGCAGCCACCCTGCAGAACGCCAGAGCGAAAGATCAGATCATGTTTGAGGGTTTTCCGGTACAGATTTTCCATGACCTCTCGGCTCTGAGCCTGAATAAGCGATGGGAATGTCACCCGCTGATCCACTGGCTCTGGCAAAAGAACATACGCTACAGGTGGGGCTTCCCTTTTGCCCTCTCCTTCGAATACCGTGCAGAGGAATACAGGATCACTTCGCTGGAGGAGGTGGAGGGAGTCCTGCACTAAATGAAGTTGGACGACCGAGGCCCGGAAGCAAGCAATGCAGTGACAAGGACGGCTCCTTACATGGAGAACCTGCCTGCCTGCATGAGGAGGGGAAGGGCTGTGGGCACCAGAAAGTTGCAGAGGTTTAATACCCCATGACACTGATCAGGGACAAGTTCTAGCGGCTGTGAGTTCATTTAGAAGGTTGGATGTTTTGTGATCATGTTTGAGATGATAAAGGTGGTCGCAAGTGTTCGGGTGGTGGGTCCTTTTTTTGGCAGCCCCATTTTTTCTTTCTCTTCCTGTGGTGTCTCTGCCAGAACAAGATTTTCTTTGCCCTCGTAGATATGGGGGCGGGCAAACCGCAAGGGGTTTGGGGGAAACAGTGGGAAAATGGGCATTTTCAGTTGTGTTCAAGAGCGGGGATGATGGGGTGAGACATAGGAAGCAGATTCACAGGGCAGGGGCATCAGTGGCTGGGGCCACACTATGGCGAGGCTTACATTGATGTGCACATGAAAGCGCTACAGGGACACTGGCAAGTGATTAACGTGGGTTCCCTAAATGTTAAGGGCTTGAACTCCCCCAGAAATGTTCCATAGTGTACAGGGAGTTTAAGCAATCGAAGTTAGATGTGGTCTTCATGCAGGAGACCAGGTTCAGGGTGGGAGAGGAGTGTGCCTTGAGGGGGAAAGGGCTGGGGAAATCCTGGTGGTCATCGGGCCTGACTAAAAAGGCAGGGGTTGGGATCCTGGTCCGGAAGGGCCTTGGATTTGAGGTATCCTAAGTTAAGAGGTACATTGAAGAGGCAGCTGTTGGTGGTAAACAGTTTGCTTGGCCAAAGGGCCATCTCCTTGTGTTCACTCTATGCCCCTAACCAGAGGCAGGTGGCATTCTGTACTGAAGCGCTGGCCTTGTTGGACGAATGGGTAAGGGGATATGGATCTGTGGGGGTGAACTGAGCCTTATTGGAGACCCCACTATGCCTGTGTCTCCCTCCCCACAAGAAGGGGCATTTTTGTCAGTGCTACTGCAAGAATATTTCCTTGTGGATACATGGAGGGCTGCACAGCCCCCACCCCCGTTGGGGCTAAACTTTTTACTCTAATCCTCATAAAACAGCCACGAAAATAGATTAAGCGCTGATCGCAGCGGCACAGGAGCATTTGATGACTGGGGCGGACATCCAGATAGTGTGGTGGTTGGATCACGATATATGTGTGGCGACACTGGACATGGAACCGGGTGCCCTGATAGATAGACGTTGGGTCTGCAATGATACTCTCTCCCGAGCTGGAGTCTTTAGAAATTGCTTCAGGGTACAGCTGTAATATTTCTTTCAGCGCAACAACACAGTGTACTTACCACTTCAGACAGTCTGGGAAGAGGCTAAGACCACCTTCAGTGGGCTTATTATCTCCAAGGGACAGCAAACAAGAAGGAAAGAATGCTGCGCAAGTCCAAGCTGAAGCAGCAGATTAGGGGATAGGAGGAAGAATTAAGCTCGCTGGGAGGGCGGTCGGATGACCTGCCGCAGGAGAAAAGGGCCCTGAGAAGTGAGTTGGGAGATATATGGCAGGGAAAGGCGATTGCACTCCTCTGCTTTATAAAGCAAGCATTCTTTGGGAAGGGAGATAAAGCCTGCTCATTGTTGCGGTAAGACAGCTAGCTATATGGCGGCATTTTACAAAAGACATGGCCCCAAGTTGATACCATTTCTGACTAAGCTCTTTCATGCCACCTTAGACAAGCTGATGCCCTGACATCCTTCACACAGGCCCGGATAATAGTCATTCCCAAGGAGGGCAAGGACGTGTTAGAATGTGGGTCATACAGGCCCATTTCACTGATCAATACGGACGCAAAGATCTATGCCACTGTGCTGGTGGGCAGGCTAAACCTAGTCCTCCCCAGGCTGATCCATAGCGATCAGGTTGGGTTTGTCAGAGACTAACAGGGGATGGATAGCATCCGTAATACCCTGGACTTGACCACGGGAACAGAAGCTGGAGGAGAGGATGCTGTTTTGCTATCAGTAGATGCCGAATAGGTGTTTGACAGGGTAGAGTGGAGATTCATGAAGTCAACCCTAGTCAAAATGGGGATAGGACCTAGGTGGATGGCAGGTGCAATAGGCCTTTACACAATGCAAGGGCTTGGTGGTGGTGAATGGGGTCGCCTCCTGTGAATTCCAGCTGAGTTGTGGGATGCAACAGGGGTGACCCTTATCGCCGCTTATCTTTGCACTGGCCTTGGAGCCACTAGTGGTGGCCGTGCGCACAAAGATGTTGATTCAAGTTATGGTGAGAGAAGCGACAGAGTTTAAATTGGTGTTGTATGCCAATGACATCTTGGCATAGCTGCGCTCGCTAAGCGTCTTGGTAGCCGACTTCTTGAAGACCACAGCAGAAAATAGCCATCTGACGGGTTTTAAAGTAAATATTACGAAAACAGTTGCATTGCCACTGCGGAGCACATAACCCTGCTTGTTCATCGGTATACAGGGCCTAGGCGTACAGATTCAGTGAGGCCAGATCAAATATCTAGCAGTTCATATCACTGCAGACTTGGGAAAACTCTACGAGGCCAACTTTATGCCCCTTTGGGACGCGATTGCGAAGGATCTCTTAAGGTCGTCGGGACAGAAACTGTCCTAGGCAGCACGACTAACTGCAATAAAAAGGAACGTCCTTCCACGTCTCCTATTCCTGTTTCAGGATCTTCCAGTTGTACTCCCAGCCTCCTTCTACACAGACATGAGAAGGGTCCTTCTCAGTTTCCTGTGGGTGGGCTACGGATACCGTACTACACCCTTATTCTACACAAGGGCGTGGGCGGGGTTGGTTTCCCGGACCTTTAGGAATATTATCTTGCCTCCTATCTTAGGGTTCTGTTTGATCACATTTGAGAAAACAAGGACAGACAGTGGGTTGCCCTGGAGAACCTGTTATTCACCCCGGTCATGCTGGGGGAGTGGCTGTGGGTCCCCCAGCGACACGTTCCGTAGAGGATTCGCGATCACTCAGTTGTGGCAGTGGTACGGCACCTCTGGAGATGGTCCAAAGAGATGATGTCATGCATGCTGGATGTGGTTCTACCTCTTACGCTCATAGAACAGCTAGACCGTTCTATTCTAAATGGCGGTTGTTCTATACATTGCCGGGAAAACGACGTCTGCACTTTTCACGTCGCTAAATTCACGTGTATTCTGCTTTGTCACGTGAACTACGGCATTACGTATATAAGTAGCGTGGAAACTTCACTCGCTGCTTCTGATCGAATCATTTGGCGTTGTGTAGCTGAACCTCCGATCTGCATCCTTGCAGTTTTCCTCAGCTGCTTCTTGGGCCTTCTATAGCGTGTTTTCCGCCACACGCTGATTCCTGGAGCTGTTGTTCGCGTGTAATTCCACACACGCACGTTGTCTTCAAACGCGGCTGTCCTGGGCTGCGTGTATCCTGTTAGCGTGCAAATCCACAAGCGCACGTTGTCTTCAAGTGCGGTGGACCTGGGCTGCATGAATCCTGTTCGCGTGTAATTCCACATGCACACTTTGTCTTCAAACGCTGCTGTCCTGGGCTGCGTGTATCCTGTTCGCGTGCAAATCCACAAGCGCACGCTGTCTTCAAGCGCGGCTGGCCTGGACTGCGTGAATCCTGTTCGCGTGTAATTCCACACGCACACGTTATCTTCAAGCGCTGCTGGCCTGGGCTGCGTGAATCCTGTTCGCGTGCAATTCCACAAGCGCACGCTGTCTTCAAGCGCGGCTGGCCTGGATTGCGTGAATCCTGTTCGCGTGTAATTTCATACGCACACGTTGTCTTCAAGCCTGCTTCCAAGACTGAGTGAATCCTATTTGCGTGTAATTCCACACGCGCACACTATTTTCTTCGCGGCTGTTCAGAACCGCGTGTACTTTGTTTATTCCACAAAAGGGCGCTATTTCCAACTCCTGCACCTGTGATATTAACAGGTGGATTTATTCATTTCTATACTTTTCTCTACCTGGGAAGGAAGCTTTTCAAGGACTGTTGGAAGGTGAGAGTGAACAGTACTTTGGACGCTATCCTGTGGTGCATCAACCCGGTATCTAGCGTGAGCCTCGTTCCGTTCGGGATAAGTCTCCCTTACTAATCTTCCCTTCCTTGTCGTTTGTTCTACTTCTGGATTTTCCTCAAGAGACTTCTGCTGGATTCTTCTACCCTAGGCATAAGGTCAGTGTGTGAATTAATGCCAAATACAGTTCTATCATAGAGAGTCAATTTGGGGCAGTTTCTTATGATACTTTATTTTGTTCTAGGCTGACTTCCTATACCTTACCCACGCCCTTTCCAGTGATCCATCTCTCTGCCTGTTTTATCAGTCAGAGAGTTGTATCATTTGGAAGGTCTAAACTTGACTTCACAACTATCAAATCGTGTGAACAGGGATCCGGAAGACCCTACCATCTGTATCCTTTTGAGTACCGTATCCTTTTCAGTCAATACTTTGGTGCTTTATGACAGAATCAGAAGCCATGGAGGGTACGGATCCTTTAACTGTTTTGACTCAGTTGATCAGCGATTTTGAGAAATGAAATGGTTACGGCACAGGACATGTTACGGCACCGTATGGACGTTATGCAAGACGCCATGCACGCTAGTCCTCAGGGAGCACAGGTTCCAATGGCCACTGCATCTGGATCTGGGACTATGACACCCCCACAGGAAACTATTAATGTGGTTATGCCCACTCAGTTTCCCTTGGCTCCCTCGGAACGGTTCACAGGTGACCCCAAAACCTATAGAACCTTCGTTAATCAGTGCCGACTCCATTTTCTTTGTCGTCCTACATCATTTCCTGACCTAACCACAAAAGCAGCATTCGTGCTTTCCCATTTAGGGGGTACAGCTGCTGCTTGGGCTAACCCTTTGTTGGAAACAAATAGCCCTTTGTTATACGACTGTGATGATCTTTTGGCTGCTATGAGTAAAGTCTTTGACATGCGTTATGCTACTCAAGCCATGGATCTGGAGTTACTTAATCTACAACAAGGCAGTCAACCTCTTTTGCCTTACATTGCCCGATTCAATCAACTAACAGCCGAAACTCAATGGCCTGAAGGCAACAAAACGGCTGTTTTCTACAAGGGTCTTTCAGAAGAACTGAAAGATGCCTTATCTACGGTTCCGGTGGTTCCTACGGGATTCACAGAGTTGCTCGATTTGGTTCTACAAATCGATGCCCGAAGAAATGCTCGGAAAGGAGAGAAAAAAACATTCTTACAAGCATCGGTTCGTTCGGAGGCACCGGCAGTTCCCTCGAACGACCCTGAACCAATGCAGATTGGCGCTGTGAGAGGCCGGTTGTCCAATGCAGAAAGAGAGAACCGAAGAAAGAACCATTTATGTATGTATTGCGGTTCATCCGAGCATTTATTAGCGACATGTCCTAAGAAACCAGTCAAGCGTTCGGGAAACGCCAAAACTCGACAGTAGCAGGAGTCCCTGTGTCGAGTGTTTCATCGGACTCCAGTACCATTCCTAATCACGCACCTATAGCTGTCAAGGTGAAGTTACGTTGTGATGACCAAGAATTGGTTTCCAAGGCCATGGTTGATTCCGGAGCCACTAACAATTACATAGACATCACATATGCCAAGAATTGTTCCATACCCCTTGTAAACAAGAACAAACCTGAAACGGTTAATACCGTGGACGATCTGTTTTGAATTCTGGTATGGTAACCCAGGAGACGGTACCTGTTCAGATGACATTATCGAATAGTCATTCGGAAGAAATCGTCTTCGATGTCATAGCTGCTCCGCAGTACAAAATAATACTTGGTCTTGCCTGGTTAACCCTTCATAATCCCGCCATTGACTGGGTTTCGGGATTGCTCCAGTATCCTTCAATTTTTTGCAATGAACATTGCTTTACCAGTCAGGAGGTGTCAAACAATTCACATATATTGGCCTCTATGGGGGGAGTTTCAACTATTAGTGTGGTACATCAAAGCGATACTACTATACCATGCGAATACACTGAGTACGCTGATGTTTTTGATAAAGGCCAGGCAGAACAATTGCCTCCACATCGACAGTATGACTGTCCGATTGAATTGATTCCTGGAGCTAAAATTCCTACAGGTTGTTTATATTCATTGACTCCAAAAGAAGACGTTGTGTTGAAAGAATACATCGATAAAGCTCTAGAGATGGGATTCATACGGCCATCGCAATCACCTGCTGCGTCTCCCCTATTCTTTGTTCCGAAGAAAGGGGGAGATCTAAGGCCTTGCATTGATTACAGGGCACTTAACGACATCACCATAAAAAATCAGTATCCTTTACCGCTGATAAACGTTCTATTGGATCAATTAGGTACTTCCAGGTACTTCACTAAATTGGACTTGCGAGGAGCATACAATTTAGTTCGCATTCGTGAGGGCGATGAATGGAAGACCGCTTTCAAGACACGGTATGGTCTTTACGAATATTTGGTGATGCCTTTTGGTCTGTGCAACGCTCCCGCTACTTTTCAGTTCTTCATGAACGATATTTTCAGGGATATAATGGACCAGTTCGTGGTGATTTATTTGGATGATATTCTGATTTATTCATCGTCTTTTTCGGAGCACGTCAAACACGTTTCTAAAGTCTTACAAAGACTCAGGGAGAACCTTCTTTTTGTGAAAGCCGAGAAATGCATCTTTCATTCACAGGAAGTGGAATTCCTGGGTTACGACATTACCAATCTAGGTGCTCGAATGAGTCGTTCCAAAGTGAAGGCCATATTGAATTGGCCTATTCCGCACAATGTCAAGTCATTACAGTCTTTCCTAGGCTTTGCAAATTTTTATCGCAGGTTTATCCGTTCCTTCTCCAAAACAGTAGCTCCTTTGACGGCTTTAACTAGTTCCAAAGTTCCTTTCTGTTGGAACCAGAATGCCCAAGCATCATTCGAAATGTTAAAGGAAGCATTTACCACTGCACCCGAGCTTCAACATCCAGATCCAGATTGCCAGTTTATTGTTGAAGCGGATGCATCCAGTGTCGCTACTGGAGCGGTACTCTCACAAGTTTGCACAGAAACCAAGGAGGAGCACCCAGTGGCTTTCTTCTCTCGCAAACTTACCCCATATGAACGAAATTACACCGTCACTGATGGGGAATTACTGGCTATCAAGGATGCTTTCCGAGAATGGCGACATCATCTTCTTGGGGCCAAACATCAGGTGTTGGTGTACTCTGACCATAGAAATCTTCAAGCATTCAAATCTATGAAATGTCTTACGGCTCGACAGGCCAGATGGCATGTCTTTTTTGCCCAATACGATTTCCAGGTCACATATCGTCCTGCCAGAGAACACGTTAAGTCGGACGCTTTGTCTCGTATTGGTGAGGAGGCGAAGGAAGAAGCACAGGTGCAAAATCAGTTGTTGGCAGATCATGTAATATGTAGTTGTTCTGTTCAACCATCCTTAAAAATCGAAGTACAGAAGTGGGTGAAAAATCATCCACAAGTTATCCAGGATATGAATCTGGACGTACATAACGGTTTACCTTTCACACAAGGAGTGCTCTAATTACCAACGTTTTCGACGCGGAATAAGGCCCTCAAGAAGAATCATGATTCCTTGATCGCAGCCCATCCTGGACAGAAGAAAACACTAGAGCTGCTTAAAAGATGGTGCTGGTGGCCATCCATGACAAAAGATGTCATAAATCATGTATCAACTTGTTCTGTATGCATCCAATGCAAAAACACTCCTGGTAAACCAGTGGGCTTACTCCAGTCCCTACCTGTCCCTAACAAACCATGGGACATGATATCTATGGACTTTGTGGTAGAACTCCCACAAAACCAGGAATACGATACCATATGGGTTGTAGTGGATTACTTCACTAAATTGGCTCTTTATATTCCCTGTATTGGTTTACCAACAGCTGCTGTTCTGGCTGACCTATTCATTTGACATATATTCCGTTTCTTTGGTCTACTGTCAGTAATCATTATGGACAGGGGCTCACAATTTGCGTCACGCTTTTGGAGAGCACTAACTTCAGCATAACTGATTGATGACAGAATGTCCAGTGCTTATCACCCTCAAACTGATGGACAGACCCAAAGAGTCAATATCACTATGGAACAATATCTGCGGTGTTTGTGTCTGCAGTTTCAATCAGATTGGCTCAAGGTCCTGCCAGCAGCAGAATTCGCCTACAACAACTCCTATCATAGTGCCATAAGCACTTCACCTTTCTATGCTCTTTATGGACAACACCCCCGATCAATACCTTTGGATTTCAGTTTGTCTTTGGATACTCCTGCCGCAGGCCATACTTTTCGTGATCTTAAGAATCTACAGAGGAAAGTGAAGCAGCAATTGGAGCAAGCTAAAAGACGCGACAAGTTCTATGCCGATGCTCATAGAGTACCTGCACCTGTCTACAAGGCTGGTATGAAAGTATGGTTGTCCACTAAGAACTTGAGGATACCAGGCAAAAAGAAATTGTTGCCTAAATACATTGGTCCGTATGCAGTACTCCAAGTAATTAATCCGGCTGCTGTCCGTCTGGCTTTACCACAACGATGGCGAGTGCATCCCGTATTCCACGTGTCACTCATTAAGCCGTGTTCTGAAGCTACCAGATTGCCTGTACGGCCTGTTGCTATTTCTGTGAGGGGTTCAGATGAATATGAGGTACAGGACATACTGGATATGAGGCTACGTTCTGGTAGGCCGTATTATCTGGTGGATTGGAAGGGCTATGGTCCCGAAGATAGGTCCTGGGAACCTCTTTCCAATATACATGCTCCTGCTTTATTGAAGCGTTTTCACTCGAAAAGGGGAGAGGTTGCCCCTTTGGGGGATGGCACTGTCATGCATGCTGGACGTGGTTCTACCTCTTACGCTCATAGAACAGCTAGACCGTTCTATTCCAAATGGCGGTTGTTCGATACATTGCCGGGAAAACGACGTCTGCACTTTTCACGTCGCTAAATTCACGTGTATTCTGCTTCGTCACGTGAACTACGGCATTACGTATATAAGTAGCGTGGAAACTTCACTCGCTGCTTCTGATCGAATCATTTGGCGTTGTGTAGCTGAACCTCCGATCTGCATCCTTGCAGTTTTCCTCAGCGGCTTCTTGGGCCTTCTATAGCGTGTTTTCCGCCACACGCTGATTCCTGGAGCTGTTGTTCGCGTGTAATTCCACACGCGCACGTTGTCTTCAAACGCGGCTGTCCTGGGCTGCGTGTATCCTGTTAGCGTGCAAATCCACAAGCGCACGTTGTCTTCAAGCGCGGTGGACCTGGGCTGCGTGAATCCTGTTCGCGTGTAATTCCACACGCACACATTGTCTTCAAACGCTGCTGTCCTGGGCTGCGTGTATCCTGTTCGCGTGCAAATCCACAAGCGCACGCTGTCTTCAAGCGTGGCTGGCCTGGACTGCATGAATCCTGTTCGCATGTAATTCCACACGCACACGTTGTCTTCAAGCGCTGCTGGCCTGGGCTGCGTGAATCCTGTTTGCGTGCAAATCCACAAGCGCACGCTGTCTTCAAGCGCGGCTGGCCTGGACTGCGTGAATCCTGTTCGCGTGTAATTCCACACGCACACGTTATCTTCAAGCGCTGCTGGCCTGAGCTGCATGAATCCTGTTCGCGTGCAAATCCACAAGCGCACGCTGTCTTCAAGCGCGGCTGGCCTGGGCTGCGTGAATCCTGTTCGCGTGCAATTCCACAAGCGCACGCTGTCTTCAAGCGCGGCTGGCCTGGATTGCGTGAATCCTGTTCGCGTGTAATTTCATACGCACATGTTGTCTTCAAGCCTGCTTCCAAGACTGCGTGAATCCTATTCGTGTGTAATTCCACACGCGCACACTATTTTCTTCGCGGCTGTTCAGAACCGCGTGTACTTTGTTTATTCCACAAAAGGGCGCTATTTCCAACTCCTGCACTTGTGATATTAACAGGTGGATTTATTCATTTCTATACTTTTCTCTACGTGGGAAGGAAGCTTTTCAAGGACTGTTGGAAGGTGAGAGTGAACAGTACTTTGGACGCTATCCTGTGGTGCATCAACCCGGTATCTAGCTTGAGCCTCGTTCCGTTCTGGATAAGTCTCCCTTACTAATCTTCCCTTCCTTGTCGTTTGTTCTACTTCTGGATTTTCCTCAAGAGACTTCTGCTGGATTCTTCTACCCTAGGCATAAGGTCAGTGTGTGAATTAATGCCAAATACAGTTCTATCATAGAGAGTCAATTTGGGGCAGTTTCTTATGATACTTTATTTTGTTCTAGGCTGACTTCCTATACCTTACCCACGCCCTTTCCAGTGATCCATCTCTCTGCCTGTTTTATCAGTCAGAGAGTTGTATCATTTGGAAGGTCTAAACTTGACTTCACAACTATCAAATCGTGTGAACAGGGATCCGGAAGACCCTACCATCTGTATCCTTTTGAGTACCGTATCCTTTTCAGTCAATACTTTGGTGCTTTATGACAGATGATCACTCTGCTGCATCTGGTCACCCCCTATAAGGGAGGATAAGATAGTGGGCCTGGCTAGATTTCAGGCCTGTTATGAGCTAGGCCTGGTCAGGCCCGGTCATTTGTAGAGGGAGGGGAGATTCTAGTCCAAGACAGATCTGGAGGTGGCGTTGGGGGTCGCTCACCATTACACCTTTCCTCTATTTTCAACTAAAGGGGGTTCTGACGGACCAATGTTGGTGTGATAACTTGAAGCACCCCGTTTGGCTCTCCCAAATATCTAATTGGAACGCAAGTATTAATTTACTCTCAGTTAGATTTTAAAACTGGCTCTTATATGGCTGATTATTAACTCAAATAAACGTTACAGAATAAAATGCAGGATTAGGAAGAAAGTTACATCACCGTTGGCATAGTTGTGCACCACTTCCACCCTGCCAAGAACTTCACTGGACAGCTTCCCAGACCAGTTTGGCACAGAGAAAGTCTCACAACGGGAACTGACAGTACAAGATGCGCCCACCTTCTCAAGCCTAACAGAAGCTTGTGTCTCTCTCTGCCACTCTAAACCAGTGCACTACAATTTGACAGTACTTTTCCAGAAGGTTCCTTTGCTGACAGCACTCCACGAACATCCGGGACAGTATGCATGCAGAATACCATAACGAGTAAACGCTTTTTGCTCCTGAAAGTTTATCAGACAGAAGCTCAAAACAATCCTTGAACATGGCTTGTTTTTCTAGTGAATGCAGACAGTATTTATAATTCTTGTTGAAATTAAGCCTTCAGTGAGGCTTGGAGTTGTGGGATATATTTATCCACTCAGTAGTACTTCCCCACATCAGCAAGCTGCACTTCAGCAGAACCAGCAAAAGGGCTGCGCTGGCACCTTGGAGCACCAGAGCCTTGCCTCAAAACTGCATTTTGCAGATACAAAATGATGGCTGCACCATCTTGCCAAGCACCTATTGGGCACGATAGAACAAGGGGGCACACTGAGAAAGCCTGCCAGTGTGTTGCTTGCATGCACCAAGAAGAAAATTGAGAAGCAGCACTGCTTCGCTGCTTGATCCACATTCCCCTTGAAAAAGGAAATATTTGGCCTTTATAATGATGGCGCCCTGACGCTATTTCCATCTGTTCAACATTGCACTGCTTTCATTAATGAGGCCCTGCCATGCCCACCGATATCCAGATTGTGCTCCAGCAAAATAGAACATTACCCCTGTATGACAGGCTGTGTCAGCCAAATCGGAGAAATCAAAAGAAGCTTCATTTTCAGTCGCACAGGAAAACACTTGCCTTTTGAGTTACAAAAAAATGTCAAATATCAATGCTGCAAAAGAGACTCTGACTCTCTGGGCCTATGTCAATTTAAATGGACCTGTGTCTTAAACAGATTGTTGTATAAGTGAAACTGACTAGGGCTGCAAAACAATGGGGGACATTCAAAGAGAAAACCTTTTGAAATGGTCAGCCCGGCAGACTTCCCCATGTGTTAAAATGCACTTTTGTAAATAAGGAAAAATGCCTGTTTGAAAAGTGTAATGTTGAAAGAAGGCCCTGTTTTGGCCTAGCAATGTAAAGGGGTGTTGTGCTGGGAAACATATATGTGATTTTTTATTTTATTGGACTTGATTTTGATTCAGAACAAAAATAAAATAAAATAAGAATAAAAGACATGGGGCCTCATTACGAGTCCGGCGGTAACCGCAGCGGTAAAACCGCCTGGTTACCGCCGGACTCGTATTACCATTCCGCCTCTGTGACTCCCGGAAATACCAGGGCATTGCGACCCTGGTGTCCTGGGAATCCCGGAGGCGGAATGGTGTAAATCCCCATTCCCATTGAGTCCTATATGACTCAATGGGAATGGGGAAGTGGAAACACCAGCACCATCTCGTGATGGTGCTGGTGTTTCCAGGTCCGCCTGCAGGCGGCAGGTGTTCAACCCGCCAGGTCAGACCTGGCGGGAAGATCACCTCTCGCCTGCAGGACCCGGGATCGGGCGGTCCGGAATTAACAGTGGCGGCGGGATTACCGCCACTGTTAATTCCGGACCGCCCGTCCTGTAATGAGGCCCATGGTCTGCCTTCTGAAACTAGTCAAACAGGTTTCTGCTTGAGGGTGTTGCTAGCAACAGAAGGAGCCACAATAGATTCTAGGACACATGAGTGCTAATTGCTACCTTGGAAAAATTTGAATGGACCAAAAGCACTCAACAGCCTAGGCTCATCAGACTTTTGTCTGGGCTGAAGCCTGATACAAAAGGGATTTTGGGACACGGACATGAGAAAAAGGAAATCACACGTCCCCACGACTTCTACTGGGAGCTTCAAAGCCAACGCAAGAGTAGCCTGGAAGTACATGACCATATTTGGAGGACAAAGGCAGACCATTTGCCTCAAAAGACTATTTTATTAATAAACTTAATAAGACTTTTATCTTTGCAACAGGACTTCGCAGGAATGTAAAAAGTTAACAGTTTAAATGTAATTTTGTGGTTTTTAATTTAAGATGTGGTAGCCATCACTGCCATATTGGGAACAGAAATAGCAGAGAATTGTACAGTTTGAGGAAAGTGTAAATGATGCTACTGTGACATTCAATACTTACATGCCTTATGATAATCTCTACCCATGTATAAAGTTATAGAATTTTAGGTCAAATATTTATCACTGAAAATCGCAAAAAACTATTATACGGGCGAAACAAAGTCCTACAACCATGGAAATTGGACTGCCATGCTCTTCATAAAATATGTAATCTGCCTATGTAATTGGTCAAGATGCCACAACTATAAAAATGTGCCATTTATGTCAAAACTGGGTTGTGGCAAAATTAACTGTGGGAGGTTCTAGACATAGTAAACCCACATCATAAAGCTGATGTCATGTCCTTAAGAATCCAACTAGCTGACAGCAAGGTGGTAATAATCACCCCAGACCAATACAGTTGTTTAGAGGCGTGCCCAGCTAAGCCTGCCCCACCATATAATCCCATGATGTCACCATGGCTTATAAATAAGGGTGGCTAACAGAACTCTACACACTCTCTCCTGAATTTCCAGCCGGTGCGTATTCTGACATTCCAGATCCACCTTTGCAAGATTCCAGACTCTACTGCAAGGCCAAAGCATTGCTGATCCTATCCCAGCAAGGCCAAAGCATAGCTGATCCTATCCAGCAAGGCCTTGATCCAGAAATCCCACTAAAACCCCATAACAAAATCCCACTAACTTCTTCAGGGAGAAAGGGGAAAAGTGGCTGAGCCTGCTGTGGGATTCTCCAGTGCTGCCTGCTTGCCCTGCTTACCCGCTCCATCCCGCTGAGGCATTGCTGTGCCATAACCAGACCTTTGGTCAGCTGTCTTTTGCCAGGGGAGCCCGCTATCTGGTGACCTGAGCCTTGGAGTCCACAACCCGGTTGGCTGTTCCTAATCTCAAATCCAAGAGCGTATTGGATTTCCCCTCCCATAGCAATCCATAGCCTACCCCATCTTGATACTTTGTCTTTGTTCTACTCTCTAAGTAATCCTATCCATACCCTGGTAACTTGTCCAAAACTGTTAGAATTCTCTGTGCAGTCTGTCCTTGTTTTTCTAGCGTTAGCGCAATTCTTTCATTCACCTCATCTTGTAACTCCTTAGCAATATTTGGAATAATTTAAATTAAGTCCCACATAGATCTGAACGCGGGGTGAAAGGGTTAAATTTGGAAATTAACCTGGGATCGTACAGTGTCATTCTTTAACAATCTAGTCTTAATAATATAGTTTACATAAAACATTTCCTTTCTTTCCAAACCGATTTGCTCTTCTTAATTTCTTCATTTTACCAAAACTGAACCTCATTTCACCTTGAATATCTCATCCAGTTCTTCAGCTATAGTCACTCTTTCACATTCATATTGTCCCTGTGATGTGCATCTCTCACTCTGCCCAAAAACGGCATTCCGATTTTGTATATTTCACCCGTTTTTAATTAAAAAAAACGTTTTGACATTTAAAAACGGACAAAAAGTGTAAATGCAATGATTTGGACTGCATTGTGTTCTTACTTTCAACTTGCTTTTGCTTTTGAACTGTATGCCTTTGTTGGTACCTTGCCTTGTGATTGCTAGGGTTTATACATTACTGCTATTGTGAGAAATCATATTTGCCTCATAGATTTAACCGCACAGTAATTATTTATTTGTCAATATCCGAGTGTCATTTTAGGCCATTGCAAAGGGTTTAAAATCCCTGACTACCTGCTCCTTCTTTCTATCCACTCAGAATTCAATTAATTGTGGTTTGAGGGAACATTGCAGGGGGAAACCTTAACTCGGGTGCTATCTATCCTAATTGAAAAAGTGCTCCTATTCATTTGTGCTTTGGATATGTTCTTGTAGAAGGTTAATCAAGTGTATTTCAGTTGTTTTCATTGTAATTATCACCCCATTGGTGAATGTTGCCCAATATTAAAATGTGTGTGATTTCTTTGAATTTTCCAAAATAAATAAATATTGCATTCCCACCAACCGGCCTGGTTCATGGTACATTGTGACCCGGGGCATTTGTAAAAGGGGGTATGAGACGGGTTTTGTGCCATCTCCAATTGAATTTGTGGAAAATAAACAGAAAGCATTCCTATTGTGCGCTATATCCTAGGCTAAGACCAAGGTGTATGTCGCCCGATTGAAATCCTTAACAGAGTAGAATGTCCACTACACCCAGAATGCAGTTCAAATAGCAAAGATATTACATCTTTTAATAGCACTACATTCCACCCTTGGACATTTGACTACTATAACTCAGTGGCACTAAAGTCGGCTTTTGAAACCGACGAAGCATTATAGCTAGGCTAGAAATGCATTGAAAACAGCAGCAAAAAAGAATCAAAATGATAAAAATGCAAGCAAAAGCATAACATAGGGTTTCACCAATATTTGGAATACATGAAAACTACCAATCACACCAATTCCCAGTATGAAAAGATGTCACCTGCTTTGTCAAATCCTTCAATTTTTGGATGTGGTTTTGCACAGACTAGGAATGGTCACTCAAATTGAACAGCACATTCCTTCAAATGTATTACACCCTAAATTATGTTATTTTTTTAGTTTTAAAAAAAACGTTTATTTAACTTGCACAGCTTCAACACATTACATTCTATGCAGTTTCATTTCTTATTACTTACAGTTATTCATTTGTGTACATAGTTGGAGTTTTACATGTTTATATCGTCATCTCTTAGATTTCTATCTGACAAATGTTGTCTGAACCCACCCCAGATATCTTTCGGTTGACATGTCGTTGGCAATAAACTGGAGTATACGTCTTCGCTATCATTCGTCCAGGTCATGCCCTTTATCCATTCTTCCAGTACAGGAGATTCTCTGTTTTTCCAATGCATTAGTATTGCACGTTTTGCTAAGAACTGGCCTAGATTCAGGAGTTTGCTCTGGGTCGGGTTCATTCTGCACCAACACCCAACATGAATGACACCGGGTCCCAGTCTATTGGCTGTGTTGACATTTCGCTGAGTTCTTCACACACATCAGCCCAATATCCAGCAAGTTTTTTGCACAACCTCAGAATGTGCAATATGCCCGGTGCTTCACCTTCGCACCTCGGGCATTCTCCCGACACTGAAGTGTACATGTTTTTGAGACGGGCTGGGGTCAGATAGACTCTGTTCAGTATCTTAAAATGTATCAGACGATATCTGGAGTTGCAACATATTTGTGACCAGTATGCATCTGTAAGGGTGATACCCAGGTCCCGTTCCCATTCCCCTCTAACATCTGGAGCTTGGATTTTCCAGGTTGGCAGGGTGGTTTTGTATAGTGTAGAGGCTGATTTCTTTACCCAGCTAGGGGAGAGTATATATCCCAGGCTTGGATGTGATGGTGGTTCCTCAGGGAAATCTTCCCACGTGTTTGCAACTGCTGAGCGTAGCCTGAGGTATTGTAACTTTTGCATCGTTGTGTCATCAACAATTGCCTTTATGTCATCCCAGCCAAAGAATTGTTTATCAGCATATAAGTCCCCGAAGTGATTTATGCCTTTGTTCCTCCAGTGTGTCCAATTGCACATCCTGCGTCGGGGGGATGTATGATGCGTCCCAAATAGTCATGACTGGGTTATATAACACAGCACTATTGGGGTTCCGTTAGCCTGTTCCATGCTCTGCATGTTACCAGAGTGGGGTTCATGACATTGTCGCTTCTTGATTTCCCTTCTGCCAGTGTGTGTAGGAGCTTCGCTGGGTCCACTCCCTTTGTTTCCAGTGTCACGTGTGAAGCCGCGGGACCCCCCTCCGTCCAGTATACTGCATAGTAGGCTTGTGCCGCAAGGAAGTAAAGCTCAAAGTCAGGGGCAGCTAGTCCCCCCTTATCATATGGTCTGGTAAGCCGTTTCCAACTCACTCGTGACTGCCCTTTCCATACAAACATTAAGCATGCCCCTTGAATTTTGGAGAGGAAGGATCTACCCGGCTATACTGGGATCGTGCTGAACAGATCGAACAATTTGGGTAATGTAATCATTATAATCTGTACTAGGCAGCCCATAAGCAAGATCGGGAGTTGGTTCTAGTGGTCGAGCTTGGAGCAGAGTGCATCTATTAGTTTGCCGTAATTGAGAGCGTGTGCAAGCTATGTCGTGCGTGCTATCTCTACTCCCAGATATTTCACCCTTTGTGGTGCCAATTTGAGTCTGTGTAATTGCCCGGGTTGTTTAGTTGCATCTGTTAGGGGAAACACTTCAGATTTGGCAGCGTTCAACCTCATACCAGAGTATTCGCCTAACTCTTTTACTGCTTCTAGTACTTTTAGCAGATATCTCTCTGGGTTCCTCACATATAACATTATATCATCGGCGTAGAGAGTTATAAGCTCTATTCTGCCAGTCAGTGGTATGCCCGCTCGAATGTGTCTAGCCCTTAGTATGTTGGCTAGTGGTTCGATCACCAAGGCGAACAATAGTGGGGACAGTGTGCAGCCTTGCCTTGTTCCCCGGCCAGTTTCAAGATTGACGAAAGTTTCCCATTAACACACACCCTCGCATAAGGTTGTGTGTAGAGTATACAAACCCACTTTATAAAATTTGGGCCAAATCCATAAGTGTTCAGGACTTTAAATAAGAAAGGCCACAATGTTGAAGGCTTTTTACATGTCCAATGCCATTGCGACCCCTTCAGTGTTTTTAGGAATTTCTGCCAGTATTTTGGAGCACCGTCGTCGAATGTTTGACACCGTGGATCTGCCTAATACAAATCCTGCCTGATCGTCATTGACCATGTGTGGCATTAGTGGGTTAAGGCGGGTTGCTAGTATCTTCGCGAAAACCTTTGCATCTGTATTTATGAGGGATAGCAGACGCTACGAACCACATTCCTCAGGTAGCTTCCCTGGTTTAAGTAGCAAGGTTATGACCGCTTTGTGTGATGTGTCTGGCAGTACGGCAGTTTCTAGTACTTCAGACCACACTGTGTGAAGACGTGGGGCCAGTACTTCTATGTACTCTTTGTGAAACTCTGCACCTAGCCCATCAGAGCTGGGTGCCTTTCCGCCTGGCAGGGCCTTTATGGCTTCTTTTATTTCGGTTATTGTCAGGGGGCTATCTAAGGTGTCTCTGGTTTCATTGGACAACAGAGCGGTGGGTATCACGGCTAGATAATTGTCTATTTCCCCTTCTGTTGCTGTGCTTTGGGGGAGTACAATTCAGCATAAAAGTCATAGAAGACTTCACTAATCGCCTCCTGGCTCGTGACTACTACCCCATCCCTCCTGGTTATACATGGGATATGCGGTTTCCCTTTTTCTCTGCGTACCATTTGCGCCAGCAGTTTACCTGGCCGCTCTTGTTCGCCATATCTCGGTGCAGCTGCTGGTCTATCAAAGTAGTGTAGTTTGTGATCTGCCGCTGCTCAATAATTGTCTAATTGTGTTTTGATGTCAGTCGCAATCTGCACTTTCAGAGCGGTAGCATATTGTGCTTGGAGCTTGGCTCTCACTATTTCCCTTCTCTCCAATTCCCTCCGTACATCTCAGAGTCCTCCCAGTTCTGTGGACATGGCAACGCCTCTAATGTAGGCTTTGAATGTTTGCCAGAGAACTGCCTGACTGGTGACGGAACCATCATTATACTTGAAAAATTCTGCGATATGCTTGAGCAGGCTAGTTTTATATACTGGGTCTGCCAATCTGGCTGCCTTGTATAGTCATGGTGGCTTTTGTGGTACGACTTCTGGGATAGCCGTTGATAGCTGCACTGTCAAGTGGTCTGATAGTGTCGTAGGTAGTATTCTAACCCCCGTCGACCAGCCGAATACTCTCTGTGATACCAACCATAGGTCTATGCTGGAGTGCACAGATGAGTAAAAGGTATATGCTCTCTGTGGCCCATGTAGTGATCACCAGGCGTCCTTCAGCTCCAGGTCTGCTAGGTGTGAACGTATTACCTGTGCTGCACCAGTCAGGGGTCTAGGGGTGTTCGATGTTCGGTCCAGATCTATATCTAGTATGGTGTTAAAGCCCCCTCCACAAATGTTCATGGATGTTGGATTCCTAGCGCATTGATCAGTAGTACTTCGGTGTTGGCTAGTTTACCATGCGCAACAATGTATCTGCCAGTTGGGTCGCTTTCCGTTGCAAGGTGTGTAAATGGTAGTGTTTTGTGTACCAATATCATGACTCCTAGGGCTCTGGTTGAGTATGACGTGTAGTATCGGTGGACCCCCACACGGGTGCGATCTTATTGGCCTGATGCCCCAACAGGTGTGTTTTTTGAAGGTATAGTATCTGCGCGCCTATTCTGTTGACATACGCCATTATCTTCCGTGCTTTCACAGGCATCCCAAGACCTCTAACATTCCAGCTCAATAATGTTATCTCTGCTGGGGACCTATCAGCCATTTTGTCTCCTCTTTGTATGCCATATTATAACACTCCAATATCTTATACATACATTGCAGTAACATATTGCATTTTTTTTAACTTTAACACCCTGACCCATTCCCGCCTCCTCCACCCTCATAGTTCCCAAACTTCAACTATGCATGTCCCTTCCTTTTCTCTCCCCCTACCCACCCTTACCCGTTTCACTAAATCATGCACTCGCATGGGGGGCCTCTGCAGTGGCGGCCCGAGTCCGGGAGCGGCCTCTAGTATTCATCACAGTTTCCGATCTCTGATTACGTTTCCAGAGCACATAGTGAAAATGCCTACAAGCGAGGAGTTAGAATCACGATGCAATATGGTGTACTAGTCGGGAGAGAGTCTGTGATGTGATGCAGGTCCAGACCAGAAAGACAGTTCAGCTAGAGATGTCTGCATCGCATTCACGGTTGGGGAGAATCATGCTCTCCCATCATTGTCTCCGGCAGGTTTGTCAGGAAGTGGAATGTTTGTTTCAACTAAATTGGCTGCTTCTTCCGGAAATGTGAAAAAATAAGTTTTATTTTTGTATTGCCTCAGCAATCTGGCTGGGCGCAACATTGCGTAGGGTATCATTTGTTCTCTGAGCAACTTCCTTACTCCCATGAATGTGCGCCTTTCTTGTTGTACTGCTAGGGCATAGTCGGGGATTATGTGGATCACACTGGATCCCATTTTCAATTCTTACTTGTCTCTAGAGGCCCGTAGTACCAGGTTTCTGTCCCTGTAGTTCATAAGTCCTGCGATTATCGGTCTTGGCTAGGCGCACGGTTTCGGGCATGCAGCAAGCTATTTATGCGCGCGTACAACAATAAACATCGCCGACCATCCAGGGTCTCCCAGCAGGTCCTTCAGCATCTGTTCTACTGGTTGCTCCATTGGGCCTTTCAGCGCATCTTCCGGGACCCCTACAATACGTATGTTATTGCGGCGTGTTTTGCCTCTAGGTCCTCGCACTTTAGTTTGACTGCACCCAGGTCTTTGGCCATGCTGGTCACTGTGGCTTGCAATGCTTCTATTGTGTCTTCGGTGGTGCTAATCCTGGTTTCGGCATCCATAATGCGGCTTGTGGCTTTTTCTAGCTGATTCCGGATTGTTGTGACATTGACATTAATGCCGCCTAGCTTGTCGTTGAGCGTAGCGAAGCTTTGCTGCATTGATGTATAGAACCCTAATAGATCTGTGGGCGCTGTTGTCATTGGTGAAGGAGGTAGCACAGAGTGGCCTGAGGAGCTGGCGCTCATGGCGTTCTCCTTGATCGTTGGTTTTGTGAACTTATCTATTGTTCCACTTTTCTTAGCAGCAGCCCCTATGGGCATCGTTCAAGCTTGAGGGCTTCCCCTCCCTTGGTTATTGTTGTGCAACGTCTTAGAGTTCCCTTTGGTTGGTAATTCATGAGTGGTTTATTCACCTGCAGCGCAGATTGTGGGAGAATTAAGCATGTGTGGGCTTAGTTGTGTCAGTGTTCGCAAGAGCTGGTTTTCTTTTATGTCCTTGCTATTTCTTTTGTGGTAATGCTCAGTGAGTGACCTTATAAATTCCAAAGTTGGACTGTTCCCCGGTCTTGCAGCTAGGCTGTTTGTGCCTTGCCCTCAGAATGTAACTACTGTATCTCTGCTCTTGTTGCGTTTTAGAGTGTTCTGCACAAGTGCAGGTACGTATTCGCTCACTCCGGTGGTCCCCCAGTACTTATTCCATGCGACCTCCTGTACTAGGGGACCTACTATCCCTTTGATGAGCACCATAGATTTGGATGGTGGGTGGCTCCTTGCTGCTCTTGCGCATCCAATGTAGGCCTCTCAGGCGCTTCCTTTCTGTGTTAGAGGCTGCGTGTTTGTTGCGGCCCAGTGGGGGCCATTCGCCATTGTGGTTGGGGCCCAGTGCGGAGCCCACTCGTGGTCTTTGTCCTACAGCTTCGGGAGGCCGCAGAAGGATTCACGTGTCAGACCCCGGTATAGCTGGTGCTTTGGGGGCCTGCTTTGCTCCGTGTGACTCGTCTCCTCTTGTGTATTCCTAAATAATTATTCCGTCATACTTTGCTTGAGCGGTCTCACATCTAGGTTCGAGAGAGAGAGTTTGTGTGGCTTGTTGGGCTCCTCAATGTGTGTGCACTGTGGGGTTGCACCGATATGTACCATCAATTGCCTCCGCTCGCCGCTCTCGTGACCTCTTTACACGTGGCAGCGATCCACAGGACAGGGCTTGCATCTTCTATTGGTGCCAGTATATTTTAGGTGGCGATTGATCACATCGTCGCCTTTGTGTGAGGGCAGTGATTGGGAGCCCCTGCTGACTATGTGCGCCGCGTGGTTGTCCCTGTGCCTTTGATGTGACTAGCCCAAGCTTCTAGCTTGTGCTGGCAGGCTGTGTCCGCATCTCGGTCACAGGACGTCTCATTCCGGTGCAGCCCACAAGATCTGGGGGAGGCGGCCCATCGCCTCCCGCTCCGCGGCCCGTGTTGGGTTTGAGGCGTGTCCTTGTGTTTCACAAAGTTCCTGCGATCTGTGTTTGCTTATGCCTCTTTGTGGGTCAGGGGTTCCTTACAGACCTCGGTACAACTGGTCTCCGCATTGGAGCGCCGCCAGCAGGCTTATAGTATGGCTCTTCGATGCCAGGTGCTTGGCTCCACCTTGGGTCGCTCGATCCTCGTATCGGTGTTCCCGTTGTGCTGGGCTCCTATGTGAAGGCTGTTCAGAGCCGCAACCCATAACTTCAATTCTGCTGGTCAGATTCTTGGGATTTTTAGAAGATTGTACGGCGGGTGTCTTCATACGCCTTATATTTCTTTTACCCCAGAAAACGGATTTAATTCAGCACATTTAATGCTCCGGACTCAGACACGCCACTGGAGCTCACACAGGATGCTGCATCCAGGTGTGCGCAACAGCAGCCCCCCCCCCAGCTCCCTAAATTATGTTTTAACAATAGATCATCAATAGCAGCTCTATTCTGCAAAACTACCTTTCTCATAACTTTGCAATCTAAAAGCAATTCTTAGAAAGCTTGAGAGGTATTATTTAACCCCTTCACCACTAAACATGCTAACTTATTCAAAGATGTATAGTCCCCAGAAGCTAATCCCCAAACTCCCACCAATGAATATGCAAGAGCCAGGACTCGGATAATAAATGCATGTTTGAATCACTATCTGGGGTTAGCCCTGTTGATTCAAAAACTGATCTTTTAACTCTAGAAAATGCAGGTTGCAAAGGAAACAAGGTTAAGGCTAGTCATGTTACTGCACATGGTTCTCCAGAGATGTTGCCAGTAATATAGATCAACGTAGTATTCCTGTGTGAAAATAACCATCTCCTGACAGAACTTGAAATATTCATAAACAGAAAACGATTGACGAATCTCATTATCCTTCACTGAAGAATCGTTGTGTATAACGCAGAAACTGAGTCTCAAAGTTGAAGCAGGTGTTGGCACTGCTACCAGACAGGTTGGCAGCAGGCCCAATCCATTATGTGAATTTATAAGCAAAAGAAGGTAATATTGAACATTTACTGAGCCAAGTACATCCATATGTTTTCAGTTGAGGCAGCTTGTATTTGGTTTATCCTCAATGCTTTGCAAATCCATTTCTTTGGGCGTGCTTGGGCTGGTATATCGGTGTTAGCATCAAATGACCCACAAATCTTATTCTCCAATCTCGTCAGATTCAAATCGGTTGTTTTCACAAATATGATATTTTGAATTTGCTTCTGCTCTGTGTAATTTGATCCTGCCAAATGGAGACCATTCAGAATTGCACTTACACCAGCCAAGCCCAAAATCTATAAAGCAAACCACAAAAAGCATATCAGTGTTGATAATCATTCTCTTAAATAACATTTGTCAGCTGGAACATAGTCCCATTTTTCCTTGCCAGCCTCCATAACTAAAACAACCTGGTCTCTGCCTGACGCTATGACATCTGCCGATACAGGCGGGCCAGTAGGCTTTTCTACACACACCTTTGTACCTGGTACCATGCGGTCTGATGAAACAAAACCACGGTTCCCCGAGTAGTTAATACTGTAGGGGCTCTCCCTTTCTGATCATGGACAGTTTAAAAGGTATGACAATCATGTGGGCTATCCCGTCTCCTACACGGATAGGCAATTTCAGATCTCCTCTGTTCAATAAAATGACTTTGATTTCTCGTTGCTAATCAGCATCTATCACTCCTCCCAGTACTTGGATGCCCTTCAATGCTAATCCAGATCTAGGGGCAATCAATCCCATATTTCTGAGGGAATTTGTACTCCAATCCCGGTCTCAATGACTATTATACCTCTGGGTTCTAATCTGATTTCTTTATGAGAATGCAAGTCTACGCCTGCTGATTCTGGAGTTGCGCGGTATGGAGCTAGGGCACCTGGTATGACTTCCCAGTACAATAGGGTTTCTGTAGCTGAATTAGGTTGCATCTGCACAGTAGGTGTTAACAGGCTTGTCAAAGACAATTCACACTCAGCCACTGGCCTATTATTCAAGATTTTTACAGCATCAAACACGCGGTCACAGCCCCCTACCAAGCTACCATTTCCTGATTTATGCTCTTTCAAGAAACCATTCATTCTCTCAAACAGAGCCGCCCCTTGTGGGCGATACGGCACATAGTAGAGCCACTCAACATTGTTCTGACAGTACTCCTGAATTAACTTGCCTTTGAAATGTATGCCATTGTCACTCTAAATTTGCAAGGGCACTCCATAATGCAATATAATCTGATCTAACATCTTAATGGTGTTCAATTGTGTGGCCCTCTTGCGTGGCAACAGCATCAAATATCCTGAAAAGGTATCCACAATGGTACATGCATATTGGCAGCTTTTACTGATTGGCATAGGACCTATATAATCGATCTGCTAGATTTGACCCAGTAACTTGCCCCTTTGCAAAGTGCTCTGTACAATAAGAGGGATGGGTCTATGCTGTTGATGTTGACACACTGGACATTGCAAAATGATTGTTTTCACTACCTCTAAAGGGATATTGATCCCCGAGCTTGTGCCCACCCGCAAGTAGCTTTTTCTCCCAAATGCCCACATTTCTGGTGAGCCCACTTGGCCAGACCCTCCAAATCGTCCTCCTGAGCCTCAGCGTCCACAGAGGAAATCTTGCTGTGTTCATCTGCAACAGAATTAAACCAACGTTCTAATGAATCAGTAGTACAAGGCGCATCCACATGATACACTGTTACTTCACTTTGTGATTGCATTTCCCAAATATCTTGCCACATTTCCTTTCCCCACAAGTCTTATGAATGAATTTTCCATCCATTCTTCTGCCATGTCGGCAGCTACACAGCTAGCCCATTGGCTACTAACCATGAATCTGTGTACAAAAGACATTGACCAGGTGTCTCTTGTTTCAACGCTTGATAAACTGCATAGAGTTCTGCAAACTGACTGCTCTTCCCTTTCCCTTTTTTTGTATTGGGATTAAATGACACTGCATTCCAGTAGCACTCAGTTCCTACATAGTGAGCAGAGCCATCAGTAAACCAAGCGTGTTCTGTCTGCTCCACTGTCAGATCTCCATAAGGTACTCCCCACTTCACTGGAGACTCATATACTTCATTCACTTCCTGTGATATGTAGTCTAAGGGTGACATATTAGCCACTTGCTCATGTAATTTCGCAACCCCACCCTTTCCTGACTGGCCTCTGTCTTGAATGTACCATTTCCATTTGATTACACCTGCCTCTTGAGCGTGTCCTATTCTGGGTGACCTAGGAGAGGTCAACACCCATTGCATAATTGATATTTCGGGTCTAATCAGTACATCATGACCCACTGTCAATTGTTCTGTATCAATAAGAGTCCAATAACATGCTAGCAATTGCTTCTTAAATGGAGTGTACTTATCACCTGCCTCGGGTAATTTGCGATTCCAAAATCCCAAAGGGACTCGCTTATTGTCTTGCTTCTACCACAGACTCCAGTTAGCATAATTTTCTTGTACTGATAAATTTAGCTCCACTTTTCCTGATTTCAAAGACCCCAAATCAAGCAGACGATGCACTGTGTTCTTTGCCAAATCAAATGCTCGCTGCTGCTCTTCACCCCACTGAAATTCATATTTCTTTCGAGTCACTTTGTAAAGTGGGGCCAGGATTTGCCCTAAATGTGGTATATGCTATCTCCAAAATCCAAACAGCCCTATGAACTGCTGAGCTTGTTTCCTGTTCACTGGAGTGATACATTCAAGTATCCTTTGTTTGGCTTTTGGCACTATCTCTGGGTGCCCATTGTGCCATTGAATTCCCCCAAAATATCACAGTCTTAGCTGGCCCTTGAAGTTTATTAGGGTTAATTTCCCATCCTTCCTTTTTCAATCCAACAACGATTGTTTCCAATTGATTATGCACACTACGCTCATCCTAGCCCTGAATCAGAATATGATCAATGGAATGTGTGATTTGTATGTGAGGCTTACATGGTATCTTGTGTAAGTGTTCTGCCATCAGACGGTGATAGAGGGTTGGACTATGCAAGTAACCCATAGGCAATCTTGTGAAGGTGTACTGACGCCCACCCCAAGAAAATGGCACTCTTCAGCAATTGGCAGTATGAAAAATGCATTTGCATTTGCCAAACCTAGTACAGCATAACAGCTTCCCTCAAACCTCTGTATGTTCTCAATCAAGGTAACAGTATCTGGCAATGCAGGAATTAAAGGGGGAGTTTGTTTATTTAACTCTCTGTAGTCCATAGTCATCCTCCAGCTTCCAGACCCTTTTAAGTTGCAAGATAGGATTGTTCCAAGCATTAGAGACTGGCCTCAATTCTCCTGTCTCTACATATTCTTTAATGGAGTCTAAAATGTCCTTATGGCCCCCGGGAATGTGGTAGTGTTTCATTGACAAAAGCTATACGGCCAATGGCACGTGCACCACAGGGATCTTCAATTAGCCTACAATAACTGGTGTGCAAGTCAATGATATGTTTTACCTCCTAACCCTAAAGTCAACCCTTCCAAATATTAAACCCAATGATGTTGTTCAGGTATTGGGAAAATCAATACCTAATATTTCAGTTTTTTCAAATTGCCTATCTTCATTTCCACTCCTGTCTGTACTGCAGGTGTCTCTTTTCCACCCAGTCCAGTAATGGTAAAGTGTCGACCTTTAAATCTTGAAGGATTTCCATGAAACAATGAGGTCTCCGCCACAGTGTCAATCAAAGCTCAGGCCTCTTGTGTGTTCCCAGGCATCCACAATATCTTAACATTACCATGAGGTTGTCTATCAAAATTTATGCAAGGCGATACTGCTGGGACTTGGCCATAATCCTATTCACATTTGGAATGAGTGTATCCAGACTCAGCCTCCAACATAGCACTCACTGTTTTTCTCAACTCAGCGTATGTTGGTTGATACCGGGATGGGGTCCCCAGGGACCCTTCTCCCTGCTCCTGCTCAGGTGGAGCTGAAGGTGAAGTGTCTATCTTCTGCTTAGACACTGCCTGTCTCTTGACTTGTTCATAGTGCTCTTTCTCAGCAAGCGCTCTCTTTTTGTACAACTCTTGCATTTCCCCGGTTTCAAAACCAACAATCTCATCTCGTGGCACACCATCTTTAAACAGTGCCAAAACATGTCCTTTCTGGACACCTGGGAATCTCTGCTGTCTTGTCTCCTGGCTCCTGTTCTCCTCTCACTGCGCCCCATCCTGCTCGAGTTTTGTCCTCACCTTTGTCCCATTCACCCAGATCTGGCAATTGCTGTATCGCAGCCACCACTTCATTAGTAGGCTTGCAGGTCATGCCTTCTAACAAAGTCACAATTACAATTTTATATGCGGGTGGGACAGTTCTAATAACCATATTTCTGGTTGTCACTGACAGTGGCACCACCACCATATATACCGGCTCATCTACATGAACTGCTTCCTTCATAGCATGTTCCCTGATCTTTTGAACTGCCTCCTTCAAAGTATACCACCTCTTCTCGTCAGAGGTCCATCTGTGGCAATTGAATACTTGCAATTACACCCCTGAGCTGCCAGGTGCAACAAAGATACCTGAGAGGTCTGCCCATTCGCATCTGGCAGCGGCCCAGCCCGTAACACCACCTAAATATTGGTATCAGTGAACAAAGGCAAAAAGAGTGGGGAGAGCTGCCAACTCACTCCCTTTCAGCACTGGGACCTTCTGTAAACAAGACACCATGCCTGCAGGCCCTGCATTGAGTAATGAATCTACCCACGGCTCACACAGACCTGCCGCACATGCAAATTGCTTTGCTAATAAATTGTATGGAGCTGCAGCCCAACCAGGAATTAATACCTCACATGACTCTCTGCCAGCGGAAGAAATCTTATCTCGCTTTTTAAACAAGGAATGCATAATTGCAGCAACTTACAATGATCTACGTACAATTAATAATTCACTGCAGTCCAATAGAAGTAACTCAAAACAATTGCATGCAAAGTGCTTTCAACACAGCCAAGCAATAACTTCAAAGAAGAGAAAAAAAAGAGAAGAAAAAACTCACATGCAATTGAAATCTCGTGTTTCAGGGCACCAGCACAGATTGCGGGCTGCCTGGCAATTAAACAGCACAGAGCAGCTGCTTTGTGATACCAATTTAATTTGCTCTCCCAAATATTAGTGAACATATATATATATATATATATATATAAATTATGCAAGTAAAAAGAGGGGTGGCAGTGGCGCAACTCTGGGTCCCAGCTTCAATGTGCTGAACAGTCAAAATATGTTCTTCTCCTATCTCGCTTTCATGCCTCAGCAATCATCAGGGAGGCTGATTGGTTTCAGGTGTTCAGGGTTGAATCCCTCTGGTAAGTACCAGTCTGTAGCAGCAAGGAATTCTGGTATCTGTAGTGTAGGGCCAGCCAGGATCTAACTCTCCCCCGATTTCAATGTCAACCCTCAATAGGGGTGTGGGGGGGAGTTACCAACAGTGTGGCACTCCAAAATCAGGCATTAACCCGATAATTTGTATGTGTGAAATATTAAGATGGTGGGTCTGAGCTTGGCGGAGGGGGACTCGGGATGAACAAAAAATCACCAGAGAAAAAGACACTTTGAATGGCAAACAGACTTTGGCGCAGAAGGCCATGATGTTTTTCACTGCACCTTCATGCTAGAGAAGCCAGAGACAGTACTAAGCTCGAGTGTGCCGCCTTGTCCCATGCTGAAAACATGGGGATGGGAAGACAACGACTTGAATATCCTGAAATAATATTTCTTGAAGACTTTTCTTTTGCATAACATTGTTTACCATTCTATTTATATTTAGAAGTAAGGATTGGCAATAGGTTTATTAGTATAGGGCCTTTTATTTTGACAAGACATCACTAGGACTGCGTTATTTTTATTTGATGGTCGTAGCTTGCTCCCATCTTTAGATTTAGGTTTAGATTTTTTTTCAAAACCAATTGATGTTCAACAAACACCCTTGAACTGTAATCACGTGTGTCTGTCTTACTGTTTGATACCATGCCTTTTTTACAGTTGATATTGAAAATCGGGGGAAAGTTGGATCCTGGCTGGCTCTACGCTAAAGATACCAGCATTCCTTGCTGCTACAGCGGACTGGTACTTCCCAGATGGAGTCAACCCTGAACACCTGAAACCAATCAGCCTCCCTGAAGATTGCTGAGGCATGAAAGCGCGCTAGGAGGAAATCATCATTGAACTGTTCAGCAGATTGCAGCTGGGACCCAGAGTTGCGCCTCTGCCACCCCTCTTTTTGCTTGTGTATATATATATATATATATATATATTGCTTATTTGTTTCCCCAATACAATAAGAAAGAAAGGCAGTGTATACTTGAAACGCAAACATTCATTCACTCTCAGTTAGATCATAAAACTGGCTCTTATATGGCTGTTTATTAACTCAAACGTTACAGAATAAAATGCACAATTAGGAAAAAAGTAACATCACCGTTGGCATAGTTGTGCACCACGCCATCCCTGCCAATAACTTCACTGGACAGCTTCCCAGACCAGGTTGGCACAGAGAAATGCTCGCAATGGAACAGACCGGACAAGATGCGTCCACCTTCTCCAGCCCAGCAGAAGCTTGTGTGTCTCTCTCTGGCAGCCTTATCCGGTGCCCCCCAATTTGACAGTTATTTTCCAGAAGGTTCATTTGCTGACAGCATTCCACGAGCATCCAGCCGGTATGCACGCGGAATATCGTAATAAGTAAACAGATTCTGTTTCTCATGGGAGCTTTCTGCTCCTGCAACTCTATCCGACAGAAACTCAAAACCACCGTTCAGGGGTTCACTTACTTTTGGCTACATTCATACGCTCTTTGTATCAGTCTGAACCATCTTTGTTCCTTCTCTCCAAACAACATTGCACAAAGAGACTCTCATAACAAGCTCTTCAGGATTCCATCACGTGCACTCACGAACGCTTTGCTGATTAGTGCACCAACCCATAACTAGCGTGTCCCTCATGCCGCCCGGGAAGACATCCTGTACTAACATACCTTTTTGTTATTTTCTCCCATCGTTGTTTTCTGGACTAGTGACATCTATTCATACTCAGTTCATTCCCCACGGTGGTAAGCTAGTCTCTTTATTTCATATCTTGTGCTCTTCTTGTCGCTAGCTTCCAGGTTTAAGTGGGTTAACAGTACTTCTTGGTTTTCCATAGGTTCAGACCCCACACCCCTTAGACGCCAACAGTACCAGGTATTACAGGATACGTTCAGGGCATTGTCTGTCCTGTTCTACTCCAACTTTGCATTAACCTGTTGCTTGTAATTTCTTACAGAATTGGTTTGGCAGTGCGTGTGTTCCCCGCTCTTTTGTGTGATCAACACCTCTGTCTGTCTAACGCTAGAACAGCTGAGGGGTGCATCATAAAGAAGAGTTCCCTGAAGTTGAGGAGGCCTGAGTTCTTGGTGAATCCCGGCTGACGAGTGGTGATCCAGGGAGTGTCATCTGACAGTTCCATTCGTTTGACTCAAGGTCTTCTAACCAATGCCCCGGCCAGCTCGGTGGTGAGTAACAGTACATGGCTTCTTTTTCTAGTGAATGCAGACAGTATTCAGAACTTGCGTTGAAATGAAACCTTCAGTGAGGCTTGCAGTAAAATGTCCACTGGACCCGGGATGCATTTAAAATAGCAATGATATTACATTTTTTTAATAGCACTACACGCCCCCTGACCCGGTTCAAGCACATCCGTAACACATTTAAGGTTTCTGTAGGGCTTATTTCGCAAATATACATGACACGGCTGCTGCAGGGACATTTGGACACACCTAGAATTCAGGCACAGTGGTCCACGGATTTGCTTATTAGTTTCCCCAATACAATAAGAAAGAAAGGCAGTGTATACTTGGAACGCAAGAATTAATTAATCGTCAGATTATAAAAATGGCCCTTGTATGGCCATTTATTAACTCAAATAAACATTATAGAATAAAATGCAGAATTGGGAAAAAGTTCCATCATCACTGGACTAGTTGTGCACCACTTCAACCCTGCCAGAAACTTCACTTGACAGCTTTCCAGACCAGGTTGGCACATAGAAATCCTCAAAATGGGAATGGACCAGACAAGAGGGGTCCACCTTCTCCAGCCCAGCAGAAGCGTGTGTCTCTCTCTGCCAGCCTAATCCGGTGCCTGCCAATTTGGCAGTACATTTCCAGAAGGTTAATTTTCTGACAGCACTCCACGAGAATCCGGCCAGTATGCATGCAGAATATCGTAACAAGTAAACACATTCTGTTTCTCATGGGAGCTTTCTGCTCCTGCAACTTTATCAGACAGAAACTCAAAACAATCCTTGAACACTGCTTGCTTTTCTAGTGAATGCAGACAGTATTCAGAACTCATGTTGAAATGAAGCCTACACTGAGGCTTGGAGTAAAATGTCCAGTACAGCCAGAATGCATTTCAAAAAGAAAAGATATTACATTTTTTAATAGCACTGCACGTCTCCTGGCCCGGTTTGAGCACATCCTCAACACATTTAAGGTTTCTGAAGGGCTTATTTCGCAAATATACATGGCACTGCTGCTGCAGGGACATTTGGGCACACCTAGAACTCAGGCACAATGTTCCACGGATTTAGAGATGTTGATGGTCACGGATGTCTGGAGAGTCATACATAGAGCGGTCTGGTCGTCCTCCATAGCCACTCAGAATAAAATACCCAATTGTAGGGTGCTGTTCAGATGGCACCTGACACCTGCTAGGCTTTCAAAGATGTATCCAAACGTGAGCCCCCTATGGCAGAGTAAATGTGGACAGTATTGTACATATTGGCACATGTGGTGTTAGTGTTCCTCAGTGAGAATTTACTGGAAGGAGGTCTGGGGTGGGTCAGGCGTATTGATGGAGTCGATATGGTGCTGGACCCGCTGTTGGTTTTTTTTGGGGTGGAGAAGAGTGGTGGTTGGTGCTGCCACACACGCAGAGGAACCTGCTCCTTGCAACGTGGATCTGTGTGACCCTCCATTGGAAACGGTGAACACTGCCCTCAAAAAGAGAATGGCTGGACAAGGCCCATGAAATTTACGATATGGAGAGTCTGACAGCAATTCTGCTGGAGACGCATGCTCATGTGGAGATGATGTGGCTTCCCATTCTTGAGTATTACTCCCCCCACCCAGCCCAGGCAGGGAAATAGGGTATTGTTTTCCTGTGCCCGGGGGTCTCGGTCCTTGGGGACGCGACATTTGGGGAGCAGGGAGGCAAAGTTAATTATTCGTCCATTCACTTCAATGGGCTTTCACCCACCAAAAACTAAATTGTCTGTTTTCACCCACCTTGGGAACCTAAACCGTTGAGAAGTTTGCGACGTAATGAAGTGGCTACAGGTCCCATCATAGCAAGCAAACCTTTATCAGCATCTCACCAGGTACTATCAATAGCACAATTAATTAATACACCTAGGGAAGCTATCAGCCTCTCGCCTCCTTCCTTCAAGACAAGGAGACTGAACATCTGTTATGTCTTCTGGTCGCCCATTCGATCCATCTTTCACACCAATACAGAGGATATTTAGTTTCGCAAAGGGTTGCTAATTACCAGGAGGTGTGATCCATCGAACTGTTGAACAGAGAAGTTAAGTGTTTGGCTTCTGTCTTCAGCCACGTTTGCTGTAAATGATTTTTAAACACTGCTCTTAGGGGTAGAGATTTGAACGGCTGTTGTTATAACATCCTGTTTACTTCAGTACCCTGGGCTGAGAATCACAGCAGAGTGCTGCCTTCTGCCTTCAACTTTCTCAATGTTGGAGGGTTTAAGCTCTCCAAGCCAGTGGTTAGCTCCACCACAGCATCTTGCTAACAGCGTGGGGGGCCTGGTGATTTGAGACTTGGGGGTCTCAGGTGGTGAGCTTGTGTGTTCATGATCCAGTGAGTCACATTTGACCGAAGAAAAGGTCAAAAACATTCGATCAAATGTTTCAGGTCAAATGTTTTTAGGTCGATTATGCTAATACTGAGAACAGTCGGCTGCAAGATTGCGAGATTGTGTACTTGCTAGGTAGGACCCTTGGCCACCTTTAGTGAAGAGGCTGCATGGAGGTGAAGAGGCAGCCCTCTCAACTTCTGGTGGCAGCTGGTGGGGTACTGTTGCCCTTGAAGCTTTTGCAGGTAGGTTTTGATAGTCCTTGCAGCATTGATATAATTTACATTGATTCTGGAAACACACTTTATAGCGCTAATCAAATGATTCACTCCTATTGTTTATGCTGGTGTGGTCGAACACTATACATACATTTGGACTTTGGACATTTTCTCATACACATCTTTTGATGTAGCACATGATTATTTTGTGTGCTCTGTATTTATGCTTTGTGCTCAGCACTAATAGCAGATGAGTATGCAGTCGACTGATTAGAGACTTCTGGACAGCAGCAGTGATTGAGGCTGTTTTTCATTTAAATTAGGGAAGTGGAAATCTCTGCAGCACTGTCTTTTTCGGTGGATTGACAGCTGGATTGTTGGGCTCCTACCTCAATGTGGTTGCTGTGGAGCATTTCTTTTGGATTAAGTTGAAATAATCCTTCACTGGTTTGCTTTATGCAACACATCTATGAACTGATTTTTGCTTTTCTGCCTTACTTTTGGATTAACAAAGGTTACACAATGATGTTGTAAGTTGTTACAACATCATTGTGTAACCTTTGCATTCTTCTGCACTTAAGGGGAATCCTCTGGCAGCACATTGAATAATCTTTGTTGAAACAACAAGGAAATGTGTGTGATTGACATTGAACATCACGACAGGGAAACCATGCGTATCACCAACCCTGCTCAAGAAGATCTAACCACATCAAAGGTGATTGTTCATCATTCCATCTTGGAACCAAATATTTAAAAAACTGAGGTCTAGGCTTAATTTAGTAAGAAAGCACAGAAAACTTCAGAGCCGAAATTAAACATGCCACAAGCAAGTAATTCAGATGTCTACCTTAACAAGAAATCTTCTCTTTCATCCACTCCTTCCCTAAGCGCTTTAGTGCCCCGACGAGAGGGAAGATCTGCTTCGTTAACAATGCACTCTGATTTGGTCCATTCAGGCATGTCTTCTTACAAAGTTGTTCGAGCATCGCTTCAGAATCTAAATCGCTAAGTGATGAACAGTTGCATAGAATAATTTGCTTGTGGGTTCAGTATCTGCAACTCTGCATTGTCGTGATCATGAAGGACCACCACTGCTGAACCCATCTAACAAAAACAATGTATCACATGACTACAGTTTTTTTAAAAAAGTTTAATACAGAATAAATGTTCAACAGTTAGATAGTGGATATTCTTCTTTAATGAGTTGCTGCCAACATGTTTTTCGACCTTAACTGTCACGTCTTCATCAACTTAATATTATCATACATAACACCAATAAAATGTCCACAACATGGGATATTCCATATTATACATTACCACCAAATTAGAAACTGGAGTCCATATGTACCCGTATATCCATAATAATTTAGAATACCAGGGGATTTGCAGCGTGGGTTACAAGGAAAATGTAGAAACGCATACAAAAAGGCTCATATTAGTTCCCGATGTTAGCATCACATACAGTAATAATGCTGGGCATCTAAGATGCCATTAACGGGGGCGTGGCTAGCAGCGCCAGCTATTTCGGACGCTTTGTTAATAGCCTCTGTGTGAATCCCGTGAGTTATGAAAGATTTGCCACTTCCAGCACCTCGCTGCTACCCATGGATTGAGGGCTGCGTTTGGAAGCTAAGGTGGGAGCAGTGGGACTGAGTGGCGACGCTGAAGATCGCTATGGGGTAGATATAAAGAAGAAAAAAGCTCTGTCGCGTGCGCAGTGGAGCTCCCTCAAAATTGCGCCTGCTCACTGAAGAAACATTTGTCCCACCACCCGACTTCCTCCCCCGGTCCCATTGATGTCCTGTGGGCGCTGCACGGGCTGAGGTGGAGGCCCTGCCTGATGCAGTAACAGGGGAGTGTTCAGTGTCCCCGCAATAATATGTTAAGTGGTGCTGGCGCATAGAGGACTTCACTTCATGCTACTCAATGAGTTGCGGTGACCTTTGGTTGCCTGGGAAAACAGGTGAGGAGCCCCCGGGGACTAGCGGCGAGCGGCCAACAAAGGGGGTCCAATAGCACAGCCGTATATGCAGCAGGTAAGGACATCCTTATAAGCATACGAAGTTCTCTGTCAGCCGGTCCACCGGCCCTATCCCAAAGGGATTGCTAGGTCAGGGAGAACAGAGGGGGGCAACCTGGGCCCAAGTGGAGCATCCACCAATTAAGACACACTCACTGGACTCCAGGACTTGAATGTGACACACCCAAGGAGGTTGGAGCACCAGGGAAGTGGGGCATATCTGAATTTCAGCACACAACCTCACCAGAGAGGGGAGAAACAGGCCGTGGGACCGCCTCAGCTGACACAGCCCTGCAACAAAGAGAGCACGCTCGGAAGGTAGCTCCAGAAAGAACATAATCATGTCCAAGCAGCAGAAACCACATATAGCCACCCTTGTACAATCACAAGACAAAGGGGAAAAAGTAGAAGCAGCAAAAGCTCAACCCCATTCCCCAGACTGTCCCACAGGACAATTAGCCACGAGGAAAGATATCAAATCCTTCATGATTGAGATAAACATGGAATTCCACAACTGTATGACAGAGATCTCAACAAAAAATTGACTGCCTTGATCAACGGGTTCTGGAGATGGAGAAAAGGCTTGGAGAGGTTGAGGACCGATCAACAGAACAAACAACAATAATGGCAGAGCTGTAACACAGTATTCAGGTCCTGGAAGGAAAAAGTGAAGCTATGAAGAATCCACAAGAGGATATGGAGAATAGAGCCCACAGAAATAACCTACAAATTAAAGGGGTACCCTCCTCTGTCACTGATCAAGCCTTGAGCGACTACATAGGGGATCTCTTTCAGATGCTCCTGCCACACCTCGACAAATAAAAATGTTGCTTTTGGATCATACCCATAGAATGCGTACCGCAGGTGTTTGTCCTCGGACATTCCTCCAGATATAATCACGCGGGTCCACTTCTTTACAGTCAATAAGAGCTCCTGGTGGCAAGCCACACACGAGGAGAACTAACATATCAAGGAGCTTTGCTGCAAATCTTTCAGATCCTGGCTACAATGACGGTAAAGAACAGGTGATCGCTCAGGCCGCTGACATCATTTTTGCAAGATCAAAATATCAGATACTGTTGGTTGTTCCCTTCTACGCTGCAGTGCACGCTCAAAGGTATGACTCGTACAATTAGCTCCCTGGAGGAAACTGAAGAAATGCCGAGGGACGGCCGCCCGGATAAAGATGGTGGCTCTCCTGTGGGGACTCACATGCCAGCAAGAAGGGACGCCCTAAACTGAAACACAACACCTGGGCAAAGGTAGCCAAGGAACGGAAGCCAGAAATGTCCCTACACCAAACTTGAGCCGTTTCTTACAGACCCTGGGTGAAGATCTTCCTAACTACAACCACTCCACAAGTAAACCGTCAATACAGTTTTTTGTTTCACTTAATGTGAAAGGACTGAACGCTCCAATGAAGCGCAAATTGACTTTACAACGGCTGAAAGACCTGAATAACATGGTGATATTTCTACAAGAGACTCATCTGATCCCATATGATTTTGTCCACCTATGGAACAGAAACTTTCCAAAGCAATTCATAGCCTCAGTGGATCGCTATCCGCTATCCACCTCCGATAACGCTCTATCACCCGATTGTAATTCTGATGTACACTTATTGTCAGAAACAGAGGTTTTGGCATTAGCTATTTCCTTATTACGGATTTAGGGACTAGCAGCCGGGGATTATCAAACTATGATTACGATAGCTCGTTTAGTAGTTAAGGGGCTTAATGAAACTTCGCAAGCTTTAACTGAGTTGCTTCTGGATGATAGACATTTTAGCTATTTTGCAGAATAAAGCATCCATTGATTATTTGTTTTTGAAGCATCATTTGGGGTGCAATGCTGTAGAGGGGATGTGTTGTTTTGACCTTGGAGATTGTTCCCATTCTATTGAAGACCATATTAAAGATTTGAAAGCTCTTGTTGCCAGGGTGACGCAGGATAAGTACTGGGACTGGTGGGGTCAGATATTTTCTTGGATTCCTGAGGTGTTGCGTTCAGCTTTAGTTTGGATTTTTGTAGTTTTGATTTGTTGTTGTTGTATTTCTTGTATTCCAAATATATGGCGTTTGTTTCGTGGGTTCTGGGAACCTCCGTTTTTGCCCATTGGATTATGGTAGTTGAATAGCTAAGGGGTGGAGTGTAGTGTGTGAGCTAAATGAGCCAGAAAACATGACGCCGATGCGCGGCCATCTTGGATATTCACTTCCATTTACCGCAAGAAAACAGTAATGAGAGCCCACGTTTTCCTGAGCTCAGCTAGTAAACATGTATTTATGCTGCAGAAACAAGGTCACATATTTATGTCAGATGACCGAGCTGGGGAGAATTGTTATTGTATTGTCTGCCGAAGGACAAGCTAGAAAGGGAGTCAGAGCACTCTTCAGGTGCAGTGATAAGGGGCAGTGGAAACGACAGCAAGAAGGGAGATGGGTTTTTTCTGCTTATAACTGAAATATTCCACTCTTTTTATGCCTCATGTTTATTGTCTGCTCTTCGGCTGAGGACAGCTTGGTAACCATGAGGGGCGGGGATCGAAAGTAGCCCCCATAAGAGGTAAGGGTTTTCCTCTTGGAGTTCAGAGTTAGAAGTTGGACACCAGTTGTTGCAGTCTCGCTGGAAGGGAGGACGCTCCGCTCCAGATCCCGGTAGCACGATCAATCTCTTTGCCTACCTGCTGGGGGGACTAAGCAGTGTCGTTGTAGCCGAGATGAAGGTGTCTCCTGTGGCGATCTTAACAGTGAAGCTTTTGTTCTTGGTTTTTATACAACCAATTATGTGTTTATTCTTTCTATTTGTGTGTTATAATTGAATAAAGGGTCTGTAACGCGCCATTTTTATTGTAATTATAACTAATGTGTGATATGTACTTCTTTGCCTATCTGAGTCCAATAACTACTTTTGCAAGGGTCAGGAGAACGTAAGTACGTGATCCCCGCAGGTGGCCACGATAAAGCAAAACAATTGGCGTTGTGAGCAGGGTCTTTGTGCTGTATTTATGCCAAAGTTCCCTGCTAATATTGTATGTGATATATGATATTGGACTCAATTAGGCAAATATTTGGGAAAGTGAGTAGTCTGTGGTGAGGAATTGACGATAGGGGATGTGTAATATCCATTTGGTAACATGAGTTCCCTATTTAGGAAAAAAGGAAGCTCCGCAGGTGGAAGCTGTCTAGAGGTGACAATTCCGAGGTGGACTAAAAGCCTGTGTAACAAAGTTGCCCAGACCTGGGCATGTGGGGTGGATTTGAGCGAGGAATGGGACACCAGTATAGGAGAGGCGAGTCCAGAGGAATTACTGAGTTGTCTACAAAAAGTGCTAGTGGAGAAAGGGAAGGAGTGTTCAGCCATAGGTAGGAGGGGCTGGATCTTGTTACATGCCTTCCGAAAGCTACATCAGCAGGTGGAATTACAGGCAAATGTTCTGAAATTAGAAAAAGAGCTAGTAGTTGAAAAACAACTGGCAGATGAAATGATATCATGATAAAGCAGATAAATATCAGGTGGTAGCTGAGCGAGCTGCTGTGAGAGTGGCTCGTTATAAATATAAGAAGAGAAGAGGGAGAGTGAATTCTCGCAAGGTGGCAACTGTGATTGGCCCTTGCGCGGGTGGACTGTGGCCCCCATCACTGGGATGGAGATGTATTTGATAGTACTGAGAGTGGTTCGGAACCAGAAACGAAACCCAAATTGGAACCTGATCGGAAAGAGGTGGTGGTTAATCCGGTGATACGACGGTGAATGGGCTATAATCCCAACAATCCCAGAGGAGGGGTTGTAGATATGACCGCATTAGAGGATTATTCACAGCAAGAAATTAGGGAAATACTTGGCCGGTTGAAGCAAAGGGCAGGAGAACCCTTTCTGACCTGGATGGTCAGGTTTCTTGATGGAGGGGCGGGTCTTCACGTAGATGCGACGGACTCTGCTCGGTTTTTACTGTAGACACAGGAAGTCCAAATACAGTAAATTCTATGGGTGGACCCTCTGCGGGAGGCTGACGGAGTGGAGTCTCAAATATTGCAAATGGCGGCCAAAGGCTGCAATCGTAAGTATCCTAATGCATCAGATTGTCCGACTGAGGAAAAGAAATGGTATATGCTGAAAGAGGCTATTCAAAGGGTGAGAGAACCTGCTATGAATGTGGCAATCCATTTAGATGATCCGGTACATATGGGGTTAATAGCGTTGTCTGTTTCAGCTAGAAATACTATTATTCGCACCCCCCCTCCGGTATATAAGAATGTTATCATGACTCTACTGGTGGGAATGACAGATAAAATAACGGATGAGGTGGTAGACGCTATTAGAGAACTGGAGGATCTAGGAGAATAGGAAAAGGTGGAGGAAAGACCCCAAAAACGGGAGAGGGAGGGGCGTAGTGAAAGGCGCACTCCAGGCAAAAGGTTTGACAGTCGTGATATGCACATGTCTAGAAACTAGAAAGGATATGTTCCTAGCAGTATCTAGTCAATCCATCGAAAACCTTTCCATCTAATGCTTTACCATTGAATTATAAACAATGAAAAGCATTTCCATCGAAATGCCTTTCCATTGACTACAATTCAATGGTAATTTCGAAATTATTTTTATTAACACTAGGGTTAGATTAAGGGTTAGGTTTGGGGCTAGAGTTAGTTTTGGGGCTAGGGTTAGATTAAGGGTTAGATTAGGGTTAGGGTTGGGGATAGGGTTAGATTAAGGGTTAGGGTTGGGCCTAGGGTTAGGGTTGGGGCTAGGGTTAGATTAAGGGTTAGAGGTTAGGGTTAGGCTAGGGTTAGATTTAGATTTAGGGTTAGATTAAGGGTTAGATTAGGGTTAGGGTTAAGGGTGCTGGGGGTTGGTGGCCTCAGTGGGGCACCCCCAATATACAAAAAAAACATGAAAACATTACAAGAAGCCGGCCAGTGCTCCATGTAACATTTTAATGTAGAAAATAAACGCATCGAAATGCTATCTTTTACATTTAAAAGTACATATCCATTCGATGGAAAAGTTTAGATGGATAAATACTTTTAATCTTAAACATAGAATTTTGATGCTATTATTTCCAATGCATCTTTTTCGATGCATTGTCATTTTGATGCATATTTTTCGATGCAATGACCATAAACCGTTCCTAGTGCTACTGAAAGATGGGGTACCGCGGGGGGAAAACAGATGGGATTGAGACACAAGAAATTTACCAATTGTACAAAAAGCAAGGTTTGGATGGAAAGGAGCATTATAAACAGGTGTAACATCAGTGGTCTTCAAACTTTTTTGGCCTGGGCCCCCCCCTGTGCAAAGTTTGGGCAGGCCGGGCCCCCCCCAAAAAATGTCAAATGGACAGTATGTACAAATCGCTATGAAATATTGTGTGCCGTCACTGCACCCTACTCCCAGTATAGTCCCTGGGCTCCCCAAACGCTCCCATCACGGTTGCTGGGCTCCCTCAATCCACTCCTACCAAGTCCCTGGGCTCTTCCCACCCTGCTACCACCACTATCCCAGTGCTCCTGCCCATCCTGCTCCCACCAAAGTCCCTGAGCTCCCCCCTCCCCACATTCCCAACACAGTCGGAGGGCCAGTGGGAGCTGGGTTTTTTTTAAGTGGAGGGCCATAAATATTTCCCATACAAATGCCATAGCGACCGAGCGCAGCGAGGGAGTCCGAACCAATCAAGGGAGGTTCGGGGGGTTTCCCCCCGTTAATTTTATATAAATAATGGGTTAAAATGTTGCATTTTAGAGCATAGTTTAAAAGAAATGTGTAAAAAGCCAACCGATTTGCAATTGGCGCTGGGGGGCCAAGGGGGAAAGCATGGTATTTTTGACTGGACATCTATGATAGATATCCAGTAAAATATATACCGTCCCTGTCCCCTGGGCTCCACATCACCTCAGAAGTAGAGCTGATTTTGGCAGGTGGGTAGGGGGATTGTGCATCAAAGGCATTTTTAAAATGCCTTTGTTGTACAACCCTCCTTCCCCACTCTCCCCCCAATCCTCAAAATCAGCTCTTCGGATCAAAACAAACACACACAGTTTAGCCAGCCCAGGAGCACTTCCTCAGCTGGAAAAAGCAGCTGAGGGAGTGCTCAGTGTTTCACTGGGCTGGCTCCTCGGATCCTCCATAATGGGTGAGGGGGCCACTGGGTGGATACCCCCTCTGCCATTATGGATGAGCTACTAGGCTCAGACTGGCCTATGGGGCAATAGGACAATGCCCGTACTAAAAATGCAAAATGCTAGTGTAGGCCAATTTGGGCCAGTTTGATGAGTTACTTCACTATGCAGCTAGTAGTTTTGACCATTGTTGCTGAATAAATATTCTTTAAATATCACCATTTGCTTACATTTTGACACAAAACACCCCCTTGGGTGTCCCCTGGAATGCGGCCGCGCCCCACGGTTTGAAGACCTCTGAGGTGACGATGTGCCTTTGGATACATATGCCGATCTGAGGAAAATGGTGAGTGCGATGGTGGAGATGAAATCACGGAACCTGCACTCAAAATATGAATAGGATGACGGTCAAACTCTGGTAACAAATGCCAAAATAGACAGATGACTACCTCATGTGAAAGTAAAACTATCTTGACAGTCAGGAAACATACAGGAGGTAAATGCTTTAATTGATATCTGGGCCGAGGCTCAAAGGGCAACATTTTACAATAACTGGATTGGGGGGCAAAGAGACCCCTGCTGTACAGACAAACATAGATATGAAAATTGGAAGTTTAAAACGGGATAGCTATCAAGTATTGGTGGTCCTGATTCCCGAATATATAACTGGATTTGATATTCTAGGAGGATTGATCCTTGGATTAGGAGGTACACTTTATCAGTATGGGGTCAGTTCGTTCACTTGTACCCCCGTGATTGTGGGTCAATTAAAGATCTCCCCGATGCAGGTTACAATACCCACTAAAGTAGTGTCCATGAAACAATATCGGATTCCCGGGGGTCAGAAGGAATTACAGAAACCATTAAGGGATATGTAGATGCTGGTGTGTTACGACCGGTAACTACTACATGGAACCATCCAATTTGGCCTGTCAAAAAACCAGATGGAAGCTACAGGATGATAGTTGATTATCGCGAATTGAATAAACACACGCCTCCGCTGATACCGGCAGTTCGGGATGCGTGACGCTAATTGAGAATGTGCATACATTTGAGGGAAAATGGTACGCAGTCTTAGACTTGGCTAACGCCTTCTTCACCATTCCAATTGCTGAAGAACGTCAGGAGCAGTTTGTATTTTCCTGGAATGGGACGCAGTATACGTTCAAACCTCTCCTAATGGGATATATATATAGTTCAACCATCTGCCAACTGCTGGTGGCCGAACATTTGGACATACTTCTGTGTAAACCAGATGTGCAAATAATACACTATATTGACGATATACTAATCCAAGGGAATGAAGAGCATAGTGTACAAGTGCACTTAGATCTTATTATGGGTGGTTTAAGGGATGGGAAATAAATGAGGCTAAAACAAAAGGTCCGGAAGAGACCGCAATTTTTCTGGGAATTCAGTGGCACAATAGACATTGTGAGATGGTGCCTAAAGCCAAACAAAAAATCCTTCAGTTGTCCACTTCGAGAACTAAAACAGCAGTTCATAGGGCTGTTTGGATTTTGGAGACAACACATACCCCATCTTGGGCAAATTCTGGCACCCCTTTACAAAGTAACACCTAAGAAATTCAATTTCGAATGGGGTGAGGAACAAGACAGAGCATTCCAATTAGCTAAGGACACCATTCAGAAAGTGCTAGATTTATGGCCATTGAGGGAAGGTGAGGTTGAGTTAAATGTACATATAGGCTCATTTTGGCACGAGCCTATATGTACCATTTCCATTTGCTAATGCTCGCCTCTTGAGCAAATCCGATTCGATGGGTTTTAGGTGAACTCAGCACACATTGCATAATAGGTATTTCTGCTCGGATCAATAAATCATGACCCACCGTCATTTGTTTGGTATCCACTAGTGCCCCATAACAGGCCAACAGTTGCTTTTCAAATGGAGTATATCTGTCACCAGCTTCGGGTAACTTGCTACTCCAAAACCCTAAAGGTACTCGATTTTTGTCCTGTTTTTAGCACAAACTCCAGTTGGCATAAATATCCTGGACAGTAGTGGAGTAACTTTGCTGAAAATGTTGGGGGGGGGGGACATGACATCTGAAGAAAAGGTGCCACTGCCAAATGAATGGGGACAAAATGGTGTGCCATGAAAGTTGGGGGGGACAAACACCCCTGCCCCCCCTAAAGTTACACCCATGCTAGACAGATACATTTAACTCAACCTCACCTTCCCTCAATGGCCATATATCTAGCACTTTCTGAATGGTGTCCTTGGCTAATTGGAATGCTCTGTCTTGTTCCTCACCCCATTCGAAATTGAATTTCTTACTGAGTATCGGAGTGGTCCGGCAAAAGGAAGTAGCCCACTCAAAAATCTCTGTGAAAGGTGCATTGTTTGCAACAATAAAGCGAATGAACTGCAAAATTGAAGTAAGCAGAATTAACTCATCGAGAAGGGGAGAGTGAAAGTTGAACCTTGAACTTTTAGTCAAAGTGGTCCTGCAGAGGTCTGTAAAGAAGGCCACATACATTTGAAAGTCTTCGACATCCAAAAGGGGTCTGAGCCCGACCCGAAGTATAAAGAGCTTGCAGAAGGGAGCCCCCTTGCAAGTCTTGTTGAACTTTGTTCTGAAGAGGTCTGAGCCTGACAGATGGGGACCTCCGTGAACTTTTCTCTGAAGAGGCCTGAGCCCGGCAGAGTTGGGACCTATGTGAACTGTGTCTGAAGAGGTCTGAGCCTGACAGAGGGTGGCCTGCATGAGCTTTTGTTGAAACATTATTTGAAAGTCTGGAAAGAGAGACTTTGATGTGGAAAGCCAGGTGGGCCTCAATCCACGTTTTGGAACTGTTTATTGTGTTGAAAACCCAAGCCGGAGTGTGTCATCCTTCCTATGGGGACCACCTAACTCCATGTGGTCTAACCTAGGGAGGAGAGTTGGTAAAGCCACATTCATTCTTTTTAACACTAATTTTTCCTTTACATACATTTCTCCTTTATACGCTATTTGTACAAGAGATAGGGTAGGCATTAGGTTTTGTTAGCATAGGTCATTTTGATTTGATGGACTCCACTAGGACTGTTTTGTTTATCATTTGATGGTCGAGACTACTCCCATCTTAGTTATAGGGCAAAGTAGGAGTTTTTCCAACCCCAGAAACTTTCATAAAGGTTTTACAAATTGTACCTATTGTGTCAGTGTCATACTTGTGATACCATGCATCCCCTACACTATCCATCAAGCATTCCTGGATTGGCATCACCTGTTGCTGGGGGCCATGGTGTCAATTAGAACTGATCATCAAAACCTACGCGTCCTTCAGTCCTTGGAGTGTAGAAATAGCAGACAGGCAAGGTTGGTTTATTTCTTTGCTCAATACAAATGTATAGTGACCTACATCCCAGGCTCTCAAACTGCATGGCAGACCCAGTATCCAGAAGACTGAATCTTTGTGCTCCTTGGATTCCCATACCTCCTCACTTGTTCCAGGACAAGGTTGTCCTTTGTCATGTGGATCAATGTTTGCACTTAGTCAGACAAGATTCTTTTTCAGGATGAATCCCTTTTCTTACCTACTCAGAAGACACAGGAAATGGCCTTACAGCTCTGCCAAGAATCACTCCCAGGAGGACATAGGCAGATCAAGACCCCTCTTCATACCTTTCAACATCAATTCTGGTGGCCTATCATATAAAAGGAAGTCAAGAAATGTATCTCCTCTTGCCCGATATGTGCTCAAAAAAAGAATTCTCATGAAAAACCGGCTGGATTTTTACTGTAGCCTGAGCTCCCTGACCATCCTGGAAAATGATTGCCACGGATTTCATGGTGGGCTTACCCCCATCTAGGGGATGTACTACAATCATGGTCACATTCGATTTATTTTCCAGGATGACACATTTTCCCCCTTGCTCAAACTACCTACAGTCGCTCAGATGGCAACAGTATTCCTAACAGATATTTTTCATCTAGATGGACTCCCCACAACAATCATTTCAGACAGAGGAACTTAGCACGTCTCAAATGTTTGGACGCATCTTTGCAAACAACTAGGGATACAGAGAGGTATGTCATCAGGATACCATCCTCAAACCAATGGGATTACCGAAAGAACCAACCAAACATTGGAGCAGTATCTCCGATGCTTATCTGCACAGGCTCAAGAGGACTGGCAGGTCCTACTACCCACTGCAGAGTTCGCTTATAATAACTCCATCCATTCCTCGCTCAAAACCTTCCCTTTCGACTGCTACTATGGTTTTCATCCCACCGTGTTTCCCTCACTCCCCAGTGGGAACACCCCTGTTTCATCTGTGGATGAATGGGTTACTAATCTCTATGGCACACAGAAGGCCACCCAGGAACATCTGGAAGTGGCACAACAGGCTACTAAGCATTTTGTCGACAAGAAACAAAGAGCTGGACCATTATATTCTGTTGGCAATTTGGTGTGGCTCTCTTCAAAACATCTACCCAAACACGTATGCTCCACCAAATATTCTCCCGGCTTTTATGGTCCATCCTCCGATCAACGGATCATCAATCCAGCGGCTTATCGCCTATATCTACCGGCTACATGGAAGCAGACCCATCCCATTTTCCATACCTCTTTACTAAAACCATACACATCCTCCCGATCTGCTTCTCACCCTGTTTGGCCTCCGATACTGTCTCCAGACCTACAGTTGGAATATGAGGTGTCCCAGATTTGTGATTCCAGGTACCGGCGTGCACGCCTCCAATACTTAGTCGCATGGAGGGGGTATCTCCCCAGTGAAAGAACGTGGGAACCACTCAGTAACATTAAAGCTCCTTTACTTCTGCACAGGTTCCATCATCTGCACCCTGGCAAGCCGGGAGGAGTCGGGTATCGGAGGGGGCATACTGTCAGGATTTGCAACCTCTGGTCGCTATGGTCTGCTTGGTGTTTGCCGTCGTGTCTGCAGTGTCCTACTCCAACATGGTGGCTACCTCTAAGCAGTGCCGCTCTAGTCTCTTGGATTCCGACTGCTAATGCAGTCTTACTTCCGGTCTACACACTATACAGCCAGCGCTGCTTTTTCTTCTGTGCGTCTTAATGATAAGAATTGCTCTTTAGTTCAGCGCTTGTTCCCTTGACTGGATTCATTGTTCCTCCTTCCTTGCCCTTGTTCTCCCTCTGTGCTTCCTGGTTCTGGTTTTCCCTTACTTTGGATCGCATTCTATGCCACACCTTGGTTCTCCATACCTTGCCCTAACCTGTGCCCACTGGGATTGCTGTCACACTTACCTGTGTCTCTGCAGGACCGATGGAGAAGCCTCTCTTGACCCCGAGTCTTCACTTCCCCTGTTTCACCCAGAGGAATACCTGTCAAATACAAGATGTACACTCAGACCTGAATTCACCTGATTCCCCTGGCCCCTTCTACTCTCTTTACGGTGTGCTGTGATGTCCACCTATGGGCTTACCTTGATCTTTATTAGGGTGTGCACTCCATCCTGCATTCGCAGGGGCGCGATTCACTCATGTGATTGGTGCCAATGTCTGTAGGCTGAGTTCAGATGCCAAACGCTGTTTTATGCCTTCATAGCGAGGCCGAGTGTTCAAGGCGCCAGTTTCTTCACTGGCTAGAAAGTCCTTCCCACAAGTGAATGTTGCACAGAGAATGTTGAGTGTCCCAAATTGTCTGTATTGTCTTTGTTTGCTGGTATTTGTGGGTGACTAGCGCTGCATGTAGAAGCTAGCTTCTGGTAGGTTTGCACAGCGCCTTTAATTCGAGCACGCCTGGTAATGTCTCTCCCTTTCCCTTGCAGGAGAAATTATGTGGTATTAGCGTCTAGAGTCCAGGTTTAGCGCTACGGGAGAATTGGTAGTTGGGTAAGTATACACGGAGGTTTTAGGTAAGTATGCACCGCAAGCGCAGTGAAATAAGTGTCCGTGTTATTGGGGCGCGCGCAATTAATAATGTCTCTCTTTCTTTTGCAGGGGTTTGTGCGCTCGTACAACTGACCTGGATTGCAGTGTCGCAGGAGATTTGGTGAGTATGCACAGCGTTACTGATGTGCACGTGTTAACGCAGTTCTTCTTGTTCTTACAGGTGCCAGTGTAGAAGTCCCCTCTTGACTGGAGATAGCTGCGGCGTGGAGTAAGAACGGAGGTTCTTCCAGAGCAGGTAAGCTGAAGCAGAATGATCCGGAGCAGGTAAGCAGAAACAGGATGATCCGGAGCCGGTAAGCAGAAGCAGGATGATCCGGAGCAGGTAACCAGAAGCTGACTGATCCAGAGCACGGCAAGTGTGTTGCTGATACAGCTCACAGTAAGCAACACGAAGCACTGGAAGAATCTTGGGTGTGGCTTATATAGCCAGCCACACCCAAACACTAGAGAGCTCATGAATCATCATGCACTTCCTGTTTGGCAACAGGAAGTGGTAACCAGGAAGTTACTACAAACACTAGGAAGGAATTAAAGGAGGGATTTGCTATGGGTTCTTTGTGTGCCTATGCCAGGCCTGCCAAGCCTCCACCCAGCTTGCCCCAACTACCTGCCTGATACCCATGACAGTCTTCCCCCTCAAGACCGCTCCCAATGGTGTGTATGAGGGCCTAAAGCCAAACAAAAAATCCTTGAGTTTTCCACTCCGAGAACTAAAACACAAGTCCAGCAGTTCATAGGGCTGTTTGGATTTTGGCGGCAACACATAACCCATCTTGGGCAAATTCTGGCACCCCTTTACAAAGTAACACCTAAGAAATTTAATTTCGAATGGGGTGAGGAACAAGACAGAGCATTCCAATTAGCTAAGGACACCATTCAGAAAGTGCTAGATTTATGGCCATTGAGGGAAGGTTAGGTTGAGTTAAATGTATCTGTCTAGCATGGGCGTAACTTTAGGGGGGGGCAGGGGTGTTTGTCCCCCCCAACTTTCATGGCACACCATTTTGTCCCCATTAATTTGGCAGTGCCACCTTTTCTTCAGATGTCATGTCCCCCCCAGCATTTTCAGCAAAGTTACTCCACTACTGTCCAGGATGTATATGCCAACTTCACAGGCACCAGGATCAATTAGGCCACCCGGTCCTCCTTATGAATTGGTAACACAAATCTAGCACTTTCTGAATGGTGTCCTTAGCTAATCGGAATGCTCTGTCTTGTTCCTCACACCATTCGAAATTGAATTTCTTACTGAGTATCGGAGTGGTCCGGCAAAAGGAAGTAGCCCACTCAAAAAGTCTCTGTGAAAGGTACATTGTTTGCAACAATAAAGCGAATGAACTGCAAAAGTTAAGTAAGCAGAATTAACTCATCGAGAAGGGGAGAGTGAAAGTTGAACCTTGAACTTTTAGTCAAAGTGGTCCAGCAGAGGTCTGTAAAGAAGGCCACATACATTCGAAAGTCTTCGACATCCAAAAGCGGTCTGAGCCCGACCCGAAGTATAATGAGCTTGAAGAAGGGAGCCCCCTTGCAAGTCTTGTTGAACTGTGTCTGAAGAGGTCTGAGACTGACAGAGGGTGGCCTGCATGAGCTTTTGTTGAAATATTATTTGAAAGTCTGGAAAGAGAGACTTTGATGTGGAAAGCCAGGTGGGCCTCAATCCACGTTTTGGAACTGTTTATTGTGTTGAAAACCCAAGCCGGAGTGTGTCATCCTGCCTATGGGGACCACCTAACTCCATGTGGTCTAACCTAGGGAGGAGAGTTGGTTCAGCCACATTCATTCTTTTGAACACTAATGTTTTCCTTTAGATACATTTCTCCTCCATACGCTGTTTGTACAAGAGATAGGGTAGGCATTAGGTTTTGTTAGCATAGGTTATTTTGATTTGATGGACTCCACTAGGACTGTTTTGTTTATCACTTGATGGTCGAGACTACTCCCATCTTAGTTATAGGGCAAAGTAGGAGTTATTCCAACCCCAGAAACTTTCATAAAGGGTTTACAAATTGTACCTATTGTGTCAGTGTCATACTTGTGATACCATGCATCCCCTACACTATCCGTCAAGCATTCCTGGATTGGCATCACCTGTTGCTGGGGGCCATGGTGTCAATTAGAACTGATCATCGAAACCTACGCGTCCTTCAGTCCTTGGAGTGTAGAAATAGCAGACAGGCAAGGTTGGTTTATTTCTTTGCTCAATACAAATGTATAGTGACCTACATCCCAGGCTCTCAAACTGCATGGCAGACCCAGTATCCAGAAGACCGAATCTTTGTGCTCCTTGCATTCCCATACCTCCTCACTTGTTCCAGGACAAGGTTGTCCTTTGTCATGTGGATCAATGTTTGCACTTAGTCAGACAAGATTCTGCAAAATTGTTAGATCTTTACGCTGCACCAGTCTATTACAGAACAAGATGGTTTTCTTTTTCGGGATGAATCCCTTTTCTTACCTACTCAGAAGACGCAGGAAATGGCCTTACAGCTCTGCCAAGAATCACTCCCAGGAGGACATAGGCGGATCAAGACCCCTCTTCATACCTTTCAACATCAATTCTGGTGGCCTACCATATAAAGGATGTCAAGAAATGTATCTCCTCTTGCCCGATATGTGCTCAAAACAAGAATTCTCATGAAAAACTGGCTGGTTGTTTATTGTAGCCTGAGCTCTCTGACCGTCCCTGGAAAATGATTGCCACGGATTTCATGGTGGACTTACCCTCATCTAGGGGATGTACTACAATCATGGTCACATTCGATTTATTTTCCAGGATGACACATTTTGCCCCTTACTCAAACTACCTACAGTCGCTCAGATGACAACAGTATTCCTAACAGATATTTTTCGTCTAGATGGACTCCCCACAACAATCATTTTAGACAGAGGAACTAAACACGTCTCAAATGTTTGGACGCATCTTTGCAAACAACTAGGGATACAGAGAGGTATGTCATCAGGATACTATCCCCAAACCAATGGGATTACCGAAAGAACCAACCAAACCTTGGAGCAGTATCTCCGATGCTTATCTGCACAGGCTGAAGAGGACTGGCAGGTCCTACTAACCACTGCAGAGTTTGCTTATAATAACTCCATCCATTCCTCGCTCAAAACCTCCCCTTTCGACTGCTACTATGGTTTTCATCCCACTGTGTTTCCCTCACTCCCCAATGGGAACACCCCTGTTTCATCTGTGGATGAATGGGTTACTAATCTCTATGCGACACAGAAGGCCACCCTGGAACATCTGGAAGTGGCACAACAGGCTACTAAGCGTTTTGTTGACAAGAAACAAAGACCTGGACCATTATATTCTGTTGGCGATTTGGTGTGGCTCTCTTCAAAATATCTACCCAAACACGTATGCTCCACCAAATATTCTCCCGGCTTTTATGGTCCATCCTCCGATCAACGGATCATCAATCCAGCGGCTTATCGCCTATATCTACCGGCTACAGGGAAGCAGACCATCCCATTTTCCATACCTCTTTACTAAAACCATACATATCCTCCCGATCTGCTTCTCACCCTGTTCGGCCTGCGATACTGTCTCCAGACCTACAGTTGGAATATGAGGTGTCCCGGATTTGTGATTCCAGGTACCGGCGTGCACGCCTCCAATACTTAGTGGCATGGAGGGGGTATCTCCCCAGTGAAAGAACATGGGAACCACTCAGTAACATTAAAGCACCTTTACTTCTGCACAGGTTCCATCATCTGCACCCTGGCAAGCCTTGAGGAGTCGGATATCGGAGGGGGCATACTGTCAGGATTTGCAACCCCTGGTCGCTATGGTCTGCTTGGTGTTTGCCGTCGTGTCTGCAGTATCCTACTCCAACATGGTGGCTACCTTTAAGCAGTGCCGCTCTAGTCTCTTGAATTCCGACTGCTAATGCAGTCTTACTTCCGGTCTACACACTATACAGCCAGCGCTGCTTTTTCTTCTGTGCGTCTTAATGATAAGAATTGCTCTTTAGTTCAGCGCTTGTTCCCTTGACTGGATTCATTGGTCCTCCTTCCTTGCCCTTGTTCTCCCTCTGTGCTTCCTGGTTCTGGTTTTCCCTTACTTTGGATCGCATTATACGCCGCATCTTGGTTCTCCATACCTTGCCCTAACCTGTGGCCACTGGGATTGCTGTCACACTCACCTGTGTCTCTGCAGGACCGATGGACAAGCCTCCCTTGACCCTGAGTCTTCACTTCCCCTGTTTCACCCAGAGGAATACCTGTCAAATACAAGATGTACACTCAGACCTGAATTCACCTTATTCCCCTGGCCCCTTCCCCTCTCTTTACTATGTGCTGTGATGTCCCCCTATGGGATTACCTTGATCTTTAGTAGGGTGTGCACTCCATCCTGCATTCGCAGGGGTGCGATTCACTCATGTGATTGGTGCCAATGTCTGTAGGCTGAGTTCAGATGCCAAACGCTGTTTTATGCCTTCATAGCGAGGCCAAGTGTTCAAGGTGCCAGTTTCTTCACTGGCTAGAAAGTCCTTCCCACATGTGAACATTGCGCAGAGAATGTTGAGTGTCCAAAATTGTCTGTATTGTCTTTGTTTGCCGGTATTTGTGGGTGACTAGCGCTGCGTGTAGAAGCTAGCTGCTGGTAGGTTTGCACAGCACCTTTAATTCGAGCACGCCTGGTAATGTCTCTCCCTTTCCCTTGCAGGAGAAATTATGTGGTATTAGCGCCTCGAGTCCGGGTTTAGCGCTACGGGAGACTTGGTAGTTGGGTAAGTATACACAGAGGCTTTTGGTAAGTATGCACCGCAAGCGCAGTGAATAAGTGTCCGTGTTATTGGGGCGAGCGCAATTAATAATGTCTCTCTTTCTTTTGTAGGGGTTTGTGCGCTCGTACAACTGACCTGGATTGGAGTGTCGCAGGAGATTTGGTGAGTATGCACAGCGTTACTGATGTGCACGTGTTAACGCAGTTCTTCTTGTTCTTACAGGTGCCAGTGTAGAAGTTCCCTCTTGACTGGAGATAGCTGCGGCGTGGAGTAAGAACGGAGGTTCTTCCAGAGCAGGTAAGCTGAAGCAGAATGATCCGGAGCAGGTAAGCAGAAGCAGGATGATCCGGAGCAGGTAACCAGAAGCTGGCTGATCTAGAGCACGGCAAGTGTGTTGCTGATACAGCTCACAGTAAGCAACACGAATCACTGGAAGAATATTGGGTGTGGCTTATATAGCCAGCCACACCCAAACACTAGAGAGCTCATGAATCATCATGCACTTCCTGTTTGGCAACAGGAAGTGGTAACCAGGAAGTTACTACAAACACTAGGAAGGAATTAAAGGAGGGACTTTCTATGGGTTCTTTGTGGTCCTATGCCAGGCCTGCCAAGCCTCTACCCAGCTTGCCCCAACTACCTGCCTGATACCCATGACAGTCTTTCCCCTCAAGACCCCTCCCAATGGTGTGTATGAGGGCTTTGGTTTCTCAGGATGGTCCCGATGGAATTTCCGCACCAATCAGGGGGCATGCACGTGTGTGCTGGGTTCCCATGATCTTTCCTGGGGTCCGTATCCCTTCCAGTCAATCAAATAATACAGGGCCTTTCGTACTTGTTTGGAATCTAATATGTTCTTGACCTCATATTCTGGTGCTTCTTCACCCACTTGTATGGGTGCGGGAAGTGTGGAAGTTTGGGTTCCTGGGTGTGCTGGTTTTAATAGTGACACGTGAAATACGGGATGTACACGCATATGTTGAGGTAATGCCAGTCTCTTGGCTGCTGGATTAATTACTTTTTCAATTGTATACGGGCCGATGTATCTAGGCTGAAATTATTTGGGACCCTTTAAAGCAATGTGTCTAGTTGCCAGCCAGACCGAGTCTCCCACTTGATAATCTGAGGCTTTTCGTCGATGGCGATCAGCGTTTCTTTTCTGTGTTTCTTTGGCTTGCTCTAGGTTCCTGCTGGCTTCTCTGGCTGCTTTCATGAGGCTGGCGTGTAGATTCTTTACTGCGGGAATTTCAATGTTTTCAGGCGGATCGTAGACCGACGTTCTGGGGTTTCGACCATATATAGTAAAGAAGGTTGATGAATGTGTTGAGTTGTTGTAGGCATACTCCGCCATCCATACAATTTCTGTCCAGCTTTGGCTTATTTGGTGTAACACATACTGTTCCATGGTCTGGTTCGTGCGCTCTGTTTAGCCGTCCGTTTGAGGGTGGTGACTAGAAGACAGACGGACTTCTACTCTTGCCAGGGCACAACATTTTTTCCAAAAACGAGATATAAATTGGCTGCCTCTGTCAGAAACGATTATGGTAGGGAATCCATGTAACTTGACGATTTGGTCTAGAAAAACCTGCACCAGGGTCTGAGCTGAGGGAATACCTTTTAGAGCTATGAAATGGGCCATTTTGGAGAAGAGGTCCACTACTACGAGGATGGTATTATAACATGAGTTAAGAGGTAGGTCAGTGACGAAGTCCATTGATACTGTGTGTCAGGGCGCTGGCGGAATGGTGATTGGCTGAAGGAGGCCGGCTGGTTTTTGCCTGGATGTTTTGTATTGTGCACACACCTCACAAGTGCCTATGTAGGTGGCAATATCCTCTCGCCAAGTTGGCCACCAATAAGATTTGCTTACCTTTTTCATGGATTTGGCTTTACCCGGATGGGCTTCTAACATCGAGGCGTGGTAGTCTGATATGATTGCTTGTTACAGCTCCTTAGTTGGAACGTAGAGGCGTTTTTTTTGGTAGTATGGTAGTTTGTCTTGAATGGTGAACTGATCTCCCTTCGTGTCCCAAGCCAGTAGGTCTTTTTCAGACATATTTTCTTTTATTGCTTCCTGCAGTGTATTTAACGGAGATGGGATGATGCAGAGGCCGAGAATTTTATGACTGGGTATGATCTCCACTGGGTTAGGGGCATTGTAGACTTCCTCTCCTGTGCCAATGCGGGATAACGCATCCGCTTTCCCGTTCTTAACTCCGGGGTAGTAGGTGATTACAAAGTCGTATTCCATTAAGGTAAGGGCCCAACGGAGCTGCCTAGAATACTGAGCTTTTGCTGAGCGTAAGTATTGCAAGTTCCAATGATCTGTTATTATTGTGATGGTGTGTTTTGTTCCTAGTAAGTAATGTCGCCATTCACTCAGTGCGCTTTTGATTGCTAGGAGTTCTTTCTCAGAAATCGCATAGTTTAATTCTGCTGGGGAAAATTGCCTTGACCAAAAGGCAATGGGATGAAGGCATACGATTTCAGGATTTTGTTGAGAAAATACGGTCCCCATGGCAATGCTTGAAGCGTCCGTCTCCATGATGTACGGTAAATCGGGCTGTGGGTGTTGCAGTATTGGGGCTGAGGTTAATTTTTCCTTGAGAGCTTGGTAAGCTTCTTCCGCCGCTGGTGTCCATTCAAACTTTCGGTGTTTGCGCAGCAAGGACTTTATTGGATGTACAATATGTGAGAATCCTGGTCTGAAGCGTCAATAAAAGTTTGCCAACCCTAGGAAACTCTGTACTCCCTTTACAGACGTGGGTGAGGACCAAGTGAGGATTGCCTCCACTTTTCTATTGTCCATCTTGATCCCCTGCGGTGTCAGTACATATCCCAGAAACTCCACCTCACTGAGGTGGAAGGAGCATTTTTCTAGCTTTGCGTAGTTGGTTTTCACGCAGTTTGCAGAGTACAGCTCGCACGTGGGTTACGTGTTCTTGGGATTGGTGGAGTAAATCAGAACGTCATCGATGTAGACCACTGCGCAGACATCGAGGAGTTCCTGTAACACATAATTCGTAAAATGCTGGATGGCAGCTGGGGCATTGCAAAGCCCAAAGGGCATGACCTGCTATTCATACAAGCCATAGTGGGTACGGTACGTAGTCTTCCACTCGTCCCCTTTCTTCATGCGTACCAGGTGATATGCGCCGCTTAAGTCTAGCTTGGTGAAAATCTTTGCTTGTCTCATCTGGTCTATGAGTACTGGTATCACAGGTAACGGGTATTTATTTTTTATGGTGACTTGATTTAGGGCCCAGCAATCAATACACGTTCTTAAGTCCCCCTCTTTCTTCGGTATGAAGAAGAGTTGGGAGGCGGCTGGTGACTTAGATGGTCTAATGAAGCCATTGGCCAGGTATTGATCCAAGTAGGTCTGTAGATTAGCGTTTTCTTCCTCGGTTAATGCATAAATGCGGCTGCACAGTACTTGTGCCCCTGGTTGCAGGTCGATCTGGCAGTCGTAAACTCGATGTGGTGGTAGTGTATTAGCTTGCTCCTTCGCGAACACATCCTGGAACTCCTGGTATTCCTCTGGTAAAGTGCCCACCAAGCCTAAACCTGCTAACTTTTCCTGTGAAGCTAACAATGGGCTTCCTTGGATCCCTCTGTTGTCGTAACAAGAGGAATATTCCGTGGAAAAGAGTAAGGTTCAAGCTCGCCAATCTATCTTCGGGTTGTGCGTCTCTAGCCACGGTATTCCAAGAATCATCTGGAATTTGGGTGTAGCGTTAAGGTTGAATCTAATACTTTCCCTGTGACCATCTTGGCAGATTAAGGTGATGGTGGAAGTACACTGTGTTACTGGTCCCGAAAGGAGTTGTGTGCCATCCACAGCTGTCACCCTTTCTATGGTGTCCTTATTGTGGAATGCCACTCCCATGGTCTTTGCTGTGTTTATGCCCAGGTAGTTCCCAATAGCCGCACTGTCTATGAAAGCCTTGAGGGCATGCATTCGGGTGGGCTGTGAAGGGTCTACCACAGGAATACTGAAATGTGAGATCTGAGTGCTCTGTTCCTGGCTCGACAGACGGACCTCTACATCTGCCGGGCGTTGGAGTTTCCACTACCGCACCTGTGTCTTTCCCTGTGTTATCGAGTGCCCCCATTGTCTTCCGTGAGGGTTTAACCTTGCAGTTACGGAGGAAGTGACCAGATTGGCCGCAATATAAGCAACGTTTTTCCTGACGCCTCTGTTCTCTCTCTGCCTTGGTGAGTGGTCCCCTGAGAACACCCAATTGCATGGGTTCTGAGTGTGTTTCTGAAGCCTGTCGATAGGACGCTTCCTTTGGTCGGACATACACTGGTCTATGCCCTGATCTGGTTCAGTCGACCTTGCGATCCTGTAACCGGTGGTCTAGTTGAATAGTTCAATGTATTCACTGCAGTATTCGGGAGGATTAACTACTTGCGCCAAGACATCTTTTAATTCTCCTCTCAGTCCGCGATAAAATAACGTTATTCGTTTCTCCTCTGGCCAACCTGATTCGGCTATTAAGCGATTGAATGCGACGAAATATGAGATAAGATCCTGACCACCCTGTCGCAGAGAGAGTAGCTCATCATCCAGGGCCTGACCCCGAGTCCGATGGGCAAATAGTTTTTCCAGTTCACGCTGAAAACCTAGGTAATTTCTCAGTAAAGGGTCATCCCTAAGCACTAATGGGACAGATCAGTCCGCCGCGTGCCCTCATAAATAGGAGAGGACGAAAGGTACTTTAGCTTGGTCGTTCAGAAAAAAAGTGTCTGGTTTGCATATGAAGGGGAGCCGGCATTGATTCATGAACGCTCCAAATTTCTTGGGATCCCCAGAGAAGCGTTCTGAGGGTGCTAAAGGGATGTTGCTTGAAAGCAATACCTGAACAGGTGTGGCTACAGGTGCCACGGTAGGCTGCCCCTGAGGAACTCCACCTGGTAGGGATGCTAGACCAGCTTGGGTATGTAAGAGCTGTCTTGCCAAATCGTCTGTTTTGTCCCTGTTGACTACCAGCTTGCGCCTTAAGGCATTTGTCTCAGAGCAGGCTGCATGCACCTCGGCCCGTAGTTCACCTAACAATAGGGAAAGCTGGTCTACCTCAGAGGTTTCCATCGCTCGGGCAGGGGTATTGAGGATGGCTTCATGTTCTGTCACACTCACCTGTGTCTCTGCAGGAGCGATGGACGAGCCTCCCTTGACCCCGAGTCTTCACTTCCCCTGTTTCACCCGGGGGAATACCTGTCAAATACAAGGTGTACACTCAGACCTGGATTCACCTGATTCCCCTGGGCCCTTCCCCTCTCTTTACTGTGTGCTGTGATGTCCCCTTATGGGCTTACCTTGATCTTTAGTAGGGTGTGCACTCCATCCTGCATTCGCAGGGGCGCAATTCACTCATGTGATTGGTGTCAATGTCTGTAGGCTGAGTTCAGATGCCAAATGCTGTTTTATGCCTTCACAGCGAGGCCGAGTGTTCAAGGCGTCAGTTTCTTCACTGGCTAGAAAGTCCTTCCCACGAGTGAACGTTGCGCTGAAAATGTTGAGTGTCCAAAATTGTCCGTATTGTCTTTGTTTGCCGGTATTTGTGGGTGAGTAGCGCTGCGTGTAAAAGCTAGCTGCTGGTAGGTTTGCGCAGCGCCTTCAATTCGAGCATGCCTGGTAATGTCTCTCCCTTTCCGTTGCAGGAGAAATTATGTGGTATTAGCACCTCGAGTCCGGGTTTAGCGCTACGGGAGACTTGGTGGTTGGGTAAGCATACACAGAGGCTTTTGGTAAGTATGCATCGCGAGCGCAGTGAAATAAGTGTCCGCGTTATTGGGGCGAGCGCAATGAATAATGTCTCTCTTTCTTTTGCAGGGGTTTGTGCGCTCGTACAACTGACCTGGATTGCAGTGTCGCGGGAGATTCGGTGAGTATGCACAGCGTTACTGATGTGCGCGTGTTAACGCAGTTCTTCTTGTTCTTACAGGTGCCGTGTAGAAGTCCCCTCTTGACTGGAGATAGCTGCGGCGTGGAGTAAGAACGGAGGTTCTTCCGGAGCAGGCAAGCTGAAGCAGAATGATCCGGAGCAGGTAAGCAGAAACAGGATGATCGGGAACAGGTAAGCAGAAGCAGGATGATCCACAGCAGGTAAGCAGAAGCAGGATGATCTGCAGCAGGTAAGCAGAAGCGGGATGATCCGCAGCAGGTAAGCAGAAGCAGGATGATCCAGAGTATGACAAATGTGTTGGTGATACAGCTCACAGTAAGCAACACGAAGCACTGGGAGAACCTTGGGTGTGGCTTATATAGCCAGCCACACCAAAACACTAGAGAGCTCATGAATCATCATGCACTTCCTGTTTGGCAACAGGAAGTGGTAACCAGGAAGTTACTACAAACACTAGGAAGGAATTAAAGGAGGGATTTGCTATGGGGTCTTTGTGTGCCTATGCCAGGCCTGCCAAGCCTCCGCCCAGCTTGCCCCAACTACCTGCCTGATACCCATGACATTGCTCCATTCCGTCCAGCCTTTTTTCTCATCTCCTGCCTTCTTTACTGTCTTCTGCTGTGCCAGAGATGGTTGCCTTTTTGTCCAGTTTCCATCACGGATGCTCTGCTGCTCATCCGAATTCCTCCTTCTTCCAGGGACTTATCTGATCTGTGAATTTACCATTTGGAGTTCTGGTACAGCAGAACTTTTTGACACTGCCACAGCTCAGTCCAGGTTTTTTCCCTCTATTGAGGTTTTTTCCTGGAATACTTGGCGGACTTCTCCCGGGGTAATTCAGTGCGTGCTCTCACTACACTGGCAGCGTGGCTTCGGGAGAGTCTCAAAGCAAAAATGAGTGGGCACCACAATGTTAATCACCTTATATTAAAGTTCAGAAAATATTTAGAAGATTCAGTAAGAAAAAACTATTTCAAACTTAATAGAAGAGTGTTCAGGAGCTGACTGCGAAGAGTCTGGAGACACCCTGACTCAAAAACTCCATATGTAGCAAAAGGCTGGGTGATAATACCAAGCCACACAATCACTCTCTGTTAGTCCAAACATGGTATCTAGGGATTCAAAGTTTGTAGATCGCAAGTGTAACTTTTCTTATGTTGAAGTATAAAGATTGAACCAAAATTAAAAATAATCAGTCTGTGCCTTAATTCTTCATAACAAGTATTTATCCATAAAGTTTATCTTCAAAAATAAGTCACTAATGATATCTTAGTGAGGAAGCAGTCAACATATCCATAAAGTTAGACTCAATTGCCAATGCATTTCAGAGTTTCCTTCTTCATCAGGGCGAATCTTACATAATACAGTTAAATCATCGGTGTAACACAAATAATCAAAATGTAAAATACCACAACATACCATGTTCATAATGTTGTCAAATGTCATCAAAGCACGCGTGCCAAAAAGGAATAATAAAAAAGGAAATTAGTTAAGTGTGAATGGTTCCGGATAAGTAGTAAAAATATCTTCTGTAAGTAAATTACCTTTGAGATAGTTGACCGTGTAAAATCCAGGATGAAATCCTGATGTGTGCAGTGAAGACGCATCAAACCAACGAAGTTGCCTTGTAAAACTTATGCAGGCGGCAGGTAGCGCCCCAACTATGTGTGTTCTATGAAATAAGAGAATTGCGTGTAAGTGCTACGTGGCCGTATTAAGTAGACAAATGTAATGTTAAAAATGATAAGCGCTGTGAATTAGACCCACCTGTCGTCGGGAGAGTCTCGTCCATAGCTTCAGGATACCAGAACAAAGCTAAAGCCCAGAAAGTCCTTGTCGTCATCTCCATCCTCGAGAACAAGACCTCAGGTGAGCTCTCCAGACAATGAGTATGACAATGACACATTGGTGCGAGAGGGACCATAGACCCATAGGAAGAGTGATTATTTATTAATTTGAGATTCCCAGGTCAGGGAGAGGAGTGGAAAGGCCATAGTAGTTGATGAAGTGTTCCCACATCATCCTCTTATACAGAGTTCCACTTCTGAGAATAGGGTCGGATTGGAAAGACCCCAAGGAAAAATAAATATTGAAGAGAAGTTGAATAAGTCACACCTGAGTGGAGCCAGCCATTGAGGAAGGACATGGTGGCGAGTTTGGTGGTGTGGTTGCAGGAGCAAAGACGGCACAGACCCTTGTAACTTCCTAGTTTGGGGAGATGGAACAGCTCGCTTGCCCGATGTCCCGAGATGAAGATGCTCTGGTCGGTTCAGAACAGAGAGTCTTCAGAGTCCGTGTCCAGTGATGCAGGCACATTGAGGAGCTACAAGGAGACAAGGCCTTCTAGCAGGAACTGTGATCCAATTGTCCTCACCTGATCAGGGCAAAGAAGCACGGCAAATGGTTCCTTGCAGTCATCTGAAGAGGCAGAGCTTCTTCTTTGGTGGAACAAAATAACTACTGCTGCAGATGTACAGGAATGAGTAATGGCTAAACCACCTACTTAACCCCACACTACTATCAGACCAACAGTGATCCCAATTATAAAGGAGACATAGCCCAACAGGTATACCTCCTTCATCTTGTGTGATAGCACAGCCCTAGGGCAGGCTGTACTCTTCAGGAGGGGTGTAAGGTGATAGCAGTAGCAACCCAAACAACATAAGTATAACATCCAGTCAAGGTTTTCTAAAAATATAGACCGTTAATTAAACAATAACATTGAAATAGCTATTATGAAACACACTCTGAACCCCCCCCAACCCTGTAAAAAAAAAAAAAAGAATGCAGACTTTTGTGAAAGGAAAACCCTGGGTAGACGAGTATGGATGTTCAAGCACATGATTGGCACAATGTCAGTAGTCAAAGGATATGTCTTTTAGAATAGGTTATAGAAGGGTATAGAACACACTATGGTCCCAAAGGTGGACCTGAGACAGGGCCTCTTCGCAGTACCTTATGTACTTGTCTTTGAGGTGCAGTAGCATTGAGCCAGGCTTTTCAGCATCGAATCAGGAGTCTGGGTGCTTTTGGAGCTGGGCCGGGGTAGAGTCAAGGAGCAGCTGGGCCTGGTTCAACGATGTACTGCTCTTCAGCAGTGGCAATAGATTATGGGTCGAAGACACTGGAAACAGCAGGCATTGTTGGGTCGGCAGTGCTGAAAGACTCAACTGTCTCTGGTGCAGAGAAGTCGAGACTAGCCTCTGGCTAGCAAGCTCAGCTGACCCAAAACAGTATTGGGGTACTGTAGCAACTGCAACTTGGGGCTCAAAGAAACTTGTGACCAGGCAGCAGTTTCAAGTTAGGAAAACTGGAAGACTCTCTGTGGCTCAGATGCAGAAATCGCAGAGTTTGGTGTCACGATCCTACTCGCCTGCCACCCAGCATGCTACATGTGCCTCTGCCTTTCTTTCCTTGTTTTACGTCTGCAGTTTTGGGCTAATCTAATTGCATGTTCCATTCCGGCTTTTGGGTTAAACCAGCAGATGCATTCTGGGACATGTATGCTGTCTAAAATGCAGAGGGCTGGAGGAGGCATATTAAATACATGTGTTTGCAGCAAGCTACTAAGAGCTGCAGAGGGCCTGATTGCATTCACCTGTTCCAAGATACTGCAGGCTAGGCTGCAGAGAGCTGGAAAGCACTTGATTAGAAACCACTGCTGCTACTGCTGCGGGCTACTGAAGCCAGGGCTGGGCTTAATTGAACACAGCTGGCAGAGTCTGCAATCAGCTCCACCCTGCTGGCCTGCTGGATGGGAGGGCCTTTATAAGCTCACTTTGAACAGAAGCAGTTGTCAGTTAATTGCTTTCTCTGGGAGTTCGTGCTGGTGCTCCTGTTACCAGTTTTTGACCTATCCTGGAAATCCTCTTTTGGCCTTTTGATTCCTTTAGCTGTTGATGCTTACAGCTCCTCTCCCGTCTGCTGCAGCCTTCTGCCCTGCTCCTCTGGGCTCTCACCCGACGGCTCTTCCGCACTCCGCTGCCTTCCGCCCTGCTCCCCTGGGCTCCCGCCTGTTGGCTCAGCCGCACTCTGCTGCCTTCCGCCCTGCTCCTCTGGGCTCCCGCCTGACGGCTCTGCCGCACTCCGCTGCCTTCCGCCCTGCTCCTCTGGGCTCCCGCCTGACAGCTCTGCTGCACTCCGCTGCCTTCCGCTCTGCTCCCCTGGGCTCCCGTCTGATGGCTCTGCCGCACTCTGCTGCTTTCCGTCCTGCTCCTCTGGGCTCCCGCCTGGCGGCTCTGCCACACTGCTGCCTTACGCCCTGCACCTCTGGGCTCCCACCTGTACCTTCTGCCCTGCTCCTCTGGGCTCCCGCCTGACGGCTCTGCTGCACTCCACTACCTTCCGCCGTGTTCCTCTGGGCTCCCGTCTGACCACTTTGCCGCACTCCGCTGCCTTCTGCCCTGTTCCTCTGGGCTCCTTGCCTTGCTTCCTGCCTGTTCCAACTTCTGATACCCTATCCTGTCCTGTACCTGGTTATTTCTTTCAACACTGTTTTCTACTTGTATACATCTTGGTCCAATGTTGTGTCTCCACTTGAATCCATTTTACAGAGTGACCCTGGGTTGGACTCCGTTCAGATCAGATAAGGGAAGACTTCTGATGCCTTCACCTAGTCTGTTGAAGTCGTACCTGCCTCAGTATATGGTCTTTCAGTTTTACCCTTGCACTGAGTACAACAGTTTCCTCGGCACGCCTAAGTCATGACGTTGCTGTATGACTGTTGTTAAGAGTAATGTGCTGGTACCTATCCCAAGGGCTTTCCTTAATCCCTGGAGACCCCTTATCATATTACAGTACACCCTTATTTCTGATCAATCCAAGTTGCCCAGCGTACTTGCTTGTCTTTGCCTTTTCTCTGTCTCTTTGTTTACAGCCTGCTCCTGCAGTTCCTGTGAATACCTGTTTCAACTAACAGCTTGGTATGTAGCTTTAATCTGTTATATTCTAGCATTGTCTCCTGGATCTCACTTAATCTACTTGCATACAGTGAGAAATAGCCTCCGCGCTGTACTCTCCGCCTAGACTTGTGACACTTCGGTGTCGGGTGAAACTCAGAGAGGCGTTGAGGTCGTAGAGGACTTTGGCAGTTCACATACAGAGGCCTTGTGGTCATTGAAGGAGCCCAAACCGGCATCTGTGTGGTTCGGAAATGCAGGGCGAACCAGGGGACATGTCCATGGTTTTGTTCTGCTGTGAGTCCCTATCCAGGACAAGATGAGTCCTTCTAAAGTCCCACTGCGGAGAGCTTCGCTTGTACCTACAGGGGATCCCATCACCTCCAGTAAACAGGAACATGGTTCAAGTACAGCCAGTATAGAGGCCTTGGTCAACCAGCAACCACTCCCACTGTTCCCTATGGTGGTTATGAGATAAAGGCTCCTTTGCCTTGGATGCTTCTGTCTTCACCTCTATGGCAAATGAATTTGATCTTCTGATGGACCAAAGATGAATCAAAGAATGAGGGGTGACCCTCTCGTTTTAAAGGCCAAATGTCACTGGGGATTGGTCCAAAGCAAGCTTGCTGTAAGCAGTGTAATCCAGTATAATCCAGGTTGTTGTAACGTGTCCTTTGCCTTATGACATTACACCCAGAGTACCTTGCCTGGCTGATGGAGGGGACAGGAAAAGGAAGAGAGCCTAACAGAAATCGGGATGGTGGGACCCTTCTCCTGGCCTATCTCTCCCTTCTGTCTACTCTAACTCTGCTCCCTTTCCATGTCTGCTGACTTCAAAGGAACTGCAGTAGTCCGCACTCAGGTATAAAATGGGTTTGGTTACGTCAGTGCTGCCTCTGAAGCACCATTTCCAGCAAACCTTCTGATGGATGTTTCTATGCCGTGGGCTAAGGTGTTACCCTTGTTTATTTGTTTGTTTTTATTCTCCCATTCTTGTGGGAAAACCAAAGGGGCAGCATCCTGGCTGGCTATTTTTCCACACAGCTGTAGTGGAGACAGTCAGACCAGGTATCAATTTACATCAGTCCTGTAATAGCTGGCCCTGATCAAAGAGCTTTCACGCTTTCACTGTTCAATATTAAATTGATGTGGCTGTTGTGAGGAGTCAGAATGAACCTCGGACACAAGTGAGTCGTGGTTTTGATTAAAGACTTTTATTGAAAATAAAAGGGGTTGGAAAAAGGCCTCTTGACCTTGCTAAGAGGAGTTTCACCTACCTGAACCAAAAACGAATGTGATGAGTCAGGAATGAAACTCAGACACACGTCAGCCATGATATTGGTTAAAGACTTTTATTGAAAATAAAAGGGTTGAGAAAATGCCTCTCTGCTCTAAGGAATTCCCCTACCTAAACCAAAACTAAGGGTCTGTCTATGTCACAATGTCCAAAACAAAATTGTCCTGCATCCAAAGTTCTATTCTGACCCTCACACTATAAACTAAATTCTAAGGTGAAGAAGGAAATGTCTTTAACCTTGGATGGTTTAGAAAAGTGTTAATAAAGGAAGAATAAATGACTCCAACACAAAGGTTCTCCAAGGATAAAGGTCTTTGCTCCGTTCCCTTCCCCTGGGTTCCTCTTTAATCTCTGATGTTTCACACACAACAGTTCCTTGTGTCTTTCTTGACCAACAACAACGTCAAACAAAACTGTCTGGCTAGTTTTGTCTCTCTCAGGTGTTAAATACCTTGGACTTTTTATGGGGAATGGTAGCATTCAACCAAAACAGGAAAAAGTAAGAGCTGTCTTGGAAACCTCTACACCCAAAACTAAAAAGGACTTAAGAGCTTTCCTCGTCCTAATAGGGTATTACCGCAGGTTTCTCCCACATACTTGTGATGAAACCTCTAGGCTTACGGCTTACGGATAAACTAAAAAGTGCAGAGCCCCAAAAAGTCAAATGGGATGAGGAGGATGAAATCTGCAATACAACTTTAAAACAAACTCTATGTCAGAGTACATTTTACAAACTGACGCTTCCCTGACAGGACTAGGTGCCGTCTTATCTCAAAATCATGATGGCCTAGAACATTCGATCCTGTACATCAGTAGGAAGTTGCTCCCCAGGGAAAACAATTATTCGGTTATTGAACTGGAAGTACTGACTATAAAATGGACAATATTACATCCTAAATACTACTTACTGGGGAGAAAATGCAGACTTATTACAGACTCCATTAGTCTGGATTAGCCAGAGAAAGGAATCAAACCCTAGGGTTATGCAGTGGCTTCTGGACCTCCAACCATACTGGTTCTCAGTGGAACATCAGAAAGGACGCGAGCAGGGAATGTGGACTTCAACTCCCAGCTCCCCTGTGAAGCAGTACAGTCCAACCCGCATAGGGAAAGGGTATGTGAGAAACCTCAGGTACTCTAACAACCACTCCCCAGGGATCTTCCATTCATGTGGCCATGGAAGGGCCATCGCTTTTGGATCTCAACTCTGGGGCGGACAAGCGAGGGAGGATCACCTGGCTACAGGGTCCTTGGGGATTGGGGAGAGAGGGCCTAAGGGTGACACATGGTATCCCCTCGTTCCTAACACTGACCTACCTTATCGTTCCCCAGCCTTTATGGATTATATACAGTCCCAAACCATACTTCCCCATATACCCCTACCTGGTATTGAGACGAAGAAGAGGGGACAAGGAATAATGCATACATCCTATGTGAAACACCACTCTAGTACTGGGACGAAGAAGAGGGGTATGCAGGCATCCACTATTGAAGGTCAGCCATGTCCCAGTAATTGGGTTTGTTATGGTCAGGTAATACCAGCCAACAACAGATACCTGATGCCCCTTCACAAGGCTCAGGTGTATAAAAGGTGGATCTCAAATCAATGTAAGGAGAGAGAGCTGCCTTGGAACGAGACTAGGAGGTTGGGAGACTGGCAACGATCCCGGAGGACCTGCAGGACCCAGAGCGAGCAAGTCGTGTGGTGGGTGCAGGAACAGGAGCCTGTGAAATTGCAGGAGGACTCCTGGAGCTGCCGAACAACTGAAAAGCAGAACTGCTGCAAGTCGCAGCCATTCCGATCACTGGCGTGTGCAGGGAAGTGCCCAGCAAGGAAGCGGAGTCAAGGCGGTCTGCATCCCAACTGGCAAGAAGGTGAGCGGGAGCAGCAGGGACTGCCGTGGTGGAGATGCAAAGAGCCAGTGAGGGTCAGAGGACACGGAAGCACCGGATCGCTTAGAGGGACCCCGCAGGCAAGTAACGGTTCACGAAACAGCATAAGTATGAGCAATATTGAATACCAAACCGAATGAAAAGTACTGCTGGAATGAAATTACGCAGTATTGAATACCAAACTGAATGGAAAGTAATACTTGAATGAAATTATGCAATACTGAATACCGAACTGAACGAGAAGTACTGTTTGAATGAAAATACGTAATATTGAATGCCGAACAGAATGCAAAGTACTGTTTGAATTCAAACCGAGGCAGATGAAATACCGAACGAGCATTGGAAAATAAAGAAAGCAGCACTGTGAACAGAACAACAGCAAATAGGTTGATAAACCACTGGGGGGAAGACTTGTAAGTTTATGAGAAATGCAAAAGACTGATGTACAAGAGTGTTGTATCAATTAAAGAGAATATAAGTGTGAACTCTCAGAAGCCTGAAGTAGAAGAGGCTGTGAAAGAGTTAAACAAGGCCCAGGGGGAACATATGGTTGCACAATCTGTGATGGGTGGACTGTGTGGTCAGACAACTGTGCCTTGATCTGGGAGTTCTCCACTGTGAAGTTCACAAACATTGCAAATCAAGTCAAGGAAAAGTACAGGGCTTCTGGTTGCGTGACCTGTGATGGGTGGACTGTGTGGTCTGAAAACTGCACCTAGATCAGGGAGCCCGAAATGGTGACAAGCAAGAGACTTTGTGAAGGAACCACAGAGGAGTGGAAATTGAATATTAAAGCAAGGTAGAAAGCAGGTCACATGGATCTAATATTTTCTTACAAGCACCATTAAGCAAATGCAAGTCATATGAGTACTATAGTGCAATCTTGGGGAAGGGAATCCAGAGAACTTAAAGAACGGAGAAATGCTGTCTTGGGGAAGGGAACCTCAAGAATTGGCATAAAATTGGTAAGACAAGCAGCTTTTGGAACTGTACTGAATTTATGAAATAACTTATGCTGGAACAGCTGAGACTTTACTTTTGAACACTATTGTATTGGCAAAGAACACCACACCATGTTTATTTCTAGATGTGAGGGCAAGCATAAATGTTGACATAGACTGACTTTTGATTTGGACTTATAAACACAGACCTCACTTAGTTTTCTTTAGGTAGGGACATTTCCACCACAGTTATAGGGCAAGTTAGCCGTTACACCATCCTGATCCTTAATAAAGATTTTGATATTGAATTTTATAACTGTTGTTTGTGTCCTCTCCTGATACCATGCCTGTCTTACATATGGTGTCAGGTGCGGGTTGTAGCTCAACCGATACGGATTGGGGGACCCTGAAATATGAACATCTAAGTGACAGAGCATCTACTCCCATGGTAAAGGCTCCATCAGATTTGATATCTGTAGCAGCAGAAAAGAAACTATCCGTCCCGGGTAAAGAAGGCTCCTACCCACAGTCTTAGTGATCATACCACCTGGAACCTCCCTTTCTACCTGTGGTGTTCCCCAGGGTCTTACCTCTCACCCTGGCTGTTCATCCAATATTTGGCAACTCTTGCCCACCGCATTGCCATTTTCTGCTTTAATTTCTAGTGCTATGCGGATGACAATCATCTCATTTTCAGACTTCCCTCTGCCACCTCCTCTCCTTCTCTCATCTCTGACTGCTTATCTGCCATTCAGGATTGGTGTACCGCCAATTATCTCTGCCTGAATGCCAGCAAGATGGACATCCTCCTCATCGGCACACCTTCTCCCTCCTTTCCCGTCACTCTCTGGCTGGCCTTCCTTGGCCTTCCTCCTACCCCCAACTGAGAGGCTAAGAACCTCGAGTCATCTTTGACTCCACGCTTTCCTTTTCTGCCCACATTTCTAATGTCTCAAAAAAGTCAAACCTCCTACTGCACCTCCTCAGAGGTATTCTGCCTTTCCTCACCTTCCCCCAGAAGCTCACTGTCTCTCGAGCTCTGGTTCTCTCTAAGTTGGACTACTGCAACAGCCTCCTTCTAAATCTTCCTGCCTCTACTCTCCACCCTTTGTAACTTATCCAGAACAGGACTGCGAGACTTGTCCTTTGCCTCAAGCCCTGGGATTGTATCTCTCCAGCCCTGACATCTCTCCATGGGCTCCCAGTGACTGCAAGGATTAATTTCAAGACCCTTTGTATTGTCCACAAGGCGTTCTGGGGCCTGGGCCCAAAATAGCTTCGGCTCTCCCTCCGTAAATACCTTCCCTCCCGAGCTCTTTGCTCCTCTACCTCTAACTCCCTCAGGTTCAGTCATTTTTCAAAGAAACAAGCAGGGGGTAGATCTCTGTCTTCGGCTGGGGCTGCCCTCTGGAACAGCCTCCCTGCCACTTTGAAACTTGAGGAGAATCATCTCTGGTTCCAGAAGCACCTCAAGACCTTCCTCTTTGCTTCTGCCTTCTCTCCTCCTCTACCCTGCTGATCTGTTCTGTCTCGGCACTGTGCACCAGGTCACCCTCTGACTTTCGGGCCCAGGTACCTCCTCATCCTGCCACCCACCGGCACTGCCTCCTGGCAAATCCTTGCACTGGGGTCTGTATCTGCAATCCTACAGTCTCCCCCCTGTTGTTCTGCACTTATCTGGCACACCCATTCTGTGTGCCCTATACCTAGCACTTGACACTTGCTGGCTGCACTACAGCTGTTTTTGTTGCTCTTATTATTTATTTATTTATGCTTTATTTATTTATTTATTTCTCATTCCTTTACTCCGCACTATTCCACCTCTCCCCCTCCCATACACTTTCCCCTTTTTCCTCTCCCATGTACTTGCGCGTTCTCAATGTCACTGGGCATAATAAGATCGTTGTTTTGTTCTCCCTTGTTCCCCTCCCTTGCCTTATCGTGCTCTGAAAAACTTGTGTAAGAGCGCGATACAAATAAAATATCAATATCAATTATGCGGATGACACACAACTCTCTTTCAGGCTACCCCAGGCCTCTTCCTCCTCCTCGCTCAACTGTTTGTCCGCAATTCAGTCCTGGGGTTCTGCTAATGATCCTTAACCTCTTCAGGTGCCTCCCTCTGGAACAGCCTACCTGCCCCTCTCTGTCTTGAGCCGGACCTCCTTAAGTTCTGAAAACTCCTCAAGACATTCCCCTTCTCTTGTGCTTTCTCCCTCTCCCTTGCTAACCTCATTTCTCTTCTCTCCTGCTTCCCTCTGTCGTTCTCATCCCCTACCTGTTCAGTCAGCTGACTGGTCGCCTGGTGTACCTCCAGAGCCTCACAGGTCCCAGGCTCCCCCGCCAGTCCTCCACTTGCCTCCGGGCCTCCACACTCTGCCTTGCATTACTGCACTCTGAATACTTTCCATGAGAGTGGCATTAGTTTGATTAGGCAGAGAAAGGAATCCAACCATAGGGTTAAGCAGTAGTTTCTGGACCTCAAACCATACTGCTACTCAGTGGAACATCGGAAAGGATGAGATCAAGGGAATGTGGGCTTCCTATCCTCTACCAGTTCCCCTGTGAAGCAGTATGGTCCAACCCGCATAGGGAAAGGGTATGTGAGAAACCTGAAGTTACTCTCACAACCACTCCCTAGGGATCTTCGATTCAGGTTGCCAGGGAAGGGCCATCGCTTTTGGATCCCAACCCTGGGGGCAAGCGAGGGAGGATCACCTGGGTAGAGGGTCCTTGGGGATTGGGGAGAGAGTGCCTGGGCGTGAGACATGCTACCCCCCCCTTTCCCAACACTGACCTACCCTTCCACCAATGGACCCAATGGGGAATAACGTTTACCACCCAACCCGTGATCCAGCGGTAATACCGCCGGATGGGTGGGCGGTAATGCAAATAAAGTTGGGCAGTATCCCAACCGGGATACCGCCCAACTCGTGATGAGGCCCACAGTCATGAGAACTCTAAGGAAGGCCAGATTACCTGTCATCCCTAACAAGTGTAAACTAGCCCAGTCTGCTGTTAAATACCTTGGATTTTTTGTGGGGAATGGTAGAGTTCAACCCCAACAGAAAAAAGTAAGACCTTTCTTGGAAACCTCTACACTTAAAACTAAAAAGGACTTAAGAGCTTTCCGGGGCCTAATAGGGTCTTACCGTAGGTTTATCCAACTGTTTTCTGACAAAACCGCTATACTTACGGATAAACTAAAAACCGCAGAGCGCCAAAAAGTGAAATGGGATGAGGAGGATGATATCTGCTATAATACTTTAAAGCAAACACTATGGGCCTTATTACGAGTATGGAGGTAATGAAAAAAAGGAAGGCGGAATGGCATTACCGGCATCGTTAACAGGTCCGGGCAATTATGACCCGACATCCCGCTAATACCGGCATGGCCCATACCGTGCCCCTTCTTACCGGCATGCGCGCATACACGCACCCCTTCACAGCGCCAATACCGGGATGCCGCTAAAAGGAGGACATCACAAGTTATGCGGGCATGCACTTACCGGCATCCTGAAGGTGGTAATTAGGGCCTGCACGACGGCGGCAATACAGGCATTGTGGACCACCCGCAAATAGCAACCTGCAGTGCAGGCAACTGCCACAGGTGCACACAATCACCACAGGTGGAGCCAATGGAGCCTGTCCCAGTACAAAAGGAGTACACCCACACACCACACCCATTCCTACACCAAAATGATCCCACTAGCTGTTGCAATCATGGGGCTGGAGGACATGCCTATACTGCTACAACTACAGCAACAACAGCAACAACAACAACTACAGCTACAACAACAGGCAGCACAGAGGAGACGCGGGAGGAGAAGGAGGGTGAGACAGGCCCAGCAAGATCCACCAGTGCAGCCAGTGGTACCACGTAGGCAGCCACCAATCCCTCACATCAGACCCAGTCCATTCAATCTAACCCCTGAGCAGATCCACACCCTGTACCGGTTGGACCGGGACACCATCACCACCATAGTGGACATGATACACGACGATATCGTCAGCCTGATAGAAATCCACACTGCCATCCCCCCTCTACTAAAGGTGGTCCCTGTGCTCCACTTCCTGGCCACAGGCACCTACCAGCACACAGTGGGGCAGCTGCATGGCATATCTCAACCACTCTTGTCCCGCATGCTGACCCAAGTGCTAGATGCCCTCCTAAAGCATGCAAGAATCCACATTTACCTACTACGGACTGGCCAGGAGCTCACTGACACCAAAGTAGGCTTCCATGCACTGGCAGGCATGCCTAATTGCGTTGGTGCCCTCAACTGCACCCATGTAGAATTGGTGGCCCCTCATGCCAATGAGGTGGTGTACCGCAATCGCAAGCAATACCACTCAATCAATGTGCAGATGGTATGTGACTCCAGCAATATCATCACACATTGTTGCACCCGATATCCCGGATCTACACATGATGCCCTGGTGCTGCGTAACTCCATGCAACCCCGTTACATGGAGCGACATGCTGGACGACGAGCCTGGCTGCTCAGTATGTTGCCTGGCTGGGCCATGGCAGTGCATCGGGGTAGTGAGGTGGGGGGGATGCATACTCCACCTGGATGGGATGGGGGGGTGCATACTCCATCTGGGTGGTATGGGGCGGATGCATACTCCACCTGGGTAGGATTGGGCGGTGAGTGGACAATGCACTCAGAGCTAAACACTGTTGTCCTGAACATCACAACCTGAACATGACACATCGATGCCATACATAAGAACAATGCCGTACATCAATGACAACATGAAAGACGCACAAGCAGGCCACCATGGGTATGTCAAGCGATGAATGACTAAACATGATTACAACTGTGCCAATGCCTCTAGTGTAATTAGGTACAGAGTAGCATACACTGCAATTATGGGTGGCAAGACATCGTTCTGCATCCACAGTACATCCGCATCAGCATGCAAGTGAACACCCTGCATCATCTGTACAACGCAATCCACACTAGCAGACCATATTGCAGTACACAATGCATCACATGAATCTGTGTGCATACATACAGGGACATGTGCATGTCAACACCAAATAGCTGCGGCCATGGCTGTGAATCCTAAAGGTGCCAGCTTAGATTGACTCACACATACCTCTTTGTGCTCCCATGCAGGTGATGGAGGCTATCCCTTGAAGCTGTAGCTACTTACTGCTGTGCGGAACCCGCATAACAGGCACGAAGAGGAGTACAATCGGGTACATACCCGTACCCGTGTCATGATTGAGCAGACCTTTGGCCTGTTGAAGGCACGGTTCCACTGCCTAAGCAGGTCTGGTGGAGCACTTGTTTATGGCCCTGAGAAAGTGGTAAAGATCACCCCGGTCTGTGTCATGCTGCACAACATGTGCATCCGGAGAAATGTACCACTGCCAGCTGACATTGACATGCATGCACCGGGTGAGGATGATGAGAATGATGATGATGGAGGAGAAGCAGCACCCCTGCCAGTACGTGATGCACAAGATGGCCGTGCTGTACGCCAATCACTGATTGATGATTACTTCTGAACCACAGGGAGGTTGATGGTTATGTGTCAGTGCTACACTGAGTACTGGGACCGTGTGGACATGGACACAGGGGGTGTGGGGAGTTGGGCACAGTGCGCTGTCATGAATTGAATAGACACACACGAAATGAACAATGTACAGGCATTAAATGATATTGGACACAACGGGTGTATTAAGTAAAATTACAAAATAGTGCTTCCTCCCTCCACCACTCACACGCCCTCCCCCCCAAAAACACCCAAACACCCCATACCCCCAACACCCCACACCCCCAATAAACACCCCATACCTCCTAATAAACACCCCCTTAATCCCCTCTACACCACCAACACCACCTCCCCGCTCCCCCATTGTCATCCCACACTATTTCTGGGATTTTCTTGTGTCCGGGGGTAGCATTTCCGTCTGCCTTGCACTGCGCCTTGTCATCCGCACAGGGCTGGAGGGAGCAGAGCTTGCAGGTGTGGACGATGGGGTGGATGCGGATAGGAATTGCACCGCTGGTGCAGGTTGTTGGCACTGCATGTGTTGGAGCATGCTGGTTAGGACCTGTGTGACGACCCCCAAACTGTCACGGATCATGATTGCACTTGAATTTATGGCCGCAATGGTCCCAGCATTGGCCTCACGGATCTCTTGGCATGTTTCCTTGCCATCAGCCACATATTGACACATCAGCTCGATCGAGTCCTGCCGGGCCTCTACCCTCGACAGGCGTGCCTCGATATCAGTGGGGGCTATGGAGGTAGAGGGTGCTGCGGCTGGGTGAGCCACTGCAGGGCTGACCTCTGGGGTGGTTGTGAGTTCTGGACTGTGCAGAAGAACCACAGAATCCAGCATGGGGCTGGACAGTGTGCCCTGAGTGGTGTGTTGGGGGGGTGGACAGTGTTAAGAAAGGAAGAAGGCAATTAATATGGCAAGGGAAATGTGCACGGAATCGCACAGTGAACAACTTTGAATCTAACAACATGCATACAATACCCAAGACTCGTGTATACTAAAACCCAGGAGTGCAAATAGAGTGAAACAATAATACCAATATAAGAAAAGGGATGTGGGGTAAGCACTTAGAACCTCCTTATGACTGAAAGGAAAGGCGGCAAACTCCTTACCCACTGTGCTATTACAGATACTGACAGCGCTAAGCCCACACAGAGGGCAAGCAAGGACAGGATCTGTGAGCTGACACTCTGATGATTCTGAATAAGGAACTTAGAAAAGGTACTCATGAGGACCGGAAAAGACCACTTAAATGTCAGTAAACCCACAAACCCAGTTGATCAAACAGGGACCCAGAAGGCTGTAACAGCAATGGGTGGAGGATAACTAAATACATAAGACCCAAGTCAAGGGGCAAGTAGGAATTGTGATTATAGAATAGTGAGGAAAACAAAAAGCATTCACACAGGGACTAGTTACTACAGCACCCCATACCTAATAATCAATGGGAAATAAATGCAGAAGTGCAATGGAAAACATGGAATGGATCCCAATAGAAATTAAGGATCAGGAGCAGGGAAAATGATATCACAAAAGGAAACCTTTCCCACCCACCCAAGGAGAAAAGGCAGGAAGCTAAATCTATAAAGGGAAAGACTAATGCATCAAGTTTTTCAGTAGCAAAGGACAGCATCAAAGAAACAGAGAACACAGGCAAATTGGGCAGCATCAAAGGGTAAAGCACAGAGAAAGGCTGCCTGCAGACAGAGGAAGACAGAAAGGGAAATCCAGAAAGCAGAAATCAATTAAGCACATAAATCCAAAATCCAGGGCAGAGGAACAAGAAACAGGAACTAGGAACTAGGCACAAAAGCTAGGAACAAGGGACCAGTCACAACAGGAACACTGCAACAATGACCAGCGCTGGACTGAAGCAAACTGAGGCTTTTAAAGCTGCTTAACGAGCACACCCCTCAGGTTTTGCAGCCTGCTGCACCTGCAGCCACAGGTGTTGCCTATCCTCCGCCCAACCTTGTCCTGCAAGGGAGGAGGTGAAGCAGTGAGCCAGGCATTCTGGGAAGCATAGTCATTAGATTAAAGTAGCATGCTGGCTGCCAAAAACCTGGAATGGATCCAGAAGGGAAGTAACTTGGAAAATAAGGTTTTAGCGTTCCCAATTCATCACAGCACTGTAGCATAAGGTTCGGAGGAAATGTCCAGTAGGGAATAAACCCCAAAACATGCCCCCAAGTGATGGAAACGGGAGCGAAGGGAGCGAGCCGTGACAGTATACCCCCTCCCACGGCCGACTCCAGGCGACCGTCACCCGCACAAAACATCTTCCTTCCATGACAGGAGCGCTTTGTCTTCGGAGGTGGCACTGACGGAAACGATGACCCACGGGCAAAAGCAGAGGGACTGGAATGAATAGAATCAGGCCGCAGTCTAGAAGAGCCATAGGCAGGTTTTCGGTGAGGAAGAGACTCATGGGTCGGAGAAAGGCATGAAGGACTTGCAGGACCCGAAGCAGAGTTGGAAGGTCCAGGAAGCTCAGACACTGGGAGCGAACACTCATACATCATTGAGGAGGGAGGCAGGCTGGTGCAACATGCTTTAGGCAATGGTAGATGCTCTGGTAGCCTCCCTGCCGAGAGCGGACACACAGGAGGTGAGAAAATAGCAGGTTTCAGGAAATGTTCATGTTCAGAAAAAGAACGTGGCGGCCGAGGTAGAGGTTCGGATCTTCTCCCGTCATCCATCTGGGTAAAGGCCTGTGGTTGAGGGTGACCAAGGTTCGACTGCATCTGTTCCACGCCTTGGGGGCCTGGAAGTCCAATGGGTTGTACGAGGCTGGCACTCCTGGTGTCAGTCATGTAGCCACCTTGTTGCACGTGGGATACAACCGCAGGGACGTTTGGCATACCGATAGGAGTGATAGACGCAGAACTTGGTAAATCAGGCACACTCGCAGCAGGAGCAATAACAGGCACATCTTGAACTGCAGCAGTCATACCCTTCCTTTGGCTACTTGCACCCGACTGGTGCTGCAGCTGGGGGGCTGTGCCCGTCCCCTCCCTCAGGCTCATGTGGGATCCGGCAACAAGAAAGCTGTGAAGCGGCTGATTCAAACCGGCCCCCAAATGCGAACCGTCCAGCCCGCTATCCTGGTCGGCTACTTGTTCGGTGACTGGGCCAATGCGGATGGTATCCGTCTCCCTCTCGTAACACTCCTGGTAAGTCCAACGGCCTCGCATGTAAGGCCCTCCCGAGTCATGATCCAGCTTGATGTTTCGGAAGAGAGAGCTGGCAGAAGTCTCAGACTCAGATGTTGCATATTCGGGAGGCGCTGATGCTACAGTCAAGCAGTTGGGAGAATCAACTTGTGTAAAAGGCAGGCATTCTGGTGATCCCCCTGAATGATAAGAAGGGCTGGCTGGATGTTCATCCGTAATAAATGGTTGGGATTCAGGAGGTAACTCTGAAGTAGAAGAATATGCAACATGATCAGACAGAGTAGACAGTTGGACCTCCGATATTGGCAGCGAGGCTGAGCAGGATACAGGTCTCTCATGAACTGAAGCCAAACTAGCAGTAGGCTCTGGGACTGAAGACATGCACTCAGGATGTGCTACCGGAGGCTCCATGGCTGGAGGATAATCCGCTGGATGAGTCACTGTAGCCGAAAACAGGCATGCCAGAGGAAATTCTGAGGCTGAGGGCATGCAAGCTGGAGCCGTCTCGTTAGCTGAAGACAAACTTGTCAAGGTCTTTGGCTCTGACCACGTACATGGTGAAGGCTCTTGAGTGACTGGCAGACATAGCAATTGTTCATTGATTGAAGACACGTGTGTCAACGATGACTGCAGAGCCGTGGACTGGATAATCGAAAAGTCAATGGTTGTAGGAGGACAGACTGAAGTCCCAGAAGTCGACAGACACATTTGTGGCACAGGAATGGAAAGCACCTTTAGGGCGGTTGACTCCTTGGCACCAGTAACCAAAGACTGAGCTGTACCCATGCCGTCCCTCTCCTTAGTGGATGACACAGAGTCTCTTCCTTTGTAGAAGTCAAAATCAACCAGAGGAATCACATAGTAAAGTCTCTGTTAATCAGGATTTCTTCAAATGTCCATTCCTCTGTCTTAGCTTCTGAAAGTGGCATATTAACAATCAACAGTTCAGGAATCGCCTGCCGGGTCTTTGGTTCAGTATACTGTGGAATGAGTCCATCAAAACAAGAATTCTGTACTGTCTTTGACTGTTCGTTGTGACAAAAATTGGCAGAAGGAGGAGCGAACACAGAGGTAGCATCGTTTTCCACATCAGCTTGAATGTCTACTTCAGTCTCAGCAGCTAGATCAAGGGCAGAACCTAAGCCTACAGTAGTGACTGATTCTGTGTATGCCACCATTGTGGATTGTGTTTGGAAATCATAAGCATGTATGTGTTCAAGCTCAGAATTATGACAAACTGCTACACAGGAAATCTTAGGTAAAGGAGTGGCTTGTAAATCTTTAGCTAAAAGCAATTCCTGACAAACGGTAGAACAATTGTCAGAACCTGTGCCCTGAATAAGTGCTGTGCTAGAAAAAGGACTTTCACTCCCAATAGATTTTACATATTGACAAGTATCATGACCTACAAAAATCTCCACACTCATGGACTGAACAGTATTCACTTCATCAACTGATAAAGTTTGAGGTGTATTCAGAAAAGACTAAGGTTTTATTCTCCTCTTGTAAAGTAATGTATTCTTGTTTTAACTCCTCAAGTTCAGCTTTTAGCATGCCCCGCCTTAACTGTGCATCCCTATCAGTAGGCACAGGGGAAGGCATGGTGGCATCAGGGCTGGATCCTGCCCTAGCCATCCGGATGTGCACTGATTGTACATTGTCATTTACTGCTTGCAGGTTTTGTGATCTATACTCTCTCTTATCGACTTGGTCTGTGTTTCCCTTAAGCAGACTATTGGCATCAGACCTCTTGGCATTAGAGACTACAGTAAGTACTTGTGCAGAGGAGTAAGCTGTAGACTGAGGGCTGAAAACAGAAGATATTCAAGGAACCCCTCCATTCTTTATGTTTGAATCATGAAACTGTTCAATCTGAGATAAAGCACAACCGGAATCATGGGGTTCAACAACAGAGGTACTCGTGTGTAATAGATCTAGCAGTGTGTTGTTTTCAGCTGCTAAGGCTTGTGCGGACATAGAATCTGGATCAAAATTAAAGACAGAACTAGGATCAGGCAATGTACGATGGGCCATCCTGTGGGAGAAATACTTTGCACGTAAATACCCATTCGTGACAAGGAGTTCATTTAAGTCAGGATCAGTGATTTGATTGTCACAGGTAAACGTAAGGGAAGCTTTCTGTACAAACTTGTTAGTGGCCTTGCTGCCCTTCTTTCTTAAAGTGGCCATATTCAAACGGGAATAACGGCTGGTCATTCTGTTAAGAAAGGAAGAAGGCAATTAATATGGCAAGGGAAATGTGCACGGAATCGCACAGTGAACAATTTTGAATCTAACAACGTGCATATAATACCCAAGACTCATGTATACTAAAACCCAGGAGTGCAAATAGAGTGAAACAATAATACCAATATAAGAAAAGGGATGTGGGGTAAGCACTGAGAACCTCCTTATGACTGAAAGGAAAGGCGGCAAACTCCTTACCCACTATGCTATTACAGATACTGACAGCGCTAAGCCCACGTAGAGGGCAAGCAAGGACAGGATCTGTGAGCTGACACTCTGGATGATTCTGAATAAGGAACTTAGAAACAGTACTCACGAGGACCGGAAAAGACCACTTGAATGTCAGTAAACCCACGAACCCAGTTGATCAAACAGGGACCCAGAAGGCTGTAACAGCAATGGGTGGAGGATAACTAAATACATAAGACCCAAGTCAAGGGGCAAGTAGGAATTGTGATTATAGAATAGTGAGGAAAACAAAAGGCATTCACACAGGGACTAGTTACAACAGCACCCCACACCTAAATAATTAATGGGAAATAAATGCAGAAGTGCAATGGAAAACATGGAATGGATCCCAACAGAAATTAAGGATCAGGAGCAGGGAAAATGATATCACAAAAGGAAACCTTTCCCACCCATCCAAGGAGAAAAGGCAGGAAGCTAAATCTATAAAGGGAAAGATTAATGCATCAAGTTTTTCAGTAGCAAAGGACAGCATCAAAGAAACAGAGAACACAGGCAAATTGGGCAGCATCAAAAGGTAAAGCTCAGAGAAAGGCTGCCTGCAGACAGAGGAAGACAGAAAGGGAAATCCAGAAAGCAGAAATCAATTAAGCACATAAATTCGAAATCCAGGGTAGAGGAACAAGAAACAGGAACTAGGAACTAGGCACAAAAGCTAGGAACAAGGAACAAGGGACCAGTCACAACAGGAACACTGCAACAATGACCAGCGCTGGACTGAAGCAAACTGAGGCTTTTAAAGCTCCTTAACGAGCACACCCCTCAGGTGTACCGCCTGCTGCACCTGCAGCCACAGGTGTTGCCTATCCTCCGACCAACCTTGTCCTGCAAGGGAGGAGGTGAAGCAGTGAGCCAGGCATTCTGGGAAGCATAGTAATTAGATTAAAGTAGCATGCTGGCTGCCAAAAACCTGGAATGGATCCGGAAGGGAAGTAACTTGGAAAATAAGGTTTTAGCGTTCCCAATTCATCACAGCACTGTAGCATAAGGTTCGGAGGAAATGTCCAGTAGGGAATAAACCCCAAAACATGCCCCCAAGTGACGGAAAAGGGAGCGAAGGGAGCGAGCCGTGACAGACAGGGGGCTTTGGGTGCGGGGACATTCCACATGGATTGTGCCATCTTCCACATCTACATCGCTGAGTGGGGCTGTGGCTGCTGCCTCACCCACTGAACTTGTGGCAGCAGACTGGGTGCCATCAGCCTCCCCTTGAGCTGTTGTTGGAGGTCAGTAGTCGCAGTCTCGTCCGCTGCTGTGGGTTCCTCATGAGCCTGCCTGGCCTGTGCAAGTGCCCTGGGTTGCACTGTGGGCCGCGGTGCTGCCCCGGAGGTGGAATGGCCAGTGCCCTGTGGTCTGGCCCTGGATGTAGATGGCCTTGGGGCAGTGTCCTGACTTTCCCCTTCTGCATCAGTGCCTGTGGGGGAAGAAGAGATGCAGGGCATCAGTGATGATGTTACATGCAAGATGCATGAGTTGGTGCTGTACAGTATTTCATTTCGCATGCATTGCAATCTTATAGGTGTGTCACACAAGGTAGGGGGGCATATTGCCATAAGCCGTGGCGTCTCCATCCGGCACAGATGCATACCAGGTCACATGCCATTGTATTGAGGTTTGTTTGATGTATGACATGCAAATGGTCCCTGTGTGTTGGGTGTCTGTGTTACGCTCACCTGGCTCCCACAGAGGCGTCGATCTGAACTGGACAGCTGCGGTCTCCACCAGTGTGACGCGTAGGGCCGAGATGATGGACTGGACTGGCCCACCTAGCTTCGTTTGCTTGGCCCGTAGGAATATTCTTCTGTAAATGCAGAAAGGGAATTAACCACCCGTGGTGTTGAGCAAATCCCCCCACCCCCTGCTGTTCTCCCCACAGATTACCTTTGATGTCCCCTCTTATAGTCTCACCTGATGGTTTGAAAAGATGAGCTCTCCATCCTGCATTGAGCACATTGAGCGCAGGGGCGCGTTGATAACCAGTTGCTTCACTGGCTCGAAGGAATTGGTGAGTTCCAGAACAATATTGACTCCGAAAAGTATGTAGTTCGTAAGAGTTCACATGTCTGACTTTCACTCTTGTCCGATTCCTTACAGTTTTTAGCTTGACCCCAGCGAAGAGTTCCTCGTGGTAGCTGACGAAGTTCAGGTAAGGATTTGGCTTATGCTACACAGTTCAATAAAATATGGCCAGAATGTAACCTGTTGCTTGCTCCCTTATTCAGGTGTGGAGAGAAAACATGAAGTTCGGGGAATAATGCCTCCGGCGGTAAAATTAGGTAAGTCTATTGTGGTGAAAAGAGTTCCCCTTGTTTGTCCCTTCGTTTCACCTTGTTGTCCTTTTGTTCCCCTTTGGGGCTGGGGTACGGCGAGGATGCAATGGAGACTGCGCTGACCCGTGAAGAGGAATAGTACCCCCGGCGGTAATCAGGTAAGTCTATTGGGGGTAGTTACTATTGCCTCTGTTTCTTCCCTTGGCTCACCTTTGCTGTTCTTGTGTTCCCCTTAGGTGCCAGAGCGCGGCGGGAACGTGCAGAAGGATGCGGTGGACCGTGAGGATGCTGCGAAGGCCTATGAGTTCAGCTCGGCACTGCAGCAGGCGAGGCGGCACGCGTAAAATGCTTCTTTCTTCCAGCTCGAAGGTGCAGTGGATCCGGAATTCAGGTAAGGATCGAAGGTTTTGCTCTTATTCTAACTTCTTCTCCTTCTGTTCCTCCCTTTTTCTAGGAGCTGCAGACTCGAGGCGGGCGTGGCAGAAGACTGGATGCAGGCTTGCAGACACGGTGAGCGTTACGCTGCTGGATGCAGAATAACGTGAAGCGTGTGCTGCTCTTCGGGCGTGGTTTAAATAGCCTCCAAAGTAGTCCCAGGTAAGTATTCCTCCCCAGCCCCACCCAAGTAAAAAATAGTCCCAAGGTAAAATAGTCCCTTCCAAGCCTCATTTAGCTTGGAGCTCTGCAGCATGGTCTGCATCAGGTAAGCTTGCAGCATGGTCTGCCTCAAGTAAGTTCTACTCTATGAGCCTGGCGCCTATGGCGCCAGGACTGACTCTCCATATGAGCCTGGCTCCATAGGCGCCAGGACCGCACCCAAACAGCCCCTAGCAGGGGTTTTTGGGCTTGCTCAAAATAACTTGATGCCTGCTTCCGGGGTTGCTGGACCTGGTCTGGTGCCCCGGGGGTAGGCATCATGACAGCACTCCCCCCCAAGGCCCCTCCTAAAGTTGTTCTTCCCTGTGGTTTTGGTTTGTCTGCCAAATTTCGGTGGAATCTTTTCACCAATCGAGGTGCATGCACATGGTCACTAGGTTCCCAAGATCTTTCCTGTGGTCCGTAACCTTTCCAGTCGATTAAATAAAAAAGTTTTGACTTCACCATCTTGGAGTCCAGGATGTTCTTAACTTCAAATTCAGGTTCCCTGTCTATAAGGACGGGGTCTGGTGGCTTGGTTAGTCTTGTCCCTGGTTGCACTAGCTTCAAAAGTGACACATGAAAGATGGGATAAATTTGCATATTAGCAGGTAAGTCCAACTTGACGGCCACCGGGTTGATAATGGCCTTAATAGAGTAAGGTCCCAAATATCTAGGGTTAAAGGTCCGCGTTCCCTTGAGAGATATGTGTTTTGTGGCCAACCATACTTGGTCCCCTATCTGGTACTGTGGAGTATCACTTCTATGCCGATCAGCATCTTTCTTATATTTCTCCTTCGCCTGTTTTAAATGTGCAGTTGCCTCCTTAAAGGCTTGTGTAATCGTAGCGTGTAGATGGTCCACTGCGGGCATTTCTAAGTGTTGGGGTGAGTCAAGGTCTGAGGTTCGAGGGTGGTGCCCATATAGGGTATAAAAGGGGCTTTGTCCGGTTCCAGAATGTACTGAATTATTTTATGCATATTCGGCGATCCAAAGAATGTCCTTCCAATTACTCTAAGTCTGATGTAACATACAACGCAGGTATTGTTCAAGAGTCTGGTTGGTCCTCTGCGTTTGACCATCGGTCTGGGGGTGGTGACTGGTCGATAATCTCACATCGATTTGCGCTAATTGACAACATTTCTTCCAAAAATGTGAAATGAATTGACTGCCCCGGTCAGAGACCAACACGGATGGATATCCATATATGCGAACAATGTTTTCGAGGAATTCTTTGGCTAGGATTGAGGCTGAAGGTAGTCCTTTTAAAGGAATAAAGTGGGCCATCTTGGAAAAAAGATCCACAACAACTAGAATGGTGTTAAACCCATTACAAGGAGGTAGATCGGTAATAAAGTCTAACGATAATGTGTGCCATGGTGTAGGCGGAATGTCTAAAGGTTGTAAGAGTCCAGCTGTTTTTTTCTTTTGACTTTTGTTTTGGGCGCAAATGCCACAAGACATCACAAATGATTTAATATCCTTTCGCCAGGTGGGCCACCAGAGTTGTCTTTTAATTTTAGCTTCAGTTTTTGCAATACCTGGGTGCCCTTCCATTAGGGCATCATGATAACGGGAAATGACTAGCTCTTGTAGTTCCTTTTGTGGCAGAAATAGCCGCCCTTGGTAATAAGGCAGGTCATTGGTGACAGAGTAGTCCGGGCCTTTCTTTACCCAGTCCTGCAGTGCTGTAGAATCAAGGAGTTGCTGGATCTTTACCTGAATGTCCTCTAGTGTCTGTAGAGTAGTCATTCCAAGAATCCTTTGTTCGGAAATTATAGGTACTGGTTGTGGGTTCACTTCTGCCTCTCCCATCCCTATTCGGGATAAGGCGTCTGCTTTACCATTCTTACAACCTGGTCGATAGGTTATCACGAAATCAAACTCGGCAAAGAACAATGCCCATCGGAGTTGACGTGACAATTGGGCCTTGGCTGTTTTTAAATACTGTAAGTTCCGGTGATCGGTGATCACAGTAATGGTATGCCTGGCATTGAGAAGATAGTGCTGCCAAGCCTTGAAGGCGGATTTAATGGCTAATAACTCCTTGTCGGTAACCGCATAGTTTAACTCGGGTGCCAAGAACTTTCTGGACCAAAATGCTACTGGGTGAAGCTGGCCAGTTTCAGGGTCCTTTTGAGACAGGACAGCTCCCATGGCTAGACTGTATGCATCAGTTTCCACTATGTATGGAAGTTCAGGGCGCGGGTGCTTTAACACAGGTGCAGACGTGAAATTTGCTTTCAGCTCTTGGAAGGCTTTTGCAGCTTCTTCAGTCCACATAAAGCATTTATTTTTTTGCAAGAGTGCTGTGATGGGATGTACGACATGTGAAAAATCTGGGATGAATCTGCGGTACAAATTGGCAAAGCCGAGCATGCTTTGTACTCCTTTAACTGAACTTGGTGATGGCCACTTAAGGATTGCGTCCACCTTTCGTGAGTCCATTCGGACTCCCTTTGGGGTCGGGATAAACCCAAGGAATTCAACTTCTGTGGCATGAAAAACACATTTTTCTAGTTTCGCATATAGTTTGTGCTGGCGCAATTTCTCAAGGACTGCTCGGACGTGCTTCACATGGTCAGATTCTGAAGAGGAGTATACTAGAATATCATCGATATACACGACAACAGAAACATCAATGAGTTCACGAAGGACATCGTTCATGAAGTATTGGAAGGCTGCTGGTGCATTGCACAACCCAAAAGGCATCACCTGGTATTCGAATAACCCATACTTAGTGCGGAAAGCAGTCTTCCATTCGTCGCCCTCTTTTACACATACCAGATGGTATGCCCCCCGGAGATCTAATTTAGTGTATATACAAGCGTCCTTCACTTGGTCTAGTAGTTGAGGGATCAGAGGCAATGGGTATCAGTTCTTAACTGTTATCTGGTTCAATGCGCGGTAGTCTATGCACATTCTAAGGTCACCTTTCTTTTTGGGCATGAAGAACAAAGCTGAAGATGCAGGGGACTTGGATGGGCGAATAAAGCCATTGGCAAGGTACTGGTCTAAGTATTGTCGTAGGTGAAGGTTCTCAGGTTCCGTAAGGGCATAGATCCTGCTACAAAGGGGTTGTGCACCGGGCATGAGATCGATTTGACAATCGTACGATCTGTGAGGAGGTAAGGTGTTTGCCTGTTCCTTTTGGAAGACATCCTGGAATTCTTGGTATTCTGGAGGTAGTTGCATGACTGCTGTGGTTACTGTGGCCAGGCCTGCGTTCTGATTTTTCTTTGGGTAACAGGTTTGTGCACAATCCGGGAAGGTTATTCTCTTCTCTCGCCAATCAATCCAAGGATTATGTGTTTCCAACCAAGGTATCCCCAGTATTATTTGGAACTGTGGGGCTGGGGCTTTGATTAGATCAAACACAATAGTCTCTCGATGCCCATCCTGACCCAATAGTGTCATCTCTGCGGTGGAATGAGTTACAGGCCCAGAGGCAATTTCAGTTCCATCGACTGTGGTGATGACATCTGAGGTGGTTTTTCGGCAGAGAGGTAGATTCATCCTGGAAGCCAATTCATAGTCCACATAGTTTCCTATGGCCCCGCTATCAATGTATGCCCTTACTGCGTGCATACGCGATGGCTGCCCTGGATCTACGAGAACCATTGGTATGATGAAATGCAAGGTCTGAGTATCCTTCTTCAAGCTCGGCAAGCGGACCTCTACGCTTGTCGGGCGTGGTCGTTTCCCGAGTCTGACTCCATATGGCTTTTATCAGCAGCTCCTACCACCCTTTTGGGTGGTTTTACAGGACAATCCCGTAGAAAATGCCCAGACGTTCCACAATATAAACACAATTGCATTTGCCGTCTCCTTTGTCTTTCCTTCTGGGTTAAGGGTCCTTTAACCCCTCCGATTTGCATGGGTTCTGAAGCATCTGCTCCTTTGAGGTTAGTGTGGGTTTTGACCAACACCCGATTCTCAAACTTGGCTCGATCAGCCTTTCTGTTCTGAAGTCTGTGATCTAACTGGACCACTAAGTCTATATATTCAGCGCAGTCTTGAGGTGGGCTCACGACTTGAGCCAAGACATCCTTGAGTTCTCCTCGAAGCCCTCGATGAAATAACGTGATTCGTTTTACCTGAGGCCATCCAGTTTCCACTATCAACCTATTAAAGGTCGCGATGTAGGATAGAAGGTCCTGGTTATCCTGTCGTAGGGACAAAAGTTCGTTATCCAGGGCCTGTCCTTGGGAGTGCCGGGCAAATAGTCTTTCCATGCTAGTTTGAAAGCCCTGAAAATCCCGAAGAATTGGGTCATCCTGAGTAACTAGTGGAATTGACCAATCAGCTGCACTGCCGCTGAGATATGACAATACAAAGGCTACCTTGGCTTGATCGTTTGGGAAGGCTCCAGGTCTGCATAAAAAGTGTAAGCGGCATTGGTTCATAAACACGGCGAACCTTTTGGGGTCTCCGGGAAAGCGTTCGGGTGGAGCTAATGGAATATTTCCTGGTAGGTTTATTTGCACAGGGTTACTCGATAACACAGGACCTGGATTTCCCCCGGAACCAGGTAGGGGTGCTTGTCCAGCCTGGCTTTGCAATAGTTGCCTAGCAAGGTCATCAGTTCGCTCCTTTGACAAAATCCATTCTCTCCTAAGAGCATTGGTTTCTTGACTGGCGGAATGCACTTCACCCCTCAGTTCCCCTAGTAATAGGGCCAATTGGTTAGTCTCTGAGGTATCCATAACGCCCAGGTGGGAATTTGTGGGTAGGCTTTGCGTTCTGTTACGCTCACCTGGCTCCCACAAAGGCGTCGATCTGAACTGGACAGCTGCGGTCTCCACCAGTGTGACGCGTAGGGCCGAGATGACGGACTGGAATAGGCCCAACTAGCTTCGTTTGCTTGGACGTAGGAATATTCTTCTGTAAATGGAGAAAGGGAATTAACCACCTGTGGGGTTGAGCGTAAATCGCCCCAACTCCCGCTGTTCTCCCCACAGATCACCTTTGATGTCCCCTCTTATAGTCTCACCTGATGGTTTGAAAAGATGAGCTCTCCATCCTGCATTGAGCGCAGGGGCGCGTTGATAACCAGTTGCTTCACTGGCCCGAAGGAATTGGTGAGTTCCAGAACAATATTGACTCCGAAAAGTATGTAGTTCGTAAGAGTTCACATGTCTGACTTTCACTCTTGTCCGATTCCTTGCAGTTTGCAGCTTGACCCCAGCGAAGAGTTCCTCGTGGTAGCTGACGAAGTTCAGGTAAGGATTTGGCTTATCCTACACAGTTCAATAAAATATGGCCAGAATGTAACCTGTTGCTTGCTCCCTTATTCAGGTGTGGAGAGAAAATATGAGGTTCGGGGAATAATGCCTCCGGCGGTAAAATTAGGTAAGTCTATTGTGGTGAGAAGAGTTCCCCTTGTTTGTCCCTTCGTCTCACCTCGTTGTCCTTTTGTTCCCCTTAGGGGCCGGGGTACGGCGAGGATGCAATGGAGACTGCGCCGCCCGTGAAGAGGAATAGTACCCCCGGTGGTAATCAGGTAAGTCTATGGGGGGTAGTTACTATTGCCTCTGTTTCTTCCCTTGGCTCACCTTTGCTGTTCTTGTGTTCCCCTTAGGTGCCAGAGTACGGCGGGAACGTGCAGAAGGATGCAGTGGATTGTGAGGATGCTGCGAAGGCCGGTGAGTTCAGCACGGCGCTACAGCAGGCGAGGCGGTGCGCGTAAAATGCTTCTTTCTTCCAGCTCGAAGGTGCGGTGGATCCGGAATTCAGGTAAGGATTGAAGGTTTTGCTCTTATTCTAACTTCTTCTCCTTCTGTTCCTCCCTTTTTCTAGGAGCTGCAGACTCGAGGCGGGCGTGGCAGAAGACTGGATGCAGGCTTGCAGACACGGTGAGCGTTACGCTGCTGGATGCAGAATAACGCGAAGCGTGTGCTGCTCTTCGGCATGGTTTAAATAGCCTGCAAAGTAGTCCCAGGTAAGTATTCCTCCCCAGCCCCACCCGAGTAAAAAATAGTCCCAAGGTAAAATAGTGCCTTCCAAGCCTCATTTGGCTTGGAGCTCTGCAGCATGGTCTGCATCAGGTAAGCTTGCAGCATGGTCTGCCTCAGGTAAGTTCTACTCTATGAGCCTGGCGCCTATGGCACCAGGACTGACTCTCCATATGAGCCTGGCGCCATATGCGCCAGGACCGCACCCAAACAGCCCCTAGCAGGGGTTTTTGGGCTTGCTCAAAATAACTTGATGCCTGCTTCCAGGGTTGCTGGACCTGGTCTGGTGCCCCGGGGGTAGGCATCATGACAGCCTGTTGGTAATGGGATTGGCATACTGCATGCATTTCATTGTGGCAGGGTTTGGGCCTCCATCTGGACATGGATCTGTATATGTGTGTATGATGGGCCATGCATTGGCTTGGCTTGGCTCACTTTCACATCAGTTGTACTACGTCATGGTTTGGCCTACTGGGGTTTGCAGGGTCACTTACCTCCATCTCCTGATGTTGCGGCACCCGTCTCCATTTTGCCGAAGCCCTCTATGGACTCCATTTGGGTGGAGGTTTCTTCCCAGCGCATCAGTTTCACGATTGCTGGACAGGATGTTCCGGACCCTGAGACGGAGGTCGTCCCATCTTTTTTTACAGTCTTTGACTGTGCGGGGGGTGGTGCTAACCGCTGACACCTTGCGTGCAACCTCCTCCCAGATTTCTTTCTTGCGCATCTGAACTTCCCTTTTGAGGTTGTTAGCAAAAACCTCTTCTGCATGGGCTGCAAGGGTATCAGCCAGCATGTTTAGCTCCTCATCGGAGAAGCGCTTCTTGCACAGGCAGGGGTTGTTTTACGGGTAGCCTTCGACATGCTGGGTGGTATGGCACTGCTCTCTCCTCTGTATAACTGCGGATTGGGAGGATGGCAATGGATTGTGTTTTTAATGATGGCCGCCGGTATTACGAGCCCGGTATTAGCATGATGTTATTATCAGGTCGTTATTAAGGGGTTGCTCCTTGGTGGAGGTGGTATCGGTGGGTCCCGTGATGCCGTTATTGGGGGGTTGGTGGTACTTTAGCGGCATGGCGGTGCAGCCACTACCAGCATGGGGATTCGCGCGTGCTCGCGCACTCGTAATCAGCCACTATTAGCGGCGTCAAGGGAGCACGGACCCGCTACTACCTCCATGCCGGTAATGTGATTCTCGTAATGAGGCCCTATGTCAGGGACCCATTTTAAAAGTGGCCGATATTCCATCTTAAATACTACTTACTGTGGATGACTTATTACAGACCACTTTCCATTAGTCTCGGTAAGCCAGAGAAAGGAATCAAACCATAGGGTTATGCAGTGGTTTCTGGGCCTCAAACCATACTGCTACTCAGTGGAACATCAGAAAGGATGAGAGCAAGGGAATGTGGTCTTCCTCTCCTCTCCCAGTTCCCCTGTGAAACAGTACGGTCCAACCCGCATAGGGAAAGGGTATGTGAGAAACCTGAAGTTACTCTCACAACCACTCCCTAGGGATCTTCTATTCAGGTTGCCAGGGAAGGGTCATCGCTTTTGGATCCCAACCCTGGGGGCAAGCGAGGGAGGATCACCTGGGTGGAGGGTCCTTGGGGATTGGGGAGAGAGTGCCTGGGCGTGAGACATGCTATCCCCCTTTTACCAACACTGACCTACCCTACCTTTCCTCAGCCTTCATGGCTTATATACAATCCCAACCCATACTTACCCATTCACCCCTACTTGGTACTGAGACGAAGAAGATGGCACACTTCCCATGTGAACACCACTCGAGTCTGCATCTTGGGAGGATAGCTCAGGCACAACGTGCTCGTCTTGGAGCAAGATGACACGGAGCACCACAGGTGTGATCCCCGGGACCACGCTTAGAAACCTCTGGTTATTAAGCGTGTTATAAATAACCTATCATATCATAGTACTAGGTGGAAGAAGAGGGGTATGCAGGCACCCCTACTGAAGGTCAGACATGTTGTCATGCCCGCGCCGCTGGCGCACGCATTGGCAACCATCATGGACTACTTGGTACTCATTGATCCTTCTAATACCCTTTGAACAACTCCTATTCACGCCTTGGTCTTTTATTTCCATTTGCTCAACGTTGGTTCTTTCTTATTTTATTCAATTAACTACATTTACCATAATGCACCTGGCTACAGTCCTCAATTCCTGGCTATTCTTATTCATCGTTATTGGGACCACAATCCCCAGAAGCCCTAGCGGCCAGTGTTGCTTCCCCCTGCTCAGGACCAGAGAGGGAGGAGGCAGATTGTCTTCAGGTGTGCTGCTCCAGGTGCTGTCAATTAGCCTGCCTCAGAACAGGGCAGGGCTGTATATAAGCAGCTGCCTGCAGGAGCACAGTGTCTTGCATCTTGAGATCTCTCCGCTCCTGTTTGCCTTGACCCTCTACTTTGTATGCTGTTCCTGTTGCTGCATTATCCTGTTTTGATCCAGTGCCCTTTCCGGGCTCCCTGCCTTGCAGCTGATCTCGCTCCGCTGCCTTCTACCTACAGCCCTTGTCCTCCGGGCTTCGTGCCTTGCAGCCTACTACAGTCCTCTGCAGCCCTCTACAGTCAGCGGCCCTGCTCATCTGGGCTCACTCCTTGCTGCCCTGCTCATCTGGGCTCCTTGCCTTGCAGCCTGCCTCACTCCGGCTGCCTACAGTCCTTGTCATCTGGGCTCCTTGCCTTGCAGCCTGCCTCACACCGGCTGCCTACAGTCCTTGTCCTCTGGGCCCCCTGCCCTGCAGCCTGCCTCACTCCGGCTGCCTACAGTCCTTGTCCTCTGGGCCCCCTCCTTACAGCCTGCCTCACTCCGGCTGCCTACAGCCCTTGCCCTCTGGGCTCCCTACCTTGCAGCTTGCAACCCTCTGTTGTCTCCAAGCCCTTGTCCTCTGGGCTCCCTACCTTGCAGCCTGCACCTCTTCGCTGCCTGCAGCCCTTGTCCTCTGGGCTCCTTCCTTGCAGCCTGCTCCCTCCGCTGCCTACAGCCCGTGTCCTCTGGGCTCCTTCCTTGCAGCCTGTCTCCCTCCGCTGCCCACAGCCCTTGTCCTCTGGGCTCCCTGCCTTGCGGCTTGCTACACTCCTCTGCCTTACAGCCTGTTTTACACTTAGCTGCCTACGGCCCTGCTCCTCTGGGCTCCCTACCTCGCGGCCCTATTCTTTTGGGCTCTCTGTCTGTCGCCTACTACTAATCTCTCTGTGTCCTGTTCTTCTGGACTCCCTGCCTTGCAGCCTACTACAGTCCTCCGCAGTCCACTACAGTTTGCCTGCACCTAGTGCCACTCTTGACTGCAGACCTGCTTCCTACTTTGCAGTCCTTCTGTTTTCCTGACTGCTGCTCCCTTGTTCTCTTCCTTGAGTCCTCTGTACTCCACCTTTGTTTATTTACTTCAGTCTGTCTTTCCTTCTTTTCCTTCTGCTAGATTGCTCATTGACTTCCTCTTCACTGGATATATCTCTTCTTGTCTTCTCATGTGTCTTATGTCATCCCTTTGTACAGAGCTTGCCTGTTGGTTTCCGGCAGGCAACCTCTGCCCCTTCCCTTGTCGCGTTTTCAGTGTTACATACACCCACTACTGTTGTTCCCAGCCATGAGCATACAGCGCGGGCCTCTGTTATAGCAATCTCTGCAGAAGGCTGGAGTTTCCTATGGTTTGTGGAACACTCTTTCCCATTTCAGCATACACCCCAAGAGGGAATCCAGTTTGTTTGTACCTTTGTATCTTTTGCCCCTTTTGGCTCACAGCTACAGTTTCTTACTCTTCTTTCTTGCTGAACTTCCTGCTGTGTGTGCTTATCTGCTACCTTACTTCAGCACAGCCACCCAAACCCTACCGGGGTGCCCTGTGCCACTCTTGACAGAGTGCCATTCCTGACAGAATGCAAGACCAAAAAGATTCTTGTTCCATAGGCAGGAAAGGCACACACAGACCAAAGATGTTTTCTTCTCGGTTCAAGAAACCTCTACAAAAATCTAAAGTTTTCCTAAGGACAGCAAACAAAAACCCTACTTTTAAAAGACAGACTCGCCCTAGTAAACAGAGGTTTACAAGCACAGTACTACACTCAATGGCTCTCTGACCCTTCTATGTATAACTACTATGACATTTGCAACTATGATCCACAGTCTCTATCTGTAGAAGAACTACAGCAAGATAACGAATTCTTGCAGATTTAGTTAGCCCAACCAGTGGATAACACTCATGCGCTTTCTGGCATTTCTTTTGACACTGCTTCAACCAAAGATGTTGCACTCATTGTGGCAAACTCTCAACCTGAGTACGTTATTGCCAAAGTGACATCCTCAAGATCAGCTTGGCAAGCTACACAACCTCCCCAGACTACCGATACCGCTCATTTAACAGGACAAGACATTCACTATCCTGAAGTTAGAGCAGCTGATCCTGGGTACCAAGGACCAATACTGACCATTGGTTGTCTTAATGCTTCCCTTGTAACTACTAACCACGATAACTCCAAGGTCAGTCTTCAGGTTGTAACACCTGGCTTTTCTGCTTCACCAGATTCCGAAGTTGTAGAACTGGCTAATGGAACATTCCAGTTTCAAGAACAGCTCTTGTGCCTTAAAAGACAAACCCAAGACCTCTATGATGAATTTGTCTATATGCATTATAAGAATCTAGCAAAGGGACACAATTTACCAGACCATCTGACACTATGTCCAACACCCGACATTCTGTCTTTAGAGTTTAACAGATTAAGGCCGTACTGGTAACACAGAAGAGGATACAGACTTATACAGAGCAGTTGGAAGACCTGAACTTGGCATATACATACCAGTTAAAGCTTGACACCGCTCATTCACTTACTAGCCACAGTAACACAGGCTGTCGTTCAGATAGTGAAGAATGGACTCCTCCAGTGGGCCAGATCACTCACACGGCCATTACACCAAAGATCAAGTGTAATCATCTGACTGGAGATTCCGCTGAGTCAAAGGATTGTTCCATTCTTGCCCTTGATGTCGGTCCTTTACTCCCACTTACAGCCTCTACTGAAGTGACCAGATCTGAGATGTACTCTGCTTCTATGAACATTGGTACTCCTACCATGAGTCAGATCCTGAAACATACTCAGTACCTGTCTGGAATCCAACTTTGCCTACTGTCAATACCCCAGATCCATGTATCAACTTGCGCACACAAGACTTTGCAGGCCAGCCTTTCGGAAAGCTTACCCTTTCCTGGTCCTACATCCACCATGCTACTTGTTACAAAATCTGCAAGCCCAATCTCTGCTGCTCCCCCTGCTAGTACTCCTGAATCTGCTACTGATGCCGCATCTCAAATCCCTCCTACTGCAGTCGAAGCACCCCCTTCCTCTCTGCCTGCAAGGACAGTACCTGTTGCTGTCCAGTTAAAAGTTCTCCTATTAAGGCTACAGCTCCGGTAGATCCTGTTAGTGCCACTGCTGCACCTAAACTACCAGTCACGACGCCATCAGTTTCAGTTGCGTCCCTGTCCGCTGGTGCTCCTGTGACACCTATACTTCCAGCTGTTACATCATCTGAACTTCCTACTGCCATTCCTGATCTCTCTGCAACTTATGGAGTTCCTGCAACATTTGTTACTCCTGAAGTCTCTGTCGCAAATCTTCATGTTGCCATTGCTGCTTCTGACTTTTTGGACGACCGTCCTAGAGCAACCAATTCAGCTGAATCTCTGGTTCCACCTTTCAGCACTGTATTGTTGCCAGTACTAAGGAAGACCACTTCTTTCAAAGCAATATATGCCATGAAGCCTGCAGCACATCTCCACAGTTCCTCAGTTCATGAACGCACTGTTGGGTTTTGGGCCCCTAAGAAGTTGTCTTTTCTTAATTCTACCTCAAAGGTTCAAAACATTGGTAATGTCTCCTCCCTTCAAGACTCTCACCTTGCAGCATTAAACAGTTTTTGGTGCTTCATGATGTGCCTTTTTGGTATAAGACTCTCTCGCGGTGTGACAGGCCTTGGACGTGCTCTTCGTGTTGGTCAGTTTTCAGGGGGCCTGGAGAGGGGCATGGAGAGGGGCATACTGTCATGCCTGTGCCGCTGGCGCACGCATTGGCAACCATCATGGACTACTTGGTACTCATTGATCCTTCTAATACACTTTGAACAACTCCTATTCACGCCTTAGGTTTTTATTTCCATTTGCTCAACTTTGGTTCTTTCTTATTTTCTTCAATTAACTACATTTACCACAATGCACCTGGCTACAGTCCTCAATTCCTGGCTATTCTCATTCATCGTTATTGGGACCACAATCCCCTGAAGCCCTAGCGGCCAGTGTTGCTTCCCCCTGCTCAGGACCAGAGAGGGAGGAGGCAGATTGTCTTCAGGTGTGCTGCTCCAGGTGCTGTCAATTAGCCTGCCTCAGAACAGGGCAGGGCTGTATATAAGCAGCTGCCTGCAGGAGCACAGTGTCTTGCATCTTGAGATCTCTCCGCTCCTGTTTGCCTTGACCCTCTACTTTGTATGCTGTTCCTGCATTATCCTGTTTTGATCCAGTGCCCTTTCCGGGCTCCCTGCCTTGCAGCTGATCTCGCTCCGCTGCCTTCTACCTACAGCCCTTGTCCTCCGGGCTTCCTGCCTTGCAGCCTACTACAGTCCTCTGCAGCCCTCTACAGTCAGCGGCCCTGCTCCTCTGGGCTCACTCCTTGCTGCCCTGCTCATCTGGGCTCCTTGCCTTGCAGCCTGCCTCACTCCGGCTGCCTACAGTCCTTGTCCTCTGGCCTCCCTGCCCTGCAGCCTGCCTCACTCCGGCTGCCTACAGTCCTTGTCCTCTGGGCCCCCTGCCTACAGCCTGCCTCACTCCGGCTGCCTACAGCCCTTGTCCTCTGGGCTCCCTACCTTGCAGCTTGCAACCCTCTGCTGTCTCCAAGCCCTTGTCCTCTGGGCTCCCTACCTTGCAGCCTGCACCTCTTCGCTGCCTACAGCCCTTGTCCTCTGGGCTCCTTCCTTGGAGCCTGCTCCCTCCGCTGCCTACAGCCGTGTCCTCTGGGCTCCTTCCTTGCAGCCTGTCTCCCTCCGCTGCCCACAGCCCTTGTCCTCTGGGCTCCCTGCCTTGCGGCTTGCTACACTCCTCTGCCTTACAGCCTGTTTTACACTTAGCTGCCTACGGCCCTGCTCCTCTGGGCTCCTTATCTCGCGGCCCTATTCTTTTGGGCTCTATGTCTGTCGCCTAGTAGAGGACTTCTACGGTCAGCGGCCCTGACCCCCAGGGCTCACTCCTGGCTGCCCGGCCCTTCTGGACTCCTTGCCGTGCAGCCTGCTTTTCTCCACTGCCCTAAGCCCTTTCCCTCTGGGCTCCCTACCTTACAGCCCTGCTCCTGTGGGCTTGCTCATTGCTTTCCTGCTCCTCTGAGCTCTTAACTTTGTTCCCTACCGTCCTCTACTATCCAATCCTGTTCTACAACTTTCTTTTCATTTCCTTCTGCTAGTTTGCTATCGACTTCCTTTTCCTGGATTTGTCTGTTAGTATCTTCTCTTGTACTGTTTGTAGACCCTTTTGTACAGAGCTTGTCTGTTGGTTTCCATCAGGCAACCTCTGCCCCTTCCCTTGTCTCGTTTCTACGTTACAGACACCCATAGCTGTTGTATCAAGCCATGAGCAAACAGCGTGGGCATCTGTTATAGCAAACTGTGCAGAAGGCTAGAGTTTTCCTAAGGTCCGTGGAATACTCTTTTCCTATATCTGCATACACCCCTAGAGGGAATCCATTCTGTTTTACCTTATTCCTTGCTACACTTGCCTACTCTTCGTTCTCATTACTTTCAGCTGTGTGTGTACTTATCTATCCACCTTACTTCGGCACAACCACCCAAAACCCTTCCTGGGTGTCCTGTGCCACTCATTACAGGGTGTCATCCCGTGACAGAAGGAAGCATTAATGAATGCTGTGATGATGAGGGTGAGAGAGTCTGCGCATTCCTTGATGATGGTAGGGGGACAGATGTCCCCATTGCACATGGAGGGTTTGATATGTTTGAGAATATTAGTAACTTCTGTCTCGGTGACGTCTCTGAAGACGAAGAGGGGTGTTTGAGAGAGAGGTTTAGGTGGGGGGAGGAGGTGGGTTGTCCTGATTGGGAAAGGTATTGCGTTGAGTAGATATTTTTTCTTGGAGCATTTTAACTTTATTGATGAGGGCGTCCTGAATGCTGGAACACCATGCTTTGTCTTTGGTGATTTCATCCGTGGTGGTAGCGGGGAGGTAAGATCTTTGAAAATAGTGAACATTTCTCTGGATTTTGAGTTTGCTTTGGAGATTCTTTGATTGAAGGATTCTGATTTAGCTAGGAAAATGGCTTTTTTTTAAAATATATGGATGAGATCTCTTTAAATTCATTTAGGGAGGATTGGTTGGGTGAGGATTGACAATTGGCTAGAGCTTGACGCTTCTTGGTGCGTAGGGTGGCTAGTTCTTCCGTAAGCCAGGAATAAGAGTGCATAGATTTTTTCTCTTTTTTTGTCTTCAAGGGGGGCTATGGATTCGATAGCTTGGTTGAGCACATTTGCATAGGTGTTGGCCAAAGAGATGAGGTTGTTGTTAAATGGAGGTTTAAGTTCAGGGATATCGAGGAATGGTGCAAGGTTGATTCTGGTTAGTTTTTTAGTGCTTCTGACTTTGGCGGGTGGGGCGTATGAATGTAGCTTGCGATTAGGAGTGTGGGAATGGCAAATTGTATGAGGTGGTGGTCTGAGATGTTGGTGATGGATGCGCAGTTGTGGTCTGCGATCCAGTCTATGGTTCGTCCTTTGCAGTGGGTAGGTGCAGTGATTTTATGTACAAACTCCATGTGGGTGAGTTCTTTGGCTAGGGAGGCAGCAGCTTTATCCTTGGGGTCAAGCAGGCCTAGGCTGAGGTCGCTAAGTAGGATAGTTTTAGTAGAGCTTTTTAGATTATTCCCTAAGATTTGGAGGAGGTGCTTTGGTAGTCTGGTGGTGAGCCAGGTGGCATATAAGTGACTCGGATATTTATGGTGCAGTTGGGGGAAAGGGAGAGTTTGACAATGAGGAGGTCAGCGTTATTTTCCCACTGTTGGCTGCAGAGTCTGATGGAGAGGGTATCCTTGAAGTTGAGGGCTACACCTCCACCTTTGGATGTTTTGCAATCCTGTCTGAGAATAGTGTAACCTTGAGGGAGGGCAAGAGAAAGGGATGGGCCTGATGCTTCATGTAGCCAGGTTTCAGAGATTGCTGGTAAATCGAGTTTGAGGGCAGTGATGAGGTTGTTGATCTCCAGTGCATGCGCTGGGAGGGACCAGCGTTGATAAGTGCACAATTCAGTTCTGTGTGGGGTGGTGTAAGAGGTCGTTGGGCATGGGTGATGGGGTTGGGGCTGGTGGGTGAGATAGTTGTTGGATCGTGTAGATGTACGAGAGAGGGGCTAGGTGTGGAGCATTGTATGAGGGGATGGGCGTTGAGTATCTTATGGCGTGGGGGATGTTTGTGAGTAGTTGGTGTGCGAGAGCAAGTCTATTGTTTCTAAGGTTGGTGGTAGGAGGGGTGCAGCGGTCAGTGACGTGTAGTTTAATGTGAGCTCTGAGTCTGCAAAGCCTAGGGTTGAAGAGGATGTGGTCATTGAGCTTTGTGGTGTGCGTGCTGTACTGGGTGGTCTGTAGAAGCCACTGAGAGGTTAAGTGGTGGTCTATTGGAGGTGTGGGGTCTGTGTGTGACATGCTGAGGATGGTCCAGATGGTGAGTGTGATGAGTGAGGTAGCTAAGTGGGTGAGGTGTGTTGTAGTGGTGGCGCTGTTGGACAGGACATGAGAGGATGCATTTGAGCAGAGCAGTGACCAAGTAGACCCTAGTGCTCATCTAACTCTGACTAGGAGGTATCTGGAATCTAAATGCCCCATGTGTCAGGCTGGTTTCAAGGATTTTGCACATTTTTTATTTTTCTTTCCTGCGTATCAACATTTAAGGAGGAAGTATTTGGTTCCCCTGCGCATGGGTAGAGGTTTTAATCAGTATCGACCTGCCCTTTATTATTTGTTGAATGCAGCTTCACCCGCTATTGCCTGGAATGTATCCATAATTATTAGAAATGCATGAAGACTTCGAGAGAAGGAAAAGCAGGGGGAAATGTAATTGTGTGAAGGATCTGTGTATGTTAGGTAGTTTTCTTTAACTTCAATTAAACAAATAACAGAAATTACATGCACTTTTATAGACATGTGTCATAGGAAATGGGAAAACCTTAAAGTGTTATTAGTAAGACCGGAAAAAATGTTATATGAGAGAATACCCTTTTGACAATCGAAAGACTAGAGGAAATATTTCTCTAGACCACATATGAGAGAATACACAATTATTGTTCCTCTGTTTAAAAAACAGTCTAAGAGCATGGAACTAATGTATATGAGGTTCTAAATGTGTTTAGTTTGTGCTCAAATGGCTAAACACTAATGTAAGGTGCTTTTTGCTATAGAAGTTGTTAATTCCTATTATTAGATGTGTACATGTATTACTGCTTTTTGCCTTTTAGGAATTGATCACATATTTGTATTACATCTTTTTTATGGATGCTAAATTGTTGTATCTTTTATGGATTTTAGTATCCGAAATACAGAATCAACAACAACAACAACAACAACATATTCAAATGCAGTTAGCCAGTCCATGGTGTCATTGTTTTCGTCATACACACCAAGCAGATCTTTGAGAAACCTAGGATGGGAAAATGGCCCAAATCCATTCCCAGACCCTCTAAATGAACCATTGGCAGCTTGTAACTTGGCCTGCTCCAATTGATGTTCCCCATCTTTCTGTCTCTCTATCTTCTCCAACTGAAGTTTGGCCATGCTGAACTCAAGCTCTTGCTCTCTGTGCTTACGTTTCTTTCTTTCAAGCTCCAGCATGGCTTCAGCCTCAGAGGGGACAGATAGAACATTAGACATGTGATCATCATCCTTCTCCTCTCCTCTCCCTCAGTAATGGCAGCAACAGTGACACCTTCACTGTTACTGGGAGCAGCCCCAGCACCTTATGTAAAATCACTAGAGGGAAGAGTTACTATCCTATCATCTTGCCAATCTACAATCTTTTGGATTCATTTAGCTTTGGTACCAGAGGTAGATATACCTCTTCTCAACATAGCTTTCTTAAATTTTCAGTATTGGAAGCATTTGAAACAGTGGAAGTTTAAATCACCTGCTAACCTAATAATATAGAAACAACATATTATTAGGTTAGCAGGTGATTTGAAATTTAATCAAAAATCAGTCTTTCTGTGTAACTATAATTCAGGCACTACACCAGTGTGCAACACTGCAGTACCCCAGATCTTTTCCTCACCGCTGTACACCAATTTGTTAGAATGGACACCAGACCAGAGTTTAGAAATCCATTGTAACAAATTGGTATACAAGTTGTTCACCCTTTTCCTTTGCAGGTATTAGTGGAGCTACTAAATTTCTCGCACTGATTCCAGTGATTGTATATATTTTACATAGTGTATTGCTTGTGTGATATTTTGCTAGTGGCCAGCCTTGTTAGATGAACAGGGGAACACTTCTGGGAAGATAGCCAGACCAATTCATGGTAGCTTGGAGAGAAGTCGGGGGTACATTTGGGGAGGGATGAGAGTGATCAGAAACACAACTCCAAGCATTATAATTAGACAGTTGAAAACTAAAAGAAAAATACTGTTTATTATAGGCCCAATAACACCACCAATGAATCCTGAAATGCACTGGCATAATATCACACAAGCAATACACTATGTAACATATATACAATCACTTGAGTCAGTGTGAGAAAGATAGTAACTCCACTAATACCTGTAAAGGAAAAGGGTGAACAACTTTTATACACAGGCAACCTCCAGAGATGGCAACCCAAACTTTATAAGTCTAGCGTTAAGATGAATGGAGCCTTGTGATTAATGTTCGATGCACGCATAAAAGTGCTCGGTCATGTGTAAAGTTCACAAAGTACTTCTTAGGATGCAGGAAACAGTTAGGGGAAGAATTCTGAAGGGGTGAAACGGGTTCCAAAAGTTAGGAGAGGATCTGCTTTGGCCCACAAAGTTGTTCCCAGCTTTTGGAGGGCTTTGGGAAATGGACACTACCAAAGCCAAAAGGAAGACCAAAATAGCCTTTCGTACGTAAATGCGTTTAGATGAACAAAGGGCCACCGGTAAGTGACTTCACTACTCACTACTCTCTACTCTTAGCTCAGTTTTGGTCCAGGCTTGGCAGGTCTGAAGGTGGTAGTCAGAGGTGTGATTTCCCACCCTCGGCTCACTTCTCAGATGCACAGGTGCTGTAGGTGCTGACACAGGTCTAGTATGAGACAGGAGCTGCTACTCTCAATTTGGTTTAAGAATGAAGAAAACACAGATGCAGCATTCCTCAGGGCACTGGAAGGAACGCGGGATAACTGCCTTCAGCGATGGTCACTGTCGCAGAGTGACGCACGGGTACCAAACACTCACCGTATGACGCTACCTCCTTTCACGCGACCCAAAGGGGCTGGGACAGCAAAATTCAGTAGAAAGGAGCTTTGCAGGATAAGATGGGATTGGATTGAAACGGCAATGCTCCTGCAGGGCACCCAAGGTTTCGGCTAGTCAGTCCACTGGGTGGCCCTGGGACACTTCCGAGAAGGCTTACTTGCAGGAGGCGTCGAGAGTGATTCATCCCACTATATCAAAGGTTCGAAGCACCTTCCCAGGTCTTCTGAGATCAAGTGCAAAGCAGGGCTTTCCCGGGACAACAATGGGATTCGGGTACCAGTCCTCTTCAATGCATCCCAGGATCGTCCTTTGTTCTGCTTGGCTCTTCAGTATACTTGGTTCCTTCTACAGACTTGTTTGAATCTGTTGCTGATCTGCTGGAATGGACACAGAATCCCTTCTTACATCTAAAGTCAGATGAGTGCTCGCACCCTGTCCACGAATGAGAAGATCTGCACCATGCATGCACGCCAGCAGCGGTCCAATCATGGACCACTGGGGTCCTCCTACTCTCATGCACACCAGACACCCTGGCACCAGTAATGTGGATTGGGACGCGACAGTCGCAGCCCACTTGAATGCATGAATTGCAAGTATATGGGAAACCCAAACAGAATAATATATCAAGCAGATACATTATCCAACAAAGTATATGTGCAACTCTGGGAGAGGGTGGAGACCCCGTATGAACAGAAGTCCTGGCAGGAGAGTACAGCAGGCAATTACAAGTGTGTAAATACAAGATGCCATGGCAGGAGAATATATCAGGCAAATACAATTGTGTGAAAACAAGAAGCCCTGGCAGGAGAGTATTTCAGACAGTCACAATAAATATATAAGAAATAAAGAGGTCCTGAGAAGAAAAAGCAGGACTAGGAAAAGGAGTGTATTAATCAGAATTAAAGAAGCCCTGAGAAGACATATCAGGACGAGAAAAGGAACTGTGTTAACCAAAACAGAAGGAGGATAATCCTGGCCAAGCAGTATACCAGGTGTCATGTGTGAGACTGGCATGGTATCAAGAGATGCCACAGACAACTGTTGTAAAATTCAATATCAAAATCTTTATTAAGGATTATGTTGGAGTAACGCCTAACTTGCCCTATAGCTGTGGTGGGAATTTCCATTCCTAAAGAAAACTAAGGGAAGTCTGTGCCTGTAAATCCAGATCAAAAATCTGTCTATGTCAAAACCTATGTTGCCCTCACATCTATAAATAAACATGGTGTGGGGTTCTTAGTCAACAGAATAGTGTTCAAAAGTAAAGTCTCTGTTGTTTTCAGCGTAAGTTCAATGCAGTTCCAATATCTGCTTGTCTTACCAATGTTCTGACAAGTCCTGAGGTTCCCTTCCCCAATTTCAATCTAGCACAATTCACACAAAAGGGGGGTCTTGAGGATTCCTTCCCCAAGACAGTGTTTCTCAGTTCTTTAAGTTCTCGGGATTCCCTTCCCCAAGATTGCACTATACTACTCACATGACTTGCCTTTGCTTAATGTTCCTTGTAAGAAAATAATAGGTATACTTGACCTGCCTTCTAGCTTGCTTTGGCATTCATGTTCCACTTCTCTGTGGTTTCTTCACAAAGTCTCTTGCTTGCGACCATTTTGGGCTGCTCCCTGGTCTAGGCGCAGTTGTCAGACCAAATGGTCCACCCATCCCAGATCACACCACCAGGATCCCTGTACCTCTCCTTGACTCAATTTGCAATGTCTGTGAACTTTACAGCGGGGAACACCCAGGTCTAGGCACAGTTGTCAGACCACACGGTCCACGCATCACAGGCCACACAATCATGAGTTCCCCTTTGGCCTTGTTTAACTCCTTCAAAGCCTCTTCTGCTTCAGGCTTCTGAGTTTTCACATTTATATTCTCTTTAATTGCTGCAACACTCTTGTACATCAATCTTTTGCTTTTCTTATAAATTTACAAGTCTTCTCCACAGTGGTTTATCATCCTATTTTCTTCTGTTCTGTTCACAGTGCTGCTTTCACCCAGTCTGACATTCCTTGTCAGTTTATTTTCCAATGTTCATTCGGTATTTCATCTGCCTGGCATTCAATATTGCGTATTTTCATTCAAACAGTACTTCTCGTACAGTTCAGTATTCTATATTGCGTAATTTCATTCAAGCAGTACTTTTGTTCGGTTCGGTATTCAATATTGTTCAGATTTTCTCAGTTTCTTGAACTGCTACTCGCCTGGGTTTCCCTGGGAGCGCTTACAGTGCTTCTGTGTCCTCCGACCCTCACCGGCTCTTCATGTCTCCACCCAAGCAGTCTCTGCTGCTCCTGATCACCTTCTTGACAGTCGGGATGCAGACTGCCTTGAATCCTCTTCCTCGTGGAGCACATCTCTGCACACACCAGTGATTGGAATGGCTGCGGCTTGCAGTCGTTCTGGTTTTCAGTTGTTCAGCAGCTCCAGCTCTCCTCCTGCAATTTCACAGGCTCTCGGTCCTGCAACCACCACGCAACTCGCTCGCTCCGGGTTCAGCAGGTCCTCTGGGATCGTTGCCAGTCTCCAGACCTCCTAGTTTCGTTCCACCAAGGCCGCTCTCCCCCCTCACATTGATTTGGGCTCCACCTTTTATACACCTTAGCCTTGTTAAGGGGCATCAGTTGTGTGTTGGCAGGTAGTGCCTGACCATACCAAACTATTATTGGGACATGTGTCAGGAATGGCACTCTGTCAAGAGTGGCACAGGGCACCCCGGTAGGGTTTGGGTGGCTGTGCTAAAGTAAGGTAGCAGATAAGCACACACAGCAGGAAGTTCAACAAGAAAGAAGAGTAGGAAACTGTAGCTGTGAGCCAAAAGGGGAAAAAGATACAAAGGTACAAACAAACTGGATTCCCTCTTGGGGTGTATGCTGAAATGGGAAAGAGTGTTCCACGAACCTTAGGAAACTCCAGCCTTCTGCACACATTGCTATAACAGAGGCGCGCGCTGTATGCTCATGGCTGGGAACAACAGCAGTGGGTGTCTGTAACACTGAAAACGCGACAAGGGAAGGGGCAGAGGTTGCCTGCCGGAAACCAACAGGTAAACTCTGTACAAAGGGATTACATAAGACACATGAGAAGACAAGAACAGATAAATCCAGCGAAAAGGAAGTCAATGATTAATCTAGCAGAAGGAAAAGAAGGAAAGACAGACTGAAGTAGATAACCAAAAGGTGGAGTACAGAGGACTCAAGGAAGAGAACAAGGGAGCAGCAGTCAGGAAAACAGAAGGACTGCAAAGTAGGAAGCAGGTCTGCAGTCAAGAGTGGCATTAGGTGCAGGCAAACTGTAGTGGACTGCGGAGGACTGTAGTAGGCTGCAAGGCAGGGAGTCCAGAAGAGCAGGACAGAGAGAGATTATTGCAGAGGACTATAGAGGGCTGCTAGGCTGAGAACCCAGCGGACAAATGCTGTAGGTAGCAAGCAGCGGAGTGTGATCGGCTGCAAGGTAGGAAACCCCGAGTACATGGGCTGTTGACAGCGGAGAGAAGCAGGCTGCGCGGCAAGGAGCCAGAAGGACCGGGCAGCAAGGAGTAAGCTCAGAGGAGCAGGGTCGATGACTGTAGCAGGCTGCAGAGGACTGTAGAGGACTACTAGATTGGAAGTCCAGCAGATGAAGGCTGTAGGTTGAAGGCAGCGGAGCGTGATCGGCTGCAAGGCAGGAGCCTGGAAGACAATGGCGGAATGTAGCAGCTGAACGTGATCAGTTGCAAGGCAGAAGCCCGGAAGGGCAAAGGCGGGGGCTGGAAAGCAGCAGAGCGTGATCGGCTGCAAAGCAGAGAGCCCAGCAGGGCACCGGATCCAAAGCAGGAGTAAGGAGGAACCGCATACAAGATCCGTAGCTCGAAGTAAGAAGGTGCTGGAAGGACAATTTAATGCAAGAGACTGAGCCCCTGCAGGCAGCAGCTTTTATACCGCCCTGCCCAGCACAGAGGCAGGCTAATTGGTTGCACCTGGCTCAGCACACCTGCTGACAATCGGCCACCTCCCTCTCTGTTCCTGAGCTGGTGGAAGCAGAGGAGATCCCTAGGGCTTCTGGGGATTGTAGTTCCGAAAGCTGACTAATAGGAATGGCCAGGAATAGATGGTTATAGCCAAGTGCATTGTGGTAAGTGTAGTTTGTTGGGAAAATAGAAAAGCACCAAAGCCTCGCAAATGGAAAATAAAGTCCATATTGATCGCAAATGTATGCGCCCATGGCACAGGAATGACACCTTCTCCTCCTGAGTCGTTCCACAAAGCCTAAAAGAAGCATGGGTTTGCCCACTCATAAAAAAAACTTCCCTAGACCCCACCTGCCCCAAACAATTACCGCCCCATCACTACCGTTCCCTCTGCCTAAAAATCTTGGATAAAGCCGCCCACATACAAATCCAACAATACCTGGAAGCTAATGCCATCCTAGGCAGAAGACAATCAGGCTTTCACAAAGGCCATGTAACAGAAACCGCCCTCCTAGATCTTAAGAACCAAATAACCAAAATAATGACTACTGGCAAACCTGCCGATGGATAGAAGACTCTGGACGGGCGTGGCAGAAGGGAAGCAAGAGCTGGACTGACACGGTGAGCGTTACGCTGCAGGAGTGCAGAATAACGTGAAGCGTGTTCAGTTTGCAGGGTGTGGTTTAAATAGCCTTGCGAGTAGTTCCAGGAAAATAGTCCCCTTAACTGTATCCTGCTTCTCAGGTAAAATAGTCCCAAGCCACACCCTGTACTGAATGGCTCAGCATCTCAGAGCCAAGTATATGGACCATATGTTTAACACCTACCATGAGCCTGGCGCCAGCGGCACCAGGACTGAGTCCAGGTAAGCCTAGCTGGGGCCTGAGAAGCCCCCAAGGAAGCCTGAGGCAGGGATGGGCTCGCCAGTTTCAGGGCTTTGGGAGCATGAACCATGACAGCACTCCCTCCCCAAGACTCCCCTAAAGGTAGACTCACCCATTGGTCCTGGTTTGTTTGGGCGATTGCGGTGGAACCTTTTTAATAACCGAGGAGCATGCACATTCTCGCTAGGTTCCCATGATCTTTCATGTGGTCCATACCCTTTCCAGTCTATCAAGTAAAATAGTTTTGATTTGGTGATTTTTGAGTCAAGAATTTCTTTAACCTCCAACTCAGGTTCCCCGTTTACTGTGAACGGTTTCGGTGGTTTCACAACTCGTGTTCCAGGTTGCACTGGTTTCAAAAGTGAGACATGAAACCAGGATGAGTCTTCATGAGCGGGGGTAAGTCCAATTTCATGGCCACCGGATTGATAATGGCCTTAATGGTATATGGACCTGAATATCTGGGGTTGAAGGTACGAGGCCCTCTCACTGGTATGTGCTTTGACACCAACCAGACTTCATCCCCAACCTAATATCTTGGAGCTTCACTTCTATGCACGTCGGCTGATTTCTTGTACCTTTCCTTAGCTTGCTTTAGATGCTCCGTTGCTTGTTTGAAGGCTTGGGAGATGGTAGAGTGCAAACTTTTCACATCTGGCATTTCCAGAAGTTGCTGCGGGTCAAGATTGGAAGTTCGAGGGTGTAACCTGTAGATTGTATAGAAAGGACTTTGACCTGTACTGGAATGTAGGGAGTTGTTATAGGCATACTCGGTGATCCATTAAACATCCTTCTAGCTGCCTTCAGTTTGATGTAACATGTACCTGATATATTGCTCCAAGGTCTGGTTTGTCCTCTCTGCCTGGCCATCAGTTTGGGGATGGTGACTGGTGGAAAGTCTTACGTCGATTTAAGCTAACTCGCAACATTTCTTCCAGAAGCGTGAGATAAACTGGCTGCCACGGTCTGAGATCAGAATGGAAGGATATCCATGAATTCGGACAATCTGTTCCAAAAATGTTTTAGCCAGAATTGAAGCTGAAGGCAATCCTTTTAATGGGATGAAATGGGACATTTTCGAAAACAAATCCACCACTACTAAAATTGTGTTGAACCCGTTACAAGGAGGAAGGTCCGTTATAAAATCAAGAGATAGGGTATGCCAAGGTGGCTGAAGCAGGCCTGGTGATTTTTTTTTTTCTGGGCCTTGTTTTGAGCGCAAACTCTGCAGGATAGTACAAACTGCTTGATGTCTTTATGCCATGTCGGCCACCAAAAATGCCGTTTGACCTTGGCCTCAGTTTTTGCAATTCCAGGATGACCTTCTACTAATGAGTCATGGTAATGTGAGATGACCTTTTCCTGAAGTTCTCTGCTGGGTAGGTAGAGACGTCCTTGAAAATAGGGTAATTGATTTGTGACTGAATGGTGAGGACTTTTGGTCGGCCAATACTTTAAGGCATTGGAGTCAATGAGATGAGAGATTCTTTCTTGAATGTCTTCTAACGTTAGAGACAAAGTCATTCCAAGAATCTTTTCACCAGGAATGATGGGCACTGGGTCGGGATTAGCGTATTCCTCGTCTACTCCTATACGGGACAGTGCATCTGCCTTGCCATTTCGACAGCCAGGTCGGTAAGTAATTACAAAGTCAAACTCAGCAAAAAATAATGCCCATCGGAGTTGGCGAGATGATTGAGCTTTTGCCACCTTCAGGTACTGTAAATTTCAATGGTCAGTAATTACTGTGATGGTGTGCCTAGCTCCTAAGAGGTAATGCCGCCAGGCTTTGAAGGCCGCCTTGATGGCTAACAGTTCATTGTCCATAATAGCATAATTCAATTCGGGAGCCGTAAACCTCCGTGACCAAAAGGCTACTGGGTGCAGTTGACCAGTTACGGGGTCCCTTTGTGAAAGGACCGCACCCATTGCCTGACTGGAACCATCTGTTTCGACCACGTACGGTAGATCTAGACGAGGGTGTTTCAGGATTGGGGCTGAGATGAATCTTTGTTTTAGCTCCTGGAAGGCCTTCTCAGCCTCTTCGGACCATTGAAAACGCTTGTTTTTGCGCAGCAGAGTAGTGATGGGGTGCACTAGTTGCGAAAATCCTGGAATGAAACGACGATAGAAGTTTGCAAATCCGAGCATACCCTGAACTCCTTTAATTGAGGTTGGTGATGGCCAGTTGAGAATGGCATCAACCTTTCATGAGTCCATGCAAACACCATGAGGGGATAGGACAAATCCAAGGAACTCGACCTCAGTAACATGGAAAAAACATTTTTCCAGCTTTGCAAATAGTTTGTGTTGTCGAAGTTTGTCCAAAACTGCCCGGACATGTTTCACGTGTTCTTGCTCTGAACAGGAGTATACCAGAATGTCGTCAATGTATACTACGACACACACATCAATAATTTCTCGTAAAACATCGTTGATGAAATACTGGAACGCCGCTGGTGCGTTGCAAAGGCCAAAAGGCATCACCTGGTATTCTAATAGCCCGTATTTGGTGCGGAAAGCGGTCTTCCATTCGTCCCCTTTCCTGATCCGTACCAGGTGGTATGCTCCGCGGAGGTCTAACTTGGTGTAAATTCGGGCATCTTTAACTTGATCCAATAGGTCAGGAATCAGAGGCAACGGGTAATGGTTTTTAACAGTGACCTGATTCAATGCGCGGTAGTCGATGCAAGTCCTAAGGTCAGTTTCCTTTTTAGGCATGAAGAATAAGGGTGATGCCGCCGGGGACTTGGGTAGGCGAATGAAACTGTTAGCCAGGTACTGATCTAAATATTTTCTCAAATGCAGGCTTGCAGGCTCTGTGAGAGCATAGATTCAAATGCATGGAATCTGTGCTCCTGGTACAAGGTCGATCTGGCAGTCATATGACCTATGAGGGGGCAGTGTGTTGGCTTGATCCTTTTGGAATACATCATGATAGTCTTGATATACCAGAGGTAGGGAGTTGGTTGGTTTCATGATCGTTGTCACTCCAGTGACCAAATGTCCTTTAATTGGATAACAAGTTTGAGCACAATCGACTGAGAAGGTCAACCTCTTGGCACGCCAGTCTATGCAAGGATTGTATGATTCTAACCATGGCATTCCCAGAATTGTTTGAAATTGTGGAGCCTTGATTATATCAAACACTATGGTTTCCCCATGACCGTCTTGGCACAAAAGAGTCATCTCTGTCGTAGAGTGTGTTACTGGACCCGAAGCGATTTCAGTTCCGTCAACTGTGGTGACTAAGTCTGTTGTTGTCTTTTCACAAAGGGAAAGGTTCATCCTCTAAGCCAATTCTTGATCCATATAATTTCCAATGGCTCCACTGTCGATGTATGCTCTGACTGCATGCATTTGAGACGGTTGTTGGTGGTTTATAAGGACCATAGGCAAAACTAGGTGCGAGGTCCGGGAATCCTTCTTTTCGCTCGGCAAGCGGACCTCTACGCCTGCCGGGCGGAGATGTTTTCTGGCTCAGACTCTGTTTCGACCTTACCAGCGACTCCTACTGCCTTTTTAGGTGGCTTCACTGGGCACTCTCAAAGGAAATGGCTGGCTGACACGCAATACAAATACAGTTGTTGTTGTCTTCTCCTATCCCTTTCAGCCTTGGAGAGCAGCCCACGCACTGCTCCGATTTGCATGGGTTCTGACACGTCGGTGGCCTTGGAGGCATTTTCCTTGGGGCGTACAAATACCCTAGAATCGATTCTAGCACGATCTGCCTTACGGTTCTGCAGTTGTGATCTAGCTGGACCACCAAGTCTATGTATTCAGCACAGTCTCTGGGTGGGTTAACCACTTGAGCTAAAACATCCTTTAACTCCCCTCTCAGACCGCGGTAAAACAGTGCTGTTCTTTTGTCATCCGGCCAATCAGTTTCCACAACTAGTCTATTGAAGGTCGCAATGTATGTTAGCAGATCCTGGTTGCCTTGACGCAAAGACAAAAGCTCATTGTCCAATGCCTAACCTTGGCAGCACCGGGCAAACAGCTTCTCCACATCCAAATGAAATCTTTGGAAGTCTCACAAGATGGGATCATCACGACTGACTAGCGGTACCGACCAGTCAGCAGCACTGCCACTAAGATATGAAAGTACAAAAGCCACTTTGGACTGGTCGTTTGGAAAAGCTCCTGGCCTGCATAGGAAATGTAGACGGCACTGATTCATAAACACTGCATACCTTTTTGGGTCCCCAGCGAATCGTTCTGGGGTGCCAAGGGTACAGCTCCTGGGAGAACCACCTGAACTGGATTGCTTAATGCAGTGGGTACCGTTGACCCCACCCCCAGTAGCGGCGTTTGCCCCGCCTGTGACTGGAGCAACTGTCTGGCGGGATCGTCAGTGCGGTCCTTGGCTACAATCAGTTCCCTTCGTAAGGCATTGGTTTCCTGTCTAGCCGAATGTACCTCGGCCCTGAGTTCCCCCACAAGCTGAGCTAGCTGATCCGTTTCCGAGGTTTCCATGGCGCCCAGGTAGAGAATTTGTGTAAGGCTTTGCGTTCTGTCACGCTCATCTGGTCTCCATGGGGGCGTGCTCGTGTCCGCAGGATGATGTCTGCACTGGTGTTGCTCCACTTAAATGAGGGTGCTAGCTTGCGTCTTCCCTTCTTTCTTGCCTCAGGAGAAGTTCGCCTGCAAGTCGAAACAAGATATTAGCAAACTGAATGGAGCTGGTTTTGGTTTTCACCTCCTTCCGATTTTTCTTCTCTTCTTCTGGCTCACCTTGGTTTTTTAATGGGTGAGCTCTCCGTCCTGCACACTCTGGAAGGGGCGCGGTTACACTGTCGTTCCAGGATCAAGTTACTTCACTGATCCGATGGAGGTTGCTGAAGTGGAAGGACCGAAGTAAGCAGGTAAATCTCTATTCCAATAACTCCTTGGAAAAGTCTTTCTGCTCAAGATATCTAATGTTCGTTCTTATCTTTCAGGTGCGGCATTAAGCAGCTTTCGGATGATGGGATGACTCTTCTGACAATGATAAGCAGGATTCCTGCCGGTAAGTATAGCGCTGAGCGGCAAGCGCTAATTGTTCGCTTTATTTAGCTTTCCTTTGCTGTGTGCGACTAACCTGCTTTGTCTTTTCTGTTTGGCAGGTGCGCCGCAATTCCAGGAAGAAGATGGAAGAACCGTTTGACGGTGTCGAGTCGCGGCGCAATGCAGAATGATGGAGAACTGCTCGACAGAGTTCCTGGAGGTGGCCGATTCAGGTGAGTAGTTACCCGAGAGGGTACCTTCTGTTCGGTTCTTCTACAGATGCAGCGGTCTGTGGGTAAGAAGAAAGCGAGGTCAGGATGTTCTGCAGGTAAGGCCTTCAATGCGTGAATAACTCCTGTTCTTCTCTTTCCAAAGGAGCTGATGGATAGAAGATTCTGGACGGGCGTGGCAGAAGGGAAGCAAGAGCTGGACTGACACGGTGAGCGTTACGCTGCAAGAGTGCAGAATAACACGAAGCGTGTTCAGTTTGCAGGGTGCGGTTTAAATAGCCTTGCAAGTAGTTCCAGGAAAATAGTCCCCTTAACTGTATCCTGCTTCTCAGGTAAAATAGTCCCAAGCCACACCCTGTACTGAATGGCTTAGCATCTCAGAGCCAAGTATATGGACCATATGTTTAACACCTACCATGAGCCTGGCGCCAGGACTGAGTCCAGGTAAGCCTAGCTGGGGCCTGAGAAGCCCCCAAGGAAGCCTGAGGCAGGGATGGGCTCGCCAGTTTCAGGGTTTTGGGAGCATGCACCATGACACGCACTGAGTAACTCCACTAGCTGCTACATGTACTTTGTAAGCTTTAAAATGAACCTCAAATGCAATAGATACTACTTTTTTATACTATGTAAACTCAAAATGTGCCGTAAAATGCAAATTTCAATGTAACCACTAAGATTTCCTGTGTAACCAGACATGCTTATATGTAACAGCGCCATGATGCCTTTGGGCTGTTGTGCGCTCTAAAAACACAAATAAATAAATACCCGATCTCCGACTTAGAATCTCACTGAGCACTAGGCACCAAAGCAAGTTCTTGTAATTGGTGCCCTTTGAAACTTATAATTGGACCAGATGAGATATTCCTTCATTGTATTTGTTGAAGTGATCATCATTTGTCTATTCATGGATTTCATCATCTCCCGAGTCTCCCTGCCCTCAAAAACCCACTCCACAATTCTCTTTTTTACAAGGCGGCACATGGTATTGTCTATTTGCGATGGATTTGAAATCAAGTTACTAGCATTCACATAACCCAACATGTTCTTTATATTTGAGAAGCACCCAATTTTGTCTGAGCCTCTTTTTCCCAACAAACCCTTTATTATATTCTGTGTAAGTCCAGCCATCGGGTTAGACCAAACATGCAACCAGGATGCGTTGCAATATCAATAAATCTTCAATGAACTGCAGGCCTATATCTCTATGCACAGCAAAATTTGGAGCAGAATTTGGTAAACCTAGAAGCTTTTTTATGTTTATAAAACAGTTTTCTTCTATTTGTAAAACTCCATTATCCTCATAACCTCCAACAGCAGCACCATAGTTGGCTGCACTACAGTGCATGCATTGTAAACCTTGTTTATAATACAAAGGGGTTGCTGTTTGCGGTGCTTCATAAATCTATAGATTGCACCAACTGATTGCTTCAAGAGTGAGACCTGCTTCAAAATGCATCATTACTGCTGACTTATTTGAGTTAACTTGCAAGTCTAGGTCTCCAATAGAAGAGTCAAATTTGTTAACCAAGACCTGTAGTGCCGTTGGTGTCAGCATAAATTAGTTCTGGAATTGACATTGCTCCCATCCTAGGAACGTCTGCGTTACATTCCATCAACTTTTCCAATAAGTTATTAATGTACAAGGAGAAGAGCAGGGGTGCCAATATGCACCCCTGAATTAATCGGGAACCATGTTGTACAATGCCCCGACAGCCAGATCGAATGTAGGCCTCGTTATCACAATGCAAGGCCATCAGGATATCCAAGATAACAGATGGGCAATTATATGACCTGAGCACGTGCGATAATTTATTATGACTGATTTTGTCGAAGGCCGTGCTCAGGTCCATAAATGCAAGGAAGATAGGTTCCTGTTTGATGGTCAAAGAGTGGGTGATTATCAAGTGTAGGTTTAGGCCCTGTTCCATTGTACCCAAATTGGACATAAACCCTAATTGGATAGGGGACAAAAGCACCTGGTTAGTGACCCACTCTTCCAATTTGTAGAGTAGATACTTTCCGAACATTTTGAAAGTGGTGTTTAATAGGGAGATCTGTCGGTACGATTGAGGACTTTTTCGACATCCTTTTTTAAAAATAGTTACAATGATTGCTCGTCCATTCCCTTGGTATGGATTTTGAGCTTAATATAGCATTGAAGAAGATCGTTAAGAAAGGACCCCATACTTCACTATTATCTTGGTAATACTACACCCGAATGCCATTACTACCAGGTGCACAATTGTGTTTTTTTCAGCTTTAAAAGCATTAAGCACTTTGTTAAACAAAAAACAAACGTCACTATAATTATTTTCCTCCTGTACCAATTTTACCGAAGAAACAACATTGCTCTCGCCTTTATCTTACACACTTTGCTAAAATGTTCTAGTCATGTTTGATCTGAAATACTTGACTCTAATCCTGCACATTGCTCTTTATAAGTCGGACCACTATTAACTGCCTTCCAATTTATTTTAGAATCATTGTCTTTGCATGCTGCCTCTAACCTGTCCCATGCCTGATTTTCTATGGTTATCTTTTGTTTTCTAATTCGATCTTTATAGATAGCCCTAGCCCGAACAATCTCACTCTTAGGGGTCTCGACATTTTTAAATAAGCATATTAGATTAGCCTTTGCCTGTCTACAATCCTTGTCAAACCATCCCACCCTGATACCTTTCTCTGTTTATTTGGCTGCATCTCCATGAATCCATCTCGAATATCTCCCATTAATCACTTAACAGTTTGGACTATTGCCACTGCAGTATAAGCAGGATTTAATAATGTCTGGGATTGGGCCGCATTTTTCATCATAATGTTTTACCCCAGATCTACATTTGTTGAATCTTCCTGTCACAACTTGAGGGAAGGGTATCGACACCCACTCCCAAATCACAGAAGCCGAATGAGTTCCACCGTGGTTGGCACGTGTTCCTGATGGTAGAACTTACAGGTGATGTGGCAGCCAGTGGCAGAGGAGAGATTAGGGAGAGGTTTTGGATAGGAAGGGGGGAGTTAGGAAAACCAGAAAGAGGGTTAGGGAAACCAGATTGGATAGGTAAGGGGAGTTTACACTAGTACCCTAGTACCCTAGCACACAGTAACTCCATTAACCTTCACTACTCTACTGCCTGACCTACACCCTAATAACCTGCCCAAAACCTCCTAACACAGACCTAGCCTAGTAACTCATATGCCTGTTACGTTGAATATACCTTCAGACATCCTGATAGGCATTACGCATGATGAACACATAATAAATACTGAGCACAACATAGACATGGTATGGACATGGCTAGTACCATGGAACAAACAAATGGAGGAGGTGGGAGGGGGTGATTGCTCCCCAACGTAGACATATGGCCTGATAGGCAAGATGAGCCAATAGGGGACATGCAACACAAAATATGCAGAAAAAAACAAATAATGTTCCCACTCACTCCTTCTAAAGCACAGATAATGTGTTACTGTCACACACTCCCATCCAGACCTGTGTTAACTTCACATGGTGGCCACTGAAGTTCATATTCCATAAAACCCACAGAATGCTGTTGTTCCAAAGGTTGTTCCACATGTAACGTCTCCTACAGAGTTTATCACAGATAAACCATAACTGCCGTCTGTGAAATAACAGAGCCCTTTCAGAAAGATGTGAATGCGTTAAGGTTGCGCAATGATTTAACTAAGGTCCGGGAGCCTCACAAGGCCGCATGAGCACTGCTGAAGTCGTCCGTCATTAGACCTCAGGGGCACACAACGTCACCACCGTGTGACCATGGTCCCTGGGTCCACTAAAGCATACTGTAGTCACTGCTGCGTGCCCTGGGTCTCCGTACTCTGCTCTCCTGGAATCTGCTGTTCACGCCGCGTTCGCCTTTGCCGTAATCTAATTCAATAATCCGCAACTGACACGGGCGGCAAGGGTTTTTTATGTCGACAGCAGCTGCGTGGTTGTGTGAGTGACGAACGCTCTTCCAGGGCTCTCTGGGAATTGTCATTCACAACGGGTCCACCGCCTCTACTCACGCTCAAATATGCCCCATCCTCTTTTTCTTGACACTTTCCATCTTAGTTTTTTGGTGGAATTACCCTTACAAGAAATCTGTTATATGTTCAAAATGATTCCCTTTAGATTTAGCACTGGGCCAGCTTAGAGCCAGTTCAAGGGCATAATATTCACTAAACAGCTCATCCCTAACTCGAAAGTTCTTAACCATAGTCAACATGTTTGTGGAGACAAAAAAATAGTCTATGGTTGAACTTCCCCTCATACTTCTAAATGTGATTGCACCTGCAATATCTCCCAGAAATCTGCCATTTGTAGTTCTAAAACCCGTTTCCATCATCCAGTGTCAAAATTGAAGCCCCACTCCACACATCCTTGAGTCCGCCATCTGCGGTAAGGGAATATCCAATACCGTATCTTCTTCCTGGTCAAAACAACTTTTTTATCAGGCCATTACCCAACTTCAAGTTAAGATTTCCACCACACAAAATCACTACATCCTTATCACAAGATGTGTTGCAGAGTCTATCAATCACATCTTGTGAAGCTGTAATAGGGCCCATAACATTATTATCAGAAGGGCTATTATAAATGTTAATAATATACACAAAGGGGCCCTTCAAGGGGGTCACCTTAAATACTTGGATCAGGGTTTCCAAATGAACACCAAATTTGCTACTCTCTTATACATGCAAAAGAGCACTTTACTTAGGTCTCCAGACCTCCATAGTATCCCCTCTCTTCCCCTTTTAGCCTTCACTTGATAAACTGTATAACCATCAAAGACCAACGCAACCTCTTCCAAGGTCTCTTGCAGGGGAATGCTCATAGACTCATTCAGCATCTGTTTTACAGTGTTATCAGATAATCTTCCTTTAGCACCCGCAATGTTCCCAGACACTATGGATAAATGTTTTCACGCAGCTATTCTCACTCATAGTCCCTATATGGGCACGAAGGGAGGGATTTCATAACGACTTCCCTAATGCCACTAACTTGTATTAAGATTAGCCACACTCTTTTTCACTTTTTTGTCTTTTGCCTCTTCCAGCCTATAGGTTGCTATAGATTGCTTTTCTTTTACTCATTTTTGTTATAACCAGTATGATAGCATATACCACTTACCACTTTGAAAATTGTACAATAAAAAATAATACTTGATGATTAGTTCATTAATTAAGAATCAACTGACAGTTCAAAAAAGCCCCCAAAATTCATCATATATAAACATAAAAATGCAATTTAAACACTCTAAAATAGTATTATAAAAAAAAACTTGAGTGGTATAAAATGTATGCTTTCACCAATATAAAAACCACATTAAAATTTAAAATGTTAAAACGTCACTCTGTTAGGTATAGTTTGTCCAACCGACATAAACCTTCGTGAGACTGGACACAGGGGGCAAGGCATGCCCAACTGGCACGAGGGACTGCCTGAGCCCAACACCCCACCCTTGCCCCCCACAAGCATACAAGGATGAAAACCTGCTTCTTTCCTTTCTTCAACTTTCAACTAGTATGTTAGTGGGAGAGTCAAGCATGTCTGGTGTTACACAGGTGGGGACTGCTAAATTCCCAAGTCTTGGGGCCTCATTACGAGTAGCCCGGTAAAAACGGGTTCATTACCGGCATCCCGGTAAGAGCGGGTCCTTGCTCGTATGAACCCGCTAATAGCGGGTGATCATGAGTGCGCGAGCATGCGCAAACCCCCATGCCGGTAATGGAAATACCGGCATGCTGCCAAAGGCCCTCCAACCCCCCGATAGCAGCATCACGGGACCCGCCGATACCGGCACCGCCAAGGAGCAACCCCTAAATACCGGCCCGGTAATACCACCATGCTAATACCGTGTTGGCAAAACCGGACCCGGAAATAACGTCATCGCGCAGGAACTGGAAATGGGCCGTTGGCCATCTTTAAAAAACACAATCCATTGCCATCCTCCCTAAGCACCAGTCCTTTCGTGTCGTGCTGCGTCAGAAAACCCTGAGGATGTCAAAGGCTACCCAGAAGATGACCCCCCGGAAGCAGAAACAGCGTTTCTCTGACGCTGAGCTCAACGTGCTGGGGGACACTCTGGCCCAGCATGCAGACATAATCAAGTCAAATGACATAAAGCATGCTGCCCAGATGAAGAAAAAGCAAATCTGGCAGGAGGTTGCCCAGAGGGTGTCTGCCGTGGGGACCACCCCACGTACTGTGCGGGACTGCCGCAAGAGGTGGGACGACCACTGCTTGAGGGTGAGGAACATCCTGGCAGTCAACAGGAGGGCGCCCATGGCGACAGGCCGAGGGCCACACTCACCAGCAAAGCTGATGCCCTGGGAGGAGACTGCCAGCTCATTCATTGATCCCGAGTCAATAGAGGGATTCGGAAAGATGGAGATGGGTGCCGCATCATCCCCAGAAGGAGGTGAGTGACCCTGCACATCCCTGTAGGGGAAACAATGATGTAGCACAAGTGACATGGAGTGAGACTAGGCAAGCCAATGCATGTCCCAGACCCACATCAACATATCCAGTCAAGAATGTGTGCCACACCCTGCCACACACAAATGCATGCTGAGTGCCAATCCCAATACCAACACACGGGCAACATAATACGACTGTGCTCATGTAACCCAACACACAGACCCCATATCAATAGCATGCCACCTGCCATGAATTGATAGCCTACATGCCCCATCAGAACACCAATTTCCACACCCCTGTAATTAATGGATGCATGAATGTATGAATATATCACAGCGCCATAGTATGTAGCTGGCATGTGACACCATCACTGATGACCTGCATCTCTTCTAACCCCCAGGCACCGATGAGGAAGATGCCGGTCAGGAGAGGGGCGCAAGGGCATCAACCTCACGCCATGGGACAAGGTCCACCGCCGCCACCACCACCCCGCAGCCAGAGAAACAGGCCAGACCAACAGGCACTGTGCCAGACCGGGTTGATATCCAGCAAAAAACACCTGCTGCCAGTGTGGGCCGCACACATCAAGACCAGCAGCAGCCACCCACAACAGTGGGAGGGGTTTCCGTTCCTGCACCACCAACCACCGCGGACGTTGCGGATGCGAATGTGGACACCGAGGGTGTCACAGTCGTGTCCACTAGACCCACCCCAAGCCCCCTGGCCACCCCCCACCCCATATGGAGGCCGACAGCAGTGACGACCCCTGCCTCCGGGACTCCCACCTCGGAGATTCCGACATGTGCCTCTTTGAGGAGGACAGCACCCTGGTTGTGGGCCCCACGCAAGCGCTATCCACCACCCCAGCTACCACCACCCCGGCTACCACCACCCCGGCCACCAGCACTCCAGCTACCACCAACACCTTTGAGGCTCACCTGTCGAGGGTAGAGGCACGACAGGAGTCAATGCTTGATCTCATGCGACAGTATACTGCCGATGGGGAGGACACGAGGAGGGCCATTGCTACTGCCATTGGGGAGACCACAGCAGCCATCGCTGCAAACACTGCTGCCATTAACGCATCTGCAATCCTCATGAGGGACTGGCTGGGGGCAGTAACGCAAGTGCTAACGTCCATCCTGCACCATATGCAGCGGCCACGCCTTGCAGCAGGCGTGGAACCTACCTCTGACACGTCCTCTGCTACCTTCAACCTCAGCCCACACAAGCCCTGTGTGAATGACCCGGAGGAGTGCACGGCATTCGGAGATGCCACCCCCAGATACCAAAAAGGTCAAGTAGTAGACTGGCCAGACAATGGCCATTGGACACATGGTTGTTGAAGGGAACAATCATTAGAGGACATTTGGGGTTTGTAGGGTGGGTTAGGGAGTTCACTTGGGACATTTAGGGTTTGTAGGGTGGGTTAGTGAGTTCACTGGGGGTTGGTGGGGGAGTGTACACATTGTTGGCTGTTTGAAAAATACACCTGTTGTGTGCCAAAAATTCAAAGGCTGGACATTCTTCATTTTGTTCATGTACATTTAATGTGTGATGGTGATCAGTTGCCAACTCCCAACAATACAAGTGTGCATGTCCACATGGAGCCAGTGTGTCACTGACACATGTCTATCATAGTCCCTGTGTTTCAGAAGTATTTGTGAATTAGTGTTTGGAGTACAGCATGGCCATCCCGTGCATCACGTACTGGCAGGGGGGCTACTTCACCTCTGTCTCCATCCTCATCCTCATCATCCTCACCTGGGCCATGCATGTCAATGTCGGGTGGCAGTGGTAAATTTCTCCAGATGTACATGTTGTGCAGCATGACACAGGCCATGGTGATCTTTGCCACCTTCTCAGGCCTATATAGGAGTGCCCCGCCAGACCTGCTGAGGCAGCGGAACCGCGCCTTCAACAGGCCAAAGATTTGCTCAATCACAACACGGGTACGGGTGTGCACATGATTGTACTCCTCTTCATGGCTGTTCTGCGGGTTTCGCACAGGGGTAAGTAGCCACGGCCTCAAGGGATATCCTCCATCACCTGCAAGCAGATACAAATAGGTGTGTGTCACTCTGAACTGCCACCTTCAGGGAGCACAGTCATGGTGGCAGCTATTTGGTGTGGGCATGCACATGTCCCTGTACGCATGCAAATATGTCACCTAGATGCAATCTATACTGTCATGAGGTGTGGTAGTCTGGATGGCGTTCAATAGATGATGCAGGGTGTAATCATGCATGCTGAGGAAGATGTGCTGTGGTAGTGCAACAATGTTTAGCCTCCAATTCATGCTGTTCATTCTTCACTGTGCATGGTCACACTGACACATTGCCACAGTTGCCATCCTGTTCATTCATGCATTGCTTGCCATCACCATGGTGGCATGGTTGTGCCTCTTACTTGTCATTGATATGCATAATTTGTGAAATGTGGCCCAGTGATGTGTCATGTTGCATTTGGCCGGTTCAGGTCAGGAGTGATTGGCTCTGCATGCATTCTCCAATCACCGGCAATTGCCACCCAGATGGAGTATGCCCCCCCCTTATGCATCCCTACAAATCAGTACCCCCAAAGCACTGCCATGGGACAGTTGTGCAACTCACCAAGCAGCCAGGCACGTGGTCCAGCATGTCGCTTCATGTGACGGGGTAGCATGGAGTTGCGCAGTACCATGGCATCATGTGTTGATCCGGGAAATCGGGCGCAGCAATGTGTGATGATCTTGCTGGAGTCACATACCATTTGCACATTGATGGAGTGGTATTGCTTGCGATTGCGGTAAACCGCCTCTATGTCATGGGGGACTACCAATTCCACATGGGTGCAGTCGAGGGCACCAACACAATTGGGAATGCCTGCCAGTGCATGGAAGCCTACTTTGGTGTCGGCTATCTCCTGGGCAGTCCGTGGTAGGGATATGTGGGTGCTTGCATGCTTCAGGAGGGCATCCAGCACTTGGTTCAATATGCGTGAAAATAGTGGCTGTGAAATGCCATGCAGCTGGCCCACTGTGTGTTGGTAGGTGCCTGTGGCCAGGAAGTGGAGCACAGACACCGCCTTTAGTAGCGGGGGGATGGCAGTGTGTATTTCAGTGAGGCTGGCAATGTCGTTCTGTATCATGTCCACTATGGTGGTGATGGTGTCACGGTCCAACCAGTACAGGGTGTGGATCTGCTCAGGGGTTAGGTTAAAAGGGCTGGGTCTGGTGCGAGGGATTGGTGGTTGCCTACGAGGCACTGCTGGCTGCGCTGGTGGTAATTGCTGGGCCTGTCTCACCCTCCTCCTCCTGCATCTCCTCTGTGCTGCCTGTTGTTGCTGCTGTAGTTGTTGTTGTTGTTGTTGTAGTAGTTGTAGCAGAATGTGCGGTCCTCCAGCGCCATGATTGCAACAGCTAGTGGTAGCATTTTGGTGTTGGAAGGGTGTGGTGTGTGGGTGTGCTATAACTTTATACTGGCCCAGTCTCCATCGACTCCACCTGTGGGGATTGTGTGCACCTGTGGCAGTTGCCTTGTATCCTGATTGCTGTTTGGGGGTGGTCCGCGATGCCTGTATGGCCGGCATCGTGCAGCCCGTGATTACCGGCTTCGTGATGCCGGTATTTGCATGTCTGCGTGGGTTGGGATGTCCCCCTATTACCGGCATGCCGGTATTTGCTGCCTGAAGGGGCGCGTGTACGTGCCCATGCCGCTATTAGCGGCACCGTTATTTAGGGTGCCGCTAATACCGGGTTGCCGGGTCAGAATACACCGGAGCGGTAAACGATGCCGGTAATAGCATACCGGCATAGTTGTTGCCTTACCGCCAACCTGGTAATGAGGCCCTTAGGCTCAAACTGAATGCTTTATCCCACAGTGCTTGTTATCCTAATGGTACTCTACAAGAGCTCTTTGTGCCAAATATAAACATCAATATCCAGGACGCACTGCAGGTTAAACACACCTTCCACATGATCCTTTAGTACAAGCCTTCATGTATGTGTACGTATATGCCCAAGCGTATGGGATATTATTATTTCATGGGGACATCTAAGGCAGGCTGCTCATGAAAGACTGACCCAGGGGGGCTTGTCATAGCATATCATTTACATCCACTCTCAACGCGTAAATTGCCTGCAGGCAGCTCCAGTCCTTTGCCATCAATATAATTCTATAGCACCAGACACCGCCAGACAGTCACAAGACAGCCGACACCCTTCTACTTACGGGCTTGAGTGTGCTTGAGAGGTAAGTAGTGGATGCTGATAAGATTGCATGGTTGTTCATTCGACTCCCCCATTCTGGCTGCAGTGCTATTGTGGAAATGTCAATGGCTGACAGAAAAGATTTTACAAAATTAAAGCAAACTCTCACCTTAAAATTTGAGAAGACTCCTGCCCAATACTTGAAAAGACTTAGAGAGTACAAAAAGAAAGAAGGCAGTACTCTGGTCACATATATAACTGAATCCTTGGAAAAACATGACTGGTTGGGTGGAAGGTCATGCGGTCACCACTTTTGAGGGCAAGATTCATTTGTTTATGTGTGAGCACATTTTTGCCTCATGTTCCCCAGAGTTGAAACAGCATTTGACTGACTCTAAGGAGCTAGATAATAAGAGGGGGACCATTGCAGCTGACATGTGGGTATCCCATAGAGTGTTCCGTAGGATAATCCTGCTTCTAGTAAGCAGGAGGAGGGAAAGAAGCACAAAGAGAAAAAGGGTGGGTCACCTGAAAAATCTAATTCCCCGAAAAGGCCACAAAATGTTTAAGAAGGGTAAGTCAGGGGGCGTGGCTAAGCAGCCATGGAATAGGCTGCAATACCTGAGAGCTCTGTGATCCGACAAATTGATCCTGAGTAATGCGTGCCTCTGAGCGGCGGATTCTAACATCAAAATACATGGAAAAGTGTGTGAGCAATCCAGGCACAGAGTGAGCAGGTCGGCGGAAGGCAAGAGACAAAGTAGCACTAGTTGTGTGACTTTATATCCCGGGCTGGGACAGTGCAATGGATGCCAAAATGGCGGAAGTCCAGAACAAAGGACTCCTCGGCGGAATCAGATACAAGTAACGAGCAGGTTACTGGCAGCCTGCAGCCACTACTTGAGCTGAACTTGAGGACAGCTGATAGCCGTGCCCCGACGAGGAAGAGGAGCGTACAGCCCTGCTACAGCGTGAAGGCTGGGAACCCCCTCCCCGTGGAGAGTAGCACAGTGGGCAGCGGGGGCTGCAGCGGTTGAGCGCAACTTGGAGCGTGCAGCACTGGGGACGTGAGGAAGTCGGAGGCCCCGTGACACGCGAAGCAGGTACGCTGCCAAGGCAATCGGCAGCGCAACGAACCGGAGGACCCTTTCCCCACTGTAAGGAGGAGCGTGCAACACAGCACATGCCACAGCAAGGGCAGGGAGCTGGCATCATAGGGCAATAGTGAGTAGGCCAGCAGAATGAGCCCCTGGGCATATCAGGGCTGCAGGGGAAGTTTGAAGTGGACAGAGGAGTGGTGAATTAGGCGGCCCTGAGAGAAGGAGAGCCACATGTGGACGACAGGCAGGCGCAATGATTTGCTGCACGGCTGCACAGTACGGCCCTCTTGCATAACATACACCAAGCATACAAGGCGCTGGGCTCTTGCCTGGAAGAAACGGAATTGTGTTGGGAGCAGGAAACGAGGCAGAGGGCACCAATGCGGGGACCCAAACAGTGGAAAGCAAGCAAGCGGTGGCACGGTGCGTTGACGCGAGAAGTAAGCTGCTAGTGTGCAGAAAAGAGCCCACAAAAATGGCCCAGAAGGCAAAGTGAAGCAGCCGACCATGGACATATTCGCTAAAGCGCAACAGCCTACAACTCCCCCAACAAAGTCCGGGACGAAGGTGCAAGAGGCTAAGAGCATGTTGAGAGATGACCAACGGATACTCGAGGCTATCACAGAACTTAAATCCTTGTGGGGCCTAGCAATGACCGAGCTCAAAGAAGCGCTAGAAAAGAAGATAGACACGGTGGGGATAGATGTTAACTTATTACAGCAAGACGTGAGGGCGCTGGCGGACAGAACCAGTAGCTTTGAAAGCGCCGAGAAGAGGAATGAGGAACTAAGCACCACTAACGCAAAAGAGGTACACGTACTGAAACAGCAGGTGGCGAATTTGGAAAACCGGGCAGAAGAAGCTGAAGACGAGCTAGATGGAGCAACATATGCATGGTGGGTCTGCCGGAAGGGGAGGAAGGCACAGACCACACGGACTATATAGAGAATATGCTACTCCAGGCAGTGGGAGCTGTCAAACTCTCCTAAGGATTTGCAGTAGAGCGGGCGCATCAAGCCCAAACTAGAAGACCAAAGCCAGGAGCGCCGCCCAGAGCTATAATTGCAAAAATCTTGAACTACAGAGATCGAGAGAAGATCCTAGAATTCCTCCGAAAAGGTGGTACTGTAACTTGAGCGTAAGCAAGCAACGATCACGGCCCATTCGGATTATACTATGCTGGTGCAGAGGCAACGATATAGCTATGTGGCTGTCAAGAGAAGATTATGCACGGCAGTGATAAAATACATGCTGCTATACCCAGCGGAACTAAAAGAGACATGCTGGTTGGACACGCACGGATGCCCGGAGTCAGAGGGAGACCAGGATCGAGATGGAGAGGCTAAGTGATCCGACAACTTGGGGACTAAAGGGGGGGAGCGACATTGCATAGCGTAAAGGGACATGGATAGCTGGAGCTGAATGGCAGCTGGGCAGGGGCCACTTGCCATATATATATATATATATATATACCTGCACATATATATATATATGTGTGTGTGTGCTAATGAACACTGTGGACTGGAATATAGACATAATTAGCCTGAATATGTGAAGCCTGGCGCTGCACCTTACAGATATATCGAGCTACAGGATATATGCGCTTTATCCCCATTAGTGGACATAGTAGGTGCGCCGATAGGGCAGCATCTCCCCACTGAGACCCAAGTACAGGCAGCGCCAAGAAAGGGACTAGATGTGGGGGAGCTTGAGATCCAGGGATGGAGCTGGGCAACAGTTGGGGGGGAGGGGGTGTGGAGTGAGGGGTTGGGGACGGGAGGGATGGGGGAGGGACGGGAGTTAGGGTAAAAGGAGTTGGGAAAGGTTGGGGATGTTGGAGAAGTTGGGGAACAAGCCTACATGTAATGAGAAGGGGATTGAGTTTGCGGAGAGCGGGAATCTAATATGTTTGGGAGACCTTAAAATAGTTACTTGGAATGTTAGGGGGCTCAATAGCTACTTAAAAAGGAAAAAGTTCATGATGTATCTGCGCAGGCAGAAAATTGACATAGCCTTGCTACAAGAGACTCACTTAACGCAAGAAAAGTTGGAAGTGATCCGAAAAAAGTGGAAGGGGACAGTAGTAGGTGCAGCATATTCAGCCTATGCCAGAGGGGTAATTACTTGGGTGGCACCTCATGTCCCGTTTCAGCTACTGCAATGTACAGTGGAGCCAGATGGGAGGATGGTCGTAATAAAGGGGATGGTGGAAAACAAGGAAATATGTGTCATAAACACATATGCCCCATATCAGGACACGGCGACATACTTTAGAACTTTATATAATAAACTTGGGGCGAGCCAAGGGGGAGCGGTGATCTGGGGAGGAGACTTTAATTGTGTGCTAAACCCGAAAACAGACAGATTGGATACCAAAATAGACAGACCCACCCCAGCTGCTAGGACATAGCAGGCATTGTTAGCAGATTTTGGGTTAGATGATGCATGGAGGTCACACCACCCGCAGGAAAGACAATATTCACATTATTCAGCCACCCAGAACCTGCATACTAGACTGGACTATGTGTTCATTACACATGGACTAATGACAGAAATAGCGCAAGTAGAATATAAGGCGAGGGTCCTGTCAGACCATTCGCCGTTGATACTAGTATGGCAATACAGACCCCCGAGAGCAAAGATACCGACGTGGCGCCTACGAGCAGAGATGCTGAAAGACAATATTTTCAGGGAGGACATGAGAGAGGAAATAATAAGTTATTTCGAGATCAACACTGGCAGCATTGATACAGCGGGCACGCTCTGGGAAGCCTTTAAAGTGGTAATAAGGGGGATAGCCATAGCGAAGTCAAAGGGACTACAAGGAGGGATCTTGGTCAAACTACAGGAAGTGGAAACGGAGCTAGAAACCGTGTTGCAAAGGGGAGGCAATAGCAAAGAGGACAATGAAGAAGTACTTAGGCTGCAACAGAAATGCGCAGGATACTGGGAACGGTTATGCAATTTGAATTACAAAAAGTACATAGAGAGACAGCAAGCAGGGGGGGACAAACCAGGGAGAGTTCTGGCATGGCTACATAAAAGCGAGACTCCCAGACCTACAATTAGAACGATAGTGAAGGAAGATGGGTGCATAGTAGACACCCAAGAGGGAGTTAATAAGGAATTCGCAGATTACTAGCGGCTCCTATATGGAGACAAGGAGGGAAGCGACAGCAAGGAAATAGGAGAAACACTAGAGGATATTGGATTGCCACAGATTAGCGTGGAAGAGAGAGAGGAGTTGGACACACCGATTACCCTAGAGGAATTGGAGGAGGTAGTGAAGCAGCTACCCACCAGTAAGACCCCGGGGACTGATGGATAAAAACGAGGTGCTTCCCCCGCTCTTAGATATGCTAAATGAGGCATATGAGGTTGGGAGACTACCAGTCCTTGAGAGAGGCGATTATTGTACCACTTCCCAAACCCAATAAGTCTGGCTGTGACTGTGGCTCTTACAGGCCCCTGTCAATGTTGAACCAGGACAGTAAAATATTAACCGCGGTCTTGGCAAACAGAATGAGGAGGGTCCTCAATAAATTAATACACCCAGATCAGACCGGCCACATCCCCAATAGGAACATAACCAACAACCTCAGGCAACAACACCGAGTCATAGAACATGCAAATGAAGATGAGGGTGAGATGGCGATAGTGTCGCTAGATGCAATAAAGGCCTTTGACTCAGTCAAATGGCCATGGCTGATCGCGGCCCTGACCAATTATGGTATAGGACCGGAGTATCTGAAATGGGCTAAGCTATTATATAGCGCGCGCTGGCCAGGGTTAAGACAGGTGTGATCATATCGGAGAGATGGCAACTCAGTAGAGGCACTTGGCAGGGATGTCTGTGGTCCCCCATGCTGTATATTCTGGCCTCAGAGGCTCTGGCAATATACTTGAGGCAGCAGTATGAGGTGATAGGCATCACCATAAAGGGGGAGCCGCAACTAATTTCCTTGTACGCTGATGATATGTTGTTGTACCTACGCTAACCGGAAGAGAATCTCCAGTATGTGTTAGAAGTGATGGAGAGATTTGCAAAGCTTTCAGGCATAGCGGTGAACCCCAAAAAGTCTTGTGTATTTCCATTGGGTAGGTATAGGGGGATCCCGTTAAAGTAGCTACCGATACTGCAGATTCCATGGGAGGTCAACATGTTCCGATATCTTGGGGGTAGACATATATCACACAGTGGAAGCAGAACATCAACACAACACAGAGAAAGCCATTAAAAATATTGAAAACAGTATGAAGTTTTTGGTGAAGCTCCCCTTAGCAATGATGGGACGGGGGCAATGCTTAAAATGGTGGTACTACCAAGGTTGCTGCACTATTTTGCGAACATCTCATACTTGATACCTAGACGACTCTTTGCCAGGTTGGATAGCATATGCCGGGAATTCCTCTGGCACGGGACAAGGAACAGAGTGGCCTATGGAAGCTACGGAACTCATACGAGAAAGGGGGCATTAAAATACTGAACTACGAAATGTATTATATAGCATGTCAGCTACAATACGTAGCGAAATGGCTCTCTGAGGAACCGACCTTCGAATACAGGCTGTTCAGATTGGACTGTGCCCCCATTCTTCCTAAAAGAAATGTTGTGGCTTCCCAAGTCGGATATGGTAGGACGCCCAAGGATGATGATACTTGGGTGGGAGATATGGCGGAGAGCCTGTCAGTTAATGGAGAATCCCTCCCCGTGCTCCCCGCATGTCCCATTAGTCGCTCTGGCGGGTAAAGAAAAGCAACTCAGCCTAATGATTAGGCAGCACTGGGAACCGGTGGGGATAGCAACAATGGGTGACATATGGCAAGAGGGGAGTATACAGGATTTTGAGGGGCTAGTAGATGAAACGGGGTTACACGTGGGGCAGTCTATCACATACCACAGGATGGTGCAGCGAATTAAAGAGACCTGGTCAAAAGAGGTATTAGCAGATGTACCGGACACTACCATAGCACAATATATGACATAGCAGAGGGGGGACAGGAAATATCTAGAATATATGAGATGATGGCTAAAGTGGGGAAGGAAGTGGTACAACTCAGACAGGACTGGGAAGGGGAAGTGGCCGCCCCAATGAGTGATGAGATGTGGGCGCGGGCCCAAGGCTATCACAAAAAAGTGTCACGGAATACTAGATTACAGCGGATACAATTATATATAGCGCACAGAGCATATATGACACCTCAAAGGATAGCTAAATTCAAAAATACAGGAAGACAATCATGCCCCAAATGCAACAAAGAAAACACCGCAATGGTACACATGTTCTGGTCATGGCCAATAATAGAGAGTTTTTGGAGCGAAATAGCACACAGGATGGAAGAAAAAGGGATCAAAATGGAGGTGGATACAGTATGGGCTTGTATGATAGGCGGGTTTTCTAGACAACGTAAACTCAAGCATGTGAGCAAACTGAAAGATCTGGCGTATGTCCTGGCAAAGAGAAGAATCGCTACGGGGTGGAAGGCATGTCATAGACCAAGAACGGAAATATGGTGGGGAGATCTACAGAAATGGGCAGAGGTAGAAACCACAGTATGGCAGGAAGCATGTAATGGCGGGGGAGAGGAAGAGGCTGGAACCCTGATAGCTTGGAGGCAAGTAATAGCTGAATTATTTGGGCTCTCGTATGATGGGTCAAGTGACCGGGATTCAATAGGAACTATTGGAAGGGAATCCCTACTGCAAGACGTAGCAGCGGAACATGCAGGAGAGTAGGCTCGGGAGGGTGGGGTGGGAATGGGTGAAACAATGGACTTGGACGAAGTGATGCACACTCAATATTGTCACATGCACTGTAAGTTTAGTTTGTATTGTTTGTTGAAACAGAAATTAATAAAATTGTTTAAAAAAAAAAAGAAGGGTAAGTCACATGACCATGTACAGGGCAATGGGACTAATCCTCCCAAGCACAATTCTGGTTACTCTGAGCCTCCCTATGCCCCAAGACACAGTGGATCTTGTGTGGCTTGTGGAGCCAGTGACTATGTGAAAGGGGACCCCAGATAAAAGGTCAAAACCATGATGGTCCACTCTATGAATCTGGCCTTCTCTCTCTCATGATGAGGAGGAATATGAATAGGGGCATCCTTCTCCTCAGACTCTTTCCTCAGTGGGATAGGATCTGAAGTAGTATTACTTTCCCTGGGATCCTGGGGACCTAAAGTAGCTGAGGCATATTTCTCCATCCTGATAACACAAAGCATTACTTTAAGGATAGTGTACTGGTAGATGTAGTAGAAACCCCTGCCATTGGGGACACTAGGGCCAGCAGAACTGTGATGGATTCCACATTGGTAAACCCAGAGGAACTAGCCAGAGCTCCTCTGATGTCCACCAAGTTGGCAGATGGACCCCCTTCTCAAGTTCCTAGTTATTCCTGTAACTCTCAATTTTGGGAGTATACGTTTGTGAGTCAAATAAACTTTCAGTAAACAGAGTTAGATTAAGTCCATATTTAAAAAAAAAGAAAACTTAATTCAATGTAGATGATGCTCTTAAATTTTTTTAATTTAGTTGTTAATTGAAAAAAAAATGTCTATCCTGGTGTTTTCATCACACCTGGTAGTTTCCAAAATGGTTCTCACTTTCAAATCTTGAAATAAACAAAGTTCTGTGTTCAAGAATAGAATAATTTCAGTGCTTGTGTTCCATTTAATTACATTCTCCTTGGTTAAATTCTTGTCACATGTTTCCACATTGATTATATCAATGGTTCATCAGGAGAAAAAATTGTTTCTGACAGATAAGGATAGAAGAAATTTTGAGTTGGCGCATTTGAGTAACCTTTTCTCATTTTCTTATAATTTTTGCAAGTTTGTTTGTGTAGCAGCCACACAATTATTTGGGAATTACTCATGCTGACAACCACGCTTTTCTAAATTGAGCATTAAATAACCTTTATGAAATCAATCTAGTTTTAGATTCAACCAAAACAAATAGGAGCTGGCACCAAGGGAGAGCTTTGTTGGTTGCAATTATTTTTTCTCAGCATTCCTGTAACTCTAACTGTGAATTGTGGATTAGTTAGGATACCTGTGAGTGTACAGAGGCAAGCCCCTGGAAATGTTCTGCTGGGAAATGACCTCGGAGACTAAGGTCTTGTGGCAGATACAGCAGAACAACCCTGCACTAGGTCTCACACCAAGGCTGCCCTGGCCAAGTCCACGGCAATGTGTCAGAAGAAATCCTAGAAGCCTATGGAGACACTGGAAGATGCATAATCCGCGATATTCTCAGTGGAATCCAAGATAGCGCCTGCTTGACAGTATTACCACTTACTAACATTGCAGGTCTAGTCTTCGTGCTTCCGAGAAGCACGCTGTTTACCATTCATTCGTACTTAAGCCCCAAGAACTGACCGGTAACTGCGTTGCTACTCTACTGCTACGTTTAGCATTGCTCCGCTAGCTACGCTCCCTCTCAAACCTTTCCAAAGGTTTTCCTTACTCGTTTGTTGCTTTTCGCTGTTTACCTTGCTCGCGGCGTCTCTGCCTCCGCAGACCTGCCCCTTCTGCCGCTTTCGGCTCCCTTCTACTTTCGGCTTCGCGCCGCTTGCTCCGCCCTCGGCTCCCTTCTATTTTTCGACGTTCTGCCGCTTTCGACTCATTTCTAACTATCGGCTATTTTTCATTCTACACTTTTTCTCCTCGCACTCTGCGCGGAGATCGCCTCCCCTACCTTCCTTCTCGCTGCATTTCTTCGCCGATCTTGGCTCTCCGTGCTACCTCGCGCTTGCCTTCTTTTCTCGTCTCCACTCTCCTTCCTACCTGACGTTTGTCCACTTACCTTACCGTTTCTCTGTCTATTCCTGTATTTTCCTCTTCCATTGGACTCCTCAATTCCGGATAACCCTGCTGCCAATGTTCGTTACTCCACGTGAAGATCGATAACCTTTTCCATTGGACTCCTGTTCTACTTGATACCCTTGCTGCTAATCTTTGCTACTTCGCGTGGAAGATTTATATTCTTCATTGGACTTCCATCTCGCCATCTGAATCTGGGTTTTCTTCCACACAAGGGTTTCCCAGGGGGTAGCTCCCTGGTCGCACAGAGCACAGTTTTATGGTCTCTGGACTTCCGGGGGGATGCCTCCTACCTCTCCAAGACTACCACTGAACCCGAAGACCCGCGAGTACCAACAAGGCGAAAGCAAGATTGTGGTGTTTGTAAGAGATTGTAAGAGATAGCAACACCTAAAACAAGAGTGAACATGGATCAACAAATCCAGCAACTAATGGCAGCAGTCCAAAACCTAAATACTGAAGTACAGACTTTGCGTAATGAGAACACCATGCTTCGCCAAATGGTACATTCAAGGACGGGAATTCCCCCTGGACCTCTACCCATGGGAAAATATGAAGGCAATCCAAAGAGACTTAAGGAGTTTATTGACTATTGTACTGTACAATTTACGCTAAAACCAGCCTTTTTCCCTAATGATCGATCTAAGGTTAGTTTTATGATATCTAACCTATCAGGAAGTGCCCTAGCTTGGGCTACGCCATTGGTGACCACAAACAACCAACTCCTAGACTCCCTAGCTGGCTTCACAAATAGCCTGCAGGCCATGTTTGGACGCAGAGAATTAGTGGTCACAGCCCAAGAAAACATTCTTGATTTAAAACAAGGAAATAGTGAACTTCTGGCTTTCATCACGCAATTTAAACAGTTGGCTAACGAGACGGCATGGTCAGATGACGCCCTCCTAACTATATTCAGGAGAAATGTTAACGAAGAATGGAAGGATGAGCTGTCTCGAGTTCCTCGTCCACATAACTTAGCGGAAATGATTACTCTTGTCCTACAAATGGATTATCACATCCAAGAAAGAAATCTAGAAAAGAGAAAAGGAAAGGCAAAGGGAATTCCGCCAACTGTAAAAAGGGAATCGGTCAGGACATCACGCGCCATTGAGGATGAACCCATGCAAACAGGTACAACCCGAGGGCCTCTTACTTCAGAGGAGAGGAATAGAAGACGTACGTTGGGCTTGTGCATGTACTGTGGATTCGACAAGCATGTACTTAAGGACTGTAACCTGGTCCCTCCACGGTGCTCGGGAAACGCCTCCACCCGTTCATAAGGGGAACGATGAAGGGGTCCAATTTTCAGAGTTCCCTAAATTGTGTATCTAGTTCACCACAGATGGTGGTTCTGCCGATTACAATCCAATTCCAAGACGTCACCATCGAAAGGGTTCAAGCTCTTGTTGATTGCCGCGCAGTGGGTCTATTTATGGATGCCGACTGGGCTTACAAGAACAACATACCTCATTTATCCAAGACCACAGCTGCACCGGTTGAAGGAGTAGATGGGAAACGATTATCCTCCGGACCTATAAAAGAGAATACCTCAGTCATCACTATGAAGATATCCACGCACGAAGAAGAGGTAGTCTTTGATCTTATCAAGGCAGCACCCTACCCCATAATCCTAGGGATTCCGTGGTTGACTAAACATAATCCCTACATTAACTGGAAGGCCGGCACTATGTTTTTGGGATCGGAGTACTGTATTTCGTCTGTAAACTACCGAACTGTGCCACGGGAGTGCAAACATCAAACTCTCATGTCGCATCTCAGAAACCCTCCTCTGTAGTACTGAACTTAAATATGTTACCTGAATGCTATCATAAGTACCACAAAGTCTTTTCCAACGAGGAGTTCAAGGAATTGCCTCCCCACAGAAGATAAGACTGTAGTATTGATCTGCTACCTGACGCTCAGATCCCCTTTGGAAGAATGTATACTTTGTCAAATCCTGAAAAGGAAGCATTACGGGAATATCTAAAAACCAATTTGCGCCATTGGCTTATAACAGAATCCAAAAGCCCGGCAGGGGCATCCTTATTCTTTATACCTAAAAAAGATTGCAAGGAACTCAGGCCCTGTATTGATTATAGAGGGTTAAACAAAGTCACCCACAAAGACCGATACCCTTTGCCCCTGATCCAAGATATCCTTGAAGCCGTAAGGGGTGCTTCCATTTTTACGAAACTGGATTTAAGAGGGGCCTATAATTTAATTCGGATCAAAAGCGGAGACGAATGGAAAACCGCGTTCCGCACACCCTTTGGGCAATACGAATATTGCGTGATGCCCTTTGGGTTAGCGAATGCACCTTCTGTTTTCCAGAGGTTTGTAGACCAGTTATTTTCAGACGTTACTTCATTCATTAATCGTCTACCTAGACGATATTCTGATCTTCTCCAACAATCTGCATGAACACATAAATCATGTTTCCAAAGTTTTACATCGTCTACAAAACAACCATCTCTTTGCCAAATTGGAGAAGTGCTTGTTTCATCAAGACAGTATTCCCTATTTGGGATTTATACTTTCTGCAGAAGGGGCCTCCATGGACCCCCAAAAGGTGCAAGCCATTCTGCAATGGAAGGCCCCGCAAGGGGTAAAAGAGATTCAAAGATTTGTGGGGTTCTCAAATTTCTATCGAAGATAAATCCCCAACTTCTCTAAAATCATCAAACCATTAACTACATTCCTACAAAAAGGAAAAAAATACATCTGGACTACGGAGACACAGCAAGCAATCGACAAACTCAAGATGGCCTTCTCATCAGCGCCCATCTTAAGATTACCAGATCAAACCAAGCCATTCATTCTTGAAACCGATACTTCCCATTCTGCTATTGGAGGTGTATTGAAACAGACTTCTCTAAATGGCAAAGAACACCCCATAGCTTACATGTCAAAAACTTTATCCTCCTCAGAACAGAATTACACTGTTCTTGAAAAAGAATTACTCGCTATAAAAAAGGCATGCCAAGAGTGGAGACATCTTCTGATTGGAGCGAAATATCCCATCACTATCAGAACCGACCACAGAAACTTGAAGGTCCTTCAAAATTACGAATGTCAAAACAGCCGCCGAGCCCACTGGGCTTATTTTTTTTCTTCCTTTGACTTCGTCATCACCCACATCTCAGGAACCAATAATCAATTGGCTGATGCCTTGTCTCGGAGCCTCCAATCAGAAGAAGGTTGTATTCATGAGAAAATATTACCCCAAGCCACTTTTGTTTTTGTAGTCTCCACATTCCTTCAAGAAGTCCGTAGTCAAGTAAATAAAATCAACGATATTGATATTCAAAAGTTCCAACTCCAGGAAGAACAAGGGTTGTACTATCACAACACGGAACTGTATGTGCCTACTGAGTCCCTTCAACAACAAGTGTTGCACATGTGCCATGACCACAAGATCGCGGGTCATCGTGGTATTGGCAACACACAAGAACTGATCAGCCGTCATTTCTGGTGGTCTTCGTTGTCTACTGATGTCAAATACTTCCGATCTTCTTGTGACACATGTCTTCAAGAAAAGACACCTAGGAAGTTACCAGTAGGAAAGTTGGTTCAACCTCCCATTCCCAACCAACCTTGGGAAAGGATTTCTACCGATTTTATAGTAGATCTACCTCCTTCTAACCGCAATACCACCATAATGGTAACCATTGATTCTTTGACAAAGATGGCCCACTTCATTCCCATGGTGAAACTTCCTAAAGCCGCCCAAATGGCATCCTGTTTTCTACAGACTTTTTTTTCGCTTGCATGGGTTACCCAAGAGCATTATCTCTGACAGGGGACCGCAATACATTTTGGCATTTTGGAAGAATTTATGTCAATCTCTAAACATACAATGGAACCTGACCTCAGGTTACCATCCACAAAGTAATGGGCAGACTGAAAGGCTTAACCAATCTTTGGAGCAATACCTCAGATGCTTTATCTCTGCTACACAAGACAACTGGAATGAGCTGCTTCCCTATGCAGAAATCGCTTATAACAATTCTCAACATTCAGTGATCAAGATGTCTCCGTTTTATTGTACTTATGGTTTTCACCCTGTAATAATACCTACCACCTCACCCCGGATAACAAATTCACCTGCTGTTGAAGAATTGGTGGAAAACATTCATTCTGGACATAATCTTGCACGTACCGTATTGAAGGATACCCAAGAAAAAACCAAAAGACAAGCTGACAAGAAGAGAACCCAGGAACCAACTTAGCAGCCGGGGGATCTTGTTTGGTTATCTTCTAAATATCTCCCAAGGAGACTAATACCTTCCAAATTATCCCCCAAATTCGTTGGCCCTTTTCAGGTAACCAAGGCCATTGGCAAGGTAGCTTACCAGATTCAATTACCTCCATTCTGGTCCCGGATACATAATGTGTTTCATGTCTCTCAACTAAAAGCTCATGTGTCTGACAGGTTCCACAGATTAAGAACAATCACTCCTCCTCCACTCGACACACCCGAAGGACCAGAGTATGAGGTGTCAGCTATAGCGGATTCCAGGTATCATCGGGGAACTTTACAATATCTGATCGATTAGAAGGGCTATGGACCTTCCGATAGAACTTAGGAACCAGCCTATTCTGTTCATGCCCCTACCTTAGTACACCGGTTCCATAGGTCTCAACCTTGGAAACCTCGTCCTTCCATCCCATGGGAGGGGCATACTGTCAGAAGAAATCCTAGAAACCTATGGAGACACTGGAAGATGCATAATCCGCGATATTCTCAGTGGAATCCAAGATGGCGCCTGCTTGACAGTGTTACCACTTACTAACATTGCAGGTCTAGTCTTCGTGCTTCCGAGAAGTATGCTGTTTACCATTCGTACGTATTTAAGCCCCAAGAACTAACCGGTAACTGCGTTGCTACTCTACTGCTACGTTTAGCATTGCTCCGCTAGCTACGCTCCCTCTCAATCCTTTCCAAAGGTTTTCCTTACTCGTTTGTTGCTTTTCGCTGTTTACCTTGCTCGCGGCGTCTCTGCCTCTGGAGACCTGCCCCTTCTGCCGCTTTCGGCTCCCTTCTACTATTCGGCATTCTGCCGCTTTCGACTCATTTCTAACTATCGGCTATTTTTCATTCTACACTTTTTCTCCTCGCACTCAGCGTGGAGATCGTCTCCTCTACCTTCCTTCTCGCTGCATTTCTTCGCCGTTCTTGGCTCTCCGTGCTACCTCGCGCTTGCCTTCTTTTCTCGTCTCCACTCTCCTTCCTACCTGACGTTTGTCCACTTACCTTACCGTTTCTCTGTCCATTCCTGTATTTTCCTCTTCCATTGGACTCCTCAATTCCGGATAACCCTGCTGCCAATCTTCGTTACTCCACGTGAAGATCGATAACCTTTTCCATTGGACTCCTATTCTACTGGATACCCTGGCTGCTAATCTTTGCTACTTCACGTGGAAGATTGATATTCTTCTTCATTGGACTTCCATCTCGCCATCTGAATCTGCGTTTTCTTCCCCACGAGGGTTTCCTAGGGGGTAGGCCCCTGGTCGCACAGAGCACAGTTTTATGGTCTCTGGACTTCCGGGGGGACGCCTCTTAACTCTCCAAGACTACCACTGAACCCGAAGACCCGTGAGTACCAACAAGGTGAAAGCAAGATTGTGGTGTTTGTAAGAGATTGTAAGACAATGCCTAAGCCAAAGGGGAAACCCAAGGATAAAGGAGTCAAGAAACCAAAACGAGGGAAGGAGACCCTTTCCCCTAGCTCATCTGCCACTGGGGTGAATTCAGTTGGCTGGGCTCCTGAACCTGATGAGGAAGCGGGGCTGCCTAAAATTCTAAACCTTCATGACCATCCTGAACTGCAGAGTCTACTTGCAGAGGGAGGGCCTGATAGAGTTTAGTAAACGCCAACATGAGTGCCGATCTTTACAAGGTTTTAGGAGACAGGCCTATTCCCAGCTTGAGGATGAATCACCTGGGAAACACTGAATTTACTGGGAATGTGGGCTCCTATATAGTGCGCCCACAGAGTCCAATGAAGGAGACCATAGGAGGATGTTGGACCCTTCCTCCTGCAGTTGGCACATGAAGTCCCCCTTGTAGGCCATCTTGGGATCAAGAAGACCAAGGAGAGAGTAACCATGCATTTCTACTGACCCAATATGGGGGTCCAGATAGGTCACTAGAGGAGTTGTACCCCTTGCCAGATCTCTGGGAAAAGTGGCACAACAATTCAGGCTCCATTGGTACCACTTACTGTAGTGGGTGTACCATTTGAGAGGGTGAGAGGGTAGGGCTTGACATTGTTGGTCCCTTTGACCATCCAACATACTCTGGCAGCAGGTTTATTCTGGTGTTGGTTGATCATGCAACCAGGTATCCTGAAGCCATCCCACTCAAGACAGTAACTGCCAAGTCAGTTGACAAAGCATTACTTGGCATAAACACTACGGTTGGCGTCTGTAAAGAAGTTGTGTCTGACAGAGACAGCAACTTTATGTCAAAGTACTGTGATGAATCCATTGGCTTCATCACTGATTCCCCGGTGGCAGCCTCCTCTCATGTGGCCAGGGAACGGCAGCTGCTACCTGATCGTAACCCTGGGCGTGGCTATATGAGGGAGGATCACATGGGAGGAGACAGCCTCAGTGGGGATGTCATGGCTTTGTTGGATGAGACATACATTGTATCCCCCATTTGCCTGTGAAGAGGACCCCTTTTGTACCCCATACCCTTGTGGCGTACTGCCATACATCTACACCCCCTGTTAGAGAAACTAGAGAAACCCTTTCCCAAAGCTTAGTAGATCAGCCTTCATCCCTGGTCTAAAATGAGGAAGATAAAACACAACATGTTTTGGTTCTAATTATTCACCATATAGAACTGATATATCATTTGTGGAACTCTTAAAAGTGATTTCTCAAGTAATCTACAACCCTGGACAACAATGCACTCCTTTTCCCACAATCACCCAAATACTAGGACAAGGAGGATGGAAAGAACAATGCAGAATTAAAGGGGCCCCAAGCTCAATTATCGTTTTAGTTGTTTTCAAAGTGCACCTGTATGCAGGAGATTTAAAGACCTGAGACCAAGTCACTGGCTTTGAAGATTAAGATGATGTGTTTTGCGTTTGTGCTTGCACATCTGGAGGCCTGGAAGCACAAACCGGAGTGGCGCAGCCGAGTACCCCAAAACACACGAATGGGGACTCCAGGCAAAATCTATCCACGGCCGTGCCTGGAAACAACACGTATATATAGAGCAACTAAGAGGCAGGGATATAACCATGGTTTAAGTGGAAGGCAAGACTATAAAATGTTTAACATAGCCTATTATAAACATAACCAAGCGAACACATAACTTGGCTGGAGGTGAAAAATTTAATTCACATCCATAGTGCATTGCAAAAAGATATGTATTTATTAATTCATTAAAATATACCAAAGGATTTAAAAAATCTCATAATATATCAAAAATTAGAAACAGTAAACAACAAATCAGAAAAGGTATTCAAACAAAAAAACTACTAATAATTCGATTAATTACAATTCACCACTTACAGTGTGCAATAAAACCAGACGCACTCATATCACCAAATACTCCATCCATACTGCACTCATACATACTAAAATGCATACCTAATATACAATGGTGATTACAGGAATACACAAAAAATGTGCATGAACATAAACCAAAAGTTAATTGCCTAAAAAACGTATGGCACCATTCACAAAATCTAGTCAGTAGTAAACATAAAACTGCTAGAAATAAAGTTTCTCAAGAATTGGAAAACTTAATAGGTCACATTAATTGACAATCAAAACATGAATTCAAGGACGAATCAATAAAACCGGCATGTTTCTTTCCATCTTCATTATTAAATCAATTGCGTGGAAATTCATCAGGGAAAACAAAAGCCTGAAGTCTTCGGAATAGAATGGTACAGGATTGGTACAAACACTGTATGGCTGTTTTATCCTGCCACCTAAACAAGAAAGCAGAAATTACTAATCTCATACTCAATAAATTCGAGAAATCAGTATAATTCTGGAACGCTCTATTATTGGGCGTGGTTACAGGTAACAAGACCTGAGACAAAAGGGGTTCCCCTAAATAGGGTCACAAACAAAAATGAACGGACCACTAGGGCATGGGAATTCGGTTGATCAAATTCTAGCCCAATGCACTGTGTGAGAGAGTAAAAAGAAATAGAAAATACCCCTATAGTGGTATCATGATGTCACACGGTGTAATGTATAATTGCACCGGTCATAAAAGACCACCTAAGTTATAGTGATGACAGACTGATTAAAGTAAAAAAAGGGATCAATACTGCCTCATTCCAATTTGAATAAATTGACAAATACAGTTTATTATAATTAGAAAGGATATGCAACAATGACAACCATCTAATCAAAATAGGTAACAGCCCATCTTCAGTGGGTAATACTAAAGTGAAGCAGACAGTAAAACTACCATCCACAGTGTATCGTGGGAGGGGCGTTGCTTGGCAGCCCTGGTATAGGCTGTGATTCCCGTGGCTCTGTGATCCGACGACTTGATCTGTCAGAAAACGCATGACATTCGAATCCACTGCAGCTTCACAACTCATGGAAATGCGTGGGAAGGCGCTGGGCAGATAATGGACAGGCTGGCTGCACGTTTAAGGCTGTGAAACAGGCAGATAGATACTTTATTTCTCAGAGCCTGCCGCGAGAGGGACATCAAAATGGCAGCGGCCGAGAACAAAGAGACTCCGAGGGGCGCACCCCTGTAATGGAGTAACTATCTTCGGTAAATGGCTACAGTAGCGGTTCGAAATGCAAGGAAGACATGAAATGACATGCTGATTAAGTCGGGCGGCTGCAGACAGCGAGGGCCCTCTGCCAGCATAACTGTGGTCCATGAAGAAGGTAAGGGGCACGCCGACTGTGAGTGCCTGCTGAAACCCTTCATGTGGTTGGAAGCGCCCCGTCGACCTGGCACGGCTGAGCCCGCTGGCGAGAGCGCACAGGGCTAGACACGGAGGATGGTATGTGCATAGCGCGGCATTGGAATCAAAGCGACGTCCAGGCCCCGCGAAGCAAAGGGCTGCCTTTGTAATAAATTATCGGTGTAACCCGGGGAGCGAGCCATGAGCGCCTGGGTCTGCAGTTGCGGGACGAGGACACTGAAATAAGATCACCCGACCCTGGGCGGGTCACCGTGGGATGAGCGGTGCGCAAGCAGATATCCTGCCTGAGCGCATCCTGAAAAGCTGGCACTGGATACAGCATACAACACACGAGACCCTGCGGGTTCGTAGCAGCCTGTGAAGCGCTTTCGGGCCCCCTGACGTGGTGCAGTAAGGGTCATGATGGTAAACTGATTGTGCATGAGTGAATGCGTGCATTATACTACTGCAAGAGCACAATCAACTTCTGCAAAATTGTATTTGACCAGGCAAGCTGACAACTGGAGAAAGGGAGAAAAACAAACGTGTGTTAGCAGGCTAGCGCTTCTGGGCTGGCGAACCCAGGCGCTAGACGGAGCTGGCACTCTGTGGGAAACGGGGGGCTTGCTAAACGAAGGCTAAAGCGAAGGCAAGATGGCGGCTCGGCTGTGTTGGTGGGGACTCATGAGGGTGTGAGAGAACACAGCAGGAGAAGCGGTACACTGAATCCTGAGACACTGGTAGCAGCATAGAAAACGGGGAGTGGAAACCGGATGGGCCCAAGTGGTCGCTAGAGGACCATAGCACAAGAAGCAAGAACGACCGGGCCAAGCGCAGATGCCCGGGGGAAGCTCCCTCTAGGGTGGACATAAAGCACCAGACTTCTTGGTGGCAGTGGCAAAAAAGGGCGAACTGAATAGATACATGTCAATGGCGCACGGACTATTGTAGACAGAGTATATACGTGGGAGGACACAGTCCACCTAAAACGCAAATTTTACACACCATAGCACGATGCAACTTGGTGAGGTAGATGCCCCAGTGCCTGGCAGACCAGGGCTCGCCATAACAACATTGAATAGCTAGACCCGGCGCACGAGAAGGATTGCGCAATGTCAGTTAAGGTAACAAGAACAAAGAACAAACAATCCACGATGGAGTCTTTTGCAAAGGCGCAGCGGACGCCCACAACACCGGCACAGAACAGGGTGGTGACCCCTGCACAAGGCGCCACAGAAGGAGATAACCATCAGGTCCTGGCTGCCATAACAGAGTTGAGCACGAAATGGGGTGCAGCAATGGCGGACTAGCGGACGGCCCTTGAGAACAAAATTGATGCGGTGGGAATCGAAGTCACCCTGCTCCGACAAGACGTTAGGGCATTGGCAGAAAGAACAAGTGTCCTAGAAAGCGCGAAGAAGATTAACTCAGATGTCAGTGCAAACAATGCAAAAGAGGTCCACGTGTTAAAACAGCAGGTTGCCAACCTCGAGAATCGTGTGGAGGAAGCGGAAGGAAGGGCGAGAAGGAACAACATAAGGGTGGTCGGCCTGCCGGAGGGGGAAGAGGGCCAAGAACCCACGGACTATGTGGAGAACACGATCCTTCAGGAGATAGGGGCAGACAAGCTCTCGCAAGGGTTCACTGTTGAGCGAGCGCATCAGGCCCTGATGAGGAAACCTCGACCTGGGGCCCCGCCGAGGCCGATAATTGCGAGGATTTTGAACTATAAAGACAGGGAGAAGATCCTGGAGTATTTTCGTAAGGGCGGTACAATAGAGAGAGCATCCACTAAAATCACAGCGTACCCCGATTACACGATGCTGGTGCAGAGGCAGAGGTATAGCTATGTGGCTGTCAAGAGGAGGCTGCGCACGGCTGGTATAAAGTATATACTTCTGAATTTTATGGCATGGCGCTATTAGCGTCTCCGCCCTCGCAAAAGACCGCTAATAGCGTCCCATTACGAGATCGCGGACACGAGCATAGCGCGCCATGCCGTAAAAGTCATTACCGCCATGCCGCAAAAGTCCATAAAATGCCCATTACCGGCCTCGACCACAGTGCTGATAGCACCTCCTCCCTCACGCAACATGCTAATAGCGGTCACCGCTATTAGCGGACACCGTTAAAAAGCGGAACCGGAAATAGCGTCATCGCACAGGAACGGGAAAGAGAACGGCGGCCATCTTTAAAAACACAATCCATTGCCATCCTCTGCATCCAGGACATCTTTCCGGAGAACTCTGACCAAGAACCATCCAGGACTGGCTGAAGATGTCAGAGGCCCTGAAAAAAACCTCTGATCGACAGCGGAAAGAGAAATTCACACCAGAGGAGCTCATAATGCTGACTAGCACACTTGCAGCCAATGCGGAGGTCGTATTCGTCAATGATATGCGCCGGGAGGCGATCATCAAGAAAAAGGCCATCTGGGACGAAGTTGCCTGCAAAGTTAGTGCGGTGGGCACTACCACCCGCAGTGTGAAGGACTGCCGCAAGAGGTGGGACGACCTCCGGCTACTTGTGCGGAATATCCTATCAGTCAACCGCAACCTTGCAATGGCCACAGGAGGAGGCGCAGAATCACCTCTGAAGATGAAGGAGTGGGAGGAGACATGTGCCTCCATCATCGGAGTCGAAGCCATAGAGGGGGTCAGAGACATGGAGCATGGTGTGGCCATCTCATCTGATGGAGGTGAGTGAATACGTCAAACAATTCACAGTGAAGGGTGAGGGGGTACCCCAAACATGTGTCGATGACCAGGCCATTGGTCCTGCCACACACATACATGCATGCATGCATCACCATATACACGTGCAATACTGACCCATCAATGCATGACCAACCCGACATCCCCATGACAAGAATCACTGATGTATAGGCCCCAATGCATAGAGCAGCATGACGTGAACATTCTGCATGAGGCACCTCGACCCATTAACAATGATTTACCCTATTTATGTCCTCCACAGGATCACCGACAGACACTGGAGACACAAGCACTGCAGCACGTACTCCCCAAGCAGCCAAAAAATCCAGAATGCATGAGAGGGGTGACACCGCCACCACCGCCAGGGGAAGTGGGAGGACAGTCCATCTGCAGAGGGCCAAGGCCAGCAGGAGCACCATTGCATCACAGCCTGAGGGCACGGCTCCTGTTGTAGCCGAACCCACGCAAGTGTGCCCCATCATTGCTGAGATGAGCACGGAGGGCACGCACTCCGCAGCCACCAGCTCCACTGGGGAGGCAGCAGCCACCGCACCGGCCACTGACGAGAAGGACGCAATCGACATCCTACAACTCATCCCTGACCCCAGCCCAACATGGTCCATTGAGGGGAGTCCAAGGGCAACGTCCGGATCTGCTACCCAGGGAGCACATGACACCCTGACTGTAGAAGGTGCATGGAGCCCTCAGCTGTCCTCACCGGATCCCGGGTGCATGGACCAGGGCGCACCGTCCAGCCCAGCAGCACCTACCACCCTGGCAGACCTTGCAACCATCACCCGGAGGCAGGAAGACATGGCTGCGCTGGTCGCCCAGCATGTAGCGGAGACAGGCCGTCTAAGGGATGACCTCCAAAAATGTGCAGGGCAAACAAAGGAGGTCATGGAGGCCTGCACTGACAGGATATGCCAGGAGATGGGCCAACTCCGCCAGGCCATTTTACGTATTGGGCACATCATGGAGCAGCATCACCAACCCCCAACACACGATCGACCGGGAACCTCCTCCTCAGCGAGTTCCCAGCAGACCAGCCCCCTGCGCCGCTCCCTGCGCAACCCGAGGCGCCCCGCAACACAGCAACCCAATGTCGGTGGAGGCCCTGATGCTTAGCTCCACCAAGGACCAGGTGGCACATGTGGTGCAGGAAACATTATAGACACCATAAGACTCAACTGGGTGTTTTGGGAGGGAGGGGGGAAGGGTGCATTTGGGTGTTTTGGGGGGGAGGGGGGTAAGGGTGCAGTTAGGTGTTTTGGGGGGGAGGAGGGTAAGGGTGCATTTGGGTGTTTTGGGGGGAGGGGGGTAAGGGTGCATTTGGGTGTTTTGGGGGGGGCGGGGGTAAGGGTGCATTTGGGTGTTTTGGGGGGGAGGGGGGTAAGGGTGCATTTGGGTGTTTTGGGGTGTTGCATTTCTTATCACATTCTGTTCAATACACAGTTGTTCTGAAGTTGAAACCCAAGCGTGGTCTCCATCATTGCGTATGTGTCATTTATCTTGGACAGGGTCCTTTGTGGTACTCCAAACATGCACCAGGGCAACAATATCCATCTCCGTCCATGCTTTTTCACCTTTGTGCCTGATGGGATTTCAGAATCAGATGCTGACGCACATCGTGTGCCTCCTTGGCATTGCCTCTTGCATGTCCTGCCGGGGCATTCCACCCGTACTCATCCCCATCCACATCATGCTCTTCTGGTGGTTGCATGTCAATTTCAGGTGGCATTGGCACATTCCATCATATGCACATTTTTTGGTGCTCTACACATGGCTTGGTTATCTTTGCCACTTTGACACGGCTGTACAGGAGTGCCTCACACAGGCTGCTTAGGCAGCGGAGCACTGTCATTGGAAGGCTGACTGCCAGCTCTATCACGACGCAGGTACGGGGATGTGCAATATTGTTGTCCTCTTCCTGCTGGTTCTGTGGGTTCCGTACAGGGGTTGGGAGCCACCTCCTCAGTGGATCGCTGGCATCACCTGTATGGTGTGAGGAATGGGACGGGTCACCTCTGGTGCGGGATGTTGTTGTTGGTGCTGCACTGCTATCATGTAGTCAAGGCCGTCATGTCATGCTGCTGCTATTGGGACCATCTTGGTGTGGGAAGGGGTGTGGGTAAGGGTGTGGTGTGCTCTTTTGTGCTGCCTGTCTCCATTGCATGCACCTGTGCTGATTGTGTCCACCTGTAGTAGATGGGTACACTGCTCAAGTCTCTTAACGGGTGCTTTTCGATGCCGTTATTAGCGCCATGCCGGTAAGGGTTTTTTGGGTGTTTTACATGCCGCTAATGCCATGTCCGCATGGCTTGTGATGGCCTGGTAGTAGCGCCATGGCGCTAATTCCGGCCTGGGGGTCGCGCGCCCGCGGCCTTGCGGCTATTAGTGGCACCATAATTAACGGGTGCTCAGATAGCGGTGGGTCCGGGTCGTGATTGGCTTAGGGAATTCACGGTACCGGTAAATCTTTACTGGTACCGGTATTCCATTACCGCACGTGTAATGAGGCCCTAAAGGTTTTGCACAAGAACAGAGCGCTTTTCTTTGACACCCCAGAGGAAGCGGAGTAGTGGTTGGACTTGCAGGGCTGTCCAGAGCAGGAGGCGGAACGAAATCATCAGGAGCACGACAAGTGAGGAGTTTGTGTCACGGACACTGAGGGGATAAGTGAGGGAGGGGCCCTGTCATAGCGGAAAAGGAGATTTGATTAACATTTTGCAGCCTTTGGACCTTACGCATCAGCTGGACTGGAATATAGTGTATAAAACGCATGTGTGAGCTGAGTAGCATTAATATTAAGCGTAGTAAAATGGGAAATAGGGGCAAAGGGATGGAAGCAACCTACCCCTTTGAATAAGTAGCTAAGTGGCCATTAGGGAGACTTCACCCTACTGAGTCTCGAGTACATGCCTGAGATCCAGGGATGGAGCTGGGCAACAGTTGGGGAGGGTGTTGTTGGGTAAGGGCAGGGTGGTGGGAGGGAGGGAATTGGGAGAGTTTGTTGTGTATATAGTTCAGGGGAGTTTAAAGGGGGACACAAGCCTACATAGAAGAGCTGAGCAATTGAATTTGACCTGCATGGGTGGGGGGAGGGGAAGGACTCTGTCATGCCATGGGGGATCTTAGAATAATTACTTGGAACGTTAGGGGGCTTAATAGTTATTTAAAGAGGAATAAGGTGATGCTATACTTACGAAGACAGAAAATTGATATCGCCTTGCTGCAGGAGACTCACCTGACGCGAGATAAGTTGGAAATGATCAAGTGGAAATGGAAGGGGATGATAGTGGGTTCTCCATATTCAGCTTATGTCAGGGCAGTGATCATTTGGGTAGCGCCACATGTCACGTTCAAGCTGCTGCAGACGCTGGTGGAGACAGATGGGAGGATGGTTGTAGTGAAGGGATTGGTGGAAAACAAGGAAATAAGTTTGGTGAACGTATGCCCCGAACCAAAATACTGCGGCATATTTCAGAACGCTATATCTGAGCATGTGTGCAGGGCGGGGGGCGGTGATCTGGGGAGGAGACTTTAATTGTGTATTGAACCGTAAGGTGGACAGGTCAGATGGGAGGGCAGCTAGACCTGCCCCATCGGCTAAGGCGTTACAGACGCTTTTGAATGATTTTGGGTTAGCGGACGCATGGAGGGTGCACCATCCACAGGGGAGGCAGTATTCGCATTACTCTGCCCCGCAGCAACTGCACACGAGGCTGGACTATGTCTTTGCCACTCCAGAGATATTATCTGAAATCACGCAAATTGAATACAAAGCAAGGGTCCTCTCGGACCACTCGCCCGTGATCCTACGTTGGCAATGTTGTTCCCCTAGGGCGAGAATCCCGACGTGGCGCCTCAGGGCAGAGGCGCTCAGAGACCCCCTCTTTAGAGAGGACATGAGGGAAGAAATTGTTAATTACTTTGAGATTAATACAGGCAGTGTAGATTCAGCGGGCACTTTGTGGGAGGCCTTCAAAGTTGTGATGAGGGGAGTGGCCATAGCGAAATCTAAAGGACTGCAAGGAGGGATCCTAGTGGAGCTACGAGAAGCTGAAAGAGAATTGGAAGAAGCACAGAGAGGGGGTAACAGTGACAACCAAGACAGTGAGCTGATACTGAGATTACAGCAAAAGTGTGCAAGGCACTGGGTAAGACTTTGTAACCTTAACTACAAGAAGTACATAGAGAGACAACATGCGGGAGGCGACAAGCCAGGTAGGATTTTGGTATGGCTATATAAGAGGGAAACCCCTAGACCCCCAATTAGATCTATAGAGAGGGAAGATGGGGAGGTGGTGGACACCCAGGCGGGAGTAAATCAGGAGTTTGCGAAATATTATGAGCTGCTGTACGGAGATGATGGAAAGGATAATCACGAGATGATAGAAGAAATATTGGGGGACATAGGACTGCCGCAGATTAGTATAGAGGAAAGGGAGGAAATGGACGCACCGATTACATTGGAGGAGCTGGGAGAGGTGGTAAGGCAGTTGCCGACTAGTAAGACCCCGGGGGCTGATGGACTCCCAAGCGAGTTTTATAAAGCATTTAAAGCTGAGGTGCTCCCCCCACTGCTGGATATGCTGAATGAGGCGTATGAGCGGGGCAGACTGCCGGAATCACCTAGGGAAGCGATCATAATACCGCTCCCCAAGCCTAACAAGCCAGGGCATAGCTGTAGCTCCTACAGACCCCTGTCGATGTTAAATCAAGATAGTAAAATCTTGACTGCTATCCTGGCAAATAGATTGAGGAAAGTTATAAGTAAATTAATACACCCAGATCAGACGGGCTATGTCCCTAATAGGAACATATCTCATAATCTTAGGAGGCTCCACAGAGTAATCGAGTACGGAAATGAGAGCGAAGATGAACTGACGGTGGTGTCACTGGATGCGATAAAGGTCTTTGACTCGGTCAAATGGCCTTGGCTGATGGCGGCCCTAGCTGGCTATGGGATGGGTCCGGGATACCTACGGTGGTCCAAAATGCTATACAGTGAACCGCTGGCCAGGGATAAAATGGGGTCAGTAATATCAGACAGGTGGGAACTCCGCAGAGGAACCAGACAGGGCTGCCCATTGTCCCCTATGCTCTACATATTGGCTCTAGAATCCCTAGCGATCTATTTAAGGCAACAATATGATATGATAGGCATCTCTGTGGGCAATGAACGACACCTGATATCATTGTATGCAGACGACATATTACTGTATTTGCGGTACCCGGAGGAGAACCTCCAATATGTGCTGGAGGTGATGGGGAGATATGCGGAAATGTCTGGTATAGTTTCAATGTAGATAAGGAAAAATACAAACGTTACTGAAAACGGCACCATATCCGAATGATAGCACGTCCATGAGAGGCTAATAGGACATCATAGAAGTGAAAGCTGTGTGAAAGCATTCGAGCCACCGCAGAACCGGCGAGTGTCATAAGTGCTTAAAAAATGCAAACCCTAGACTGCATGGCTGAATTTAAAACACGATCGTACACACAAACTGCGATCACGTGATAGAAAAGTGATCGTGTACATAAAGACCTGTAGGGTAAGAAAACACATGAATAATACATGCATCAAACTGGAAATAAATGCAATATGTGATACTCACCAAAAACAGGCACCAGACTGGTGTCTGTTGTGAAACCAAAAGCGTCCTTTGGGAAATAATAAAAGGACTAACGATGGTGTGTAAGGGAGGCTCTATATATAGCGCAAAGCATCATGGTGCTTATCACATGATGTCAAAATATAGGAGCTCGTGCGGGCGGCCATCTTGAAATGGCAATGGATAACGAGTAAAAGTGGTACTATGAGTGTAAACACCAGGCTACGTTGAAAGGCCCCGAACCAAAGTTGGTAAATAATCATAATTAAATGGTCATAATTGAATGGTCCACAGTACAGCAGAAGTCATGAAAAAAAGCAATGAAAAGAAATCATGAAAAAAAGGAACTTAGTTGTGTCGAGACTCAAATCGAATTATTATTAAACAACAAGATCGAGCTGTTCATTAAGACCAATCAAATGACTTTTGGTTAAGAATATTAGCCTCATTTCTTCTTTAACCAGAATATTTCTGCTTGTATTACAGCCGTTGGCTGTTTGTATTTTCTTTAGGACTGTCCATTTTAAGTCCTCACAGTCATGGTTATTTGTCAAAAAATGTCCGACCATAGGGGCTGACACATTTTTGTTCCTAATGCAGCTCTTATGTTCAGCAATTCGGATCTTCACCTTGCGTTCAGTTTGTCCAGTGTACAATTTTGGACAAGTACACCAAACGGCATATATAACGCTGCTGGTGTTGCAGTTGGTGAATGCATTTTGTTGCCCGTGTTTTTTGAGGCCTATGTCCAACAATTGTACTGCGTTTGGTACTAGAACAGCATTTGCACATACCACACGGGGCATGGCCCCTGGGTCTATCTAGACCCCATTGTTCAGTGATAGTTTTTTGTGAAATCAACTGTTCACTGATATCATTCCTAGTTAGGAGTTCTTTAAGATTCCGTCCGCGTTTCAACACGCATCTGGGAGCTTTAATGTGATTGTTACCTTTTGATAAAAGATGCCAGTTCTTCCTAATTATTCTTACGATCTTGTGAGACAAAGGATTGTAAGTGCTCACAAAAACCAGTCCATCAGGGTCAGATATAGGCACTTTCTTCTTATACTCTAGGAGAGCCTGACAATGATTGTTGGAGGCCCCTTTAAAACAACGGCTAACAATTGCCCGCGGGTAGCCTCTTTGAGTGAGATTATCACTCAGAATTAATGCCTCTTCCTGAAAAATTTCAGGATTGGTGCTGTTTCTCTTCAACTTCAAAAATTGGCCAAACGGAAGATTGTCTCGAAGTGTTTTGGGATGGAAACTGTCATATCTTAATAAAGAATTCTGGTCAGTGGGTTTATGAAAGGGTCTGACTTGCAAGGTGTTGTTGGTGTTGTTCACTGTGATCGTAAGATCTAGAAAATCAATTGTGGATCTCTTGTAGTGAATGGTAAACTGTAAGAAAGGGTTACTACCATTTAACCATTCAAAAAATGACAATAAATGTTGTTCATCTCCGTGCCAAATCATCAGAACATCATCGATATATCTTTTCCACAAGATCTGATGATGACAAAAAGTATTGTCCTCACTGTAAATGATTAATTGTTCAACTGAATTGACATAGAGATTGGCCAAGATGGGGGCCACAGCTGAACCCATGCCCGTGCCATGTATCTGTTGAAAATACTCATTGTTGAATTTAAAGTAATTTTCCGTAAGGGCTAAAGAGGTGCACCAGAGTATAAAAGAATTAGGGGTAATTCCTGGTGTACGTTTAGCTAACAGTAATTCTTCAATCATATCTAAGGTGGCTGATTGTGGAATCTTGGTGAATAGCGAAACAATGTCTAAAGTGACCAATATGTCTTCGCTGCTGTTAAAGGGAAAATGTTCAATGAGGTTGATGATGCTGGTTGAGTCTTGTACAAACGAATGCATCTCTGTGACATACCCTTTCCGCAAAGAATCGGCAAATTTTGCTAGGGGTTCTAGTAAAGAATTGGTACCTGACACTATTGGTCTTCCAGGTGGATTGACCAGGGTCTTGTGGACCTTTGGTAAAATATAAAATTCAGGGACTCTCGGATCGCTTTTTACCAAGAATGCAGCTTATTAGTAATCCATTTCCTATCTCTTGCCTTTTCAACCTTCATAGTAATCAAAGCTTTTAAACGGGCTGTAGGGTTGTTGGTCAGGGGTTTATAAAAGCTGGTATCTGCCAGCTGTCTGTTACATTCTGAAATATAGTCAACACGATCAAGAATGACAATAGCACCCCCTTTATCGGCACTACGAATAACAACTGCTTTGTTGTTTTTAAGACCATTGATCGCTTGGCGTTGTAAATGAGAGCAATTTTGAAAAGTTTGTGTCATTGCTGTTGCATCTAGCTGATCCAATTCTGACATTACTCTCTGTTCAAAGACCAAAGATTCAGGACTACGGCTGGAAATCGGGGGATAGCAGGTGGAAGGATTATGAAGACCACACCAGAAGGAGAAAAGAGAAATGCTGCAGGTCACGCGGCAGACCCGCCGGGAGGCAATGGAGTACTCTTGGGCATGCAGCAACCATAGAAAGCAACGTGTTACTTACCGGGACATGAAACAAGACACGCGTACTGAGGCGAAGCTGCGTTAGACACCAGAGTGAAGTAAGGGTAGTCCAGAGGCAAAAGCAGGCAGTACACATTTACCGCAAAAACCCTACATATGAGCCAAGCAGTCGGCCCAAATACTGTGGGGATCCCAGACATTTCAGCGACTGCACCGGATATGAACTGTGATAATTAAAGCCAAATAAGGGGAGAAAGTAAAGAGACTGAATGAGAAACAAGAAAGCATATGGCAAACGGGACCCCTAACAAGATATGACTGTATGGAATACAAATATGTGGGGAAGCCAAATTGAATGATGTATCAAGGAGATTTAATATACCCAAGAGGCTATGCACGACTGTGGAAGCAAAAAAGGAACAGCGCGTAGTGATAAGTCCTTGCAGGAGAGTAAGCCAGGCAATTTCAATTGTGTGTGAATACAAGAAGCCCTGGCAGGGGAGTACACTAGGTAATGTTCAGTGTGAACACAAGAAGTCCTGGCAGGGGAGTATAACAGGTAATTGCAAGTCTACAAGAAGAAATATAGAACTGTGTTTTCCAGACAAAAAAGAACTCTTTGAAAGAAGTGGAACTACAAAGCTAAGCAGCTTTGTGAATAATAGTACTGTTGTGGTCCAAGGAAGAAACAAAGAACTCACCCCAATGCAATGCCTTTTTCATACAATGGCCGCTTACTGTGCCAATCAAGAGGAGCATACCGGCCAATCCCAAGGTGGCCACCTCGTTAGTTCCACATCATGCACAAACGAGGGAGGGGCCTCAGCATTAACCAACAATTACTGAAGACAAACACTGGCACCTCACGTTGCAACTTTGTTGCTATTTCAACGCTTGTTGTCCTTTCAAGTCTCTCCCTGCTTCTCGCTCCTTCTCCCGTTCCTCTGCTCCTTCCGATTCTGACCTACTGCTGGGCACCTTACACTCTCACTGCTGATACTTACTTGGAAATCCCTTGTGGGCTATTCTCCAACTGTTCTGGCTCAAGTTCCATCCGTCCACTGCTGCATACATTCAAGGATCTGGACAAGGTGTTTTACCCTTCAAAGGTTTTTCTCCTTGGGGGACAGGCCTCTCTGGTGGCCGGTTCACCCTATTCCATCTTAGGGAGGCCCGGCAGCCAGAGAGGACAGTCCCTACTTGCACGACACCAAGAGCAAGACCGCCGGCAAACCAAGGTGAGCCTTAAGCCAAAAAATTGCAAAGCCAGCAAAAATCAATGACCAAGATGGCGGAACTACAAGAACTGATGGCCACGGTTCAAAAACTCACACTAGAAGTGCAAAACGTTAAGGCAGAAAATACATATATGTGACCAGCCCTTTAAGCTTATGATGCCTCACCAGCAGGCATTACGGGAACAATGGTGTCAGTGGAAACATTTACTGGTAACCCTAAGCACCTCAAGGAATTTTTGGATGCCTGTGCCATGTAGTTTTCTTTTCGGGAAGCTTCTCACCACACTGACGGGGCAAAAGTCAGATATATGGTTACAGACATGACAGGTACCGCCTTGGCCTGGGCTATCACTTTGGTCTCTGTGAACGACCCCATCCTTGACTCATATGTAGGTTTTTTAGTTGCATTGAAGAGGCTGTTTGACCATCCAGACCTATCTTATACTGCTCAGGAGGAGCTCTTGGAGTACCAACAGGTCAAATGGATGTCTTGACTTGCACAACCAAATTTAAACAACTGGCCTTACAGGCTGACTGGTCGGACCAAGCCTGTTTCGCCCTTTATCAGAAAGGGCTGTCTGAAGACATAAAGGATGAGCTTTCACATGTACCTCGGCCACCTACCTTGGATCAACTAATCCAGCAGGTCATCCAGATTGATTATCGATTATAGGAGAGAAGACAAGAACATAAGAAGCATTGTGTCCCTTCTTCTCGTCCTTATTCCACTTCTAGCAACCCACAAGATGTTCATAAGGACACTTCTGAGCCTATGCAATTGTGGGCCACCAGAGGCCCTTTGTCTGCAGAAGAAAGGAACAGACGCAGACAGCAAGGTCTGTGCATGTACTGCGACTCAGACATCCATCTGCTTCAGGTATGTCCTTTGGCTCCTCGACATAAGGAAAAACCCAACTCCCGATCCTAACTGGGATAAAGGATCGGGAGCAATTACCATATCCCCCTCATCAGGACAGTAGAGTGATACTAGCCACTCTAAAGGAACCTACCCCCCTCTTGGTCCTACAAGTGACACTATAAATTACCGAAACGCATTCCATTCAAGTCTCGGCTTTGGTGGACTCCAGTGCCGGGGGGATTTTCATGGACAATACCTGTGCCAAAAGGACAACCATACCTTTACAGAAGAAAGAAGAACCAATCCCAGTAGAAGCAGTGGATGGTATGCTCTTGTAGAGCAGTCCCATCACGGAGAATACCTTACCGCTCAGGATGTTAACTCCTCACCACCAGGAACAGATCCAGTTTGACCTGATCCAGGCGGCACATTATCCTATCATACTCAGAATTCCTTGACTCACCACTCATAACCCCTATATCAACTTGAAAGCCCATATGTTGTTTCTGGGTTACGAGTATTGTGTAACCTCATGCCTTACGGGGGTAGTCTCTCAACCTGTCATGATGGTAGCTTCAACCACTTTGAGTACAACTTGTCTCATACTTGCTACTACCTTACCATCAAAATACTCGGGTTATAAGGAAGTCTTTGAGAAAGAAACAACCAAATCCTTCCCTTTCCATCGACTGGAGGATTGCCCCATCCAGCTGTTGCCTAATATTACGGTGCCCTTCAATCGTATGTTCCGTCTGTATCCAGCCGAGGAGACAGCCTTAAAAGCATACCTCCAAGAGAATCTAGATAACGGGCTTATATTGGAGTCAGTTTCATCAGCCGGTGCCTCTCTTTTCTTTATACCTAAGAAAGACCACAGAGCTTCAGGCCATGTTTGGACTATCGTGGGTTGAAGGCATGATAAGGCAGTGGTGTTGAGAAATGCACAGGAGACGCTGCCCAATTATACATAGCATGCTTTGCTATGTCCACACTTCCATGCCTACAAGAACTGAGGCTCTGACCCTCTGCAGCAAATCCCTCACAGGACAAGGTTACAGTGTTGAGCAACGCAGCTGCGCAGGCGACGCTGCCCGATTATATTTAGCATGCTTCGCTACATCCACGCTTACGTGCCTATAAAAACCGAGGCTCAGATCCACTGTGGCAAAGCCCTCAGAGGACAAGGCCGCAGAGTTGAGGGACGCAGGTGTTTGGGTGCGATCAGGTAGCGAAGCAGACTGACAGAGCAGACAATCTCACCCTCCTGTTTGCGGCCGCAAGTTAAGAAGGTGCAGGGAGAGTTAGCTTCTCTACACTCCACGCAGCCCCTCTGACCTTGTGCCCCTTCTCCCTCTTGCACTTGTGCTGCCCCCCCTGCTATCAGTCCTTGCAACTCCCCCTCACGCTTGCTTCTCCCCTCCCTGTCTACAGGTGCTCCCTCGCAACTTAGGCCGCATGCGCTCCATGGCAACTTAGGCCGCGTGTGCTCCATGGCAATTTAGGGCGCGTGCACTCCATGGCAACTTAGGCTGCGTGTGCCCTCGTGTTGTTTCTTGCTGCTTGTGCTCCCTTGCATCATTGTTCCCTGCATCCTGTACCGTTCACCACCCTGCATTTCCCTTCATTGCCACCACATCTTAGCACCTTTCCCTCTTTTGACCTATTGTTTACTGTTTTGTGCTGTATTGTTTTTGGCATTACATTGCCTTGCCTGAATCCTCCCCTTCTAGGTTCTGTGTTGCTTTTTGTGCCTTGTGGATTTTACTGACCTTTTGTGTTCTCTATGGTTTTGTTACTGTGTTGTGCTCCAATGTGCATTCTTCCCTTCTAGGTTCTTTGTTGTCTTTTGCGCCCTGTCGAATGTACTGTGCCTTTGTTGTTTCTCTTCAGTTTTATTATTGTTTTTTGTTCTCCGGTTTCTGGCTTTACTTGCATTGCCTGCATTCCTTCCTTCTATGTTCCCTTCTGTGTCTTTTGTTCTGCATTGCGTTTTGTTTACATTGGATTCTCAAGTCCATTGCTCTTGTCCTGTTGTGCTTCCTGCCCCTTCATCTCCCCACTGTGCCTCCCTTCCTATCTGCCCCCTGCGTGACTACCCCCCCCTTGCTGGGCTTCTAATCCCTCCTTTCTGCCCCTTCTTCCTTCCTGCACCCTCTCTGGTGCTCTCTGTCTCACCTATGTTCTCAAACTGCTTTTTTATCGACTATCCTATCCCTCTCACTATGTCTGGCAGGAAGACGCTCAAAAGGGACATCCTGGTATCCAACCCGGGCTTCCCTATCGCTGATAGCTACACCAGTGCGTCCTCCAGACAGACCCTTACCAACATCCTCTGTTGTTCCCTCTACAGGCCTATGGACTCCCCTTATGGTCTCTGTTCTCTCTCCTTTCTCCTCCTCTCCCATTAATGGTGGCACCCGGTGGGAGGCACTCCTGGCTCCCTTGCACTCCTCTAAGACCATCATTAATATCTACTTAAATGGCACCGTCTTGGTCCAGGGCCAATCTCCTTCTTTTTGACAGATGCTTCCCACGCCTTATCAACTTACTTTCCTCTCCCGCTATCCCTACTTACCCATCTTTGGCTCCTCTGCCGCCTCCTTCCTCCGCCACCACTCTGGCACCCACTTCTTCCTCTCCGACTACCTTACCTTCTCTTCTTTCCTCAGGCACCTCCAACACTTCTGCAGGACGTACCTCTGGCCTGTACCCCTCCACGGAAGTCCTTCAAATGTGGCAACCTGCTCCACATTACTACTCTCAACTTTCGCTCAGATGTCAAACACTACTCTGACATCTGCCATCTCCTGAAAGAGCTTGATTTGGATGTACTCTGTTTCAGCGAGACATGGTTCAAGGCTAGTGCTGTCTCACATTTTGGAACTCTCCTTCCTGATCGCTACAAGATCCTCTCTGAACACAGAACCAACCACGCCGGAGGGGGTGGAGCCTTGATTTTCCTGGAGTGGATCCCTGCTTCTGTCATTCCAATTCAGGACTACTCCTCCTTTGAATGCCTGGTCTGCAGGCTCTCTATCTCTCCTGGCCTCTCTCTCACTGTGGCCACTATCTACAGGCCGCCTGGCAAAGTCACCCTCTTCCTCTCTGAGTGGGTTGACCTCGCCTCCTCCCTCCTTGCCTCTTCCTCTCTGCTCCTCCTCCTCGGAGAGTTGAATATCCACCTGGATACTACTAGCCCTTCTACTGGACTCTTTCGCAACCTCTGCAACACTCTCTATTTCCCTCTCTATTCTTCCCTCTGGCCGGACTCACTCTACAGGGCACACTCTGGATGTTCTGATCTCCTCACAGCTCCCCTTCTCTAACCCTCTCACCACTCCTCTTTCCTGGAGTGATGACTTTCTCCTTTCTGCCCACCTCTCCCTCTCCACTCCTCAGGCCAAGCCGACTCCAGCACTGCCACCTACCTTCTCGGTCATCCAAACCATGAAGTGTGTGTCAGTTGAGGCTTTCACTGCTACTTTATCGCCTCATGTATCAAGTTCCAGTAACTTCTCTGTAAGGTGGAGAAAGAAAAACACTGGACTGGTGTTTATGTATGTGTGTGATGTGCATGTCAGAGGGTAGTAGTTATGGATTTGTCTCCAGTAGGGCTCAATGATATTGGACGGAGCATATCTAAAGCAGGAGACAAATTATAAACGACTCCTCTCATGGAAAATGGGCATACAGATTTTGCCTTATGACCCGCGTTTCCTGTTGCATTCTGTAATTCTATGGGTTTGCACAGACTGCAAGATCATCAGACGATTAAAGGCCACAAATGGTTCCAAAGATTAATTCAGTTTAAAATGCAGATCTTGAGCAAGGATATGGGTTGCAACAAATCCAGGATACATCGCCAAATAACAGTCAGTGCAAGGTTTAAGGAGAACAAACCACGTTTAATCAATGTTCCAAGAAAACTGTAATCTACAGGAAGATTGAGGATCTGAGTGCAAGAGTCTGCGTTTATAACAGTTGTGTGGGTTAGGTTTCCCTGAATGAATTACATACTGTGTGATTCATTCAGGTTAACCTAAGCCTGAAGTGGCAAAGTCACTCACAGTTCTGATTGGTCCCCAGGAATCAAACTCTTGTATAGTGAAGCTTGCCACACTTTGGTCCTTCTCCTCATGGTGTCCGGATGACAGTTGATTTCTTGTCCGGGTGGCTTTTCAGCCTGCCGTCCTTATTATTTATTCCTGCAGCTCAGGGTGGTGTGGCGAGGTATGAAGCTAGCCGCTGGCTTTTGTCATTCAAAGACCACAGGTTTGTGCTTCACAAGAGCCCACCAAAGGCTCCGGTTTCTCAATAGCCTACCAAAGCCTCATGATTCACAGTGAACTCCCTTGGCTTGATTTGATTTTAAAAGTATATAGAGCACATCCCCAGGGGGAACCAAGCGGCAAGCTGTTAGGCGGAAACCTGTGCAGTTCCCTCTGGGACCACTGCAAAAGATTTAGGACTACAGGTGTTTGGCAGTCAACCCACTTGGTAGCAGTCTGTACCACACAGATTCACTTGGTAGCTGTGGCTGAGCAGTCAGACTTCTCTCAAGAAGAGTTAAGCAGTATGTGGAGTATACCATATAGGGCAATTCTTCACAGTAAGACAAGCAAACACGCAACAAGGCTTCAGTGTAAAGATATAAAGGTATTTATTTATAACGGAACATCTATAGAAAACACTTTGGCACTATCACAGCAAACAATTCAATTACAATTACTCTACGAAGAAAAAGATCAATCCCCCTAACAATAGTTCGACAAGTCTAGGTTTTACCAGCATCACTTATTTGCAGACAGAGGTGTATGCTTCAACCTAGATGGCACTCTAGTATTCGTTAGGACGGGAGAGAAAAATAAGTAGGTTACGAAATCAACACAGTTCAATACTTCACGGGACAAATGCAAGGCAAGAAGACAAGAACCACAATAGATCATAAAGTTCAGAGGCCAGGCCCACTCGGAGAGAGGCAAGGCGATATGTCCCAAAAAGTCTCTTTGTGGAAATGTATTCGAGTCTGTGTAGCAAATTGTTATTGGAAGATTGGACCAGTTCAGAACAATACGCTAGAGAAAGCTTGGAGGCGACCCTATGGAGAGGCGAGGATTAAGACACCTCACTCTATCCAGCAACAAGGGAAGCCAGGCGGACACAGTACCTTGATTGTGGAGAGACAGCTCCGGCGGGGGCAGTTGTTCCTGGTGGTGAATGCACGTCAGGTCTTTGCCAAGAGTAGAGAATATCTCGTCGTCGAAGAAAAGTGAAGTCCGGTGCACCACCAGGGAAGAGACCAGCCGCGGAGTGCTCCGTCACAAGGCACCACCTTTTGGTCGCGGTACAGGGGTAGTGGCTATCCGGTTGCCGAGGTGCTCTGCACTGCGTCCTGAGGCGAAGAAAAAGCAAAAGGGACTGGTTGTTCCCACCAGTCAGGGGAAGAGACTCTCCGACAGGGAGATCTCCTCTGTCGTCGGGAAGTGGTGAGTCGGTTCAGCAGGGCTCCACCGGAGGTGTCGTCGTTGCAGGTCGGCTCAGCTTTACCCTCGTCGGATTCTTAGGTCCTGTGGCGACTTCTGAAGATCCAGTCCCAAAAGCCCTGCTTTTATGCAGAAAATCCCCATTCATTCAGCCTAGCTGTCAATCAACACACGCTAAGTGGTGAGCGGGGAGGCTCACCACTTGGGCCAATCACACCAGAGTGCGACCGGAGTTGGCAAGGCAACTCGGTCCAGGGTGCCTAAACCCCTCCCACACCCCTGTGGTAACCCAGACAGAATGGCACCACTTTGGAGGGTCTCTGTACAGAAACCCGCCAAAAGTGGAACAAAGGGCTCAACCTTTGATTTAGGAGTCACAGAGACGAACACAAACGCCCTTTTAAAAAGCCGAGTTCTGGCAGAAAATACCATCTGATAGACTTATTTAAGATAAGTAGACCGGAGGTATGTTAGAGATTAACGAGAAACAGTATCAATCTCTAACAATGGGAAGAATCCCATAGGGTTATATTCGGGGTCGAACATAACAAGTAGTTTCCACTGCCACCAGCCAAAATTCGACGAGGGGGGACGGGACAGTGCCCCCTCGAGTAACAGATCCAGGAGTAATCGAATTACCCCTACTAGTACGTCCACAATAGGATGATTTGTACTCGTTCTGTTAGTAAATTTAGGTCTAGTAAAGCCAATGGTGACTTTACATGCCCGGGGAGACAGTAGTCAGTCCCCGGGTATGGAGTCTATGACGGAGGTCCGCTAGGATGCCCCAGTGTTACGGCACGTAGGGTGCGGTGTAACACACATAGAAAAACATATGAGACCCTGTGGAGTAAAAGACCCCATAGCCCATGGAACATATTAACATTCAAAGGAATTACACACATTCATGTCCAAGAGTGGGAGAAAAAGAGTCTCACTCTTGGCAGGATGAAAAAAACAAACTCCAGAAATCCAGCAAAGCTGCTGGGGGACTCACTAGGTTAGGAAATTCAGCCTAAACAGAGAATTCTCCCTAACACAAGCCACATCCAGGCGCAGATCTTATATACAGTAGAATGAGGCACCCGTCACCACTCACATAGAGTTATTCAAACAAATATGTTTTTAGTTGTTTTCTGAAAACTGTCAAGGATTCTATTCTATCTTCCTTAAATAATGCGCTAGGTCATTCCATGCACGAACGCCAACCACTGTAAACCTTCTGTCCCCCCCAATGGACAAATCTAGAGATAGGAAATACCAATTGATTTAAGACCATAGATCATAAGGATCTATTGGGGGTGTAAGTTTGAATCTTGGCCACTAGATAGGAAGGTGCGAGGTTGTCTATGCACTTAAAAACCAGACACACTAACTTAAACTGGATCCGTCGATGGACCGGAAGGTGTTAGTAAAGATTTCCATTTTATGTGTAATTTTCCCTCCAGTTGTACACCCCCAAACCTTTTACTGCTGTTTAACACTATAGTCTGACCTTGCCAGAGAACCACAGCCTTCAGCTGCACTCCTCTGGGCTTTCGCTCTCTTTTTATGGGGAAACTGACATGCCCTTAAGACAGTCAGTACTAGGAGACTTTGTTTCCCTTAGTCCTTTTCTATGTTCCAACTTTTCTGCAACATGTAACAAGTGCACAATGTACCTTACAGTACAGTGCACTTGGGTCTCTTAGTCATTTCCAAAGACCCCAGATACTCTAGTAGGACTTTTTAGGAGATGTGCAGATGTGTCATGGACAGGGCTGGTGGCAGCTTATTGTTTCATATAATTTTAACCCTTTCCTGCCATTTAAACAGTGATTACCGCATTTGGCACGAATAGGTGGCCTGGCTCCAAAATGGCCATGCCACGAGGTTCTTTGTCCTGTCCTTTGGCCATCTTGCCCCTTTGCCTTCCCCAGTTCGAGCAGACCCAGGTCAGTCCTTATTTGGTCATGCAGTTTCCCGCGAAATGCCAACTTTTTGCTGGCTCATGCATGCCTTGTGTGTATGCTTCCAGGATGTGGGCTGGGATGTCTGTTCCCAATACACATCCTGGGTGCCAGAGAGTCTGGAGTGCTGTGAATGCCTGGGACCACTGTGGTACGTGATTGGTCCACGTATGGTATGCCTGAATGTGAGCAGATCTCCCATTGGGTCCTCTTCGATTTGGCGCGAAGGAGATTCTGGATAAGAGAAGCAAACACACAGAGTTCTCACTGAACGAAGGATAGGATCAAAGTATTGTGAAGCTAATAAGCAGAGTCGAGGAACCGCTGGTGAACCTCTGGAAGGTTTGGCACCCTGAGCTCGCTGTCATCCTGTGGGACCCCTCTGCATCTGGTCATCCTAGAAGGTCGGTGAAGACGCTTCGACCCATTAGAATAGTGAAACCAACTATTCTCTGCACCTTCACCAAAACCTGCAAGTAAGCCTTCTCGGAAGTGTCCCTGGGCCAAACAGTGGGCTGACCAGCTTACGCAGGACCTTTGCTCTGTCTCCGCCGCCATTTCGAGGAGGCCCTCGAAACTTGGTATACTACTAGCTCTGTGTCGACAGCACCCTCACACCGAATTTCGTACACTTGGCATTGCTAGGTCTGAAGTGAGACGAGTGCGCCAGGACCGGAGCATACGCGGTTACCGTGTCGCCCAACTGCGGTGACAATCTTTGCAGGTGCGCTGCATCTGTGACCTTCTATCCCTGAAGCCTGCTGCAGTGAAACTGGTCTGATCTCTCCACCAGGAGTGGAGAAATCACCACTGTCCCGTTTGGGAATCATCGCTGTATCTTCCTCGCTGAAAGCCGTGGAGCTATCATATTGCCGCATTTGAACCTGCAACCGAAGTGGACTCGACTGGTTAAGTTTGGTCCGGAGTGCGCCGGGGGTCGGTGAGTAATCGCAACCCAACCGGTGGTCCCTAGCGCCTCCAGTCATTTTTACGCACAAGTAGGCCCTAGGGGCCCCTCTACTTTCCACTGTTAGTGAGAACTACCGAACTATTCCCAAACATGGGAATCACCTCTGCCTTCAAGTGGGGCCCTCCTCGAATATTGGGAATCTATTCTTCCCTGAGCTGCTAGAGACCCCTGAAGAGACCCCGTTTTGCCCACTGGAACAACTGTGTGCGCTTGCATTGAATGTACTATTGAGCCTAAGGCTCCTCTCTTCTTGGGGCTTGGACTGCCTCTTAGTTAGGTGTGTAATTGATGTTGAAGGGGACTAAAGACTATCTGCACTGCCTGTTTGCTTCCCTTCTAGGTTGTGGACATATTTTGTGCCTTTAACCCTTTAGACCCCATTGGTCTTATATATATATCTTAATAGTATTGTGCTGGTTTAAGTGGTATTGCTGTGATTCTCTTACTGCGTGTTGAGTTACAAAGGCCTTGTAATAAATGTGTTTATATTTTTGATATGTACACCTGTCTGAGAGTAATTTGTAAGTGTCCTTGCTTTGTGTGCTCATTGAGGTCTTTCAGTCACCCTCAACCCTCCTGAGACCTAGTTTTGACCGCCGACCATAGCTACCTTGATTGGTCTGGCTTGTCCAGAGGTTACCCTGTTCCATGAAACTAGGCTGGCCTTCTGAACCTCTGCCCACCAGGTTAGAGTTTAGAAATCCATCTTAACAAATTGGTATACAGCGGTGGGATAGGACTGAAGGTATCCAGTGTTGCACACTAGTGAAGGCATTTCAAGTTATTCTTATTCAGGACACACAGTGATTTTGTAGTAATAACTGTAAAAGGCCATAGACCTATCTAATATAATGGAAACAAGTACCTTTATAACCTTAGATGCTTCTAAATCAGAAACACTAAGAAAGATGTGTGCTGAGAGAAGTTTACCTGCTCAAGGTGCAAAATTGGAAATGATCCAAAGAGTCATGTAATGGCAAGAGTCACAACTCAGTGCCATAGCTTCTGATGAGAGTGCAGAAGGAGGTGGGGCTGCTCCCACTGGCAGAACTGACAGTTCTGTCGCTGCCTTCATTCATGGGGACCATGAGGATCAGGAAAATGCAATGTCTAATGTTTCCTCTGCAAGCTCTGATGCTGGGGCCATGCTGGAATTCAAGAAGCAAGAACTGTTGTTTAAACAGAAACAGCTTGAATTTCACATGGCTAGGCTGAAGGTAGAGCAAGCAGAAAAACAGAAAGCCAGGGTTCACCAGATGGAATTAGCCAAGCTTCAAATGGATCCAGGGGATCTGGACATGGGTCTGGGTCCTCCTCTCATCCAAGATTTCCTAAAGATCTGCTCAGTGTGTACGATGAGAAGAATGACAATATGAACTGGTTGAATGCATTTGAGTATGCATGTGCAGTTCAGGAGGTTGTAAATGCTGACACGATTGTAACTGATTCCTTAAAAAACTTGACTGGCTGAGTTGAAGGCTATAAGGTCTCCACCTTTGAGGGTATATGTCTTGTCATGCTTGAACATATTGTTGCAACTTGTTCCCCTGAGTTTAAGCATCATTCGGCAGATTCAAAGGAGTTAGATCCTAAGAAACTGGCCATTGCAGCAGATGTGTGGGTGTCACAGAGTGTCCCATAAGGACAAGGCTCAGCCTGGTAAACAGGAGGAGGGGGAAAAGCCCAAAGATAAAGAGGGTGGGGGGATCTGATAAAACTTCCTCCTAAAATGGCCAGAAAAATAAAAAATAAGAGTAAGTCACAAGGGAACACACAGGGTAGTGGAGGTTATCCTCCAAAACAGAACTCTGGTTACAGTAAACCTCTCTATGTCAACAGACCCAGTGTATCTTGTGTGGCTTGTGGAACAAGTGGCCATGTGAAGGGGGATCCCAGATTTAAGGTCAAAACCTTGGGGGTCCACTCTGCTAATCTGGCCTTCTCTGATAATGAGGAAGAAGAGATGGGATAGATTCTGCGGTAGTTTTAGTTTCCCTGGGTTCCTGGCTTAAGTTAGGATTCCAGACAATACCAAGCACTATTTTAAGGACAGCGTGCTGATGAATGGAGTTGACACTCCTGCTCTTAGGGATAGTGGGAGCAGTAGAACTGTAGTGGATTCTACCTTGGTAGACCCAGAGGAAGTTGCCAGAGCTCCTCTGATGCCCACTAAATTGGCTCTCCAGTTCCCAGTTATACCTGTAAATCGTACTTTAAATGGTACAGTAGTCAGGATTCCAGTGAGCATTCAGAGAGATGTCCCAGGAAAGGTCTTGCTGGGAAATGATCTCAGAGCCTTGGGGCTTGTGGGAGATACAGCAGAAATACCCTGCACAAGGTCTCAAACAAGGGCAGCACTGGCCAAGACCACTGCAGTGCCCAAGCCAAAGGGGAAACCCAAGGCTAAAGAAGTCGGAAAAGACAAAAGAGGGAAAGGGAATATTCCCCCTAACTCACCTACCACTGAGGTGGAGTTAGTTGGTCAAACACCAGAACCTGGCGAGGTAGAGGTGTTGCCTGAAGTATTTGATCCATCCTGAACTAGAAGACTTGATAGTAGAAGGTGGTCCTGACAGAAAATAATTCAGTAAAGGCCAACGTGAGTGCCCATCTCTGGGAGACCTAAGGAAGCAGGCCTGCTCCCAGCTTGAGGGTGAACCTCCTGGGAAGCACAGGATTTATTGGGAAGATGGGCTCCTGTACAGTGAACCTTCAGTGTCTACAGAAGGAGACCATAGGAGGTTGGTGGTTCCCCTTGCTGTAAGATCCTTCCTCCTGCAGCTGGTGCATGAGGTGCCCCTTGCTGGTCACCTTAGCATCAAGAGAACCAAGCAAAGCTTATCCATGAATTTATACTGGCCCAAGATGGGGGTGCAAGTAGAAAGTCACTGCAGGAGTTGTGCCACCTGCTGTTATGCTCACCTGGCTCCCACAGAGGCGTCGATCGGAACTGGACAGTTGTGGTCTCCACCAATGTGACGCGTAGGGCCGAGATGACGGACTGGACTGGCCCACCTAGCTTCGTTTGCTTGGCCCGTAGGAATATTCTTCTGCAAATGGAGAAAGGGAATTAACCACCCGTGGAGTTAAGCGTAAATCCCCCGACCCCCGCTGTTCTCCCCACAGATTGCCTTTGATGTCCCCTCTAGAGTCTCACCTGATGGTTTGAAAAGATGAGCTCTCCATCCTGCATTGAGCGCAGGGGCGCGTTGATAACCAGTTGCTTCACTGGCTCGAAGGAATTGGTGAGTTCCAGAACAATATTGACTCCGAGATTCCCGGCAAGACGCCGTAAGTATAAAGTTCGTAAGAGTTCAAATGCCTGGCTTTCACTCGTCTGATTCCTTGCAGGTTGCAGCTTGACCCTAATGAAGAGTTCCTCGTGGCAACCGGTAGTATTCTGGTAAGGATTTGTATTTTCCAACACAGTTCGATAAAATAAAGTCAATAGGTAACCTGTTGTTTTCTCCCTTATTCAGGAGCTGAGAGAAAGTATGAAGTCTTGGGGAATAATACCTCTGGCGGTAAAATCAGGTAAGTCTATTGTGGTGAGGAGGGTTCCCCTTGTTAGTCCCTTTGTTTCACCTTGCTGTCCTTGTGTTTCCCCTGAGGGGCCGGGGTTCGGCGAAGATGCAGTGGAAGCTGCGCCGACCCGTGAAGAGGAACAGTACCCCCGGTGGTAAAATCAGGTAAGTCTATGGGGGGGTAACTAATATTCCTCTGTGTATTCCCTTAGCTCACCTTGCTGTTCTTGTCTTCTCCTTAGGTGCCGGAGTGCGGCGGGAACATGCAGGAGGATGCGGTGGAATGTGGAGATGCTGCGAAGGCCGGTGAGGTCAGCACGGTGCTGCAGCAGGCGAGGCGACGCGCATAAAATAACTTCTTTCTTCCAGCTCGAAGGCACGATGGATCGGGAATTCAGGTAAGGATTAAAGGTATTGCTCTTGTTCTAACCTTTTCTCCTTCTTTCTCCCTTTTTCTAGGCGCTCCAAATTCGAGGCGGGCGTGGCAGAAGGCTGGATGCAGACTTGCAGGCACGGTGAGCGTTACGCTGCTGGATGCAGAATAACGCGAAGCGTGTGCTGCTCTTCGGACGTGGTTTAAATAGCCTCCAAAGTAGTCCCAGGTAAGTATTCCTCCCCGGCCCCGCCCGAGTAAAAAATAGTCCCTAAGTAAAGTAGTCGCTTCCAAGCCTCTTTTGGCTTGGAGTTCTTGCAGCATGGTCTGCATCAGGTAAGTTTGCAGCATGGTCTGCATCAGGTACGTTTTAATCTATGAGTCTGGCGCCTATGGCGCCAGGACTGACTCTCCATATGAGCCTCGCACCATAGGCACCAGGACTGGACCCAAATAGCCCCTAGCAGGGGTTGTTGGGCTAACAAAGTGTCAACACAGCAGGGGTTGTTGGGCTTGCTAAGGATAATTTGATGCCTGCCTCCGGGGTCGTTGGATGTGGTCTGGGTCCCCGGGGGTAGGCATCATGACACCTGCCAGGTATCTGGTAAGAGTGGCTCAACAATCCAAGCTCCATTGGTACCACTCCCAGTTGTGGGGGTACCATTTGAGAGGGTAGGGATTGACATTTTTGGTCCCCTTGACCTCCAAACATCCCAAGGCAATAGGTTTATTCTGGTGCTTGTCGGCCATGCCACCAGATATCCTGAAGTCATCCCATTCAAAACTGTGACTGTCAATCAGTTGCAAAAGCTTTACTTGGCATCTTTACTAGGGTTGGCTTCACTAAAAAAGTTGTGCCTGATAGGGGCAGCCACTTTATGTCCAAGAACATGCAGGCCATGTGGAAGGAATGTGGTGTCACCTGTAGGTTTTCATCCGCATACAACCCACATACCAATGTTCTGGTTGAAAGGTTTAACAGAACCTTGAAAAGCATGATTGGGGCTCTGGAAGAATCCCAAAGAAGAAAATGGGATCTTCTACTACCATGCTTATTGTTTGCCTACAGAGAGGTACCACAAGAGGGTGTTGGCTTCAGCCCCTATGAACTTCTGCTTGGTCTCCCTGTAAGGGGACCCTTGGCCATAGTCAAGGAGGGATGGGAGATGCCCATTCCCCCCATTACTACCAATGTAGTAGACTATGTGCTAGGGCTCAGAAAAAGGATGGTACTCCTGATGGGTCTGGCAAGTGAGAAATTGAAGGCAGGGCAGGCACTGGAGAAACACTGGTATAACCAGAAAGCCTCCCTCATCAATTTTACACCTGGTCAACAGGTCCTGATCATGAATCCTATAAGGCTTAGAGCTTTACAGGACAAATGGTCAGGCCCTTACACAGTGGTGGTGTCACTGGGTGAGGTAAACTATTTATTGGACCTTGAAAGGGCTGGTCAGGCTCCAGAAGTGTTCCATGGGAATAGGCTGAAGGCTTTCATCCCAAGAGTTGAAATCGCTGCACTGCTACTGGCTTCAGATGTTGAGGAAGAGGAGTTAGAATCTCTCCCTGACCTGTTCCAAAGCAGTCCTTCAGACAGCTCCATTGAGGGTGTCCGAGTGGCCCCTCACCTGACTGCTGATCAACAAGCAGAGGTGAAAAGTTGTAACGCTCACCTGGTTCCCCCGGAGGCGCAGGTCTTGATCTGGCGAGGATACTGTCTTCAGTGTTTAGGCGCAGGGTTCGTTTTGCTCCCGGACTGGGCCCCCTTCCCACCAACAGTTTAAGCTGAAGAGTGAGATGTCTGCAAGGGTAAACCAAGGTATTAGTGTTTGGAAGGTTCGGAAAGTTCCTAGCCCCTCTCGCCCTTTCTTTCCCCGTGGAACTGGGTTGATATTGCGCTTACCTTATATAGGTAAATGCCGGGCTCTCCATCCTGCGTCTTGTGCAGGGGCGCTGGATCCAGTTGCTTCACTGGATGCGAGCTCTGCCTCTTGATAGCAGAGGATTTGCTGAGAGCGAAGACGCCGTTAATGCACGAGCGTGCCTTGTAAGTATTAAAGTTCCTTTTGCATTGTTCTCTTCTCTTTCAAAAGTCTTAAGTCTGTAAAGTCTATGTCTTTCCCTTTTCAGATGCTGTGACGATGAGGATTATCCTTCTAATGGCACGTAAGTAGAAAGACTGCACTAGCGCTGGAGAATGCTCCGTAATGTCTCTTTTGTCTTTGCAGGTGCTGAGGTGCAGCGCGAACAGATTGAAAGCGACGGGTAAGCAGTCTTGTAACTAAGCGTTACTAACCGATGTATCTTGCCTTGCAGGTGCCGGAATGCAGCGCGAGCTGAGTTGGAACGGGCGTAACACAGGTAAGCAGAACTTGTAGTTGAATATTACTGACCGATGTTCTCTCTCTTTGCAGATGTCGGATGCCGGAAGAGAAAGGCAGAAAAAGGCGCCTTGGATGCTGCCGTTGGATTAGGTAAGTAGATTCGCTGCCTTTACTTTAGCCTAACCTGTGCCTTTGTTTTGCAGGAGCTGCAGAAGACTCAAGAAGACTGAAGATTGGATTCCAGCAGGTTATTTCGTGTTCACAGGATCTGGAGCTGGAGGTTTCCTGGAGCTGACACGGTGAGCGTCCTGCTGCAGATGCAGAATAACGCGAAGCACGTGAAACCAATCGGGTGTGGTTTAAATAGCCTTCTGTAGTGCTTAGGCGTCTCCTTCCACGGCCCCACCCAGGTAAGAAAAGAATTCCAGATTTCTAGAAGAGTTCCTGTGTTCTGCTTCCAGGGAGTGGCTCCTGCTCCACCCAGACAGAAAAAGTAGTTCCAGGCAGAGAAGGATCAGGAGACCAGTTAGCTGGTAAGTAAGCAGCATGGTCTGCTACAGGTAGGTCCACCAAGCACTCTTATCTAATATGAGCCCGGCGCTTCCTGTGCCGGGACCAGTCACCATCATGAGCCTGGCGCCACTGGCGCCAGGACAAGGTCCAGAGGGTCCCTATAGGGTCTGGCTGGTTCCTGAGATCAGAGTCATGGGCCTGCTTCCAAGGTCGTGGGGCAAGTCCTGACCCCTTGGAAGCAGGGATCATGACAGCACCCCCCCTCAAGGCCCCTCCCAAGGTTGACTTCTCCGGAGGTCTTGGTTTGTTAGGAAATGTCCGATGAAATTTCTTGATTAGTCGGGGTGCGTGTACATGTTCTGCAGGTTCCCAAGATCTTTCTTGGGGGCCGTAGCCTTTCCAGTCAATCAGGTAGTGTAGTTTTGATTTGGAGATCTTGGAATCCAGGATATTTTTGATTTCAAACTCAAGTTCTCCGTCAACTAGGATAGGTTCAGGAGATTTAGTCAATCGGGTTTCTGGTTGAACTGGTTTTAGTAGTGAAACATGGAAGACTGGGTGCATTTTCATGCGAGGGGGTAAATCCAACTTGACCGCTACTGGATTTATTATGGCAGGAACAGAGTAGGGTCCCAGGTATCTTGGGTTAAAGGTGCGTGGTCCCTTTAGGAGTAAATATTTGGTGGATAACCAGACTTGATCTCCTATTTGGTATTGAGGGGCTTCCTTTCGATGTTGATCTGCTCCTTTCTTGTATTGTTCCTTGGCCCTTTGAAGGTGGGTAGTAGCTTCCTTGAAGGCTTGGGTGATGGTTGAATGTAGGTGGTCAACTGCTGGTGTTCCAAGATCCTGAGGTGGATCCAGGTTAGAGGTTCGAGGATGATTACCATACAAAAGAAAAAACGGGGTCTTTCCGGTTCCAGAGTGGACTGAGTTATTGTAAGCGTACTCGGCTATCCAAAGGATGTCCTTCCAAGTTCCTCCTGTCTGTTGCAGCATGCAGCGTAGGTACTGTTCCAAAGTCTGATTGGTCCTTTCGGTCTGACCATCGGTTTGTGGGTGGTGACTGGTGGAAAGCCTCACATCAATTTGAGCTAACCGACAGCAACTCCGCCAGAAGTGGGAGATGAATTGACTTCCTCTGTCTGAGATTAAAACTGAAGGAAAGCCGTGCAACCGAACGATGTTTTCAAGAAATTCTCGAGCCAGGATTGCTGCTGACGGTAACCCCTTTAGTGGGATGAAATGTGCCATTTTTGAAAATAAGTCACGATTACCAGGATTGTATTGTATCCGGAACAGGGAGGTAAGTCGGTGATAAAGTCCATGGAAAGGGTATGCCAGGGATGAAGTGGGATTTCAAGTGGTTGTAAGAGGCCTGCTGGTTTTTCCTTAGGACTCTTGTTCTGGGCGCACACTCCACAGGACATGACAAAGTTTCTGATGTCTTTTCTCCAAGATGGCCACCAAAAGTGACGCTTGACCTTTTCCGAGGTCTTGGCCATACCCGGGTGTCCTTCCATTAAGGAGTCGTGATAACAAGAGATGACTTGATTTTGTAAGCTGGTACAGGGTAGATAAAGTCGTTCCTTGAAGTATAATAAGTCGTTCTTTACTGTGAAGTCTTCCCCCTGAAGCTGCCATTTTTGTATGTCCGTTGGAGTTACAAGTTGTTTAACCTGGGTTTCAATTTCTTCAATGGATTGCATGCTGATCAAACCCAGGATTCTTTGTTCAGGAATAATAGGTACGAGCTCAGGGTTAACCATGTGTTCCTCTACTCCGATTCGAGAGAGGGCATCCGCTTTACCATTCTTATTGCCTGGTCGGTAGGTGATTATAAAATCAAATTCGGCAAAAAATAATGCCCAGCGAAGTTGTCTGGAGGATTGAGCTTTGGCTGATTTAAGATACTGTAGATTACGATGGTCAGTAATGACAGTGACTGTGTGTCGGGCTCCTAAGAGATAATGCCGCCAGGCCTTAAAGGCGGACTTAATAGCCAACAGTTCCTTATCGGTAATGGTGTAATTGATTTCTGGGGCTGATAATTTACGAGACCAAAACGCCACGGGGTGCACCTGGTTGGTTTCTGGATCTCTTTGTGAAAGCACTGCTCCCATAGCAAGGCTGGAGGCATCGGTCTCGACGATGTAAGGTAGTTCCGGGAGGGGATGTTTTAAAATCGGGCGGAGGTAAATTTAGTCTTTAGCTCCTGAAAGGCTTGTTCTGCCTCGGTAGACCATTCAAAACATTTGTTTTTTCTGAGGAGAGCTGTAATGGGTTGGACTACCCGAGAAAAGTCTGGAATAAACCTGCGATAGAAGTTGGCGAAGCCCAACATACTTTGAACCCCTTTTACAGATGATGGTGAGGGCCACTTGATTATTGCATCTACTTTCCTCGAGTCCATGTGAACTCCGTTAGGTGACAAAATAAATCCCAGAAATTCGACCTCAGTAACATGAAAGACGCACTTCTCTAATTTTGCAAAAAGTTTGTGTTTGCGGAGCCTCTCCAGTACTGCGGTTACATGTTTTCGGTGTTCTGCCTCAGAGGACGAATAAACCAGAATGTCGTCAATGTATACAACTACACACACATCAATGAGTTCACGGAGCACGTCATTCATAAAGAACTGGAATGCGGCCGGTGCGTTACACAACCCGAAGGGCATCACTTGATACTCGAACAGTCCATACTTGGTACGAAAGGCCGTCTTCCATTCATCGCCCTCCTTTATTCGCACCAAATGGTAGGCTCCTCTGAGGTCTAACTTAGTATATATGCAGGCGTTTTTGACTTGGTCAAGTAGTTCTGGGATCAATGGCAATGGATACCTGTTCTTAATTGTAATCTGGTTCAGGGCACGGTAGTCTATACACGTTCTTAAGTCTCCCTCCTTTTTTGGCACGAAGAACAGAGCTGAGGAGGCCGGGGACTTCGAAGGACGGATGAATCCGTTAGCCAGGTACTGGTCCAAATATTGCCTTAGGTGGAGATTTTCAGGTTCAGTAAGGGCATAAATCCGACTGCACGGAGGAGTGGATCCGGGAATCAGGTCTATCTGACAGTCGTATGATCTGTGAGGAGGCAAAGAATTAGCTTGGTCTTTCCGAAAGACATCTTGGAATTCCTGGTATTCAGGAGGCAGTTGCGGACTCTCAGAAACAGTTGCAGCTAGTTTGGTGGAGAGCTGAGGGTAGCAGGTAGAAGCGCATTCTGGAAACCGGATTGTCTTTGCTCGCCAATCAATTTGAGGATTGTGTTTCTCCAACCAAGGAACTCCCAAGATGACTTGAAACTGAGGGGCCTTGATCACATCAAACACGATCTTCTCTTGATGCCCTTCTTGGCTTACTAACGTTACTTCCATGGTGGTGTGAGTTACGGGTCCGGAAGCTATTTCCGTCCCATCCACGGTGGTAATGACGTCTTTCACCGTCTTTGGACAAAGAGACAGATTCATCCTGGCGGCCAGATCACAGTCCAAGTAATTCCCGATTGTGCCACTATCAATGTATGCTTTAATGGCATGCATACGATTAGGTTGTTCAGGACTCACGAGGACCATGGGCATGATGAAATGCGAGGTCAAAGAACTGGTTTTAACGCTTGGCAAGCAGACCTCTACACTTGCCGGGCGAGGTCGTTTCCCGGCTCAGAATTCTCGGTACCTTTATCAGACGCCCCTACTATCTTCTTCTTGGGCTTCACTGGACAATCTCGAAGAAAGTGCCCTGAGTTTCCGCAATAGAGGCATAATTGCAGTTGTCTCCTCCTTTCCCTCTCCTTTTGGGTTAAAGGTCCTTTTACACCCCCTATTTGCATGGGTTCCACGGAATCAGTTCCTTTCGTAGAACTTTGTGGCCTTGAAAAAAGTCGGGTTTCAAATCTGGATCGATCGGCTTTCCGATTCTGTAGTCGATGATCCAATTGCACTACCAGATCGATATATTCGGAACAGTCTTGTGGAGGATTTACCACTTGAGCCAGAACGTCTTTTAATTCCCCACGCAGACCTCTGTAAAACAGTGTGATCCTCTTATCCTCCGGCCATCTGGTTTCCACCAATAGTCTGTTAAATGATGCAATATAAGTCAGAAGATCTTGATTGCCCTGTCGTAGTGAAAGAAGTTCATTGTCCAAGGCCTGTCCCTGATAGTGCCTTGCGAACAGTTTCTCCATACTGGCTTGGAAGTCCTGGAAGTTATGGAGAATGGGGTCATCTTGAGACACTAAAGGAACAGACCAATCTGCGGCACTGCCACTGAGATAAGAGAGCACGAAGGCCACTTTAGCCTGGTCCGTTGGAAAAGCGGCGGGTCTGCACAAAAAGTGCAAGCGACATTGATTGAAGAACACAGCAAACCTTTTTGAATCACCTGAAAAGCGTTCGGGCGGAGCCAAAGGTATATTTCCTGGTAGATTGATTTGTACCGGATTCGAGGAAGCTGGAGGAGCGTGGCCCCCACTTGGGGTTGGTAGAGGAGTTTGTCCAGCTTGGGCTTGCAGCAATTGTCTAGCCAAATCGTCTGTTCGCTCTTTGGAGACCACTAACTCCCTCCTTAGGGCATTTGTTTCCTGACGTGCAGCGTGTACTTCCGCCCTCAACTCCCCGAGTAATTGGGCCAACTGGTCTGTGTCTGAGGTTTCCATTGCGCCTGGGCGGGAATTTTGTGGTAAGGCTTCGCGTTCTGTAACGCTCACCTGGTTCCCCCGGAGGCGCAGGTCTTGATCTGGCGAGGATACTGTCTTCAGTGTTTAGGCGCAGGGTTCGTTTTGCTCCCGGACTGGGCCCCCTTCCCACCGACAGTTTAAGTTGAAGAGTGAGATGTCTGCAAGGGTAAACCAAGGTATTAGTGTTTGGAAGGTTCGGAAAGTTCCTAGCCCCTCTCGCCCTTTCTTTCCCCGTGGAACTGGGTTGATATTGCGCTTACCTTATATAGGTAAATGCCGGGCTCTCCATCCTGCGTCTTGTGCAGGGGCGCTGGATCCAGTTGCTTCACTGGATGCGAGCTCTGCCTCTTGATAGCAGAGGATTTGCTGAGAGCGAAGACGCCGTTAATGCACGAGCGTGCCTTGTAAGTATTAAAGTTCCTTTTGCATTGTTCTCTTCTCTTTCAAAAGTCTTAAGTCTGTAAAGTCTATGTCTTTCCCTTTTCAGATGCTGTGACGATGAAGATTATCCTTCTAATGGCACATAAGTAGAAAGACTGCACTAGCGCTGGAGAATGCTCCGTAATGTCTCTTTTGTCTTTGCAGGTGCTGAGGTGCAGCGCCAACAGATTGAAAGCGACGGGTAAGCAGTCTTGTAACTAAGCGTTACTAACCGATGTATCTTGCCTTGCAGGTGCCGGAATGCAGCGCGAGCTGAGTTGGAACGGGCGTAACACAGGTAAGCAGAACTTGTAGTTGAATATTACTGACCGATGTTCTCTCTCTTTGCAGATGTCGGATGCCGGAAGAGAAAGGCAGAAAAAGGCGCCTTGGATGCTGCCGTTGGATTAGGTAAGTAGATTCGCTGCCTTTACTTTAGCCTAACCTGTGCCTTTGTTTTGCAGGAGCTGCAGAAGACTGAAGACGACTGAAGATTGGATTCCAGCAGGTTATTTCGTGTTCACAGGATCTGGAGCTGGAGGTTTCCTGGAGCTGACACGGTGAGCGTCCTGCTGCAGATGCAGAATAACGCGAAGCACGTGAAACCAATCGGGTGTGGTTTAAATAGCCTTCTGTAGTGCTTAGGCGTCTCCTTCCACGGCCCCACCCAGGTAAGAAAAGAGTTCCAGATTTCTAGAAGAGTTCCTGTGTTCTGCTTCCGGGGAGTGGCTCCTGCTCCACCCAGACAGAAAAAGTAGTTCCAGGCAGAGAAGGATCAGGAGACCAGTTAGCTGGTAAGTAAGCAGCATGGTCTGCTACAGGTAGGTCCACCAAGCACTCTTATCTAATATGAGCCCGGCGCTTCCTGTGCCGGGACCAGTCACCATCATGAGCCTGGCGCCACTGGCGCCAGGACAAGGTCCAGAGGGTCCCTATAGGGACTGGCTGGTTCCTGGGATCAGAGTCATGGGCCTGCTTCCAAGGTCGTGGGGCAAGTCCTGACCCCTTGGAAGCAGGGATCATGACAAAAGTTTGCTGAGGCAATTTTCCCCCTTGTTCTCCGACTCCTGGTTTGACACCTTGGTGCAAACATGATATTGACACAGGAGACAGTGTATCAACCAAAAGTAGGGGATACAGGATGTCAGACAATGTAAGGTCTTACATTAAGACAGAGGTCAACACAATGTTGGATCTTGGGGCAATTGAACCCTCTAGTAGTCCTTGGTCCAGCCCATTGGTATTGGTTCCAAAAGCAGGTACTTCTGAGTTCCCCTTGCCTAGAACTGATGAGCTGATGGATACTTTGGGTGCTTCCAAATACCTCAGCACATTTGACCTCACTGCAGGCTATTGGCAAATAGCTCTTGCAGAACATGCCAAGGAGAAGTCAGCTTTTTCAACACCAGAGGGTCTTTACAAGTTCAGGGTAATGCCTTTTGGGTTGAAGAATGCACTTGCCACTTTCCAGAGGTTTGTGAATCATGTGTTGAATGGGTTGGATGAATTCTGTCTTGCATATATGGATGATATAGCAGTTTTCAGTGCCACCTGGGAAGACCATGTGAAACACCTTGGGATTGTGCTATAGGCTCTTCAGAAGGCCCACTTGACCATTACGGCCAGGAAGTGCCAGATTGGACAAGGATCAGTGGTCTACCTTGGACATGAAGTAGGTGGAGGGAGGATATAGCCTCTACCCAGTAAAGTACAAGCAGTACAGGACTGGCCTACCCCCACCACTCAGACCCAGGTAAGAGCCTTTTTAGGACTCACTGGGTACTATAGACATTTCATAGCAGACTATGACACCATAGCTGCCCCTCTGACTGCTCTCACCACTCCCAAGAAGGTAACTTGGTCTGAAGAGTGTGGGAAGGCCTTCAATGGCTTAAAAGACTCCTTGTGCCAATCCCCTGTTCTCAGGGCCCCTGATTACCAAAGACCTTTATTTGTGCAGACAGATGCATAAGACACTGGGATAGGAGCTGTACTATCACAAGAAGATGAGAAGGGCAAGGAACACCTTATTGGCTTCATTAGTCACCAGGACAGAGAGCTCAGATGGTCCACAGTAGAGAAAGAATGTTTCTCTGTTGTATGGGCCCTACGGAAGCTGAGGCCCTACCTCTATGGGACCCACTTCACTGTGCAAATGTACCATAAGCCCTTAAAGTGGCTAATGAACATGGAGGGAGAGAATCTGAAGTTGCTCAGGTGGTCCGTAAGTCTGCAAGGCTTTGACTTCACCATTGAGCATAGGCCAGGTGTCCAACATAGCAATGCTGATGGGTTGTCCAGAACGTTTAACCGACCTGCACATGAGACTAATCCAGGAGTGGATTAGTTCCCCCTGTCCTTAGGTCTGGGAGGGGCGAGTGTTAGGAAAGATTTCCATTTTGTGTGTAATTTTCCCTCCAGTTGTACACCCCTTGTTTCCCTTAGTCCTTTTCTATGTTCCAACTTTTCTGCAACATGTAACAAGTGCACAATGTACCTTACAGTACAGTGCACTTGGGTCTCAGTCATTTCCAAAGACCCTGGATACTCTCGTATGACTTTTTAGGAGATGTGCAGATGTGTCGTGGACAGGGCTGGTGTCACCACCCACACTCTGAAGACCCCATGGCCAACCTATGGGCCAGGGAGAGTCTTGATTCCTGCCCCCACTAAACCAAAGGAATTGCAGCATAGGCCTTCTGGGGGCCAGTCCAGGCGCCTTTGGTGCCAGGCTCATGTTTGAATATGGACTTGTGCTTGGGAACTACTTTTCATTAATGCCAGTCATGTGGAGGCATTCTCATAACCTGGCTCCTTGAAACCAGGCTTGCAGTGTAGTGTTTTTGGGTGTGGTACCATGGGGACTATTTTACCTGGACTTCTTTCTTGAAGCTATTTAAACCACACCCGAATAGACTGACACGCTTCGCGTTAGTTTGCATTACTGCCACGTAACGCTCACCGTGTTCAGCTTCAGCCACAAACCTCGTAAGGACAGCACCTGCAAAGGAAAGGAGAAGACATTGTGAGAAAAAGGCAGCAGCTTACATGAACTTCATCACCAGCGGTCCGTAGCTCTTCCGACCGTCATCCTGGAACCAGCGCTCCCCCGGATCGACAGACCTGTAAAAGAGAAGAAACAAGGCATTAGACATTGTACAATTAATGAACTGTGCCAAAAGACTTACCTCGCCGGCCACTCCTCAATCAGCATCACGACGGAAATTTCACAGGCGCACCTGTGCAGGTACCACAAGTACTGTTTGCTGGACGGTCTCGCTGAGCGGCTCTCCTCAGCGCTTTGGGTTTTTGCTTTGAATTTTGCCTGGAGGACATCTTTAAACGCAACACTGCAGCTTGCCTGTCCTTCCACTAAGGAAAGAAAAAAAAGGTGACTGTTTCGGCATGTTGTGCTCGAAGTGTGTATTTTGTCCTTGCACGTTCTGTGCTTCTTGCAAGTTAGCACAGTGAACTAATTCATAAAACACTTCTCTCATTTTCCCCTCTTTTTTGTTTATTCCTTTTCTTTTTTTTTTTTAGGACAACTGCCTGCTGACCCCTCCTCTGTGGTGACCGCGCCCCTACCTTCCCCTACCTGCCCCTACCTGCCCTGTAGGGGCGCCGTGAGGGGTCCAGACGTCAGCTTTATACTTCTTTATATTTTTTGGTTTTAACATTTGTGATTGTTGGGACATCTGGAAGTTGTCTCCGTCAATAATTGTATGTTTTTCTAGGTTTCAATTGAGGCGCTTCACCAATGTTTATTACTTGTGTGAATATTTAATTAATTATTACCCATTTCTTTTTGTTGTTTTTGTGTAACACATGTTTCGTGAACATAGACGTAACCGTGAACCATTGGTTGACACAGGTATCAGGATTAATACACCGCTTATTTCTATTCTTCCAAACTGTTTTTGAGTTAGCCGACTTGCAACTAATCTAGCCTAGCGACCTTTGTCCTGTGTCAGCCTACAGGATTGTTATAACTATGGCATATAGGCTTGCTACAAATATGCCGCCTAACATCCCAAGCCTATCCGAAATACTGACAAGTCAATTGACTCAAATCAGTCATGATGAATTTGGGGCTCAAAACCAAGACTTCTACGCTGCTCACTCATTAATTTCATCAGGCGCTTTGTTATCCACAAAACCAAAATTTACTTTTGATGACAAGATAGATGAATCCATCGTTTCCATCTCATCAATGTCAATCTCCCATTTAGGCAACAGCAATAAACCAGAAGGCTCTCATGCACAGGACACATCCATTTCATTAAGAACCCCATGTGTCAGAGTCAACCCATGTCCTCTATCTGACATTACAATGCTAGCCTCTACCAAAAATTGCCCACGCCTCTCTTCTTCCCGCATTGCTATTTCCCCGATTACTTTTCCCTCACTAGTGCAAGATCAAACTGGTTTATCCATTCATGCCAGCCAATGTGAATCCCTGATTGTATGGAGAGCTCTTCATCATTCCACCGATGACCCTTCACACAGCAAAGTTACCTTGTCTCAACAATTCTCACAGAACTCTAAAAACTCCATGATTCATTTGTTTGCCTTTCCTACACCTAGAATATCTAAAACAGTCCCTTCAGATCTATTTCTACAACACTCAACCACTATTCAACCGGCGTTGATTGCTATTAACACCACTATCATGAGCCTGTGCAAATTATTTGAATCATTCGACACAAAAGTGTCTCACCAATCCAAACAGTTTGATGATTTGATGAAGTGGATGTTGGGTCATTACAATTCTTCATTGTTTAAAAATCTGTCACCACCCCCTAGGAAAAGGTTGATAAATGAATCACTAGAGGGGGAGGTTGGGTGCAAATCTAGCATGACTAATGTCTCTGTTACAATTGCAGTAGAAGTATTTCCTATGGAGGCATGTGCTTTGCCCTTGATCACTGGCATCATACGACCAATCACTCATATGAGTATCTCTCAGTCCCCTGCTCAAGGGCATGTTCCCACAACTCTACCACCACCAAATTTTGTCCCAGAGGCGATCCGGGAGCTTCCAGTGCCTAGCCATGCGCTCAAAACAGGACAGGGATTTAGCCACCTAGACGCCCTTAAAGTAAGAAACCCGAAAGTTGCACCTAAAAAGCCTCTTGCAATAAAAAAACAAAAAATATGGCTAATCTCAAGCAAACTAAAAAAACATTGAACTCAGTCTTCAAGGCCTTGGGTAAATCTACTGCTCCAAAAGATAATGTGTCGAGTGCTTCTCAACAAATCCTTGTTCCTTCACTATTCTTTCCGGCCCCATCAGTACCGGTTGGCCTGCCCCCGGTCATTCCCATACCAGCTGCTTTTCATCCAGCCTTACCCATTCCTCCTCCTTTTCCACTTTCCTTGGCCCCATCAGTGCTGGTTGGCCTGCCCCCGCTATCTTCCATACAAGCTGCGTCCCAACCAGCCCTATCAATTCCTCCCCCTGTGCATTCCTTGATGTCCTTGAGAATGGTTCAACAAGCTAATGAATCACAAACCGGTGCCCCCCTTTCCCAGCTAGTCTTATCTATAGATCGGAATATTGAGACAGATAAGCAACTTGCCTCTTTAAAAGCACAAAACGCTGCCCATGTGAGGTTGCTTTCAAACACCCACAATCCTGTTTTGATGCACTCCTAACACTGCAAATCATTCATCAGCTGCAGTTATTCAACCTATCCAACCTCCAACTCCCCTAGCTGTAGCTTTTGCTCAAACCTCCAGCAGCCGGGGTCAACAGAACCTGGCAGACACTTCTAATGTACTACCTACACCAGATCAGTTTGAGAATGTTAAACAAAAAATAGATGAATATCTGGCGATTAGCTTAGCTAAAGCGCAAAATTCTTTTCTTCCTGTTGCAGCCAAGTCTAGCAAGCAGCCCTTCTATACTCCATTTACTACTCAGCAAGTTGCTCAAGACGATGGTTATCCCACTCAAGCTAGCACAAATATTGCTAACTTACATCTGCAGTGGGCTCCGGAGAAATCGAATACTCATTCAGTCTCACGTCATCGGAACCCTCGCCGTGGGCATTCCTCCACTCTCATCCTAAAATGTAGAGAGGGAAATTTCCCATGTTACGATCTGAACCGGCAAAGTTTTCTGAATTTATTCAGAGACGTCGCTGAGCTACGAAACCTGTCCTCTCATGAGATAGACCAAATTGAATTCATCTCCGAATTCACATGCTCAGTAGTTAGACTGTGGATCCCCTCTGGGCTGGTCTGAGATTCAATTTGGCAATGCAGAATGCAACTATTTAATATGGGTTTTCTCATAGCAGAGGAACCAGAACAAGCTTACTCAAATCCCCAAAACATCAGTCGGAAATCTCACATCTATCAGGGAGTGCAGAGGCAAAACCATGAGACTCAAAGTGGAACCAGCCAACAGCAGTAACCATTAACAGTCTGCGCCAAAGATACTATTCAACTTTAATGCTGGAACACAAGGGGTCATTCCCATTTGCAGTCTTCCATTGCCAAGCTATCCAGCATCCATCATCTGATAGCCCGACAAGAAACTTGGCTTACTTACTGCCCCATCTCGGATGGCTATGAGACTACCCTCCTCCCTGCAATCCCAAGTAGTGGTCGCTCATCGTCGGGTCTCTTAGTGGGTGTGCATAGTGCTAGTGGCTTTAGCATTAAACCTTGGGCCTCGATAGGGGCCCAAATTCAGTTAGTATTAATCTTGGGTCACTCCCAAGAATTGGCCGTAGTAAATGTCTATTGCAACACTGCCACCATGTCCGATGATGTATTTTATGTAGGTCTGAATGGGACCTTGGATTTAATTATATCCAGACATACCATCACTCACACCATCATTGCAGAAGATCTCAATCTGGATTGTCGAGATAGACCAGACATAACCAAAGCAGCTAAGAAATGGACAAGCATTATGTATGATCGTAATCTACATATGCTAAATGGCTCTGTTAAGGGAGAGGTATCTCCCAATTACACGTGGCAACGTGGGAATAGTACCAAGCACACTTGATTACATCTTTGTGAGCCCTATCCTGTTTCAAACACATCTTTCCATTAGTGATCACCCCAACAGCAATCATCAATTACTTGTTAAGCAGATCGCATGGACACACGGAGATGCTTCATCCAGACAGGTTTTACACGCTGTGGCAACAGTAAACACTGCCAGAAGTCGTCTTCGATGGAACTCTCTTATAAACAGTTTAGAAAACAATGCATTGCAATATAATGGTGATCAGTACCCTGAGCTTTTAAAACCTTTCATGCAAACTATTACCATCTTGCGGCATAATCGTGTCTGCCACCCGCATATCTTTGACGCTGAAACTCAGCGTGTCAAATCAGATTACAGAACGCTCAGAAAAAAATATTATCTGTGAATGATTCCTCAAGCTGGCAACTCTTAAAAACTGCCAAATGCCGCTATAAAAACTGGCTCAGGAGTAAAAAAGCGTCTCAGTTTCAGCGTGATAGCATTTCCATGCAAGCTGCCAGGTCAAATAAAAACTCGGCAATGATGTGGCAATTACTAAATGATCAAAGCTACAATCTTCAGGGTGACGCGCAAATCAATGGCGTCCTTGAATCTGACTGGATCACACATTTTTCCTCCTTATATGCTGATCCAGCCTTCGATGATTTGATGTACATTCCCTCAGCTGACTCACAATGGCAGCTACAGTTGTCTGAACTATCAATTTGTTCCATCATTATGCAAGCCAGTTCATCCAGAGCGAGAGGACCTGATGGGCTCTCAAACTCCATGCTAAAGGCTCATCCTGATGAATGGGCCCGCATCCTTCATATTATTTTTAAGAACATCTTACTCGCGCGATTCCTAGTTCCTGGAAGACATCTATCATCATTCCTATATTCAAGAAGGATGATCGTAGTCTCCCAGTTAACTATCGACCTATCGCCCTTCTGGATGCACCTTGGAAAGTCTTCGCCAAAATGATCCTTGCAGACTTCAATGATTGGACTCTACATTCACATTTGCGAGAGCCGCATCAAAAGGGTTTTGTCGCAGGAATGGGAACATCGATTAACCTATTTGCATTAAACTCAATTAAAAAGCAGTGTAATTCACAGAAACAACAAGTATTCATTGCGTTCGTTGACTTCAACGCTGCTTTTGACTCAGTGAGCTGTGTGCTCCTCTTAGCGAAGCTGCGTAGAGACCAGTGCCCTGCAACTTTACTAGATGTGATATATGCATTACATTCCGGAACCTCAATAAAAGTCTGCCTTTCGTTAGATGGTGTACTTTCAAAACAGATCAACACCTCACGAGGCCTTAAACAAGGTTGTCTCCTGGCGTCAGCAATCTTTAATTATTTAATTCAAGATGTTAGCTATGACTTATCCACTGTGACTTCGGACTCTTCCAAATTAAATAATCATCCAATTCAAACGCTCCTATATGCTGATGATTTAGTGCTCATCTCCAAAACACAAGTAGGCTTGCAACGATTGTTGAATGCTTTCTTTATTTACACTCAAAATAATGAATTGAAAATAAACACATCTAAAACACAAATCATCGCATATTCAACAAGGCGGCGTGGCCCGCTATCACATGTGTGGACCTTCAATCATATTCCCATAAATATGGTGCCTCATTACACCTACCTTGGTATTCTTTTTGAGGGTTCAGTTCACCCAATAGTCCATATCACACGCCTAGAGACAAGATTAACATCATTTATCTCACAAGCCAGTATTCTTATGTATAAATATGGCACATTTTCAATCTTGCCAGCCTGGCATTTCTGGACAAATGAAAACTACTCCAGCTCTATTATACGGTCTCGAAACCTTTCAGGATAATCCTTCCCTACCATTTGCGAAATGGGAAGCAAAATATTGGCGTTGAATATTAGACCTCCCAAATTGCATTCCAATTTCCTGGATAAGATATGAACTTGGTTTAGTCTCCATGCAGGCTATTTTCAACTGGCATCAATGCTCCTTTTTTAGGAAATGCTTGCTTTCAACCACTCTTCAAATTCTGTTAAAACATCTCTCATCATATATTTTTTCATCAAAGCAGTGGTTTATCAAATCCTGGCTCACGTGTGTCTATGGCGTGCTAATCGCGGCAGATATCTCACTGGATTTACTACTACAAAATCCAGACAAAGCTAAATCAAAACTGTATCAAGCAGATTGGTCTCTTACACGAACAGCATGTCTTTTGTATCAAGATGGTGATGAGTATCGCTTCCCACACAAAAAAATACGCACCTTACCAGCCTATTTAACTCGCTGCCCCTCACATAAACTTTGTAATAACATTTTAAGAGTGCGTTTCAATTTATGGGTCACACGAGATCTACCGGCCAAAAGGAAATTTTTGAGCCCCTCTACGAATTTATGAATTTTTGTCGCTTTTGCATGTCGATGGACACCCGCAAAACCTTGGTGCATCTTATCACGGAATGTAAGGCCCTCCGGCCCATGCAGGAAACTCACTATGCCAGACATTGTAAATATTTATGCCTTGCTCCCCAAGATTTGACCTGGTCCTTGATACTAGGTTCTGGTTATTTACCATTACAAATTGCCACTGTTAATTTCCTATTAAGTCTAAATTTGGAAACTCAGTGAATTCATCAAAAGTCCTGATGTCAACCAAGTTGAAGTTTGCGATTCATACTGTTCTTTATGTCTGTATTTTATTTTTTAACCACATTATAGTAAATATTTAAATGGTGATACCTATGATTAGACATAACTGATGTATTGTTAGCTACACTTTGCACTGTTCAAAATCATGTGTCTCTCTATTTGTATCATTGTATATTGGAAAATGGGGGAAAAAAAAGTTTTGTTTGTTTTTAAATTTTAAAATACTATTTGATTTTTTTGTATTTTGTAGGTTTATTTCAACTAAATCAAATAAATTAAAAAAAAAAAAAAGAAATTCCATACTCCGGTCGAGTACCGCGACCTGCGTAGAGGAAAAGATAACAGGTTAGCAAAGGCAAGGCATCTTAAGTGCAGCGCATAGCCCCTACTCACCGCATGAAGGCGCTCGAAAAACGCCCATACTTACCGGCGAGACACAGATTCCGCCTTGCCACATATTGGACTTCGGCGTACCTAGGAAGAAAAAGACATTGTTTAAAAGGCATGCAAGAACAGCAATATTCACAGCAATAAGACCTACCTGAAAGACTAAAGACAGGCTGGCATCAGTGATGCAACTCGATCGCCATTGCCCACAAAGCTCAACGCGCCCCGCCAAGACAGCAGGATGGAGAACCCGCCAACATCTAAAACAAGGTGAGGAGAAGTCCAGAAGGGTCGCAGACCTACAGGGAGATGGGAGGCTGTTTACCCTGGTTGCCCAGTCCTGAACATAGCTTACCTGTATTCCAGGCAAAACTCTTCCGCTGGTTGCATCTGGGCATCGCAAGGAGGGACATCTGAACCCCAACTGCTGGGTGGCGCCCCATGGAACCAGGTGAGCGTAACAGCTGGTGGCAGCTTATCGTTTCATATAATTTTAACCCTTTCCTGCCATTTAAACCGGGATTACCGCATTTGGCACGAATAGGTGGCCTGGTTCAAAAATGGCCATGCCACAAGGTTCTTTGTCCCGTCCTTTGGCCATCTTGCCCCTTTGCCTTCCCCAGGTCGAGCCAACCCGGGTCAGTCCCTATTTGGTCATGCAGTTTCCCGCGAATCGCCCAGCTTTCGCAGGCTCCTGCATGCCTTGTGTGTATGCTTTCAGGATGTGGGCTGGGATGTCTGTTCCCAATACACATCCTGGGTGCCAGAGAGTCTGGTGTGCTGTGAATGCCTAGGACCACCGTGGTCCATGATTGGTCGACGTATGGTATGCCTGAATGTGAGCAGATCTCCCATTGGGTCCTCTTCGTTTTGGCGCGAAGGAGATTCTGGATAAGAGAAGCACCCACAGAGTCATACCATGTCGATCTCTGGAGTTTTCACTGAACGAAGGATATGATCCAAGTATCCTGAAGCTAAGAAGCCGAGTCGAGCAACCACTGGTGAACCGCTGGGAGGTTTGGCACCCTGAGCCCGCTGTCGTCCCGTGGGACCTCTCTGCATCTGGTCGTCCTAGAAGGTCTGGAAAGCCGCTTCGACCCATTAGAATAGTGGGACCAACTTTTCTCTGCATCTTCACCAAAACCTGCAAGTAAGTCTTCTCGGAAGTGTCCTTGGGCCAACCAGTGGGCTGAGCAGCTTATGCCGGACCTTTGCTCTGTCTCCACTGCCGTTTCGAGGAGGCACTTGAAACTTCGTATACTGCTAGCTCTGTGTCCACGGCACCCTCACACCGAATTTCGTATATTTGGCGTTTCCAGGTCTGAAGTGAAACGAATGCGCCAGGACTGGAGCATGCGCGGTTACTGTGTCGCCCAGCCGCGGTGACAATCTTTGCAGGTGCGCTGCATCTGTGACCCCTCTTGCCCCTGAAACCTGCTGCAGTGAAACTGGTCTGATCCCTCCACCAGGAGCAGAGAGATCACCACTGTCCCGTTTGGGAATCATCGCTGTATCTTGGTCACTGAAAGCCACAGAGCCATCATATTGTCGCATTTGAACCTGCAACCGAAGTGGACTCGACTGGCGAAGATTGGTCCGCAGTGCGCCAAGGGTCGGTGAGTAATCACAACCCTAACCGGTGGTCCTTAGCACCTCCAGTCATTTTTACGCACGAGTGGCCCCTGGGGTCCCCTCTCCTTGCCACTGCTAATGCGAACTAGCGATTTATTCCCGAACCTTGGAATCACCTCTGCCTTCAAGTGGGTGCCCTCCTCAAATAGTGGGAATCTATTCTTCATCACCTCACCCACCTCCCTGAGCTGCAAGAGACCCCTGAAGAGACCCGGTTTTGCCCATTGGAGCAACCGCATGCGCTTGCATTGCTTGTACTATTGAGCATAAGGCTCCTCTCTTCTTAGGGCTTGGACTGCCTCTTAGTTAGGTATGTAGTTGATGTTGAAGGGGACTAAAGACTATCTGCACTGCCCGTTTCCTTCACTTCTAGGTTGTGGACATATTTTGTGCCTTTAACCCTTTAGACCCCATTGGTCTTGTGTGTATATATATATATATATATATATATATATATCTATATCTTAATAGTATTGTGCTGGTTTAAGTGGTTTTGCTGCTGTGATTCTCTTACTGTATGTTGAGTTACAAAGGTCTTGTAATAAATGGGTTTATATTTTTGATATATACACCTGTCTGAGAATAATTTGTAAGTGTCCTCGCTTTGTGTGCTCTTTAAGGTCTTTCAGTCACCCTCAGCCCTCCTGTGACCTAGTCTTGACCGCAGACCATAGCTACCTTGATTGGTCTGGCTTGTCCAGTGGTTACCCTGTTCCAAGAAACTAGGCTGGCCTTCTGATCTCTTTAAGGTCTTTCAGTCACCCTCACCCCTCCTGTGACCTAGTCTTGACCGCAGACCATAGCTACCTTGATTGGTCTGGCTTGTCCAGTGGTTACCCTGTTCCAAGAAACTAGGCTGGCCTTCTGAACCTCTCCCCACCAGGTTAGAGTTCAGAAATCCATCTTAACAGAAGCCAATGTAGTTTCTTCCTGAATTCTGAAACTGTTTTTTTTTCCAAGGTAGTGAAAACAATACACGTACTGCAGCATTCTGTGTTACTGCCAGGCGTTGCAGCTGATATTTAGGACATCCTGCCAAAGGGCCATTACAATAGTCCAGTCTGGCATTAACAAGTAAGCCCACCACCTTTGCTCGATCACCTTCTGAAATAAGGGGGAGGAGTGGTTTCAGCATTTTCAATTGAAAATATACTTGAGTGTTTCAGTGGGGCTTTCTGGCTTACGTGTCTCAGTAAGCCACCCTAGCTCGGATTCCTTAGTGAGCAACCCTTATTTATTGTCCTTGATGGGCTTGCCAGTCCCACTTAAGCCCAGACTATAGATCCAGGCTAGCCTCATTATCTCTTTACCTCCCTCAGAGTCTTCATGTTTTTTTTGTCCCTACCAAACTGTAGTCCTAGGTCAGGCAGGCTCTCCACTTTACTTGCACTGGCACCCTTGCCTCACCCAAGCTCGAGTCATACCTACGTGCCCCTCAGCGCGACCTGAGCACCCCATCCTGCATTTGGCCCAATTGGCTTGGCCAAGAAAGTTTTCCTATTTTGGATCTCTCTGTCCACTTCTGCCTCCTTTTCAGCCCTCCTGTCTTCAAGGTTTTCTTCCTTCCCTTCTCACTCTCCTAACCTAAAATGATTTGTATTCCAAATCTCGGTACCAGACTAACTATAATCAGCAACTGTAAATTCTCTACTGAAAAAAGCCTCTTTGGACTCACATTATCAGTATCATCATGGCAAAAAAAGTTGAGGCAAAAATCCCAAATTTTTAACTGCACATTTCTACGCTAGGGGCGGGATTAGGGTATACAATAATGTATGGGGTGTATGCAGAGGGGTCTCCCCTGCAAATGATTATAATTGCATGGAAATGTGCAAAAAAGAAATTTGCTATTTTCAGCTTCAGTATTTGTTGTTAGATCTAATCACATAGATCCACATTTCTATTACATTTTCAACCTATTCTATTCAACTTTTATAAAGCACTAGCACGCCCGCATGCCTCAGAGCGCTGACAGAGAACATAGAACAGATAAGACAACAATCATGAAAATACAGATAGATCAAGATGTCAATGGTTCAGTAGTTCCAGTAAGACGGTCATAGCAGTACAATCTAAACTCGTCCGCCGTCAAATAGACTGGTTTTCAGGGCTTTTATAAATTGCAGATTAGAAGGTAATTGCCTAAAGGTACTTGGAAGGTCATTCCAAACCTTGGACCGCCATGCATTAAAACAATGGTTCCCATACGTTTTTAGTCTAAAACGTGGTTGTCGTAGTAGATCTTTATCGTTAGAGCGAAGGGTACGTCTAAAAGGCATTTTCATGAGGCGGTCTTGTAGATACCGAGGAGCGGTATGGGCAAGGCACTTATAAACTAGACAAGAAACCTTAGAGCGAATCCGTTGTGCCACAGGGAGCCAATGCAACTTCCTTCGTGCAACCTATTTGATAGTTAACGCACTTGGGGAAGCTCCTTCAACGGGATGTAGCCAAATGCAAGATTTTGAGGAAAAAAATTATCTCTTTCAACAGCAACAAGCTGGCTTTAGCCCAGGTATCAGCACAGAGTCGGTACCTAGTGCTGTGGATTGTATTTGTGAAATTGCCAGTGGGAGAGACACAGTTGAGCTGGTCTTACATGACCTTGCCACAGCATTTGATACTGTGGACCATGGGCTGCTGCTGCTGGAGACTCTTTACCAACAAGGCTATCGGGGCACTGTGTTGAACTGGCTAAAATCCTATCTCATGTGATAAGTCCAAAAAGTTGCCATTGGGGGATACGAATCACACGAAGGTAGCTCAAGCTTCTGTATCCTTAAGTGTTCTGCTCTTTCTCTGCTAGAGTTTAACATTCACACATCCCCATTAGCGGCCATTAATTCTTTCAACATGTGAGGCGCAGATTATTCTTAATTCCGAGCACAGTGGACAATAATAACAGAAAATAGACAGAGATCGTACTTATACCGAAAGGACCGCCCTGCCTGGGTTCTCCGCCACAACACCAGCTCAACTCGTAAATACATTGGAATAAAAATCAACTCATCTCTCTGCTCATCTTCACAAATTACTTCTGCAGCCCAAATAGAGATTTTTCACCGAGGAGTCCCACAAAGAATTTTAAAGTTCTTCTTGTTCAATGCTCAGCTCATTCTTATAAATAGTCTAGCAATTTCTCAGCTGTTACTATTGTGATTTAATTGATCTGCGTCTGCCAATGACTTCCATCTATAAACTTCTGAGATTAAAGAAGTTGGCACATGTACTGTGTAATCGGTTTCCTGGCTACAATATTTTGCTGGCACTACATCATCTCTGTTGTCTACCAGTGATTCAAAGAATTTAAGTAATTGTGTAACCTAAAAAGCAACATATGTACCAAATCTAAATTTCCTGAGAAAGAGACTGAAATGGGAAATCCCTGCCTGTGGAGTTCGGGCACCTCAGACAGAAAGTTACACTCTCCCAGTTGCCACCTTGAATGCATGGAGGCAAGGGGATTCAGTGTTCAGGCCTCTAAATTACGGAAATTACTTTCCTTTATACAGAGAGACATCTGATGTCACTAAATTTCACTCTTTAATTAGAATAATATCCTGCTATAACTGCTTTACAGAAATTAGGTATTTTATTTGATCAGCCTCTCTTCCAGCTCCAGGTTGCCACCAGGTGTATGCTGTGCTTTATAACTGAACACAATAGAAAATTCCACCCGCTCTAATTCTCTTATTTCCTCCTTCTCTGTCCCACCTCAAACTCTGTCCTGTTCCTTGCACTCCTTTTTGCTCTTTTCCTCCTCCAACACTATCCACTCCATGTCATCCCTTACTCCCTCTTTGACCAGGAACACACTCCTATGTTACTGAACTCCTTTGAAAATCCCCCAACTCAGATTTGTTCTAACCACCTTTTATATATACTCACCTGGAGCCTGTTGATATTGAAGGAACTGGATTGGTCCATGGGTATTGGGCCTTCTGCTTGTCCATGTGTTTTTCGATTCTATGTCAAGACCGGAGGCTCCCATTATGCTTCTCTTTCTTTTATTCGACAATAAAGAAAAGAGCTCAGCAGCAAGATATTTGTGCACCAACAGTGAATGTGCCATGAGTAATGTGCAGAAAAACAGGTGCACCAAATATATATAGTAAACATAGCAATTTAACAGTAATATAACAGTAATATCTTAACATCAAAGGTAAGAGTCTCTCAAGAAACTACATTTCCCAGGGAGCTTAGCTCCAGTTCATTTAGAGGCCATCAACACGTGACCTAGTCCACCAATAGTAGTTCAGATCCCCTGCATAAACAGTCCTAAACATGACACTTCCTCTTTCTTTGCTGCTCAAAGCAAGAGATAAGTACTTCATGTTTAGCACTGCTTACATCATGATTTTATAATTTAAAAGATAACGTTGCAAAATGTCATAATATATGTTTACTGCATAGTTATAGACTTATATGAATGTACTTTCAATATTTTTTTTTTTTAAAAAATAATAAAAAAATAATAATTTGTACTTTTATGTTGGGCTCCGACATCAGTCCTCTGACCTCGGAGACCGCTTCACACGGTCACAGCTGATCATCAGTTATTTATTCCGCTCGTCGAGCAGATTCCCTGACGGCTCGCGCCGGCTTTCCCGCAGCTTCGTTGCGCTCCTGAGGTACTGGGGATCCGGCGCGGCCTAGTCGGACCACGCTGCACCGCATGCAGGCCGCCAAGGGAGCTCCTGCTCTCCGGGTCCTTTCCTCTACATTCCGGCGCTCAAGCGCGCATGCCCGTTATAATATAACGGTTCTTGCAGCTCGAGTGCCGGAATCTTTCCTCAGACAAGAACGACCGTTTCTTCTCGCTGGTTTTTCACTGCGCATATATCAAAGAAATCTCCTATTCAGCATATTTAGAACAGTTACAAAGCTGAATTGAAAAAACATTACTGGGCAGTGAGAGAAGGCGTTCAGAAGCCAAGAAATTTTTTTTAAAAAGTGAGTACGGTGCATTTATTTTATAATGGCAGAACAGTACTCGCCTCAATAAGATCAGGCTTGGTCTGAGGCTGAGGGAGATCACTGTTACATAGATGAAGTGGCAATGGCTAATAGTTTACAGAAGGTTCTGGGATCCTCTGTGGAGACCAGTGTTAAGAAAGCTGTAACAGATATGCTCATTCCCATACAAAATCGTCTAGACACTATGGAGGAGAATTTCAGAGGGACCTCCCCTCCTGGGAGGAAGAGAACACAGAAAAGGAAGCACCTTACCGAAGAGGGATGTACACCGGCTCGCAAGAGTAAAAGCTCTACGACCCCCCCCCCCCCCCCCGAGCCAGCCATCTAATGCCACAGCTGCCGTAACGGACGCCTTCTCTAGGCTGAAACAAGCCTTCATGAATAGGAAGGTAACCCTTTCCCATCAACCCTCTTACCCCAAGGAGGAAACCAGGGGAACTAGACCCTCAAGCCCGGAGGGACATGGATAGGGCTCGGAAGAAGAATATCATAACAAAAACGTCTACGACGCTGATCTTTCTCGCTCCTCTTCAGATGAGGAATTTCATTTTGAGGATTCAAGACCCTTTGCGTCAGGGATTGCGGCAGACCCCATCCCTAATGACACAACCGGGACCAAACCTTCTACTGAAGGTACTTTTACCCCAGAAGACTTTATACACCCCAGGTCCACCGACTGGGAACCATCTTCCAAGGCATCGACTTACATCCACCTTAGGCTGCGCAAGCCACTTGATAAAGAAGTTCGGGCCAGACTACGTGCTGAATGTCCACGACCAGACATTGCAGATAAAGTAGCTCTGACTCCAGAGCTCGATTCTAAAATGATTACCTTTTTGGGTAAAAACGTTAAAGACCCCAGGAAGGGTATTGATCGTGCCTGGAAGGCCTGCCAGGATAAAGTACTGGACATAGCAGGTTCACTAGCAGAAATCTCTGATCTTGCGAATGCAGCTATCACCTCATCGGACCCCATCGACCCAGTGATACTGTCCGGTTGGGTCCAGAGGGCTATTTGCCTCTTGGGCAACGCCAGTTTCGCCATCTCAACAGAGCGACGGAAAGGCATCCTATACAAGATAGATGCCAAATTAACCGAACTGGCAGACACAGAATCAGGCCCAACTGCGCAAGGCCAGCTTTTCGTTGACCCTTTCATGAAGGAGATGACAAAATTCATCGTGACATTCACGGCTTTTGGACAAAGCGTAGGCTTCAATAAAAAGAGTATTTGCAACCAAGGTTTTCTCCAGGGCCGGACGAGGAAGAGGTTGCTCTTCCGGCCGTTACTTCTTCGACAAGAGACCTCAACAATCTCGAGGTCAGCATAATTCCTGGCAAGAACGCCCCAACACTTTCTTCCCCTTGAGAGGTTGTGGAAGAGGGCGTCCCTGGAGGAGAGCGGCTAGATACCCAGCCCAACAACAACCCACAGGTCAGTGTACTGTTAACTGCGCCAGCGCCACTAACACCTATAGGAGGCCGGTTAAGGATGTTTGCAAATGCTTGGGATACCTCATCGGGAGATGCCTGGGTCAGGGACACAGCTCGGGGTCTACACCTAGAGTTTTTTACGCAGCCCGTTCAGACATGTCGCCCCACTCCCATAGTAGTGTCTCTATCAGACCAAACCGCCTTAGACAGGGAAATACTCAGTCTCCATCAGAAGCAAGCGATTCGCCCCTGCTCAAGTCAGGGAGGCTTCTTCAGTCCCATTATTCTGGTACGCAGGAAACAAAAAGTGCGCCCAGTCATAAACCTCAGAGCGCTCAACGAGTTCATCCTTTACCGCCATTTCAAAATGGAAGGTATACACATGCTCAGAGATCTTCTCAGACCGAACGACTGGCTTATGTGCCTAGACTTAAAAGACGCTTACCTCACAGTACCGATTCATCAAACACACCTCAGTTACCTCAGATTCTCCTGGAGAAACTGAGATTGGGAATTCACAAGTCTCCTATTCGGACTCTCTTCGGCGCCTTGGGTATTCACCAAACTCTTAAGACCTGTTGTAGCTCGATTAAGAGAGCAAAGTGTCCGTCTCATAATTTATCTAGACGACATTATTTTCATGGCCCAATCACAGGAGCTAGTTCAGAAACAAACCGAACTGGCCATAAACTTGCTACAAAGCTTAGGTTTTCTTATAAACTGGGAGAAGTCAGTTCTACTTCCATCCAAAAATATGGAATTTCTAGGATTCATAGTGGATACACAGAATTCGCAGCTTCGACTCCCATCAGCCAAGATTCACTCTACCAAAAGAGAAATACGCAGACTCTTACAGAAGAACATGCTCTCCCTTCGAGAACTAGCAAGAGTGATAGGGCTACTTTCATCTTCCATTCAAGCAATATTTCCCGCCCCTCTTCACTATCGAGAACTGCAAAGACTAAAAGGCCAACACTTAAGGAGAAACCTTTCTTATTCTCAACTCCTGACACTGTCTCCTCAAGCGAGGACAGTGCTCAACTGGTGGCTCTCTCACATGGAAGCCTGGAACAGCAGAGCCATCTTCGGCTCCGCTCCAGATATTATCGAGTCGGATGCCAGTCGCTCCGGTTGGGGAGCGAGATGCGGTCCCATAGCCACGGGAGGGACTTGGTCCCCACAGGAGCTAGACCTTCATATCAATTGTCTAGAGCTTCTTGCAGGTTCCTTTGCAGTGTGCTCTTTTGCCAAAGACAAAGCAAGTTGCTGTATTTTACTAAAGATGGACAACATCTCAGCGGTAAAATACATCAACCATCTGGGCGGCACCAAGTCGAGACCCCTAGCAGAATTAGCCAAGGACTTCTGGCATTTCTGTCTGGATCACCAGATTTCAGTTACAGCGGAGTACCTTCCCGGTCTCTCAAATGCAGTAGCGGACTGGTACTCCCGCCACTCGACAGATTACAGCGATTGGAGAATCAACAGAGGTTTTCCTCTGCCTTCAGGAGATCTGGGGTCCAATGTCCATAGACCTCTTTGCTTCCAGACTCAACTCCCAACTACCAACTTTCTACAGCTGGAGGCCGGACCCAGCAGCAGCTGCAACAGACACATTCCTACAGTCATGGTCCCGGGGAATACTGTATGCCTTTCCTCCTTTCACTATGATAGCGAGGACCCTGGCGAAGGCCCGTCATGAGCATGCAAATCTGATTCTTATAGCGCCGGTCTGGACATCTCAGACTTGGTATCCAGTTCTTCGGGAACTTTCTACGGATTCTCCAATCCTACTACCCCAGTTTCCAGATCTCCTATTAGATCCATCAGGTCAGCTTCATCCTCTCCTCCTCAACAGATCTCTGACCTTAGCAGCCTGGAGGATTTTAGGTCTAGGTGGAGAGTCCCAGGCATGTCTCACAAAGCGATCAACCTTATCGAAGAGAGCTGGGCTCCTAGTACCCGGAAGAGATATTCCAACTCTTGGAGCATCTGGAGCTCCTGGTGTCGTGAGAAAGGATTACATCAAATTTCAGCACCTGTAGAAGAGATTTTGAATTTTCTAGCATCCCTAGCGGAAAAAGGGCTCGCCTACAGGTCTGTGAACGCCTACCGTTCAGCAATTTCCGCAGGTCATGACCTTATCCAAGGAGTACCAGCAGGAGAACACCACCTCGTCTGCAGGTTACTCAAGGGTGTAAGGCTTACCGTCCCACCTCCAGCTCGCTATGACAAGCTTTGGGACGTTAATAAAGTACTGAACCTTTTTCTGGCATGGCCTAGTAACGAAAAACTATCAAGTACAGCCCTATCTGGCAAACTCACTACTCTACTCTGCTTGGTCTCCTGCAGGAGAGTCTCAGACATCAGATCTCTAGATCTAGCAGGCAGAACCTTTTCTCCTGATGGCATTGTATTCCATATTCATAGAAGAACAAAGTGCAATTCCAGGGTGATTTCCTATCCCGCCTTTAGAGATCAACCGAAGCTCTGCTTGGTTAAATGCTTGAAAGTCTACGAAGAAAAGACGGCTCCACTCAGAACCTCCCCTAACGGGCAGCTACTGATCGCTCTGCGTAAACCGCACAAAGCAGTATCAGCACCGACCTTAGCACGTTGGGTCCGGTGGACGCTAGCTCAAGCAGGGACAGACACCAAGCATTTCAGAGCCCACTCAGTTAGAGGAGCCATGGCCTCCAAAGCCTTTCAGGCAGGAGTTCGCCTAGAAGATATCATGAGGATGGCAGACTGGGCTAGTGAATCAGTTTTCAAACAATTCTACCTAAAACCGGTAGATCAGCCGGCATCTATTGTGGTAAGTAAGCTTTAAACAAGCATAATGGGAGCCTCCGGTCTTGACACAGAATAAAGAGTTTCCATAATAACTTACTAGAAAGTCTTAATTCTATTAAAGACTCAGAGGCGAGCATTATCCCACCCGGCGGGAAAATAACAGCATGTTAACTGATGTTAATTAAAGATGTAATGAAAAGATTAATGTTCTGAAATTTACATGTACCCTATCGGACTAGTTAAAGACAAGCTGTGGGTTCGCAAGAACAGTCTGTGCGCTAGTTATCACTGATTAGAATAAGAGTTCCATCAAGGAATTGTTTCTAGAATATCAGCAGCATTACCACCCACGCAGCCAGACCACCCTGGCTGGAAATGAAAATTGGTAGAAGATGGGGTGAGGTGGAGATGCGCTAGATATTTCAACAGTAATACACACAAAAAATATAATTGATGTTTTAATAGTAACAGAAACAGCCGACACGTGTTTCGACACGCTGGTCGTTCTCAAGGCGTACGAAGAATGAATATGTTGATAAATCAAGATGGGGTGATCCCTCAAAAGAAGGAGGCGATGTGAAACTCAATCGGACATCGCATACAGAAAGCAATCCCTGCCGTAATGGACGCACATGTATATTCCTCGTAAATCGAGCGAACAAATAACACGGAAATCCCCGAAAGCCTGTACATGTGCGGCCATTACGGCAGGGATTGCTTTCTGTATGCGATGTCCGATTGAGTTTCACATCGCCTCCTTCTTTTGAGGGATCACCCCATCTTGATTTATCAACATATTCATTCTTCGTACGCCTTGAGAACGACCAGCGTGTCGAAACACGTGTCGGCTGTTTCTGTTACTATTAAAACATCAATTATATTTTTTGTGTGTATTACTGTTGAAATATCTAGCGCATCTCCACCTCACCCCATCTTCTACCCTATCGGACTAACTCCACGATTTTCTCCCACCCTGATAAGGGATCTAGGGTTGTCATATACAAGAGACTAAAATGTCCTTTTTTTCTTGACAGCGCCTACAGACAAGTCCGCCTGCTCTCGGCCCGACACAAGTGTAACGCTCACCTGATTCCCGTAGAGGCGCCGGTCTTGACTGAGCGTATACCGTATCTTCAAAGGTGATGTGTAACACACGACTGGCTCTTTGGGCTGGACCTCTGTGCACTGTATGTCTGACTCGAAGGGTAAGATGTCTGCAGATAGAAAATATGGGATTAAGGAACTGGGTTATTGAATGTCTCTCTCTTCTTCCCTTTCTCTTCTCCTGTAGAACCCCAAAGGTTAACGCTCTCACCTTAGGTAAGTGAGCGCCGTGCTCTCCATCTGCCTCGGGGCAGGGTGCTGTAACCAGTTTCTTCACTGGATAAGGGGAGCAGGCCTCTTGACTTCAGAGGACTGCTGTCCGTCGTTTACTGCACGAACGGTAAGTTTCGAGTAATTCTAATGTCTTTAAAGTCTTTAGTAATGATGTTTCTTGTTTTGCAGGGTTCCGGCGATGGCGGATGACGGGGTGAAGTGAGTTGAAGATGGAGCCCGTGTGATGAATAGAAGCGCCTGGAAGCACATAAGTAAGCGCTTGTTGCCTGCTTCACGATGCGCTCTAACTGTCTTTTTATTTTGCAGGTACAAGTTCGGAGCGGCTGCAGGGTGCCGGAATACCCACTGGGTTAGATGTGGAAAGGAGTAATGGCACGTGAGTATTAAAGTTCCCCAATGTCTTTAAACGCACCTTGTTTTGTCTTTCAGATGCGGGATGCAGCTCCGAAGGCCTCTGGAGCGTGCAAAGAGTTGGTAAGCTTTTGTCTTTCAGATGCCGGAATGCAGTGTGAAGATCTCCGGAGCGCACGAAGAGTAGGTAAGCCTTTGTCTTTCAGATGTCAGAATGCAGCGCGAGGCGTTGGTGACAGCCGATGGACCAGGTAAGTGAAGAGCTGTCACTGAAGACCGTAATGCTCACCTGTTCTTTCTTGTCTTTATAGGTGTTGCTGAAGACTGGATTCAGGATGGTAAGCCTTTTTCCTTAGGCCCAGGATCAGATGCAGAAGACAGGATGAGCGTTCTGCTGCAGAGGATGCATAATAACGCAAAGCAAGATTCATCCATCGGGTGTGGTTTAAATAGCCTCCTGTAGTGCTTAGGTGTCTCCTTCCACAGCCACGCCTAGGTAAGAAAAGAGTTCCTGCTTTCCAGAAGAGTTCCAGTGTTCTGAATCTAGGGAGTGGCTCCTGCCCCACCCAACAGGAAAAGTAGTTCCAAACAGAAGAGGATCAGAGGCTCAACTGGCAGGCAAGTAAGCAGCATGGTCTGCTGCCGGTAAGTCCACCCAAGCATTATGAGCCGGCGCTTCCAGCTCTGGGACTGGGCATATTTATGAGCCTGGTGCCACTGGCGCCAGGACTGGGTCCAAAAGGTCCCAATTGGGATTGGTTGGCACTCGGAACCTGGGTTATGGATCTGCTTCCAAGGGAGTTGGGAAAACCCTGACCTTTTGGAAGCAGAGATCATGACAGTACCCCCCCTCAAGGCCCCTCCCAAACCGGGCTTCTCCGGGGGTTTTGGCTTGTCAGGAAATGTTCGGTGAAATCTTTTGATTAGGCGAGGAGCGTGGACATATTCAGCAGGTTCCCAGGATCTCTCTTGGGGGCCGTAGCCTTTCCAGTCAATTAGGTAAAATAGTTTAGATTTGGAGATCTTGGAGTCCAGAATGCTTTTGACTTCAAACTCGAGTTCTCCATCAACTAGGATAGGTTTTGGAGATTTAGTTAGTCGGGTTTGAGGTTGCACGGGTTTTAATAGAGAGACGTGGAAGACCGGATGTATCTTCATGTGCGGGGGCAAGTCCAACTTGACCGCTACTGGGTTTACTATGGTAGTGATGGAATAGGGACCAAGGTATCTTGGGTTGAATGTGCGTGGCCCTTTTAGAGGTAGATATTTGGTGGATAACCAGACTTGATCCCCTACTTGATATTGAGGGGCTTCCTTCCGATGTTGATCTGCTCCTTTCTTGTATTGTTCTTTAGCCCTTTGAAGGTGAGAAACAGCTTCCTTAAAGGCTTGGGTGATTGTAGAATGAAGGTAGTCTACTGCTGGTGTTTCAAGATCTTGGAGGGGATCCAACTCCGAGGTTCGAGGGTGACTGCCGTACAAAAGAAAAAAACGGGGTTTTCCCAGTTCCCGAATGGACAGAGTTATTGTAGGCATATTCGGCTATCCAAAGGATGTCTTTCCAAGTTTTTTCAGTTTGTTGCAGCATGCAGCGTAAATACTGTTCCAGAGTTTGATTGGTCCTCTCGGTTTGTCCGTCGGTCTGAGGGTGGTGACTGGTCGATAGTCTCACATCAATTTGAGCCGACCGACAGCAACTTTGCCAAAAATGAGAAATAAATTGACTACCTCGATCCGAAATTAGAACCGAAGGAAAACCGTGCAGTCGGACGATGTTTTCGAGAAATTCTCGGGCCAGAGTTGCTGCTGTTGGCAAGCCTTTGAGCGGAATGAAATGCGCCATCTTGGAGAATAAGTCCACGATTACTAGAATCGTATTGTATCCGGAGCATGGAGGTAGACCGGTGATGAAGTCCATAGAAAGCGTATGCCAAGGGCGAGGTGGGATGTCAATAGGGTGTAAGAGGCCTGCTGGTCTTTCCTTTTGACTCTTGTTTTGGGCGCATACTCCACAGGACATTATAAAGTCTCTGATATCTTTTTTCCAAGACGGCCACCAGAAGTAGCGCTTGATCTTTTCTGAGGTCTTGGCCATACCGGGATGTCCTTCCATTAAAGAATCGTGATAACAAGAGATTACTTTTTTCTGTAAATCTGTGCTGGGTAGGTATAATCGTTCTTGGAAATACAATAAGTTGTCCTTTACTGCAAAGTCCTTTCCCTGCAGATGCCAATTCTGTATGTCTGCTGGGGTTACAAGTTGCCTGGCTTTATCCTTAACTTCCTCTATGGATTCTGTGGCGATTACACCCAGAATTCTTTGTTCGGGAATAATTGGTACAGGTTTAGGGTTGATCAAGTGTTCTTCCACTCCCATCCGAGAAAGGGCATCAGCTTTACCGTTCTTTGTACCAGGTCGATAGGTAATTATGAAGTCAAACTCGGCAAAGAAAAATGCCCAACGGAGTTGTCTGGAGGATTGGGCTTTTGCGGTTTTCAAATATTGCAGGTTTCGGTGATCCGTAATCACAGTAACGGTGTGTCGGGCCCCCAGCAGATAATGCCGCCAAGCCTTAAAGGCAGACTTGATAGCCAGAAGTTCCTTGTCAGTAATCGTGTAATTGATTTCAGGAGGTGAGAATTTGCGGGACCAAAATGCCACGGGATGCAACTGATTGGTTACCGGGTCCTTTTGTGATAGAACTGCCCCCATGGCAAGGCTTGAAGCATCAGTTTCCACGATGTAGGGGAGTTCGGGGCGAGGGTGTTTTAAGATTGGTGCAGAGATAAATTTAGTCTTCAAATCCTGGAAAGCTTGTTCCGCCTCGGTAGACCATTCAAAACGTTTATTTTTCTTTAACAAGGCAGTGATGGGCTGGACTATTCGAGAGAATTCGGGGATAAACCTGCGATAAAAGTTAGCGAAGCCTAACATGCTTTGCACACCTTTTACGGAGGATGGTGATGGCCATTTGAGAACTGCATCGACCTTCTTTGAATCCATACGCACTCCGCCAGGTGATAATATGAATCCCAAGAATTCAACTTCAGTCACGTTGAAAACACATTTTTCCAACTTAGCGAAAAGTTTGTGTTGACGCAATCTTTCGAGGACCATTTTCACGTGTTTCCGATGTTCAGATTCTGATGAAGAATAAACGAGGATGTCGTCAATGTAAACAACAACACACACATCTATGAGCTCTCTGAGGACATCGTTCATAAAATATTGAAAGGCGGCCGGGGCATTGCAAAGTCCGAAGGGCATGACCTGATATTCAAATAGCCCATACTTGGTGCGGAAGGCCGTCTTCCATTCATCGCCCTCTTTTACTCGTACCAAGTGGTAAGCTCCTCTAAGATCCAGCTTTGTATATATGCATGCTTTTCTGACTTGGTCCAGGAGTTCAGGGATCAAAGGTAACGGATATCTATTCTTAACGGTGATCTGGTTCAGGGAGCGATAATCTATACAAGTTCTAAGGTCTCCTTCCTTTTATGGAACGAAGAACAAAGCTGAAGAAGCAGGGGACTTGGAAGGACGAATAAACCCATTTGCCAGGTATTGATCCAGGTATTGTCGAAGGTGAAGGTTCTCAGGCTCGGTGAGGGCATAAATTCTACTACAAGGAGGAGTAGATCCAGGTATCAGGTCTATCTGGCAGTCATAAGACCTATGAGGAGGTAGAGAGTTAGCCTGATCCTTCCGGAAAACATCTTGGTATTCTAGGTATTCGGGAGGTAACTGGGGAGTCTCTGAAGAAATTGCTGCCAGTGCAACACCAGGTGGAGGGTGACAAGTAGAGACACATTCTGGAAACTGGACCGTTCTTGCTCGCCAATCGATCAGAGGATTGTGTTTCTCTAACCAAGGTATTCCTAGAATAATCTGAAACTGAGGGGCCTTGATCACATCGAACACGATCTTCTCATGGTGTCCATCTTGACTTACTAGCGTCACCTCTTGAGTGGTATGCGTTACTGGCCCGGAGGCTATCTCCGTACCATCCACCGTAGTAATGACGTCCTTTACAGCCTTGGGACAAAGAGTTAGATTCATCCTCAAAACCATTTCATGATCCACATAATTGCCGATGGCACCGCTGTCGACGTAAGCTTCAATTGCATGTAATCGATCCGGATTATCAGGGCTAATGAGGACCATAGGTATCACGAAATGCGAGGTCACGGAACTGGTTTTCACGCTCGGCAAGAGGACCTCTATTCTTGTCGGGCGAGGTCGATTCCCTGCTCAGAGTTTGTAACTTTGGTAACTGCAGCTCCTACTGCCTTCTTGGCAGGTTTCACCGGACAGTCTCGAAGAAAGTGCCCTGAGTTTCCGCAATAGAGGCATAATTGCAACTGTTTTCTCCTTTCCCGCTCCTTTTGTGTTAGAGGACCTTTCAGACCCCCTATTTGCATGGGTTCCCCGGAGTCTACTCCTGTGGAAGGAGTTGGCGGTTTGGAAAATACTCGAGCATCAAACTTGGAACGATCGGCCTTCCTGTTCTGCAGTCTGTGATCTATTTGAACGACTAAGTCTATATAGTCCGAACAATCTTGTGGGGGATTCACTACTTGGGCTAACACATCTTTGAGCTCTCCACGTAGACCTCTATAAAACAGCGTAATCCTTTTGTCCTCAGGCCATTGAGTTTCCACTATCAGTCTGTTGAAAGACGCAATATAAGCCAAAAGGTCTTGATTACCTTGTCGCAACGAAAGAAGCTCATTGTCCAAGGCCTGCCCCTGTGAATGTCTTGCGAACAGTTTTTCCATACTGAGCTGAAAAGCTTGAAAATCATGGAGGACCGGATCATCTTGATTTACTAGAGGGATCGACCAGTCTGCCGCATTGCCACTAAGGTACGAAAGCACGAAAGCTACTTTAGCTTGATCAGTTGGAAAGGCTGCTGGCCGGCATAAGAAATGCAACCGGCACTGATTGATAAATACTGCAAACCTCTTTGGGTCACCAGAAAATCGTTCGGGCGGAGCCAGAGGTACATTCCCAGGTAGGTTGATCTGCACTGGATTCATAAAGGATGTAGAAGGAAGATTTCCCCCAGATGCGGGTAACGGGGTCTGTCCGGCTTGTGACTGTAGCAATTGTCTAGCGAGATCATCTGTTCGCTCCTTGGAAATAATCAGTTCCCTTCTTAGAGCGTTCGTTTCCTGACGGGCTGCATGCACTTCTGCCCTTAGTTCCCCAAGTAACTGGGCTAGCTGGTCGGTATCCGAGGTTTCCATAGCGCCTGGACGGGAGTTTTGTGGTAGGCTTTGCGTTCTGTAACGCTCACCTGATTCCCGTAGAGGCGCCGGTCTTGACTGAGCGTATACCGTATCTTCAAAGGTGATGTGTAACACACGACTGGCTCTTTGGGCTGGACCTCTGTGCACTGTATGTCTGACTCGAAGGGTAAGATGTCTGCAGATAGAAAATATGGGATTAAGGAACTGGGTTATTGAATGTCTCTCTCTTCTTCCCTTTCTCTTCTCCGGTAGAACCCCAAAGGTTAACGCTCTCACCTTAGGTAAGTGAGCGCCGTGCTCTCCATCTGCCTCGGGGCAGGGTGCTGTAACCAGTTTTTTCACTGGATAAGGGGAGCAGGCCTCTTGACTTCAGAGGACTGCTGTCCGTCGTTTACTGCACAAACGGTAAGTTTCGAGTAATTCTAATGTCTTTAAAGTCTTTAGTAATGATGTTTCTTGTTTTGCAGGGTTCCGGCGATGGCGGATGACGGGCTGAAGTGAGTTGAAGATGGAGCCCGTGTGATGAATAGAAGCGCCTGGAAGCACATAAGTAAGCGCTTGTTGCCTGCTTCACGATGCGCTCTAACTGTCTTTTTATTTTGCAGGTACAAGTTCGGAGCGGCTGCAGGGTGCCGGAATACCCACTGGGTTAGATGTGGAAAGGAGTAATGGCACGTGAGTATTAAAGTTCCCCAATGTCTTTAAACGCACCTTGTTTTGTCTTTCAGATGCGGGATGCAGCTCCGAAGGCCTCCGGAGCGTGCGAAGAGTTGGTAAGCTTTTGTCTTTCAGATGCCGGAATGCAGTGTGAAGATCTCCGGAGCGCACGAAGAGTAGGTAAGCCTTTGTCTTTCAGATGCCAGAATGCAGCGCGAGGCGTTGGTGACAGCCGATGGACCAGGTAAGTGGAGAGCTGTCACTGAAGACCGTAATGCTAACCTGTTCTTTCTTGTCTTTATAGGTGTTGCTGAAGACTGGATTCAGGATGGTAAGCCTTTTTCCTTAGGCCCAGGATCAGATGCAGAAGACACGATGAGCGTTCTGCTGCAGAGGATGCAGAATAACGCAAAGCAAGATTCATCCATCGGGTGTGGTTTAAATAGCCTCCTGTAGTGCTTAGGTGTCTCCTTCCACAGCCACGCCTAGGTAAGAAAAGAGTTCCTGCTTTCCAGAAGAGTTCCAGTGTTCTGAATCTAGGGAGTGGCTGCTGCCCCACCCAACAGGAAAAGTAGTTCCAAACAGAAGAGGATCAGAGGCTCAACTGGCAGGCAAGTAAGCAGCATGGTCTGCTGCCGGTAAGTCCACCCAAGCATTATGAGCCCGGCGCTTCCAGCGCTGGGACTGGGCATATTTATGAGCCTGGTGCCACTGGCGCCAGGACTGGGTCCAAAAGGTCCCAATTGGGACTGGTTGGCACTCGGAACCTGGGTTATGGATCTGCTTCCAAGGGAGTTGGGAAAACCCTGACCTTTTGGAAGCAGAGATCATGACAACAAGTTCTTCTTCTTCAAGTTAGCTACAGTTATCTTCTACTATGGACAGCCAAGTTTGCAGCCCAGAAAGAGGAAGTGTCATCATGTTTAGGACTGTTTATGCAGGGGATCTGAACTACTATTGGTAGACTAGGTCACGTGTTGATGGCCTCTAAATGAACTGGAGCTAAGCTCCCTGGGAAATGTAGTTTCTTCAGAGACTCTTACCTTTAATGTTAAGATATTACTGTTATATTGCTATGTTTATTATATATATTTGGTGCACCTGTTTTTCTGCACATTACTCATGGCACATTCACTGTTGGCGCACAAATATCTTGCTGCTGAGCTCTTTTCTTTATTGTCGAATAAAAGAAAGAGAAGCATAATGCTCGCCTCCGAGTCTTTAATAGAATTAAGACTTTCTAGTAAGTTATTATGGAAAATCTTTATTGGTGTTCTGTTCCCTTGTCACGGCCTAACTTGTTTGCTTCCCCCACACCAGTGCCCCTGGCTCCCCTATCCTCATGTGGCTTTCTCTCTGAGCCATGCTGCAGAGAACTATAGGTTAGATGGCGAATGTGTTTGTGGTCTGTCCTTCGGGTCATGCTTGTTTGTCTTCTGGTGTCCTTTGTGGAACTTATGTACCGCACAATCCAACTATGGCTAATACTGAATCTTTGTGGGTGGGTATATGGGTGAGAACTTCTGCTGGGTTCTCCGGCTCATGCTCTGGGGACAACATTGAAGAGCAGGTGGCGTTCTCCATCCCCCATAGTCTATCTCCACCCAATTTTTTGCCTCTCATCTGTGACTTTGCCAGTGTTCTGTGGTGGGTCAGAAGGACGCAGACTCTTAGAGGACATTTCACCACTGCATTTATTAAAGAATAAGGCCTAATTAGTTATTTGGGAATGTCCAAAAGAATCTGTCCACAGTCCAAACTAGCCCTAACTGACCCTACTACTAGTCTAACAACTAAAGACAGAGAATGACTCCCTTCTCCTGGGCTTTGTTTCTTGCAAACTTCTTCTTGGTTCTTCTTGATAGATGATTTTTTTAATAGTCTTTGTGTGACTTCTTTAATCAGTTTTTGCAATTCTGTCAGGATTTTACTATACTTCTGTTTCTTCTCAAACCTAGGTCTTTTTGACCTTGTACTTGTATATTGTTCTGTATTAATGGTTTCTGTTTGCCTTTTGTTCTTATTCTTTCCCTTTACAATAAAGGGGTATTTTCCCTTTTCCCATGGTAGTGATATCGAACCTTTATGGTTATCTTTCTTGAGATTCTCTTCTCTTCTGCATAATTCATAATATTCTTTCTATTTATAGTCTCCGTCTTTGGACATATATGTCACTATGCCTTTCTCCACATGCATTTCTCCTGTAGTTTTATTTTCTTTCTTAAGTTTTATGACTTTCAGGTTTCTCTCATTCCCATATTTCAATTCTAATGCTTTCCATGTTATACTTTTGTTCACTTGACTGGGACGAGTATGAGCAGTCCCATAATCCCTCGGCTGCCTCCCAGATCTCCCATTGTTACTTGGCATTCTCAGGGATAACGTCAACCGGGCCTCTGTTTGCTCTTCGTTTGTTCTGTTCTTCACCTGCGCGGCTTCTCTTAATTCTTCGATGTCCCGTACTCTCCTCCTGGATGAACGTCGGTTTCTTCGGGTACCGGGACGCTATGCGGTTTTCACTGCATAGTGGTTTCGGCCTAGTTTGGGGGTCCACCGGTTCACCACAAGATCTCTGGTCACCCCACCACCATCACTTTCTCCCTCTCTCTGGCTTATAGAACACTGCGCATCCAGCTCCTTGATTTCGGTACAGGAGCAGTTTTTTAACTTGCAAGCTTTCTGGGACTCACAGTCTCCTCCTCTCTCAGGTACTACGTCGCTGTGGGGTTTCCCGGGCTGACGCTTGTGTGCGTCTCTCTCTCTCTCTCTCCGCTTGTTGCAGTATCTCCCTTTGCTCCATCCTGCTCGTCCGAGTTAAAGGGAGCTTTTCATTTAAAGTGATAGGCATGGTTTCTTGTTGACCGTAACATATGGCTGTTCTCTCTTCATACAAGTCTCTGTATGGTATTCCCAAGGATGTTATTTCGGGATAAACTTTAGGGAGTTCCTCACAGGAATGGAAGTCCTTGTCCCCACAGGGGAATGCTCTCCCACTGAGGTCCCACTTGCCTCAACCCTTAGGGAGGGTGTTGTGAAGCAGGCTCACCTCCCTACCCTCCTGGGGGGGCTTCCCCTAACAGAGAAGGGACGAATACCCATGTTTTGTCATGAACTTCAGATCACGCCCCTTTTGGACCTCCTGGTCCTTGTCTCAATGGGGCTTACATTCCGTACTACTTCCAACATGGCCGTCCAGAGCTGAAGCCCTTGCTCGCTCCATGCACTGAACGCGGCGTGATCTATTTATAGACCACGCCTTCCGCGGCTCAGCGCGTGTCAATGCTATTGCAGAGTAGCCTCAGACGTGTGTTCGCAGCTTGCGGTATTGTTTCCTTTGTCCCAGTGCTATTACCCGCTCCTGACCCTCTCCCCCTTCCTGATTCCGAGCATTACTAGCCTTTGCCAGACTCCCGCTCCCGGAACTAAACGCAACCTGGAACCAGACGAGACTCGAGCAGCGCTGTTCAAGACCAAGAGCGTTCACAAGAAGGCAGTGATCGAAGACACTGGCAAACACCGGACCCAGGTGAGAAGGGGCGAACTCCTTGACAGTTTGAGATGCTACCCGATCGAACCTAAAAACGAGATGGAAGCCGCCGTGCAGGACTTAATGCGACGCATGCAAGAATTATCAACCGAGGTTCAAAATCTTAAGGCTGAAAACGCAGCGCTCAAACAATTGGTTTTATCCCGGGATTCTGCTACAAAGGAGGGTGCCCTGTTGGGCGGTATTGTTGACAAGTATGATGGTTCGGCAAAAACACTTCGCGGATTCCTGGATTCATGCCTGGTCCACTTTACCTTTAAGCCCTATTATTTCTCGACTCTTAGGGCTAAGGTCGGTTTCATCATATCCCACCTTTTCGGCAACGCCTTAACTTGGGCAACACCCATTGTTAACTCCGGCGATGCCCTCCTAGACGACTATGATGGGTTCATACAGGCCCTTAAAGGCATGTTTGACCGTCCAGAGTAGGTCTATACTGCCCAAGAACTCTTGCTGGACTTTCAACAGGGCTCCCAAGATATGCTCACTTATGTGACCAGATTTGAACAATTGGCTAAGGAAGCAGACTGGTCCTCTGAGGCTAGTTTTAACCTGTTCAGGAGAGGCCTGAACAATGAGATCAAGGATGAACTGGCCAGGGTTGCCAGACCAAATTCATTCCAAGCACTAATGGACCTGTAGTTTGAGCATGGGTGGAGTTTTTGAAAGGCGGAACTCCCTCACTCCTGCGCACTTCTGGTTAGTTTAATTCCTTTGTTAAACCTGCAGCCCGAGTCCTGGTTTGTCAAGGAACCAACTCCAAGGTTCCTGGTTGTGAAGACAAGTTGTGGGGTTTGAAGAAACTGTGGACCTGTAGGCGCTGGTGGGATTGGATGGTCCGGTATTTGTTAGTATGGCAGCTTTGTCAGGAAATGGATGAGTCAGGTTTGTTTAGTGTTAGACAAGTGGTTAGTTTTATTTCTTTAGTTGTTCAGCACTAATGAAATACAATCTTGGACGTAGAGGTGCCAGTTTTAACATATTGACACTTTACACAGCCGACGCGCGTTTCAACCTTAGTCTTTTTCAAGGCCAATTGAGTTTTTTCTGAGCTTCAAGAAAAGTGAACTGGTCCTACCGAGTAAGGTGCCAGTGGGCTGGAAAGCCATTTCTGAGCCGGTCGGCAGACATGTGTTCCGGAGTAGCGGAGGCGACGGTCGTCAAACCCGACTCATCCATTTCCTGACAAAGCTGCCATACTAACAAATACCGGACCATCCAATCCCACCAGCGCCTACAGGTCCACAGTTTGTTCAAACCCCACACTAATGGACCTGGCCTTGCAAATACACTTTCGCATCCAGGAAAGGAAGGCTGAAAGGAAGAAATCCAAGGGAAACCCACCCAAGACGTCCTTTGAGAGCACAACCAGAACGGACGCAAACCCAAGTCCAGCCCCAGAACCTGAACCCATGCAAATTATACGGGTTTGTGTTTGTATTGTGCTTCAGACAAACATTTGGTCAGGGAATGTCCTCTGGCACCTCCTCGGCGTTCGGGAAACGCCAGCTCCCGATCTTAAATGGAGCAGAGATTCGGGAGAGAGATGTTTGCGCCACATCACTTCCATTCTTGAACTCACCTGGACAAAACAGTTTGGTGATACTACAGGCCTTCCTGTCGCCCTCCAAAGACAAGACCTATCCCTTTCTGGCCTTGGTGGACTGCGGAGCTATGGGAATTTTCATTGATCAAGACTGGGTTGTTAGTCATCATATTCCGTACGAGACACGAAACACCATGCAGCCGGTGGAAGCAATTGACGGAAGACCCCTCTCTTCCGGACCCATAAGCCTGCAGACTAAAGAGATCCAACTTTCCATAAACCATCATCAAGAGCTGATTACATTCGACATCATTAAGTCAGCCCATTACCCCATGGTTTTGGGAATGCCCTGGTTACAAAAGCACAATCCGTATATCAATTGGACAGTGGGATCATTATTCCTGGGCTCAGAGTTCTGTATGTCCCACTGTCTATCCCTGGACCCCTCCTCGATAACTTCTAAAGAACCACCAAGAGACCAAGAAACACCACTCATGGTTTCCAATATCATACAAGTTCCAGAGGCCTGTCAGGGATATGCTGATGTATTTTCTACTGCCATAGTCCAAGCCTTAACCCCTCACAGGCCCGAAGACTGTGCCATAGATACGGATCCCTCAGCTGTAATTCCCTTCGGCAGAATGTTCATTCTTTCCGAACCTGAGAAAAAGGCCCTTTGGGAATACCTAGACACTAATCTTGAAAACGGCACCATAAGACCCTCGAAATCTCCAGCGGGTGCTTTGTTGTTCTTCGTTCCCAAGAAGGAAACCAAGGAACTCAGACCTTTCCTCGACTATCTAGGCTTAAATCAATGCACCCTCAAAGATCGGTACCCACTGCCCCTGATCTCGGATATCCTGGAAGCTGTGAGAAGAGCCGTAATATTCACCAAATTTGATCTCAGGGGTGCCTACCATTTGATCCGTATCCGGGAAGGAGACGAGTGGAAGACCGCCTTTAGAACACCCTTTGGCCACTACGAGTACCTGGTCATGCCCTTTGGACTAGTCAATGCCCCAGCAGTATTCCAACGTTTTATGGATAGGGTGTTCTCTAATATGTTGTTTCTCTTCTTCATTGTCTATCTGGACGACATATTGATTTTTTACCAAGGACCCTCTGAAGCACGAAGGACATGATAAAGCAGTTCTACAAAGACTCCGGGAACATCACCTCTTTGCCAAGCTTGAAAAATGTTTGTTTCACGTTACCTCTGTGCACTATCTGGGATTTATCCTTAGTCCAGAGGGGATTGGCATGGACCCTTCAAAAGTAAAGGCCATTCTCGCCTGGCCTACTCCCACGTCCGTGAAACAAATCCAATCCTTCCTTGGACTAGCCAATTTCTACCGAAAGTTCATAGCCACCTTTTCTAGCCAATTTCTACCGAAAGTTCATAGCCACCTTTTCCGAGATTGTACAACCTATAGTGGCTCTGCTAAAGAAGGATACCCCATCTGTCTGGTCAGCATTACAAGAAACTGCATTCCAGCGTTTGAAATCCGAGTTCACACAAGCTCCCATTTTGGCTCAACCAGATACAAGTCGACCCTTTTTAGTGGAAACGGATGCCTCTAATTACGCTATAGGAGCATTGTTGAAGCAGAAAATGGAGGACGATTTGGAACACCCCATTGCTCATCTTTCAAGAACCTTAACTCCAAGTGAAACACACTACTCCGTCCTGGAAAAGGAACTCTTAGCCATTCACCAAGCCTTCACTGAATGGCGACACCTACTTCTGGGAGCCAGACATCCTGTCCAAGTCCGTACTGATCATCGAAACCTTCAGATTCTACAGTCACTGGATTGCAGGAAGAGTCGTCAGGCACGTTGGGCCTACTTTTTTGCCCAGTATCAGTTCCACATTACTCATGTCCCTGGATCACAGAACCTGATCGCTGACGCCTTGTCTCGCCGTCCTTACTACGTGACCACTGAAGATAAGGCATTTCCTAAAATGTTTTCTCCCACGATCTTCGTAGCCCAAGCAGTTGATCTCCTGGAAGAAGTCCGATCGCAAACCCAATCCTCGGAAATATGGAAGGACATTTCAACAAGAAACCACTGGAAATTAAGAGCCAAGGAAGGCTACTTATTCAAGGACAATACATTACTCATTCCTATACGGAAGTTACAGCAAAAAATAATAAACCTTTGTCATGACACACTCCATTCCGGGCACCGAGGTATCACCAACACCCTCCGTCTTATACAGAGACAGTTCTGGTGGCCTAAAATTAAGTCTGACGTACAGTAATACATCCAGGCTTGTATAACCTGTGCCCAAAATAAACATGATAACAAAAGACCGGCGGGTCTTCTTCTGCAGCCCACTCTACCCTCTAAACCATGGGAAATCATCGCTTCAGACTTCATAGTGAAGTTACCACCTTCCCGAGGATATACTACCATCATGGTCACCATAGATTTGTTTACCCATATGGCCCATTTTACGCCACTGATGAAAATACCCTCCTCTTCAGAGCTAGCTGGAATATTTCTGGAACACATATTCCTACTACATGGGCTTCCTTCCAAGATCATTTCTGACCAGGGTCCCCAATACATTTCACAATTCTGGAAACACCTCTGTTGGGTACTAGGAATCCAACGTGCCCTCTCTTCAGGATATCACCCCCAAACCAACGGAGCCACAGAACGTGCAAATCAGACCCTGGAACAATATCTCTGATGTTTCGTCACCAAGGTCCAGGATGACTGGTCTCTCCTGATACCCGTTGCAGAATTCGCTTACAACTCCGAACACTCAGCTCTACAGACCAGCCCTTTTTATTGTAGTCAGGGGTTCCATCCATCGGTTTTACCCTTGGTTCTTCCTTACCCTACACCAGTACCTACTGTTGACTCCTGGATCGAAACTCTTATCAACATTCACCGGGAGGCTAAAGAATACTTCGAGAAAGCCAGATTACAGACCAAGAGGTATGCGGATTCCAAGAGAAGACCAGGTCCTTCGTATACGGTCGGTGACCGAGTGTGGTTGTCATCAAAACTACTCCTCCGACACTTGCGACCAAACAAGCTGGCTCCCCGCTACTATGGTCCATTTCTCATCAAGGAGATTATCAATCCTGTCTCATATCGAATCAAGCTACCCGACTCCTGGAAAAGAATTTATACAGTTTTTAACACATCCCTATTGAAGCCCTGCATCCAATCCTCTCGAAATCCAGTAGACCTCCTCCTCTACTGGTTGACAACCAACTGGAATATGAGGTGTCCCGGATTTGTGACTACAGGTATAAGCGGGGCCATCTTCAATACCTAGTGGAGTGGAAAGGATATCCTTCTAGCGAAAGGACCTGGGAACCTGTTTCAAATATCAAGGCTCCTCGGTTGCTCAGAAGATTTCACCTAATACACCCGGGCAAACCTGGAGGAAAAGGCCTTCGGAGGAGGCATGCTGTCATGAACTTCAGACCACGCCCCTTTTGGACCTCCTGGTCCTTGTCTCAACGGGGCTTACATTCCGTACTACTTCCAACATGGCCGTCCAGAGCTGAAGCCCTTGCTCGCTCCATGCACTGAACGCAGCGTGATCTATTTATAGACCGCGGCTCCGCACGTCTGAATGCTATTACAGAGTAGCCTCAGACGTGTGTTCATAGCTCGTGGTATTGTTTCCTTTGTCCCAGTTCTGTTACCCGCTCCTGACCCTTTCCCCCTTCCTGATTCCGAGCATTACTAGCCTATCCCAGACTCCCGGACTCCGCGCTCCCGGAACTAAATGCAATCTGGAACCAGACAAGACTCGAGCAGCGCTGTTAAAGACCAGGAGCGTTCGCAAGAAGGCAGCGATCGAAGACACCGGCAAACACCGGACCCAGGTGAGAAGGGGGAACTCCTTGACACGTTTCGTCACAGTTCACATAAAGTCAGACTTTTTTTAATGCAACTCGAGTGCCCTTCAAATGGATTACATTATTAAAAGCGCAACTTATGGTTCCAAATGACAGAGGTGCTAGTTTTTAATGTGTCCCTCTCACCAAGGCCGTGAGCGCACACTTAGGAGTCAGGCTGTGTACAAGAAACCAGGACAGGGTTGGCAGATGTGGGTGAAGTCCTAATAGGAATAACTGCATAGAAAAAATAATGTGTTGATTTATATAGCACTTCATGCAAACAGACCGCTTCTAAGCAATGTAATAATCGGTGTTCTTACCCACTAATGGTACGCGATACATCGATCCCTGAACAATGAAGGACATAGTCTGCCCGACTGAGGTTTTGAACCTGTGTCACACACACCTTGTTCCATCTTGGACCTGTCCCCAAAAGGTACCGTTCGGAAGAGGAGTTGCGTCCTTCAGGGCTGCAGAGTAGGTTAGAATTGACAGCAGCATGAAGATGGAAAAGTACCTGCATTTATGAAGGAAACCGAAAAGATCTGCAAGGAAGGTGAATGACTTACTGAGCAGCACTTCCGAGTGGTCTAGACGACACGAGAAATAGGATTCCCGTAGAGCAGTGCTGGAAATGGAAACAAATGTATTTGGGGAACTGTCACCTCTTTGGAGGGGTGGGGATGTGGGAAGGAGGGGGTGCAGCCAATGGGCGTGTCCCCCAACAGGTTGCGCAACACATACCTTTAACATTTAACATTCATAGAACCCACTCCTACCGATTTGCATAAAAGCAAAGAGAATCATGGGAAGATCACAATGTCTGCAATTTTAAATATGTCTTATAGTGAGTCAGTAAGAAGCCCGTTTAAGTGAATAACAGACTCTTCTGTTTTGATTGGACACAATGGTCCTAAGAAAGATGTCTGTAAATTGCTCCATCTTGTTCCGGCCCATTCCCTGCAATAGATTTCCGTCAAACCAGTAGTACAGTGCAGTGGGGCCAGTACTCCCATCCGTCAAATAAAAACTGTCCAGATACTGTATTGAACTGGCACTTAGTGACTGAGCAAATGGAACGCAAACAGAACTTGTTGGTACCAGCATGTGTGAAGGGGTTTGCAGGCGCCAGCACCGGGAACAAGTTGTCGCCCATATCGAAAGCTGAATATACTTGTCTGCAAGATTCTTAGAAACAGGTTGCCCATGACATTTGTGAAAGGAGTATTTGTCTCAACACAAATTGAAGCCTAAGCCTTCCTCAACTCCTGCGAAGAAGCTAGTACCTGGCCCATCGAAGCCAGTACTACTGACGAAGACAAAGTTGTTGACGCCCTTTGCACTTTTGATGCCATCAATGTCTTTGAAGACTTCGAGACCCTCTGTCGAATTGTCAAAGTCTTTTAAGCCTTTACCTGAGGCTGATTTATTTAAGACCATGGGGTCGATATTTGAGGAGAAATAAGATGAGAATATACCTTTTGGCTTAGAGTATGGTACTCCCAATGTGCCTGATAAATTCATCGCAAAGGAGTCCAGATTGCAAGATCTTGTGGCCACTATGAAGGATGCTAATGGCTTAGACACCTCATCCGAGACAGATTTCGCCTCTCCTAAATCTTCACATCATACTCACCCCTCATATAGAGCAGTGATGGGGAAAGTCACAGAATATCTAGGATGGGGAAAACATGTGGCAATACTGGAAAAGGATGATCTTACAGACATCCTGGATAGCAGGCCCTCAAGGGAGCCCGTTACATTTCCATATTGCTTTAAGAACCTAGGTGTTGGAAAACTGGTTAAAACTGGATAGCATAAGGAGTATGGCGGCCTCTCGGGCTTCAAAATTAATGAGCAAATCAATCCTCTTCCCCCTACATGAGACCACACAAGCAGATGTCGACAAACTCTCTCTGTTAGGCCTTATCCAGGAAAATGTCAAGTTCAAATATTTATGACTAAATTTTACGAGGGACATCACAAAACTCTATGAAGCCAATTTCCCACCCCTCCTCCTAAAGTTCCATGCAGATCTTGCCAAATAGAAGAAAATCACGATATTGTGGTTGGGTCGACTCAACGCGATCAAAATAGTATGTCTCCCCCGTTTCCTTTATCCCTTCCAGATGCTCCGTATACAAATGCCAGAGTTTTTTTCGAACAAGGTCAGGAGGGCAATCGTAACATTCCTTTGGGAAGGAAAGAGCATCCTATGACAGCTTAGCATTGCCCAAGGATAGCGGAGGGATGGTATTGCCAGACCTGAAGAAATATTATGAGGCTGTTCAGCTACGAATTCTGATTCCCCACCTGCAAAACCGTAAAAAAACTCAATGGGTTGTGATGGATAATCACTATTTGTCCCCAGCAACGGTCTCGGAGTGGCTATGGGTTCTGAGAAACAAACTATTACGGAGGTTACGAGATCACCGATACTGGGGACCATTTGGGAAATATGGAGGGAGAGAGGGGATATACGGAAAATTATTTCGTGGCCGTCCCCCCTGAGCCATCTATGGGCCCCTGGCATCATGGAAAATATTCTCAACTTAGATAGATTCCAACCATGGTTTGAGGCAGGTCTGGAGCGGGCGGGACAGCTCTGGAAGAATGGGTCCTTTGTTACGATATCAGAACTGGGTGAGAACCTTGGGCTGGGTCTTCTCCCGGTTTTTCACTTCCTACAGATTAAGGGAGTACTTACAAGAGTAGAATGGAAAGATAAAGTAGATAGGGAACTGTTCCCCCTTTGAGAAGCTCCTGAACTCCAGAACAGAAATGAAAGGTCCGATATCCACCATGTACAGGGAACTGATCGAGTCAGGGAGGGGCTCCATGTTGCCCCTGAGGAATAAATAGGAGAGGGAACTTGGTGGGGCGATTGACCCGATCATGTGGGGTAGGATATGCAAGGCTGCTCCTCAGGTCTCAATATCAAGCCAATACAAACTACATGCAATCAGATTTCTGCACAGGTTGCAATATGACCCCCTCAGGCTCTCCATGATGTTTCAGTCACTAAGCCTGTTATGTTGGCCTAACTGTGGAGAAATAGCTGATTACTGGCACATGTGGTGGGGCTGCCCAAGAATTAAGGTCTACTGGAACCCGTTTTGATTCTCTTTGGATTTGAGCAATGTGAGAAAGAAAGAAAATCAGAGACCTAGCAGCCCATCTCTTATTAGCTGACCGTGCCACTCTGGTCATTAAATAGAAGTCCAAACATACGCCAAGTAAAGGGGAATGGGTTAATGTGGCATCTAATATATGTGTCATGGAGAGAATCACTTCAACCCTGCACACTAAATCCGCCCAATGTGACATACTCTGGGGAGACTTTGTATGCAAGTATATGCCAGGGACTAATCAGTAAAGCATGAAGCGAAACCCAAAGGCTGCATCCCCCTCCCCCACCCCCCAACCGAGAAGAACATTCTGACATGCCAGATTGGTAAAATCATAATTCCCGCCAAGAGGAGCTCATTTTCAATCAACCTATGTTAACGTGATTACTAAATATGCTATGCTGTGCACCAAAAGAGCCTTTACTTTCTCATCTTTAGATAAAGATGCTATGTCAATGAGGGATATATCAATGAGGGAAACATGTTATGGGGTGTATGATGATATATCAATGAGGGAAAACATGTTATGGGGAGGGTGGGGGTGTGAAAACCTTTTTTGAATAAAGAGTATGTGTTTGTATTTGGGGGGGGACAAGGCTGTTTCACTTGTACATGACCCACTCTATTTGTTTTTGAACACTGTACTGTAATGCCTATTCCATGACTTTGAAAATCTTAATAAATTCGAATAAAAAAAAAATCTGGATACCATAGATGATTCCAAAATGGCCACTGACAGGAGAGCACCGTAATCGACGCTCTCCTGCCCCCAACACCAATTTTAGGAGTTTTTCGCAGAAGACACCGTCCCCGGGCGTGAGGACTTGAAGAAGTTGTGTGTTATATTTGGGCAGCGAACGAAGAACTTTAAAAAAAAAAAAACAATAAAAACTGAGGTTTGGGGGCATTCCAGCGAGAAAGAGAGAGGGCCTACTGTGATGGAGGTGGCACTTGTGGACCCAGCTGATCCCAGCAAGATGCCCCGGGAACCCCATAGGCGAGTGACCTGATCCGGCAAAGGAGGAGAGGCCGCCGGAAGTCGGTGTGGCACTGGAGAAGACCCCATGAGGAGTGAGGTCCACCTGTGCAGAACATGAAGACCGAAGGTGAGAAGGGAGGTGGAGAGCCAGTAACGAGTGGGAACCGGAAATTACCTCCCGAGAAACGGGGACTTTACGCGTGGACCGATGGTGACGAGAGCAGAGAAGCGTGCTGGGAGCACAGAAGCGTGGTGGAAACTGACAGCGCAGTGGCATGGGGACTTCTAAGACCCAGGGCAGTGAAGAGAGAATCAGAGACAGTGCCCCCGTCACTACCCACGCCACGAGCAACAACCATAGCAAGTACAACAGAAGTAGGTAAGGGAGGTGAAATCCATCTTCTGCCTCCCCTCGCAGGCCAGAAGGACATTGGTGAAAACCCCAGGGCAGCCCACCAGGAGAACGTAGCGGACGGGAACGTAGCGGAGGTGAACAATCCAGGCATATACTCCTCAACACGTTGGCGGCAGTGGGCCCGGAGTGAGATATAGGGCTCTGTGGATATAGAAAGATATAAAGGCAGAGCATACCGGAGCGAGGTGAAGAGACTGAGCAGCACAGGGGTGAGGCCTTCTCATTCCGTGCACGCTGGGGAACAAGGACAATGCCAGAAAGGTGAATCTCAAACAGGGTGTTTGAACTGAAGGGGCTGAGTTCAATTAAAATGAAGAGGCACACATTCTGATATTATTCTGAGCTTCTTGGATCTGCTAAACATATGTGAAGAGGTGACCTACAATCTGTTAATGCAAGAGTACTAATGCAGGCACGGAGCATTACTTTCTGCGCAGAAGACCCTCTGGTGTACGATGATAATGAAGTAGACCCAAGTGAAGGCCTGAAGGTCATTCTGCTATACTAAGGGGTCAAACACTAAAGATGTCAAAGAGCAGAGGAAAGGAGTCGCAAAAAGGCACCATTCAAAAGTAATGGAGAAGAGACACCAACAATCTGTCCGAGGGAAATAGCAGCCTGGGAAAACAAGAACACGTGATGCTTCCAGGAGATTCCGGGCAAGACCAGGCGGTCACGCAGGACATTTTGAGACAACATTTCCAAGACTTTGGGGATAAAATCGCAGGGACTGTACAAAGTTAGCTATATAAGATCCGGGAGGACTTGGCATCAGCGCTACACAGGATAAAGGGAGATGTGAAGTAATTGGAGGAAAGAGTGGATATGAACAAGACAGCACTCCAGGAACTGACGAACGAAGCGTGGGCAACGGATGAACTGGTGGAACACCTAGCAAGCGCTACTCACAACCTGGAACAGCAAGTAGAGGATCTCGAAAATAGATCTAGGAAATCAAATGTCTGGATAAAAGGACTGATTGAAGATGTCCACGACAAAAATCTCAAAGTGGCGATCCGGCAAATATTTGTAGATCTTATAGAACTGGAAAGTGACGCCAAACTGAAACTGGACAGAGTTCATAGAATGGGACAGCTGAGGAAAGAACCAGGAGCTAGACCAAGAAATGTCATGTTGGCCCTACACGACTACAGTCAAAAGGTAAAGATTCTGGTGCCAGCAAGAAAAGTGAAGCAGCTAAAATATAATGGGTCAGAGTTACAACTCTTCCAAGATCGGTCCCAAATAACGTTGCTTAAAAGGAGGAAAATGGGCCCGGTGGTGAGATTCCTTTGTGACAAAGACATTAGATACTGTTGGACATTCCCTTTCAGTCTGGTGTTTGAATGGGAGGTGCCGGCAATATTGTGTCTCATCCTGCAGTGAAGGTGAGAACATACTTGGGATAGAGGAGGAAGAGGCAGGACCCAGTGGGTCCAAGGAAAAAGGACAGGAGACCAAGAAGTCTTGGGAATGGACTACAGTCAAGCAAATGAATTTCAAAAGGACTCCGAAAGATCCCACAGCTACCTAAAAGAGGACATACAACCCGAAAAAGTTTGGATAAGTTAGTCCGGGGAGGGCGATTGCTATAGTATTGTAGGTGTTGGGGGTGTGGGAAACCTGAAGGTGTCTGCCTAACTAGTCCCCAGGGATCTGTCATCCAGGTGGCCAGGATAAAGTCATCGCTATTGGATCCAGTTCCTGGGGGTGGACCATTGAGGGAGGATCACCTGGATGGGGTTCCTTGGGGAGTGGAAGTGGGCCACCGACAGGTGAGACGCGGTATCCCCCTTCTTTCAACACCTTTTCTCCATCCTACCACATAGGATATCCAGAAACACTGCCACCCCCTTTTCCGACACACATACTTTCTTACACCACGAAAGATAGCGGACTAACACCAGAGCCGTTTACCTGACATGTCCCAATACAAGGATCAGGCAAAGTCGGCAATTAACCAGAATCACACACACCTGATGACCCTTTCCCTTCCCCAGAGGGATAAAAGGTGGAGCACGAGAGCACAATACGAGCAAGGCAGACCGCACGATAACACAGCAATTCAAGAGGAGGAGAAAAGCGGTGAGAACTGAAGGGGCAACAAGGAGGGACGCGCCCTTGCCCTTTCTAAGCCGGACCCGCGAAACCTCCCTGCAAGGAATTGGGAGACTGAAGAATAGCCATTGTGTGTTGCAGCAGATTGCAATGGTACACAGAGCATGTTTACGTTGATAAGCAGGACAGAGAGAGAGACACCTGCTACCGTGGTACCGTTCTTGACTCCAGATACATGGAAAGCCAAGCGGTTCATCACAGCCAGTGAGTCGAGGGAAGAGCTGACAACTGTTACGCTCACCTGGCTCCCACAGTTGTCTAGCAAGATCATCTGTGCGTTCCTTTGACACAATCAGTTCTCTCCTGAGGGCATTAGTCTCTTGGCGCACAGAGTACACTTCCGCCCTAAGTTCCCCTAATAATTGGGCTGGTTGGTCTGTTTCGGAGGTCTCCATAACACCCGGGTGGGAATTTGTAGATAGGCTTCGTGTTCTGTTACGCTCACCTGGCTCCCACAGGGGCGTCGATCGGACCCGGACAGCTGCGACCTCCTACAATGTGAAGCGTAGTGCAGAGATGACAGACTGGACTGGACCGGACCGCCTACTCTCGTCTGCTTGACCCGTAGAAATATTCTCCTTATGTTTGTAAATGATGAGCTCTCCATCCTGCGTGGAATGCAGGGGCGCGTAGATACCAGTTACTTCACTGGTTTGAGGGCGTTGGAAGAGTTCCGGATGAATATTGACTCTGAGGTTCCAGGCGAGAACCCGTAAGTATAAAGTTCAAAGAGTTCAATATGTCCGATGTTCACTCTTGTACATTCCTTTCTTGTGGTGCAGCTGGGTCCAAGGGAAGATTGTCTTGTGGCAGCTGATGGTGTTGAGGTAAGAGTCTATTACCCAACACTGTCCGGCAAAAGATGCGTGTGTTTAAATTGCTGGTTTGTTACAGAATAATGCCTCCGGTTGTTAATCAGGTAAGTCTATGGTGGAGAGGTTGTATTTGTTGGCTCTCTCGGGTCACCTAATGTTTCTTTTATCCCCTAGATGGTGGAATTCGGCAGAGAAAATGATGGAGGCTGCGCCGGATCGAAAAATGCTGTGAGGACTGGTGAGTATGGCGCGGCGCTGCAGCTGGCGATGCAACGCGTGTAGAATAATGTCCTTTTCAAGTTCGAAGACGTGATGGATCCGGAATTCAGGTAAGGATTGAAATAATATCTGTTTAACCTTTCCTTCTTCTTTCTTCTATTGCTAGGAGCTCTGGATTCGAGACGGGCGTGGCTGAAGACTGGATGCTGACTGCAGGCACGGTGAGCGTTACGCTGCTGGATGCAGAACAACACGAAGCATGTGCTGCTGTTCAGCCGTGGTTTAAATAGCCTCCAAAGTAGTTCCAGGTAAGAAGTCCCTAGAACCACACCCGAATAAAAAATAGTCCCTGTAGAAAAATAGTCCCATCCAGGCCTCACGTTGGCTTGGAATCATTTGCACCATGGTCTGCATGAGGTAAGTAAAGTCTATGAGCCTGGCGCCTAGGGCGTCAGGACTGAACCCAGACAGCCCCCAGCCGGGGCTGCTGGGGTTTTATTAAATACCTGGATGCCTGCTCCCGGGGCTGATGGGCTTGATCCAGATGCCCGGGGGTAGGCATCATGACAATAACAAACCGAACTGTGTTGAATGAAAGCTGTTAAGTAGCAACTTTAGGGAAGTTCAAAGAACTGTTAATATTAAGGGAAAACCAGCTGCAGGAGGGTCCAACATCACTCGAGAAGCTCTGGTTGATTCTGTGTTAGTTGTAAGGATGATTACCGATACCAGAAGGCCTGAGGAGAGCCGAAAACAGAATGTCAAAGTGGTCATACAGGAGTCTAGCCAAATCTTCTGTAAAGTCGAAAGTCTTTGATCAACAAACCATTGAAAAGCAAAGGGGAGTGAATTCCGTAAAGGGGAAAAGTTGAAAGAACTTTGTGTAGTTGGCAAGAGTGAACCCGACAGAGGGATGTCGAGAGGAAGGGCCGAAGTATGATGCCCTAAAGAATATTAGAAGGACAAGTGTGAACCAGACGGAGGGTTGTCCACTGAGCGTTGCTTAAAATGACATTGAGACTTGTGAAAGTCAACAGGTGAACTGATTTGTTTGAGAAAAGCTAGAGGGAGGCTAATCTTCAAGAGGTGCAATTGGTACAGAAGGAACATTTGTTTATATTTGTTAAGGCATCAGGCCCTCAGAGGCAAGAAACTTTATCTCCAGAAAAGAGACTTAACCATTGAAGGTCCTGATACTTGAAAGCTGAACTGTCGTCTCGTGCTGAGAAAGCTCGGGAGTGTGCAGTGCTCAGGAGACCCACCTTGTCCCATGCTCAAAACGTGGGGAAGAGAGACCACAGCCACCACATCCTGATTTATTACTTGTGAACACTTCTTTTTTTCTTGTGAACCCTATCCCACACTCTTTTCATATTTAGTTGTAAGGATTGGTAATTTTTTTTTTTTTTAGTACAGGACCTAGACACCACAAGGACTGCCTCATTTTTCATTTGATGGTCGAAGCTTGCTCCCATCTTAGATTTATGTTTAGATTAGGTGGTTTTTCCAACCTGCATACACAGTTTACTAAACACCCTTGAACTGTGATCACTTGTGTCTGTCTTTACTGTTGCCACCATGAGTTCCTTGAAGGGGACGGTGAGGGTTTGGATCGTTACATGGGCTTGAGTGAGCCAGCAGTTGGTACGGCTGGGTTGTGGAACGGGCTTAATCCTCGAGAGGGTGAATCGGGAGGGGCTAGAGGCCGGTTGAGTCCACTCAGTCACGGGAAGGGGGGGTAGTGGGGGTAAGAGGGGTCCCAATCGAGAATCCAAGGGGTATACAAATAGGTTCATAAACCATCCAGAAAATGGCCAAATCCAATAACATAAGCATTATTTCCCCGAATATCAATGGTTTGAACTCCCCCCTGAAAAAGAAGAAATCGGAAAGATTTTTATAAATGGAAAAACCAGACCTCCTAATTCTACAGGAAACACATGTGCAAGTGAGTGACAAGCACAACATTAAACTTCAGGGTTACCGTCAGATACTCCAATCCAATGAGGGGAAGAAAAAAGGAGGGGTGTTGATAGCCATACCAAACAACCTCAACATTACAGTAAGGAATTGGGAGAAAGATGTTAGTGGGAGATACTTTGCAGTTCTACTATAGGGGAAGGGGGAACTTTATATGATAGCTACTATTTATGCCCCTAACTCAGGACAAGATGGGTTTATCCAGCAGAGACTGGCAAAATTGGAAAAATTAGCCAACGGACAAATCAGTATCAGGCGACTTTAATATGGCTTGGGATCCGGTGGTGGACAGGAGCACATGCAGGGCGGCAACCCAGGGCAAACCCACGAGGGAACTGTGCGAAAAAATAGATAGGCTTTCATTGGTAGACACTTGGAGAGAAAAGAGGGAAGAAACTAAAGGCTATACATTCTTCTCTCGGTCCACAGGACCTCCTCTAGGATCCAGGAGTATCCTGGAGTATGCCGGGTATGGTGGTAGAGATGAACAAGTTACTTACCAATTGGTAATGTTCTTTCAATTGGATGTTCCTCCAACGTATTCCTCATCTTAGATGTATTCCATCCAGCTTTAGCTGCTTCGGAATTTATTTATTGATTTATTTTGGCAGAGGGCGCCGTGCGTCAATGTCATCGAGTCGATGGTCCCTCGAAGGCCTCCGTCAAGGGTGACGTCATCAGGTGCATAAGTAGCACACGCGTCGCCCGTTAGACTCAGTTCTGTTTTTCCCCCTCACTATTGATTTTGCACTGTGAGATTGTGCCGGTAGACAGGTATCAGCCTCCCGAGAGTTGAAGTGGCAATAACCCGGAAAAATCTACAGAGGGGTAGGCTGGGGGGGGAGATGAGGAATACATTGGAGGAACATCCAATCGAAAGAACATTACCAGTTGGTAAGTAACTTGTTCTTCGAGTGCAAAGCAGTATGGACAATTTCTCTGGAGGACAGGTTAGATTTTTCAATACCCTTAGATGGCTGAATATAGTACTGCTTTACCAAAATTCAGCTCCTTAGACTGGAAAGCATCCAGACTATAGAATTTTGAAAAAGTATGCAGTGAAGACCAAGTTGCTGCTTCACAAATGGACCTTATTGGAACACCTCATCCTAGGGCTGTCGAAGAAGCTATGCCTCTAGTGGAATGGGCCCTTAAACCTTCTGGTGGATGTTGCTGTGCTAATCTGTAGCATTCTGAAATGCAAAGCACAATCCAGCATGATATGGTCTGTCTTGACACCGATTGACCCAATTTCCTTCCGGTGTAGCCGATGAACAGTTGATTGTCCACTCGAAGCTTGGAAAGCCTAGAGATGTAAAAGCTTAAAGCTCTTCTTGGATCCAACCTGTGTAATCTTTCCTCCTCCTTACTAGGATGAGGTGGAGGATAGAATGCGGGTACAACAATTTTCTGACTTAAATTAAAATCAGACACTACTTTAGGTAAAAATGAGGGTTTAACCCTTAACACAAATCTGTCCTTATGGAACACAGTATAGGGTGGCCCAGAAGACAGTGCCTGCAATTCGCTCACTCTTCTTGCAGATGTTAAAGCAACTAGGAAAGCAGTTTTCAATGTCAGTAATCTTAATGGACAAGTGTGCAAAGGCTCAAAAGGAGCACACATTAAGAATTTTATGACCAGATTGAGATCCCAAATTGGTACTTGGAATGGGTAGGGAGGTAACACATTGTTGAGTCCTTTTAAGAATTGCACTACCAAAGGATTTTGAAATAGGAGTATTCTTCCGACGAGCGCTTGAAGATGGAAAGCGCCGCAAGATAACCTTTAATGGTTCCAACATTTAGACCTCTATGTGCTAGGGACAGGAGGAAGAACAGAACTTCCGGAACAGAACATAGAAAAGGATCGACATTCTTTTCTCTGCACCAGTTGCAAAACTTTTTCCAACGGCAACGGTATAGAGGCTTTGTTGCTGGCCTTCTTGCCGAAAGCAACACCTCCATGGCGTCATCTGGAAGGTCCCAGTCCTTGTATCTCAGCGTTCCAGATACCAAGCGTGAAGGCTGAGAATTTTGACCTCTGGATGGAGAACCTGACCCTCAATTTTGGAGAGAAGGTCCTCTCTCTGAGGAAGACGTAATGGGGGACAGATGGACATGTCTAGAAGGTCCGGGTGCCACGTTCACCTGGCCCAATCCGGGGCAATTGGAATCATGCAGTTCTCAAACCCTCTCAGTCTCCTGATGACCTGAGGAATGACGGGAATCGGAGGGAACGCGTATAATAGTGGGAAATTCCACTCCACCACGAACGCGTACCCCAGGGCTCCTCACGGGGGAAATTCCCTTGAGCAATACGCACTTCCGGTGGATTCCGGTCGCAAACAGGTCTACTTGAGGGATTCCCCAAAGGGCAAAGATCTCCTGAACGACTTCCTGAGCCAGTTCCCATTCGTGGAACACCTTGCTCTGCCTGCTCAGAGCATCTGCCATCATATTCTCCTTCCCGGCTAGATGAACTACCGTTAAAGAGATTCCTTCCTGAATTGCCCAATACCAGAGCTGCATTGCCTCTCTGCACAGAGATAGCGACCCTACACCTCCTCTTTTGTTTAGATAATTCATGGCCACTGTTGTCCGTCATTATCAGGACATTTTTTCCTTTGACAGATGGCAGAAAAGATTTCAGCGCTAGTCTGATTGCTCTCAGCTCTAAAAGGTTGCTGTGTAGTTTGGACTCCGATGGAGACCAGCGACCGCTGATTGTCAGATCGTTGGCATGAGCTCCCCGCCCCATGAGTGAGGCGTCCGTCACCACTGTGATTTCCGGCCATGGTTGCCAAAAATGTTCTCCTTTTAGGATATTCTCTGTACAAGTCCACCATAGAAGATCTTGCCGAACTTTGTTCGGAATCTGGAGAAGATCCGTCATTTGACCTGAGAACTGGGACCATTGAGTCTTTAGAGCCCATTGAAGGGATCTCACCCTCAGGCGTGCCTCCGGCACCAGGAAGATGCAGGATGCCATGAGGCCGAGTAACCTTAAGAAGTCGTAGGCCTGGAGATTTTGGGCATTTTGGAATTTGGAAACCCTCTGAAGAATGTCTTGAGCCCTCGACCTGGGAGGCGAGCTCTTTGACACCAACCAATCCTGGAGATGAAGGGCCTGAAGGATCTGAGAAAGAGTGACCATCCTTCCTGAGGAACTTGTTTAAGTTTCTTAAATCCAGTCCTCTGTCCTTTTTAGGGATCAAAAAATACGGGGAATAACATCCCTTGTTCCTCTCCGCTGCAGGTACTGGCTCTATAGCACCTTTCTCCAGCAGGGTTAGAACTTCCTGCTGGAGGAGCGGGTCTGAAAACTTCAAAGGGTCTCTCCCTGGTGGATTGTTTTGAGGTTGCATTAGAAAAGGAAGGCAGTAACCTTGGGCTATTATTTCTAGAGCCCAAACATGTGAAGTAATGGCTCGCCATTCTTGCAAATGTTGTGATAGCCTGCCTCCCACAAGTGTCTTGTGATGCAAGTCCTCAAAGTGGTTTTGTGGCGGTTGCTGCAGCCGCTGATGGCAATGAGGCTGCAGCTAGAATTGGCTTTGCACGTTTTGCTCGTCCACCGCAAGTGGCCTTTCTCTGGCCCCTTTGACTGGCCATTCCTCTCGCCTTTCCATATGAGGAGTAGTACGATAGGATCGTCCCCTCCAAGATTGTTCTGGCGCACGAAAAGGCTGAGGTTGCCTAATAGCAGCCCCCAAAGACTTGGCAGCTGCTTTTGAGGTCTGCAACCTCTCAAGACTCTCATCAGCCTTGCTGCCAAAAAGGTGGGACCCTTCAAAGGGCATGTTCAGAAGGCGGTTCTGTACGTCTGGTGCGAAACCCGATTTACGTAACTACGCAAATCTGCGCATTACCGTGCTAGTGCCCATGGACCTGCTCACACTATCCACAGTGTCCAGTCCAGATTGAAGGGATTCCTGCATGGCCTCCTTCCCATCTCTAACTATGGCTAGGAATCTTTCCCTTTCGTCCCCTTCTGGTATGTGCTCCGCCGCCATTGCAAAGCACTCCCACAGAGTGTATGAAAACTTTGCCAAGGCACATGTGGAGTTGGCTGATTTCAACGCCATACTCCCAGCTGAAAATACCTTCCCTGCCAAGCCATCCACATGCTTATCGTCCCTGTCCGGAGGGATAGAAGGGTACGCCAGTTTGTTAGAAGCTGTGGCTGCCTGTATGACCAAACTCTCAGGAGTGGGATGTTTAGACAGATAGCTAGGGTCGCTACTGGCAGAGTGGTATTTTGAAGTGAGGAATTTATTCACTGGAGGAATAGAATCCAGAGTCTCCCAATTTTTGGCCACCCTATTTTGCAAGGCTACGTGAAAGGGTAGTATTGGGTCATTGGTAGGACCATGGTCCAATACGTCTGTCAAATCATCTTGGAAGAATTGGGTTGGTGGTCTAGTCCATACTAAGTAATCTACCACCTTTGTCATTAACTGACAGTATGATGGACTGGCATGCTCTCCTGGTTCTGGCCTGCCAAAGTCATTTTCAGGAGATGTATCAATGCCACTTGCATTGTGTAGTGATTCAACCAGGTCCCTCATTCTGCTTTCTTCTGAAATCAGACATTCTGGGACATTTGGGGTGCCATATTCCAGCCAAAAGGTACATTCTCCTCATCAGATTTCTCCTGTTCCTCAAAAATTGAGGTCAGGGACTTGAAAAATTCCTTCCTAGGAAGAAGTTTGAAAACCTTTTCTGGGAGAGGTGGAGGAGGAGTATTAATGGGTCCTGAAGGCATTACAGGTCTTGTAGCCTTCTCTTTCCCTTTTCCTGGCTGACCTGGCCGAATTGGTAAAAAGTTACTAGGGGAATCCAGACGTGGACCCCTTGCTCACTATTCTTAGAGAGGCACAGATTCACCCTACTGATGAGGTCCAAACAGACCGAAACACATGTCTGGGGTTTCTGTTGGTTCTCTTGTTCAGAGGAGAATTGTCTACCATTTTGGTGCTGGACTGCCCCAGGGCAGGACAAAGACTGATATGTTTGGGATATTTCTTCTCTGTGAAAGATAGTGAGCTAAAGACTCTGGGTAAGTCTCTTTTAACCAGGACTAATGTCTGGCAGAGGGACTCCCAGGACCCTCCTTGTTAATTTGCATATTTAAGTAGCTTTGGGTCTCACCCTAAGTTACTAGGGGAATCCAGACGTGGACCCCTTGCTCACTATTCTTAGAGAGGCACAGATCCACCCTACTGATGAGGTCCAACCAGACCGAAACACGTGTCTGGGGTTTCTGTTGGTACTCTTGTTCAGAGGAGAATTGCCTAGCATTTCGGTGCTGGACTGACCCCCCTTGTTAATTTGCATATTTAAGTAGCTCTGGGTCTCACCCTAAGTTACTAGGGGAATCCAGACGTGGACCCCTTGCTCACTATTCTTAGAGAGGCAGAGATCCACCCTACTGATGAGGTCCAACCAGACCGAAACACGTGTCTGGGGTTTCTGTTGGTACTCTTGTTCAGAGGAGAATTGCCTAGCATTTCGGTGCTGGACTGCCCCAGGGCAGGACAAAGACTGATATGTTTGGGATATTTCTTCTCTGTGAAAGATAGTGAGCTAAAGACTCTGGGTAAGTCTCTTGTAACCAGGACTAATGTCTGGCAGAGGGACTCCCAGGACCCCCCTTGTTAATCTGGCCGAACTGGAGCCTTTGGCGCCGAGGGCTTCGGGGTCGACGTCGACAAAGGCGTCAATGCGTCGATGTAATAGCTGTCGTCAACGGCGCCGGCTTCGAGGGCGTAGAAGCGCTCTTCGAAGACTTGCCCTTCAAGGTGCATTCGGTCTCGGATGGCATCATTGACCTTGAGCGGTCGACTCAACTCAAGCGGCTTTTCTCGCTCGGCGTCCTAGAAGGTTCTCTATCCTTCCTCTTTCGATCACCCGGGCTCGAGGGCGTGCGAGTGTCAGAGCGATGACGCTCCCAGCCGGCTTCCGAAGAAGGCGCGGACCGAGGCTTTGCTTTTTCGAACACCTCCATCATTTTGACCCTGAATACTTCCCATTCTTCCGATGATGAATGTTTAGTGGGGCATTTCATCCTTTTTGGGGATTTGTCCGAGGACGAGGTGGAGGGGGACCTATGGCGTCTTTTCTTCAATTATTTTGTTGAAGACGAGCGATGGGAATCGCTTCGGGACCTGGACCGATGCCTTTCGTGTCAAGGAGCCTTCTCCTCACGGGACTCGACGCTAGAGGCTTTACGGTCGAATTTACGACCTACCTGTAGTTTTCCCTTCCTCTCTCGCAAGGCCTTTCCCGTCATCGCCTGACACTTCGTACAGGCCTCCATGTCATGGCCTTCCCCGAGGCACCACAAACACTCTCGGTGCGGGTCTGTGATAGACATTTTTGAACTGCACGATTTGCGAAACCCGATCTCGGGGTCGTAGTCGGCGTCGATGACAAGGACATATCGCTATATTGTAGTAATTCACTATTCTTCACAGAACTCGGGGCGCGCTGAATCTCCGAAGCAATGTGTAGTGCGGAAAAACAGAACTGAGGCCAACTGGCGCCGCGCATGCTACTTATACACCCAATGACGTCACCCTCGACGGAGGCCTTCGGAGGACCATCGCCTCGACGACATCGACGCATGGCGCCCTCTGCCGAAAAGAAAAAAAATCATAATTCCGAAGCAGCTAAAGCTGGATGGAATACATCTAAAATGAGGAATACGTTGGAGGACACAATCCACTCGAAAGAGGTGCTAGCAATAGCGTTATTGGATCATGCCCCCATTACTTTGAAAGTGAAGAGAAAAGACTTACTCCCCGGGCTGTGGAAATGGAAATTCCCTACTTATATTTTTAAAGATGAAACACTGAGGGAGGAAATAAGAGAAAGCAAAGAGGAATTCAATAAACTGGGAGACACGGAACAGAATATGAGGTGGGATGCATTTAAAGCTCTTATTAGAGGGAGGATTATTGCAGTGAAAGCCCAAAGAGCTAAAGAGAGGAGACTCCTGGAAAGAGACTTTGAGGAAAAAGTGAAAATGTCCAAAATGGGGGTTGGAGTTAGTGGTGAAACCCAGAGAGAATTGAGGGCCACAAAGGGACAATTCGAAATTTTACAAACAAGGGCGTCAGAACGTGCAATTCTGTATCTTAAACAGAAATACTATTTAAAGGAAAATAAGGCAGACAATTTGATGGCTAGGCTATTAAGGAAAGAAGAGAAAGCCAGAACCTTAATAAGAATCAAATAAAAAAATGGAGGTGAGAGCTCAGAGTTAACCAAGGTAATCCGGGAATTCTCTGAGAATTATTCGGCTTTATACAAATCTGACTGCCCTTTAGATCAGATGCAAAAGGAATACTTGGAGATATGCGATTTCCCAGTATTATCAGAACAGGACACGTTGGACCAAGACATTACAGTGGAAGAGGTCCGCAGGGCCATAAGGTCATTGTCAACTAACAAATCTCCAGGGCCGGATGGATTTACCGCTGATTTCTATAAAACATATAGGGAACAATTAATTTCTCATCTGGTCCAGAAGTTCAATGTGTTTAGGGAGGCGAGGAAAATAATGCCAACAATGGTGGATGCAAAGATGGTCTCGCTCCCAAACCAAGGAAGAGACTTGGCAAGCTGCAAATCCTATAGGCCTATTGCATTAATTAATTAATATAGATGTAAAGATCTATACAAAAATATTGGCGACCAGAACGGAACATCTCCTCCAGAAGCACATTGGCTCTGACCAATCTGGCTTTATACGGGATAGACAAACTGGAGACAATATTAGAAGAATAGCACACCTAATAAAAAAGGCTAATATAAAGAAAACTCCGGCTCGTATGATTGCTTTAGATGCTGAAAAAGCCTTCGACAAAGTGGAGTAGCAATTCTTGTTTTCCACATTGAGAAAAAGGGGCGTTGGAGCTAAGACAATCTCAATGATAAAGGCAACCTATTCAAACCGGACGCTGCGGTTGAGGATTGAAATGACGGAGTCTCCACACACTGAAGGGCGGGGATAACAGCAAACGTTTATTAAGACAATCATGACAGCAAACCCCTAGCACTGAAAGCTGCTGCCTTGGTCTCCACAGGCTGCCCTTTTTCCCATCACAACATTCCTTTCTGGATTGTGGCACCGCATTCCACTGAAAGGCTTCCATTGGAACACAGCATCATCACTCAGGTGGAAGAACACCATAACACATCTCCCTCCCTTAACTTTACTTAACAACATTTGAAGTTCTATAAAAATAGTTTCCAATGCACAACTATACACAGAGATAAACATGAAAACTCCCCAACACAGCATCTGAGTGCTGGAAAGATTATCCTTAAACTCATCAAATCCCGGAATCATAGGGCTGGGTGGTTGGGCACAAATAAGCAGTGATGTTTCTCAAACTCACTTAATCACCGCCACTCACGACAAGTTCCACACCTGTCCCCCACGCACCCTCACAGCTCCTCTCACCACCTCCATCCCTTGCACCAGATCGGAATACAATAGATCTCCTTTCCCTTTTTCACAACCCCTTTTTAATACAAACCCAATCACCTACTGTCACTTCTAAGCTCTGTCTACCCGATTTCTCATTCACTCTCTTCACCCATTTACTCTTCTTTTAGTCCATTCTTGTCCTCAATTCTTCCACCACACAATCCGTGTCACATGCCCTACACAACCAGGGGGGCAACACTTTGGTGTTGGGTTTTCTTCCCCTCATTAACTCGAAAGAACTCACATCCGTGGATGCATGAGGCGCCAGTTTGCAGAGCGTATAACCTCTCACTCACGGAACTTTTTTGTCTCTCCCACATGCACCTGCCATTCTCACGGCATCCATCACACATCGGTTCACTCTCTCCACCACCCCATTTTCTTCGGTATTATAAACCGGTGTCCTTTTATGCTTTACCCCACAACGGTTGAGATAGTCTTCAAAACACCCACCTACCATTATCCATCAATATGGAACCAGGCAATCCCCTCTCTCTCAAACACACTTTGTAGAAAATCCACCATAGTGGAAGCAGTTATGTCCCGCACAATTTTGAATTTGATCCACTGCTAAAACAAAGCAACAATAATCACAATAAAGCTACCATGTCCACCACCTAGGTCAAGCGGACCCAGAATGTCCAATGCCAATCTGGCACATCTACCTTCATCATTGGTTGCATGCGTGCTACAACACCCTTTCCTGACTCCTCGCACTCAAGGCACTTTCCCAAAATCTTCTCCACATCTCGGTCAAACCCAGGCCACCAATATTCACTCAACACCGCCTTGGTTTTTGTAATTCCAATGTGGCCCTCATGGGCAATCTCCAGCAACCTCCTCCTCAAATTCTTCGGCACTACAGCACGATCCCACCTATATAGTATCCCTCTCTTGATGGTCAATTCAACTGTCACTTCTCATAAGCTCCTTTCCTCTCCATCGAGCAATTTTTTCTCTGACCAGCTATCACTCGCAAACAGCATCACTCTCGGAGTATCTCCCCCTCCCTCAGATCATTTATCCACGCTCCACAAGTCACAACGTCATCATGTGTCACAAACACTGTATCGGTAACAATGTCCTCTGCTGTCAACAACTCTTCAAATTCTCACTCCACCCTAACCTCGACACATGATCTGGCAAAATATTCTCTCTTCCCGGAATCACTTCCATGACGAATTTGTGACCCTGCATCCTGGTCAGTCAACAATCAACCCCCCTTGATAACCTTTACAGCCCCTTCTCTTTGAAAATCACATTTAAATGCCTGTGATTGGCCCTTATGGTAAATTCTGGCATGTGTCACTATAGTCTCACAACGATCCAGTCCAACCTTCATCAGCATGGCACCAATCCCTGTATCACTTGCATCCACCAAAATAATAATACTCCTTGTGTTAAACATCGCTAAGGGCCTCGCCATGTCGATCTCTCTCAATTTTCTGGAATTCATTCTCACATTGCAAGTCCCACCTGAATTCTACGCCCTTCTTGACTAGTCCCCTCATCTTCACAATTTTATCAGAAAAATTGTGCACAAACTTCTGATAGAACTCTATCATTCCCAAAAAGGACCTAAACTCACCTTTGCCCGTCGGGGACAGAATCTTCTGAATGGCATCCACCATGTCATTTTTAGGTCTCAACCCTTCACTCAAGATCTCATGGCCCAAATACTCAACCGCCTCCTTTCCAAACAAACATTTTTTTTGCCCTCAGAGTTATACCTCTTTTTTCAAAAATACTTAACACCTTCCTGACATTTTTTTCATGATTTTCCCATGTCTCTCCACATAGCAGAATGTCATCCTGGAAACAATGTACATTGGGGACATCCTTTAGCAACTTATCCATCACCTTCTGGAAGACCGACTAGGACAAAACCAATCCAAAAGGCATCCTGCGAAACAAACACACCCTGATGTGTGATAAAGGCCGTCAGTTCCCTAGATACCCCATCCAACTCGATCTGGTGGTAGGCGGGTGCCATATCTATTTTGGAGAAATACTTCACCCTTCCAATCAATGCCAACATCTCTGACATGTTTGGTAGCGGATGTCTCTCAGCAACCACACATTTGTTGTATTCCCCCAAGTCCACGCACAAACTTAACTCTCCACTTGCCTTCTTCATTACCACCAAAGGGGACAACAATTCGAAGCTTCCAGCTGGTTCTATCACACCTGACTCCCTCAGCTTTCTCAATTCCATTTTCACTCCTTCTCTCAACACCAATGGTACTGGACGCAATTTGGCCGTCATTGGAACACTCCCTTCCTTGAGAACAATTCTATGCTTCATGCCCTTCACGTGGCATATCTCTTTGGAGAACACTTTGGGAAATGTGTCTACCATGCCACTACTCTCCCCAACGTGCAATACTTGCTCTTTAGAGTTGGGGTCCAATTTTATTTACAAATGTCTGTTCCGTCTACCCCAACAGGGTTTCACCACTCTTGGAAACATACATGTTTCCATGACTTTCTCTCCCCTTGAATTTCAGATGGGCAACAAAATATCCTATAATATTGATTTTGCTCAAATTGTATCCTCCTGGCCTTTTGTAAAAAGGCAACAAGTCACATACCTTAACACCCACTTTTTTCTCATATCCTTCAGGGGACATCAAGAACAGTTTTCCCCCAGAATCAGCCATCATTCGTACACTCCTCCCTTCCACATCAATTTCTGTGAATGGGCTATTGCATTCACCATCCTCATCGCATTTGACCATGTTAACTGTAACCACTTCTACTTGCTCATCATCGCACGATGATTGTTGAGCTCCCTCATTTACATATAATACTTTTCTGCTTTCCCCAACGGAATAATTTTCACATCTGAAACAAAGTCTCTCCTCCGTTTTCTGTCCCTTTTGCATATATCCTTTAGTGTCACTTACAGCACGACGGCGTTGCCCATTAACTCTCCCCTTCTTCAGTATCTTTTCCATGGTCCCTCACTCTGGAAATCTCACTGGGGAAACACTTATTCTCCTTTTTACTTAGCTTGGCTACACATGCCATTCAGTGGTATGTGTTTGGCAACGGTAAGCACCTCATCTAAATTCCGCTTGTCTTTGAGTCACAATTCTTCCCTTATTTTATCATTGCAGCAATGGATCATAAACTGATCCCTAATATGCTCTTCCTTTTTTTCACTAAACCTACAAGTGAGGGATAAATGTTGCAAAGCAGTTAGATACACCTCGACTGTCTCCCCTTCTTCTTGTACCCTCACACCAAAATTGTACCTTTCAAGAATGGTGCTGGTTTTAAGGTTAAAATGTAGGTCAAGTTTATGTAGGGCTGCATCAAATTCATTGGAAGTTCCTTCTTCATCCAATTCCACTAAATCCGGCAATGTCTCATATTTGCTGCCCCTCATACCCAAGAAAGTGCATTAAAAGTGACACAATTTCCGGGTGGGTTGAAATGGCGTTTCGACAGGCTGCTCTCACATAATGAAGAAACCCTTTTTTCCATGGGGCCCAGTTGATTTGGGCAGGTCCTGGGGTTGGCATAAATGCCGGAGGACCGGGAACACCTGGCATTTCCATTGTATCCTAGCATACCCAAAATTAAAGGCAAACTACTTTTCTTCTCCTTTTTGCTTTAGTTTGTGTTCCACCTCCTCCAAGACAGAGTTGGCCTTACACATAGGAATCAAATCCAATGGCAACAAAAACATGTGTTGCTTTAACACGTTTGCATATCCCTAGCCCTATCAGCTGTTTGTTGCTCCGTCCCTCGTTTCCCTTCCTTCACCATGCAGGCCGTTGCCCAGCAACCAAAAGCTTGGTTGTGATGAAACTATGTGCTAGGGTTCATTGCTCCAGCGGCTTGCAAACTCTTGCCATTGGGCGCGTGCATGGGGGTGTGACCAAACCAATGTGGCACGCGCCACGGCAGCATTCTTTTCACTTTATATGAAAAAAAACAGCGCGCATGGCCAAAGCTTTCTCCCCTGCACCCGGACCGGCGCAGTTCCTAGCGCAATGCAGAACCGAAGCACTTTCAGGTGAGCAGCATGGTGAGGCGGGACTTACCGCTGCTCCTGTCTCGGGATCCCGCTCCTCTTGGCACTCTCCTCTCCTGGACAGTCGATAGAAGTTGGGCCCTTTGGCGCTTCCCACAGCGGTATAGCCGCACCTCTTGTCTTAACAGCTCCTTCTGTAGCAGGGGGTCGGGGAGGTCTGGTCTTCACTTTCCAGTACCTCAGCGTGGGCGGACTGAACGCTGGTGCACCCCCAGAGAAGCAGGAATGTTCAGGGATTGGCAGGGGTTGCTGTCCTCAGGTTCTTGACCTTGTCACCAGTCAAATGACTGAGTCTCCACACACTATAGGCGGGGTAACAGCAAAGGTTTATTAAGAAAATTGTGACAGCAAACCTCCAACACTGAAAGCTGCTGCCTTGGTCTCCACAAACTGCCCTTATCACAACATTCCTTTCTGGATTGTGCCACTGCGTTCCACTGAAAGGCTTCCATTGGGACACATCATAATCAATCAGGTTGAAGCACATCATAACAATGATTAACTGACAACTATCAGGACCAGTTAGGGTATCCAGAGGAACAAAACTGGGGTGCCCGCTATCCTCATTACTGTATGAAATTCATCTAGAACCGCTTTTGACCACAATAAGGGAAACGCTAAATAGTGTAGGAATACCATTTGGAGGAAAGTTTAATAAAATAGCTGCTTTCGCAGATGACATGCTTTTAACACTCACCAAACTGGAAAGGTCTATCAGGGCCTTGAATAGCATACTGTCTAAATTCGGGCTACTGGCAGGGTGTCAGAACACACCTTACCCTGTGGGAACTGGACTTCCAAGGCAGTTGAACTCGTAGTGTAGGTGACGAGTTCGTCCTACCAATGTACCCCTCTGGATTAAGTATTTACATACAGAGGGATCTATCAATTGAAAGAGAGGACACAGCACGAACACCACAGGCTGAAAAGGAAAATAATACCATCAATGAAGCGGATACCAATACTACACAGAAGATAAGTAACCACACAAAACTATGCTAACCTGTACGGGGTATACCCTCTAGATCTCTAGGAATGGAGTTCTCCCTTCCGACTTCCCCAAGCATAAGATGTACCTGTAATACACAGTGAGGAAATACTTATATGGGAAATCAATGACAGGGACTCTATGGATAACCAGTATATTACAGGGTTTACTGTGTGCAGAGTACTGGAAGACACAATGAAGAGCGTTCTAAAATCCCTCAGCAAGTGTTGAAGAATTGAGCAAGACAGACTGTCCCAAAGGCACGAGGACGCTTAAGTCGAGTAGTGGCAAGCAGCCTCTAGTCCCAGGTGAGCCACCTAACCCAACGACACAAGGACAGTGGGAATGCGCACAATAAGCAGTCTCTAGTCGGTGCACAGACAGCGATCATAAGGAGGGCAATGTTTGTTTCCGCACTGCAAAAGAAGGAAATTCAGACAGAACAGGTCTGGCAACACTTGGGCAGACGAAGCAGTACAAGACGAGAGGCTAGGCAGTTCAGATAGCGGTCCAAGTCAATGTGGTTCCGGAGCGAGGTTCAATACGATGAGCAAAAGGAATCCGGAAGGCAAAAAGGGTTGTTACCGTGGAGTTGTGATTCAAAGCAGGGAACAAGGGCAAAAGCAGTCCAGGGACAGACAAGGGTTTGGCAACAAAGTAATTACGTTATTCGGTAGGCAAGAACGACGAAGGTACTGCACAAAATCAGAAGCACTAGAGATGTGGGTGGGTGGAGTCTAAGTACCCTTAGTCATGTGGGCGCTCCCCTGCGCTACTCCCTGGACGGAAGGCGTGATGCTGCGCGTGCAGGGCACGCCAACATTTTCATGGCAATTTCCACTGTTCAATGAACCCTGTTATGCCTCTAAGGGTATTCCAAAGCCGGCAATGGGGAAAACGGTGTGTGGAGTGCAAAAGAGTACTATGGCGGACATTCCTGAAGTGGGGATATTTGCCTGTGATCATTGTAGATGCATCAGAAGAGCGCACTTGGTGCGAAGCGAGTGTGCCAGTACACGGAATCCTGACAGGGTTAAAAATGAACACTCACAAATCTGAGGCCCTGAATTTAACATTATCGGTCAAGAAGATACAAGAGCTTACAAGTCTCTTTCAATACAGTTGGGAAGGAAAGGCTATAAAATATCTGGGGATTAACATCACCAAAGATATTAAATCACTGTCCGAAGCAAATTAATCCCCCCTATTGGGGAATATAAGAAAAATGTTACAAGAACAGGGTCCATTGAGGATATCATTGATAGGAAGGATTAATGTGCTGAAGATGGTTGTACTCCCAAAACTCCTTTATTATTTTATGACGCTACGGATGAAAGTGTCTAAGTCATTCTTTCGAATGATCTAAAGGTACATAGGGAAATTCTTATGGAACAATAAAAAACCTAGAGTTGCCAGACGAGTAATGACCATGTCAAGAAATAGCGGTGGGATGGGAGTACCTGATATTTAGTCATATTACTTGTGGCATAGACCAGGTTAATCAAGGACTGGTTAAAGGATGATAGACAAAAGGTTTGCAGACAAATGGATGAGGCGCTAGCAGGAGGTTACTTGGACTAAGTGCGTTGGAAACCTAAGAGGGATAGACCATACAATCTACTGCAGTGCGCTTGGAGCTCTTTTGGGGAACTTTTGGGATGAATTGCTCAACAGAGCGGGATTTACCACCTTCCCGTGTCCATTTACCCCTATATTCCATAATCGACAATTCTGTCCGGGAATGGGTGGGGGGGGGGTTTAGTTTTATTAAATTGGAGAAGGACGGATGTCTAAAGATAGAGGACATGTTCGACGGGGGTGAGGTTAAATCCTTCAACCAGTGTAAAATTGAGATTTCATTGAAAGAAGGGGAGAGATTCCGTTACACACAACTGAGACATTGGTTGATGAATCCAGATACTAGGGAGGCAGCAATAAGGTAGGAAGCAAAATGAGTGGGCATCACTGGAAAATTCATCCACTTGTAAAAGGTATACCAAATCTCAAGAAGATACCAGTCTTTTCAAAAGTAGTCTTTTGTGCAGGAGCAGGCTGTAACAGGTTTGGAGACACCCAAGCCAACAATAACAACTGAAGCAAGAGACCAGGTGAAATACCCAGTCATACAGCCGCTCTCCGAGATCCCAATCTGGGTTATAATTAATTTCAGATGCTATAGGCATTCAGTATCAACTGTAGAGGTAATGTTAAAAAAAACTCAAAAATGCTGTTGTGTTTCAACGATGATTTTATCTGTCAAACCATAGTTTTATGAAAAAGTAGAAGGTTGTCACTAATGACGTTTTAGTGCCACAATAACTCAATAATCAGACTAAGTTATGCCAATGCATTTCGGAATAGATATTCCTTCATCCAGCACCCTCTGCCTCATCTTTTTTAGGCGCACGCCGAAGAGAACCCGCAGGGGGAGGAGGAAACATAAAAAACAAACCCCAGACCAGACTGCAGCAGAAGAAAATCTAGTTATTAACATATCCGAAAGGAGATTAAACAAGTCTGAGACAGAGACTCTTCAGAAAGGTCTCATTTTCGTACCAATTTACGGAACCACCTTGTTCGACACAAAGATTGAACTGTATAAGTTTATTCGCAAGCTCAAACTTAAAGTCTTCTTTGAAGAATTGGAAACACAAGACAGTCCAGCCAAGATTCCAGACTATCAGGAATTCAGAACTAAAAGTGGATTTGTTCCACCAATCACAGTACCATCCATTGAAATCTTTCAGAAACTGGTAACTCGTGACCTTGAACGCATCAGTTATAAAACCCCTCAACATACGAATCTCAAACCACACGAGATGAGATTAATCAGGGATCTGTTCAGTGACAAAAACATCACCATCCGTCCAGCTGACAAAGGGGGAGCCCTAGCCATCCAAAACACGACAGACTATGATGCCGAGTGTACCAGACAACTCGAAGATCGCACCACATATGCCACTCTAGATCATGACCCGACTCTTTCTATCAAACAAAACTTGGAAAGTCTTCTGGCTAAAGCACTCGAATTAGAATGGATAAATGAGCATACACAGAGGTTCCTCTTCAAAAGTCACCCTAGGATCCCTAATTTCTATACGTTGCCAAAGATTCATAAGGACAGTACCAAACCACCTGGCAGACCGATTGTCGCAGGAATTGAGAGCATCAATCAACCTTTAGGTATTTACATTGATTTCTTCCTGCAGCCTCTTATCCAGAAAACATCCACCTATACACGGGATACCACCCATTTCCTTCAAAAACTAAACTCCTTGACACCTCTACATGAGGATCTGATGTTTACTATTGACGTGAAAAGTTTATACACTTCCATACCACATGTTTTGGGGATTGAAGCTGTGGAGTGGCTTTTGCTTGAAACATTTGAAATACGTGCCCAGAAGGAATTTATATTGGCTCTTTTACAACTCATTGCAGAAAACTCCTACTTTCGGTATGGCAACCAGTTTTATTTACAAACCTCAGGGACATCTAGGGGAGCCACCATGGCATCCTCATACGCCAACAGTTTTATGCACAAGTTTGAGACTGACCACGTATTGAATAGACAAGAATGGAACAAAGATATCCGGCTATGGACACGATGCATAGATGATATCTTTGGAATTTGGCCAAAGAATCCAGTTCACTAAGGAGATCTCGCATTACACCATAACTTTCCTAGATGTCCAAGTCAGAAAGCAAGCCACTTGCTGTTCCGGAAAGCGACGGATCGCAATAACCTCTTGCATCGCCTCAGCTTTCACCAGCCTAGTTTGCTCAGAAATTTGCCGTACAGTCAGTTATTACGGGTTAAAAAGATAGTGAGTGACCCTGAAGATTGTAAAATGCAACAGATGGAGATGAAAGAGAAATTTCTGGCCCGTGGCTATAACCAAAATGAACTTGAGATTGCGTCTGACAAAGTCAATGCCTTGTCACGAGAGACCCTATTATCTACACAGGACACCAAAAAGAAAAGAGAACTCAAATCACCGGTATACGTATCCAAATTTTCCATTCAAAGCAACAAAATCAAGAAAACCATCATGAAACACTGGGAGATCTTTAGAAACGACATCAGGGTACAGAATCTGTTTAGTGAGACACCAATATTCGCGTACCAATGCAGTAGAAACTTGAGAGATGAACTGGTGCAAACCAAACCTACACCGAAGGGACCCACAACTCAACGCAATGGAACATTTCCTTGCCTCCATTGTGTTACTTGTAACTTTGTTATTAAGGGCAACACCATTAATCATCCCAGAACAGGGAAAAAGATTCTGCTCAAGACTTTTGGCACTTGTGACAGCAGCAATATTATTTATGGTATTTAATGCCCATGTGGTAAATTCTATGTCGGACAGTCGACAAGAACAGCCAAAATAAGATGGGGTGAACATCGGTCCTGCATCCGAAATGCAAATACCAACTCAGCTGTGGCACGACATTGGGTGGCCAATGGACATAATGTGACACAGATAAGATTCGTGATTTTGGAGGTACTTACCAAAAACAACCCTCATGAAGATTTATGCCAACGCCTGAATCGCAGAGAGACCTTCTGGATAGACAAACTTGGCAGTTTAGTCCCTAATGGACTAAACGAGGAGATTAATTATCATTGTTTTCTTTAATTGCATGTTACTCTCTCTGTTTGGACTTAGTTGTTTGAATTTAGATTCAGGCACAAGTGGGACCATGACCCAAATGATATGATTGTGGATGATAATTTGAAATCGTGGTGGTACACTCTGGTATTATATTTACAGGTGGCTATGCAACACACAATGTATTACTGTTACAAATGCTGCATTTCCTGGACCTCTGTCCAGGACCCAAGGTGCCGCCCTTACGGACGACACCCCTGGCAGCATTGATGTATACCTGTGATTGATGAAATTGTTATGTATCTTATTATGAATCTCAATCCATTTCATTGGTGATGTTTTGACAATTTACTGTGATCGTATAGCCAATGGTTCGTTTTGAGGATTTCTTCACTTTCTATGATTTTTTTCGCTCTGTGAATTTCTATTTTTAAATGACTAGTTTTCCTATTATGAGCCTGTTAGGTCCTATAAATATTTATTTCTACCTTACACAAGCACACTGGCTTGATTGCAGCCTCGACACATAGCGCGCGCCCTTCTAGATGGGCCGCGATCACGTGTCGTATATTACATCGTTGCTTAGCAACGCTCCGATGCGGCGAGGTCAGTCTGCTATCGGCAGATCCAGAGAGTACTGCTCCGCTCCGTTACGGTAAGCTTTACATACACGTTCTGCTAGCAATGATGCGTTTAACAAAGCTTTTAACCAGGAACGCTTCTTGAGAGAAACTAACACGACCTCCTGCTTACAGATACCGCTTTTCAGTGACACGTACTTCACTGAGCTCGGCGGGGCAGTTCGTTTATTTGACTATGACAGCCCTAATTCAATTTGCTACGTTTGACTTACCATTCTCAGGTAATTGACTATTTTCTTTATACATAGCTACATTAAGTTAGCACTCGCCTTAAATACTGATTGGTTTTCCTTTTTCTTTTGTTTTCTTTGATTCGGTCTACCTTTTGCTTCTGCAAACCCTACCTTATTGGTATGTACTTTATACTTTTCGTATTGTATGTGAAATTTGGATTTTGCACTGCTTGTTTTAATTATGTGAATGTACATATAATGTTTATGTTGTTTAGACTTGCCCTGATGAAGGAAGATCTATTCCGAAATGCATTGGCATAACTTAGTCTGATTATTGAGTTATTGTGGCAAATTCTTCCTCACTAAAACGTCATTAGTGACAACCTTCTACTTTTTCATAAAGCTATGGTTTGAAAGATAAAATCATCGTTGAAACAACAGCATTTTTTGAGTTTTTTTAACATTACCTCTACAGTTGATACTGAATGCCTATAGGATCTGAAATTAATTATAACCCAGATTGGGATCTTGGAGAGCGGCTCTATGACTGGGTATTTCACCTGGTCTCTTGCTTCAGTAGGCAGCAATAAGGTCCCTAACACCCTTTGAAAAACTATTATCATCAGACCCTGGTGACAAACACATTGTGGGGACAATTTAAAAGTATATCAAACAAAACGAGGAGGCAGGATACAGAAGCTAAATGAGGCAATGAGGAGAATCGGTCGGGCACATGATTGAAGAGGCTGCGTGGGTACAACTATGGGAGACCATCCCCAAACATAGAAGGTCAGTCCAATTACAAGAGATCTGGGTGAAGCTGATGTTTCAGTGGCACCTTACCCCGATAAGATCTTCCCGAAGATGTTCAGGGAATGTGGAGGGGAGGGGTTGTGGAGTCATATGGTGGGACGGCCCTCAGACCCAACGGTTTTGGGGAAAGATCATGGAGGAAATCGAAGAAATTGTGATGATTCGGGGGAAGGGAAATTTAGGCCTTGCAATCCTGGGTCTAGGAGGCGTACTTGAAAAGCTACCCTCGAAAGCACAACGTAAGGTATATGTGATCCTAGTGATGGCAGGGGCATTAGTGATGGCTCAGAAGTGGAAGTCAAAGGAGCTGCCTATGTAGCATGAATGGGTGGGGAAGTGTGGCATTTTGCGGCGTTAGAATGGGTATCCTATTCCGTACAAGGCAATTACCAGGGAAGTGTGGCGGACTGGGACCTGGTAATGAACTTCTCACAAAAGGACTCTGGGGGACTATGGTGCCAGAGAAAGATGAAACTATTGGGTTTGGTAAAAATGGTGGTCATTAGCGTCGGAGTCAGAAGGCTTATAAGGGGGTTAAGAGAAACCCAATGGCAGAAAGAGGTTGTAATCTATTTGGAAGCTGGAATATATATCAGACGGCGAGAAAGGAGGCACATATTGGACAAATGAGTGTGGTGTGGGTACGGGGGCAGGGATGGGGGAGTTGTAAAAGATGTTAATGAAAATGTTAATAAAAACGTATATGAAAAATAAAACTGGATACCACACCGGTGGTCAACAAATATCTGACCAAAAAAGACAGGGCTGCCTCAATAGACCCAGATTTCCTATCAAAACACCCCACTCCCGAGAGCTTGGTGGTCCAAGCAGCCACGTTAACCTCTAAAACTGCAGCTTACCCTACCACCATCTCTGTCACGACCCTCGCCCAAAACCCCCTCTGGCAAACCCATTGGCCAGGTGGAGTCAGGACTCGGGCCTCTAGAGCTTGGCATCCTCTTCAAAAGCCCTCATGGGGACAGTCCTGGCGCCTATGGTGCCAGGCTCATACACCATGAAAAACAATGTGCTTGGGAACTACTTTATTGTATTGTCAGCCAACATGGAGGCATCCACATAGCTTGGTTCCTAAGAACCAAGCTATACGGTCTAGTGTTTTGGGTATGGTAGCCTAGGGACTACTTTACCTGGACTATTTTGTTAGGGCTATTTAAACCACACCCGAGCAAGACACCACGGTTTGCGTTACTTTGCCGCTTGCAACGTGACGCTCACCGTGTCCAGCTATTCCCTCGAAACTCGAAGAAGCAGAACCTGCAAGGAGACAAAAGGAGCAGCAGCATCTTACCTGCAGTCTTCATCTTTAAACACTTGCAGCTACTGAGAACAGCTTCCTCGAATCTGCACGCCTCCCGGACAGAACGACCTGAAACAGGAAGATAGAGGCAACATTAAAGAAAGCAGTAGAGACATTTACAAATTACGAACTGCTCAAAAAGCTTATCTGGCTGGTCGCCTCTTGGCTGGCACCACTCCGGACATTCCATTCACTCTGAAGAACACCGCGACCTACAAGGAAGGAAAACACAGGTTAGCAAAGGCAAGGCTTCGCAGCGCTGCGCATAACGCTTACTTACCGCATCATAGTGCTCTTAATGCGCCATCATTTACCAGCGGGGCTCAACCAAGCCAGTTCGCCGCGCTGAAGCTCTGCATACCTAAGGGAGAAAAAAAGAGACATTTTAAAGAAAGAAAGGCATGCAGGATAGTAACAAAACTAAAGAACAGCAATAAGACCTACCTGAACAATATCAAACGGGCCGGCGTCAGTGAAGTAACTGGACCGCACTCGCCCATGAAAGACAACGCGCCCCTACAAAGAAGGCAGGACGGAGACCACGCCTAATTCTACCAGAAGGTGAGGAGAGGGCGCCAGAGGGACTGAAATTATACGGGGGTGGAGGGTGGATACTTACCCCAGTCGGTCAGTCCTGAACATAGTCCTCCTATATTTTCAGGCAGAACCTTCCCCGCAGACCACATCAGGGCAAAGCTGAGAAGCATACCAGCGAGTAACCCGGCTGGGTGGCGTCCCTTTGGATACCAGGTGAGCGTAACAAACCCCCGGATAGAAATGATAATTGTTATTTTTTTTTTTTTACTACGTTTATAATATATCATTATGTGTAAAGTTTAAAATAAACTGTAACACATTATTAATAAATTAAATTAAATTAAAAAGAAATGATAAACGGTTTGACGTCTTAAGGGAAAATGTAATTTTCCGCAGGCAGCATGGCCCTCAAGGCCATAAATATGACTTGTGCCCTGGCCAAGCATACGCTCACCTTGTGGGTTGTGATACCTTTGGCCGTAGACCATATCCCCAACGGAGAGGAGAGAGAGGGGTTTCTTAACCTGGTGCAAGGTGGCAAGGATGCCATGTGCCAATCTCTCCAGTCTGGTCTAGATTCGGTTAGCAGGGCTATTGCAGAGAGTACTATTGCCAGAAGATTTGCTTGCTAAGGAAATCAGGTTTTGTACCCGATGTCCAGTCTAGACTATTGGACATGCCATTTGATGGCTCCAAGGCCGATGAGAGCCTAGAAAAATTACAGGCATCCAAAGCAACAGCTAAATCACTGGGATCAGTGATATGGAAGCTTCAACAATCTGAAGCGTCTTGCCACAGCTGGAGGGGTCTTCCTTTTTGTTTCTACTACTCAATTGCTAGAGGAAGAGGGCAGTTTGCACAAAGGGACCACATAAGAGCTCCCAGTCATTCAAGAGGACAAGGAGGGAAAACCTCTCGCTCAGCTTCTGCTTCTTTGTCCTTGGCTTCAGCAACAACCCCAAAACCCCCTTGAGTCTGTGGTTTACAGGACTGTGGTTGGGGGCAGGCTGACACAGCATTTGGAGAGTTGGCAGGGCATAACCTCCAATTCTTCAGCACTGCAGACAGTGGCTCACGGCTACTGCCTCCCATTTTTAAGAAGACCCCCAAATTGAGCTCCAGGGAGCCAAGCATTGAAGATCCAGATCTGCTCCTCCTACAGGAGATCTCTACCCTGTTGGAGAAAGGCACCATAGAGTCTGTTCCTGCAGCAGAGAGGAATCAAGGTTGGTAGTCTCCCTATTTTCTAATCTCCAAGAAGGATGGAGGACTGCAACCCATCTTGGGTTTGAGACGCTTGAACAAGTTTCTCAGGAAGGACAAGTCCAAGATGGTAACTCTTTCGCTGATCCTTCAGGCCCTTCGACTTTAGGATTGGTTGCGTCATTGGATCTTCAGGATGCTTACTTTCAGGTGCCAATTCATCACAAACACAGAAAGTACCAGTTGGCGGTTCGCACTATCAGTTTTGTGTCCTGCTATTCATGCTCACCTCTGCCGCAAGGGTCTTCACCAAGCACATGGCGGTGGTGGCAGCAAGTCTAAGGAGGGATGGGAGTCACATCTACCCCTACCTCGATAACTGGCTGATCAGAGCTTGTTCTACTGAACAGGCTTTGCATCATCTCTGTCATACTTGCACTTCCTCCACAGGCTGGGCTTCCCCCCGAATTTCAACAAGTCCCACTTGACACCATCTCAGAGGTTTCAGTTTATTGGAGAGGTCCTGGATTCATCCTCAGAGAAAGCCTCAGCCCCCGAGCTGAGGGCTCAATATCTTTTGCAGATGGTCCAAAAGTTTCAGCGTGCCCAGTCTCTTCCGGCCTTCAACTTTCTAATGTTGCTCGACCTCATGGCATCCTGCATTTTCTTAGTGCTAGAAGCCTGTTTGAGAATGAGGTCCCTTCAATGGGCCCTCAGATCCCAGTGGTCTCAGTTCTCCAGCAGAATGATGGATCTTCTTCCGGTCTCAAACAGGGTCACATAGGATCTACACTATTGTGGGCCTGTCGGGAGAACATGATGAAAGGAGAACCTTTTTGGCAACCATGTCCAGAGATGACAATTGTGACAGGAGCCCACAAGTATGACCTTTCAATCAGCGGTCATCAGTCTCTGTCTGGGTCCAGACTACACATCAACCTTTTAGAGCTGAGCGCAATCAGACTAGCGCTGATGGCCCTTCCGTGCGGGGCACGACTGTCCTGATAATGACAGACAATACAGTTGCCATCTACTACCTCAACGAGCAGGGACGACCCTTGACCTCTAATGACACCAAAGGAAGTGATGTAATTTGACCCCACCCCCAAGTGGCATCATAGGAAGTGATGGCACACAACCTTTCACCCCTTGACAAAACAGGAAGTGGCATCACATAGCATTGTTCCTCAGTACAATAAATATGGTTACATCATCACTGTAATATGATATACATTTCATGCAAGCATGGATCTCCATTGAGCCCAAGGGGGAAGTCAGGGACATACTGGTGGACTATGGTTTAAAACTCTTCATTCATTTACCCAGTCCAACCTGAGTCCGGGTCCTGTTTGTGTAATGAAATACATTTGTTTGTACCTAATTTTTTGTGTCCGAGTTGTTAATTGATCCTGCTTCTGCGACAGCTGGTATGGGCTAAATAAAAGGTTATTTACCCAATTCAGTACTTCCAATGTTCCGAATGGTGTAAATGTACCATCCAATCCCAGTTTATAATTAGGTGGTATTTAAAAAATAGATTTAAAATCGCCATTGTTTTTTTTTGTTTCGCCCAATTGCCCTATTGGATCCAAAAAGCAAAGTATTTGGATCCCTACTTCTACATCATTTCACATCATGGGCAAACAATGCCCCCTGTCAAGACCATCTACAAACAGGATTTAAAAAGAACATGGGCACAAATGCGAACATATTGAGTTTGAGCACCTTAAAAAGCAAGGTCCTAGAAGGCAGTCCTAGAATATTTGTAGCCTTCATCGACCCCACCCAGGCCTTCGACCGAGTGGATCGGTATAGACTATGGTCGAAACTCACATCCTGGAACTGCCCTAATGAAATACTGAACCCAATCAGAGCCCTGTATTCTAACACCACAATGCAAGTCCACCTAAACCACCAAGGGACTCTTTCGGTGGAGATTGCTACAGCGTGAAACAGGGTTGTCCTCTGGTCCCGGCCCTGTTCTTGGCATACCTAGGTGACTTTCAAGACTCAGAAAAGGCAATACGCTCTTTTCCACCAAAAATTTGAGGCGAAAAGATCAGTCGCCTGTTATATGCAGACGACTTGATCCTTCTGGATCCTCCAATAGGCCTGCAGCACCAATTGAATAATTTACAGAGTTACATGGATTAATAAACCAAGAATTGTCGGCCTCCACCTGTACTATGTTGACTAGATGGAAAGCAGAAAATGTCGACCTACTACTCTCTGTGGACAGCTGCGAAGAGGAACTCTTAACTAACCCGGTAAAAGTCCTAAAAAAGATCAGAGAACTGGAATGGATATCGACAAGAGAAACCGCCAATAAAAACAAAACAAAAAGAATTTCAAAAAATTGGAGACGCTCCAAAATTACATCAACTTATTCCCGAACAGAATGGCTTGTAACTTTTTCATGAGAATCTGGCTGAACTTGCTTGAAACGAACGAAATACTGGCTTTTAGAGGTTTAGCCCCTACGAATTCCTGCCGTCTCTGCAAGCCCTCTATGGAGAAAGAAACCATCCGCCACTTGCTTCTGGTTTGCCTGGCGACACAAGAGATTAGTTTCAAATACCTAAATGGTACCATCTCCAACTTCTCCCTCATGGATGAGGAAGTTTTCTGGCAAAAACTTATAGGAGGTGACAGAACTTCATGGCTACTGACCACAGTAAACATCATGCAACACATTGTTAAAGTGATGCTTCCACCAAATCCCCCGACGCCCCTGAAACTCACATCCTGGAACTGCCCTAATGAAATACTGAACCCAATCAGAGCCCTGTATTCTAACACCACAATGCAAGTCCACCTAAACCACCAAGGGACTCTTTCGGGGGAGATTGCTACAGCGTGAAACAGGGTTGTCCTCTGGTCCCGGCCCTGTTCTTGGCATACCTAGGTGACTTTCAAGACTCAGAAAAGGCAATACGCTCTTTTCCACCAAAAATTTGAGGCGAAAAGATCAGTCGCCTGTTATATGCAGACGACTTGATCCTTCTGGATCCTCCAATAGGCCTGCAGCACCAATTGAATCATTTACAGAGTTACATGGCAGATAACAACTTTGACATTAATGAAGGAAAAACAAAAATGATGATATAGAAAAACTATTACAAAGAATGAAAAGACCACCCTTCGTCTGGGCACTGCCATAGTAGAAAGAGTGTGACTTCAAGTATCTAGGGGTTACCTTGGATAGTTCTGGGAAGGAAAAAGCAATGCAAGGAGTCCTTCATGACAAAACGAAAAAGCTTGCAGCTCAGCGGAAAGCAATCAACATCAAATATGGTCGATTTTCGACAATTCCGGATAGAGAATTTTACAAAAAAAAAGGTTATACCATCTTTAACCTATGGCTCAGACGCCATGCTCAACCGTCAATCTGATTTATGGCCTAAGCTGGAAGCAATTTTCTGGAGATCGGTGCTTGGCCTTCCCCAAGTCAACTCCTATAGCAACGATCAAACGAGAACTCAGCCTTTCATCGCTAAAGACATCAGTAAATTGTAACAGCCTATTGCTATACAGAAAATGCATATTAAAAGACAGTCCATATGTCTATGGATTAATAAACCAAGAATTGTCGGCCTCCACCTGTACTATGTTGACTAGATGGAAAGCAGAAAATGTCGACCTACTACTCTCTGTGGACAGCTGCGAAGAGGAACTCTTAACTAACCCGGTAAAAGTCCTAAAAAAGATAAGAGAACTGGAATGGATATCGACAAGAGAAACCGCCAATAAAAACAAAACAAAAAGAATTTCAAAAAATTGGAGACGCTCCAAAATTACATCAACTTATTCCCGAACAGAATGGCTTGTAACTTTTTCATGAGAATCTGGCTGAACTTGCTTGAAACGAACGAAATACTGGCTTTTAGAGGTTTAGCCCCTACGAATTCCTGCCGTCTCTGCAAGCCCTCTATCGAGAAAGAAACCATCCGCCACTTGCTTCTGGTTTGCCTGGCGACACAAGAGATTAGTTTCAAATACCTAAATGGTACCATCTCCAACTTCTCCCTCATGGATGAGGAAGTTTTCTGGCAAAAACTTATAGGAGGTGACAGAACTTCATGGCTACTGACCACAGTAAACATCATGCAACACATTGTTAAAGTGATGCTTCCACCAAATCCCCTGACGCCGTAGCCTCAATTTCCAGCAAACTTCTCCATAAATAGACATAATTATAATGAGATGAATCAAAGAGTTAACACGTTGAAGTCTGCTAATTGGACTGATTGACTTTCATCAGTAAAAATTATGATTTTTTTTTTGTAAACATCTTTTTTCTGATTATATACAAATAAAAACATTAAAAAATTAGGTAGTATTTCAAAAATAGATTTAAAATAGCCATTTTTTTTGTTGCCACGACACTTGCTCCTAGAAACACTTGTGTAGAGGCGCATTATAAATGCCATATCATAGCAAGCATTATGTTACCTTTTTCCATCCCACCTACCCGCCATAAACACAAAACATGTCTGTTTCAGACTAACAGGATAAAATGAAAAACAAATGTGGTACATGTGTGTTTAATACATGTTTGGTTTTCAGGGATGTCCTATTTTTAATTTACATATGCAGTGGATGGCGTGCTCCATGTTATTTGTTTGCTGTTTGGGTAAACCTATCTATCACAGTGGCCAGCGCATTGCACTCTGGATATCAGTGCTGTGTTCTACCCTCCAAGACATGCTGAATCCGGAGATTGCACTGCTAGTGTTTTGGAGTCATTTCAGCACAGGGGAAAAACACATACAATTTTAAACAGGCGCCAGCACAAACGTAAAATCTAGAGCACATGTTAGTTAGCTCACTAAATATCAAGCCAACATGCTGTGGTTTGGTGTTTTTTAAGCACTCATTAATTTCAGAGGAAAATGTAATTTTCCCGAAACAAGAGTGTAGGTCAGGAAGTGGAACACCCGTTACTAAAATCGGAGTCCAACATGCAGGTGGTGTGGTGGTACGTTTGAATTCAGACAGTGCTGACTGCCTTGAGTATGGATGAGTTTGGTATTAACACGTTTTGTTAAAGTGCTGTGATATAGAACTGCAGGGCAACTGGGGATATAGAATACAAGGAAGGCCCCACTGAAGTTACATGCGTGCTGCATGGAGCACACTCATTGCAGATAGGCAGCTTTGCTTGACATCTGATTCTGTATGAACATGTTTATTTGTTTTTTTCCTTTTGCTCTCCTGTGATGGTTTCCTTGCTTATTAAGCTATAATGGTTAGAAATGGCACGAAACACCAAATAAAGCATCCAACATCTGCAAAACCAATGACTTGATGTTTTCGTAGTACCCGGGGGCCTATTTTGGGAATCCCTATGTCAAATGGTGCATTTCCAAGTCAAGTACTGGTGTAGTTTGAATGCACTTTCGCGTACTGAGCACGCCTATGCCTGATCTGCCAGAGTTCCGCTCACATCTTTGCAATGCCCTCTTACCTATCCTTAAACCCAACACCAAGGCTGTGGTCCTTGGTGATTTTAACCTCTGGCTGGGTAATGGGAAAAATCCCCAAGATAATATTTTCCAAGCATCCCTTGGGAATTTGGGTTTTTCACCAATTAATCAAGATTCCCAACCCATATAAAAGGGAATACCCTGGACCGGGTGGCAACACCTAATATTAGCACCTCGGATGTTACTGTATGCCCCTTACCCCTGGACTGATCACTCTTTTATCCACTTTACATTGGCTTGTGAAAGGAATGTTCTGGTGGTAAGAAACAATAGAGCCATGATAACTTCCAAGAACCTTAATAAGGTGATGCCAGCAGCCATGGGAGCATGGACATCACCTCTGATGTCAGTCAATGAGCTTGAGGCTGCCGAAGACATTGTTAGTGCCATCCAACTCACTATGCAGGAAGCAGTAAACACCCTAGCACCTTTGAGAACTAGGTCAATTTCTGGTAAGAAAGGCCCCAATTGGTTCTCTCCCAAACTACAAATATTGAAAAGCAAAAATAAAAGTGTTTATATGCTTTGAAAACATCAAAGGATACTTGAGATAAATATGCCTATAATGCAGCCTCCAAAATATATAAACAAGCAGCAAAAAAACTATGCTTGACAGTAAAATCGCCAAAGCCCAAAATGAATCAAAATAACTTTTTTAAATCCGAAAGGAATAGAACACCCTTGCACCAGCAATGTGGTTGTACCCACTAAAGACGCTGAGTTGTGTACCTCCATACAAGAAGCTATGCAGGGGAAGCTGGATCGGATCAAAAAGACCATCCACTCGAATAAAGATACTCTGCCATCAGAAATAAATACTCAAAATAATCCCTCCCAGATTGAGCGAAAGCTTGCATTTAATTTTAAACCTATCTCAAGAGGAGCAGGCTCTAATCATTGCTAATCTCAAACCCACAAGTTGTAAAGGGGATGTATGCCCCGCAATAACCAAAAGAAATGTGCTCCAACTTTGATGTGGACCTTATGCAAATGTGTTAATGCCTCTTTCAGGGAAAGTCATGTGCCCAACACTCTTAAAGACGCCTGGATTACTCCTCTTTTAAAAAAGCCAGGCCTATGTCTGCTAACACCGGCCAATTATCGACCTATCACTAATACCCCGCCCTTTTTTTTAAAGATTTTAGATCGTGTTGCTTACATACAGTTATCAGAAGATCTGAATAATCACACAATTTTAAATAAATGTAAGTTGGGGTTCAGGCAAGAACACTGCACTGAAACTGTGTTACATGACTTGAAATTAAGATAAGTGCAAATTATGGACAAGGGACAGACCGCAATGCTAATGGTGCTGGATATGTCTGCGGCCTTTGATCTGGTTGATCACACTCTTCTAGTCACCAGAGTCAAAGATGTGGCTGCTTTCTCAGATAGGGTTGCTGGCTGGATGGAATCTTTTTTAAACAGACGTTGCAAAGTTTGTAGTGAGGTGGCAGAGGCTATTCCGGCACCATTTTTTTATGGGGTTGCCCAAGGGGCTTGCCTGTCACCCGCCCACATCTTTTCAGTTCCTCCCTTCGACTTGCTGGAGAAGCAAGGTATCGGATTTACAAACTATGCTGGTGATACGCAGTGTATCGTCCCACTGTCTGGCAACTATGAGGCAGATGTTAGGAACATAGACAGAATATATGATCTGATCGATCCAAGCATGGATGCTTGAGAATGGCTTAGCGCTTAATAAAGAGAAAACTAAACTGATGGTGGTAGGTACGGAAAAGAGAGTGTTGAAATTGGGGCCGGACTCCAAGGCTTTTAGCAGGCTGTGAAATCGAAACTAAGAACAAAGTTAAAAGACTTGGAATCTTTTTAGAGCAAAAACCGAATATGCCTGCCCAAGTGAGTAGCTTGGTCTCCTCCACAGCCGACTATATAAAGCTACTAGCACAGCTTTGCCCGTTCATTTCATGAGCCAACTGTAAGACTGTGGGCAGAGGTATCTCATCTATTCCAAAATCGATTATTGTAGCAGCCTTTTGATAGGACTCAGCAAATTAGAATGTTACAGGCTACAAATTATTCAGAATAGTACCATAAGAGTTATTACTTGTCTCGGTAGGAGAGATTATAGGCCTCATTACGACTTGGGCGGTAACGCCGGCGCTACTAGCGCCGGCGCTATCTGCCCTACCGCCGAACTCCCTGGCGCTAATAGCGCCGGATCACGAGTTCGGCGGTAATGTTAATCCCCATTGAGCCCATTCGGGAATGCCCCATTCCCCATTGGGCTCAATGGGGAAATTTCACGCTAATACCGCCGGTGGATTTCCCGCCGGCGGTATGAGCGAAAATTTTTGGTGGATTTCCCCCCAGCTCAGATCTGGGGCGAAATCCGCCGAAGTCCTGATTTGGCGGAACCTTAAATCCGACGGTAATAGCGCTACCGCCGGATTTAAGGGTTACCGCCAAAGTCGTGATGAGGCCCCATGTCTCTAATGCTAGACGCAACCTACATTGGCTCCCCATCGAGGCCAGGATTGAATTTCACCCCTTGGTGATCACTCATAAATGTATGATTGGCTCTAGTCCATTATATCTGAAAGATGCCCTGACCAACAAATCCCACACGAGGAATCTCTGATCCAATACGACCATCCAACTTAATATCCCTAAATGCACCCTTTACTCAGACATCCAAATGTGCATTTTTTAATGGGAGTTCCCAGGGCTTGGAATGCTATCCTCCCTGATCTCAGAGAACTGAGCTCTACAGGTTTGTTCAGGAAAATACTAAAGACACTGCTGTTCAGATGACTGACATCATGAAGTTCCCCTCTGGATGGTAGCCTGGTTCTGCATACTTGTCTCTTTCTCGATGTATGTATGTTGCGCCCTTAAGCCTCTGAGTACCCAGGTGCGCATTATAAATATATTAAAGCATACAGCATACAGTTGAGTGATATTTGAGAGAGGACTGTACACCTACACGTTTACCTCCAATGTGTTGCTTGAAGGGTGTTAACATCTTATAGGGCAGGCAGAAACCACACAAACCCACTTTCGTTAATATTAGGAGAAAGTATCGGCAAGCCCACACTATGTTATTATGAAGGAAAATAAGAGATCGAAGTAAAACGAAAGGTAAGAAGGAAAAGAAAAAAATGGACAAAATCCAACCTTAATAATAACACAACATCATATTTCCTTTTCCACAAAACAAGTGGAGTACTCTTTCAAATATTTTCCTGTACTGAACGCCATTTAGGATTGGATGTAATCCATTCTTACCCCTAAATCAACTTTACAGATTAATCAAGAGTTTCCCTTGCCAGCCTGTCAGTGTCCAGAATAATTATATAATTCCCAGATCGCTCTCCAGTCCAATTCTCCCAGTCTCATTCGCTCATTCACGTCCTCAAAGATCTCCACAAGCAATTTCGCTATTGCTATTACAGGGCCTCATTAGAGGTTGTCTTAAGCCTAGACCAAAGATGAAATGTCAGTACCATGGAGGTTGAGTGAATAAAACCACCCAAAAGGCGGATTCTCTGTTTATTATAGGTGGGACATTCTAGTACAAGCTGAAACCGATTCAGTCTAGGCAAAGCCACATGCATGACAGCCTCGCAATTGTTTCGCTAATAGGTGTTTAGGTCCCAGAGCTTACAGGGTGAGAAAAGCGTTCAAGTGAAATTTAAAGTATAGATCTCTGTACCTTTTTGATGGGAATTTTTGTATGTAAGCTCGCCATCTAACCAAGGGAATGCGTAGATGTTGGTTAGTTCTATACAATTTTAGTCTATTTAGGTCTTCATAATCGGTATTCCTGTCCCACCGTGTTATCTTGTTCTTTACAACAAAGGCACTAGCTGTCTTTCCCACTTGTATCGTACTCAAATAATTCTCACAATTATGGTGGGAAAGGGATTTACGGTCCGGTCCATGCAGTAAACGTTCCTGCAAGTAAGACTCAACATAAAATCCTCCGCCTCTCTGATTTTAGTTAGAAATGATAAGGATCTTTTTATGTATTATGCCCACCACAAAGTGAGCCCCAATTCCAGCCTAATTGCACTGATGGGAGTTGATTTATGTAGACCTAGAACCACCTCCAGCTTTTTCCTTCCAATCTGTCGAGAAACCCAGTCATAGAAGGGTATCAGCTCACAGCCATATAGCATCATCACCATGATTTTTAGTTTATATAACTCAATTAGGGGCAATAATGAAAACTCACACAGCTTGCTTTTTAATACTTTCATCAGTGAGCTACAAGGAATGATTTTCAATTCCATTTTCTCCTTTTGTATGCAGAGATAGTTTCTGGACGATATCGGAAAGCCAAGATAGGTTATAGATGTTACTTGCTTCATCACTGTATGGTTTTCTTTCCATGTATGAGCGCTCTACGTTTTGTTTAGAAGGTCATAGAATAGGATTTGCGTGGATTAACATTAGCTGATTTTTCTCCAAAAAGGCCTGACCACTGTCTAAGAGCCTTTGTAAACCAGCCGGCGTGTAGTTAATAGAAGGTCATTGGCATAGGCAATAATATTCACCTTAAGATCAGCCTCCCCATTCTAGACTTTCATTCCACAAATCGGCCAGGTAAGGTTGAATATGGTGGGGGCAAGTACACAGCCCTTCCTTACCCCTTTCGTTACTGGTATGGAGTGTGACAGGTCCCCAAGAGGGCTAAGTCTAATCTTTACAGAATTATTTTTGTTGAGGACCTGGATAATTCAAAACAGGCTCTCACTTATGCCCCAACACCTTAATTTCTCCCATAGGGTTGGGGTATCCATGTTAACAAATGCTGCACTGACGTCCAGTACTGCCACACAAGAGTTTTGCCAAAGTTACCACCTATGACCGAAGTGCAGACAGATGGGGCCAGAGCACTCAAAGTCTCAACTCCCTTCCTAAAGGCAGTTTGAAGGGGGCTTAATATTTGTAATCCCCCAGCCCATTTAGAAGGGTCCTTTAGGACTAGTTTAGCTAAATATTTTGCTCCAGAGTCTATCAGCACAATAGGGGGATAGTTGGCCGGATTTGATCGGTCACAGCTGTTGAAGATTGGGACTATGTTTGCTAATTGTCAGGAATAAGGGCAATTCGCGCCGGAAGCAATGTGGGTGAATAGATTGAATAGAATGTCAGACCATAGGACTGAGTCCACTTAATAGAACTGGTTGGACACCCCATTGGTTCCACTGGCTCTAGAGTTTTTTTATATTGCTATATCAATATCTACCACTTCAAAGTCGAATTTCCAGATCTCTTGCTCTAACAGCTTATTGTACCCAGAGGTGGGGTGTGTCTTACCAGAGTTACATTTCTTAAAGTAATGCTCACACCACGATTCCTCTGAGACACAGCATGATTAGAGATTAGTTTAAATCAGAGGGGGGTCCTTAACTCGTAAAGCTGGAACTGCCAGCCTCCCGTTTAATATAATTACACTGTGCTAGGTGTGCAGATTTCCTCTCGGAGCAAACGTGTTTTTTATTTTTCACAGGACTTCTCCCATTCAAACATTTTACATACATACTGAAGAGTGAAAGATAAGACTAACTGGTACACTGCGTTAATGCACCGCTTTAATGAATAACCTGCCCCTCCCATATACTTTACTTAAATGCAGCTTTTCGACAATGATTGAACGGTCATCAAACGGGCACCAGTTTTAAAGAGTTTGAGGTGGTCTTAAATAACAGATTTTTCAAGTTTTCAGAGGGGCGTTCGAAATGTTTTGCATTAGCTAGTCACCAAAAACAGTTCCTTTATCAACTATGCTGGATCCTAGACTCATTAGCGCCCATGTAACATGTTAATCGCTCCTGAGCGCTAGAGCCAGAGAGAAACAGGACTGAAGAGGGGTGGTCGAATCCTAACCCCGCTCCCCCTCCCATAACACATATGGCCCGGAAGAAGAACAAAGACACCATGATCGCCCATACAATTTCAGACCGATTCCTAGCGTTCCTATGATAGACAAGTATGTTGAAAGTTACCCACTCAGCCAACTATACAGCCCAGGAGGAGTGCAACCAATACCCAGGGTGGACGAGGAGCCACAGGATGCAACTAAGGAGACCGCAATTGACTGACAGCCTTGACTAAAGCTCTAAGAAGCCATGCATGATGTCGTTAGAGACACCACGACGTAGCAGCATTAGACATGAAGCTCACGTGCCATTGTCACAGCGGGACACAAAACACGCACCCGAATACACAAATAACATATGCAGAATAGTTCTATAAGTTAGAGGACAGATACATATACATACTGCCTTTGAATATTATTATTTTGTCATTAGCTTAACCACAGTAATGCAGGAACTGCAAGAAGCAAGAGATCCTTAGCAAGCTTGCAGGCGCTTATGTGCAAATAGCCAATGGAATTGTAGGAGCACTTATCGGACCTGACAGAGCCAATATATATTACTAACGTATGGAGAACTATAGAATGACACAAATAAGGCTTAGGAAATTCTCAGTAGGCTACAAACATCTCGGTAAAAGCCGAGCTGATCTGAATTCAGACCGAACAGAAGAGCAACCGTGTGGGACAGGACCAGCTGCCAAGGCCACGAAGATACGAGTGACATTCCATTCTCTGAATGGCAGTAACACCAGCTGCAATAATACGAATAAATCCACATACATCGGAGTAATTCAGAGCTGCAGGAGTCTCTGCACGGTCTCTGAACATGTGACTCGGCAGCATGAAGGATGAACCGAAACCAACACTGGGAAAGAGGAACAGTCTCACGCCTCCAGACAGAAGCTTGTAACAAAGTCGTTACAACAAGAGACACGAGTTGCATGGTGAGAACGGGCACTCGCATTGATTTTGGTGTTGCACATATGCTACAATGCAGACACATAGTTGTTCTTATTGCCTTGAAGAGGTACACCTCGAGCTGAGAATCATTTCGGATCCCAGGCCTGGGGAGGTCAGCTCTAGCCAATCACAACTCAGGACCGTAGGAGTGGGTAGCAACGGGCAAGAACCAATGATCGGACCCTCACACTGAAACATTGTTTAGTAACAACCCTATTGGGATGGGCCAGGCCTGACACTGGACATGGGAAAGCAGGTAAACTAACACGTTTAGGGTCCGCTGTAGGTGGACTACCACTCAACACCCAATCCAGAAGGGTGATAGATTTTCTGGAGAGGGCCCAGGTTGTGCCATTTCCGTGACGCAAGAGTCTATCAAAACTGGCCTGCGAGCCAGAGCTCACTGAGATGTCCACGGATTCTTCTGTCCTTGTACTGATCCCTGTTGGTTTTGGCTGTTCTAAACCACAGTTTGAACTTGCTGTCTGTCGGGGCCTGCAGCCCTTTTGGGAGGGGAAGGAGTTGAGGCTGCCACGATATCTGGGTCCGCGAACTCCTAGTAGCCCTCAAACCTACTTGGGAGTTCATGCTCAACAGGATGTGTAGTTGCTGCCTGGAGTCACATTAACAGTCACCAAAGGTCTGTGGGGCACCATGGAGTGTAGTGCTTACCAGCAGCACGCTTCCATGGAGGGGGAGTGCATCGCTCACCCCCATGGCATGCATCAAAGCAAACAGGCAGAACGTGCATACAAAAAAACCTGCCCACTTTGACTTGTAATGTATATCCACACAAATTCGACCAATGTGTAAACAGAGGGGACTTGAATAAAAACTTCAAATCGGCAAATAGAAAATCCTTAGAAAGAGTGTTGCTTTAGACTGGCAGGATGTTCATAGTTAGTAGATTCTACCATGTGAAGAGATCGCCCGAGGTGCACATTTCTACGGATACGAACCCACGGGAAGAGAAAAACCTGGATACATAAGTCAAAGAGTGGACCACAGGGAAGAGTGGGGTCAGGCAGGAGGATGTGTCATGTGCGCATACATACAGTCGACCACAGAGGGATAGTGGGGTTGAGAGGCAGGGTGCACATGCCTACAGAATCAAAGATTGAGTGAATCTGGATGGGGCACATGCACGAAAACATCAGCCAATGTGATATTATTGAAGAGAATAACATTCAAACAGATGTGAGATTTTCCAGAACATACATCAGTTTTGCAAACATTTTATTTATTTAATTGTTTTATAACACGCTTAATTCCAGAGTTTGGTTTATAAGCACGGATCCGGGATTCAAACCTCTATTGCTCTGCATGGTCTTGCTTCCAAGACCAGCACATTGCCCCGGTGCTATCCGCCGTTCACTATATAACCGTTGCACTTAAAACGAAGGAAGGCCGAGGGTGTACAGTTACAGGCAAGTCGTAAAATGCCTAAGTGTAACGTAATCTTCAGAGGAGGACTAAAACCCATTTCCTTTACTACAGATTCAATCAGAGACTGGGGTTGAGGGGTAAAAATGTATCTTCACTACAGATTAACTAAGAGCACTTCATTAGTGCAAATTCCCATGTTTTGTCTGTTCGAAAAGGTCTGCGATTTGTTGGGGTGCAAATATCTGGGATGGCTGGGGTGTAAATCTGAGGATAGCTCCACAGGAGGCCCAGGGAGGTAGAGAAGTGAGTGCCCCAGGAGTCCGCTGCCAACGATGAGCAACAGGCTGCACCCTGCTCCTTCAGAAGCAGGGTGGGCAGCTCCCATGGAAAAAGGCACCAGGAAAAGTTGGGTTTACAAAGAAACCCCCAGTGGATTTCTTATCTAATCCCTCCTTTCCAATGAATAGTTCTCTATGCAAGACACCTGAAGCATGAAACCAACCACCCCCCGAAAAGAAAGAGTGAACTCACTGTCTGTCCCAGCACTAGAGCTATCCTTAAGGCCAGAATTATCCCGAAGAGGAGGGGGTCTGCGGGCAAGGCAAAGGTTCTTTCCGGGAATGAGAGCTCAGTCTCACAGCGAACCTGCTGGAAACAGGGATTTTTTTCTGCGGACAGTCCCTTCACTGGACCATGATCTTGGGCTGCAGGGAGGGGAGGGGCCTCCTGGTTCGGGGAGCTGCCACGTCTGCAGCTCCAGCTCCCAATGGCTGAAAGAGGGAGCAGCTTCCTTGCTGCCTCTCTCTCCCACACAAGCCCACTCTGTCACTGCAGCCTGTGCCTCTCCTAGGCTGGTGTCAGGTGCCAGTCCTGCACAGACTTGAGATAAGGTCATGACCTCGCCGCTCGAGAGAACACTGCAGACACAGTGGCGCCCACGCCCAGGCAGGCATAATGGAGCTTGCAGTTTTAAAAAAAAAATAGTGTTGTTTTCACAAACTATTTTTAAATAAGTGCAAGTTCCAAGTACTGTGGTTGAAAACAGATGCCAGAGGTCGCAGGGGACGACGCCAGGAGTCGCTGTTGCGACCCACAAATGATGTCCCTGTTAACGAGGGGGGTGTAGGGTCACTACCTATGTGCAGAGAAACCATGCAGCTCTGGCTTTGGGCACTAAGAGAGGGAATCTCTCGACTGGCAGTTCACCTAGACGGAGAGGAAAAGTTCTCTGCCTGTTCGGAGTGTCCGCTGCTATATCTCCCACAAGTGGGAGTTGACGGAGGAAGACCTTACAGAGATTTTCACCCTTTGGGGAACACCTCAGGTGGATCTGTTTGCATACTGTGTCAACAGGAAGTAAAACCTATTCTGCTCCAGGTTTTTTACTCAGAGAGGAGCTCTAGGAGATGCGTTCGTAGTGGACTGGGAATTTACATTTCTGTACAATTAACCACCAGTCCCCGTGATTCCTCATGTCATTGGGAGGGTGAGGAAGTTCTGGAAAGCCATGAATCGATTGCTCTGGTTTGGGCCATGCAAACTCAGTACCCAGAACTTCTAGAGATGGCCATCTGCCCTTCAATACTCTCCCAAGAAGGTGGTCTCCTTCATCCAGAAATCAGTATGCTGAACCTTCATGCATGGTTTCTGAGAGGATAAGATACAAAGATTGGGACCTTCCAGAAGATTTAATGGAGGTGTTGCTCCAGGCCAGAAAGCCAGCAGCAACAACATCTCTGTACCACTGCCCTTAGAATACATTTTGTAACTGTCACAGAGATAAGAGTATTGATCCTTTTACCTGCAAAACATCTGTTATTTGGCTGCACTTTCCATTATTAAGCATTCGCCGGATGAGGGTTCCTATTTCAAGGCCCCTATAGTAATTCAGTTCTTAAAAGGGATTAATGAACATCTTTCCCCCAGTTCCATTTATTGTACCAGTTTCGGACTAGAATTTTGTTTTTAGGTAGCTAATGGGGGCACGCGGAGCCCTTACATTCTTGTCCACGCAGAATGTTAACCCGTAAGACTATTTTTATGACAGCGATTACATCAGCCTGCTGTCAGTGACCTACAAGCCCTTCCTTGTAAACCACCCTTTACTTCCCTTTTTAAGGATAAGGTGTTTTTGGGGTATGTCCTTTCTTACCAAAGGTGGTGTAGGAGTTCCATTTAGCTCAAAAGATTGTGTTGCCTGCTTTTTACCCACCTCTTCATCTCTCTAAGGAGGAGGAAAGATTACATCGCTTAGCCTTGTACTTCTATGCTATTCTGGTCACAATTTGGGACAAGCAATCACCAAACAAACCATCTCTCGCTGGATAGTTTTATGCATTTCGAAATGCTATACATTGGCTGGCAAAGATGTGCCCAATAGTTTAAGAGTGCATTACACACAAGGAGTGGCTACTTCTTCAGCTCTTCAGAGAGGGGTGCCCATATAAGACATTTGTAGTGTGGCAACTTGGTCATCTTTGCACACTTTCAGCAAATACTAGTGCTTGGATTCTATGGAGGGTCAGGAGGCACAATTTGGCAAGGCTGTACTTCACAGCATTAATCAGCAATACATTCTCTGTTCCCACCTGCTGCTTTGGGAGTCTATCAAAGATGAGGAATACGTGGGAGGACACAATCCATTCAAAGAACAAATTACTTACCCTTGGTGTTCCTTCAACGTATTCCTCATTGCCCTCCCATCCTTCCCCTTGCAGAGAATTTCTGTAGTTTTACACCTTCCTCTCTTTCAACATCTGGGTCATTCCTTTATGACCGCTGAGCATAGGGATGAAAAAAACTAGAACTGAGTCAATGAGCGCCACATGACCTACTAATAACAGCGTTGATGTCACAGCCGAGGACAGGATGGAGGCTGTCAAGAGTCACGATTCGATGACGCATGATACTATGAAAAAAATGTCTAAAGCTGCAAGCAGGCCTATGACTATATCAAAGATGAGGAATACGTGGGATGAACATCCAGACAAAAGAACATTACCAGGGGTAATTTGTTCTGAACTTTCCCAACCTCCTCCAGTAACTCTCCCCTCTCCTCCAACAAATCGTCCAAATCCTCTTCCTAATCTTTCCCAAACACTCTCCAAGAACATCACCCACAAAAGCTCCTCACCCTTCCTCATTCTACATTCTCAATGCATCTTCTCTGCCTGCTTGACAAGTCTCTCCAAGCACTGCCCTTACTCTGCTACATAAACCCACACATTGATTGGAGCTGTGGATCATTTTATTGCATCCTATCCCCTCCCCTGGGGAAGCGCTTAGGCGGATGGATTGCACGTGGATAATGTGGGGACACCTAGGCAATGGCCGACTACTGTCTGGGCACTCCCCTTGGGCTATGCCTAGTTAAACATGCTATAGGATAAGGGGGGGTCTGCCAGCTTGCATATGAATGGACTGGCCTGTCATGGTCTATTTGGCTGCAGCCCGCAGCTTTGTTGAGTAATTTGGTTTATAAAGGTGCAACTTTGGGGCGATTAACCCTTTCCTTGGAGTGTTGTAAAAGAAGCTCAGACTTTCCACAACTTCTAGAAGGTTTGACATTTTCAGGGTATGCATATCCTGCAGGGTTTGAAAATGTTGGGAGGACTACAGAACAGACAACGGGTCCACGGATGTGGCAAGATTTGAAAACACCTGCGGAAGCCAGAGAAAAAACTCTGCTGCTTCTACAACAGTTCCAGGTTTGCCGAGTATTATTCTGGATGTAAAATGACCTGTCCATATCCCCTGTGGAGAGGGGCTTGCACTCTATATGTGTTAGTGAGGTCTGCTAAAGCATCCTGGTTACAGGAAAGCGTAGCGTGTATAGCTGTGAAGATTGGATAACGGAATGATTGTGGAAGATGTTTGGGATACAAACTAATTGGGGAGAAGCCCTCTTTCAACAGTCCATTGCTAAGCTGGTGGGCCGCATTGCAGTGCCTCCTCTGAAGCTGCCATCATGAAGGATAGGGAGGGAACCAACCTCTAAGGTGATCTCACTGTAACACCCAATGCCAGGTAGGGAAACTCATCATAATACCTTCTTCACCCCCTGGCACCACCCTCCTTCATACAACTTTCATGTTCTGCTTCTTTCACACTCTGAAAACATGTGCCCTTCTGGGCACCAACCACCTTACCTCTACTGTTCTATTCTATGGCCACCACTCACTCACTTCTTACTACCTGCTCCAAGCTCTGTAGGGTGTCCGCTTCAGCCTTCACTGTTGCCCAGCCTCCTGGACCTTTCCATCAGCCTCCTGTGTCTTGCGCTAATGCCAGAGTCATGCAGCGTCCTTTGCCGCCTTCTCCAAACAGTTTCCTGCGAGTGCCACACTTCTGTGTCTAACTCTGAAGTTCCCTCTCCCCTAAAACGCCTTCTCCTCATACCCTCTTCAACTGAGTGAGCCCTGGAGCTTATATAGGTCTGCGCTGCCTCCTCTTTGGTCTGACCTCCATTTAAAGGTTTACACCTGTAGTTTGAGATTGGGGCAGGACTGTGGCTAGGGTCTGCACTACCTATAGTACTGAGCATCTGCCGGCCGCCTCACAAAAAGTCCTCAGATCCAGCAAAGGGAATTCTTCACGGTCACCTCACCATCGCTGCTGCTTGGTTGAACTAAATTTATCTCAGCAACTCTTAAAAAAAGCGACTTCTTAATGTTTCCCTGCTCTCATCTGGAACAAAAAGTTGCACCGCTCTCTTGATCCAGTTCGATGACTACACAACTGGCATACCCTGCTTCTGCATCCTTGAGATGATTGCTGCTTAACAAGGCAGTCATTCCGGCAGCTTTAAGAACAAACTTTAAACCATGTAAAACCTCTTCACAGCATCCACAGAACCCCAGACACATTCCATCACCAACAGTTCAACTTCATATTTTCATTCATATATGTTCAGACAGGCAGAAAATTAGACCAATTACACAATGGCATTATGGGTACCTGTACACGCAGGAGAGGGCTAGGGTGACAGGAACGCCCTGTGTCGACGATCATCTTTACTTTGGAAGAAGACAACTGTAATATCCTGAACCACTAGATGGTGGAATATGCATAGCAAGTGCATCGCAACAGATTCACAAACCCCAGAAATATATAGCACTTGATGGGTTAAAGGAACTCTCCAGGCACTGGTGTTGGCTGGAGTTTTACTCCCCACCTGCATGTCTGGGCACCAGCTCTGGATCAGTAGGGGAGCAGAAGGCGAGGGATGTAGTGAACTGCCAGAGTTGTCTGCAGATCCCAGTGCTAGAATTTAAGTAAGCAAATTCATGAAACAGGAGGGGAATATCAGGTTTTGCATCGACAGACTACACATAATCAAAGAATGTAAGGCTAAGTGGACAGTGCAGCATATTCAGTGCCATTTTACAAATCACAGACCATATCTAGCTTGCAGCCTTGAAGAACTGAGAGCTGTTGTAATCTAGTGCCTAGATTTAGGTTAGTGTTTAGTATGCTATCTGCTATGTGAGCTGTGTCTCTGTGTGAGTGATCAGTGGAGCTTGGAGTGTTCATGTGAGGCCTAGAATGGAGTGAGTGTGAGGGTTCCAGAAAGGACGGTTAGGGACTAGCAGGGAGAGAGCCAAGGAAAGCAGAAGCCCAGCACCTTATCTCCTGTCTCACCTTTCCTACTATACTGTAACAATAAAGACTTACCTTTTGATAACCGTGGCTCTGGAGTGGTTCCTAAGTATCCTGCTTGAGTTATTAACCACTCCCAAGATACATCAGCTGTCTTGCCTGTGCCTCATACTTCACAGTCTCAATCACATCAATTGCAAAAAACAGACAGAAGTGTGTGTTGGAAAAGATGGTAGAGTAGCAATTTTCAATGTGAAAGAAGCTCCATTAATTAACACTTTGATTGTGTTTAGCTCCCAACACAAGGCCATTTTTAGAAGTCTCCTAATGTCAATCAAATCATTATCATGTTGTTCGTATCTCAGGCTTCCCTCCCTCTACATGGCTCAGTTCCTGTGTGGATTCGGATGAGCCCTATTAGACATCCAGGTCTTGCAATTGTCTCCACAAAGCTTCCAAGGACTTCTTCCAGGTCTCTTGATCGGGCTAATGCCAGCTATGGAAAAAAGCACAAACATATGAGAACACCAAAAATCAACCACATCGAACAGAACAAGCAGCAGGATAGCAAGTCTTTACATCTGTGGAATAAAAATGGTTTTGGGTCGACAATGTTTTTTTTTCACACTACGCAGAATTCTCCCCACAAATTCCCAGACTGCAATTCGTTCGTATAATCATACCGGTCCTAAGATTGCTGGGAATGATGGCCTACTTAGCAAGCAGAAAAAACAAAATTGATTCCAGTGATGCTTATTCCACCAATATAGAACCGACAGCAACACTTCAAGCTTTCATTAGAGGTACTGGCGGGTTAGCAGAGTAGCACGCAAGTGACAGAAGGATTTTGTGGATCATGGGACCAATCATCATCCTTCTCAAATGCAACTCGGAATTCGTATGTACCTATTATACAGCAATAACAACACACCTCCTTAAATTACGTTCTTGTTCAGCAACAATCCTATTCCCATCGACTCGATATTGCAGTAAAGATGCAGTACAATGAAAAACCTCACAGTAGAAAAATTCAGACTGGTGAAACCACATAGTAGCAAAACTCAAAAGTGACGAAAGTGCACATAGGCAGCATTCAGAGAGGCAAAAGTCAAAGGCAACAGAAATCAAAATGATTCAAACCTCACACTAGCAAAATTCAATGTGGTGAAACCCAACAGTGGCACAGTTCAAAATGCCAACATTCAAAGCAACAGTACTCAAAATGGTGCAAACATCCCAGAAAAATGAAAGTGGCAGAATTTAAGCTGCTCAAGTTCCTAGTGGTGAGACTTCACCGAAGCAGGATTCATAACAGAGTTAAACGTGGTGTCAAATGATAGATGCAAACTTTTTGTGAGTAAATTGCATCATCCCTTACCTTGTTTTCAGTGGTCCTTTGGGTTGGCAGTGTGATGTGGTGCCGGGCTGGGCTTGGGGTTGCTTACTGATTTAGTCATTAAGCATTGCAGCACTTACTCAATACTAAAAATCCAATTTACTAATGAAAAGAGTATACCTTTGCGAATCAAACAATGTCAGCCCAGCGATGATCACGTTACTTGCATGAGATGCACTGCAAAATATTGTAAAAACAAAAGTAAAATGTGAACTTCTTGATATTTTACATTAGGAAACCTACCTGCAAACAGGAATGCCCTAATCCTACATGTCTACACTCGTCCTGATGAAAATTAACTTGAAATGTGTGGGTACATCTACCTTGTTGAAAAAGAGATAAGCAAAACAGACATTCCTAGGGGAATTTGGATGCAAAGTTTATTTTTATTTGCAAGCAGGCTGCCTAGAGATTTAGGCTGGGGAATTACAACCATGGAAAAGCAAAAAACCCCTATCTTTATGAAGAAATATACCCATGTGTATCCAACCTTGAGTTGCACAGAAGCGCAAAGATTCCTTATGCAGAAAGCCCTCCAAATTGCAGCCTATCGCCAAAGAAGAACAAGTTACTTCTTACCTTGTAACGTTCTTTCGATGGGATGTTCCTCCGACGTATTCCTTATCTTAGATATCTCTTTCCAGCTTTGCTGGCCTCGGAAATTTTTTCTCTCTAGAGGGTGCTGCGCGTCGACGTCCGCCGAGTCGATGTCCCTCGACAGCCGCTGTATCGACGTCGACGTCATCCTGCCTATAAAGGCCGCGCGCAGCATCCGTTGCTCAGTTCCGTTTTGTAGCCCACAATAATTCTTTCTGGGCTAGACTAATCACCCTGAAGGAGCGTAAGATGCAACAACAAGGGAAGTAGTACTGCGGGGATGGATGGGAGGGTCGATAAGGAATACGTCAGAGGAACATCCCATCGAAAGAAAGTTACAAGGTAAGAAGTAACTTGTTCTTCGAAGGGATTGTGTCCTCCGACGAATTCCTCATCTTAGATAGGCTCCCATAGCAGTATTCTGTTATTGGAGGTGGGAGTACTGACTTCATGCTTCCTCTTATTGATGAATAGAGTGCAATACTGCTCTTCCAAACCTAGTTTCCTGACTGGAGGAGGAATCCAAGTTGTAAAACCGTGTAAAGGTATGGACGGACGACCATGTGGCAGCCGCACATATGTCTCTAACCGGCACTCCTCTTTTGAGGACCGATGAAGCTGCGATACCTCTGGTCGAATGAGCCCTAAAATTTTGAGGGGGCTCTTTTCCTGCCAGTTTAGAACATTCCAAAATGGCTAAAATGATCCATCTGGAAATGGTCTGCTTAGTTATCGGTAGCCCCAGCTTGTGACCTGCGTAGCCTACAAACAGCTGGTCTGCTTGTCTTCTCCTAGCCAGTCTACTAATGTAAAAACTTAAAGCCCTTCTTGGGTCCAGCCTGTGTAACCTCTCTTCCTCTTTCCCCGGATGGGGAGGAGGATAGAAAGATGGAAGGGTAATCTTCTGTGTGATATGAAATTCAGAAACCACCTTTGGGAGGAAATTAGGCTTCACTTGCAGAACAACTTTGTCTTTGTGAAAGATTGTATAAGGGGGTTTACAAGAAAGAGCGTGTAACTCGCTCACCCTTCTAGCAGATGTAAGTGCTACTAATAAAACAGTCTTAAGGGTAAGAAATCTTAACGAACAAGAGTGGAGTGGTTCGAAAGGTGTGCCCATCAGGAAAGTTAGGACTAAATTTAAATACCATAGGGGAACCTGGAATGGTCTTGGGGGATAGACGTTAGTTAACCCCTTTAGAAACTGTATTACCAAGGGTAACTTGAAATAGGATGGTTCTTCCGCAGTGCGCTTAAAGATGGATAGCGCTGCGAGATAGCCCTTGATGGTGCCAACTTGAAGGCCTGAATTAGCTAAATAAAGTAGGAAGGACAAAACCATTGGTGTACCACATGAAAAGGGATAGATATTCTTTTCCCTACACCAGCTGCAAAATCTGTTCCAACGGCAGCGGTATAAAGATTTTGTTGCTGGCCTTCTTGCCGAAAGCAACTCCCCCATAACGTCATCAGGGAGGTCCCAATCCTTGTACCTCAGCCTTTCAGAAGCCAAGCATGAAGGTTGAGGGTTTTGATGTCTGGATGGAGAACCTGACCTCCCTTCTGTGAGAGCAGATTCTCTCTGAGTGGAAGACGAATTGGAGGGCAGATGGACAAGTCTAGATGGTCCGGGTACCACGTTCTCCTGGCCCAATCCGGGGCAATTAGGATCATGGTTTTCCGGAATCTTCTCAACCTCCTGATCATTTGAGGAATGACAGGGACCGGTGGAAACGCGTACAGGAGTGGAAACTCCCAGTCCACTATGAACGCGTCTCCCAGAGCTCCTCTCGGGGGAAATTCCCTTTAACAGAACAGATCGCACTTCCTGTTGACACTGGTGGCGAACAGATCCACCTGAGGGGTTCCCCAAAGGGCGAAGATCTCTTGAAGGACTTCCTGAGCTAGTTCCCACTCGTGGGAGACTGTGCTCTGCCTGCTCAGAGCGTCCGCTGTCAAGTTCTTCTCTCCGGCTAGGTGAACTGCCGATAGAGAGATTCCTTCTTGGATTGCCCAAAACCAGAGCTGCATCGCCTCTCTGCACAGAGGTAGTGATCCTACGCCTCCTCTTTTGTTGAGGTAATGCATGGCCACTGTGTTGTCCATCATTATCAGGACATTCTTTCCTTGTACAGATGGCAGAAAAGCCTTAAGCGCAAGTCTGATGGCCCTCAGCTCTAACAGGTTGATATGTAGTCTGGACTCTGATGGAGACCAACGACCGCTGATGGTCAAGTCGTTGGCGTGTGCTCCCCACCCCGTGAGTGAGGCATCCGTGACTACTGTTATCTCCGGCCAGGGTTGCCAAAACTGCTCTCCTTTCAGAATGTTCTCCTGGCAGGCCCACCACTGAAGGTCTTGAGCCACCCTGTCGGGAACCTGAAGAAGATCTGTCATTCTCCCTGAGAATTGTGACCACTGAGTTCTCAGTGCCCACTGGAGAGATCTCATTCTCAGGCGAGCCTCTGGCACTAGGAAAATGCAGGATGCCATGAGGCCTAGCAACCTCAAAAAGTCGAAGGCTGGGAGACGTTGGGCATTTTGAAACTTGGTGACCATCTGTAGAATATCTTGAGCCCTCACCTCTGGTGGCGAGGCTTTTCCCAGGGAAGTGTCCAGGATCGCTCTGATAAACTGGAGTCTCTGCGATGGTATCATTTGTGACTTCTTTAAATTGAGGGAGAAGCCCAGTCTGTGAAGGGAGCGGCAAACATGATCTAGCTGGATCTGAGCTTGTCCCGAAGATACAGCTCTGATCAACCAATCGTCCAGGTAGGGGTAGACGTGAATCCCTTCCCTCCTTAGACTTGCAGCCACTACCGACATTAACTTGGTGAAGACCCTCGGGGCGGAGGTCAGCCCAAATGGCAGCACTCGAAATTGAAAATGAGAGTTGCCAATTGCGAACCTCAGGTATTTCCTGTGTTTGAGATGGATTGGCACATGGAAATAAGCGTCCTGAAGGTCCAGAGATACCAACCAGTCCTGGAACTGAAGGGCCTGAAGGATCTGAGAGAGTTACCATCTTGAATTTGTCTTTCCTGAGGAATTTGTTCAATTCTCGCAAGTCCAAGATGGGTCTCAGTCCTCCGTCTTTCTTTGGTATGAGAAAGTAAGGGGAGTACCAGCCCTTGTTCCTCTCCGCTACAGGTACCGGTTCTATGGCACCTTTCTCTAGCAGGTATAAAATTTCCTGCAAGAGGAGCGGATCTGGAGCTTTTTGAGAGCTGATCCCCGGTGGATGACTGAGGTATGCTTAGGAGAGGCAGGCAGTAACCTTGTGCAACTGTCTCCAATGCCCAAGCATCTGACGTGATAGCCTGCCATTCCGCCAGATGTTGAGTTAACCTGCCTCCTACAGGTGTCTTGTGAGGGAAGTCCTCAGAGTGGTCTTGGGGCGGCTGATGCAGATGCCGATGGTAAAGAGGTACCTGCCGTTGCTGCGGCTTTTGAATATCTACCCCGTCCACCTCGGGTAGTTCTTTGTCCCCTTTGAGCCGGTCGTCCTCTACCTCTTCCGAATGCGGAGTAGAAGCGAAAGGACTTGCCTCTCGCAGAGGTTCCTGTGGGACGAAAAGGTGTCTGACGGATTGCAGCGCCTAGGGATTTTGCTGCTGCCTTTGATGTTTGCAGTTTTTCTAAACTGTCATCCGCCTTTTTCCCAAACAAAGAAGAGCCATCAAATGGCATGTTCAAGAGCCTGGCTTGCACATCTGGGGCAAAACCAGACTTTCTCAACCAAGCAAATCTCCTGGTTGTTGTACTTGCCGCCATTGCTCTGCTGATACTGTCAGCCAAATCAATGCCCATCTGGAAGGATTCGCACATAGCGTCTTTACCGTCCTTTATGATATTTAGGAACGCCTCCCTTTCTTCTCCCTCCGGGATGCAGTCAGCCGCTGTAGAAGCACACTCCCAAAGTGTATGGCTGTATCTAGCAAGGGTGCAAGTACCATTAATAGATTTTAACGCCATGCTACATGCTGAAAAGACTTTCTTAGCACTAGCATCGTATTTTTTATCGTCCCTGTCCTGTGGGACGGTAGGGTAAGCAGTCTTGATGTCAGTAGAAGATGCTGCCTGTACCACCAGACTTTCTTGGGATGGGTGTTTGGACAAAAACTCTGGGTCTGCAGAAGATACCCTGTATTTAGTAGACAGTTTTTTATTTACTGCCGGGACGACATCTGGGGTTTCCCAGTTCGTCATGATTTTTCTTTGAAGAGCTTTATGAAAAGGTACTACAGGATCCTCCTGTGGACCTTTATCAAGAATATCTGTGAGGTCATCCTGTTGGAAAGCCTGTGAAGGTGGTGACGACCCCATAAATTCTGTGATCCTGGCCATTAAGGCTCTATAAGGGGTTTCAGCATGCTCCCCCGGGTCTGGCCTAGCGAACTCCACCTCTGGGGAAGTGTCTAAACCACTTGCCTCATGTAAGGAATCATGGAGTTCCTTTAATCTGCGTTCCTCTGAGGTTAACTCCTCTTGAACTGGGGTTGCAGGTCCCTGCAACTCAAATGTCTCTTCTTGGTCGGACAGTTCTCCCTCTTCCATAATTGAGGACATTGTTCTCAATTGGTCTGAACTCACAAAGGGTGTGAAACCCATCTCCAAGGCAGAGGGTGCCAAACTTGTTGTAATCGGCCTCGAAAACGTCAATGTCGTCGACGCCGACGTCAAAGGCTTCGAACGTGGCGTCGAAAACAAAGGTGGAGGCCTCGAGGTCCTCGATAGAATCGAAATTCTGCTTGAGGATGTCGACAATCTCAACGACATCGTCATCGAAGACCTGGGAAGAGCCACTGGGTGCGCCGCAACCGTGACTTTCCTTGGCGTCGACGCCGGTGTTGAGGATGGCGTCGAGTCGACAGACCAGTGTGTCGAAGGTCCCTTCGACAACGGCGTCGAAGACACCGACCTCAGCGTCGACGGAACCTTCGAAGAAGGATTCAAGGTCTTTGCTTTACTCGAGGGTTCGTGACGCGCTCGAGAAGCTTCCTTCGCCGGGTGCTGCGACTCCCAGCGTTTTGGACCTTCAGGTCTTTCGACCAGAGCATCGCTCTCGGCAGTCTTCGAGGGGGTCGAGGCCGCTTTCTCGAAGACGCTCATCATATTTTTTCGGAATTCCTCCCATTCAGCCCGGGAACTATGTTTCGTGGGGTAAGGGATTCTCTCAGGTGAAACAGAGGAAGAGGAGGACGAAGAAGGGGATCTTCGGCGTCTCCTTTTCGAGTGCTTCGATCTCGAGGAGTGATGGGACCCGCTTCGAGACCTGGAGCGCGAATGGTGACGAGGAGACAAATGTCGCGACTTCGTCGAGGAAGAAGAAGCTTTAGAAGTCTTACCTTTTTCCAGCTTCCCCCTACACTCCTTCAGGGCCTTAGCTGTCATGGACATACAGTACTCGCACTCCGAACAATGGTGTTCAGCTCCCAAACACCACAGACGGACCCTGTGAGGGTCCGTCAGCGACATCTTTTTTCCACAGTCTCGACATTTTTTAAAGCCAGACCGAGGGGTCGTCAGTTCAGACGAGGAAGCCATCGAGTATGGATCGAATATCTCGAGGAAAATGGAATAATTCTCTACGAAACTGAGCAACGATATTCCGAGGCACTGAGTAAGCGCGGAAAAACGGAACTGAGCAACGGACGCTGCACGCGGCCTTTATAGGCAGGATGACGTTGACGTCGATACGGCGGCTGTCGAGGGACATCGACTCGGCAGACGTCGACGCGCAGCGCCCTCTAGAGAGAAAACATTTCTGAGGCCAGCAAAGCTGGAAAGAGATATCTAAAATAGGGAATACGTCGGAGGACACAATCCCTTCGAAAGCAGATTTCTTGACATTTGACAAGGGGGAACAACTGAAACCTGCCAGCAAATCAAACGTTCTGTAATTTAAATGCCTCCAAAAATGTCTTGTTAATATGATATGATGGGTTATTTTTAACGCGCTTAATAATCAGAGGCTTCTAAGCATTGTAAAACCAAATATTATGTTTGCCTGTTATGTTATCATTAGTAATTCATTTTATTCCTATTAGTGACATTAGTTATCCATTATCCATATTATTCTGCCACTTTGACTATGCATTTGCTAGAGAAATAGGCTTGTTATATGAAGAGACAAGTTTAGACATTATGTTATGTATGCAATTAGACACGCATGAATGTGCACTTTGAAGTATGCATTGAGCACATTATGTAGCGCTTTGACTATGCATTTGCTAGAGAAATAGGCTTGTTATATAAAGAGACATGTTTAGACATTATGGTGTTATGTATGCAATTAGACACGCAGGAATGTGCACTTAGAAGTATGCATTGAGCACATTATGTAGCGCTTGGGTTTGAGAGAATGCGCTAAACGCTAGAATGAATGAATGCATGCATGAGGCCTGTGCCATTCTGAAGCCCATTCATTGAGAGACAGAAGCACCTCCACTTTGTACGCAGAAGAATTGTTATGGCAGACTATGAAATCGAGGAATGTGTAAACAAAGTCTTGGCAGAAGGTCGTAACTCTTGGCCTAGCAGAAGAAATGAGGCGGGTTGGCTTTATCAGCATCCCTGGCTTGCTCCCAGACAGACAAAGGTGGGAGGCATTTGAATGGAGTGAGTGCTCTTGCACAGGGAGTGAGGGATTTTCGGTGGAGAGAGAAAGGAATTTTTAGCTTGCAAAGAGCTGAAAATGGAGGGCTGTGTAACGCTCACCTGGTTCCCACAGAGGCGCGGCATCGAAGGCGCAGAACTCTGAAGATGGACAGGAAGGGCCCCTCTATTCTGTCTTCCCTGGCTCGTTGGATACCCTCCTGTGCGTGAAAAGGGAGTATTACCAACTGTGGAACAATGCTCAAGCCTCCCACTTCCTTCCAACCCTCCACGATACCTCCTCCACGATTCCCCGTGAAGCCTCACCTTAGGGTTTGGAAGGATGAGCTCTCCATCCTGCTTCTGATGCAGGGGCGCGTTGAAACCCAGTTACTTCACTGGATTGAGGATTGATGGGAGTTCAGGTAAGCTTGACTGTTCAGGTAAGGCGCTGTAAAAGTTCTGTTCAAAAGTTCAAGCTTAATAATAATGTTCGTTGTCTAATTGCAGCAAGCGCTAATGCTTATGTCTTTTTCCCCTTAGGAGCCGGGTTTCAGAGTGCCGGAGATATGGCGCCGACCCGAAGTGAAACAGTTCTGGATGAGCGCTCAGGTAATGTCTTTGCATTCGCTCATTCAATGTCTTTGTCTTTTTTCCCCATAGGGGCCGGGGTCCGGAGATGCCAGGAAGCGGCAGGACCCGAAATGCAGTGGGAATAATCCAACAGGTAAGACTTAAAAGGAAACTGAGCTTTCCTTATTCCTTTTCTCCCTCTCACCTTTGTTCTTGTCTTTTTTCCTCTAGGCGCCGGGGCGTAGCTGAATCCGGAAGATCGCTGCTGAAGATGGAAGCGCCTTGCCAAGGTGAGTAAAATGCAGCGCTGCAGCGATCGAAACGAAATGCCTTTAAAATGATGTCTTCCTTTTCAGGGCCGTTGGAGAAATGACTCCGGGATGCAGATTTAGCAGGTAAGGGCTTTTCTTCTCCTATTCTCTTCCTTTCTCCCCTTGCAGGTGTCCCAGGGTGCTGGCAGGCGTGGCTGAAGTCAGGATTCAGGAGCTGACACGGTGAGCGTCCAGCTGCTAGGTGCAGAACAACGCGAAGCACGTGTGGCTGTTCGGGTGGGGTTTAAATAGCCTTGGAAGAAGTTCCTGGTATGTATCCTTCCACCAATCAGGTATGTATCCTTCCCCGACCACACCCGGGTGGTGAAGTAGTCCTACAGGTAAAGTAGTCCCATTCAGGCCTCAAGAGGGCCTGGATGAAGCAGCAAGGTCTGCATCAGGTAAGTGTGCACCCAAGCACTTAAACACATATCCTCTTCAATGAGCCTGGTGCCTAAGGCACCAGGACTGGGGTCCGCTATGAGCCTGGCGCCTAAGGCGCCAGGACTGAGTCCAAAGAGCCCCGACTTGGGCCCGCTGAGACTTCCCTGGGGAAAATGATGTCTGCCTCTGGGGTTGCTGGGCCAGGCCTGGCTCCTTAGAGGTAGGCATCATGACAGTACCCCCCCTCAAGGCCCCTCCCAAGGTCTTTTCCTCCGGGGGTTTTGGTTTGTGCGGGAATCTTCGATGGAATCTTTGAATTAATCGTGGTGCGTGAACATAGTTACTGGGTTCCCAAGATCTTTCCTGAGGTCCATATCCTTTCCAATCAACAAGATAGAAGAGTTTCGACTTAACTATCTTGGAATCTAAAATGTCTTTCACTTCGAATTCTAATTCTCCATCAATTTGGACAGGGCCTGGGGGCTCAGACAGTCTGGTTCCAGGTTGTACTGGTTTTAGAAGAGATGCGTGAAAAACGGGATGAATCCGCATGTTGGATGGTAAATCGAGTTTAAAGGCCACTGGGTTGATAATAGCTTTGATGGGGTAAGGCCCAATGAATCTGGGATTAAATGTTCGCTGACCCTTGAGGGGTAGATGTTTAGTTGCTAGCCATACCTGATCTCCTACTTGGTAAGGAGGAGTTTTACTTCGGTGCAAATCAGCGTTTTCTTTATACTTTTTCTTGGCTTGCTGTAAGTGGGTTGTAGCTTCTTTGAAGGCTTGGGTTATTGTGGAATGTAGGTGATTTACTGCAGGCATCTCCAGGGTCAGAGGTGGATCTAGGTCAGAGGTCCGAGGATGGTGACCATACAGGGTATAAAAAGGGGTCTGTCCGGTTCCAGAATGCACTGAATTGTTGTATGCATATTCTGCAATCCAAAGGATGTCTTTCCAATTTAACTCGGATTGGTGTAACATGCACCGCAGATATTGCTCGAGAGTCTGATTGGTTCTCTCTGTTTGGCCGTCGGTCTGGGGGTGGTGGCTGGTGGATAACCGCATGTCTATTTGTGCTAGTTGGCAACATTTCTTCCAAAAGTGGGAGATAAATTGACTTCCACGGTCTGAGACTAATATGGAAGGGAAACCATGTAACCGCACTATATTTTCCATAAATTCCTTGGCCAAGGTGGAAGCTGACGGCAATCCTTTTAAAGGGATAAAATGGGCCATTTTGGAGAATAGATCCACTATTACGAGAATCGTGTTGTAACCACCACAAGGAGGCAGGTCAGTTATAAAGTCCATTGACAAGGTGTGCCAAGGTGCTGGTGGAATGTCCAAAGGTTGAAGTAGGCCGGCTGGCCTTTTCTTTTGACTCTTACTTTGGGCACAGATTCCGCAAGACAACACAAATGACTTTATGTCTTTTCTCCAAGAAGGCCACCAGAAGTGGCGTTTGATCTTTTCTTCTGTTTTCGCGATACCGGGGTGTCCTTCCATTAATGATTCATGACGGGTAATGACAAGTTCCTGCAATTCTTTACTTGGCAGAAATAACCGCTCTTGGAAGTAGGGTAAATCATCCTTAACGGTGTAGTGAGGACCCTTTTGACTCCATTCCAGTAAGTCAGAAGAGTCAAAAAGTTGTTTTACTTGAGCTTGGATGTCCTCAACGGTTTGCAATGAAGTCAAGCCCAGAATTCTTTGTTCCGGTATGATTGGCACAGGTTCTAAACTCGAATTGGGTTCTTCCATGCCTATCCGGGATAAGGCATCTGCCTTACCATTCTTGCAGCCAGGGCGATAGGTAATTACAAAATCAAATTCCGCAAAGAATAAAGCCCATCGGAGTTGTCGCGAAGATTGAGCTTTAGCCGTCTTTAAATACTGCAAATTTCTGTGGTCCGTAATTACGGTGATGGTGTGTCTTGCACCGAGAAGATAGTGACGCCAAGCCTTGAAAGCGGATTTAATAGCCAGTAGTTCTTTGTCGGTAATTGCGTAATTGAGTTCAGGTGGAGAGAATTTTCTGGACCAAAAGGCTACAGGGTGTAGTTGGTTAGTTTCTGGGTCTCTTTGCGACAGGACAGCTCCCATGGCCGAACTGGATGCATCGGTTTCCACGATGTAAGGGAGATCTGGGCGCGGGTGCTTCAATACAGGTGCAGAGGTGAATTTGGTTTTCAGGTCCTGAAAGGCTTGTTCAGCCTCAAGAGTCCATTCAAAGCGTTTATTTTTCTTTAGGAGAGCTGTGATGGGTTGAACAGTTCGAGAAAATTCCGGGATGAACCTTCGATAGAAATTGGCAAAGCCAAGCATGCTTTGCACTCCCTTCACAGAGCTAGGAGATGGCCATTTGAGAATGGCATCCACTTTCCGCGAGTCCATTCGGATTCCTTGTGGTGTCAGGATGAATCCGAGAAACTCCACTTCTGTGGTATGAAAAACGCATTTTTCGAGCTTGGCAAATAATTTGTGCTGGCGCAATTTCTCAAGAACTGCCCTAACATATTTTCTGTGATCAGATTCTGAGGAGGAATACACCAGGATGTTGTCAATATAAACGATGACACAAACATCGATAAGTTCCCGAAGAACATAATTCATGAAGTACTGAAAGGCGGCAGGTGCGTTGCACAAACCGAAGGGCATTACTTGATATTCGAAGAGCCCAAATTTGGTGCGGAATGCAGTCTTCCACTCGTCGCCCTCTTTTATACGTACCAGGTGGTAAGCTCCTCGGAGATCTAGCTTGGTGTACACACAAGCATCTTTTACTTGGTCGATAAGCTCAGGTATCAGGGGCAAAGGGTAACGATTCTTAATCGTTATCTTAATTAGGGCGCGGTAGTCAATACAGGCCCTAAGGTCTCCTTCCTTTTTTGGTACGAAGAACTAAGCGGAAGAGACTGGTGACTTTGATGGGCGAATGAAGCCATTGGCCAGGTATTGATCCAAATACTGGCGCAAATGCAGGTTCTCAGGTTCAGTAAGAGCATAAATCCTACTACAGGGTAGTTGTGCATTGGGTACCAAGTCGATTTGGCAATCGTAAGATCGATGGGGAGGTAAGGTGTTAGCCTGCTCTTTCTGAAAAACGTCTTGGAATTCTTGGTATTCAGATGGTAGCTGTACAGGGGTGGAAGTTACAGAGGCTAGACCCATAGCTGGATTCCTTGGGTAACAGGTTGGTTCACAATCAGGAAAAGTTATCTTCTTTGCTTGCCAGTCTATTCTCGGATTATGTGTTTCTAACCAAGGGATTCCAAGAAGTACTTGAAATTGTGCGGCCTTGATCACATTAAACACGATTGCTTCCCGATGTCCGTCCTGACCCACCAGAGTGATTTCAACTGTGGAATGCGTTACAGGCCCTGAGGCTATTTCGGTTCCATCAACTGTAGCAATTACATCTTGGGTTACTTTCGGGCGGAGAGGAAGCTTAATCCTGGAAGCCAATTCACGGTCTATGTAATTTCCAATAGCTCCACTGTCAATGTATGCTTTTATAGCATGCAACTGCTGAGGCTGTTTTGGGTTCACAAGCACCATTGGCATGACAAAATGCGAGGACAAAGAGTTTGTTTTCAAGCTCGGCAAGCGGACCCTTACGCTTGTCGGGCTAGGTCGTTTCCCGAACCAGGTGTCAATAACTCGTTATCAGTGGCTCCAACCACCTTCTTGGGTGGTTTAACTGGACAACTTTGAAGAAAGTGCCCAGAAGTTCCGCAATACAGACAAAGTTGCATTTGTCGCCTTCTCTCTCGTTCCTTCTGCGTTAATGGTCCTTTAACACTGCCAATTTGCATAGGTTCGGAAACGTCAGTACTCTTGGAGTTAACGTGGGTCTTGATAGGTACTCTGGTTTCATACTTGAGCCGATCTGCTTTTCTATTTTGAAGTCTGTGATCAAGTTGAACCACTAAGTCTATGTAGTCTGCGCAGGCCTGGGGTGGATCTACTATCTGAGCTATAACATCTTTAAGCTCTCCGCGCAGGCCTCGATGAAACAATGTGATCCTTTTATTTTCAGGCCATCCGGTTTCCACAACTAGTCTATTAAAGGTGGCGATATAGGACAAAAGATCCTGATTACCTTGTCGTAAGGATAGCAGTTCGTTGTCAAGGGCCTGTCCCTGCGAGTGTCGAGCGAACAATCTTTCCATGCTGGCCTGGAAGCCCTGGAAATCCCGGAGAATGGGATCATCCTGATTTACCAATGGAATAGACCAATCGGCAGCACAGCCACTGAGTTAAGATAGTACAAAGGCTACTTTGGTCTGGTCGTTGGGGAAGGCCCCGGGCCTGCATAAAAAGTGTAAACGGCATTGGTTCATAAAAGCGCCATATTTCTTGGGATCCCCCGCAAAACGTTCCGGCGGGGCCAAAGGCATGTGTCCAGGTAGATTGATTTGTACCGGGTTATTCGAACCCATTGTTGTAGAAATATCCCCAGAAACAGGTAAAGGAGTGTGCTCTGCCTGGCCCTGCAATAACCTTTTGGCCAGATCATCAGTTCTTTCCTTGGATAGGATTAGTTCCCTTCTGAGAGCATTAGTCTCCTGGCGGGCTGAGTGCACTTCTGCCCGTAATTCCCCTACAAAATGGGCCAGCTGATCTGTCTCGGAAGTCTCCATAGCGCCCAGGTGGGAAATTGTGGTAAGGCTTCGCGTTCAGTAACGCTCACCTGGTTCCCACGGAGGCGCGGCGTCGAAGGCGCAGAACTCTGAAGATGGACAGGAAGGGCCCCTCTATTCTGGCTTCCCTGGCTCGTTGGATACCCTCCTGTGCGTGAAAAGGGAGTATTACCAACTGTGGAACAATGCTCAAGCCTCCCAGTTCCTTCCAACCCTCCACGATACCTCCTCCACGATTCCCCGTGAAGCCTCACCTTAGGGTTTGGAAGGATGAGCTCTCCATCCTGCTTCTGATGCAGGGGCGCGTTGAAACCCAGTTACTTCATTGGATTGAGGAGAGTTCAGGTAAGCTTGACTGTTCAGGTAAGGCGCTGTAAAAGTTCTGTTCAAAAGTTCAAGCTTAATAATAATGTTCGTTGTCTAATTGCAGCAAGCGCTAATGCTTATGTCTTTTTCCCCTTAGGGGCTGGGTTTCGGAGTGCCGGAGATATGGCGCCGACCCGAAGTGAAACAGTTCTGGATGAGCACTCAGGTAATGTCTTTGCATTCGCTCATTCAATGTCTGTCTTTTTTCCCCATAGGGGCCGGGGTCCGGAGATGCCAGGAAGCGGCAGGACCCGAAATGCAGTGGGAATAATCCAACAGGTAAGACTTAAAAGGAAACTGAGCTTTCCTTATTCCTTTTCTCCCTCTCACCTTTGTTCTTGTCTTTTTTCCTCTAGGCGCCGGGGCGTAGCTGAATCCGGAAGATCGCTGCTGAAGATGGAAGCGCCTTGCCAAGGTGAGTAAAATGCAGCGCTGCAGCGATCGAAACGAAATGCCTTTAAAATGATGTCTTCCTTTTCAGGGCCGTTGGAGAAATGACTCCGGGATGCAGATTTAGCAGGTAAGGGTTTTTCTTCTCCTATTCTCTTCCTTTTTCCCCTTGCAGGTGTCCCAGGGTGCTGGCAGGCGTGGCTGAAGTCAGGATGCAGGAGCTGACACAGTGAGCGTACAACGCGAAGCACGTGTGGCTGTTCGGGTGGGGTTTAAATAGCCTTGGAAGAAGTTCCTGGTATGCATCCTTCCACCAATCAGGTATGTATCCTTCCCCGACCACACCCGGGTGGTGAAGTAGTCCTACAGGTAAAGTAGTCCCATTCAGGCCTCAAGAGGGCCTGGATGAAGCAGCAAGGTCTGCATCAGGTAAGTGTGCACCCAAGCACTTAAACACATATCCTCTTCTATGAGCCTGGCGCCTAAGGCACCAGGACTGGGGTCCGCTATGAGCCTGGCGCCTAAGGCGCCAGGACTGAGTCCAAAGGGCCTCGACTTGGGCCCGCTGAGACTTCCCTGGGGAAAATGATGTCTGCCTCTGGGGTTGCTGGGCCCGGCCTGGCTCCTTAGAGGTAGGCATCATGACAGGCTGGGAGGATGCTGGTTTCGTAACACAGACAGGAGAAGGCCATTGGACATGTACAAGATATGCTCTGAAATGTCATGATGACAAAGAACACACTGAACGAGGGAGTACAAGACTGATTTTGACAGACCTTTCGGCGCTTGGTTTTAGAGAAATGCTTGCTAAGAGAGTTTTGACATGTTACCATAGGGATGGGTGTACGTCATTGAATAGTATATCCAAGGGTGAGGTTTGCATTGAGAAAGGAGAGGATTTTGGAGAATCGGCTGACATGCAGCTTGGGAAAGCATTCTGGGAGAGCAGATGAGAGCAGATGAGATCGATCTGGCAGAGAGTTGGCAGGAGATCAGACCAGACCACTGAGATGGCCTTGCTGTCTGAGGGAGCAGGGAGATGACGAGAGTTCTTGCAAAGGGGAGTAAAGGCCTGTTCTGTTGAAGTGGGTTTTCGACATACTGGCAGAAGGGGAGATGGGCACACAGAGTGGGATGTGTGGTGATGAGAGAAATTCTGATGCTTGCAAATTGTTATTAGGCCGCATTTGTTGTTATTAGGCATGCAATGTAATTAGCATTGTAGTGGCATTATAGATTTGCATTATAGCATTATAGTAGTGTTTGTACCATGCATAGCTGTGCATGAATAAAAGTGTGATTATTGTTGAATCGATCATGTCTTTGTGTTTTATGTTATTTCATCTTGTGTCTATTTCTTAGAGTTTGGTTTGTCTTGTATGTCCTATTTGCAGTAACATAGTAATACAATGCACAACCGCCGTGAGATATATTTGCAGGGGTGCCAGAGTGGTCCACCCCCCCTAAGGTAGAGTTGCAGTTTGACAGCGTGGACCCCGGGGATCGAACCTGTGTCGCTTGTGTTATCTTGCTTCCAAGGCGAGCACGTTGCCTCCGAGCTATCCTCCAGAGTATGATAGGTACCTCTGTGGGGTATGCAGTAATCTGATCGACATTGTAAGGAACTCATGGAGGCAACAATAAAGACAGATACAAGTGACTACAGTTCAAGGGTGTTTATTAAACTGAATATGCAGGTTGGAAAAATGCCTAATCTAAACCTAAAGTTAAGATGGGAGTAAGCTATGTCCATCAAATGAAAATTAAGGCAGTCCTAGTGGCGTCTCGATAAATAAAAAGGGCCTATACTAAAAAAAAAAATATTGCCAATCCTTACAATTAAATACCAAAAAAAGTGAGGGATAGGGTTCACAAGAAAAAAAGAAGTGTTCATAAATGATAAGTCACGATGCAGCAGTCTGGGTCTCCCTTCCCCACGTTTTGAGCACGGCACAAAGTGGGACTCCGGAGCACAGACACGCTCGAGCTTTCCCAGCACGAGACTACAATTCTGCTCTCAGGTTTCAGGACCTTTGGTGGTTAAGTCTCTTTTCTACAAAAAGTCTCTTGCCTCAGAGGATCTGATGTGTTAAAAAATGATAAACATAAGTTCCTTTCTGCTTGCACATTCGGTGATGCCTTGTCACCCCTGGATCCCTCTCTTCCGGGCACAGATCCCTTTTGATCATCAGCCTCCCTCTGGTCGGGTTCACTATGGCTTTTCTTGTATTCACAAGTCTTAATGTCTTTTTAAACAGTTTGCTGTGGACATCCCTGTGCCGGGTTCACCTTTGCCAACACACTGTTCAACAGGACTTTAGACTTCGCCCCTTCGGCGGCGTCCCTCCGTTGGGTTTACTCTTGCCAACTTTTGCTAATTATACATTTTCTCTCCCATCGACTCACCGGCTGTGATGAACCGCTTGGCTTTTCTTGTCTTGTCTCTGGAGTAAAGGCCAGTACCACAGTTTCAAGCGTCTCCCCTCGGCTTGGTTCTCAGCGGAGGAGTGCCCTGTATGCTGGCTATTGTTTGTGGTCTTATGATTACTTCTGTGGAGGTTTCACAGGCCTGGCTTAGAAAGGGCAAGGTTGCTTCCCTCCTGGTCACCCTCATGGTTCGTGCCATCTTTCTCCTCCTCATGAACTGCTACGCTGAGTTAGCTCCCTAATTGTGCGGTTTGCCTTGCTCGTCCTCTGCTCTCATGCTCCACCTAATAATCCCTATGGGGAAGGGAAAGGGCTGTCAGGTGTGTGTGGTTCTGGACAATTGCCTGACTTTGCCTGACCCTTGTGTTGGGACATGTCGGGTAAATGGCTCCAATGTTAGTCTGTTGACTTTCGTAGTGTGCAAAAGTGTTTGTGCAGAAAAAGGGGATAGGAGGCAGTGTTTCTGAATATCCAACGTGGTAGGAGGGGGAAAAGGTGTTGGATGAAGGGGGATACCGCGTCTCATCCTCACCCATCGGTGTCCCACTTCCACTCCCCGATGACCCCCATCCAGGTGATCCTTTCTCACTGGTCCACCCCCAGGAACTGGATTCAATAGCAATGGCCGTGTCCTGGCCACCTGGATGACAGATCCCCGGGGAATAGTTAAGGAGACAACTTCAGGTTTCTCACAACATACTCAACTGAACTTCAGATGCAAACTCAATCACACTAGATCACTCAGTCTCTGACCCACTCATTCGCTCTCACATGGTGCAAGCACTTGGAATGAGTGAGTAGGATAATGGATGAGAATAACAGTATATGAGTGGGCGAAACCATATGTGGGTGTGCAGGACTTATTTTATTTCAGGTATTCAATACAGCACAAAAACTCCAAGGAGCAACAGGGTGCTTTACAGAGAACATTTTATTGGAGCAGGAACATCTTTAACATGGTGCTGTACATAAGACACGATTGTGTGCGTCTTTCACCGACAAGGAGCTCAACAGGGGACTCATGGGGAAAGTGTAAAATCAAATCATTATTACTGTGCTGTACATAAAGGATAGTGAGCAAAAAAGTAAACTAAAGTACTGTTAGGGCACAAGAAAGTATTTGTGCATGGGATATTCAGAGGGTTCAGGGCCATCTCATGGTTTTGACACTGGGAAACATTATTTGTGAAAGACAGCAGTTTAATGTCAGGATGGTCTTTCCTCTTTTCCTTTGAAAGTAGTCGTTCCTGGGGTCTACTCCCATCCTCTCCCCTGTCCAGATGGAAAGGTCTCTTGGGATCTCAGTGGCCAGAAGCTCAAGGACCAATAGCTGCTTTTTTATCCTTGGGGGTCGCACTAATGACACAAGCATTCCGTAGGAAGCCTTTTTATCCCAACGGTTGGACCTCCAAGGATGTAGAGGTACTGTTCACCGTCTATTTTCTCCTGTCTTTCTAGTGTTGTAACACTCTTCCTTCACTCTCATCACGCACTCACCTTTTGACTCTTTCACACAAATAGCATACCTAAATGATTGTATGTATCCTCGACAGATGCTAAACATTATTTATAGACCATACAAAGTTCTTTTTCCCCAAACATCACAATCTTTGTTTTCCCCAGGTTCCATTCGAGACCATGGTCCTTAAAGAACCTAGCTGTGTAGAGCAAGCTCTGTTGGAGGCCCCTCTGTGTTAAGTCTGTCAGGACCTTATTGTTGGTGTGCAATAGTGCCCGATACCCAACCCCATGTATAACTGGGGGATTGGTTTTATCAAATTATTAAGAGGGTTAAAGTCCGAGAGAAACAGAATAAATAGAGGGCCTGACCCCTTTGTTGGTTGCAAATTCATTGGTATAACCAGTTGAGCCAGAGAATCGTACAGAGGCTGAGGTTTCCGGAAATAGAAGTTGCTGGAAATGTTTGGAAACAAAAGCATCCAGAGCGGCGAAGCCGCAGCGAAAGGAGGACAAGGGCAGTCTTTCCAGTCTGTGCTGAGGGCTGCAGACCCTGGTCAATTGGAGGTAATTGTTGTAACACTATTAACTGCCAAAAGGGAGAAGTTCATTAACTGCACACATTCTGTGCTACACCTGGAGTCTGCCTGGAGTTAGCAAGTTCTGAGCATTAGTTCTGCAAACATATAAGTGCAGGAGTGCCTGCTGTGCCTCTTCTTATGCCCTAGCACTTCCCACTTTGGAGAAAAATAATCAGTAATTTGTAATTAGCGAGGAAAGGAAAACACAAACAAAGGAAAACCAGTGACATGAATACAAATCAAAATACTATAATGGCCCCTGCAATTAATGGGGCATGCATAACAAAGTGTGGCAGACCCACAGCAATTCTTGGGGCACAAAGAAAGTTTAAAAGGACCTTAGCTTAGCAAATAGATGTAAAAAAGAACATTTGGAGAAAAGAATTAATTGAAATATTTACTTTATTAGAATTCCAACATAGAGGATACGATGTAGTAAATGAGGACAGGAAATAGGATGACAAATAAGAGAAAGAAAGTGGAACAAAGTTTTAAAAACTGGTCAAGGCCATTTAACATTTGGCAACTACCGTAATTGAACCATTCCCGGAAGACAGGGTAGCGCTTATGGCATAACTGGACACAATTCAGGGGGGGGGAGGGGGGGGCGTGGCTAGAGAGCCATGGAGTAGGACATGTCTTCCAAGCTGCTCTCGACGATCCAATATGATCCTGTGTGAAAATAAGCTAAAAAAGGCATGTTTGTGCTCAAAATGATACTATTGAATGTGTAAAGGCGAGGGACAAGTTTGATGGAGAGCGGAGTCCTCGATGACTGCAGGAAGATTGGCAAGACCAACTGATTGTTTGTGGCCGCGGTGCGACACCCCAGACAAAATGGCCAGCGCGCTAGAACAAAGGAGGCCGAGGTAGGCCCAACGGCGGACAGAGGGTCGCAAGGAGAGTGCAGTGGGTGGAAACTGAAGCGGGAAGCAACTGCGGCTAAGAGAACTGCACTGGTGCTATAGAACGGGTTCGCTGGAAGCGGTCCGCAACACAGTGCACGAGCCGCTCACGGCATGCGTGAGCTGCAATGGATTGCCTACGAGAGCGAGAGGTGTAGCCCTCAAGAAGTGGACTGGGATAAGGCACAAGAGACACACAGTTTTGGCAGTGCCACAGCGTGCTATAACCACAGAGAAGGAGAAACGGGGAAGCAGGGCCCCCACGTTACAGAAAAGCTGGGCCTCGGCAAAAAGGCAGGACTGCACAATGTCGGTGAGAGGAGGCAAGACCAAGAGTAAGCAACCCACTATGGGCATCTTTGCCAAGCCGCAACAGACTCCGACCATCCCGGTACAAGGTGCAGCAGCCGCGCCTGCAGAGATATCCCTGACAAAAGAGGATCATTTGATTGTAACAGCCATTACGGAGTTGAAGGCCTCGTGGGGTACAGCGATGGCGGACTTAAGAACTGCTTTGGAAACCAAAATAGATGCGGTTGGGCTAGAAGTCAACCTGTTGCGACAAGATGTAAGATCGCTGGCTGAAAGAACAAGCGGCCTAGAACGTACGGTGTAAACCAATACGGAAACCAACACAATTAACGCAAAGGAAGTCCACATTCTGAAGCAACAGGTCGCCAACTTGGAGAACCGCGTGGAGGAGGCGGAAGGGAGAGCGAGACGGAGCAATATTCGGGAGGTCGGCCTACCGGAGGGAGAGGAAGGCCAGGACCCCACGGACTACGTGGAGAATTTGATCCTGCAAGAAATAGGAGTTGACAAACTTTCCCAAGGATTTGCCGTTGAACGGACGCACAGGGCCCTAATGAGGAAACCACGACCTGGAGCCCCCCTCGGGCGATAATAGCAAAGATCTTGAACTACAAAGATAGAGAGAAGATCCTGGAGTAGTTTTGCAAAGGTGGAATGATCAAAAGGGCATCTGCAACCATTACGGCATACCCTGACTACACCATGTTAGTACAGAGACAGCGTTATAACTATGTGGCCATCAAAAAGAGAATGCCTATGGCCGGAATCAAGTAGATGTTTTTGTATCCTGTAAAGCTCAAGGTCCTGCACAAGAGTAAGGCGTACTTTTTCGATACCCCGGAAGACGCAGCGGCATGGCTGGATATGCAGGGTTATCCAGAACAAGGCGAGCAGAAAGACCACGAGTATCGCAAGGATGGAGAAGGAAGGGGGCCCTGGTGAAAGGAGGACAGATAACATTGAAAACTGCAATAAGAGACATTTGGACTTGTTGGACTAGAATATTAAATGTGAATGTAAATTGGGCAGCATTAAGCATGCTTATATGGAAGCAAATGGGAATGGCAAGATGGAGACAACCTACCCACAAGAATTAGAGTAGTAGGGCCGCCATTAGGGTGACCTCACCCTGCTGAGCCGTGAGTAAAGGCAATTGCCAGAAAAGGGCTAGATGCGGGGGTGCCTGAGATCCAGGGATGGAGCTGGGCGACAGTTGGGTAGGGTGTTGGGGCGGGAGGAAATGGAGGGGAGTGAGTTGGGACAGGGAAGGGAGGCAGGAGGGAGGGAGGTGGGGAAGTTTGGGGTGTTTGTTGTTTGGGGAAGTTCATGTTGGGAGACGAGCCTGCATAGAATGGGAATGTATTTGGTCATGGACCGCACTTATGGGGGGAGAAGAGGGACCCTGATATGCCATAGGGGATCTTAAAATAATTACCTGGAATGTCAGAGGGCTCAATAGTTATCTAAAGAGGAATAAGGACATGCTATACCTACGTAGACAGAAAGTAATCATAGCCCTGCTGCAGGAGACCCCTCTTACACAAGACAAGATGGAGATGATCCGGAAAAAATGGAAGGGGAATGTGGCGGGAGCATCATATTCAGCTTATGCCAGAGGGGTGATCATTTGGGTGGCGCCACATGTCCGGTTCCAACTGTTACAGTACGCGGTGGAGGCAGACGGGAGGATGGTCATGATGAGGGCTGGTGGAAAACAGGGAGATAAGCGTTATAAACAAGTACGCCCCGAATGAAAACACGGCGGCATATTTCAGAAACTTATGCAACAAACTTAGTACGTGCTTGGGAGGGGCGGTGATCTGGGGAGGAGACTTCAACTGTGTGTTAAACCCTATGGTAGATAGGTCAGATGGAAAAATGGACAGACTCACTCCAGCCGCCAAATCGCTGCATACGCTGTTAGAGGATTTCGGGTTTGTGGATGTATGGAGGGCACATCACCCCCAAGAGAGGCAGTATTCGCACTACTCAGCTCCACAAAATGTGCACACTAGATTGGATTATATGTTTGCCATGCAGGATTTAATGACCGAGATAACGGAAAAGGAATATAAAGCGAGGGTCCTCTCAGACCACTCGCCACTAATCCTGAGATGGCAATACCGACCCCCGAGGGCAAAGATCGCGTCATGGCACCTCAGAGCAGAGGCGCTGAAAGACACCATCTTCCGGGAGGATATGAGGGAGGAAATAATAAACTATTTTGAGATAAACACTGGCAGTGTAGAGACAGCAGGTATGCTTTGGGAGGCCTTTAAAGTGGTGATGTGGGGGGTGGCTATAGCTAAGTCCAAAGGGCTACAAGGAGGGATCCAGGCTGAACTGCAAGATACAGAGAGGGAACTAGAAAGGGTACTAAGGGAAGGAGGTAACACCAAGGAAGATAATGAAAGAATACTTAAGCTGCAGCAGAAATGTGCGGGGCACTGGGAGAGATTGTGCAATCTTAACTATAAGAAGTATACAGCGAGACAGCAAGCGGGGGGGATAAACCAGGGTGGGTCCTGGGATTGCTATAGAAAAGTGAGACCCCTAGGCCCACAATCAGGGCAATAACGAGGGAGGATGGGAGCTTAGTGGACACCCAAGAGGGAGTTAACCAAGAATTTGTGGAGTATTATCAACTCCTGTATGGAGATGATGAGGACAGTGACTATACAGAAACAGCAGAAACACTGGAAGATTTAGCACTGCCGCAGATTAGTGCCGAAGAATGGGAGGAGCTAGAAAGCCCTGATTACCTTAGAGGAGTTGGAAGTAGGAGTGAGACAGTTGCCTACTAGTAAGACCCCAGGAACTGACGGACTTCCAAGCAAATTTTATAAAACTTATAAGGATGAAGTGCTTCCTCCGCTTTTAGAAATGTTGAATGAAGCGTATGACGTGGGTAGGCTGCCAGAGTCCCTCAGAGAAGCGACAATTATACCACTGGCCAAACTTAATAAGCCCGGTCATAACTGTGGATCATACAGACACCTGTCAATGCTTAACCAAGACAGTAAAATATTGACGGCTGTTTTGGCAAACAGAATGAAGAGGGTTATTGCTAAACTAATGCATCCCGACCAGACTGTCTATGCTCCGAACAGGAACATATCCAACAATCGCAGGCGACTCCACCGAGTTGCGGAGTATGGAAATGAAGACGAAGGCGAACTGACAATTGTATCGCTAGACGCAATAAAGGCCTTTGATTCGGTCAAATGGCCGTGGCTGATGGCAGCCCTGGGTGGCTATGGGATAGGGCCTGGGTACTTAAAGTGGGCTAAAATGCTATATAGCGCTCCATTGGCTAAAGTTAAAAGAGTCAGTGATATCGGGGAGGTGGCAGCTTCGGAGAGGTACTAGGCAAGGATGCCCATGGTCTCCTATGTTGTATATTCTTGCCCTGGAACCCTTAGCCATATACCTGAGGCAACAGTACGACCCGATAGGCATTGCTGTAGGAGGGGAACCGCATCTAATCTCTTTGTATGCGGATGACATGTTGTTGTAGTAAGGCATCCAGAAGAAAACCTCCAGTACATTCTGGAAGTGATGGAGAGATATGCAAAGCTGTCTGGCATAGCCATGAACCCCCAAAATTCTAGCATATTTCCACTCGGCAGGTACAAAGGGATCCCGCTAGAACAGCTACCGGTATTACAGATACCATGGGCGGTGCACACGTTCCGATATCTTGGAATAGATGTATACCATACGGTGGAAGAGGAACACCAGTATAATACAGAAGAGGCGATCAGGAAAATTGGAAATAGTATGAAGTTCTGAGTGAAACTACCTCTAACGCTGATGGGGCGAGGGGCAATGTTGAAAATGGTGGTCTTACCGAGACTCTTGCATTATTTTGGAAATATCCCACATCTTATAACAAGGCGGACCTTTGACAAGATAGAGAGCATGTGCAGGGACTTCCTCTGGCATGGGACGAGGAATAGGGTAGACCTTTGGAAGCTGCAAAACTCATACGAAAAAGGGGGAATAAAACTGTCGAACTACGAAATTTACTACATAGCAAGCCAGCTGCAAGATGTAGCTAAATGGCTCTCTGAAGAGTCAACCTCGGAGTCTAGGCTGTTCCGACAGGACTGTGCCCCATACTTCCTAAAGGAAATGATGTGGCTGCCTAAGGCAGACATGGAAGGGCGCCCAAAGATGATGTTACTATGGTGGAATATATGGCGCAGGGCCTGCCAGTTGATGGTGAATTATTTCTCGTGCTCCCCGCAGGTACCACTAGTGGTGTTGACCGGCAAAGACAAGCAATTAAGGATGATGATTAGGAAACACTGGGGAACCGGTGGGGATAGCAACCATGGGAGATATATGGCAGGAGGGGGACATAAGGGACTTTGCGATATGAGAGGAAGAAACTGGGTTACATGCGGGCCAGTATATTACATACCACAGGGTGGTGCGGAAAATAAAGGCGACATGGTCCGAATTAGCACTAGCAGAAGAACCGGACACTACTATAGACACAATATACGACGTCGCAGAGGGGGGACACGAGATAGCTAGAATATATGAGTTGATGATGTCCAAGGTGGGGAAGGAAGTGGCGCAACTGAGATGGGACTGGGAAGAGGAAGTAGGAGCCCCAATGAGTGATGGGATGTGGGAACGAGCCCAAAGGTACCACAAAAAAGTGTAGAGAAATGCAAGACTGCAACAGATACAACTGTACGTAACCCATAGGGCATATATGACGCCCCAGAGAATAGCTAAATTCAAAAATGTGGGACGACAAGCATGCCCCAAATGTGATGAGGAAAAGGCCGGAACAGTGCATTTGTTTTGGTCATGTCCAGTCATTGAGCGTTTTTAGGGCAAGGTGGCGCACAAGTTGGCTGAAAAAGGAATCAAAATTGTGGTGGATACGGTGTGGGCCTGTTTGATGGGAGGGTTTCCGAGACTGCATAAACTCAAGCATGTGAGTAAATGAAAGGACTTAGCGTATGCGCTTGCAAAGAGGAGAAGTGCTATGGGGTGGAAGGCATGCCACAGACCAAGACTAGAAGCATGTTGGAAAGATCTACAGAAATGGGCCGAAGTGGAAACTGTGGGATGGCTGGATCCAAGTAATGTTGGGGGAGAGGAAGAGACTGAGACCCTGGAAACAATTGATAGCAGAGTTATTTGGGTTACCACGGGACCCAACGGAAAATATGGGGGATGAATCCTTATAACAAGATGCAGAAACAAAACACGGAAGGGAATAGGGTCGTTAGGGGGGGGGAGGAGAAGCAGTGTACATGTTGCAGAGATGTACGTTTATACTGTTACTGTATGCACTGTAAGTTTGGTTTGTATGGTTTGTTGAAATAAAATTAATTAAAAAAAATTTTTTTAAAAACTGGACAAAATTCAAGAGGTGAATTACACCTTTGGAGGAGAAGCTTGGCTAAATTATGACAGAGAATTCAGGCAGTGCATGGAAAAGTACCCAAAACTAGGTTGGGATGAAGTTGAGGCTAACTCATACATATACAAGGTATTAAAGGTAAGACTGCTACCACACACAGGGCAGCAAGCAGAAAGGACCACACAGCCTCCAGCGAACAGAGTAAATTATAATTACCAACACCAAAATAAAGGAGGGTAGCCCTTTCGGAAGAGACAGCCCGGTGGGGATAGGTCACATACCCGCAGCACAAGTGCAGCAAAAATGCACACATTCAAGGGGAACACCACCACATGTTGGAAATATGACAAAGGATTTTGCTCATGAGGAAAGAACGCAGATATAAGCACCAGTGCAGCAGATGCAGAGGGGATCACAGCATTAGTAAACACACAAGAAACCCTCCTAAAAACAAAACCTTAACACAAGCGTTAGCCATTCACCCATAGAAATGCAGGCGATGGAGGGTTGGTTAGACACAGGCAAACCAGGCAAATGCTTGCAAGAAGGTTTTGCAAAGGGTTTTACCATACCCTTCAAAGGGAGCAGCTCACGGGACATTCCATAGAACCTCAAATCAGCCAGGGAAAATCCAGAAGCAGTGAGGGAAGACAATTGAGAAATAGTTGGCTTTGGGGAGGATAAGTGGTCCCTGGGACACACCTCCCTTCAGAGAATTCATCTGCTCTCCATTGGGACTGGTTCCCAAAAAAGAGAGGAAAATATCACCTCATGCATCATTTATCATTTCCCCCAGGCAGGTCAGTAAATGACGGTATATCAGAACTGGACACAGCAGTGTCCTACACCAGTTTCCAAGAAGCAATTGGATTGGTCAGAAAAGCTGGGGAGGTCGCACTCGTAGCCAAGGTGGACATAGAAGACACTTTCAGGCTGTTGACAGTAAACATCAGGTCACAACCATGGCTATGTTTTCAATTTGAAAACAAAATAATCGTGCCTGCCTATGGGGTAGGCCATCTCATGCGCATTCTTTGAGAAATGCAGTTCTTTCATCCAATGGGCTTCCCAAAGGCACATGCCAGAGGTATCCATTGTCCATTACTTGGATGATTAAGTAATCATAGGACACAAGGCGTCCGACACCTGCAAGCAGGTCCTGGAGAAGTTTATAAAATTCACTGAAGCATGGGGCATCCCATTAGCACATGAAAAGACAGCAGGCCCAATGACCATATCCTTTTTAGGCATTAATATAGACACAGTAGTAGGGGAATGCAGAATCCTGAAGAAAAAATAGAAAGCCTAATAAAGGCAATCATGGCGTTGAAACAGAAAAATAAAGAAACAGTGAGAAAGCTACAAGCATTAGCAGGCAGTCTCAACTTTGCAGCACGAATAATGCAGCAAGGACGTTTTTTTCCAGAAGCTTAGAGCAGACAACTAGGAGGTTTCAAAAAACCACACCTACACATAAGACTGGGAGAAGAAGTTAGAAAGGACCTAACCATATGGGAAATTGTCCTGAACTATTTCAATGGGCCTGTCATTTGGCGCACTGTTAGAAAGATTTCTTAATTGTGGGCAATTTTCCTTCCATGTGGCAACCCCTAAACTTTTTGCTGTTGTTTTCACCAGGATCTAGACTTTGCCAGAGAAGTGCAGCCTTCTGCCGCACTCCTCTGGGCTTTCGCTCCATTCTTACGGGGAAACTGACCTGCCCTTAAGACAGTCAGTACCGGGAAACGTTTTCCGTAGTTTCTTTATCATGTTGCAGCTTTCGCGCAACATGGCACAAGAGGGCACTGTAAGATAAGTTATTGCTCTCTTGGGTCTCTAGTCTTCTACAGGCCCTAGATACTCTCTTTGGATTGTAAATGAACGGTGCAAGTGAATCACAGACGGGCGTTTCTTGTGTTTTGAGCTCTTTTTGGCGTTTTAAGTGCGTTTCTCGCGCTTAGCCCAAAATGGTGGCCTGGCTCCCAAAATGGCCAGACCACGAGGCTCTTTGTCCTGTCCGCTGACCGTCTTGCCCCCTTCACCTCCCCCAGGTCGAGCCGACCCAGGGCCTTCCTTATTTGGGAATGTACTTTCCCACGAAACACAGATGCTTTCGCGGGCTTCTACAGGCCTTGCGTGTGCCTCCAGGATGTGGGCTGGGATGTCTGGCCCGAATACACATCCTGGGTGCCAGAGAGTCTAGGGTGGTGTGAATGCCTGGGACCTCGGTGGTCCGTGATAGGTCCACGTATGGTGTGAGTGTTTTGTGAGCAGATCTCCCATTGGGTCCCCTCCGTTTTGGCGCAAAGGGAACCGTGGATAAGAGGGGGCTGGAAACACCACTACCATGTCGATCTCCTGAGTTCTCACGAAGAAAGGAATACAGGAGCCAAGTATCCTGCAACCACAAGGCTGAACCGAGGAATCGCTGGTGACCCGCTGAAGGACTGCTCCTCTGCACTGCTGTCGCTTTGTGAAACCCTTTCTACCTCTGATCGAACGAGAAGGCCTGTACTGGTACTTCGACCCTTGGAATAGTGGGAACAACTATTCTCGGCATCTTCACCATCTCCTGCACGTAAGCCTTCGGAAGTGTCTCTGGGCCATCCAGCAGACTGACCAGCCTACCCAGGAGTCTTGCTCTGTAACCGCCGTCAGGTTGTGTTGTATTACGAGTCCTTGTCACTCTCACACGATTCGTACACTTGGCATTCCCACGTCTGAAGTGAGTAGTGTACATTTGGCTGAAATACACCCGGCCGATCCATTGCCCTGCTGTGGTAACAAACTGTGCAGGTTCACTGCGTTTGGGACGTCCACAACTCAACTTCTGCTGCTGCGGAATCTACACGACGCTGAGACGTCCCCTGCCCGTATCTGAACCTGCCAGCACTGAAACTGACGCGGAGAAGCCTGGGTCTGCTTGCATCGGGGACCGGTGAGTAGCATCGCTAGGAACTGGTCGTCCTCCTGCAGGAGCCCATAGCTTTTCCCCGCTGTGTCTAACAGTATGCCTTTCCGTACTCGCGCTCTGCTTCTGCCCACAGTGGAGGCTGTGCTTGAGTCGCGGAGCTCTGTTCATCTTCATTTGTTCACCGAACTAAACTGCCTGATTCCCTCGAAGAGACTCCCCTTTTTGCCCGTTGTCACCAGCGTGTGCAGGTACTTTTGAGCACAAGGCTCCACTCTTCGTAGGGCTTGGACTTCCTTTTAGTTAGGTGCCTCTGAAGGCGACTGGGTCTAATTATTATTCGCACTGCCTGTTTTCCTCCCCATCTAGGTGGTCTACACATTTTGTGCGTCTAACTTGTTAAACTCGTTTGTATTTGTATATATATTGTATTGGTTTGGTATGTGTTGGTTTACTTGAGTTTTATTGTGATTTCTCGCTACGGTCAATGTTACAAAGGCCTTGTAATAAATGTGTCTATATTTTTAATATAACACCTGCTTGGAGTAATTTGTAAGTGTCCTTGCTTTGTGTGCTCATTGCGGGCTTTCTGTCACCCTCACCCCTCTTGAGTCTTGACCGCCGCGATCGCTACCCCGTTTGGTCTGGCTTGTCCAGAAGTTACCCTGTTCCAAGAAACTAGGCTGGCCTTCTGAACCTCTGCCCCTCCAGGACAGAGTTCAGAAATCCGCCTTAACAAATTGGTGTACAACGGTGGGATACGACTGAAGGTATCCAGTGTTGCGCACGAGCGAAGGCATTTCAAGTTATTCCTACCAGAACACGTAGTGAATTGTCGTAGTATAACTTTTAAAAGGCCATAGTCCTATCTAACAGTATGGAAACAAATACCTTGTTAACTTTAAATGCTTCTAAATCCGAAACATTGAAAAAGATGTGTGCGGAGAGAGGCGTCTCCTCTCAAGGCACCAAAATGGATATGATCCAAAGAATCGTGGCGTGGCAAGAAGCGCAGCTTGACGCTATAACTTCTGAGGACAGTGCGGAAGGAGATGGGGCTGCTCTCATTGGTAGAACCGACGGTTCTGCCGCTGCACTGGTCCACCGCGACCACGAGGAAAGGGAGGATGAGATGTCCAATGTTTCCTCTGCCAGTGTTGATGGGGAGGCCATGCTTGAATTCAAGAAGCAAGAACTGCTGTTTAGGCAGAGGGAGCTTGATTTCAACATGACCAAACTAAAAATCGAACAGGCCGAAAAACAGAAAGACAGGGATCACCTGTTGGAACTGGCCAAGCTTCAGGTTGCAAATGGATCCAAGGGTCCTGGACATGGGTCTGGGGCCTCCTCTCATCCACGGTTTCCAAAAGATCTGCTCAGTGTGTATGAGGAAAAGAATGACATTATGGACTGGCTGAATACATTTGAGTATGCATGCGAAGTTCAACAAGTTGACAATGCTTATAAGATTGCCTGGTTACTCAGCAGACTGCCCCATTCTGGCTGTAGTGCCATTATGGAAATGTCGAAGGCTGAGCGAGCGGATTTCGCAATGTTAAAGCAAGCTCATTTTAAAGTTTGGAAAGACTCCTACCCAATATTTAAAACGATTCCGAGAGTATAAGAAGAAAGAAGGTGGTACTTGGGTATCTTATGTAACCGAATCCTTAAAAAACTTGACTGGCTGGGTAAGTAGGAGGAAGGGAAAAAGTCCAAAGATAAGGAGGGTGGAGAATCTGATAAATCTTCCTCTCAAAAGGGCCACAAAAAGAAAAATAAGGGTAAGACACAAGAGAACTCACAGGGTAGGCGAGGTCAGCCTCCGAAACAAAACTCTGGTTACAATAAGCCTCCCTATATAAACAGACCCAATGGATCTTGTTTTGCTTGTGGAGCAACTGACCATGTGAAGGGGGATCCCCGGTGTAAGGTTAAACCGTTGGGGGTCCACTCCGCTAATCTGGCCTTCTCCTCCTAAGAGGAAGAAGCGATTACAGGAGCATCCTTCTCCTCAGACTCCTTCCCCAGCGGGATAGAAGCTGAGGTCGTTTTAGTTTCCATGGGTTCCTGGGAGCCTAAAGTCGCAGAGGCTTATGCTAGGATTCCAGATAATACCAAGCAATACTTTAAAGACAGTGTGCTGATCAATGGAGTGGATACTCCAGCTCTTAGGGATAGTGGGTGCAGTAGAACTGTAGTGGATTCTACCTTGGTAGACTCAGAGGAAGTTGCCAGAGCTACTCTGATGCCCACTAAGTTGGCTGACGGCCCACCTCGCATGTTCCCAGTAATACCTGTAAATCTTACTTTAAATGGTACAGCAGTCAGTATTCCATTGAGCATTCAGAGAAACGTCCCAGGAAAGGTCTTGTTAGGCAATGATCTCAGAGCTTTAGGGCTCGTAGGAGACACTGCCGACAGACCCTGCACACGGTCTCAAACACAGGCAGCATTGGCCAAGACCAATATACGCCGCCCCAGCCGAAGGGAAAACCCAAGGCGAAAGGAGTAAGCAAGTCAAGACGAGGGAAAGAGAGCATTCCCCCAAACTCGCCTACCACTGCGGTGAAGGAAGTTGGTCAATTGCCCGGGCCTGACGAGGAGGTGGCGATGCCTGAAGTATTTGACCCCAACGACCATCCGGAACTAAAAGACTTGTTAGTAGAAGGTGGTCCTGACAGGGAAGAATTCAGTAAAGGCCAACGTGAGTGCCCATCTCTGGAAGGCCTAAGGAGACAGGCCTGCTCCCAGCTTGAGGGTGAACCTCCTGGGACGCATCAGATTTATTGGGAAGGTGGACTCCTGTATAGTGAGCCCACGAAGTCTACGGAAGGAGACCATAGGAGGTTGGTGGTTCCCCTTGCTGTAAGACCCTTCCTCCTGCAGCTCGCGCATGAAGTGCCCCTTGCTGGTCACCTTGGTATTAAGAGGGCCAAGCAAAGGTTATCCATGCACTTCTACTGGCCCAAGATGGGGTGCAAGTAGAAAGTCACTGCAGGAGTTGTGCCTCCTGCCAGTTATCTGGTAAGAGTGGCTGAACAATCCAAGCTCCATTGGTACCACTCCCAGTTGTGGGAATACCATTCGAAAGGGTAGTGATCGACATCATTGGTCCCTTTGACCCGCAGACATCCTCAGGCAATAGGTTTATCTTGGTGCTAGTCGACTATGCTACAAGATGTCCTGAGGCCATCCCATTGAAAACTGTAACTGCCAAGTCAGTTGCAAAAGCGTTACTTGGCATCTTTACTAGGGTTGGCTTCCCTAAAGAAGTTGTGTCTGACAGAGGCAGCAACTTTATGTCAAAGTATATGCAGGCTATGTGGAAAGAATGTGGGGTCACCTACAAGTTCTCTTCTGCATACCACCCCCAGACCAATGGTCTGGTGGAACGTTTCAACAGAACGTTAAAAAGCATGATTGGGGCTCTGGAAGAACCTCAGAGAAGGAAATGGGATCTTCTTTTACCAGGCTTACTGTTTGCCTACCGAGAGGTACCACAGGAGGGTGGTGGCTTCAGCCCCTTCGAACCTCTGTTCGGTCATCCTGTACGGGGACCCTTAGCCATAGTCAAAGAGGGATGGGAGATGCCCACTCCCCCTGTTACCAACGTAGTAGATTATGTGCTGGGGCTCAGAAAATGGATGGTACTTCTGATGGGCTTGGCTAGTGATAAATTGAAGGCAGGACAAGCGCTGGTGAAACAATGGTACGACCAGAAAGCTTCCCACCTTTACACCTGGTCAGCAAGTTCTGATCATGAATCCCATAAGGCCTCGAGCTTTATAGGACAAATGGTCAGGCTCTGGGTGAGGTTAACTATTTAGTGGACCTTGGAAGGCCTGGACAGGCCCCAAAAGTGTTCCACGTAAATAGGCTGAAGGCTTTCGTCCCAAGAGTCGAAATCGCAGCACTGCTACTGGCTTCAGATGTTGAGGAAGAGGAGTCTGAACATCTCCCCGACCTTTTCCAAAGCAGTCCTTCAGATAGCTCCTTTGGGTTACCCTGTTCCAAGAAACTAGGCTGGCCTTCTGAACCTCTGCCCCTCCAGGTCAGAAATCCGTCTTAACACGCACGCCATTAAATACAGAAAGCAGTGGAGTGTTATTTACAGATGCCGCCAGCAGCAAAGGTTTTGGAGCAATTTTGGGGAAAAGTTAGTCTGCAATCCCTTGGCCAAAGGCATGGCTGTCGTGATAAGCTTCTAGGCGCTTGCAGTAACCTGCTTTTGCACTAACCTATTGAGCTATCTTGTGTGTATTAGAGCTTTTTCGAAGCGTGGAGGAAAATGCTGAAATCAGCCAGGCCTCTCGAACTCGGTGAGCCTGCATGCTTGTAAGGGGTTAACTGCGAAGGCCCTTCTTGAAGACAAACATCTAGCCTTTGCAAGAGGCTCTATGCAGTCCTTGGGAGCCAGGCACAGCTTTGCACAGCCTTGCTTGTCTTCGCTCTGCGAGTCAGGTGCACTGATAACACAGGAATGCCAGGCCTTCCCCAAAACAATGTGCACGAAGCCTGGGAGCCAAGACTGGCTGTTTCCAGTCTTGTAACTTTCCAGGCGAAAACATGTTTACTGCCCGGAAGGATGAGCCCAGAAGCTTCTCGAAGAGCTGGTACGTCATAGTGATTGACGTGCAGCCCCTAATAAGAGAACTATACGTGGGCCAGTGAGGGAGGGAGTCATCCTGGGCTGTTTGGTGAAACGCGCGCACGAAGAGGAACAATACCTGGATGACCAGCCGTGCACTATCTCGGCCGAGACTCCTAGCATCTCATCCCCGCTCTGGTGTAGGACTGTGGGGGGCTTGGCCAGTCCTCCCCTCCTCTCCTCTCTCTCGAGGAGTGCCGGGCACCTGTAGCAGCGAGGGTCCCGGGTGTGATCTGATCAGCTACATTTTCTAGGAGCGTAAGATAAATAATTGCATATTCATCTATGACAACTGGTATTATTCAGCTTGCACTTTTATTCCCATTTTATTGTAAATTGCTGCTTAGTTCTCACTAGACATTATAGAAATAAATGCAAGCATCATGTATTCTGTGTGATTGGCTTTCTTCCAGACTGAGTTCATTGTGCTTCGTATAACCTTACTTGAGTGGGAAGGTGATTAGGAGTGATTTTATTGCACTAAGGGCTGGTCCCAGGGGGGTGCGGGTTCTCCTTTTTCACTACATTTGGCGTAGTCGATTGCAGGATTTACAAGCACGATGCCTTTCTGGAAAAAACAAGCAAAAGATGAATGCAATGTGGGAGATAGTGCACTCTTGTCACATTCCACGATGGCCGGCAACAAATGCTTGGTTGGAGGTGGCAGACATTTTGCATCGGTACTCGGCACCGAGGGCATAGGACATGCTTGAAAATGATGTTTCCCCGGCGGTAATTAGTGAGTGCTTGGAGAGTTTGCCGCTTGGGAAATGCAGACGGGAGCTAAAAGCAGCAGGAAACATAGGCTGTTTATTCCTGCAGGCGCTCAGGAAGATGCATGAGAATGAATAGCTTAAAGATTCGCAAATTAACAGATGAGATTTTCCTGCTCCAGGAGAAACAAATCATTATGAGAGAGACCCTTGAATTGTCCGTTAAGCCGGCTGATCAGATGGAGGACAGATGTGCCTCTTTAGCTGTGCGTGTAGCCACGCACAAGCGCAGACAGCGGCGGGGCAATCCGTCAAAGATAAGGATTTGCGCACTAATTAGGAAAGATAGCTGGGACCCAAATTTATGTTCAGGTGAAGTTAGTGACAGCGAAACTGAACAAACATTTGACTGGGATGAATCTGTTGAAGTCAGGCTTGCAGAGTTAGACTGCTCTGACGAAGAGGAGCTGGAATGTGCTCCAAAGAAATGTGTTTATCCAGCGCGGCCGTTAATCACTAACAAGTCAAAAGGCCAAGCTGGCGGTGCAAACATTCAGAATACTAGGATTGTCCACGATTATACACAGACAGAACTTTTAGAGATTGCTAAGTTATTTAGACAGAGGGGAGGTGAAGCACTTCTGAAGTGGTATCTACGTTTGTGGGATACGGGTGCCGATAGCATCTTCTTAACCCCAGAGGAACTGTTAAAGATGGGTTCGATCACTACTAATGTAATGCTGGGGAAGATAGTGCATGGTGCGCTCGGGCAGCAAGGCTCGCATTCTTGTTTAATTGGCTTCAGACTGCCCTATTGAATTTGTATGGGAGTCCGATGGATATGGAAGAGAATTGGGGCGTTTGGAGTTCAATAACAGAAGCAACAGACCAGCTTAGAGAGATGGGTTTACAGTGTGCACTGTACAGTGCAAATTTTGCAGGGCCTGACATGGAGTTGTTTACAGCCGGGATGCGCGCACACTTGCTGAGAAACGCTCCGAGCCATATGAAGGGAGCATTGCTTTCATTGCTGGGTCCAGCGCAAGGCAAACCCATTGGTGAAGTGGCACTTCTGTTAGGGCAATTGGAAGGGCTGGATGTGCGCAAAGCAGTGCGCCTAGTGGCTGCGAGTAATGACTCAGAGAAAAAGCGTGGCAAAAATGTAAAGTCTAAAGAGAAAACTGACACCATTGAGGTCACGCGCAGACAAATGTGGGTGGACCTGCTAAAGGTGGGAATTCCAAGGGAAGAGATAGACTGTAATCCCACACCTGTGCTGCTTGAGAAATGGAAGAAACTGAGAAAACAGGGATCAGGAAAAACTAAGCCCTCTGCACCCTCTGAAGAAGAGGTGTTGAAGCCTAAAGTGCGAGCAAAAGGTTACACTGATTTGGCAAAGGACAAGTGGGAGGTCCCAGACCCCATTTTTGATTGAAGGGCTGGCTCTGTCTTTGGGGTACGGTTAATAAAGAGAACCAGTCCCAGAGACAGACGCCCTTTTGTGCCACTTACATTGTATTTGGATGAGAAAGTAAAACACGTGTTGGCTCTATTAGACACGGGAGCGGAGGTAACCATTTTGAATGGCAATCCCAGTAAATTATCTGGTCCCAGAGTTCTAGTCAATGGTTATGGGGAAGCAGAAACTGTTGCAAAAGCTTTTAATGTAAAAATGTCAACTGGCGAGGGATTGCCTTTCACAGCAAATGTCTTGATTGCAGATATACCGGAGTATATCCTTGGCATGGATGTGTTGTTGGGCAAAAGTGCGACTACAGATTTAGGTGAATTTGTTTTTGGCAATCGGAAGGTCCATGTGAGAGTTGTTAACCCCGTTGTGGTTGGGCATGCCAAATAGTCCCCCTTGCATTTACCTCCTCCTGCTGAGCCAGTGTGCGTGAAACAGTACAGGTTGCCAGGAGGACATAAAGAGATCGGTGAAACTACTGAGTAATTGGTAAAAGCTGGCATAATGAGGCCTGCAGTCAGTCCAATCAACTCGCCTATCTGGCCTGTCCGCCGCCCAGATGGGGCGTGGCGTCTGACAATTGATTACTGCATTTTGAATAAGAAGGTGCCGCCCTTAGCTGCGGCGGTGCCAGACATCATTACTCTGATTGAAAACCTTACGAAAGAAGTGGGTGAATGGGATGTGGTCCTTGACCTGGCCAATGCATTTTTCTCCATTGATATTGACACTGAATCACAAGACCAATTTGCTATCACTTGGGGAGACGGACAATTTACCTTTACTAAATTGCCTCAGGGGTATTTGCATAGTCCCACTCTGTGCCATGGATTGATTGCCAGAGACTTAAAGATGGTGCAGTTGGATGATGTGTATGTTGCTCATTACATTGATGACATCATGCTAACCAGTGCTGAGAAAGAACATGTAGCAAAAGCTGCTGAAAAGTTGATCACACACATGCAAGACCGGGGGTGGGCCATAAATCTGAAAAAGGTACAGGGGCCTGCTCAAGAGGTGAAATTCTTAGGTGCAATCTGGTCTGGGTCAGTTAAGAAAATTCCCGACCCTGTAACTGACATGGTTCAGCGATGACTCCACCAGCAGATAAAAAAAGAGGCACAAAGATTCATTGGGTTAATGGTTTTTGGAGAAATCACATACCTCACTTAAACCTGATACTGAAACCCATTGTCATGCACCAGCCCTGAAGAATTGCTAGTCGTTGGAAATACTATCTATAAATACTATCTAAATACATTCTATCGGTCTAGTTTATTCCAACATGGCCGACGTATTCTATAACTAGCGGGCCATAGCAACGCTCTGCGCGTTGTATCGTTTTCGTTACGTGCCCAGCCAGTCGCTCTCAGCGTCTAGCTTTCCATCATTGCCTTTTCGTTCAGGTCCTTTGCTTACCTACCTACTTTCCCTGCACTAGTGGTGTTTTCAGGTAAGGTGATTAGGGTCTTATCTTCTGTTCTTTCTTACACGACGCGTACTACCAAGAGTTTTCCATGTAAGTATTTTTCCCGTCTTTTTCACTCAGTCGGCGCTTCAGCGTTAGCATTTAGCTGTGAGCGTTTTCGGCTGTTCATACTTTTCTGTCCATTTCCTTACCTCTTTCTTTCCACCTTCCTTTCTTCTGTTGTTCCGTTCGTAACGCCTCTCCGGTGTTCCGACGGACCGAGACCTCCCTTCAATTACAACTCAGCCCATAAGACATCAAGACCGCACAACACTGGAGGTGGTATCCTGGTCTCACCGCCTTTCTCAGGGAACGAGTTGAGCAAGGTGTGGACATTCCTCCCACGTGTCCGGAGCTCCGCTGCTGCAGGAATCAACATCTCCATATAATTGCCGGACATCAGTATTCCACGGACACCTGAATACTTATCGGGTTTTTTTGCCGGGAGGTTTTTTTCCCCATTCTTTAGGGCGTGCTCCTCGGGTATTCCCTTGATCTGTTATCAGCGAGATCACGGAGGCTACCGAGGGAGCGCGTCCATATCTTCGACAAAAAAAGGAGAAGAAGCCAGCCGAAGGAGAAAAGGTCAAGAAGAAGAAGGCTGTAATCAGGAAGGAAGAAGTACAGGAGAAGACAGGTGAGGAGGAGTTGGGGAAGGCTGAGACAGATCGTGACAGTATACAACGCCCAGAAGACACAATGGCGTCACCAGAACAGATTCAAGATATGTGTAATGCCATTCAGAGCCTCAGAGTCGACATGCAATCGCTGCATGCCGAGAACCTTCTTCTACGGCAACAAGCAGCCTCTAGGGAAGCTGGTAGAGATGATTTACCACCAATGCCATTCACATTTGGTAAATACGATGGAAACCCTAGGTCTATCAAAGAATTCCTCGATGCTTGTGCAGTCTATTTTTCCTTCCGACCTTGGGCCTTCGAGTCTGGAAGGGCCAGTGTTGGGTTCCTCATAGCCAACTTGACAGGAAGCGCCCTAGCGTGGGCCACCCCTTTGGTAACCAACCAAGACCCTTCGGTTAACGATTACGCCCAGTTTATACAAGGTTTCAAGAACAGGTTTGAGCGTTCTGAAGTACAGTACTCTAAATATGATGCCTATCTTGATGTCAGACAAGGAAACCAAGATCTACAGGGTTATGTTGCGCAATTCCAAACACTGGCGGTATCAGCTGGATGGCCGGATACGGCACAACAAACCATTTTCCGGAGAGGGCTTAATGAGGAACTGAAGGACGAACTGGCTAGAGCAGTACGTCCCAACACCTTCCAAGAGCTGGTTACGCTAGTCCTACAGATCGACTACCGTCTACAGGAAAGACGGGCAGAGAAGAGGAAGAGGATCAGCGCCACGCTACAGCCCGCCTTCAGGAAGGAAGGAAAGACCTATGCCGGAGGAACCTATGCAAATAGGGGCAACTAGGGGACCGCTAACCAAGACTGAAATGAGAAGAAGGCAGGAGCTCAACCTTTGTATGTACTGTGGTTCGTGAATTCACATTCTTAAGGATTGTCCAGACATCCCCTCTAAGAGATAGGGAAACGCCAGACCCCAGGCTTTTGCAAGGGAAGCCATGGGGACCACCGTACAAACCCTTGCAACCTCACAAGACCCTTTAATGAAGGAATAGAGGACAATCGTCTGATGGTATTCCAGCTATCCATTTCCTACAGTCTGAAACAGAACCTATCTGTCTTGACTATGCTTGACTGCGGAGCAGCAGGAAACTTTATAGACGTAACATGGGCTCAGGAAAATCAGATTCCACTGAGGGAGAAGGACAGACCGATACCGGTAGAGGGAGTAGATGGCCGTCCGCTCTCATCTGGACTCATTACCATGGAAACGGAACCTATAACGGTAAAAATGGATCATCATGTCGAAACCCTCAAATTTGATGTTATCAGAGCAGCTCATTTTCCGTTAATATTGGGTATTTCATGGTTAAGAAGACACAACCCCAAGATTGACTGGACTAATAACAAGCTAAGCTTCGACTCCGAATACTGCCGGGAACACTGCATGAGTACTAAGGAATTCCAGAAGGAGATACATTCCAGTCTGCCTACGACTCAGTGCAACCTCTCGATATCCTCTATACCTAGGCAGTATCTGGCTTTTGCTAGAGTGTTTGAAGACATTAATCCCAGACTCCTCCCACCTCACCGCCACGAGGACTGTAACATAGATCTCAAGGAAGAGACCTCCTTACCTTTCGGTCGAATGTATCCATTATCATTATCTGAAAAGGAAGCATTGAAGGAGTACCTCAACTCAAACTTAAAGAATGGGCTCATTCGACCATCAAAGTCCTCAGGAGGGGCATCTTTGTTCTTCATGTCAAAGAAGGACTCCAAGGAATTAAGCCCCTGTATCGATTGCAGGGGCTTGAACAGCATTACCATCCGAGACAGGTATCCAATGCTGCTTATCAGAGACATTCTGGAAGCTGTCAGAGATTCAAAGGTATTCACCAAGCTCGATCTCCACGGTGCATATCATCTGTTAAGGATAAAGAATGGAGACGAGTGGAAAACCGCATTCAGAACGCCGCTGGGGTTGTTTGAGTATTGTGTTATGCCATTCGGACTGGTAAACGCCCCAGCGGTATTTCAGAGATTTGTAGATAAGATCTTTGCCGATATGTTATACATATCGGTAGGCGTATACCTTGATGACATACTGATTTTCTCTCCTTCCTTGGAGGAACACCGGATACATGTGTGCAAAGTACTTCGTAGGTTATTGGAAAATCAACTTTTCGCCAAGCCCGAGAAGTGTCTCTTTGAGACCACAGAGGTACCTTACCTGGGATTTATATTGTCAGCGAAAGGTATCCGTATGGACCCCAAGAAGGTGTTGGCCATAGACAGATGGCCAGAACCCTCGTCAGTCAAGGAGATCCAACGTTTCCTAGGCCTGGCGAACTTTTACCGCCGGTTTATACCCAAATTCTCTGATCTGGTATTACCCATCACAGCACTTCTCAAAAAGGGTACAGTATTCCAGTGGGGTTCGGCGGCTCAAGCGGCATTCGAGACGTTGAAAAAACGTTTCATCACTGCCCCGGTTTTGGCTCAGCCCGAGCAGAATAAACCATTTATCCTGGAGACCGATGCCTCGGGGGGTGCTTTAGGGGCCGTCTTGCTACAAGAAGGAAGCAATGGAGACGAACATCCTATCGCCTATTACTCTCGCACCCTAACTGGAAGTGAAAGAAACTACTCAGTTCTGGAAAGAGAATTATTAGCAATGCGGGCAGCCTGTCAGGAATGGAGACATTTGCTACAGGGAGCCTCTCATCAATTTGTCATTCGTACTGATCATAGGAATCTTAAGGTTCTCCAACAAATGGAGTGCAGGAATTCCAGGCATGCCCGCTGGGCCTATTATTTTTCAAGCTTTGATGTCCAGATCACCTATATACCAGGATCCCAGAATAGTGTGGCAGACGCATTATCCTGAAGTTGGTTGGAGGAAGACCTATCGGAGGTTAAAAAGGAGAAGATTCTGCTTGAGAACCATTTTCATACGATTGCTAACCTGTTCCTTGAGAAGGTCCAAGGTGAACTCAAGGATTATGCTCAGGAAGAGAAACAGTCCTGCAAATTGCAGGAACGCGAAGGATTGTGGTTTCATCATTCAGCATTGTTCTTACCCACAACTGATCTTCGCAGACAGGCCATCAGCTTTTGTCACGATCTTCCCTTGGCTGGACATAAGGGGGAGAAGGCAACATTTGAGCTGGTATCCAGGAGTTTCTGGTGGCCGTCGATGCGAAGAGACATCACCTCTTATGTGTCGACTTGTCCCATCTGTGCCATCAATAAGACCCCTCGCCACAGACCACTCGGGCTCCTACATCAAGCCAAGACTCCTACACGCCCCTGGGAGGACCTCTCATTGGACTTCATAGTAGAACTCCCAGTTTCCCAGGAGAAAAAGGTGATTCTAGTGACAATTGATTCTTTCACCAAGTTAGCTCATTTCGTAGCTCTCGCAGGAGTTCCTTCAGCCTCAGAGACTGCTACAGTCTTCCTTCGCGAGATAGTAAGGTTACACGGTTTACCACGGTCCATAATCTCGGACAGGGGAATGCAATTTACCTCTAAATTTTGGGACTCGCTATGTAACCAGTTGGCTATACAGAAGGCGCTATCCTCGGGATATCACCCCCAGTCCAACGGACAGACCGAAAGACTGAACGCTAGTTTAGAACAATACCTTCGCTGTTTTTGTAACAGGGAACAGGACAACTGGGCTACTCTGTTACCAATGGCAGAGTTCGCTTACAACAACACTTTTCATACGGCGATCAAGATGAGTCCTTTCAGGTGCACCTATGGTTATAACCCGCATCATCTAGGAGCCTTATCTTTCAGTAGCCAGACCACAACTCCCGCCTTGGAGAGGATGCTGATGGATCTCAAGCGTACACACAAGGAAGCCCTACAAACCTTAGAGGAAAGCCGCAAGAAGTATAAGACCTAGGCGGATACCAAACGTAATCCGGTTCCTCTTTGGAAGACAGGAGATTTGGTTTGGTTATCTATGCGATATCTACCTCGCTGGACTCATAAGGGGAAATTCGCAGCACGGTACATAGGTCCCTACCCAATCCTGGCCCAGATCAATCCTGTAGCCTTCAAACTAAGATTACCTTACTCTCTGCGGAGGGTATACCCGGTCTTTCACTCCTCATTACTCAAGACTCATCAAAAAGATCTGTACAAGAGACCTCTGAGAAGAACGGTGATCACTCCGCCCGAAGAACCTGAGGAATATGAAGTGGCCAGAATTGTAGATTCCCGCTACAAGAGAGGAACCCTTCAATATTTGGTCCATTGGAAGGGATTCCCCATTGCCGAAAGAACTTGGAAACCAAGATCCCATATGCACGCTCCCAGACTTGTACAGCGATTCCATAGACTGTATCCAGGGAAACCTGGAGGAGGCAGGTATCGAAGGGGGCATACTGTCATGCACCAGCCCTGGAGAATTGCTAGTCGTTGGAGATACTACTAAGATGGCGGTCTGTTACATTCTATCGGTCTAGTTTATTCCAACATGGCCAACGTATTCTATAACTAGCGGGCCATAGCAACGCTCGGCGCGTTGTATCGTTTTCGTTACGTGCCCAGCCAGTCGCTCTCAGCGTCTAGCTTTCCATCATTGCCTTTTCGTTCAGGTCCTTTGCTTACCTACCTACTTTCCCTGCACTAGTGGTGTTTTCAGGTTTTCAGGTAAGGTGATTAGGGTCTTATCTTCTGTTCTTTCTTACACGACGCGTACTACCAAGCGTTTTCCATGTAAGTATTTTTCCCGTCTTTTTCACTCAGTCGGCGCTTCAGCGTTAGCATTTTGCTGTGAGCGTTTTCGGCTGTTCATACTTTTCTGTCCATTTCCTTACCTCTTTCTTTCCACCTTCCTTTCTTCTGTTGTTCCGTTCGTAACGCCTCTCCGGTGTTCCGACGGACTGAGACCTCCCTTCAATTACAACTCAGCCCATAAGACATCGAGACCGCACAACACTGGAGGTGGTATCCTGGTCTCACCGCCTTTCTCAGGGAACAAGTTGAGCAAGGTGTGGACATTCCTCCTACGTGTCCGGAGCTCCGCTGCTCCAGGAATCAACATCTCCATATAATTGCCGGACATCAGTATTCCACGGACACCTGAATACTGATCGGGGTTTTTTTGCCAGGAAGCTTTTTTCCCCATTCTTTAGGGCGTGCTCCTCGGGTATTCCCTTGATCTGTTATCAGCCAGATCACGGAGGCTACCGAGGGAGCGCGTTGATACCTTCGACAAAAAAAGGAGAAGAAGCCAGCCGAAGGAGAAAAGGTCAAGAAGAAGAAGGCTGTAATCAGGACGGAAGAAGTACAGGAGAAGACAGGTGAGGAGGAGTTGGGGAAGGCTGAGACAGATCACCCATCTACAAAGTCGCCAGAAAGAAACATGATTTTACATGGGGCCTAGAGCAACAGTCTGTCTTTCAGCAGACTAAGGACGCTTTGCAGAGTTACATCAGGCTGGGCCCCATGACAAAAACTGATCCTTTTGTCCTGGAAATTCTTGTCTACAATGATGTTGCTGTGTGGACCTTGTGGCAAAAGCAAGGACAGAAAAGAGTGCCGCAAGGGTTCTGGTCAAGAAAGCTCACAGATCCTATGACAAGATACACTCCGCTTGAGAAACAAGTTGCTGCAGTGTACGGGGCTCTAGTCGAGACTGAAAGAATCATAAGCGAGCAACCAGTGACAATTTGCACAGAAATTCCGATCATGGGCTGGGTGCGCGGGAAAAGACGCCACTCATGTCAAATGGAAATGGTATTTACAGCAATGTGCGAAAGCTGGCCGCACAGGGGTTTCCAGACTGCAAGAACAAATTCTGGAGGGAGTGAACTTGGAAGCAATGCCTGAACCGAGCACCCCTGTGGCGCTGCCAGAATCTCCCTTCAAAGTCGCACCCGCCTATGATACATTGACAGAGGAAGAACAAAAGTCTGCACGGACGGCACCGCAAAGTATGAAAAAGGGCAAAGACACTGGCAAGCTGTTGCATTCCAGCCCCACCGAGAAACACTGCTAATGAGAGAAGGTGTGGGAGGATCCAGTCAATATGCTGAACTGCAGGCGGTGGCCTCCGTGATAGAACAGGCGAAAGAGACAGAGACTGCATACATATAAACGGACAGTTGGGCCACATATCAAGGCCTGACGCATTGGGCACCGGCATGGAGAAGAGACGGCTGGCAGATCAAGAACACTCCAATCTGGGGAGGGTCGGCCCTCTGGGAAGAGGTGTGGTGCAAAGGTGAGAGGTGCAAAATCTGCATTGGGCATGTCGATGCACACATGCCCCCTGACACCTCACTGGCTGCCCTGTTCAACAACGAAGTGGATCAAATGGCAAAGATTCACCCAGTGACAACACCTGAAGAAGCTGAGGTATTGCAAGGAATGGCGGACTGGGCACACCAAACCTCAGGGCATCTAGGGCAAACAGGAACATATCAATGGGCTAAAAGGAGGCAATTGCCCATTACCATGGATCAAGCCAGACAAGCTGCCTCCCAATGTTCCGTGTGCTGCGAAGTGAAGCACTACCCTCTGGAGAGGAAGCCTCAAGGCACTTTGAGAAGAGGTGAAAGAGCTGCTAGCGTATGGCAAGTTGACTACATTGGCCCTTTACCGCCCGAGAATGGAAAGCATTATGTGTTGACCATGGTAGACACATACTCTGGACTGCTGTTAGCTTATCCAGTCGCCCATGCAGATCAACGGGCTACCTTGCAAGGAATGGAATACCTCATCAGGCACTATGGCATCCCAGATGAAATCCAATCAGACAAGGCAGCCATTTTGCTGGACACAATGTGCAAGACTGGGCGTTAGAACAAGGCATCAAATGGACACTGCACATCAGTCGATACCCAGAATCCTCTGCTTTGGTGGAGCGCAGCAATGGGCTGCTCAAGCAACAAATAAAGAAACTGACTAAGACTCACACTCTCAAGGGGTGACAAGTGAGAAGGTGGAATCCACAAAGACTCTTGTTGTGTGGAAAACCGACAAAGAAGCAAAGCTGCCTGTGCAAGCCACTGTAGGCAGCATTGGGCTTGATCTATCTATCTGTGAGGATGATGTTATACCAGCGGGGCAAACCAAATCCATCTCGCTGGGTATTGGCATCAAATTGCCGGCTGGCACTTATGGATGCATTGCTGCATGATCCAGCCGGGCGAAAAAAGGCATTGACATTTTGGGAGGTGTGATTGATCCTGATTATAGAGGGACTGTTTCGGTACTCTTAAATAACGCTGGTGCATCTGCAGTACCATTAACCAAATATGACTGAATTGCACAATTGGTTTGTGAGCAAGCAGTTGTTCCCCTAGTGGTTGAAAGTAAGCAAGCCCCAGACACTACACTGAGGGTGGAAGGAGGCTTCGGTAGCACGGGAAAAAAGGTGTGGGTTCACCATCCTAACAAAAAGCCTGAGGCTGGGGAAGTGTTAAGTCAAGGTTTTGGCAGTACTTATGTTATACTTTTGAAAAATTCTGACATGCCTGTTTATATTCCCGCTACTAGGCTCACACCACAAATGTAGAGCAGTATGAAAGGGATGGGATTTACCTTGCTGTGGGTGCTCCTGGCCTGCCAAGCAAACGCTTTCTCTGTAAAGAATGGGTTGATGCAAGACGCTACATGGACTCTGAGAATTGCATGCACTACACCTGATGCTCCAGTCCTGCATGATAACTACAACCGCACCGTAACCTGTGAGAAAAGCGCTACAAATGAGTATCCACATGGAACTGCAAAAGTGATAGATTGGCATATTGTCGGACACCTTTTGTCACAGACTCATATGACTGGTGCTTATGAAATCTTAGGCCCAAACGTTTCAGTGAATGGATCCAATAATTTGTTTGATGTTTCATGTTTCTTCTGTCCCAAGAACTGCAGAGAGTGTACTCGCCAAGATTTTTTGGACTATAACTTGACTAAATGCATTTCATACAATTGTACGTTGAAACAGCCACTGCCGGATGGTAGTATGGTGTTTGTATCTAAAACCAATATTGTATATGATAGGCATCCCACTTGGAGAATGGTGTTTTTCAAATCGCACAAAGTAGAAACTGTGAACATGCTAGATTTTCCAGTAGTAAGACAACACTTAAATTGCAGACACGTGATGCACGCGTCTATCATTACAGAGGTACACTTAGACATAGATTTATCACGAGGCACTGTTTCCTTAGTACTACCAAGCTGCTACAAATGGAGTCAATTTCTATGGCCCATCACCAAATAGCGCGTAGCTATGGGGTTAGATTCATTAATTGTGGGAGCGGCGGGAGTCGGAACGGGAGCTTTAAATGCTTTTGACATAGAAACTGTGCGCAATAAGTTAGCCACTATGGGTTCTGATGCCAGCGCTGCTATAAAACGTCTGGCCCAGTGGGGCCCATTGATAAGCCCTACACTGCCAATACTGCTACAAGTATTGGCAACCACTGGAGATGGCAGAATTTTAGCTATGAGGACATTTTTTTCTGCCATATGGCAGGTCAACAAGACTGCTAAAGACACATGATGCATTTTATGGCAAACTTTGTTAAATCAGCAGGTGTTGGCTTTCCGCTCCGAATGGGGGCGACTATCCTCAACCCACTGGCACACAGAGCTACAGTTACCAGCAAACATATGGATTAAACCGCTTGCTTTTGATTGCATGAATAACACATGCCATGCTTTAACGCAAGTTAGTAGAACCGCTTATGCTTTAGAAATATGGTGTCCTTTTATAGTATTGCCTATGAAAATCAATGGTTCTTGGTGTGTGCCGTAGATACGAGGGGAATGGTTAGACAGCCAAAGCTACACCATCCACAGTCACACCTGCATGCCCTGGGATCAGGGGTGGGTGTGTCCCCAAACGGGGAGGATTCCGGATCCATGCATGCATCCCGTAGCAGGGGAGTGCACCTGGATGCACCTCGATGCAATACCACATTAATGGGACTGACATTTTCCAAATAGATGAGCATAAAGCTTGCGTAGTTACTAATCATTCCTTGCTTATTAACAATTACAGGTTATTAGGGAATCCTCAAGTATTTTGCGTAGATCAGGTTGTGACTATCTTAGACATTGTTACTCACACCTTATATTCATTAACCCAGTGGTCTCACACTACTCACACTACTTTGCATGCCGAGCTCACGCATTTACTTAACTGGACTTTACCCTATGGGGTGATTACTGCCCGGCTTCAAGCTATTAGACAATTTGCCCAAACTGCTTGGAAAGATTTCCAGACGCTAGCCACCTCAGTTATCTCTGCAGAGTGCAAGCTGATGATAGACAGGAACCAATTAATCACCACTGCTGATCATCTGCAATCGGTTACTACTCACCACCGGTGGGATGTATTCCACTAAGCTGCTTAATATAATGCTGCATCCAATGCTGTGGCTGCTGATTTCCCTAATATTCATCCTTATCGTTTTCATTGGGCTCTTGCACAGAATGTCTTTCCTTTATACTAGAATGACTGCGCTAGAAAAACGCTTAATCGGCCTACAGCACACCGTACATGCTTCTAAATCATGGAACTGAGTCATCATTTTCAGGCCTCACTTCAAAAGGGGTGGAATGTCGTGATAAGCTTCTAGGCGCTTGCAGTAACCTGCATTTGCACTAACCTATTGAGCTATCTTGTGTGTATTAGAGCTTATTCGAAGCAAGGAGGAAAATGCTGAAATTAGCCAGGCCTCTCGAACTGGGTGAGCCTGCATGCTTGTAAGGGGTTAACTGCGAAGGCCCTTCTTGAAGATATAAACATCTAGCCTTTGCAAGAGGTTCTATGCAGCCCTTGGGAACCAGGCTCAGCTTTGCACGTCTTCGCTCTGCGAGTCAGGTGCACTGATAACACAGGAATGCCAGGCCTTCCCCAAAACAACGTGCACGAAGCTTGGGAGCCAAGACTGGCTGTTTCCAGTCTTGTAACTTTCCAGGCGAAAACATGTTTACTGCCCGGAAGGATGAGCCCAGAAGCTTCTCGAAGAGCTGGTACGTCATAGTGATTGACGTGCAGCCCCTAATAAGAGAACTATACCCGGGCCAGTGAGGGAGGGCTCATCCAGGGCTGTTTGGTGAAACGCACGCACGAAGACGAACAGTGCCTGGACGACCAGCCGTGCACTATCTGGGCTCAGACTCCTAGCATCACATCCCCGCTCTGGTGTAGGACTGTGGGGGGCTTGGCCAGTCCTCCCCTCCTCTCCTCTCCTCTCTCTCGAGGAGTGCCGGGCACCTGTAGCAGCGAGGGTCCCGGGTGTGATCTGATCAGCTACATTTTCTAGGAGCGTAAGATAAATAATTGCATATTCATCTATGACTGACAACTGATATTATTCAGCTTGCACTTTTATTCCCGTTTTATTGTAAATTGCTGCTTAGTTCTCACTAGACATTATAGAAATAAATGCAAGCATCATGTATTCTGTGTGATTGGCTTTCTTCCAGACTGAGTTCATCATGCTTAGTATAACCTTACTTGTGTGGGAAGGTGATTAGGAGTGATTTTATTGCACTAAGGGCTGGTCCCAGGGGGGTGCGGGTTCTCCTTTTTCACCACAATGGCACACACAGGGGTTGATCAGGAACAAACTAATTCTGGAATTCTTCCCCATATGGATTTCCTTAAAGCTATGGGTCGCAGATGTAACCCACACAGAGCTGGTAGTCTGGTCATATAATATGGTGGTGGCCAGCAACATCAATAGAAGAAAAACATCATGCCATTGGGGTTTGAGAGTGCTAAGGTCAATGTCATCAATTTCCCTGCACAACAACATAGAGATAAGGGCAAAACACATTGCAGGAGCAGAGACTCAGATCACTGAGGCTTTATCTTGCCTTGCTTACAGTGGAATGCATTCCGGCGCCTCCGACAGGGAATGCAGAAATACTATGGCTAGGGATACTATTGATCTATCAGATTCTAGGAGTGTCGGAAGCAGCTGTTGTGGACTTTCACAGTGACGCTTGACGCTTTGTATGCTTCTACTTTTCTTCTTTCTGTCCTTTCCTCTATCACCAAGTATGTCACGGCTCTGAAAAAGAGGAACGAGGAATGCTCTGTGCACGCTCTGTGCACAGGGCATTGGGCTAGTGTCTAACTGCCAGGCTACCGAACTCGCTTGATTGGACCGGATATAGCAAATCTTTCACGTGGTAAACCCGAACCCCTTTGACTTATTCCTTTGTGTGTTTTTTTTCTTCTTGAGAGTGGAGAACTGATGACTGCAGGCCTCAGCCTTTGAGTCAGTTTCCTGGCGCTCAGCATCTGTGCATTTGCGTATTTGTGAAGTTATTACACTAACGCTTTAACGTGAATGGGACTGGACTGACACGTGCACCCAGTTGTTTTGATCTGATAAGGATCTACAACAGAGCGTGGATGACTGTTGGGCATCGGCCCTTTGGGTCTTTGCTCTAGGGTAAGCAGATTAGATATATACCAAAAGGGGAAACAAAAAGAACATTGGACTATCTTGAGCAACTTTGGCTAATTTTGATATTTTGTCAAAACACAAGTTACGGTCTGGTGCAGTATTCCACTCCGAGAGGGGGGAGGCAGCTTCACACATGAACAGCCCTGAGCATATGCCTGTCATGACAAAAGAAATACAACTCTCAGACATAATTGTCCCCGACTCTGCAGGGGAACGGGATGAGGTTCATCATCTTCCTGAGTGGGTGGAAGGGACCAATCATTTTCAATTAAACTTTACTTCTAATGTTGTAAGAACGGTTGACAGAACTTTGCCGGATTTGGCAAACCAATGGACTGAGGAAATTGGCTCTTCCCATTCCACCCCACCTAATGGCCTATCGGTTAGCGACAGGAAGGTGGCTGCTTCGACTTTGGGAGTCGCTAACTGCCTAAGCAAACCGAAACGAACATCCAGGAGACACATTTTACCAGAAACTTTGCAGTTGTTTCTGGTAACTCAGAATCTTTCTCCTAAAGGCAAGCAGGTTCACTTTCATGCGGTGAAGTCAGCTTCTACTCCGAAACCTCCTGATACCTCACTACTATGTCCGCACTCGGCACCTTCGGATCTACGGCGACAGAAAATACCCATTGTTTATTTCATTTTTGTAAAAAAGGCCAGGTCCATTCTTTTCTGTTGAAGGCAGGTTTGAGGAAAAACAATGGTCTCAATTTTGGGGTATCTAATATGAGGCATGAATGACAGGAGGTAGACAGTTTGGGTTCCCCTACAGAATTTAAACGAGGCCTTGTCTGTAAATCTGTCTTTTGAACAGAGAGGTACTTCAAAGGAGATTACTGACTTAGAACTTCTGTTGAGATGTGAGGCAGTCAAGTCACCGGTTTCCAGTGCAATACTTGGGACAACAACTAGTGAAAGTTACAGACCATGGAGGCAAATATATTGTGAATCTCACGGGAGGACCAGATTTTTGAATTTCAGCACTTAACTGGGTCTAAGGTAGAAATATCAATGGGGACCAACAAGTCGGCCACGGCCCAGGAGAGTCAGTATGAGTTGCGAGAAACCTGAGGCTATTCTCCCGAGCCGACCTCGAGAATCCCTTATTCAGGTGGCCAGGAAATGGCTGATGCTCTCACATCTGCCTCCCTTCCTCCCAATGAACCTCTCTTGCCCAGATCCCACAATCCCTCTGTATATGACAAATTCCCTAGCAACCTAAACCCTGTTGCACTCGGAACTTATCTTTCCCAGAATCCCTGTTCTCCTGTGTCCTACCTGAATACACCCAGTCATTCTCCTCGTTGGCCCTCTGATTATTATTTCCCGAACTCCCAGTTGGTTTTGACAAAACAACCCTTCCTACGATCTTCCCTATTCAATTCACAAACCCTACAAAGTTCACCTTTCCAAGTTGACCAAACACCCCCTTCCTTGTGACATTTCCCCATCCTACCCCGTAGGATATTCAGAAGTTGTTCCCCACCCCTCATCCCCTTTTCCAACACTTTCCTACACTGTGACAGACAACGGACAAACACCCAAGCCGTTTACCTGACATTCCCAACACAAGAGTCAGACAGAGTCAGGCAATAGGCAATTGACAATAACTATGCACATATCACAGCCCTTTTCCTCCCACACAGGGATAAAAGCCGAAGCATGAGAGCACACTTTGAGCAAGGCAATGCACGAGGAAGCAGCTATTACGGACCAGCAGTTCAAACAGAGGAGAAAGGCGGAGAGACTGGGATTCAACTTCAACTCAGGCCCGCGAAGCCTCCGAAAGGGAAATCATAAGACCAGGAAGTCCGGCTGGCGTGTGGTGAGACAGGTGTCAATGGCACACAGGGGCCACCCGCGCCGATAGCCAAAGCAGGGAGAAATGGCTGGCCGCTGTGGTGTCGTCCTCCACTCCCGAGACAAACTCCAACAGTTCAGCACAGCCGGTGAGTCGGAGAAGACAGGAATACTTTCTTACCGGTAACTCCATTTCTCCAGCATTGGTATCTTTCATGGATACACATGCTTAGAATATTTCCTGTCGTCGGACTGGGATCCCTCGGTATATTTATAAAGACGTTTTCCATAGGAACATTTTTCGACACTTCAGTGTCCTATCTACTTCGTTTTGGGCCGCTTACACCTGCCCCAATAGGACGAAAGCTATAAATAGTCCCGCCCCCGCGGCTCCCTTCAGATTTTAAACCCCAAAGTAGTATGGGGTGTATATATATATATATATACATACTTTGCATGCAGGGGAGGCCAGCGGACACATGTGAATCCAAGAAAGATACCAATGCTGGAGAAATGGAGTTACAGGTAAGAAACTAGTCCCTTCTCCAGCATTGGATCTTTCATGGATTCACATGCTTAGAATAGATTGTATAGCAGTACCCCTGATTTGGAGGTGTGCAATGCAAACCAATATCATCATAGCCACACATGCATTTAGCCATGGAAAACACTTCCAGTCATGGTACATTAACAGTAAAAAACAATTAAGATACATTGATAGAAGAAAAACACCCCTCTATGGGGCTTACCTTACTGAGACAGGTGTCGTAGGACTGCTCGTCCCATCTGTATATCCTCTGCATGTTGCTGCTCGAGGCAATAATGTCGGGTAAACGTATGCAGCACCGACCAGGATGCCACTTGACAGATATCCCTCAGCGGGATTCCGGACCACAATGCCGCCGATGACGAAGTGGATCTCGTTGAATGGGCCTTTGGGTGCTTTTCCAGCGGCTTCCCTGCTTTCGAGTGGCAAAAAGCAATCGTCGACGATACCCAGCGGGCAAGTCCTTGCTTTGAGATCGCTTTTCCCTTTGCCGAAGGGCTATAAGCCACAAATAGTTGTCTTGTACCTCTAAAGTCTTGAGTACGATTGAGGTGAACAAGTTACTTTCTTACCTGGTAACGTTCTTTCGATGGGATGGTCCGACGACGTATTCCATATCTATGACATGTAATCACCACAGCTGTGCTGCTTCGGAAACTTTTTTCGGCGTCTGCGTCCTGCGTCGATGCGCCGTCGTCGAGGACCTCCTCCAGCGTCCGACGTCATCCGATGTGATAAGTAGGACGCACAACGCCCGTAGCCTCAGTTGTAGTTTTTTCGCCCAGAAAGTGTGACATTATTCCACTGCCTGTCAGACACAAAGCCTTGCGGAACGTAAGCTGCAATCGCAAAAGAAATTCTGCAGCGGGGAAGGCAGGGAGGGAGCGATATGGAATACGTCGTCGGACCATCCCATCGAAAGAACGTTACCAGGTAAGAAAGTAACTTGTTCTTCGAGGGGATTGGGTCCTCCGACGTATTCCATATCTATGACAGACTCCCAAAGCAGTACCAGAGCAAGGAGGAGGGAAAGAATTTAGAACCAAAATTTAGAATTGCCAATCAAATAGCAGAGCAAAGGACCGCCTTGCCAAAGGCCAGATCCTGTCCTCAGATGGAATCGAGGGAATAGTGACATACAAATGTATGTACTGAAGCCCAGGTGGCTGCATCACAGATGTTGCGAATAGGAACACCCCTCTGCAGGGCAGTAGATGCAGCCATACCCCTGGTAGAATGGGCCCGCAAGCCAGCGGGTCCTTACCCGCCAAGCGGTAACACTCCGAGATGGCCAAAATAATCCAGCGAGACAAAGTCTGTTTCGTCACAGCTTGCCCCAAACACTTTCCAGCGTAACCAATAAAGAGTTGATTGTCCACTCTGACCCGGGACATGCGTGAAACATAAAAGCTTAAAGCTCTCCTAAGCCTATGGAGCCTCTCCTCTTCCTTACCAGGATGCGGAGGAGGATAGAATGCCGGAAGAACAATCTTCTGGGCCAAATGAAATTCCGTCACTACCTTCGGGGGAAAAGAAGGACGAACTCTAAGGACAAGCCTGTCCTTGTGAAATACAGTGAAGGGTGGCTTAACTGAAAGTGCCTGTAACTCACTCACTCTGCGAGCTGAAGTAACCGCAACTAAAAACACAGTTTTCAGAGTTAACAGCCTCAAAGGGCAAGAATGTAAAGGCTCAAACGGAACACCCATAAGAAACTTAAGAACAAGGTTTAAATCCCAACCGGGCACCAGGAAAGGTGACGGAGGGAACACATTAGTGAGCCCTTTCAGAAACTGTGAAATTAAAGGGATTTTAAAGTAAGAACACTCTTCAGACGAGCGCTTAAAGATGGACAGCGCCGCCAGGTAACCTTTAATGGTACACACTTGGAAGCCCCTGTGGGCCAAAGAAAGTAAAAAGGACAGAACCATGGGGATGTCACATGCAAAAGGATCCACATTCTGAACTCTGCACCAGTCACAGAACTTGCGCCAACGGCAACGGTACAGAGACTTTGTTGCTGGCCTTCGGGCCGAAAGCAACACCTCCATCACGTCTTCAGGGAGGTCCCAATCCTTATACCTCAACCTTTCAGAAGCCAAGCGTGAAGGTTGAGGGATCTGACCTCTGGATGGAGAACCTGACCCCCCTCCCGTGAGAGCAGATCGTCTCGGTAGGGAAGACGACGTGGAGGGCAGATGGACAAGTCGAGAAGGTCCGGGTACCACGTCCTCCGAGCCCACGCCGGAGCAATGAGGATCATCCGGGAACCGAACTTCCGTAACCTCCGCAGCACTTGCGGGATGACGGGGACTGGAGGAAACGCGTACAGCAGCGGGAATGACCACTCCACCACCAACGCGTCTCCTAAGGCTCCTTTTGGAGGAAATTCCCGCGAGCAAAACCTTTCGCACTTCCGGTTGACACTGGAGGCGAAGAGATCCACTTGAGGGGTCCCCCAAAGGGCGAAGATATCCAGGAGAATCTCCTGAGCCAACTCCCACTCGTGAGAGATCGTGCTCTGCCTGCTCAGAGCGTCCGCCGTCACGTTTTTGTCTCCGGCCAGATGAACTGCCGAGATCGAAACTTCCTGCTGGGTGGCCCAGAACTCGAGCTGCATCGCCTCCCTGCACAGAGGAAGTGACCCTGCCCCCCCTTTTTGTTGAGGTAGTGCATGGCCACTGTGTTGTCTGTCAGGACCAGGACACTCTTTCCTCGCACAGTCGGCAGAAAAGCCTTCAGGGCTAGCCTGACGGTCCCAGCTCCAACAGATTGATATGGAGTCTGGATTCCGACGGAGACCACCGACCACTGACTATCAGCCCGTTGGCATGAGCTCCCCATCCCGTGAGGGATGCATCCGTCACGATCGACACCTCCGGCCAGGGAAGCCAAAATGGAGCCCCCTTCATCAAGTTGCCTTCGACGGCCCACCACAGAAGGTCCCGGGCAACCGAGGGCGGCACCTGAACCAGGTCCGACATCCTGCCGGATGTTGAGACTTGAGTGTCGTGTAGGCAGTAGAGGCCTCCGTCCCCAAATGCCGCACAGGGAGAACTTAACGCAACTCTCTGTGCAGCCGTTGAGGTCACAGGCGAAGATGTTCGAATGTCCAAGTCCGGGAACGCGAACCTCGGGGACCCCACACTGCTGCAAGAAAATGCGGATTAAGTACCAAGCAAGAAACAGTACCTACAGTATTAGAATAACTGGAAAGGTCTTACCAGTCAGGGTCAAGGAGGGGATGAGGAACCTAGTGGAGAGGTCCGGGACCCACGTGGACGGCAGTACCCCAAGAGGAGTAGGCTCAGTTGTTCGCCTGTCAGCAGGAGCTGTGGAGCTGTGAAACTGTGAGGCAAGGAGTTCAAAGAACCAGGGTGCAAAAGGGTGATCCAGGAGGCAGTCCAATAACAGTCCGTGGTCGAGAGCCGTGTATCACTGTGCAAAGAAATCCGAAGGGGTAAATCCAAGAGGAGTCCAGTAAAGCAGGCCAGGTCGATTCTGTGAGTGATCCAAAGATGATTCAAAGTCCGTAGCGCCAAACAGAATGCAGAGCACAGCTGAGAAGCAACGAATACCCAGGTTTCCGGGTTTATGTACTCGCGCTTCTGGTCACGTGATGCGTGGCATGGTCACGTGATCGGGCAAGAGCATCACGTGACCTCACAGTCCCGCGATGCGGAAGCTCAGGGTTAGCCCTTCGCGATCCTATGCGCCAAGGCAATTGCCAATGTAGGAACGGCCGTAGTCTGACAGCCGTCCTATTACGGACCAGGCGCGGGTGTGCCCGCAAGACGTGTGTGAGTCCACGTGAGTCCCGGGGAAGGGGGGAAGTGAGAGAAGGGCGGGACTGGGGATGAGGGAGTGCCCTGGGGACCGCATGATGAGGGATCGTGACACCGGAGGACTGCGACCATTGCATCTTGAGTGCCCACTGCAAAGATCTCATCTGCAGGCGAGCCTCTGGCACCAGAAGAATGCAGGATGCCATGAGGCCGAGCAACCTCAAGAACTCGAACGCTGGGAGCGTCTGGGCATGCTGAAACTTGTGCACCATCTGCTGAATGTGAAGAGCCCTCACCTGGGGAGGAAAACACTGCCCCAGGGAAGTGTCGAGCACTGCTCCGATGTACTGGAGCCGCTGTGTTGGCGTCAAATGGGACTTCTTTAAATTGAGGGAGAAGCCCTGCCTGTGAAGGGAGTGGCAGGTGACGGACAGATGATCCAGGACCTGCTCGGGAGAGCTCCCCCTGATCAACCAATCGTCCAGGTAGGGGTAGACGTGAATCCCCCCTTACCTGAGATGCGCTGCCACCACCACCATGAGCTTGGTGAAAACCCTCGGGGCGGAGGTCAATCCAAACGGCAGGATCCGAAACTGAAAGTGCGAGTCGCCAACCGCGAACCTCAGGTACTTCTTGTGCTTGGGATGGATCGGCACATGGAAGTAAGCATCCTTGAGGTCGAGAGACACCAACCAGTCCTGAAGCTGAAGGGCCTGGAGGACTTGAGAGAGAGTAACCATCTTGAACTTTTCCTTCCTTAGGAGTTTGTTCAAACCGCGCAAATCCATGATGGGTCTCAATCCCCCGTCTTTCTTCGAAATCAAAAAATAAGGGGAATACCATCCCTTGTTCCTCTCTGCTACAGGCACCAGTTCTATGGCACCTTTCTCTAGCAGTGCTTGAATTTCCTGCGCAAGGAGCGGATCCGGACTCTGCAAAGAGAGGTTCCCCGGTGGATTGTCGCGAGGCCTGTGCCGAAAGGGAAGACAGTAGCCATGGGTTATGATCTCCAGAAACCACACATCTGAAGTAATGGCACGCCACTCTACAAGATGCTGCGCCAGCCTTCCCCCAACAGGCGAACCATGGGGCATGGCCTCATGACTGAGTGGTAGTGGCTGCGGCGTTACCTGAGGGCAAAGAGGCAACTGCCCGAGCGGCCTTGGCACCACGGGTACCCTGTCGTCCACCTCTGGTACCCCTGCGTTGGCCTCTTTGACTGCCAGCTCCTCTCACTTTAATGAAGGACGAGTAATAGCGAAAGGAACCACCCCTCCATTGCTGTCCCCTAGGACGAAAAGGCAGAGGTTTGCGAACTGCAGCGCCCAACGACTTCGCTGCAGCTTTTGAGGTCTGCAACCTCTCAAGGCTCTCGTCAGCCTTGCTGCCAAAAAGGTGTTCACCGTCAAAGGGCATGTTGTGGAGCCGGGCCTGCACATCAGGAGCAAACCCCGACTTCCGCAACCACGCAAACCTGCGTATCACGGTGCTCGCCGCCATGGACCTTCTGACGCATTCAGCCAAGTCCAAACCTGACTGAACTGACTCACACATGGCATCCTTACCATCCTGGACCATAGCAAGGAAACCATCCTGTTCGTCCCCTTCGGGAATATGTTCAGCCGCTAACGCAACACAGTTCCACATAGTGTGAGTGAAACGAGACAAGGCGCCTGAAGCACCATACCACCAGAAGAAAACACTTTCTTCGCCCAGCCATCAAAACGTTTGTCGTCCCTATCAGGAGGGATGGTAGGGTACGACGCCTGCTTTGCCGGGGCCGTGGCCACCTGCACCACCAAACTCTCCGGAGTGGGGTGCCTGGTCAAGTAGCAGGGGTCGCTACTGGCTGGACGGTATTTTCGCGACAAGGACCTGCCCACCACCGGGAGACTCTCAGGAGCAGTCCAAGCCGCCGTCACCCTTCTCTGTAAAGCCATATGGAACGGCAGTACCGGGTCAGTTGGGGGACCGACATCAAGGATGTCCGTGAGATCATCCTGCACAAACTCCCCTGGGGGAGCAGACCATCCCAAGTACTCAAACCCTAGCCATAAGGCGTCGGTACGAGGAATTGGCATGAGAGCCAGGCTCAGGCCTACAAAACTCCACCTCCGGAGAGGTGTCCAGTCCACTGGCATCATGCAGTGACTGCCTCAAATCGTCAAACTGACCATGGCCCGAGACAATTTCATCTGGAACCTGACTAGGAACCAGGCCATCAGAATCCTCATCCGCCTCTGAAATATATTCCAGGTGGCGAAAATAAGGCACCCGAGAGTGCTTGCTCTTAACCAGAGCCTTCCTAGGGGGTTCCCCCGTGCCACGGGGTACCTCCGACACGAAAGGCATCGAGTGAATCGGCGCCGGCGTCGACAGAACAGGCATCAGCGCCGAGAGGATCGGCGTCGAGGAAATCGGCGTCGACATCAGATGCAGCGCCGCCAGCATCGGCGGCGTCGACACAGTCCTCGAAGCCGGAGCTCTGAGCGTGTCCTTCGACGACCTGAGCGTCGACGACTTCAATGACTTCCTCGGCGCCTCAAGAAAGCCTGTCGACGCCCTCGACGCCTCAGACGTCGAGGTCTTCCTCGAAGACATCACAGGTGCACACGGTCTCGAATGCGTCGAGGACCGGGACCTGGAACGGGTACGTCGAAAACGAGTCCCCTTGTCCGAACGGGACCTCTCCCGTGACTCGTGCCGACCACTCTTGCGAGCGGTGTCTCTCGACCTCTCACGACCGACCCCACTCGGGGGCGCGGATGGCTTAGTACCCTGCGACTCGAGAATCGCCAGCATTTTCCTCCCGAAGGAAGCCCATTCCTCTGGCATTGCACGGCTGGTGGGGTAAGCGACGTGCCGGGCAGAGTCCTCCGAAGAGGACCTGGAAGACGACCGGTGTCGGCGCTTCCGAGAATGCCTCGAAGAGGCTGAGGAGTGGCGAGACCGACTCCTAGAAGGAGACCCACGAGACTTCCGACGATGACGCGGAGAGTCTCCTCTCGAATCATCCGTCGAAAGCCCCACAGACTTCGACTTCCGGGGCTTGGACACCCGACCTACCGACAACTTCTTCTTACGTTCACATAAGGCTTTGGACGTGAGCGACTGGCAGTCGACACAGTCATCCGTGTCGTGGGCCTCCCCGAGGCACCAGAGGCAGGCGTCGGTCGAGTCCGTCACCGATATCTTGGACCCACACTCCCCGCACTTCTTGGAGCCCGGACGCGGGGTCGAAGACGAAGTAGAAGACATCTTCACACTAAGGATTTTCACAAAAATGAACAGGTTCGAAGAACCGAGAAGAACAGAACTCCAAAGAGTCGAGGCGTTAACCGAGATTCACGAAGCAACACGTTCGCGGAAAAAACTGAACTGAGGCTAAGGGCGTCGTGCGTCCTACTTATCACATCGGATTACGTCGGAGGAGGTCCTCGACGACGGCGCATCGACGCAGGACGCAGACGCCAAAAAAAGTTTCCGAAGCAGCACAGCTGTGGTGATTACATGTCATAGATATGGAATACGTCGGAGGACCCAATCCCCTCGAAAAAACTTTAGAGCTCTTTTTACATCCAATGTATGGAGAGCTTTTTCCGCGAAAGAGTAGGGTGTTGCAAAGAATGTCAGCAGTACAATAGAAGAATGTTTGTGGAATATAGTTGGAACTTTTAGTATAAAATGAGGATTGGTTGCCAATACCACTTTGTCTTTGAAAAACCTGGCGGATCGATAACTAACGCCTGTAGTTCCGAAAGTCGTCTTGCCGAAGTAATAGCCACCAAAAAGCCTAATTTCCACGATAAGAATTTTAAAGGATCGAAAGGGGCCTTCATTAGTCCCACTAGTACCAGGTTGAGACTCCAGTTCGGAGGAAACTTTTTGGTTGGAGGAAATGTTCGAAATAAGCCTTTTAGGAAATGTTTAACTAATCGATCACTAAACAATGGTGTTGAATGTCTTTTACGAGTGAATCTCGAAATGGCCGCCAGGTGAACCTTTATCGAAGAAAAAGATAACACCCCTTTCTGCTAAGTGCAGCAAGTATGGAAGAATCTGCTCTGCCATGACCTTCAGGGGTTCAAATCCTGGTTGATTCTTGCACCACATGCAGAATCTCCTCCACTTACATGCAGACGGAGTATTCGTGGACGGAGCCCGCGCTGCTTGTAAAATTTGACGACAGTCTGATGAAATGGTCAGAGCCCCAAATTTGGAGAAGTCAGGAGCCAGGCTGTCAGGCAGAGGCCGTCCGGGTCATGATGCCAAACTGCTCCGTTGTCCTGAGATAGAAGGTTTGGAATCTTCTGGAACCTCACTGGTTGCGTTATCGGCAACTGGAGTAGGTCGGAGAACCACGACTGCCTCACCCAGTAAGGGGCCACTAGCATCACACGACATGGGTATTTGTGAATCCATTGTAGAGTCCTTCGGATGAGTGGAAACGGAGGAAACGCATACACAAGCTTGTCCGTCCACAGGAAGGAGAATGCTTCCTCCAGTGAGTCGGGTTGTGGCCATCTGCTCGCATACTGTGTGCACTTCTTGTTCTCTCTCGTCGCAAAGAGATCTAGGGAAGGATCGCCCCATTTTCTGAAAACTTTTGTCAGTTGCTGATTGTTCAACTCCCATTCGTGCAGTCGATTCATCGCCCTACTGAGAGAATCCGCCTGTACATTTTTTACTCCTGGCAGGTGGTAAGCCAATATGCTTCTCTTCTGTTCAAGAGCCCAATGCCATATTTCCTGAGCTTCGGTCGAGTGTGTTCTGGAACGAGTACCTCCCTGTTTCCTCAGGTAGAACATTGTCGTTGTATTGTCCGTCAATATTCTTACGACCGATCCCTTTATGCGTGGCAAGAATGATTTTAGGGCTCAACGTACCGCCCTCAACTCCAGTACGTTGATATGAAGGGTCGACTCTTCCGGTGACCACTGTCCTTGCACTTGCAGGGACTCCAGATGGGCTCCCCATCCAGCCAGAGGTGCATCCGTCACCACCGTCATCTGAAACTCTGGTTCCTGCAGGGACATTCCTCCCGTTAGATTGTCTAAGAGCTGCCAACACCGAAGCGCTTGCAGAAGCTTGTTGTTGATAGTCAATTTGTCTGCCCACAATCCCCGACTTTGGGACCATCGGTCTGCCAGAAATTCTTGTATTGGTCTCATGAAGAGACGACAATTGTTTACTAATGGGATACACAACTCCATGGCCCCTAGCAGTGACATGTATTTTCTTGCCGACACACTAGTGTTGGCTTTCCACTCCTTTGCCTTGTGCCTGAGTTTGTGAACTCTTTCCAAGGATGGTTTTACCAGTCCTGACTGCGTCAGGAACTCTGTACCCAAAAACACCAAGTTCCTTGAGGGAGTTAAGGAGGACTTTTCGAAGTTGATCACAAAGCCTAACCGCTGCAGAAGTCGCATAGTGGCTTTTAGACTTGCTTGTGTTATTATCGGAGACGACCCCCTTACCAACCAATCGTCCAGATAAGGGTAAACATGATGACCTTTTCTTCTTAGCCAAGCTGCAACTGGAGCCAAGCACTTTGTGAACGTCCTGGGAGATGACTTTAGTCCGAATGGGAGTACTTTGAACTGATAGTGGGTTTGTCCGACTACGAACCTTAAAAATCTTCTGTGTCGTCGACGCATTGGTATATGAAAATATGAGTCTTGCAGGTCTGACGCCGCCAGAAAAATCCCCCGGCTGTATAGATCGGATAACCTCCTGAAGCATAAGTATTTTGAACTTCAGACTTTTCAGTGGGCCTCATTACGAGTTGGGCGGTAACGCTGGTGCTATTACCGCCGGCGCTATTAGCCCTACCGCCAAACCCCCCGGATCACGGGTTTGGCGGAACGGTTACTGCCCATTCCCCATTGGGCCCATTTGGGAATTCCTCATTCCCCATTGGGCCCAATGAGGAAAATATGCGCTATTACCGCCGGATTTCCCGCCGGAGGTAATAGCGCTGAAAATCAGCAAATTTGCCGCAGATTTCCCCCCCAGCTCAGAGCTGGGGGGAAATCCGCCAAGGCCATGATCTGGCGGACCCTTAAATGCAGCGGTAATAGCGCTACTGCCGCATTTAAGGGTTACCGCCAGACTCGTGATGAGGCCCAGTGTCTTGTTGAGTTCTCGGAGATCTAGAATGGGTTGCCACTTGACGTTGGGTTTTTTGACAACGAAGTAACGGGTGTAAACTCCCTGACCTCTCTCGGCCACCGGGACCAATTCTATAGCCCCTTTTTGCAGCATAAGCACCACTTCTTGTTGTAATATTTGAAGATGGGGTTGCGCCAAAAACACAGGTGGAATGTGCGCTGGCATGTTTTTGAACTGCAAAGAGTGGCCCAGTTTTACTGTGTCCAACACCCAACGGTCCGATGTTATTTTCTTCCACTCGTCGACGCGGTGAGACACTCTTCCTCCCAGGACGTCCTGAAGCTCGTCATTGTTGGGTCTTCGACTGCTTGTCTTTCGTGGACGATGAATAACCTCCTCTTCTTCTAGAAGCCTGATAGTCTCGGCCTCTTCTAGTCGCCTGGGCAGCTCGCCTATAGCCTTGAGAGGAGTATGATGGCCTGCTGAAACCCCGGTCCCTGGATGACACAAATCGGGAATTTCCTGATGCTCCTCTGAAGGGGCGAAAAGATCGAAAACTTCTGCCGCTCTCTAGGGCTCCAAGAGAGCGTGCTGTGTCCGAGTCCTCTTTCATGCCTTTTAAGGCCTCGTCCACCTTCTCCCCAAACAATTGCTCCCCTTCACATGGCATATAGAACACTTTGTACTGTACCTCTGGCCTAAAGTTCATACACTTAAGCCAGGCTTGCCTTCTCAAAACCACTCTGTTTATTTGTTTGAAACCTGCTTCCCCCAGGTCTACGGCTATGTTATTGGAGTGGTTTGACGCCTCTTCCCCCTCACGCCCCAGCAACATAGCAGATTTTCTGTGCTCATCCGGCAGATGTTCCAGGATGTGGGCTAAACGGTGACACATTTCTCTGTCTTATCTCACCATTATAGCCAGTGAGTTAGCTGCCTTCAGCGTTGTCGCTCCTACCGACAACACTTTCTTGCCAAAGGCCTCCTGGCCTCGTTGTCCGGGGGAAGTTGTGCATTTATGCTGTGACCTCGCCTTTCTTGCAGCAGCTGCCGATACCACCGATTCTGGGGAGGGCTGCGAACACAGACTTTTTGGGGTAGACTCCAGAGCTTTAAACTTCTTTTCCAGTCTGCCTTTAACTGCAGGCTCCGAAAACAGATGGCGCATGGTTCATAACCCTTCTTGCCAGACGTGGTCTAGAATGGGGACCGAGAATACAGACTTCCTCCTCTTCCCCATATGATAAAACAAGAAGCAGTCTTTCTTTTCCTCCTCCGGGGTCAGGCCAAACTCGATACATGCTTTACCCATCATTGCGTGGAAGGAACGGATGTCATCCGGCGTTAATGGTTGCGCCGGACTTCTTCAAGCTTCCACCTCAGCCTCCGATTCCCATGCCGGATCTCTTGAAGGGGACGATATGTTTGAAAAAGACTCTCCACGTTCTGAATCGGAATCCGGTAACTCTCCTTCCTCTGGGTGTGAGTGCAGAGGATCCTCGCTAACCGGACGGGCTGTTGGTACCCTGGCCGTTGACCGCGGGGCTGGACCTGGTTCGCCGTCGGCCGGCATAGTAGGTACCACTGCAGGTGCACCAATGTGAGGCAACTTCGCGTCCAACCGGCTCAATAGAGCCTGCAATGTGTATAACACTTCCAAGGACAACACCGCCTGGGGCTTCAGTAACGACGATGTAACTGGGATACTTCGCCCACTCGAGACCGTCAACGTATTGACACTCTGTAATCCCAGATCCATTGGGCCTACCACCGGTTCACGGTCGTCTTCCACAGATGATATTGAAAGGGCCGCTTCCTGTTGTAACAGGGCCTCTGGTAAAATCGGATTGTACACCTCCGGTTGCCAGCCCTCCAGAGGGGCCACCGTCGACGATGCCATCTTCTCAATCGTCGTCGTCGTCTGAATCGACGAAGCGATCGTAGGAATAATCTGCGCTGATGGTAATGAAGGCGTCGACGACCGAACTCCCGTCGACGACAGCGGTGGTTGTGGCGCAGGTTCCTGAGGCGTTCCTGCCTTTTTTAAGCTTGACTTATGCTTTGACGAATCTCGACTCGAGGGTGACCTATGATGGTCTCCTGAGGAGGTCTTAAACAGATCTTTTCTATCCTTTTTTGATGACGATGTAGAAGATGAAGTTTTTCCCTTTGATGACGATTCTCTCGTAGAATGTTTCTCAGAGGAACGCTTCTCCGTCGAACATGGCTTCTTCGCCGGTGGCTCCGCAGATACAGAGCGGCGGGGGGCTACCGTAGATTTTGATCTCCAGGCCAAACTATGTGTAGCGCCTACCTCCGAAGGAGGGTACGCTCCCGCGCCGTCATTCAGCCACGTCACCAGACATCTATTTCTGTCTCTCAGGGTCTTCTGCGAGAAGCCTTTACAAATCTCACAACTGTCTGCAGAATAATGAGGATGAAGACAATACCGGCAATCCATATGCCCATCTCCCTCATAAACCTTTTTCAATCCGCATGTAGCACACGGAAGAAACAACGCCTTCCCAGACATTGGGAAGAAACAAAATCAACCTTGTAAAATAGCAGATAACACGAGGTGATCCCACTACTTTGGTAGACGGTTGAAATCTGAAGGGAGCCGCGGGGGCGGGGCTATTTATACCGCTATGTCCTATTGGGGCAAGCGTATGCGGCCCAAGACTACGTAGATAGGACACAGAAGTGTCGAAATTTTTTCCTATGGAAAACGTCTTTATAAATATACCGAGGGTTCCCAGTCCGACGACGGGGAATATTCTAAGCATGTGAATCCATGAAAGATCCAATGCTGGAGAAATAGTAAAACCGAACTGTGCTGGGCCCAAGGTTGCAGGCGACAACCTTGTTGAACAAAGAACTTGTGTAATTGAACTTTAAAGAAACACTAGTAAAAGGTTCAGAAGCAAAGTGTTCAGGTGTTGCGGGGGCGCTCAATCGAAGGACTCTGACTGAATCCCTTTTGGGTTATGTTGTTTTGTTGAAGCTACAAGACCAAGAGGCCTTAGGAAAGGGTAGTGTTAAGTGTCAAAGTGGTCCTATGAGGGTCGAGCAAAACCCCTCGTACACTCTGACATATGGGAAAAAACTGACTGAACTGTGTAACTGGCAAGTGTGAACCCAGCGGAGGGTTGCCTGCAGAACAGGAGGGGTGGGCGGTGAAGTACAATAACCCTGTGAACCTTGTGTTGACAAGAGTGAACCCGGCTGAGATATGTCCACAGTGAAAGATTGTTTAAAAGACATTAAGACTTGTGAATCCAACAAGTGGGAACTAGGATCGAAGCCTGACTGAGGGGCGCCACGAAGAAAGCTAAGGGAGTGAATACCGTACTGCGATAAAGCCGAGGGAAGTGTATTGTTTTGCAAATGTGAACCCGACAGAGGGATGTCTGCGAATTGAGGGAAAATAGTGATATACCCGTGAACATTTTTTTTTCTCTTTTCTTTGAAACTATTAGGCATACATCTGTCTTTCTGTGGAAACAGAAGTTTACAAATGCTGTCGCAAGTTTGTGGCCTTTCCCTTAGGTTTTTTCTTGGCATCTGCAGATTTTTTTCCTTCCTTTGTTTTTTTCGGCTCCTTAGCTACCTTGACTTCTTCCGGTTTCTCAATTTTTTCAGTCTCTTGCCTTAGAAGACCGGCTGTACCAAAACCAATAAACAAACACAAGTTCCTTTGGCAATCTTTTCACATTAGGCGACTACTCTTCGCCTCTTGGATCTCCCTCAGCCGGGCTTTGATCCTTCTTGCAACGTTAGCCTCCCTCAATCGGGTTCACTATGGCCTTTCACTCAAAAATAAATGTCTAACTTAACAGTCTCAATGTCCTTTTCACCAGTTGTTTCTCCAGATATGGAAATAGTGGGTCTTGCAGGTAGCAATGGGGAAGAGCCTTCACAAGAGGGTTAATTAACTCTACAACAGGAGAGCAGAAAGAAGGTTTGCACAGGAAAGAAAAAAACTAAAAACTAGAAAATCAGCCTCCACCAAGACCAAGATCTGCAAACAACTCCAAAAAGCATGTGAATCATTTATCTGCAGCTGATACCATGATTGACTTAAATGTGCAATCTAGTGAAATTCAGGGTTTTTTTTTTACTTTCCTGGCAGAGAAAACAGTAGTGGAATTAAATCCTATCGAGGCGAAAGCCTGGATAACATATCTGGGAGAGTTATAACATGACCCAAAAATAGAGGAGTTACTATCGCCACAAGATCTAAAGAGAAGGGGGAAACTGACTGGCTTTGAATTTGCAGACATCGAAGCAGTAATTAAGAGACTCAATATCTAGGGCACCCAGCCCGGATGCTCTGCCAAACGTTGTATACAAATCCAACCCCCTGTGCTGGGCGGAGATCCTGGCTCAATGGTTTGATAAAATCATGGCACAGATTGTCATCCCAGATAGCTGGCGCAAATCTATCCCAGTCCCTGTATACAAAAAGGGTGGAGAAACCAAACCTACTAATGACAGACTACATCATTGAGGATATTAAACATTGTGGAGGGAAACCGTATGTGTGCTATCTGCATTTTACAAAGGCTTTTGATATTCTGTCATGGTAAAAACTTTGCAGTAAGCTCAAAATGTGGGGCTTAGAACCTAACTTATTGCACTATGTTTAAGCATTGTACAGCAATATGGTGGTTTCATTACGCCTATCGCAAGAGGAGAATTTAACGTGCCAGTTTGCAAATAACGTGGGTTTAAAGCAAGGATGCATGTTGGCACCCATCTTAAAAAATATGTATACGTCGGACTTTGATCTGTACTTATCTGACGTGAGACATTTTCCGCCCAGGACAAGTAATGATCCAATTTCGTGGCTTATCTACGTGGATGATACAATATTTATGGATCACAAACCCATTGGACTTCATCGTAGTCTTGATGAATTGACTCACTACGCTAGGGAAAATAATCTGCTAATTAACTCCTTAGAAAACGAAGATCTTCGTGTTTGGGAAGAGAGGAAAAAGGCCAGATTCCTTTAGCTGGAAGCTCAATGGCACAAAGCTTGAAGTTAGTGACCACTATACCTATTTGGGGATCCCGATTAAGGTGGCATCAAAGGCCTCATACTATGAGGATTATGTTACTTCCGGCATTTTAAAGAAATGGTATCTATTAAAACGGTACATTACTAGTGTGGGTGAAAACAATAAAGAAGATGCTATAAAAATATACCAAAGTAGCATTGTCCCGGCCCTGCTGTATGGAATGGAATTGCTCTTGGCCAGATACACAACATTTTTGGATACACTGGAAGGGAACATTCTTAAATCTATGCTAAATGTACCTAAGGGGACCCGGATAGAGGCAGTACGATGTGAAATGGGCCTCCGCGCTCTTTAAGCGCATTGGCTACTGAAGCGTTGCAAGTTGAACTGCTCTCTTGCGATCAGAACAAAAGAAGAAAATACATTAATGGGGCTAGGTTCCAAAAGACTACAAGCAGAGCCTATGAATTCCTTTCTGAGATGTTTACACAAGGAGGCACAGGAACACTGGGAGAACATACATTTTCCCGTAGGGAAGATATCAGAAATACCAGACTATGAGAGACAGTTAGGGAAGATGACCTGGGTATGGGACAGGGCTGAGTGGATGCAAAAACTGTCTAAGCAAAGACGTTACACGGAATATACTCACCAGGGTTTTGTGGTGGATAGGCCGACCCCATACCTGCTGAAACCGTGTAAAAAGAAAATGAGGGAATACAATACCTACCTTTGTTTAAACATTTTACCCACATATGAGTACACGGGTAGTTGAATAGGTGTCCCATATAAAGGCTGTATGAGCAGATTATGCCAGAATGCCATTGAATCCGTTCGACATATAATGACATAATGCCCCAAATTACAGTCTCAGTATGGAAAGGCCTATGCCTCTGTTGTAACAGAGATGGCCAATAGAGAGGGAGACCAATTTTGGAGCACCTTAATTGGTGCCACCTCTTTGACCAGAACGGGCGCTGGATATTTTGTATGCATTGAGGTGGTAAAACTACTCTTGAACAGATAAGTAAATAGGAATTGAATGTCTTTCTAAGCCAACTGCAAAAAGCAAATATAATCCCAAATGCAAGTTAGACCGAATGAGATATTTTAAGTTACCCTAAATTGTAAGTCTCCAGTATTAAATTTGATAAGTTTGTGCGGTTTTTAAGATGGAAATGTATGTAATTGATGTGTAGTTTTAATATTCATTGTATTACTGACATATTGTTGGATTGTCAACGTAAATGTTCTAATGTTTTCTTGTATTAAAATGTGTGCTTAAGGTTTTATCTTGTAACCAAATGCAAAATAAGTTTGTTTTTTTTTTAAATGAAGAAATTCAGGGCCAAGGAAGCAGGCAATTTGTTACACCTTACACACAGGAGGGTAGGCTGTTAACTCAACAAAGAAAAGGGAAGCGGTGAAAAGAAAATGTACTGCCTAATCTTGGTAAACAAGTTGGTATTCCAGCGCAGACGTGCAGAGAGATAGGTACTGATCCCATTATTATAGAAGACAGTGAGGCAAATTCTTTGTCTTCAATTATTCCCATCCCTTGGATGGACCAACCTCCACCGCTACTCCAGAACCAAATTGGAGTATTAGCAAGAGGGCAACAATCAAAAATGACCTCTTTCTGGGCTCCTAAGTCTATTAATGGTAAAGTCATTGATCTTACTGTGACTTCTCAGTCTCAATCAACTCCCTCTAATGTGGAGCAGGTTCTCAAATCTGGTGAGGCAGATTTAACAATGATTCCATTAGGAGAACTACCAGTGTGGACGACGTCAGGGGCCTCTCTAGGTAATTTACCATCTACGAATGGTCCAATTCATATCAGTTCTCGGGCACCTTTTGTACAAATTGTGGTGAATTTAGTGGTGAATACTGAATTCCACTAATCCCCCTACAAATTGTTCTACTAAGATTTTGGGATGGGAGTTGAATATACAAAAGCATTGTATGGTATGTCTGAATACGTCAAAAGTATTAAAATTGTTTACTATGATTCCTACCTTGCGATCTTTGCTCTCTGGGGACATCGAATTTATCCCTTTCTCGCTGGCTTGCAATAATGGCATGGTGTCTCATTTTTACTCTGACATTGTGGCAAATCTGGTTTGGGGACAGAGGGCGATATTACAAGGTCTAGGCTATGACTTCATAAACATTGCATCTGGGGATGCGGCCTGCACCTGTACTGCCGACGACCCTGGATGAATTTACCACGCAGGGTTTGACCTCCACCCAACCTGAGATACCATCTATCTCTAAAACAGTAGTTTGCCATTAAATCCTTTGCGTCCCTTTCTATCGGCCTTAACCAACATAGCCTCTCTGGGATTAGATTTGCCTCATGGAATGTCTGTGGTTTCAAAAACCTACTACATGTATGGTTTGGTACTTACACTACTACAATGTACTTTTCATTCAGGAAAACAGGCATGTGGGTAACTTTACCTTGGAGGGGTACTGTGACTTTTCTGTTCCGGCTTTGATTGGGATAAAGCGTAGACCAAAGGGCGGCATGGCGATAGCCATAGACAACACCTTAAATCTCAAATCTAGGGTATGGTTTGCAGGGGAGAATATCTTGGTGGTACGGGGGATCTCTCCTGATTCAGTGACAGAGGCTCTCTTGGCCAATGTGTATTGGAACCCTTTGAGGGATTCCATAGAATGTTTTCATTCCTGTCTGACAGATCTATTTGACACATGGTTGATGGTGGGTCATCAGCACGCTATGATTATTGGGGGTGATTTTAATGCCCATTGTGCTGAGGGACACGATTACAACACACGTTCCCCTTCAGAGTTCACTAACCTTGACAAGGGGGATGCTGTGGGATACTTTTCTGCCAGGGTGGGATTTGCTTCCGTTGGAGGCAACTCAGAGAAATGATCAGCGTATCCCCACTTGGCATAGAGGCAAACTGGACTCATGGATAGATAGCTTTTTTTGTTTCTTCATTTATTAAATCCCAATGTAGCAATTTGGATTTTTGTGATCATTAATTTCACATGGAATATATCAGTTCATACTTAAGATCTCTGTCTCATGTTGGTTCCGGTCAAAGTGGATAGACACGGTTTAACCTGTCGTTGGGACACTAACCTCTGTGCTAAACTTACTATCTATTTCAGTCTCATAGTGTTCAAACGGAGGAAGAACTGATGCTGGGTAAAAATACATTTCGTACAGGTAGTAGAACATTGGATATATGTATTAGGGAGGGCATTCAAAAAATGTCCTTTGACAAAGAAACCTGCATTAAAAACATATTCCTGTTATTTTAATTCTAAAATAAAAAAGCCTAACACCTTCAAACATCAAGTCATTAGGTTACTGAAGAAAAGGGAGTTACCTATTAGAGTATACTCAAGAAGCAGAAATTCCAGCGCCACAGAAACGTGGATAAATCTATGAAGTTTGATCTTTCTTTAAGAGATAACCAAGTAATGCTGAGGACTCTGATAACTGTCAATTCCGGGGAATGTTGGTCTCAAATCAACAAGAAGACAGGGGAGGGGGACAGTAGTATGGACAATCCTATTCAAGAAAATATTTGGGTGTTCTTTTACTCCCAAGAAATTAATATTAGGGAAGAGCATCTGCATTCCTCAAATTGGGTGTTTAGTAGGGAGTCAGATTGCCCGTGCCATTGGGAAGTGGAGGACATTACATGGGCTATCAACCAACTGAAACACACTAGGGCACCTGACCCTGATGGGCTTCTGCCTTTCATACTTCTTGAAACCCTATTTTGATGTTTGTTATGCATCCCATATTTTTCCTGCTTCTTGGGCAGAGTCAATTATTATTCCTATATTTAAAAAGGGCGATCCCAGTAATCCAGGAAATTATAGGCCCATCACCCTTATTGACTCATCTAGCAAGGTCTTTTCCGATCCTGTTATTAAGAGACCTTAATACTTTCTTGACTAAAAATGACATCTTGTCATGTTGTCAGGTGGGATTTCGTAGACAAATGGGTAAATCTTTAAACGCTACAATACTGAAACATCTGTTGCGTACAATGAAAGGTTTCCAGGGAGGTAGCACTTGTAGGGCACCCCTGCATTTATCATCTGCATTTGACTATGTAGAACGTCAACCGTTATGGGACACATTTTGAGACTGAATTTACCGAGAAAATTTGTGCAGTTAATTGCTTTGCTACATGAACATTCAGGTTAAGGGTTCAGCTTCATAAGAAAGGGGCAGTATCTAGGCCTATTCTGACCAATCTGGGGCTTAGACAGGGATTCACATTTGCGCCTCCCCTTTTTAATCTTTACTTAAGGGAAATTGAGGAGCTGTGGTCTACTTATGAGGCGATTCCTGTAAAACTGGGTCACCTGAAAATTCATTTGCTAGCCTTTGCGCATTACTATTTTTTTTATAGAACTCTGCTGGGCCTTCAAATGAAATTGAACATTTTTCACCTTTATACCTTAAAGAATAATCTTAGGGTTAATGGCTCGAAATCTAAGGTGGTGGTTTTCTCATCCAACAGACAACAGAAACCATGCGGTAGTCCTTTAGGGCTGAAAGGGTTGAGCAGGTCACCTCGATTCGCTATTTAGGCTATACTTTAACTAATACATCGTCAGTCGACATGTGGACAACCCTGTTGAAAAATAAGGTGGGACCCTTACTGTCTCACATGAAGAGGATGTATAATTAATGGTGTAGTTTCTCTTGTTTACAAGTTATAAAGTACTAACTTGATAAGATTGAGCCAGTCTTATTGTATGGTTTGCACACAAATCTGAAGGAATATCCAGAGAGCAATTGTTATTTAGCACAAAAGTGCATCAAATTGTATTCACCATGATACAAAAAATACATATAGGTCAATAAATAACATTTATTTACATTATATTATTATATCACATAACACGGAAGCATGGGTGCACATAAAAACTGACTGAAATTAGTCCACTACAACAACCATTCATAGTGCAGCATTCAAACCATACACAACACTCAGTGACATTCAACCATACAACAATTACTAAAAAAACATAACAATAGGAGGTGAGGTGAACTTTCCTCACGTCTCATCTAATTATTTTAATGTTTAAAGTTGTTACACAAGCAGCAATAGAAATAATTAAAAACAATCTATCGAAAGGGTGGATCTTGGAAGAAGAATATTATTTAGATCACATCCCTGGAAAATAGGCTCAACCAGTTTCGATGTAGAATGTACTTTGGACAAGGCTTCATCAGAAGATGACATAAAATGCTCATTTGTATGGGCATTCAAGGCCAAATTGGAAATAGAGTGGTGTGGCTGCTGTCCGTCCCCCAAGGGGCACTGAAGTCTACACCTGGGGTCTAGATGCTATGGGCGGCACCCTTCAGAAGTAGGCGTGTAAAGCTGTCCACTTGATGTATACAGCCGGGCAGCGCATGTTAAATGACCTGGGACAATTAATGCCGGTAATACGCAGCGCGGCGATCCTTATTTAATGTTCGTCCGACGCACAATTGTGCAATTGTTCGTCATTAACTGAATTTGATCTCCCTTAACGCCCGATTCCAGTGGAAACAGTTGTCAATTCTTCATGCATTTCTTTCTCCTCCTCGCAAATTCCCTTTTGAGGACTTCCATCAGATTCGGACTAAATGCTCTGCAAAATCTGTTTTATGGGGAAGTTGTTGGATCATATAGGGTCCTCCGAGTTAGAAATGGCAGAAAATCTGGAGGCAGTGAAAGCCAAACTGTTCAGCGATGACTGGCGAGTGACTATTGAAGCCCTGGGATCTTATACATTTTACAAGGAATATGCCATGTTTCCTTGAAAATTAGGCAATCTCTCAGTATATCTTAAATGTTTGCCATGTCCAAAAGCCCGCTCTATATACATGCGATTTAGACTCAACCAGATTAAGTCTAAGGAGCGGACCAAACATTGGGGTGAACACCTGCCTTCTTTGTCATGTCATTTTTGCAATTTCATCAGTGGCACGGAAACTGTAAAACATTGGATTTTGCACTGCGATTCTCTAACTACAATTAGACTGACTTCTTTTGCTAAAGAAGAACAAGTTACTTTCTTATCTGGTAACGTTCTTTCGATGGGATGTTCCAACGACGTATTCCATATCTATGACAGGTAATCACCAAAGCTGTGCTGCTTTGGAACATTTTCGACGTCTGCGTCCTGTGTTGATACGCTGTCCTCGAAGGCCCCTGTCGAGCGGACGTCACTTGATGTTATAAGTAGGACGCACAACACCCGTAGCCTCAGTTGTAGTTTTTTTCCCCAGAACGTGCGGCACCAATCTTCTGCCAGTATGACCACAGAAAGCCTTGCAGAAACGTAAGCTGTAATCGCATAAGAAATTCTGTAGCAGGGCAGGCTGGGAGGGTACGATATGGAATACGTCATCGGAATATCCCATTGAAAGAACGTTACCAGGTAAGAAAGTAACTTGTTCTTCGAGGGGATTGGTTCCTCCGACGTATTACATATCTATGACAGACCCCCAAAGCAGTATCAACGTATGGAGGAGGGAAAAGAATTTAGAAATTTAGAATGCCCAATTAAATTGCAAAATAAAGGACCGCCTTGCCAAAGGCCAGATTCTACCCATGAATAGAATCTAAGGAGTAGTGTCTTACAAAAGTATGGATCGAAGCGCATGTGGCTGCTTCACAAATGTTACGAATGGGAACACCCCCTGCAGAGCAGTAGAGGCAGCCACACCCCTAGTAGAATGGGCCCGTAATCCTACCGGAGGGTCCTTACCCGCCAAGCGGTAACATTCAGAAATTGCCAAAATAATCCACCTAGACAAAGTCTGCTTAGTAACAGCTTGTCCCAAACGCCTTCCAGCGTATCCTATAAAGAGCTGATCATCCACTCTGACCCGGGACATGCGTGAAATGTAGAAACTTAAAGCTCTTGTAGGATCCAACACATGGAGCCTCTCCTCTTCCTTACCAGGATGCGGAAGGAGGATAGAACACCAGAAGAATGCCCTTCTGGCCTAAATGAAATGCCGACACAACTTTTGGAAGAAAGGAAGGATGAACCCTAAGGACAACCCTGTCCTTATGAAACACTGTGAAGGGTGGCTTAACAGAAAGTGCCTGCAACTCAATCACTCTGCGAGCGGAAGCAACCGCAACTAAAAATACAGTTTTAAGGGTTAACAATCTTAAAGGACAAGAATGTAAAGGCTCAAATAGAGCACCCATTAGGAAATTTAGAACCAGGTTCAAATCCCAACCAGGCACCTGGAAAGGTGACGTGGAAACACATTAGTGAACCCTTTTAGAAACTGAGAAATTAAAGGAATCTTAAAATAAGAACAGTCCTCAGACGAGTGCTTAAATATGGACAGCGCCGCCAGGTAACGTTTAATGGTACCCACTTGCAGGCCCTTGTGGGCTAAGGAAAGCAAAAACGACAGAACCATGGGAATGTCACATTCAAAACGATCCACATTCTGAACCCTGCACCAGTCGCAGAACTATCTCCAACGGCAACGGTACAGAGACTTAGTTGCCGGCCGTCGGCCAAGAGCAACACCACCATCACGTCTTCAGGGAGGTCCCAATCCTTATACCTCAACCTTTCAGAAGCCAAGCGTGAAGATTGAGGGATCTGACCTCTGGATGGAGAACCTGACGCCCCTCCCGTGAGAGCAGATCGTCTCGGTAGGGAAGACGACGTGGAGGGCAGATGGACAAGTCTAGAAGGTCCGGGTACCACGTCCTCCGGGCCCACACCGGAGCAATGAGGATCATCCGGGAACCGAACCTCTGTAACCTCCACAGCACTTGCGGGATGACGGGGACTGGAGGAAACGCATACAGCAGTGGGAATGACCACTCCACCACGAACACGTCTCCTAAGGCTCCTTTTGGAGGAAATTCCCGCGAGCAAAACCTTTCGCACTTCCGGTTGACACTGGAGGCGAAGAGATCCACTTGAGGGGTCCCCCAAAGGGCGAAGATCTCCAGGAGAATCTCCTGAGCCAGCTCCCACTCGTGAGAGATCGTGCTCTGCCTGCTCAGAGCGTCCGCCGTCTCGTTGTCGACTCCAGCCAGATGAACCACCGAGATCGAAACTTCCTGCTGGATGGCCCAGAACTCGAGCTGCATCGCCTCCATGCACAGCGGAAGTGACCCTGCCCCCCCTTTTTATTGAGGTAGTGCATGGCCACCGTGTTGTCCGTTAGAATCAGGACACTCTTTCCGCGCACAGTCGGCAGAAAAGCCTTCAGGGCAAGCCTGACGGCCCTCAGCTACAACAGATTGATATGGAGTCTGGACTCCGACGGAGACCAACGACCGCTGACTGTCAACTCGTTGGCATGAGCTCCCCATCCGGCACGATCATCACCTCCGGCCAGGGCAGCCAAAATGGGGCCCCCTTCATCAGATTGCCCTCGACGGCCCACCACAGAAGGTCCCGGGCTACCGAGGGCGGCACCTGAACAGGGTCCGACAGCCTGCCGGAGGACTGAGACCACTGGAGCTTGAGTGCCCACTGCACAGATCTCATCCGCAGACGAGCCTCTGGCACCAGAAGAATGCAGGATGCCATGAGGCCGAGCAGTCTCAAGAATTCGGATGCTGGGAGAGTCTGGGCAAGTTGAAACTTGTGCACCATCTGCTGAATGTGAAGAGCCCTCACCTGAGGAGGAAAACACTGCCCCAGGGACGTGTCGAGCACTGCTCCGATGTACAGGAGCCGCTGCGTTGGTGTCCTTTAAATTGAGGGAGAAGCCCAGCCTGTGAAGGGAGTGGCAGGTGACGGACAGATGATCCAGGACCTGCTCGGGAGAGCTCCCCCTGTTCAACCAATCGTCCAGGTAGGGGTAGACGTGAATCCCCCCTTTCCTGAGATGCGCTGCCACCACCACCATGAGCTTGGTGAAAACCCTCGGGGCGGAGGTCAATCCGAACGGCAGGACCCGAAAATGAAAGTGCGAGTCGCCAACCGCGAACCTCAGGTACTTCTTGTGCTTGGGATGGATCGGCACATGGAAGTAAGCATCCTTGAGGTCGAGAGACACCAACCAGTCCTGATGTTGAAGGGCCTGGAGGACTTGAGAAAGAGTCACCATCTTGAACTTGTCCTTCCTGAGGAGTTTGTTCAAACCGCGCAAGTCAGTTCTATGGCATCAGTCAGGCATCAGTTCTATGGCGCCTTTCTCCAGCAGAGCTTGAATTTCCTGCGCAAGGAGCGGATCCGGACACTTCAAAGAAAGGTTCCCTGGTGGATTGTCGTGAGGCCTCTGCCAAAAAGGAAGACAGTAGCCGTGGGTTATGATCTTCAGAACCCACACATCCAAAGTAATGGCTTGCCACTCTACAAGATGATGCGCCAGCCTTCCCCCAACCGGCGAACCATGGGACCTGGCCTCATGACTGAGTGGTAGCTGCTGCGGCGTTGCCTGAGGGCAAAGAGGCAACTGCCCGTGCGGCCTTGGCACCTCAAGTACCTTTGTTTCCACCTCTGGCACTCTTACAAGGGCCTCTTTAACTGCTAGCTCCCCTCGCTTTACTGAAGGACGAGTAATAGCGAAAGGAACCTCCCCTCCATTGCTGTCCCCTAGGAAGAAAAGGCGGAGGTTGGCGAACTGCAGCGCCCAACGACTTTGCTGCAGCTTTGGAGGTCTGCAACCTCTCAAGGCTCTCGTCAGCCTTGCTGCCAAAAAGGTGTTCACCGTCAAAGGGCATGTTGAGGAGCCGGGACTGCACATCAGGAGTGAACCCAGACTTCCGCAACCACTCAAACCTGCGCATTACGGTGCTCGCCGCCATGGACCGACTGACACAATCTGCCAAGTCCAAACCCGACGGAACGGCCTCACACATAGCATCCTTGCCATCCTGAACCATAGCAAGGAAACCATCCCGTTCGTCCCCTTCGGGAATATGATCAGCCGCTAATGCAACACAGTTCCACAGAGTGTGTGTGAAACGAGACGAGGCACATATGGAGTTGGCCGCCTGAAGCGCCATACCCCCGAAGAAAACACTTTCTTCGCCAAGCCGTCAAAACGTTTGTTGTCCCTATCCGGAGGGATGGTAGGATACGACGCCTGCTTTGCCGGGGCCGTAGCCGCCTGCACCACCAAACTCTCCGGGGTGGGGTGCCTAGACAAGTAGCAGGGGTCGCTACTGGCTGGACGGTATTTTCGCGACAAAGACTTGCCCACTGCCGGGAGACTCTCCGGAGCAGTCCAAGCCGCCGCCACCCTTCTCTGCAGAGCCATATGAAAAGGCAAAACCGGGTCAGTGGGTGGACCGAGATCAAGGATGTCCGTGAGATCATCCTGAACGAACTCCCCTGGGGGAGCTGACCAACCCAAGTACTCGGTAACCCGAGACATAAGGCGCCGATATGAAGAATCGGCATGAGTGCCAGGCTCCGGCCGACAAAACTCCACCTCCGGAGAGGTGTCCAGTCCACTGGCATCATGCAGCGACTGCCTCAAGTCATCAAACTGGCTATGGCCCGAGATAAGGTCATCTGGAACCGTAACCGGAACCAGGCCGCCATCAGAGCCTCCATCATCCTCTGAAATGTACTCCAGGCGGGCAGAGGAAGACCTCTGTGGACCAAAGCAGTGGCAGACCTTAGCCATAGCCTTTCTAGGGACAAACCCCGTGCCACGGGGCCCCTCCGACACCACCGCCTCGAAAGGCATCGGCGTCGACAGAAAAGGTGCTGAGGGCGCCGAACGAGTCGGCGTCGAGCGAATCAGGGTCGACGTCAGCTGCAGCGCCGCCAGCATCGGCGGCGTCGACACAGTCCTCGAAGCCGGAGCTCCGAGCGGGTCTCTTGACAACCTGGGCGCCGACGGTGTCAACGACCCCCTCGGAGGCGGAGCCTCGAGAGAAATCGTTGACGACCTCGGCGCCACAGGCGTCGACGTCTTCTTCCAAGACGGCACAGGATCACGCGGCCTCGAGCGCGTCAAGGACCGGGATCTGCAACGGGCATGGCGAGAACGGCTACCCTTGTCCGAGCGGGACCTTTCCCGCGAGCCGTGCCGACCACCCGAGCCCAAAGGCGTACGGGCGGTGTCTCACGACCGGTGCCGACCAACCCCACTCTGAGGCGTGGACGGACCGGTGCCCTGCGATTCCAAAATCGCTAGCATCTGCTTCCCGAAGGAAGCCCATTCCTCCGCTGTCGCTTGCATGGAGGGATAAGCGACCCGCCGACGGGCGGAGTCCAAGAGGACGGGGAAGGCTACCTATGCCGGCGCTTCCTGGAATGCCTAGAAGAGGCGGAGGAGTGGTGTGACTGACTCCTGGAAGGAGACTCACCGGACTTCCGACAATGACGCGGAGAGTCATCGGTCGAAAGCCCCGCAGACCTCGACTTCCGGGGCTTAGACACCCGGCCTACCGACAGCTTCTTGTTGCGTTCCCGCAAGGCCTTTGCAGTGAGCGACTGGCAGTCGACACAGTCGTCCATGTCGTGGGCCTCCCCGAGGCACCAGAGGCAGGCGTCGTGCGAGTCCGTGACCGACATCTTGGACCCACAGTCCCCGCAGTTCTTGAAGCCCGGAGGCGGGGTCGAAGATGAGAAAGACATCGCCACGAACAGGTCTTCACAACAAACCGAACAGGTTCAATGAACTGAGAATAGAAAACAGCGAACTCCAACGTGTCGAGGTGTACCGAGATTCACGAAGCGAACACGTTCGCGGAAAAAACGGAACTGAGGCTATGGGCGTCGTGCGTCCTACTTATCACATCGGGTGACGTCGGCCGTCGGAGGAGGTCCTCGGGGACGGCGCATCGACGTCATCGACGCAGGACGCAGACGCCAAAGATTTTCCGAAGCAGCACAGCTGTGGACATTACCTGTCATGGATATGGAATACGTCGGAGGACCCTATCCCCTCAAAGCTCTTTGTTACTACCTTTGCTTTGTGAATTGGGTTTTGTAATCAGCACTTTATACTAGAAAGCGTCTGCTTAGGAGTATGACTTGATATGAGGATCTGTATGGTCGCAAAATATTTTATGAGATGGCAATCGGTATGGCTTTTAAAGATCTTATTTTTGTTATTTGCACTGAAATTTCTTTTTTTTCCCCTTGTATTATTTTCATGGAATGTATCGTACATTTCCAAAATAAACATGAATACTTGACTAGAAGTTGTATTAGCTGGAGTAATCCCTCTGGTACCCCCAGCCTAGTCAGCCTATTGTAATAAGACAACCCACTATTTGCTTTTGTGTACATGCACAGCATGCACTTGCAAGTTAAATTATTTAAAGTCAGTCTAAACAGATGCTTTCTTCTTTTTGGAATACATTTTTATTGATTTTCATTACATTTATACAACAACCACCAGTGGAATCTGTCCTGCACTAAAATACCTTGGATCAGCACACATCAAAACATGAACTAAATTACCACATTCCATGTAAGTATGTCATTAAATTCCATCACACACGTAATGCATTAATTATAACTCCCAACACAGTAACCATTCGCTATAGCACTACAACACAGCCCTTCTCCTCAGCATGAGGATGGTTATATTAGTCAAGTTCTACCTTTAAAATCCAGCTGTCATGCAATGACCCTGTGCAAAGTTATCATTCTCAAAGAGCCAATGTTCGGTCTCCAATCACAAATTCAATTTGTGAGGTTCTTGCTTTCTTGGGATGATAAGAGTCGTGTAATTAATGCATCCTTAATCCCATCATCCTCTCTTGTATTCTTCTGCATTAATTAAAGCTCCACTTTGGCTTATGCCAATACCTCGAGCTTCCTTGCATTAAGTCCTGGTACAAATTCAGAGAGAAAATATCTTCCTAAGTTTATTTCGGAAACAAGAAGTTTCCATAAAAACATCAAAACAAATATTATGCAGAACACATCAAAATTCCAGTAAAAACAATAACTTAAAAGTAATAAAATACATTTGCCATCAATATAGAACATTGTTTTACAGAATAAACATTTGGCAAACCTGTGTGGTCCAACAATTTTTTCCTTTTATACAATGCCGTTCGAAGATAAGATAGCAAAGACCAGCCCACCTTGGGGGGAGTCTGAACAAAATAAAAAACAATACTGCTGCGCTACATTGTATCAGGCCGGCCTCTCTTAGTATTATTTTCAGTGTGTGATTTCTAATGTTTGCATAAACTGGAGACAACGATACAAAGTGCAATAAATCATCAGATTCTTGACAGAGTACACAATCTGTCCAAAGTGTTGTCCGACCATGTCGATTGGATTGCTCTAAAGGGCAGGCCTTGCCCTGGTAATCAGGACACGTTGGCCTGAATTGATAAGCCAAAGTCACTATTTTTGCAGTGTGCCCATTGTGATACCAACATGACCATGAATAAATGGTTTTAAAAGCTCCCTCGTTTCTCTTGCGTCCTGGATAGCCATGGTATATGATGTAATCAGTTCCATGTTCTTTCATCGCCAGTAATTTAAAAGCCCCTCCACCTATTTTTACGTATTCCCTACCCATCCAACCCCTTATCTGCCCTTTTCCACCCCCCTGAAAAAATGTCGTTTAACATTTTCGTAAATTATGTACACATTTAAATTCCTGACGTTTAAATTACTGGCGATGAAAGAACGTCGTACTAATGAAATCACTCTACCCAACACCTTACCTGTCAACCGACCACCTGCTAGAACAGCAACCAACAATCAGAAGCATTAGACAGATCAGGAGGATATCGGGACTCCAAAGGTAAAGGGAAGAATTGCACAAAATGAAAACAATAGGAAACACACCTCCACTACGTACATTATTAAAAAACATTGGCACTATCAACCTAAAACAGAAGAGGATCCAGAACAAGGTGTGAACCCAATACGAAACCGAAACAAACTACTTAATAATGAAACCCACCAACAGACCATAACATGCACCCTGATAACAAAGAGCTACACTGAGAAGATCAGCAGAAGACACAAGCAAGGACAAAACGGGACACAAAGAAAAAAATACATTGCAACCTAATCAATGCCAGATCTATTTCCAAACACACAACAGAGATCTGTGATCTACTTTGCGACGGGGATAGACATGCAATTCATCACAGAAACCTACCTATCTCAAAACTACAAAATCATACTGCACAGCTCCCTGCCTGCCAACTTTAGGTGCATGCAGGCAAACAGAAAAGGAAAAAGAGGAGGACTCCTCCCCGTGGCATACAAATAACATCTAAAAGTAAGAACAGCTGATCTGCTAAATATCCAGAACTGCGAATCCCTCGTCCTACACCTGACCTCAGACTAGCAAACCAAATTCACATCTTAACTCATCTACAGCCCCCCATAACATACGACGCAACCTTCGTAGACACTTTCGTGGAAGCTGTTACTAACTTGGCCATTAAACGTGATCACCTAATCATTCTCAGCGATTTCAACATATGGTTCGAAGAAGAGAACGCGAACTTGCAGAAAACACTAACTAAGCAGCATGAGAAAATACAACTAAGACAAATGGTGAAAGAAGCAACGCACAGAGCGGGCCACACTCTAGATGCAATCCAAATACTGTGGAGCAACCACCACATTATATCCTTTGTGGTCCAAATACCATCAAAAGCATCCAACAAGTCCCAAAATAACACCCTAATCTGGAAAAGAAACTGGAGAACCATCAAAAGCAGTGATCTAGAGGAAGAACTAGAGTCCTCAAAGCCATTGATCCCCACACAGAATGCAACTGACAAATGAAAAAGGACAGACATAATCCTGAACTGGATCACGAAAACAACAGATAACATCTCACCGGAAAAACCTGTCAACCCACTGAGAAAAAAGTCGTTGGCTAGATGGTTCATGCCCCACCTCAAAGCATGAAAAAACAAACTAGAACAAAAATGGAGGAAAAACTATGATCAAGACAAAAGAATAACATTTCAAAGACAGATATGAATATATAAAGCAGAAATTCTCAAAGTGAAAAATAAATACTACAACAAACAGATCATTAAGGCCAACAACACTCAGAAAGAATTGTTGAACATCGTAAACGAGATGAGGAATCCTCCCGTGTGCAGGAACATACCGGACCCCTCGCAAAAACTATGCAACGATCACGCAGATAATTTTAAGAGTAAAATCACCACCATACAAGGGATCATACAAAATAGACTGATGTTGGGATGCACGTTCAGAGCACCGCTCCTCCTAGACGATTTAGATTGTGTAAAATATATTAAAATACGGAGATGAGCATGGGACAGTGTAGAGGGGAGGAGGGGCGTCATGGAGAGAGGCACTTCGCGGAAATGGGAAATCACATAGGGGGAATTAATCAGTAGCAAAGCAGATAACATATGCAGGATATAGTATGTTTAGGTAACGCCTGAACAACATCTATATACCACGAAATGAACAAATACACAGAAAGGAACCCCTCGAAACCAGGACTAACTGAACACACCAGATATGAAGCGAGACTGACTAAAGCGATCTACCCCCATCAACAAAATCCAACATGAGAAAACAAGCAAAATCCAATAAGAGAAAAGTACCAGAAAAGCAGGGAACTCAACCACTAATGTACTCTAGAAAAACACCCTACTCTAATCACCTGATGTATACCAACCATCATTTAGCTTTCTCGCATAGGCTAGCCTTATTCTGCATATAGCCTAACTGTGCAGATTGGCCACTTCCACACTTGGCATGTGTGTGTGTGGGTTGGCCTCATTCTGCATGTGGTCTTTTAGTGTAGCCGGGCCCTGTGCTCCCTACTGCGCTCTGGGATAGGCCCTGTGTGGCTTCTCTATCATGATGGGTAAATTGAGATGAACTGTACGGGTGGGAGGTGCATCGCACTTCTAAGGACTCTTGGGGGACACGAAGTGTGTCACACCCAGATGGATTGTTTGGTGGTGGGGTCTGTGTCGCACCGGGATGGACTGTGGCAGATGCAAGACGAGTCACACGCGGATGGGCTGCTGGAGACTAGAAGGATCCAACTCTCTCTCTCTCTCTAAATTCCTCCCCGCTAGAGCCCTTTGTTCTTCTAGCTCCAACTCTCTGCAGAACAGCCGCTTCTCCATGCAGAGACTTGGAGGTAGATCTCTCTCCTTAAGGTCCGGATACTTCTCAAGACCCTCCTTTTCTCTTCCTCCTTCCCTCTCCCCTCCCAGCTAATATTCCCCCCCCCAGTGTCTCTTGACTGGCTGCATGGTTTCTTCAGATTCTTACAGGGCACCAATCCCTTCCCTACCAGTCTGCCCCTGCACTTGGTCTCCTTTTACTCCCTCACCCTCAACTTGCACGTGCCCTTCTGGGCTCCCTCCCCTGGACTAGCCTGGCTGGGCCTTCACCCCCCCCCCCCCCAGCCCTTCCAGCCTGTTCCTCGCACTTAGCACGTGGACCTTTCTGCCCCTGCACTCTCTTCTCCCTGGGATCTGTCCACCTGTCCTCCCCGGGCACTCCCACCTCCCCTGCACTTCTATTACTGCACTTCCACAATTTGAATGTCACAAGGACTAGGAGGACCGTTTTCTGTTTTGTCATCCTTGTCCCCACCCCTCCTGTTGTGCCTTGAAACACATTGTGTATAGGCACATTCTAAAAACCCAATGAATAAATAAATAAGGGTATCACGCTTGGATGGAGTGTTTAGGGTGAGAATTGTGTCTCAAATGGATGGACGGTTAGGGACGCAAGATGCATCGCATGTAGATGGAACACAAGGGATCAGAAATGAGGGGCACCAAGAGGGATTGGTTGGGGAGCACAAACTGTGCTGCACTAGGATTGAATGCTGGGGACAGGAATGTGTACTACCTGGATGAATTGCTGCGGGAGGTAAATGCATCGCACTAGAACGGATGGGGTGTGAAATGGATCACATTTATAAGGAATGTTGGATGTAAGGAAAGTATTGCCACCAACTAACCGTACTAAAAACTCATCTTCGAAATACGCACCCTCAAAGACTGAATTAAACATAACCATACCTCTACCACACCACCAACCACACACACTTCACCCGGCATGAAAACAAACCATACACAATCACACCTCAACACATGACGGCTACCATCCGAAAATGCACCGACGCTCAGTGACTGGTTTCTTTGAACTGAAGCTGCCAATAGCCCATCAAAGTGCTCTTGCTCTTCTCCCTCTCAACCCCACTAACAGAGCCTGCAACCCTCCTTCCATTGCAGATACGCCAGAGCACCAAGAGACCATGCAAGTGGCGACAGTGCGTGGTACAAGACCCTTTAACATTAAAGTGTCAGGTGCATTAAAATGAGCACAGTATCTCCAGTGTATTATCCTTATATCGAAGCACTCTTATTAAGTATTGAGTGGGAGGCAAATAGCTCTTTCAGAAATATGAGTTCATAAACCAAGTCAGTTATTTTCCTACACAATAATGTCTTTCTAAGGTTTCAAAATAAATCCTTCACGAATTAGAAATATTTTTCCCATGGAATGCTTTTGTCAGGATAGCCCAACCATCACTTTTGAGGATGCAGCACTTTCTACCAATGATGTGTTATCTATGTCTCTTCACAACATATTTTGACCACAATCATATTTCTTCCATTCAACTGTTTATTTCCTTGTCTACTCGCCTTGCAGGACTAACTACAAACAGTCCCTTTCCTGGTTCTCGCTCTTGCCAGGAAGAAAACTCCTACAGTTGATCTCTTTTTAGTGGCAATATGGGATATAGTTTTCCCCCAAACAGGTGTCTCAGTAAAGGAGAATTGCACCCTTGTTGACCTTTTAATTCTGGGTTATAGTGTCTGTATTGTTGGAAGTATGGGTTACAGGTTTCCCCAAATTGACATCTCATTAACAGAGACTTGCACGGTTTTTGTCTTCTTACCTTCCTTAGGATTTCATGACTGCTGGTAATGTGGGTTACAGGTTTCTCCAAGTTGACTTCTCATCAATGGAGAATTGCGTCCTTCTTGCACTTTCACTTCGTTTAAATAGTCTCTTGGCAATGCCGGTTACAGGTTTCCCCAAGTTGACTTCTCAAAAATGGAGAATTCCGCCCTTCTTGCATTCTCGCATCTTGTCAATTTAGGGGTTTGATGAGGCATTTATCCAACTGTCACCCCCTACTTATGTCACTTTGCTCTCAGACTCCCCGTAACTCAATTGCGGGAGCCGTAAATGCTACAAAGTCCCCCAGTGTCCTGTGTCTCTGCTAAGGCTCATTGGTTACTGTTGGCAGCTTCAGCATCCTCCGCATGTGCTGCATGGCCCAGTGGTGGTTCTTTCTGGCGTCTGGGGGGCCTCTTCGGTTCTCTCGCCGTCTGGGTCTCTCTCTCTCTGGGGGCCTCTGCTGCTCCGCCTCCAGTGACCACGGCTCTCCCGATCTCCGGAACTCTTCGCATACGCTTCCTTGCCTTTCTGCACACCTGCTGATCGGTATGCGATCTGACCACAAGCCGTAGCGTGGGAGAGTGAAGTCCCTCCTGCTTCTTACTCTTCCACCTCCACCACTCAGCTGTGGTCTACTTCCAGATTTAAATGTCCCGCTCAGATGCCTTGCCTTCAAACAACTAGACTGCACATTCTCTTCAATCCTCATTAACTCCTGATTCCTCTTCGTCACCCCAGTACTACAGGCATTATGGATCTTGACGTCCATAAGGGATTTAGGTCTTTTAGGTGTACTAATTTCTGTGTGATTGTTGAACTGAATGTTATTAAAGTTAGGGGATGTTATATGAGGGATGTGTGACTTATCATTAGGGCCTAGATTTCTACCCAAGACAGAGCCACGGTTATGCAGTGATTTTAATGGCAAATATAAATTACCAAATTAAATTACAGAGGGTGGGGTTGGAAGCGTGGAAAAAGAGGAGGTTTAGGGGGCAGGCACATCCATTAAAAAAAAAAAAGAAAATTCAAAATTTATTTTTTCCTTCGTTAAAATGTCATTAGTTCTTTTTTCATTCGTTCAAATCACAATTGACCAGAACCATGGCCATTAAAGTATGTCAAATCAATTCAGGAATTCAGTATATAACCGATTCTGCCTAGATAACTTCACAGAAAGTTCTTTGGGTTTCTTCATGAGAGGGACTTTTAGAATGACAGCATTCCTTTAGATATTTAGGGATTACAGAATTCTCATCCTCACAAGAAGATGAATACTGCGTCCCTCCCAAAGGAGTCACCACTTCCCCTTGACAGCCATCTCCACCCATGTGATCCTTTCTCATGGTACCACACCCAGGGTTAGGATCTGGTAGCGACTGCCTTCCCCCGGCCACATGGGATGAGATCTTAGACTGGGATTCAGTGATAACTCTGCAGGATTAATCACAATAGCGATTACATTGTTTGCTAATGTGGGGACTACAGAGAATACCAATGTAAAACATACCCCTAGATAATCGAATTCTGTCACTAGGGGGATAATACTATTGTTACTTTACATTGTTGGAAACCTTGGTGGACACCTGGTCCTAAGGCATACCATCACTGCTGACTTTGTTGTATTAACGTGCCGATCTAGACGGTTAATAAACTGGGTATACTATAGGATCAACTTCTGCAGTGAACAGGGAGTACATGTCATTAGCACCGTATCATCTATGTACGCCAGGGTCGGCAACACCATACACCCCAATTTGGATGCGTCTGCTCCTACGTGTATCAGTGCAGAGTGGAGAATGTAGATATATAAACTAAATAATAATGGAGCCAGCGCACATCCCTGCCGAACTCCTGTAATAACCGCAAAAGAAATCAGTATAGCTTTAATTTGCACCACTCCTAACATATGCATGCATGTTCCAGTGAATTACTTCAAGTAGGGTCAATATTTCCAGCAGGCAATTTATGGACCTGAGCACAAGCCACAGTTTGTGACGATTAAACTTGTCAAAGGCAGTGCTCAGGTCCATAAAAGCCAGGTATATTGGTTCTTTTTTTTATGTACAGTGAAAAAGCTATAGTCATGTACAGGTTCAGAGATTACTCACCCGTACCCAGACCTTACCAGAAACGCAGCTGCATGGGTGCAAGTAAATTATTATGGCTTCCCAGTCGTCAGTCTTACCTATTAGAGCCCAGCCCAGTATTTTAAAGGTGAAGTTGAAAAGCGAGATTGGCCTATAAGACACTGGGGACTCAACGGGGCCTTCTTTATAAATTGGTTGGATAATCGTAGTGGACCATGACTTTGGGATAAGCCCAGAGCTTGCTATATCATTAAAAGCGATTAATAGACCAGAGATCTAGTTCTGCAGGGAATACATCGTCAGGTATGCTATCAGCGTCTGGGAAATGGTTAGACTTGTTTTCCAAGTCCTCCCGAACTTCCATGATCGAGAACATTAGGGTCTTCTGATAGGATTATAAAGAGGCTGATACCTCAGGAGCACCACGTGGTAAAGTAGAGAGAACATCCAGTGCCTCTGTATTAATTGTTTCCATGTATAAACTAGAAAAGTTGCCAACCCAAATATGATCAGGGACCGTGATTTCTAGACCAGCCCTGATTATTTTATACTGTGGACTCAAGGGCCTAGCTCCAAAAATGTCTTGAGTCATTCATGGCAGTTGCATACACCAAATCTAGCCAGGAATTTTAGTAGAGTTCTTTTTTCCTCAAGGATCTTTGTTTCTTATAATTAGCTCTAGCCATGATTGTCGCTGATTTGGCATGAGAGGCTTTTTTCACAAAGAGATCAGGTTGGTTTTAGCTTCAGTGTATTCTCCATGAAACCATCCTTTGTGTGTATAAATACGATTGGTTGTAACAAGCCTTTGAAATATAACAGATAGCTCTAATGCCATAGCATTAAATAAAGAGATAGTTCTTTGTGGTGTTTCCAGGCCATCTAATAGGTAATTGATTGGATGGCGATTTGAGGAGACAATATTTTTCTGCATCGACAATTGATCCACCATCCACCGTCTCAGGGTTCTTTTAGCTGTCGGCAAACTAGCCGTTGATAAAAACTAGGCGAAAAATTCCACGTTTAATTTTGGTGCGTAGAGTTAAAGATGGGGGCTTTGGTTATCCGGTTTTGGAGATTTATTGTAGGGGATTTTTATTGAAGAAGGCTTCTTGTTACTTTGAGGAAGGGCAGGGTTCAGGCCCATATAGGCTTTTAAGGGAAAAGGAAATGCAGCATCCCTTTTCCCTGGACTGTTTATATTTGTATGGGAGGTTGGTGAATTCTGGTACAAAATTGGAGACTCTAGTGATTTCCAAGTCAGTGTTGGTTTCTTGGATTCTGGGGTGTGGGCAATCCTTGTATTTGTATGATTCGGCCTCTATTTGGCTGAACCCGGGTTTAGAAATTAATAATAAAATGCTTAATTGGTGGGGTTGGGCTAACAAGGGCATTCTGAAAATAGAGGATGTATGGAGGGGGGGGAGGATGGTTCTGTTTGAAGAATTAGCTAATCGTTATAGTCTGCATAATAGGGAGGCGGGTAGATATGGGTTTTTGGAGCGGTTGCCGATGGAAAGATTGCAAATGTTGAGCAGAACTTTGAATGGTAGTACTCAAATTTGTGAGATTTTTGCTACGTCTCCTAGGACAGTTTCTGCATATGTTAGGTTGATGCCTTTGCAGGACTGTATGAGGAGTTCCTGGGATCAGTTGCAAATGAAAGGGGTGCCTGAATTGGAAACTGATCTTTCTGATGGCTTGTGGGATAGTAGCTGGAGGGCTTCGGTGAGGGCCAAGGTTGATTTAAATGTGAGGTATATTCACCAACGTATTTTAGGCCGTATTTACTGGACACCAGTGAAAATGAAGGAGAGAGGCTTGGCTGATGTAGATCTGTGCTGGGGTGTGGAGGCTCAAGAGGGACCCATCTACATATGCTCTGGGAGTGTAGTAGAGTGCTGGACTTTTGGAGAGAGGTTTTGGATTGCATTGATATGGTAACTAGTATGACATTGCCTCGTACTTTTCTGTCAGTGATTTTCCTTTCAACTGATAGACGAAGTGTGGAGAGGATTGTTCGGAATGGATTGACAGAGCATTGTTGATGGCCATAAAACAAATAATGAAGGTGTGGAAATCCAGGAAGAAGCCACATTGCGAGAACTGGGTCTCGGATATGCAGACGCTCTCTTGGTATGAGAAGACTCAGGCAATTCGACAACATCGGGAAACTGAGTACGAGCAGAGAGGGGGGTCATTCGGTGATTTATTTGGATGAGGTGTAGGCTTTGGTTTTATTTTGTGGATATTGAGGTTGGGGGGTTGGTAGGGGTGCATGTTTTGTCCTGTTGTTTTTTTGTGTTTTGTGTTGTCACGTCTTGCCATGAGATAGGAGGGTGGGGATGTCTTCGGATTTTGTTTTGAATAGCTGTTAATTTAATAGTGATTTGCATTTTGTTGCTCTGATGTATATGGAGTAATCTTTTGCTTGTTCCCATTCTGTTACTCAGTTGTATTATTTTCTGTATAATTATTAAATAAAGTTGTTAAATAAATAAAAACGAAATTTTGTTCGGTTGAATTTCAACCCAAGTGGATTGTGGTCACTAAGAAAAGCTTAATAAACATACAAATCCTTCAATATACAACATTACTTAATTGGAAAAAGAAAATAGACAATGCAAGATTGCCCCTGTATTGCCTTGAATGTGAACGTCCCTCGGCTGTCCTTTACTATGTGCCCATTAATAGATTGCAGGCCCCAAGCATTGAGAGTCATGAAAATATCTATCAAGGGCTTTACTGAAATCAACCCCAGTTGAATAATCTTATATTTCTACTTATCTTGGATCTCAGACCCAGTAAACACCATAGGAAGAGAACTCAGGGCTGTCCTGGCTGCCTTTTTCACAAATTCAGAAACTGCCTCTATCCATAATTGCGCTACTTTAGGGCAGACCCAGATCAGGTAACAAGGTCCACCTTAGCTTGGGACACCCTGGAGGCGCCACAGGCGCTATTTTATGGCATCTCTGTGAGGTGAAGTGCATCCTCTGGAGAAGTTTATATTGCATTTGCTTTAATCTAACATTTCTGGAGATTTGTTTAACTATTAAGCACGCCCTATGCCACTCACCCTCACTGCCCCAGATAAAGCTCCCATCGTAGCTTACATTTCAATGTCTATGGTAGGCTGTTTGCGGATAACATTTTGTACAATACAGATACTGAATGTGGGCCCAGATCAAAAACCCAAATGCACTTGTATAAAGCAGCTTACTGTGGTTCATAGGGAGAAGTCATCCATGCTAGCAGCTTACTGTGGTTCATAGGGAGAAGTCATCCATGCTTTACACAATAATATAGTCCGTCTAACACATGGTTCTTACAGCAACCTTTGTGCACAGTACCGCACAACGTGTATAACACAGCATTACCATTGGAATCTGAAATTGCTGGTAAACCCCTTTGATTCCAGGCCCGAACAACCACCCAAGACCTAGAACAAACAAAATACTCAGCCTCCCACAATGAACATTTCTTCACACAGCAGAACCCCTCCACATAATTCCTGAAGGTTTGAGCCCAAACCTAACACCCAAAAGCAAGTAGATGTGTGATATCCTTAGCTGCTGACGCCCAACCAGTAAACAAATATCTATGACCCTGTGTGGCACATGTGCATCATCTGTCTTTCAGCACTGGGGTCGCAAACAAAGTACTGCGCAATGAATTGTAATTGCGCTGTTGGGTAGTATGATAGACAATTTGGTGCACCCACATCTCCATCTTCAGAAGGAAGATGGAGAACTTTTAAAGCAACTCGCCAGTGCCCCTGCCTCCAAATCATGGAATTAAGTATAGAGTTAATAAATTGTTCCAAGCATGCTATCAGGGATCCACACTGAGGATCCCACAAAAACATGAAATAGTTGTACCATTATTACCCTTATACTAAGCGCCACTGTACTAAACATAGATAATGGTAGCTCATACCAGAGCTCTGCCTAATTGTACATTGCAATCGTTTATTTATACAGCACTTATACACAGGTCGAGTGCTTCAAAGCGCTTCAAGGCGGGAAGGGTACAAGGGAATACAGTAATCATTCTAAGCCTTGAAGTTTCCAAATGATCTAAACAGAAAACACTAGCATACTAGGCCTGATGGCATTTCTCCTAGTGCAAGTGCATGAAGTGTTACAGTTGCAACCGAGCTAGGGAGCGGGGACAATAAAAAGGGGGGGGGGGGATAGGAAAAACTTACTAGTCCTAGTACATTTAGGTCATGCATGTCTATAGGTGGAGGTGCAGGGAGGGGGTTAGGGTGGCACAAAGGCGACCAGTCCAACAGGGCCCTGGGTTAAGTGCAGAGAAGTTGCCCCGCTCATGGAGCGTAAGCCAAAAGTGCAGTAATGCTGAACATATTGTAGCGGCCAGGCCAGGAGGCAAGTGCAAAAGACTGGGTGGGGGGCCTGGGACATGCAAGGCTCTGGAGGCAGGCAGCCAGGCAGCAAAAACTGAATGGAGTTAGGGAGGAGAAGGAGGATGGAGGGTGGAGAGAAAAAGAACAGAGGTTAGCAGGGGAGAGGGAGAGAGGAGGAGGAAGAGAAGAGGAAGGTCTTGAGGAGTTTCCGGAATTTAAGGTTCTCAAGACAGAGGCAGAGAGACTGTTCCAGAAGGAGGCACCTGCAGAAGATAAATATCTACCCCCAAATCTCTGTTTGTGAAAGCGGCTCACCCGCAGAGGGTTCGAGGAGGACAAGTGGAGGAATCTAGAGGTAGAGTATTTAGGAAGAGTGCGTTGGAGATAGTGCAAGCCCCAGCCCCAGAAAGCCTTGTGGATTATGCAGAGGGTCTTCAACTCGATCCTTGCAGCCACAGGAGCCAGTGAGGGATTTCAGCGCCAGGGAGATGCGGTCGCTGGGCTGGAGGCCAAGGATAAGTCTTGCAGTTCTGTTCTGGATGAGTGGTAGTGGACGGAGAGTTGAATTGAATTGAAAGAGACAAGACATCCCCCAGTCCCTAACCCTAAGGCCAGAACAGAAACAGAATTTTGCCACTACATCCAGCACTATGGGTACACTGACCGAGTCTTTTAAGAACAATAAATTTGCATGCGAGAAACCTCAAGGTCTCTCTCTAGCTAGTCCCCGTGGATCTGTCATCCAGCTGGCCAGTAAACGGCCATCGCTATTGGATCCAGTTCCTGGGGGTGGACCAGTGAGGGAGGATCACCTGGATGGAGGGGTCCTCAGGGAGTGGGACACCGATGGGTGAGACACAGTATTCCCCTTCCTTTGACACCTTTCCCTCCCCTCATGTGGATCATTCGAAAGCACTGCCCCACTCCCCTTTTCCGACACAAACACTTTCGTACAACACAAAGGACAAAGGACTAACACCAGAGCTGTTTACCTGACATGTCCCGATACAAGTGTCAGGAAAAATGAGGCAATTGACCAAAATCAATCGCACCTGATGGCCCTTTCCCTTCCCAACAGGGAAAAAAGGTGGAGCCCGAGAGCACAGTACGAGCACGGCAGATAGCACGGCAAGATGGCTAACCAGGCACAGTAGTTCAAGAGAAGGAGAAAGGCAGTGGGAATCAAGAGGGCAGCGAGGAGAGAAGCGGCCTTGCCCTTTTCGTCCCAGACCCGCGGAACCTTTGTGGAAGAGGACAAAAGACCACGAACAATAGCACAAATGTCTTGCAGTAGATGTCAACGTTAGACGGGGCAAGCTCTTGCCGATAAGCAGGAGCGAGGGAAGTTCCCGCGACCGTGGTACCTGCCTTCACTCCAGTGAAGCCGAGAAGCCAAAGCCGGTGAGTTGAGGGGAGAACCGATAAGAACCGGGTTGTGTTGAATGAGAAGCGCAAAGTGGCACATTTGAACCAAGTTCAATGAGCTGTGAATGAACTGTAAAAAGTGTTATGGGGAAACCAGCGGCAGAGGGAAAATGGCACCATGTGGGTGCTAACTTAAGAGACTCTGGTCGATCCCCAGCTGAACGAAACTACAGATATCAAAAGACCATAGGAGAGCCACCGGAATAGGTCAAACTGGTCCTACTGAGGGTCTAGCAAAATCCCTGTACAATCGAAAGACTTTGATCTACAAACAGTTAACGAAAGCAAGGGAAGTAAATCCTGCTTGGTGAAAAAAAAAAGGGAAGTGAATCCCACAAATGTTGAATGTATTGAAACGGCAAGAGTGAACCGGAAGGAGGGATACCAGTAAAGAGGGCTGAAGTCTATGGTCCGAAGGAACAGTGTGTTGACAGAAGCGAACCCAGCTGAGGGATGTCCACTGGAACTGTTTAAAAAGACATTAAGATTTGTGAAGAAGAAAAAGCCATAGTGAACCCGAGGGAGGCTAAGATTCAAGAGGGGTCAGCGTCCAGAAGAGGAGGACCCGAGGATGGAAAATCCTCATCCGAAGTAAAACCAAAAAACAAACTTTCATTTGTTCAAGGAACTTTTGTTTGTTAATTCAGAAGACATCAGGTCCTCCAAGGCAAGAGACTTTCAAGTGAAACGAGACTTGGCCATCAATGGACCTGATAATTGAAAGCTGAACTGTTATCTCGTGCTGCAAGAGCTTGACAGTGTGCTGTGCTCCACGATCCCACCTTACCCCGTGCTTAAAATATAGGGAAGGGAGACCCAGGTTACCGCATCCTGACATATTGTTTGAGAACACTTCTTTCTTTTCTTGAAAACTATACTGCACCCTTTTTGTATTAGTTGTAAGGTTTGGTAATAGGTTTCTTAGCAGAGACTCTCTTTATTTGACACAACACCACTGGGACTGCCTTATTTTTCATTTGATTTTTTCGACGCTTGCTCCCATCTTAGATTTAGGTTTAGATTAGGCGTTTTTCCACCCTACATTCATTGTTCAATAAACACCCTTGAACTGTGATCACTTTTGTCTTTCTTACATGTTGCCACCGTGAGTTCATTACAGTCAGCATATAATGTGATAACATGTTCTTTGGCTGACTTTTCTATATCCCATCCTCAATGTATTAGCCAAGTGTTCTACTACTAACGCAAACAATAGGGGCAACAGTCCAACGTTTTGAAACTGTGGAACCTGTGTGTACCGTTGCTGATAGTATATTATACAACAACCTGAGAAGATTAATACATTTCATGCAAACATTCATTATTTCTAGTGTACGACAGAGAAACTCATAGCCCAAGGACTCCAAAGTTTTCTCTGTGTCAAGAGACAATGCCTAACTCATCAGCGATATCTTTAATCTCTTGTAATAAGTGGATGTTTTTCTGAGATTCATGAAAGTATTACAACCATGGAGAAATCACGATTGATCTCCATGTACCAACCTTGTCATACAAGGCTGGGGATGGGGCGTTAGGATTTTTCTCAGTATTTTGGAATTCGCATTGAATAGGGATAGTGGCTTAAATGATATACATTCAAAAGGGCCCCTCCCAACTTTCAGTAAAATTGTAATAACGGCTCCCCTCCTCGATGGGGGAGAGCAATCCTGTCTGAAAAGCTTCCTGAAATAGTAAGAGCAGTTTGGAATCAGCTCTTCCTCATAGGTAGTATACAATTCATCCTGTCCCCCTCCTGGCACCTTCCCTCTACGTAGAGTTCTTATGGCCAGACGGATTTCCTCTAGTGTTATCTGTCCTTCTAGCGATTCCCTTGCAGCCCAAGGCAGTTTGCTTAGCTATTAGGACTGAGAATATCATCTAATTTCACTTTACTGTGGTGGACTGTGTATACAAATTTAAGTAGGATTTGCTAAGGATGCCATTGATATCGCCTTGCAGCATGCCTTCTGTATCCCAGATCTAGGTAATTATTTGTTGTCCAGTCTGGTCGCATACCTAATGAGCTATAACCTCTCAGTCTTGCCCCATATTCTTATAGTCTGGTCCACCAGGATGCCTTTTCAAACTTTTGCACCGGTTCTAAGTTTCCCCATTTTGTTTCCGCATCTGGACTGTGAGACAGACATGGTATCAAGAGAGACACAGACTCAGAGGTGTTAGTTTAAAAACCTTTATTTACTAAGGTTCCTGTGTCAGTGTAATGCCTGACTCACCCCAACTATAAAGGGATGGTTAGATTAACTGATGTTTTTAAAGGCCCTTGATGTCTGAGAGTCCTAAATAAAAGTCTATCTGTGTCTAAACCTATGCTTGCCCTCACTCTTTACAAAAATGTGATAGGAAGTCTTTAAAAAAAATGGGAAATAATGGTTCAACAGAAAATCGGAAACCAGGGTTGGTTTCAGGCGGTCTTCTCACAGGGGTAGTTTGGTCACTGTCACAAAAATGAGTTCAATCAAAAAGGGTTGCTCGTAAGACCTTCTCCACTGAGTCCTTGCAAACTTTTCAATTACCTTCAGTGTCTTTGGTTCCTTGGGGTTCCCGTCCCAGGTTTTTCAGGGTTCTCTTCCCCAAGCTTCGATCAAAACAATAAAGTAGGCCTCTAAGGGTTCCCTTCCCCAAGCTCAGGCCCCTTCCAATTTGCCCAAGTTCCAAACACCACAAAAGAAATATAACTGTTTCTTTTGAAGCTTCTCAGGGTTCCCTTTCCCAAGCTTCAATCCTTTCAAGAGTACAAAACAACAAGTCTACAACTTGGTTAGGCTTCTTGGGGTTCCATTCCCCAAGCTCAGGCCCCTCTCAGTTTTCAACACAAATTCAGTTCTGTCAGGATCTGCTTTACTTTTCATTCAATTCCACTTTGCTAGGCCCCTCAGGGTTTCCTTCCCAAAGCCTAGGGCGCTTTCTGGTTCCAGACACAAGATTCAATTTGTCTGGATGTACCCCTCCATTGATACACCGTTCTTTCACACACACTACAATTGTGGGGTACAGTTAGAGACTTATGAAATTGCCTGGCTCTTTGCTTATCCTAGGTGTGACCACTCCAACCTGTAACCCTTCTCTTCATATACCTTGTTCTTACTTTTAAACCTTTCACCTTCAGGTGCTCCTGCACCACTTGTTTCTGTGGATTCTTCCTTGTGCACACTTGCACCTTTTCTTTCTTTTCGTGCCTCTTGCGCACCTCACATATTTTCTTTTCCTCTAACGTGCACTTTTGCACCTGCTGTTCCTTTAACGTGCATTCCTGCACCAGTCCGCTTCTTTCCTGTGCTGCCCGAACGCTTAACACATTGTCCTCCCTTACTGTGCACACCTTGCACCTTTCGCACTCTACAAAAATGCTTTTCTTTCACTTTACTTTTCTTCTACAGCTCTCGCGCATCTCCTTCTTGCTATTTTTCTTCTTCTGGTTATTTCTTACACTTTGTCTTTCTTACGCTTTTTCTTACTTTCCACTCAGTGCCTGTTTAATACTGTCTTTCTCCCACTCTGCTTCAATCAAACGCACGCTCCTGAGTTTCACTCACTCACTCACTGGGCAGCGTTGCGTTGACAAGCGGTCCCTCTGGATACACAGGGTAGAAGTCAGGGTTTCACCACCTGCCCCTCAGACACCTTTGAGACCGGCACACGTCCTAACGGAACAAGCAGTTCCCAAACACCACCAGCAGGATACAGGCTGCTTTACTCCAGCTCCTTGAAGGCACCTCTCCCTAGCAACGCTGCAGCACCTCTCAAACACCAGGCCAGCGTCTCAGCACGCTGTTCCCCTCCAAGCTTTCACTCCTGCTGCTCTATGCTCCTAGGGTCTGGCCAGCATCCCCAGCTTGCTCTCCTCCTTGTGAAAACCCACACCTTTTATAGGTGAACAAACACAGTCAAATGGAGACAGGTTTAAGTGGTCATTGTTAAATGCCTGACCCTGCCTGACTATTAGTGGGACAATTTGAGGTATTTCTATAGTGGGTTTCCCTTACATTCCCTATGTTGTTTCTATGGGTAATCTTTACAGCTCCTGGTTGCCTCGTCCCAGTATTGATTGGCAATGGGGAGGGCGTGATGGAAAGGTTTTGGAGGAAAGCTCTGTTTCCCGATATTTTATCAGGGAATCGACAATGGACATAGGGAAACCCTCTAGCCTGGTTTTGCCTCATGGGGATGGTAGCCCCCTTCCATATTCCTGATGGTTGATTATACAAACAGGAATTTTGATAGTATTCCCTGTGATCTAGATAGGTAGAGGATGAATGGATATTAATACCAGACCTCTGTGTTTGTTTTAGTTGGTTTGTCTTCCTTCCCTAACTTGGGCAATTGACTCTTTCCATCCTTCCCCTTGGGTCATTGATGACAGGACTGGGATTAGGGAAAATGGGAAGTGGATTAAGGTGACGGGAATCAATGTATCCCATGAAGGAGTCCGGGACTCCCCCCCCCTTCACTCATATCACCCCATCAGAATAATGCGTCTCGCCTGGGGTATTCCCACAAAGGCAACTCGGGACTCCCCTACCCAGGTGATCCTCCCTCGTTCGACCACCCACGGGGCGATCCCACCTGAATAGAGGACTCACAGGGTCTTAATGGGAGACGCAGGTATTTCAAAGGACCTTTTTGTGTGTTTTCCCATATGGAGTATCCATCACAAAGTCTAATTCCTGCAACCTCTCTTTCCATATTTGCTAATTTGTGTAAGGCATCCCACACTCCAACCCTTTCATCACCACTTTAAAAGGCTTCCATCCAAGAGCCTTAAAAGGCCATTGAATGATCGTTTCACTCAAGGAAAAGGTTGCTGAAGGGGGAACATGAAAATATGGCCAAATATATACAGCGTCCTAAACGTGCACGTAAATATAAGCTGCGAAAGTCCCTATGAAAAAGCATGTAGCAAAGAAGTAAGCAGCCCTGGGCAATGGAGGGTTTCCTACATATGCCCAACGAGGCACCAGAAGCCATGCTTCCAAGCAGACCATAACACACCCCTTGTAGACTACCATAAATATGTACTGTTCCCCTAACCCAGCAGCATCGAACATCAGGAGGGAAATACAGTAGAACTGTTTACATTGATGACTAAATGATCACAGATGCTCTGTAGTAGCTGAATTTACAACACATGTAGGCAGCAAAATTTAGTTAGCTTTTGTTAAAGCATGAAAACCCTCATCACCCCACGGGAGAGAACCGCAGTCAGATCTTGGCATAAACACACACATTCCAAGTTGCAACAATTCACGCAGCCAAAGGTTGAATGCTGCACAATGATTGGCCAACATAAGGGTGAGCGAATGCTTTCCCAGGAATTAGCTTGCAGTAGTGAAATCACAGAAAAGCAACAGAAAAGATACTAGGCCCTGGAGTTTAAGGACAAGACACTGCACATTGATTGGCCAAAACATATCAGGTTTGCAAAGTTCCCACAGCCATGTTCCAGACAGTTGTAACAGTTAAATCCCAAAGTAGAACAATCAAACTTAACTTAAGAAGGTTTTAAGTTGGCCAGAGTCAAGCAGAAAGATCTAGAGAAACAGGGTCACAAAGTTAGAACAATCACAACACAATACTGCCCCCTGTAGGGTAAAAACCACTTGCAGAATCTCTTTGTTAAAGAAACAGTTATGCAAAGTGTCAGAATCCACAGAGCAGCCCTAAGACTTTATAAACAATATGGAAACGTGCACTTTTCTGGTTCCCCATGGTGAGAGCGGTGTGCGAGTAAGGAGCTGCAGTACTCGCACAAACCGGCGCAAGAGATGTAATACTCCGCTCTGAGGCGAGTCTCACCGATGTAGAAATTGAGGGGTCTGCGTCCCCAAGCTAGACCCGTATGGAAGTTAGCTAAGGGAACCTCGTGGCAGATGTGGCAAGAATGTCTCTACACTTCGGTTCAGTACCGGCAGCCGCGAAGGCGACGTGAGGTCCAGCATGGGATCATACAAAAATATACTGCAATTGTAAACCAGAGCAGCTTGGCAGAAAATATTGTGGTGGAGTACCCCACGGTGGCGAATGGCAGAGGCACAGCACAATGACACAGGGAAAGAAAAGAAGAAAAAAAAAAGGGGGGCCTAGGGGTGGGCTCCCACCTAACAGCCCAGGGGAAACAACCAATTCACTGCCGCAATGAAGTTGGGAATCCCAGCCTGCCACACCAACCCTCAGCGGGGACCACCAGGGTACACAGGCTCGCAAGAAAGGGGTAGACAATCCAAAGGGGCCAGGAGACTCAGGGAGAAGTACCTCTGCCAACTCCAGCACACAGGCAGTGTCAATGGATTCAATACCAGCAGCAGTTCCAGAGATCCTCCGTAGGATGTGCAACGGGACTGGGACCAGCCGAACGAAGCGAGATAGCGAGGAGGCGAGATTAGAGGGGACAGCACTATCACCAAGATCCCAGGGGCATCCACACAAAATCGCCCAGGACCCGCGACTACCGTCGCCCTCCGCTAGTCACACTAGATCAGGGTAGCAGGCAAGGGGGCCCCCAGCACCGGTAAGTCGCTTGCAGAACGGAATCTCCTGGTTGGGAGGGTCCGGAGCAGCCGCAGCGCCCCTCAGCAGCACAAGCTCCAAGCCGCCACCGATCCGCCGCAGGTCGAGGACGAGGTATCTGCAGCTGCCCACAGTCAGAGCGAGGGCTCCGGCAAAGCGCCACCAAAATCAGGCGAGCGTCCCCGCCCCCCACCACCCCCTCGGCATGTCCAGCAGGCCGCAACAGAGGACCCGAGTCGATCTCCACACTCGGGTTTCCAAACGGATAAGGGAATAACGTAGACGGTGCCCCAGCCTTAATAATAAAGTAAATTGTCCGCACAAAGGGAACGGGCACATTCAGAGAAGGATTTTCATGAGGATATTTATACCTCGAACGGAGCCTCTCAGGCAGCAGCCATCTTGGCAAACCGCGCAACAGCGCCGGCGGAAACATACACTTAACACACACTGCATGAAAATAGAAGTGATAGGGACAACTCATGAAGCCACATATCACACAAACATCATTGCCCATACAATAAGACTACTTGAGATTTAGTAATCAGTATAACATCACAAACCTAAAGCACACCATCTAAATATAATAGTAAACACTGACACTGACCAATGCAAAAGAGCAAAATTTGCAGGCAGTTAAGTCTCAGCACATAAGGTCAAAGGCAGTTCAGATGAACTCATGAGAGCAGGAAGGGTGCAAGAAATTGTTTCCAACAATAGAATTGCAAAATGAACTGATGCTAAGCAGTTCACAAAGATAGGAGCAGTACGATGGTGCCAACTGTTGAGGTAAATAGGAAAAGAACTAAAAGTTACATTTTATGTGTCACACTGTCACATCTCACAATGATGATTGGCCAGGATTTCTGTAACCGCTCACTCCACTTCTACTCCTCCTGAAGCAACCAATTGTAAATTATTTTGGACCGATACATGTGTCTAATGCTTCTGTCCAATCGCAGCGCGTGTGAATGGAAACTATTTCATTGTACTTGAGCTAACCAGCAAGCACGTCACTTATCACATGGATAGAATAGGCCAATTAAGTAAAAAAAATGTGTCGAAGCACCTATATTCATGATCACACAAGTCAATGAACAATGATGAAGCTCGCCACATTTGCCTACTTTTCCTTTCCGTAATTGCTATATAATCTGCCAATTTTGCTGACTGAATTTAAATGTCTATTATGTATTTCCCTGCCCTGGCAGTTACAATACATCTTTGTTTTTCTCAGATCTCCTTTAGCAAATTTTTTGGCACTTCGGATTATTTTTATTGGCATAAAAGGGATCGGTTTTACATTTTGTTTGTTTGTTTGTTTTAATCACTTGTAATGCGCACCAGACCCAGAGGTTACCGGGCGCAGCAGTACAGAAAATGCAAAGCTTAGGTTACAGGTTACAGATAATATACAATGAAGAACATAAATATACAGTAATGTACAGGTTACAAATAGTGTGTGGTGATGTGCATGTATGTACAATTATATACAGGTTACATTTGAGTGAATACCGGATTTTACATGTAGCATGCTGACAAGTAAAAATGTTACTTTTGAACAATGGAGTGCAGAATAAGGGTGAAATAGTAGCAGGCTACAGCCAGGCTCAATATACATAGACCAGAGAGGTCGATTAGTGGTAGGGCGAGACTAGCTTAAATATGCACTATCAGGCTAACTAGCACAGATCAAGGAGGTGCAAGTGGGATAGAGTGGTAACTGGGAGGTGTCTAGCATGACTGCTCAGAAATGTGGCCAGTCTACTCTAGGGAGTAAGGGAGCTGGGTGGGTACTGATCAGCTAGATGTCAGAGGCTTTCAGGAGATTGATATGTTTAGATCTGAATTTCAGAAATGGCTGGTCTTCACGTACGGTAGGTGGCAGTGAGTTCCAGAGTTGGGCTGCTTGGACCTGGAAGCTAGTTCCTCCGGCCTTGGACAATTTAAATCTAGATGTGATGAGGCTGTTGACATTGGAAGTTCTTGCAGGTCTAGTAGAGCATCTTTTAGAGAATTTATCGGTGAGATAGCTAGGAGCAGCATTGTTAAGGGCTTTGTGAACCAGAGATGCCGATTTTAGTTGTATTTTTTTCAGGGTGGAAAGCCAGTTATTTTGGCGCCTGATGTGCGATATGTGTGATCTTTTGGGCACGCCGAGAGCAGCTCTCAAGGCGTTGTTTTGAAGGGTTTGTAGTCTATTGATGATGGATTTGTTAGCACCAATTTAAAGGGGATTACAATAATCAAGCCGAGATAAGATTAAGGCTCTGTCTAGGATCATGAAGTTGTTGTTAGATAGGAAGTGTTTGTCAGCTCTAATGAGTTTGCAGGTGTAAGCAGTGGCTGAAGCCAAGGACTTCACCTGTTTGTCGAATGAAAGGGTGGAGTCCAGGTAGAAGCCGTGCGTCTTCACTTCCTTGGACACCTTGATGGTGTTTCCATCAATCGCGAATGAGGCATAGTCATGGCCTACTATTTTTTAGGTTGTGGCCCGAACAGGGAATCCAGGTTCTCCCAGAAAACCTGTCGACTCCTTCGCCGCACTTGGGGGGGAAGCAAGGTCCACCTGGAGGGAACATAAGACTGTGCAAATTCCACAAGGAAGGTAGCAGGAGCGGTGTTAAAAAAGACAGGCCTGCCTGGCCGCTCCAGGCTTCCGGCCCGCCCCCTTCACCCTCTTGGGTGCAGGCCATTGAGGGAATAAGCAGTCTGGGAGGCTTTGTATGACTGCGGCGAGCCATACACCTGATACAAGAACTACGGGGGGAGTGAGTATAAATGCTAAATTAGAGTGAATTTCTTGGTTCTTTCCTTTATATTTATTTTTTTATTTCAGCTTTATTACATTTTTCATGAAAATCACAATTTACGTATTAGAACATTAGGATCCGTAAACCCGGATCAGCAACATTACAACAGAAACACCAAAATGTGTAATTTAGCCTACACTCCCGCTCACCCCCCTCCTAATCAACCAAAAAAAAAGGAACGGCTCTCACATGTTCACCTACACTTTGATACACTTCTTGAGGGATCATTGGTCTCTTAGACGGGTGTCAATTCCAGTCTGTGTATGGTAACCTCACGGTTGGGCAAGTCGAGGTGTTGTGGCTCTCCCCCCACTGAAAGATGAGGCAAGTACTCCTCCTTCCTATTGGGTATATTTTTCACAAATATTCTGACCATTCTATTTCCACAGACACAGGGTCACTGTGAATGGCCGCCATTAAGCGTTCCATCAGGTATAAGTTCTGGGCTGTGTTGTTCCATTCTTTCTTTCCAGGAGGGAGCTCTCTTTTCCTGTGTAAAGCCAGACACACTCTCCCAGCCAAAAACAAGCTATTGACCATTTTCAGCAACCTTATATATTCTCCCTCTTTCTCTTGTAAACCAAACAGTATCAACATCTGCGTTTCCCTCTCGTGATCCACCCCAGGTCCCTAAGCCAGCTGAGGACCTCATCCCAATAGGATTGGACTACCTTGCAACCCTACCATACATGCCAGTAATTGGCCCTGATCCACACTCATGCCAATACATGAGGCTCTCACTTTGGAACATTCTGGAGATCCTGCCCGGGTCATACTGCCATCTGCGCAACAGTTTAATGGCAAGAAGTTGATGCCTGGTAGGCTCCCCGGCACTTCTACTGCCATTATCTGAGGGATCGAGGGGGTCGGTGGAGGGAGTTCCATCTCAAGGTTTCCCTCCCATCGCTGTCTCAGCCTGTTCGAGGATACCCTTCTAGTTTTCTCTAGGGCCCTGTATAATGCACCAATCAACCCCTTGGAGCCAGATGCAGTGTCTAGGATCTTCTCGAAGGGTGTATGCTCTCTCTGGATGATTTTCTCTTTACAAGACCTCCCTCGTCATCACCCCCTTCAACTGAGGTATGAGAAGACGGAGAGCGTGCTCAGTCCCAGTATCTCTTCCAAGTCCAGTAATGTAATGAAGCTGCCGTCTCTCCACAATTGTCCAACCCTTTCCAAACCAGCTTCATACCAAACTTGGAACCTCTCCGGATTCGGAATGCCACCCCTGATCCCTGGTACCTAGAGATGACCCATTGGAGACGGCCACTCTGACGCTGCCCAGTCCTGCTCCTTGTCGCCAAATGCTCCAAATAGTACCCAAAATAGGTTGTTCCCTTAATTTTTGCAGTAGCTTCAACCTAGGAACCTCTAAAAATTCACCCCCAGTCTCCAGCCGTATGTGGTAGTTGTCAAGATCCACCAATTGCAAATCTTCCCGCCGTCTAAGATGCAGAATTAGAATCCTAAGCCGAGTGGCCTCTGATAGTACAATTGTATGTCCCGGAGTCCCACACCCCGACAGTACTTTGAAAGATTCAATACCACACTAGAGACCCTAGGTTTCTTCCCCTGCCAGAGGAAACACGCGAGAGTGCCCTTGGTTACTTTAAAGTAGGAGCAAGGGATCTGTATTGGGAGCATCTGGAATAGGTAAAGAATATTGGGGAGTACCACCGTTTTAATCGTGTTCAACCATCCCATCCAGTAGATAGTCAGCTTATTCCACTTCACTAGATCTTTTTCCAGTCAGGGGGAATTTGCCTCATAGAGACCCCTGAGCTCTCTTGTGACGCTAATGCCCAGGTACTGCAGTGTCCCCAAACTAACTTTCATGCTCAGGGATGAAAATCACCCCACATCTCCGTCCCTTCTTTCATCTCAGGGGAAAAGGACTGATTTTCCAGTGTTTATTTTGAACCCTGCCATGCAACCATATTCTTCAATCACACCTACCGCAACCGGCACAGAGGTCAGCGAGTTCACCACATGCAGAAGCCTGTCATCCGCTTACAGGCCAAACTTGTAAGTCATCCCGCCCACAACAAACCTTTCCTCTTGCGTGTCCTGTCTCAATCAATAGGCCAAGGGTTCTAGTGAGAGTACAAAAAGAGCAGGGAAAGTGGGCAACCCTGCCTTGTCCCCCTACCCAGGTTAAACCACCTCGAGTATCCCCCATTCACCGCCACACAGGCACTCAGAGAGGAGTAAATCACAATGATACCACTAAGAAATCTCTTGCCCAGCTCTATTTTAGTAAGGATCGCTACTAGGAAATCCCACTCCATCCTGTCAAAAGGCCTTCTCAGCATCCACAGAGAGAAGAGAGGGGTCCCCCTGCATGCCCTGAGCATCGTTTATCAAATTCAGTGTTTTTTTTATGGTGTCTGCTCCCTGACGCCCACCTACAAACCCCACTTGGTCAGAATGAACCATGTCGGGTAAGTGAACCTCTAACCTCGCCGCCAGGACCCTAGCATAAATCTTGATGTCTATGTTTAGGAGTGAAATTGGGCGATATATGAGCCACAGGACATATGGTCCCCACCCTCCTTAGGTATCACCGTAATGAGGGCCTGGACAAATGAATCTGGTGCTCTCCCAGTTTCTATAATATTGTTAAAGAGTAGTTTCAAGAAGGGAAGCAGGACAGACGAGAAGTTTTTATAGAATCCCGGGTGAAACCATCATCTCCCAGAGCCTTCCCCAAGCCGGAGGTGCCTTATAGCGTTTTGAATTTTTTCACCAGTAATTGGGGTGTCCATGGCCCCGATTTGACCTCTGATAAGGACGAGAGGCGGGCCCCTTACAGATATTCATTAACCACCCCCATTGCTGGCTTCCCCTCGCTCCTGTATAGAACCTTGTAGAACGAGGCAAATACCTCCTGGATCCCTTCCACTGTGGCCTCGCTGGTCTCTCCCCAATTTCAACTCCTCTCTCAGGCACCTCGCCTCCAAAATACAGTCCTCCCTATCTGTGGGTGATGACTCAACGAGCCTTTCCATGGCTCCTATTTTTTCACTTAGTCCTTTACTACGAGCATACGTTCCCTATAAGGAACACTTGTGTATCGGCGCGTTACAAATGCCATATCATATTTCCCTCATCTTGGGGGCCCCCTCAATCAACAAACCCCTCCATGCGGCCTTCGCCCTGTCCCATACATCCCCTTTCTCACCTCACCCTTGTCATTGATGGCAAAGAATTCTTAGATTCTATTCTCCATTTCTTCTTTGAACACCGGGTCCTTCCACAGTGACTCACTGCACCTCCATTTGGAGTTTCTAGGCCACAGACTTCCCCAATTAATGTCTACTGACACCATGTCATGGTCTGACCAGGATACCAGGTGAATCCCTCGCTACTTCCTATAGGTCCCTAGAGATATACAAGTAATCCATCTTCGTGAGAGTACCGTGTGGAGTGGAGTAGAAAGTGAATCCTCTCACGTGTGAGTGGAAGTACAGCCGTAGTCCCTCAGCCCGTACAACTCCATGGCTGTTCTAAGCTCAACATCTCCCCGTTTCTGATGTTCCCGCTCCCCCTCATGTCTGGCTTGCCTATCCAGACTTCCATCCATCCAAACGTTGAAATCACCTCCAAGAATAAGATGCCCCTGACCCTCGCCCATTACTATTTCTAAGGTTCTTTGCAGAAATCTCTTCTAACCCTGATTCAGAGCATATATTGTTGCAAAGGTAAACCTCACTTTCTTGATCAGGCCTGAGATCAACACGGCCCTCCCTTCTGCATCCGACAAACCTTTGTCACTTCCGTCCGGAGTCCTCTCTGGACCAAAATCCGTACCCCTGCCTTTCTAGATATTTTCCGTATCCCCAGTATTCCCCCCCCCCAATAAGGCCACAAGGGATCCTTCGTTCATCGCCTCTCTGATACCTAGTTTCCTAGAGGAATAAGACATCAATCCCAGACCTTTTAAATTCTCTAGCAACCAAAGACCTCTTGGTGGGGGAGTTGATCCCCTTAACATTCAATGTACATACACGCAGACTCTCACCCCTAGTGACTCCACCTCTCTCGGCCATGACCAAATCCCTTGCCCAAAGTGAATCTCAGAAAAAAGCGAACCCTCACACAGCAAAAAGCTCAATTCCACAGTTGAACATAAGAAGAGTCATCACGTCTAACTTAAACCCCCTCAACCCCCCTTTCCACTCCCCTCCATCTCCTTCTCACCCCGTGGTGCGCTGCCCCTCCCAGTTACCATCACTAGGGGAGTCCGAACCACCAAACAAGCCCGAAACCCAGGCTTCTGCCCTAAGCACCTCAATCTCGAGTGCCCCCACCGTAGCCCTCCAAACTTCAACAAATACCTTACAAACCAAACACCTTTAGACATTTCTTAAACCCCTTAAGCAAACCTTAGAGTACATTTACACCCCTCCAAGTACAGACTGTGCCCGCCCCTCCCCTCCCCTCTGTTCGCCAGAGGTCCACACCATACGTTAAATTCCCATAGGCCACCTCTGTGCCAACTCCAGGAGAGTGCCCAAGATGTATTGGGAAGGGTCGTGTTCAGCTTCATAAATATCCTTGAGCCCAGAATTCTTCTCCTGTTTGGGCCCTTAATACGCCATCTTCTGTCTCCTTCGCTCTCCCCCTGTGGACCTGAGGCCGGTTCTTCCTCCCCAAGTAACTCCCTTGTAACTCTGTTTATTTCTTCCTCCGTCACAAGCCTGTACTTATGTACTTATGCCCCTCGAGCTCATAGGAAATCGAGAACGGGAATCCCCGTTTATACCGTACACCTTTCCGGTTTAACCACCTTGTCAGGGGTAGACACAACCGCCTCTTCGTGAGGGTCAGGGAGGACAGGACCTGAAGGATAGCAATTCCTGCCATACCCAGCAACATCGGCCCTCCGGCCTTCGCTTTATCCAAGATCTTCGTTCTTTCCTTTATAGTAGAAAGTGAAGAGGGCTCCTATAGCGAGGAGCTGTGACTTCACAATAAGAATTGATAACTGAAGTGTACACATCCCTCATTAAAGGAAGGAGGGGCAGTGCTGCTTTAGAAATAAGAGTGGGAGGTCCTGCAGAAGTGAGCGAGGACCGAACCCCATGCCTGCAGTAAGGGGTGTGAGGCAGACAATAGTAGAACATTGTAGAACTGTGATTGTGAATTTTCTCTTTGTACTGTACATACTAATACATAGTGACAAAGGGTCAGAGGCGCATGTTGGTAAGATTTTGAGCGGGAAATGATTGAGCTGGAGACTGTGCCAGGAGAGGGGTGTCGTTTCAGAAATGTGGTTTTGCGCAATAGCATATTGTGACTGTGTTTACGTTTTGGTTGTGCATCAAAGTCAATGATTTGTGGTTTTTCAAAGCAGGTTCAGAGTGTGCAAAGGAGGGGCAGCACTTTGAGATATTGTTGAAGGCATTGTTTTACTGCATTTTAATCTTGTGGGATAAAAAAATATTATACTGTGTTTGCATACTATAGCATAGATGAAAAGATGAGCACTCCCTTAGAACAGTTCCATGTATTAATATCCCAGCAAAAATATAATATTTTTGCGGTGATATTAAGGCATGAACCTGCGGGGGACATACCTGCAACCCTCGCCCCCAACCCCCCAAAAATGACCCCTCCAAAAAATATCACCAATGGCCCTTCCAGACGACCATACATATGGCGATATTTTTGGTGCGGATAATATGTAGCGATACCCTTAGAACATATGTGTAAGGAATTACCCACTTATAGGGAGAAAATTAGTAAGTATAATGAAGAGTGGGCGGTAGGAACAGAAGGTGAAATGTTCAAAGCTTAGCCAGCTGAGGGCACCTGGGATAAAAACATTATCACACACATGCATACCCATTTACTATCCACATATAAAGGCAAAAAATAAAAAAAAGAGACAGTATATTGTCTGAAATATATTGTCTAAGACTGAAGTCTTAGCCTTCCCCTCCAACTCTCTTCCCCCTCCCTCTCCTCCACCTTTCATTCACTTTCCTCCCCACGCTCGCAACTTAGGCATTCACTTTGACTCCTCTCTCTCCTTTTCCCATCATATCTCTCTCACCTCTCGTGCCTGTTGCTTCCACCTCTTTAATATTCGCAAAAAGTCTGCCCCTCTCACTTTCCATGCTACTAAACTTTTAATCTCCTCCATTATCTTCTCTCGCCTCTTCTACTGCTGCTTCTTACTCTTTCCACTACCTACTTCTCATCTCGCCCCCCTCAAATCTATCTACCATTCTGCCATACGTACCCTCTGTCTCCTAACCTCCCGTGACTCCATTTCTGCTTCCCTTTTTTTCCCTTGGCTGGCTTCCCTTTCACTCTCAACTTAAATTTGATTTCCTCTGCTTAGTCTTTAAATCTCTCCATGGTCTTGCTCCCCCTTATCTCTCCTCCCTCCTCTCTTTTTACACTCCTTCCCGCTCCCTTCGTTCTGCTGACCACTTCCTACTCACTGTTCCTCCATCCCCTTGTGCCCCCTCCCATTTCCGTTCCTTCCAGCTCCTAGCCCCCCACACTGGAACTCCTTACCTCTCTCAATCCGCTCTATACCTACCTTCTCCTCCTTCCGGACCTCCCTTAAATCTCTCCTTCTCCATCCCCCGCCATGAAACCCTTCCCCCTTCTTGCTCCCCCTCCTTCTTTTATCTTTTCCCCATGATCATCTCCCTCCCCTTCCCCCTCCTACCCCATTCTCGCCCTTATACCCCCTTCTGTTTCCCTTCTCCTTCTCCTCCTCACCCCTCCATCCTCCCTCTCAGTCCTACTGCCCTACCCTCCCTCTTCCCTTCAGTTTAATTGCTCTACTTACTGTTTTGTTGGTCTGATTCATAATTGTAAATTGCTTCTACTGTTATAATGTTCTATGCATCCAGTTGTTATAATTGTACAGTGTTTTGGAGTAAAGCGCTATATAAACATAATAAATACAAATATATTGGAGCTCTGGAAGCTCTACAAGGAGCAGCGCAAAAGAAAAGGGGAATACTGAGGGTGCATCTGCCCCGCCACATCAGACAGTACGAAATCGACAGAGGCTTCAATACCTGCACAGTCGATGCCACAGACGAATGTAGAGAAAGGCTCCCAGTCAGCACAGGCTTCAGCGCCTGCGCAGCTGACATCCCCACACATAGTAGACCCTTAACATTTAAAGCCAGCCCCAGGATACACAAACCCCCTGCCTACTCAGAAACAAACCTGATAAATGGAGCAAGTGTACCTTGTGACAGACAAGATCCAGCAATAGTAAAATTAGAGAATAAAGTGTGCAAAGATCTAGAAGCAGCAATACGTAAGACAAAGGAAGAACTGTGCAGGGTGACCAGGAAAAGGGAGGGGCCATGTCCAATGATAAATGCAGAAACGTGGGCAGTGGGAGGAATATTACTGAAATTGCACAAGGCAGTAATACAATGTGAAAGTAGAAACTGAAGAACTAGAGCAGCAGGATGTAAATTTGAGTCAGACAAAACAGAAAGTGAGATTGAGCAAGAGGAAGAAAATTGTGAAACTGGAGAAGGACCGGGAAGAGAGAACTCCATGGGAATGATGATTGAGACCTCACCTCCCAGAACAGTAGCAGTGGTTAAAGGGAAGAAGAAGGCCAGAACACAGCATCTCCTCAAACGTGGAAGGCAGTTCCCATTGATACAAAAAGGAGTGGGTAGATCGCAATATGTACCATGGTCACACATGGATAAGAATAATTTGATCAAGATGTTACTGTCTCTTACAGGAGGAGCAGATAAATGGATCAGTGCAATAGAAAAGCAGACAGAAGGAGCTACCCTAGCAACTGGGGACATGAAAAGCTTATTAGGTAGCATAATAGGAGATCAGACCAACACAATATGGGAGCAAGCAGGATACCCAGGGTCCTGACTAGAGAGTGACGCACATGACGGTTCTCCATTTAATAACTGCTGAGCCCATTTATGGGATGCATTGAGAAGGGCATACCTCAATAGAACTAATGTAGGTACTATAATGGCACGCACAATGAAACATGAAGATCATGCATTGTATATTCAGTCTATTCAGGAAATGTGGCACGAAGAGACAGGGGGAAACATGGGAACAGAACATACCATTCTTCAACCATGTATTAAGGAAGGGCCCAACTACTGAAGTGCCAGTAGAACTGGATAGAATCATAGGTATTTTAGCAAAAGTATGGGGAGAAATACAGGCACACAGTGCATTTCTGCAAGCGCGAGCGTGAAAGAGCAGCTGAAGAGAAAGCGCAGCGTGCAGAAGCTAAACACGCAACAGCAGTCAGGACCATCGCAAGATTGGGGAAATTTACATAATGTTAACAACAGGTGAGATAGGGCAGGGGTCCAGGGAACAAGAGGTAACTCACAAAAGGGACGAGGGGGACTATTTGGAGGATTAAGGCAATGGTTCGGGGATCATGTGGGAAGACGGAACACATGTCTGAGTATTGTCGAAGCAGACCCCTCCAGTCCCCATGCAGGAGCCCCATATTATGCACAAAGTACACCACAAGGATTGTATACCCCACAGCAGGCTGCAGGTCCTTCTGCCAATGTATGCCCCTGGATCTGCACAGCTTCAAACCACAGACCAAATACAAATGATCGCACCTACACAGGGACCACACATACCGTATCCCACACCAAATACAATGCAGAACGTCACCCAGCAAGCTCCAGTGCAGGTAATTACAGCATCATGGGAACAAAATGCCCTACCACGGGAACCCTTACACACTACACCTGAGCCAGTGTTATAAGCAACAACACTTTCCCTCTTCCAAGATCCAACACCTAAACACAATAGGACAGCCACCAGCAAGCCTTGATGTGCCTAGTTCTCTCGATCACTCCAAATGCAGATAAGAAACACAAAGTAAGGGTGAAGATAGGGAACAGAATTATTACTTTCAGGGTAGACAAAGGAGTCACCCGATCTTATATAAGGGAAGGACGTTTCCATTAACAGACAACAGCATGGATACTGAAGGTTTTTCTGCTGCAATTGTAAGGGTTCCTTTTATAGAACATGTATCCCGCACTATAGGGACTCAAGAGATGGTCGAACCATTACTGTACAGTACCGACACACCAGTGAACTTATTAGGGAGGGTTCTCCTTAAGAAACTCAACATGACCATTTCATTCACTGACAAGGGAATTGTGTGTTCAACACTAGGCATGCATTACAACAGAATAGCCACAGTAATACAAGCACTCTGCAGCACCAACACAATTTGAACACTGCCACTACATGAGGCATTACTCGCATATGCAGTCATCATTCTGATAGATTGGTTACCAGGAATGTAGAACGTGATATTTTGCTTGCCAGCAGAATTCCCATTTAGACCAACAGTGCCAAACGAAGAAGCCTCAGGAACAATGTTTACTCTACACACTGATGCAGTGATTATGAGGAAAGACACAATCATTGTAACAGGAACAGATGAGGAAGGGACTGAGTGGAGAAGAGTGTTATGCATAGATCACGCACTGCCATTGAGAGAAATTACAGATGACCAGTTATTTGTAAACCTGAACACGGGTGGGCGGGGGAGGGGTAGTCTTTGAAATCAGCATACCATGTCATCTGTTAATACAACACAGGGAAGTCCCGCAGACAATACTGACAGCTACAACACCACTCACCCAGTACACGAAGACTTAGCACATGTGCCTAGTCGACTATGGTTCAGCAACCCACATGATGTAGGGTGAATGACCAGCATAGGGGCAGTTTTAAATCAAACTCAAACCAGGCGCATATACTCCCTATAGTAATGCAGTACCCATTGTCCAAAGAAGCAGATTAAGAAATGTACAACACAATCCAAGCATTGATTGACCAAGGCATCATAGTGCCTTCAATCTCACCTTGCAATACAGCTACATACCCACTGAAGAAAGCAAAAGGGTGATCATGGAGATTCATTCAGGATCTTAATCCTCTAAACGACATAGTGGAAGCAGAATATCCATTAGTGCCAAACACTACATCAATTTTGTGCAACATACCCGCAAATGCAGTCTACTTCTATGTAGTAGACCTCAAAAATGCCTTCTTCACTATACCATTACATCCAGACTCACAATACTGATGGCCTTTTCATATCAAAGAGATTCCAACAAGACTTATCATTGGCCTCAAGCCCAGGGACCGTATTTCGCCAGCTCTTAAATCTCCCCATTGGCTCCCGGAGGCCACGGGGATCAATATCAAGATCCTCTGCATCACCGACAAGGCTTTCCCGGGCCTACCACCCAGCTTTCTCCAACTTTCTCTCCCTAAAAACCTCCATTCTAGATCACTGTTATCTTCTAGTTCCAATTCTCTAATGATCAAACGCTTCTCCAAGCAGAAAATGGTGGGTAAATCTCTCTTTGGCTGGTGCCTCCCTTTGGAACAGCCTCCCTGCCCCTCTCAGACTTGAGCCAGACCTCCTTAAGTTCTGTAAACTCCTCAAAACTCTTCTTTTCTCTACCTTTTTCCCCTCCCCTCCCCTGCTAATTCTCCCACTGCCGCCGAGACTGGTGGCCAGGTCCTTACTCTTATAGGCTACCAGGCCCTATGCCGAGTCGACACCAGCACCCACCCCCATCTGTAATGCCATCTGGCCCCCCCCCCCTTTGACTGTTGGGTGGCTGGGTACACCCTCCTTTGGTTCACCTCCACCCTAGGACTTAGCCAGTGGCCTCCTCCCCAGGCACCCTTTGGCACTTCCCCTCTGGTGCTCCCATTAGAACTTGGCCATACCCTTATTCCACCCCTCTACCCCATCCCTTCCTTCTCTCCCGCACCTCTCGTCACTGCACTTGCACGGTTCCAAATGTCACAAGGTCTAGTAGGACCGCTTATGTTTATTTACTCTTACTGCTTATTTACTCCCTTGCTCCCTCCCCACTTTTGTCTTGTGGCACGTGGAAACCCTATTTGTTGCATAAGCGCCTTATAAATAATCAATAAATAAACCCACTAGGCTGCCCCAGGGATACTGTGAACCCCCTAGTGTCTTTAACAGGGCCCTCCAGATGAACCTAGGAAATACCAACAAGGACAGTACAATTCTACAGTACGAAGATGAATTATTAGTTTGCAGTACAACAGAAGACCAGTGCAGAAAAGAGACAGTACAGCTCCTGACAATACTAGCAGATAAAGAGTACAAGGTGGACAGAGATGGATATAATACTGCCAGAAGGAAGTGGTATACTTGGGTAAGGTAATATCAGCAACAGGAAGAAAGAAGCCCAGGCAGAGCCACAGCTGTGAGAAACACCAGAGCCAAACATAATCAGAGAAATGCAGCAATTCTCAGGGTTGTGCAATTATTGCTGCACATGGGTTTGATTACTCAACACATGTTACACCCCTATTGCAGGCACTCAAGGAAGCCAAAAGGATTAGGGGTACAATTGTATGGACAGATGAAATGGCAGAATGTTTTGAGGATCTCAAAATGGCAATCACCAGTGTACAGTACAGCTCAGACAACCCGTCGGAACGATCCTAAGAGGGATACATAGAGAAAAGCACTCTCTTAGAAATAACAGAGCAGGAGATGGAAACCATTGAGCAAGAAATCACTATCGAGGAAATCCGAGGGGCCATAAAGTCGTTACCCCTCAATAAGAACCCCAGCCCGGACAGATTCACCTCAGAATTCTACAGGACCTACAGGGAAACTTTGCTACCACACTTAGTAACCATATTCAACGTATTTGGTACAGTGGGGGCCATTACACATTCCATGGAAGAGGCAAAGGTAGTCCGAATACCAAAACCATGAAAAGATCTGACTGCATGTGGCTCATACAGACCGATTGCTTTAATTAACGTTGACGCCAAAATCAACACAAAAATACTAGGAAACTGCCTAGATCAAATTCTCCCACACATAGCACAGACCAATCAGGATTCGTGAGGGGCAGACAAACTAGTGACAACACCAGAAGGATAGTGCATCTCATAGAGAAGGTCAATAAGACAGACATCCCAGCCCACCTAATCACCCTCAATGCCCAGAAAGCTTTCGACAGGGTGGAGTGGGGGTTTCTATTCGTCACTATGAAGAATATGGGATTTGGGGACAAATTCTTGGCAAAGATCAAGGCTAACTACCAGAACCCATCACTGCGTACAACTATAAATGGCCGACTAACAGAACACATCAATGCTCAGTGTGGCACGAAACAGGGCTGCCCCCTCTCGCTCTTGCTTTACGCAATTCACCTGGAACCCCTTCTGACGACAGTAAGAGCAAACGGGGAAATAGCAGGGGTACCATTCGGGGGAAGGGACCATAAAATAGCCACCTTTGCGGATGTATGCTGCTAACAATAACACACCCAGAGACATCCTTTGGAGCGATAGACAGAGAGGAAACAATTCAGAGCAGTCGCGGGCTGAAAATAAACACATAAATCCGAAATTCTAAACTCGACTATTCCAAGAGAAGTAGAGACTGACCTCAAAAAGGACTCCTCGTATGGATGGGTCAAGAAGGCCATAACATATTTAGGAGTTAAACTAACAAGAACGGCAGAAGAACTTCATACTGCTAATTACCCACCTTTCCAAAAAATCATAAAGCACAAATTGATAGACTCTGGCCCACTAACCATAACATGGCTAGGTAAAAGTAATGTTTAAATACCACAGAAGTCTAGGCACGGCAATATCTGCCTGGTGTCCTGTACTTTTTCACACAACAGGGATGGCTCTAAAGAAGGAGGCAGGTACTTGAGTTGGGAGGGCCAAAAAACAATACAGCAATTGGGGAAGGACGACCATCTTCAAGACATTAATTCTACCTAGACAGAAATTATTTGAGTTAGTTACTCCAAACTTCTACACAAACTGGCCCTCAATCGAGTGCAGTCACCCTAGTCAGCGCTGGTGTACCGCCCATCTACTTTAGGCGATAGAAAAGATACTAACCCTTCCCTCTCTCACTACTTTACTAACAACTAAAAACAGTTGCACACTGTAGGAAGTCAAATGTATTTTTAATCCTTCCTTCTTGTGTGTTTTATAGGATTAAAAAAATAAAATTAAAGTTTTTTTGTGTATTTCTGATTCCACAAAAAAGGTTTCAGAGTTAATCTGCTAAAAAAAAGTGATGTATTTTAGCCGAGCTTGGAAACTATCTGTAAGTCGCAGGGGTTCTGATCATCACCCTGAATCAATATTTTGGGTGACTGGTTTCAGCGGGATCAACCTCAGTGTCCGCTTTCTTCAGGACTTAGACCGACATAACTAGTTAAGGTTTTTAATTAGCGAAGACAACATAATTATTTGTGTCTGAGTCTCCATCTTGTTTCTAGAGGAGTTTGTCTCTTTCCTTCAGTCTTATAATCCTGAAGCACCCTAAAAAGGAAATATAAAAATGGGGAACCATTACTAAGTTTTTCTTTGTCCATTGAGTAGGAACATCAGCATTAATAATTTTTACATATTGATGTTCTTACCGAAAGCATAGTCACCTTCCTCTCTCTTTAAAGTTTAAAGCGAGAGGAATGTGACTATGCTTTAAGCACGCATATAGTTGTTTGAACAACAGACAAACACGAGAGGAGAGCACTCAATAAAGTAAATGAAACTGAGTGCATACAGTTTAAATTGACATAGAAGAGCAGCTAGTCTTGGCATATAAGTTAAATAATTAGCCCACTATCAAACGTTTAGACAGACATTAGGACGATACCATCTGGAGTACTTGTTGCTTAGTTTGACTGAGAAAAGAGAAAAGATATTATGCAATATCTCTCTTATTTAGTCAGACTACGCTTTTTAACAGGTCAAAAAATAGAGGAAGAATTTACCTGTTGTGAAAAGCTAAATGTCAAGACGTAAGCTCATCCATACCAATTCAATGCAATATACTGGTAAGCATAGTACGTATACCCACTTGGGGTTATAGAACACTAGTATATGCACAGAGATGATAGATGAACAAGTTGCTTACAAACTGGTAACGTTCTGTGGACTGGATTTTTCTCCAACGTATTCCACATCTTTGACATGTAATGTCCACAGCTGTGTACTTTGGAAACTTTTTCGGCAGAAGGCGTCCTGCGTCGATGTCGTCGAGTCGATGTCCCTTGAAGGCCTCTTTTGAGGCCAAGGTCACCGGATGTTATAAATAGGACGCTCGGCGCCAGTAACCGCCGTTTATGTTTTTTCCTCCATAACGTGTTACATGCACATATCCAATGTCGGCTTGACCGCACATAGTCTTGAGGGAACGTAAGCTGCAATAGTATAGGAAATTCTCCAGAGAGTCAGAGTAGGAGGGCGATGTGGAATACGTTGGAGGAACATCCAGTCAAAAGAACGTTACCAGTTGGCAAGTAACTTGTTGTTCGAATGGATTGTGTCCTCCAACGTATTCCACATCTTTGACAGACTCCCAAAGCAGTACCAGAAAACGGAGGGGGGAAAAGAATTTAGAATACCCAATCAGATGGCAGAATAAAGAACTGCCTTACCAAATGCCATATCTTGACCATGGAGCGTATCCAGGGAGTAATGTTTGACAAAGGTGTTGCTAGAAGCCCATGTGGCTGCGTCACAAATATTCCTAACAGGAACTCCCTGTTGCAGGGCTGTGAAAGTAGCCACGCCCCTAGTGGAATGAGCTTACAACCCTTCAGGAGGGTCCTTGCCCGCCAATCGGTAACATTCAGTAATGGTGAGGATAATTCACCTGGACAAGATCTGTTTGGTAACAGCTTGGCCCAATCGGTGTCCAGGAGACCCCACAAAGAGTTGATCGTCCACTCTGACCCTGGACATCCTAGAAATATAAAAGCTCAGAGCTCTCCTAGGGTCCAACCTATGGAGACACTCCTCTTCCCTACCAGGATGAGTAGGAGGATAGAAAGACGGAAGAACCACTTTCTGGCTTAAATGAAATTCAGATACTACCTTAAGTAGAAAGGAAGGACGTACCCTCAGTACAACCCTATCCTTGTGGAACACAGTAAAGGGCGGCTTTGATGAAAGTGCCTGCAATTCACTCCCCCTGCGAGCGGAAGTAACCGCAACCAAGAACACTGTCTTGAAAGACACCAGTCTCAAAGGACAAGAGTGCAAAGGTTCAAATGGAGCACCGATCAGGAAATTCAAGACCAAATTCAGATCCCAAACCGGCACCTGGAACGGGTATGACGGGAACACATTAGTGAGCCCTTTAAGAAATTGGGAAATCAAAGGAATCTTAAAATAAGAACACTCTTCAGACGAGCGCTTGAAGATGGAAAGCACCGCCAGGTAACCTTTAATTACCTACTTGTCATGATGCCCGCTTCCGGGGAGCCGGTTCAAGCCTTGCGTCCCCGAAAGCGGACATCCAGTCCCCAAGGAAGGACCCAGCAACCCCATATAGGGGCCCTTTGGACAGTGTCCTGGCGCCTATGGCGCCAAGCTCATAAAAGACATCAGACCTGGCGCCATAGGTGCCAGGCTCATTATGGGAGTGCTTGGGTGCACTTACCTGATGCAGACCATGCTGCAGGATCCCGGCCTCCTTGAGGCCTGAAAGGAACTACTTTACCTGTGGGACTAATTTACCATCCGGGCGTGGTCGGGGAAGGATACATACCTGATTGGTGGAAGGATACATACCTGGAACTTCTTCCAAGGCTATTTAAACCCCACCCGAACAGCCACACGTGCTTCGCGTTGTTCTGCATCTAGCAGCTGGACGCTCACCGTGTCTGCTCCTGCATCCTGACTTCTGCCACGCCTGCCAGCATCCTGAATCACCTGCAAAGGAAGAAGAAGAGAACAGAAGAAGGAAAAGTCCTTACCTGCTAAAACCGCATCCCGGAGACATCTCGCCGACAATCCTGAAAAGGAAGACTTTTATTTAAAAGCTCATCGCGTCGATCGCTGCAGCGCCGCATTCCACTCACCTTTACAGGGCGCCTCCATGTTCGGCAGCGATCATCCGGATTCGCAGTCACGCCCCAGCGCCTAGGGAGAAAAAGACCAGAACAAAAGGTGAGAGAGAAGGGAATAAGGAAAGCTAAATCTCCATGTTAAGACTTACCTGCTGATTCATTCCCTCTCCATTTCGGGTCTGCGCCGCATCCTGGCATTTCCGGCCCCCGGCCCCTAAGGGGAAAAGAGACATCAGCGTTAATGAGCGAATGAAAAGACATTACCAAAAAACGCTCATTAAAGACTTACCTGATTTCTACAAGGATTTCACCTCTCATCTCGGGTCGGTGCCTGTTCCCCGGCATTCCGTACCCCGGCCCCTATGGGGAAAAAGACACTAGCATTAGTACATTAATGCATGGACACAAGGGGAACCTCTTATCAAAAAAACTTACCTGGAAGCCAAGCAAGTTTGGTTCTCACCAATCCGAAAATCCAGTGAAGTAACTGTATACCAACGCGCCCCTGCATCAGAAGCAGGATGGAGAGCTCGTCCTTCCAGACCCTAAGGTGAGACGCTACGAGGAATCCCAGAAGGGTTTCGAGGAGGGTTAGAGGGGAAAGTGGGAAGCCGATTGCATTACCCCGCAGACAGTTAATCCCCTATTTTCGCCTACAGAAGGAAACTTCTGCGAGCCAGACAAGCCAGATTTGGGGGCCCGGTCCAGTCCGTCTTCCGAACCCTGCGCATCACCTTAGAAGAGGTCACAGCAGCGTGAACCAGGCCAGCGCCTCCGTAGGAGTCAGGTGAGCGTTACACTACTTGAAGGCCGCTGTGGGCCAAACAAAGCAAGAAAGATAGAACCATGGGAATGGAACACTGAAAAAGATCAACATTTTGTCCTCTGCACCAGTAGCAAAATTTACGCCAACGGCAACGGTACAGGGATTTTGTTGCTGGCCACCAGGCCGAAAGCAACACCTCCATCACGTCATATGGGAGGTCCCATTCCTTATACCTCAACCTTTCAGATACCAAGCGTGAAGGTTGAGAGTCTAGACCTCGTGATGGAGAACCCAACCCCCCCACTCACGCATGAGAGCAGATCCTCTCTGTAGGGAAGACGGCGTGGAGGGCAGATGGACATTTCTAGAAGGTCCGTGTACCACGCTCTCCTGGCCCAATCTGGAGCAATGAGGATCTTGTGGGATCCGAACCTCCGCAACCTCCTTAACACTTGAGGAATGACGTAGACCGGAGGAAACGCATACAGAAGTGGGAATGACCAATCCACGACAAAGGCGTCTCCTAAGGCTCCTCTCAGAAGAAATTCCCTTGAGCAGAATCTCTCGCACTTCCGGTTGGCACTGGTCGCGAAGAGATCCACTTGTGGGGTTCCCCAAAGGGCAAAGATCTCCAGAAGGACTTCCTGAGCCAACTCCCACTCGTGAGAGACTGTGCTCTGCCTGCTCAGAGCATCCGCCACCGTATTTTCCTCTCCGGCTAGATGAACTGTAGAGAGTGATATTCCCTGCTGGATTGCCCAGAACCAGAGCTGCATCGCCTCTCTACACAACGGGAGTGACGCTACCCCCCTTTTTTGTTGAGGTAATGCATGGACACTGTACTGTCCGTCATGATCAGGACACACTTCCCCCACACAGGTGGCAGAAAAAGCCTTCAAGGCCAGCCTGATGGCCCGCAGCTCTAACAGGTGGATGTGGAGTTTGGACTCCGACGGAGACCAACGACCGCTGGTGGTCAAATCTTCTGCATGAGCTCCCCATCCTGCTTTGACGTCCATATCCGACGGACACGGCACCGACGGAGTCGACGCCAACCTCGAGCCCTTACCAGATTTCTGCGGTCTCGCTGGGAACGAGGACCGAGACCTGGAAGCATGTCTCTTGCGACCATCCCGAACCTTGTTCAAACGGGACCTCGAAGATTCCCTAAGAGAATTGCGCCGAGGACCCGAGCCCGAAAGCGTACGAGCCACGGATCAAGACCGTTCCTTGCTGGCTTCTTCCGAAGGCGGACAGAACTGTGCCTTGGGATTGGAAAATCGCCAGCATCTGCTCCCTGAAGGCAGCCCATTCCTCCGGAGTTCAGGACTTAGTTTGACAAGCCACTTTACCCGTGGCATCATCCTCCGAGGACGACGGGGAAGGCGACCAGTGACAGCGTTTCCTGGGACGCCGAGACAAGGATGAATGGCAGGAACCACTCCGGGTCCGAGATCCCCGGGACTCCTTCTGACAGTCACCCCTCGAATCGTCGATGGACACCCCCTTAGAAGTTTTACGGGACTTACTGGGTTTAGAACCCTACCTATCTGGTGCTACCCTTTACGCTCCCGCAAGGCCTCAGCAGTCTACGACTGGCATTCGGAACAGTCGTCAGTGTCATGACTCTCGGCCAAGCACCATAAAGAAATGCGATGCGGGTCGTTAATCGACATCTTAGACTTGCAGTCCTGGCAAGTCTTGAAGCCAGACCACGGAGTCGGAGGGGTCGAAGAAGACATATTCACGAGGAATACACAAAGTGTGCTGAGTCTCCGAAGCAAACACCTTTGCGGGAAAAACAGAACTGAGGCTATGGGAGCCGTGCGTCGTATTTGTAACATCTGGTGATCTCACCCTCGACGGAGGCCTTCGAGGGATATCGACCTGACAACATCGACGCAGGACACCCTCTGCCGAAAAAGTTTCCGAAGTACACAGCTCTGGACAGTACATGTCAAAGATGTGAAATACGTTGGAGGACACAATCCATTCGAATGAAGGATAATAGAAACAGGGTTTCTCCATTGATTTGTACGTAGAACATGTAAGCTGGGTGATAATTGGGATACCAAAAGAAAAAGATTTCGGTAAGAACATCAATATGTACAAATTATGAATGCTGATGTTTCTACTCAATGGAGAGAGAAAAACTTGGTGATGGTTCCCCATTTTTATATTCGTCTTTCATGGTCCTTTAAGATTATTTATTTTGCATGTATATAGCGCTACAAACCCTCAGGCATTTGAGCGCTGCTTACCCACGGTGTGTGGTGCTCATTTATCAACCTCAGAAGGATGAAAGACTGAGTTTGGCCCTGCTGTTATTCGAACCGGAGTCGGCAGACTCTGCACGGATGTAAAGTGGGCGCTCTACTCGCTGTGATATCTGACCGGCTATAAGACGACTGAAGAAAAAAGAGACAAACTCCTCTAGAAACAAGATGGAGATGTCATGATGCCCACTCCCGGGGAGCCGGTTCAAGCCCTGCGTCCCCGAAAGCGGACATCCAGTCCCCAAGGAAGGACCCAGAAACCCCATATAGGGGCCCTTAGGACAGTGTCCTGGCGCCTATGGCACCAGGCTCATTATCGGAGTGCTTGGGTGCACTTACCTGATGCAGACCATGCTGCAGGATCCCGGCCTCCTTGAGGCCTGACAGGAACTACTTTACCTGTGGGACTAATTTATCATCCGGGCGTGGTCGGGGAAGGATACATACCTGGAAGTTCTTCCAAGGCTATTTAAACCCCAGCCGAACAGCCACACGTGCTTCGCGTTGTTCTGCATCTAGCAGCTGGACGCTCACCGTGTCTGCTCCTGCATCCTGACTTCTGCCATGCCTACCAGCATCCTGAATCACCTGCAAAGGAAGAGAAGAAGAGAACAGAAGAAGGAAAAGTCCTTACCTGCTAAAACTGCATCCCGGAGACATCTTGCCGACAATCCTGAAAAGGAAGACTTTTATTTAAAAGCTTATCGCGTCGATCGCTGCAGCGCCGCATTCCACTCACCTTTACAGGGCGCCTCCATGTTCAGCAGCGATCATCCGGATTCGCAGTCACGCCCCAGCGCCTAGGGAGAAAAAGACCAGAACAAAAGGTGAGAGAGAAGGGAATAAGGAAAGCTAAATCTCCATGTTAAGACTTACCTGCTGATTCATTCCCTCTCCATTTTGGGTCCGCGCCGCATCCTGGCATTTCCGGCCCCCGGCCCCTAAGGGGAAAAAGAGACATCAGCGTTAATGAGCGAATGAAAAGACATTACCAAAAAACGCTCATTAAAGACTTACCTGATTTCTACAAGGATTTCACCTCTCATCTCGGGTCGGTGCCTGTTCCCCGGCATTCCGTACCCCGGCCCCTATGGGGAAAAAGACACTAGCATTAGTAAATTAATGCATGGACACAAGGGGAACCTCTTATCAAAAAACTTACCTGGACTGGAAGCCAAGCAAGTTTGGTTCTCACCAATCTGAAAATCCAGTGAAGTAACTGGATACCAACGCGCCCCTGCATCAGAAGCAGGATGGAGAGCTCGTCCTTCCAGACCCTAAGGTGAGACGCTACGAGGAATCCCAGAAGGGTTTCGAGGAGGGTGAGAGGGGAAAGTGGGAGGCCGATTGCATTACCCCGCAGACAGTTAATCCCCTATTTTCGCCTACAGAAGGATACTTCTGCGAGCCAGACAAGCCAGATTTGGGGGCCCGGTCCAGTCCGTCTTCAGAACCCTGCGCATCACCTTAGAAGAGGTCACAGCAGCGCGAACCAGGCCAGCGCCTCCGTGGGAGTCAGGTGAGCGTTACAGGAGACTCAGATACAAATAATTATGTTGTCTTCGCTAATTAAAAACCTTGACTAGTTTTGTCGGGTTGAAATCTTGAAGAAAGCGTATGCACTGACGTTGATCCCACTGAAACCAGTCGACCAAAATAGTGGTTCAGGGTGATGAACAGAACCCCCGAGACTTACAGATAGTTTGCAAGCTCAGCTAAAATATATCACTTCATTTAGCAGATTAATGCTGAATTTTATTTTTGTGGAACTAGAAATACACAGAAAAACCTTTAATATTATTTTTTTTATCCTATAAGACACACGAGAAGGATTAAAAATACATTTGACTCCCTACAGTGTGCGACTGTTTTTAATTGTTAGTAAAGTAGTGAGAGAGGAAAGGGTTAGTCTCTTTTTTATCTCCTAAACTAGATGGGCGGTACACCAACACTGACTAGGGAGACTGCACTCGATTGAGGGTCAGTTAGTCTCTTTTGTAAGGGATATTTAGTAAGCGATAGGCTACTATGGATATAGAAGCTATGAATAACTAACTCAAAGAATTTCTGTCTAGGTAGAATTTATGTCTTGAAGATAGTCATCCTTCACCAATTGCTGTATTATTTTTCGGCCCTCCCAATTCAAGTACCTGCCTCCTCCTTTAAAGCCATCTAAAAACACACGGGTAGATTTGTTTGGAACAATACAAGACAGAGAATAGCGAAAAGGGTAAGGACGATGGCATGGAACAAAGGTGGAATAGGGGAACCGGACTTCATGGCATACTACCTGGCTGTACAAACAAGAGTAATTAGGGACTGGCTGAGGGACGACCGGGACAAGATATGGATGCCAATGGACAGGGCAGTGGTAGGAGAGAACCTAGAGGAGGTACCATGGAAACCCAAGGCAGAGAGGCCACCCAACATGTTTTGTAGCAGGATTGTGTATGTGGTCGGAGACTCTTGGGATGAAATAATCAAGCATGCCCACACCACCTCATTCCCATCCCCACTCACACCAATCTTTGGCAATCCACAGTTCACCTCTGGGGTTGAGAGGCAAGGCTTTCAGTAAATGGCAGGAGGGAGGGTGCCAAAAGATTCACGACATGTTCGAGGGACCAGAAGAGAAATCTTTTACTCAATGCAAGATGGACTTTGAAGTGGGAGAAGGAGAGTGATTCAGATACACCCAAATAAGACATTGGTTTAAGCACCCTCGAATGAAAGAAGCTGTGTCGCGCACTCCAACTTCCTTCGAGAAAAATTCTCACAGATCCCGGGGACAAGCGCATAGTAGTGACAATCTACTCACACATCAAAAAGGGAGAGGACCTGGGACAAAGGAGATACATGACACATTGGGAAGGGGCAGTAGGACAACCAATAAACGAAGCAGACTGGGGAAAACTATAAGCGAACATACCCAAGCTCACAAGCTCCCTCCAGATCCAGGAAATATGGATAAAATTGATGCTACAGTGGCACTTAACCCCGGCAAAACTCCATAAAATGTACCCCTTAGAATCCAAATTTTGTTGGCGGGAATGCGGGCTGGAGGGAACCTGGAGCCACATTTGGTGAGAATGCCCCTACATCCAAGAGTACTGGGGGTAATACAGGAAGCAGTGGAAGAAACTCTATGAGCAAAGAAAAGAGATAGAGGCTTGGCACTGATATGCTCAGATGGAACTTTGGTGGACAACTTAAACCCGAGAGCGGAACGTAAAGTATATGTCATCCCGATGATGGCAGGGGCATGAGCACTAGCGCATAAGCAAAGTCAAAGAAGTCTCCGATGGAACACGAATGGGTGGGTAGAGTATGGAACTTTGCAACCCTTGTGTGGCTAACCTTCTCTCTACAAGGAGGCCACCAGGTCTTCCTAACAGACTGGTCAAAGGTGCCGGGGTTTCTCCAGAGGGGAGCCAGGGGGTCATGGTGCCCAAGAAGAATGAGAATTTTGGGACTACTCCAACTGTCTCGGTATGTTTACATATAAGGGAAATTGGGACAGCAAGGGACTACAACAACCAAATGGTACCCAATACTCAAATGATGGGGGCGCTGTTGCGTGCTGGCCAACATGGCGGCAATCGAGTGAGCTCCGCATTGAGGGGAGAACCTCATCAGAATCATTGGACGAATCGTTATCCAAGGAGTGAGAGCACACTTGCTGTGTGTTAAATGCAGAGCAGCGATGCTGGTGCCATGGTATGGGGAGCTGGTAAGCGGTGAGCCGCTGAGACACAAACTGGCTGGAGAGAGGCCGGCACACAAACGAGAACACGACTGGTTCGTTATTAGTGGCGGAACCGTTTGGTGTGGCACCTTGGCCAAGAACCGTATCCAGCTGCCAATTGGGAGGAGGAGCTGGGCTTGCACATACGGCTCACCCCGCAGGCTGATTCCACAGCACAGCCTTAATTGAGCTCTGGTTCGGGGTTGGCGCCTCTACGAAGACTGAAAGGGGCGTGGCCCAAGGGGGACTGGGGATTTGAAACTGGTCCCGGTAGGGACTTTGACACTGGGGACGGACCGTGGTGGTCTCGGCACGGATCCCACGTATACCTCCTACTGCATAGCAGATCCTAGGACCGATTGCCGTGCACACGGCCCACAGCAAACAGAAGGGCACACCATTTGCACGCACATCGTTAAAAAGATTGCTGAGTCCTGTCAGAGACTGGCTGGGATGGAGCATGCAAACAAACTCTGTGGTGGAGCGGTCAGCTACAGAGACAGAGCTCTGAGCCGCAGCCCTCCCGGCGCACTCTTGGCGTGCTCTGGGCTGTGAGGGCTGCGAGGTGAGAGGATAACCTATAAACAATCGGATGTTGCGCCCAAATGCCAGTGCACCCGAGGGCATAGCAGACTTTCCCACAAGTGAAACGCACTGTGCACCCTTGCTGACTGTGGTGTGCAGGGCAGTGCTGTGTCTAGTGATTAGCACTGCTGCGACCCGGACAGCTGTCACTATATTGGCAGGGGGAGTCACTTTGCAACCACTGGTAGTATACGTGGAGTCAACCATTGCTTTCTACGGATCATATGGTAGAATTAAACATAGCAAGCATGTGACTTTTTAAGCTTTTGCTTTGAAAACAATACAAGGCAACCTACTGTTGTTGACACCGCAATTCCTCCATAGTAATATCTGCTCCTGTGGTCTCAGGGAAGCAACATATCTGGCACAGGGGATGCAGATCAGCACCAAGTGCATTATTCAACAAGATACGATAATTATATGGCGACACATCATGCCTAAGGGGGAGAGACATAAGAAAAGCGTCACCATGGATAAATTCACAAAGCCTGCACCTAAGGTGGTGGAGACGGCGGGGGAAAGCACAGGCAATCAGGTGCAGGCAGAGGGGGCACAGGCAACGCCACCTATTGACCTTCAGGGAGTGATGGCCCTGTTGTGGTTCCATTAATGATAAAATGGACGGTATCACAGTCAACGTTACAACCATACTTGTGCTCAGCTTATGAAGGCAATGCAGCGGATCATGGAGGCAGAAACACGTATTAGCAGGGCAGAGGACGCCATTGCAGCGCTACAACGCAATGTCATGTCTCTCGCTAAAGATCTGGGCAATGCCAAAGCTAAGTGTGAAGCCTTGGAAGCGAGGTTGAGCCGCAATAACGTTTGTAATATCGGAAAAAGGACTCCGAGATATCGATCGCCAATACTCCAATCCCCAAGTCATTGGCGAGGCTCTGGGAACAACTGTCAGAGACGCCCTGGATTACACCCCTTTGTTGACCAAATTCTTGATACCAACGTCAAAACCCCGCATCTCGGCAACTGCCCCCAATCACCTATATAACACCGATTTGGTGGAAAAAAGAAGGCTCCACCGACGCTTAAAGAAAGTCTACTTCAATAAACCCACCGCAGAAAATCTTAACTTGTGGAGGCTGGCTGTCCGTGAATACAAGAGTTGGCTTAGACACTACCGCCACAAACTCTATCAGTGTGACGCAGAACATATGCTGTCAGCCATCTGTGGAAATAAACCCAAAGAATTTTGGAACCTGATTAAGGGATCTCTAAACAAAACATCTGGAGACATCCAGAATAACGTAGGAGAGGCCAAGTGGATAACCCACTTTTCAAACCTGTTCACACCGATAGCTGACAACAACCTTCCGTTGGGTTTTGGCACCAGAACAACAGTCCATGATACCGAATTTTGGAATATCCCTGTTGACGAAGCAACGATCCGCCTAAAAATAAATAAATTGAACAACTCGAGGGCTCCCGGGCCGGACGGCCTTTGTAACGCTGAGCTTAAGTCCCATCCAGAACTATGGGCAAGGATAATTAGTAGGATCTTCAAAAACTGCAACCGCCTCCAGGATATCCCTCTGTCCTGGAAAAGAGGAATAATTGTACCTATTTTCAAGAGGGGTCCCACAGACGACCCGGGTAATTATAGACCGATTGCCCTCTTGGACGTCGAGGGCAAGGTGTTTGCATCTTTGGCCCTGGATGCTTTCCAAAAATGGATCATGGACTCGGACCAAGCGGACCCATTTCAAAATGGCTTCGTCAAAAACTCTGGAACATCGACCAACATTTTTTTACTAAGCTCTCTGAAAGCCAGAGTATTGCAGGGAGGCCCTCCCATTTACATGGCTTTTATCGACCTGGTCCAAGCTTTCGACCAGGTTAACAGACAACGATTATGGGCCAAATTGGAAAGCTTAGATTGTCCAAGGGACATCTTGGAACCCATAAAAGCCTTACATCACGGAACGTCAATACGGGTGCGACTAAGCGCCGAAGGCAGATTGTCAAGGGAAATACTCACATCAAAGGGTGTAAAGCAGGGATGCCCGCTAGCACCAGCCCTGTATAATGCCTAAATAGCAGACTACAAGAAATCATCGGAAGTGATCAGAAGTTTCCCCCCATCCCTAGGAGGCTCAACAATTGAGAGACTACTCTATGCAGATGATATTATCCTCATGGATTTAACCCCCATAGGCCTGCAACGCCAAATACACAATCTAACACGCTATATGACAGAAAACAACTTAAGACTGAATAAAGAAAAAACAAAAATTTTAATACTGGGAACAGCAGCTACAAGAAGGAAAAAATTCACTTGGTATGGAGAAGGGAAGATGTTGGAAACTGTTGAGGCCTTTAAATATCTGGGCATTATGATCAGCAACGATAAGGAAGAACAAGTCATGCAGGAGGCCCTTTGGATAAAATTGAAGAAGCTAACGGCGCAGGCCAAAGCAGTGGACAGGAAGCACGGAAGATTCTCCATCATTCCCGTTATAAGATTTTATAAAGCAAAAGTCGTTCCTGTCCTGATTTATGGCATGGATGCAATGCCATTGATCCCTGACTCAATCTGGCCTAAATTAGAAGGTTTTTTCTGGCGGGGTGTTTTAAACCTGGCCCCTTCGACACCGATAACATTGATAAGAAGAGAATTGTGCATACCCTCTCTTCAGGCATTAAAAATGAGATCGACCATCATGCTATATCGCAAAGTCTTCGATTCTCCAAAAAATAAAGTTCTGGACCTTATTAGGAGAGAAACTAACTATGGGAACAACTCAATGCTGACCAAATGGACCCAATATAACCTCTCCATTCTTCAAGAACTAAACCTTAATCTGGAAACACTAATACAAAACCCTAACCAGGTATCAAGGAAACTTCTCGAAGCAGACTGGATAAATACCCTGGAAGTTGCAAACAACTATTCGTTGACAGCCAATCTACCCAGCACGCCGATGAAACTCGACGGGGTACGTGGATACCTATGCAAGTTCCCAGACAAACGGCTAAGCAGAATTTTCCTAAGGTTCAGATTGAACCAATTGAAAACAAACGAAGTCCTAGCGATTCGAAACCAATCCAGCTCAAACAACTGCCGGTTTTGTGAAACATCAGACATAGTGGAAACTATTAAACATCTGATCCTCGAATGCCCTGGCCTAACAGGGAACAGACACCGTTTTTTGGCCGACCCTTTGAAGAACTACCGCACCCTCGACTTAGAAAACCTATGGGCCTTATTGGCTAGCGGTAACAACAGAAGATGCACCATCGGTCTCTCTCCGTTTCTGGAAAAACTGAATTTGTGAAATGGTCTTTCTGTTAAAAGATCTCATTCAGAATTAAGAACGAATAACCCAATAACTCATCATTGGGCGGATTTCTTTTTTTGTAAAAATTGTAACACAATTAAATCAAAATAAAAAAAATAAATAAATAACGTTTGTAATATAGGTGTGCTGGAGGATGCCCTGAAAGGGACAATGGAGACAGTTGTGGAAGAGCTACTGAAGGAGCTGCTAGGGGATCCTGGTTGGTAACCGTTATTTGTGGTTGAAAGGGCATATTGAACACTAACGGCAAAGCCGAGACCCGGCGGGTACCCGAGGCCTAATGAGCTATAGGGACAGAGACTTGGTGTTAAAGGCCTCACGAGAGAAGCAGGAGCGGAGGATGGGATCCAGTGTGATCCGTATCTTTCCGAACTATACGTTAGCGGTGCAGCAGGAGAGGTGCATGTTTACAGGCATTAAAAAGCTCCTACAGGAGCGCAGAGTCCCTTATGCTGTTCTCTACCCTGTCCGGCTGCGTCTACAATTTAAGAATAAGACTTTTACATTCCGTGAGGAAGCTACATCATTTGTGGAGGCGAACATCCGGCTTCAGGTGGGGAGAGAACCAGCTGAGGCTTCAGGTGGTGTTGTAGTGCAATTCCTCACATATAATAATGTAATAGGGATGTGTTGGCAGTAATGTTTATTAGCTTCTACATATGCTAAGGGAAAATATTGTTGGTTCGCGGACCTCCACTCGTTGCAGGAACGGCTGCCCCCAATGCAAGTGTACATACCAGTTGGGGGAGTGGTATATGGGGTTGGGGCATGTATAGTCAAAGTTTGGGGTACTATGTGGGTGGGGGAGGGTGTGGTTGGGGAAGTTGGGTGGCAAATGTTTTAAAAATGGACAGGGTCAACACAGTACACTTTGGACTGAGCGAGGCAGGCTGGATGCATGGGCAATTATTACGATATGGGATAACAAGCTATGGCTGAGGTAGGGCAGGTGCTAGGTGACGCTACTTAGCTGGAATGTGCGAGAGCTGGGCACCCCCTAGGAAAGCTCTCATACACCAATAGACTGGGGGTTAAACTGTTGTTTCTGCAAGAAACCCACCTAATGAACAACCAGGCATGCATGGTGGCCCCCGGGTGGGGCAGCCGACGATATTACACGTCATAGTCTACCAGATCACGTGGGGCCATGATATTGGTACACCGGTCTTTACCATTTGTTCATTTTGAATCCATACATGACTGCTGCAGGTTTGTCTTTTTGCACAGGAAACTGGTGACTATGGAGGTTCTCCTGATAAATCTATATGGGCCTAATGTGGATGATCCAGTTTTCTATGAGGTTTTGTTTCAGAAATGCGCTGGGTACACCACTGCATCAATTATTTGCGGTGGAGACTTTAACACCATATTGGACACACAGTTGGATTGCACCTCGTCGCGACACCTACGCCACTGACCAGCGCTGCACGAATACTCACATAATATAGAGGATTTGGGGTTGAGGGATGTGTGGCAGGCCCTTACCTGCACTCATCAGCGCGCATACACTTTTTACTCATCAGTGCATGACATGCACTCGCGCATTAATCTGTGGTTAATTTCTCACAAATTATTGAATCAGGAAGTCGATTGTCAGAATCTGCCTTGAACACTATCGGACCATTCCCCAGTATTCATTTAATTAGAGTTCCTAGAAAACACAATACAAAGGCTGCAATGGCGCTTTAAGCCCACCTCATTAGAAGATCCAGACTTCTGGATAAATATAATGCAACATATTGCTAACTACTTTGACAATAATGAAGGATCAGCGAGTACGCATGCCATTTTGTGGCAAGTGGTCAAAGTATATATTAGAGGCATGGCTATGTCCACAGATTTCAGAGTACTGCGGGATATTAAAAGGGAATTAGCGAGACATGAAGAGACACTGGCACAGCTCCAGAGGAGATACCCCACCAACCCATCCCCTCAGATAAGTTGTGATATTAAGGAAACCCTAGATAAATATTGTGACTAAGCCAATAGAGCGCTGCAGTATTTTGATAAGCCTGCTGCTGCACGTCGATATGGGGAACAGGACAGACCTGGGAAGTTACTGGCGCAAACAGTTCTCAATAAGAGGGGCAGCTCCACCATTCCATGCGTGGCTCATCCAGATGGCTCAATAGCTAACATGGTAGGCAAGGAAAATACAGTATTTTATGACTTTTACAGTGATCTGTACTCACCTAAAAGTGTGGCCTAGCGGGAATTTCCACGACTCTGTTATCTGCAGAACCGTGGACTGCCCTGGAAGTGCCGATAAACTTGGACAAAATAAAGGCAGTAATTTGCTATCCTCTGAGTGGGAAAGCCCTGGGGTCGGGCGGACTAGGGGCAGAATTCTACAAGATGTGTGTGGATGTGCTCTCTCCTTGGGAGACCTGAGAGATGCAGGTAAAATATGGATACCCAACAGTGTCTATTAATGGCCAGAAGAAGAGTCCCCACCCACGCCAAAGACTGCACCCTCGATTGGCTTGTGGACCTTAATTGCAGGGTAGATATTAATGCCATCTCCCCGTGTCCTATGTCCGACCACTTCATAGTGTCAATTTCTATCCCACAGCCCAAGGCCAATACCTCTGCCAAAACCCCCATGCTACCCACTTGGGCATGCAGCTCTCAATAAATTACTAAAGAAAGCATCACACCTCTGTTCATGCTCCAACCAGACCGCTCCATCACATGGCCAACAACCCTAGTGCACTCACCGACATCTATACAAAAAACTTTGACAACTGTTTTTGACTCAGTTGCCCTCTTAGTGCTACAGAAGGCTAAGACTCTGACCCACACTAACTTGTGGTTCACCAGCAGCCTACAAGAACTGAGAGCCAAGAAACAACAGGCAGAAACTGCCTGGTTAAAGTCCCTCTCGGATGCCCACAAAGCCTTCTTCAAGGCTATTGCCAGAACCTACAAACAAACCATCATCCAGGCTAACGCCTCATCCTACAACAACAGAATCACCCATGCTAATTCCATTTCCAAAAAACTCTTCGTCATCCTTGGGGCACTCGAAGCCACAGCCTCGTCACACTCAGGCATTACCAAACACAAAACCTAGTGTGTGACCATACAAGAGGCCTTGCTCAACAAAGTCGCCACCTTACAAGAGAAAATCATCACCAAACAATTCTTGATCAAAATCCCTCTCCCTCTCCACCCCACCTCACCCCGCTCCTCCCAAACCAGGCACTTTCCACTTCCATCATGTCTCAGAAACTGAAGTAGCCGCCATCCTCAAAATTCTCAAGCCATCCAGATGTAAAGGTGACATATGCCCAGCCTCTTTTGTAAAGGACTGCATAGAAGTGCAAATTCCTTTCATCACCAGTTTCATCAATGCCTCTTTCTCCTCCAGCAATGTCCCTGCCTCCCTGAGAAAAGCCTGGGTTCTCCCATTAATCAAGAAACCTACGCTAGACCAGACTATCCCCAATAATTACCGCAACATTACCACGTCCACTGTCCCGTTCTTGCTAAACATCCTAGACAGGGCTGCCTATAACCAAATACAACATTACCTGGAAACCAACTACATCTAGGGCTGCACCAGTATGGTTTCCGACCAGGCCATAGCACAGAATCAGCCTTGTTGGACTTTAAAAACCAACCAGACGCCATTAGGGATGAATGCAACCCGCCCTGCTCCTCCTACTAGACTTCTCTGCCGCCTTTGACCTGGTGGATCATGAAATCCTCTGCCACCACCTCACATCGGCTGCCAATTTCTCACCTGAAGCCACCTCATAGGTAGCATCCTTTCTGGCTTATCGGTCAATCAGTCTTTTCAGATATCACTTGCGCCCCTCCCTCCCCTATCTCATGTGGCGTGCCTCAATGCTCATGCGTGTCTCCTACACTCTACAATATATTCACCAAACCTTGATGTGACCTCCTTGATTCCATCTGCATCTCCTACACAAATTATGCCGATGATACGCAAATTCTGTTACCCCTCACCGGCAACTACATAGAAGACTCTTACGCCCTCAAAGCAATGTACTTAGCTATCCATGCTTGGATGGCTGCGAACGGCCTCTGTCTAAATGACGAAAAGACGGCGATCTTGTTGGTTGGACCTCTTTCTGTTACCAAAAAACGGGATCCCCAATACGCCAACTTCAGCATTGATGGGCTTCAGATTCATGTCTCTGCATCAGTGAAGATCCGAGGCGTTTACCTCGACTCCACACTCTGGCAGACACGACAGGTCAATGCCATCGCCACCTCAACCGCCTACACTACAAAGCTAATTAACGCAGTCAGACCATTCCTAGACCCAAACAACTGCCTTACCATTGCTAGAGCCATTGTTGGAGCCAGGTTAGACTACTGCCATGCCCTCTTCGCAGGAACCTCTACGCAGAACATCCACACTCTACAAGTGATCCAGAACAATGCTATCCGAGTGGCTCCTAACATTCCAAAAAGAGAGCACATAACCGAGGCAAAAAGACACATTTACTGGCTCCCGATCAAGGAAAGAATCATCTTTAAAACCTTATCCATCACCCACAAATGCTCTTCTAACTCCGCCCCACCTACCTCGCCCAATGATTCTCAAAGGCTCAGTCTTCCAGACATGTTAGATGGGAATACACCCACAGACTTATCCAAACAGGCAAAAAGCAGTGGTGCAAGTTTTCCATTGGTGGCAGAGCATTTGTGGAATTCACTCCCAACGCATCTAAGAGTTGACCAATCGTACTGGTCCTTCAGAAAAGCATTGAAAACCTGATTCTTCACTTAAGACACCTGATAGTTCACAGACTTACGTACATTGCCCTTTGAACCCATATCCTCCTCCTCTCCAGTTTATAATTTGAATGTATATGGTTTTAACAGTGCCTTGATGTCTGAGGGTTTTGTGTGCTTAACAAATGTAAAAATAAAGAAGTTGTTAGAGTTTAGAGAAAGATTCATCCCTCACGGGGTGAATATATACAGCGCCCTACACGTGCATGTAAATATAAGCTGTGGAAGTCCATATGAAAAAGCACGTAGCAAAGTAGTAAGCAGCCCTGTTCAATGAAGGGCTGCCTACAGAGGCCCAACGAGGCACCAGTAGCCATGCTTCTAAGTAGACCTTAACACACCCCTTGTAGATGAACACATATGTACCCTTCACCTGATCCAGCAGCATCCATCATCAGTAGAGGAATATAGTAGAAAGGTTTACATTGATGACTAAATGCTCACTGATGCTCTGTAGTAGCTGCATATACAAAGCATTTAGGCCGCAACATTCAGCTAGATTTTCTTGAAGCATGAAAAACCCCAACACCGCACAGAAGAGAACAGCAGTCAGATCTTTGCAGAAACACACATATTCCAAGTTACAACAATTCACACAGCCAAAGGTTGAATGCCACGCAATGATTGGTCAACGCAAGTGGGGTTTGGGGAGGGGGGGAGGGAAATGATTTCCTAGGCATTAGCTTGCAGTAGTGAAATCACGTAAGAGCAACAGAAAAGATACTAGGCCCTGGAGTTTAAGGGCAAGACACTGCACACTGATTGGCCAGAACAAATCAGGTTTGCAGAGTTCCCACAGCCATGTTCCAGACAGTTGTAACAGTTTTAAGTCCCAAGGCAGCACAATCAAACTTAACTTAAGAAGGTTGTAAGTTGGCTAGAGTCGAGCAGCAAGATATAGAGGAACATGGTCAAAGAGTTAGATCACAGCACAACACTGCCCTCTGTAGGGTAAAAGGCACTTGCAGAATATGTATGTCAAAGAAACAGTTATGCAAAGCGACATAATCCACAGAGTAGCCCTAATTAAGAATTGGTAAACAATACAGAAACTTGCACTCAACACACACCCTGTGAATATAGAAGTGATAGGGACAACTCAGGAAGCCACATATTACACAAACATCATTGCCCATACACTAAGACTGCTTGAGATTTAGTAATCAGTATAACAGCTGAAACCTAAATCACACCATATGAAAAAATACTGACACTGTTAAGGTCAACGTTCATTGTGCGAACACTTATATGCATATAAATACATATACACATTTGCGGCAATGTAAAAAAGCAAAGCTTGCAGGCAGTTAAGCATCAGCACATAAGGTCAAATGCAGGTCAGATGAACTCATGAGAACAGGAAGGGTGCAAGTATTTTTTTCCAACTATGGAGTTGCGAAATGAACTGATGGTAAGCAGTTTGCAAAGAAGGGGAGCAGTACGATGGTGCCAACCGCTGAGGTAAATAGAAAAAGAACTAAAAGTTATATTTTGTGTGTCACATGGGGTCATTACAAGTAGGGTGCAAAGGGATACCGGGCACCGGTAATGACACCGGTGCCGTTAATCCCTTTGCGCCCTACTACGAGTTCCCTTTGCGGGTCCTTCCTTAACGCCTGCTTACAGCAGGCGTTAAGGACGAGACCCGCAAAGGGACACCGGGGTCAATAACGGTAACGTAATTTACGGTACCGTTATTGCCGCCTTCCCCCTTCCCATTGAGCCCTATGGGGGCTCAAATGGGAATGGGGAATGGCCCTGGTGAATGGGGGATTACCGGTCCCGCCGACCTCGGAATGGACAGGTAATTACTCCATTCACCAGGCTGGAGTCGGAACGATTTTGGAGGCAACCATGCCGCAAATAGTGGTGTGGTTACCTCCAAACTCGGAATGAGGACCACAGCGTCACATCTCAAAATTATGATTGTTTAGGATTTTTGTAATCGTTCATTCCACTTCTACTCTTCCTGAAGCAACCAATTGTAAATTAGTTCTGACTGATAGATGTGTTTAATGCTTCTGTCCAATCGTAGCGTGAGAATGGAAACGATTTCAATGTACACGAGCTAACCAGCAATCACGTCACTTTTAACACGTGGTTAGAATAGGCCACTTAAGTTAAAACATGTATAGAAGCATCTATACTGATGATCACACCAGCCAATGAACAATGACGAAGCTCACCACAATTGTTGTCTTTTCCTTTCAGTAATTGCTATATAACCTGTCATTTTTTCTGATTGAATTTTAATGTCTGTTAGATATTTCTCTGCCCTTGCAGTTAAAATACATTTTTGTTTTTCTCATATCTCGCATCACATTTTTGGCTCTTGGTTTTTTTTGTAGCATAAAAAGGGATCAAACTTATGTTGCTTTCTCTATATATTCCCTTTCCAAAGCCCAAAACCGCTTAGCCTATCTTGGCATAGTCACCAGAACGGAAATCTAGAGCTTTTATTCAAAGCAAATGCCCTTGTAGCGGCAGTGGTCAGAAATGACTCAAGCTGCATAACTTGTCTTTGTATGGTGGTGAGAGTGTGCCTTATCAGCAAAAATGTAATCCGATCTAGTGTGCAGGTCATGTATCACTGAGTAATGAGAGAAGACCTTAATTTCCTGTCAATTAGCTTTAGGCACACCAATGTATCTTTCAGTGGGAGAAGCATTTATCCTAGACACCAACAGGTTTTGGGTAGTCCAGAGCCTTGTGAATTGTGCAATCAAAATCACCTGCCCACAACACAATACCATTAAATATAGGTAATACTTACGTACTAATCATGACAAAAAAAGATTCCATCAGTGATTCTGGGCATATACATTTGCCAAACAAATCTGCCTCCCCTCCAGTACCCCAATTAGAATGACATACATTCTTTCATGATCTAGTATTTCTCTCTCCACCTCGGGTGTGACCCCAGCTGCAAGCCAGATGAGGGCAACCTTAAAAATGTGGATAATAAGATGCCCAACACCCTGCCGTCCCATTTTATATTTAGGTTTTAGAAAGGAGCAAACTCAATCTTTTCACAAAGCAATTTAAGACTTAAACATTCCATGTCGCAATATTTAGGTCACCCATTACATAAGTCACACAAATTCTGTATTGCCATCCTTGATCTGGAGGCACTACTGTGACATGGTCAGGGGCTTGACCCGGTCATGGGGGACCAGGGACACCTCCAAACCTGGGGGAGGAGGCCTTCCAGAATGTATACCTACCCAAGAGGCAGTGTGAGGGATTTGGGAGGGCCCCAGTCTTTGAACCCCTAACTGTGCCCTGATGACTAATCTTGGTACAGCGGTCATCCAATGCCTTACACCCTTAATGCTGACAAGAGCTTACTCTTCATTTCAGCACCTCAAGAACCAACATACAATGCAGTATCAGAGACACCCAGAGAACTGTGGAACGAAGCTGCCAGCATGGACAGCAAACCAGAAACTCGGGCGCCAGTCACTCTCCAGGAAAGATCAAAGCGATATAACTTAACACAATTTAAAGAAAGCAGCCTGCCAAATGAACACCGGCTATAGCAAAAAGACGCACCCCTGGAAAAAGAGCAGGCATAGATTGGCCTATTGTGTCAGCTGAGACATTGAACCTAGAGGTGGAGGTCAGAAGAAAGCAATCACAGGTAAAAAAAGACCACTATGGGTCACCAATCTATAGACTCCATGCAAACCTTGGTGCTAGGGAAACAAGAGTTATGGTGGAGGAGCCAAAGGGGGCAGGAGAAAGAGCGTAAAAGTGCCTCCCCGAATATACAGGAACAATTCAGAACATGATTGACACCATTCTTGTGAGTCTATTAGAATAAGATTCCACATAGGAAGCCCCGGAGTAAGTTAGGAAAGGCCTTGGCCTGTAGAACTTCATGATGCAGAGAGGCTAGCTTAGACAGTAGGGGGCACCAAGCTATAGACTCCATGCAAATCTTGGTCCTAGGGAAATCTAAGTTATGGTATGAGTCCACAGGAAGTTCAGAGACCAGCCAGAAACACGCTTAGCCAAACTCACCTGCAGTCTCGAGAAATTTGAAAAATCCATTAAAAAAGTCTGGTAATTTAGTTATTTATTGGATATTTTTATGGCACCTATACACAAGTGTTTCCAGGCACCACAAGACAAAAATGTGGAGGGGAGGCATAAGAAAAAGAAACAATGGTAACAAGGTACAGCAAAAACAAATTGACGGTTATAGTCGTCTTGTGGCAACCCTATCGTGCAAGTTCAAAGAAGAAAGGTAAAAAGTGCGGGTGGGGTAGGGGGAGAAGTGCTGGATTAGGGGGCCCAGAGGTGATGGGCAAGCGCTAAGGATGGCCACAGCGACAAGTGCCTGGGAACAAGGGGATAGGAAGGGAAAGCAAGTGCAATGAACTAGGTGGATTAGATTCAGGCTAGTCCGGGGAAGGGTGCCCGAGGGCAAGTGCTGGTAAGGGATGCCAGGGAGAGGGAGAATGGTCAGGTGAAGGTTTGGGACTAAACACCAGTCGCAGCAGTAGATGGATAATTAGCAAGGGAGCGGGAAGGAAGAGGAGAAAAGGAAGGTCTTCAGCAGCTTCTGGAACTTAAGAAGATCCAGCTCAAGTCTGAGAGGGGCAGGGAGGCCATTCCAGAGGGAGGAGCCTACCGAGGAAAGGGATCTACCCCGCACTCTCTGCTTGGAGAAACGACTGACCTACAGAGAGTTGGAGCTAGAGGACTGAAGAACTCTAGTAGGGAGTTATTTGGGGAGAGAAAGCTGGATGTAGAGAGGTCCCGGGACCCGGACTGCCTTTTGGATGATGCAAAGGGTCTTTAATTTGATCCTTGCAGTCACCAGGGGCCAGTGGAGAGATTGTAGGGCTGGAGAGATGCAGTCCCTAGTCTTGAGGCCAAGGATAAGTCTTGCAGCCCTATTCTGGATTAGTTGAAGGGGCAAAGGGAGGAGAGAGGCAGATTGAGGAAGAAGCTGTTGCATTAGTCCAGTCTAGAGAACTAGGGCTCTGGAGAGGTTGAGCTTCTGGGGGAAGTTGAGGAAAGGGAGAATGCCTCTGAGGAGATGAAGCTGAAAGTTGGACTTCTTGTCAAATGTCTGATGCGTGGAGAGAAAGAGCGAGAGGAGTGAAAGATGACCCCAAGGTTTTTTGCCTCACAGGAGGGTGATGGGAGGAGCCCAAGGAGGGTGGCCAGAGAGCAGGGGGGAAATAGGAAGCAGGTATCCCAATGAGAAGGATCTCCATCTTGCTGGCATTAAGGCAGAGATCATTGGCAGAGCACCATGTCTGGATAACAGTTAGGCATTCATGAATGAGAGTGGAACGGGAGGAGGTAGAAGATGGAATCTTAAAGGAAAGTTGTGTGTCATCAGCATAACACTGGAAGTGATGAGAGTAGGTGAGGATCAAGTGGGCCAGACGGCTAGGTAGATGTTGAAGAGCCATGGCGATAGGATAGAGCATGAGGGACGCCACAGGTAGAGAGTGAGGTGGTGGAGAGAAAAAGGGCCCAATTGAACTTGGGAGGGACGGTCTGAAAGGAAAGAGGTGAGCCATGCTAATGCCCAGTCGGTGATGCCTAATCTATCAAGTAGGCTATTTATGAGGATGGAGTGGTTGACCGTGTCAAAAGGCAGAAGAAAGATCAAGGAGGATCAGAAAAGAGGGGGAGTTAGAGTCCAGGTTAGATAGCAGGTCTTCACAGGTGTTCAGGAGAGCAGTTTCCGTGCTTCTGGATGCTCTGAAGCCAGACTGGTGGTCGTGGAGGCCGCCAGCCAATTCAGTATGGCGGGTCAGCTGGGGGATGACCAGTTTCTCCATGAGTTTGCCCAAGAAAGGGGTGATAGAGATACAGTGATAGTTGGCCGGGCATGAGGGGTCTGCAGGTGGCCTTTTGAGGAGAGGGTGCCCAAGAGAATGCTTAAGGGGTTGAGGGAAAGCACCAGGGGCGAAGGAGTGGTTATAGCGGTCTGCCAGGGCGGGGTAAGAGTGGAGATGTTGTCCTTGATAGTTCTGGATGCGCAGGGAGGCACCTGTTTGGAGGAGACATTCATGGAGAAGACTACTCTAGAGACCTCATCCAGTGCAATGGGAGAGGAGGACGACCGTAGGGGGGAGAAAGGAGAGGGGGAGGGCAAGGGAGGAAAGGGAGAAGATGGGGAAAGGGGGGACGAGGACAGTGAGGACAAGATATCTTGAGGTTTGGTGGAGAAGTGGGTGGCCAGTGCATTGCAGCGGGCCTTGGAGGGAGGAGGAGAATGCAGTAGGATTGGCCAGTTCCTTAAAGATCTTGAAGAGTTCAACTGTGTTATTGGTGGCTCCAGTGGTGCAGGCTTGAGCCCTCTTCTCGGAGAGGATGGTGAGTCGGTATTTCCTTTGGAGCAGGCGGCAGGTCAGTTTGTCAGAGGATGAACCTATGGCCTGCCACTTCCGCTCAGCAGCTTTGGACTAGAGTTTCAAAGCTGCCAAGTCGGAGTCATACCAAGAGGTGCATTTGGAGGCATGCTTCATGCGGATCCTCATGACACGGGCAAGGATGTCAAGGGTGTTGGAGATCGAGAGATGCAGGTTTTCTAAGACAGAGCCGGTAGGAGAGTCAGAGGTGGGGTAGGGAGAAGGGATGAAGGTGGCGACAAATGCAGCGACTGACACACGCTTCATCTGTCCAATGACGTATAAGGAGACTGGCAGTGGGCAGACACGTTGACATGGGGCCAGGGATATCAAGGTGGGCAGAGAGGAGAGAGTGGTCAGACCAGGAGTAGTAGTTTGAGGGTTGTGAGGGGGATGTCTCATGAGATGGGGGCATCCAAGGTGTGGCTGGCAAAGTGGGTTGGGCCAGAGGGAAGAACTGTGAGAAGAAGAGAGTAACAGAGGTCACAAATGAGTACAGTGGCTGAGTCAGGGGAGTCCAGATGGATGTTGAAATCCCCAAGGAAGAGAAGTTTGGGGGAGGAGGCCAGGAGAAAGCAGTAGAGGTCTGCCCATTCTGCGAGGAAGAGGGGGGTAGGTCCGGGGGCCTGTAGATAGTGGTAAGAGGGATGGAGAGGGAAGCAGAGATGGATAGCCTACAGACTAGGTATAGGATTAGGAGTGAGTGGGAATGATGGTGGCCGGAACCCACTCAGGGAAAATTAGGGCCACTCTGCCGCCAGACTGGGTGGCTCTGGAATTGGATAAGATCTTGTAGCCTTCAGGGAGAAGTGTGTCAAAAGCAGTGACAGAGCTGGCCTTGAACCTTGTCTCACTGAGAGCCAGGATGTTGAGGTCAAGGTCTTCAAGGAGGAAACCAATTTCAGGAGTGTTTGACAGCAGAGCGAGAATTGAGGGTAGCTAAGTGCAATTTGTTGCCCCCTTTGAAAGTTTTCCGAGGAGAGGTACAGGAGTAGGGTACCACCAATGGAAGGGGGGATTAAGGAGGGTAAGTTGAAAGGTGACTGTAGACGCCTGCCAAGGAGGAGGTTGGGTTGAGAACCCTGTGCCATGATAGTGTCATTTTGGATGACATTGATGATGCACCTCGATTATGAGAAGTGTGACATGTGCACTTCCCATCTGGTCCAACCACTAATGGGTGAGGAGAAAGGAGAGAGGACAGAGACCATATGGGGAGTCCATAGGTTAGGAGAAGGAACGGCAAAGCAAATGTCAGTGACAGTCTGTCTGGAAGAAGCATTGACATAGGCATCAGCAATAGGCAGACCAGGGTTGGAGACCAGGGGAACCTGTAATACAAACTCTTCAGCCATTTATCGGACTCTTGAGATTGTTAAGACTATCTGTGACACTATGTAGTGCAACACAACCACTACACAAACGACACCCCCCAACCAGTAGGAATTCCGAGACCTGGATACATCAACAGTGACATTTACAACGCCCTTTTATTATGTCTAAATAGTGCTATACACTCTACCGCCAAAACAACCTAATAACCCTTTTCTCCATCAGTGCATTGATGAACGAGCTGGAATCATGTTCCAACAGCTAAAAGCACTTACTCAAGACAATGGTTCCGCTCATTGTGGCAGCTGTGACAGTTGACCAGGCAATTGACATTAACCCCTTCAAGAGATGTAAAGCATTTTCCTATCCAAACCTGGCACCATTATTCAGCTGTGCAGACAGCATCTTACTTCATGAAATCGGAATGGCAGTAATCCTGTCTTGTATAGTTGTAAACCAGAACTATCTGTATTATACTCTAATGTGTCTACCTACACCTGCAAGTAAGAACACTGTAACCTATCAAACTATAACAGTGTCCAAGCACCAGTGCCATAGCAGTAATGTCTAACAGATTGGCTTACATGCATTAGAGGATTTTCAAATTGCATATCATTACCCTGCTACATTGGAGCATCTAAAAATCCACATCTTCATCAACTGTTTTACTTCCTGCAGCTGTTAATATCATTCCCATCACTGGTCACCAGTTAGCAGTACGATGTATCAGTTTCTACATGCCAGAGCAAAAGCCAGTGGTCTTTACTTTGATGCTGTAGCCTCACTTCCACTGTTGTGCGTGGCACCGTCTGCTTGGTCATCACCCCCCCCCCCCCATCTCAGTTCATGTGTGTAACCATTGGTCCTGCTGAGTGCATCCTTGTGGTTTTCTAAAACACAGGTCTTGTTCTGATTTATCACCTTTAATTTAGAAGGATCAAGCAGCATGTACTTCACACAGCTTTTTGTATCACCTTTTCAAACTCAAAGATCGGGCCTTTTGCGCCTAGTGCCTGTAGCATGGGTACACCGAAGAATGTAGATCCACATATAATCTTGAGAAATGTTGGATGGCTTCTTTCCCTTGTGTAACTTAGTAGGTTAGCGATGAGTGCGTCAGCTGCCGTACCAATGCTCTATGTGCTCTTTCTACTGCAAACATCAGGGAGAGCATGGTGGCACCCACTATTTGGAATATCAGTTTCTCTAGAAATGTGCAGGCATCAGTTCCTTCCTGAATTGCGGGTCAGCCCAGTACACTGATGTTAGACCTTCAGGTCCTGCCCTCGACATCCTCCACTTGGCAGGCTAAAGATTTATTGTGGCTTAGGCTGACTTTCAGCTGGTCCTCCAAGGCCTTCACTTTCTCAGGCATTGCGTTAGCTGTAGTTTCTACTGCAGTTACCCAGTCAGGCAGTTTCCTCAAGGTTTGTCTAACAAGTGACACTTGAGTGCTGCTGTTCTGCATTCTGGAATTGCTTTCAAGATTTCCTGTTCTTAGAATTGGTTTGCTGGTGATTCTGTTGCGCCCCTCGCCAAGCAAATGTTTCAGCCATTTTAGTGTGTTTCTTCCTTTAGTAGCCATCCCACCTGTCATAGCTAAAGCATGTATTCAAGGCTCCCATGTGAGAGACAATCAGCAAGGCTAATGTCCATCTTAATACCTACACAGGGAAGAGTACTTCAATGCACCAATCTGTGTGTGATCACCACCTCTTAGTTCCTAATGTTTATCTGGTGTTACAGTGGTCAAAACACGAATGTCATTAGTGTCACTGGGCTTTTATATATGTTTACTATACCCTGATAAAGAGCAGGGGGTGTGTATATATACAGAACAATTATTGCCAAAGGTCAGTCTCATTGCCCACTGACAGTGGTTCCAAATGGGTCCCCATTCTACTAAATGATACAGCCTTACTTGCTAAGCTGTTTACAGTGCTTTGTTCATGCTTCTGCCATTCATTCAGAAGATGGGAAAAAGCAGAGTCCCAGTACAGTCTAGAGTCTTCCCACTATGTTACTGCTTGCTCATCAGGGTTTGCCCTGCTTCACCAACCAGCTGTCTCTTGTAGGACGTCCAGAACCACTTGCGGGTCTTGACGGACAATGGAAATCCCAGCTTGGGTGCAGCTTCTCTCATGGCTTCTTAACGTGTACTGTGCAACACAGTAATATTACATCTGTGATCCAGCAGCAGTTCGGCCTCACTGACCCACTACGCCTTAGTCACCGGACTCCTTCCATTTCTGGTGCTTCCGATCAGCCACCGGTGCTGTCTTGCGAGTCAATCTCACAGCTCGCTACTTGATCAAACAGTCTTTAAAAAAGCTGAGCCAACCAGACAGACTGATTAAAAACATTGGCTTCCACCACAGTGTATCCCAGCAAAGCCAAGGTGACATAGGAACCTAAACTTTACAGGAAAAGATGGGCTAAATTCAGACCGCTCTCCTCAGTTCTGCCGCCAGCCATGACAGCTAGCTACAGCCCAACATAATTTTACCTTTACGTGTTCACTTTTAGAAATCACTGCTTGATGCAGATTTGGGTGAGGTTTCTTATTTAATTGTAGCACATTTTATAAGTCAAGTATTCAGAATATTTTCATTTAAATCTTGTACTGACAGCATTTTTCTTCCAGAATTGTTATCAGCCGTTTCACAGCTTGCATCATGGTTTTAAAAAAAAATACTTTATTTAACATAGTAGCAGACATTTTACCTTAAATACCAACAGTATGGACAGATAAATTACAGCATTACCTAGTGCAGACATTGGAGTACTGCTGTGTATCAGATTATTGGATGGCACAGTAATAACTACTATACATTGTCACATATTCATAGGAGCTTATGTGTTGGCTCAGCCGCTCCCTTTAACTCGTTTATTTGCAATAAATAGTTCCGAAAAGGGCCCCAAATGTCTTTTGGTCTACATCCGGGCACAGTCAGCGCTATGTAACCTTCTTCCCTCGTTAGTACAAGTTAGTTCCCTGAGCCATTCAGCTCTACTCTAGACGGTTCTGAATTTCCAATACTTCAAGATACATTTTTTAGCTATCATACAGCTCAGATTAAATAGCCTGCAAATGTTTACAGTAACCTTTCCAATGTCACCCAGTAAATATTTAAGGGGGGGCAGGGGGTGCAGGAGATATTTCAGTAATATAAAACAAGATATCTGCCACCTGCCGTCAGAATTCAATAATCAGCAGACAGCTCCAATACATATGGACAGAGTGCGCAGCAGCCATACTACACTTCATACACTCACTGACGATATTTGGTGTAAATATTGAGATGTGTGCAGGAGTGTAGTTATTTGGTTAAGTATTTTGAATTGAATTAACCTGTACTTTAAGGGAAACCTCTTTTGTCAGGCGACACCAGCGCAGCCATTGCTCATCTTGTATTGCTATACCCAAATCCTTCTCCCATTTTCTTTTGGCCCCATTGTCAGACGTTTGACTGGTCTGACAAGCTTTGTATAGTGTAGACACAAGCCTCTTGGGGTCTCCACTGCGCACTATCATCTCCACAGGTTCACAAATATTGGGTTGCTGGGGAAACGAGGGCCATCGGCGACAAGCCACTGTCCTTATTCTGAAATATTGAAGTGATCTAATCGGATTATACCCCAGCTTGGCCATGAATTCCTTATGTGTAACAAGCCTCCTATTGGAGAACAAGTAGTGCAAGGTCATCACTCCCTCCTCATCCCATTTATTCTTGATGTCTGTATCATATGTCGGGGGAAGTCCAAGGCAATTCCAAAAGGGGAAAAGATCCACAATATGGGGCCGTCACACCTAATCTTTTGAGTAGTCTTGACCAGGCATTTACTGTTGTGCAGACCGAGTCAAAGGAGCATGAATCTTCGTGTCGGTCAGCCAGCATAATCAGCTTTAAATTTGTTGGCATAGCACTGTATGATTCAGGGGCCTGGTGTACTGGGTTATTGTTATTGGAATACCAGTGGCCTGCGTACTGGGCTTGTGACACAATATAGTGTAGCTCAGAATCGGGCGATGCTAGGCCACCCTGTTCAATGGTACAGACATTACCTCCCATTTCAATCATGGCACCCCCCCCCCCCCCATTTATATTTAGTTGTCATCGAGCAGAGATAACCAAAGAACGCTCGCCCAGGCAACAATCGAATATTACAAATAAATGTTAGTAATTTGGGAACCACCACTATTTTAAGTAGTGAAAGTCTACCATATTATGACATTGGAATTTTCGCCCATAATTGCAGTTTGATCACCAGCGCGTCCAAGTACATTTTGTGATTGTCGGCAAGTAGGGAGCAATGTGAGTGAGACCGATATGCCCAGATACTTACATTCATACGGGACCCATCTGAATCCCATCAAATCCACAGGGGTATTAGAAGAGTCAGTCAACAGGAAAAATTCTGATTTTGCCTCATTAATTCTATATCCAGAATGGGTCGTGAATCTACAGACTTCCTGCATCATTGGGGCTATGTTTTGTTCTGGATTGCAGATATATAAAAGTGTAACATCAGCATATAGGGAGATAACCTGTGGTGGCCCTGCTAAATGAATCCCCCTATGCCCATGTTTATCACGCATCATTCGTGCCAGAGGTTCTATCGTCAGTGCAAAGAGCAATGGGGGCAGCGGACAGCCCTGCCTCGTCCCTCGTTCCATATAAAAAGTGGGTGATAGCATGCCGTTGGTGCGGACTTTAGCAGATAATTTGACATACATTAGCCGTACAAACTATGTATTTTTGTTTACACAGGCTTTATTGATTTTAATAGACCAACATATACATCAAGCAATCTTAATAAGTTATTACACATTACTGTTACCAAATCTGTCGCTCCCCTGCCGTACATCACACTTAAATGTTTAACTTTACCAACAACCTCACCCTCTCTACTTCCCACCCCCCAGGTTCTTAACCAAGTCAATCTTGGGGGGCTCCTGTCACGGCTCTGGATCTGGGGCAACCAGTGGGAACAACGTGTTTGTGCGAGTGTGTTGCATGCCGTGATCCACGCATTTGTGTCAGAGGGACTCACACGCACTCCTTTCAGCCAGACAGTTGTCTCAGCACGAGTCCGTTTTTTAAGGTCTCGCCACCAATCTTCTAGAAGATAGCCATTCGCAGACTTCCAGGCCATTGCTATCCGTTGCTTGGCCAGTACGAACACAAAGTCTTTCGTTTTAGAGAGATGACGTAAATGTTTGGGGCATGTAAAGCGACCAAACAAGCAGGCCTTGGGCTAGAGCGGATTTATAATGACCTCTCATTTGCATTCTATCCGCTATCGCCCCCCAGTACTGCGATAAACTGTGACATGACCAGAACATGTGCAACATATGGGCGTCGGGGTCTTCACAATCTAGGGCAACTTAGTGCCGAGGTTCCAGGGAACTTTGATATCTTGAGAGGGGTCAAGTATGCTCTATGCGTAACATACAATTGGATCAATTGCAGCCTGGAGTTCTGAGACACTTTCTTATGATACCGCAGCATCTGAGCTCTTTGCGCATCCAGGAACGTCATCCAAGGTCTTCCTCCCACCGGGATTTTACGATTGTTTTGCGGGAGGGATCACTCTCCAGGAGGAACCCATATAGTCTAGAGATCTTGTGAGGGCCCTCGGCTACGTCATACATGGGGTCAATTGGGCGAGTGCATCTGCGCTTACGTATACGTTGTCCATCTACGTGTAATCAGGTTTTTTATAGTGCAATATAACAGGTACTGGCTGTGTTTGAGTCCTGTGGTATTACCAATTCCGGGAAGGGTACAGAGGTGGTACCTGTGAGCAGGTCCCTTATTGTAGTAATGCTCCTAGGTTCCCAGTGGGCCCGGATTCCCCAATGCACTCGAGATGCTTCCAGGGCAGAGGAATCTGCAGAAAACGGGTCTTTCAATTTTATTAACGTTAGTGCCCTATCCCACAGCTGTATTCCCAATGATACCAGGTATGATTGGTGGACCATCTGCAACCGCTTGCTCCACAGCAACTCTTTCAAGAAGGAGCGCAGCGCTGCTTGTTGCAGGAGCGCAGTGTCTGGAGTTGATTTGTCAGCTTGGCAGCCCACCACGAATTGAAGCTGCCCTGCCATGGTATCACTACATATTATCCCCACCAAAAATATCACTGTTTATATAGTCGTCTGGAACGGCCATAGGCAATATTTTTTGGGGTTTTTAGGAGCGGGGGTTGCAGGGGTGTCCCCCGCTCCTTTAAAAATAATGCAGGAGGTGCGGGGGTGTCCCCTGCAGGTTCGATGCCTTAATATTGCCGCAAAAATATGGCGATATTTTTGTGGGGATATTAACACATGGAACCCCTGCCCTATAGTACAGCTCAAAATGCAGGACCATGATGCCCCCTCCAAATAGGGTAGTGAGGCTAATGCTATCCTACATCTGCCAGTGTGCTACAGAAATTCCCTATACAAGGAGTCCAACACTTTAAAGAAGGCCTTTGGAATATTATATGGGATGTTTGCAAAGAAATGTAGGAGCCTAGGGAGGAAAACTATTTTGAACAGTGCCGCTCTACCCATTACCGACAGGGGCTACTTCTTCCAGAAAGTCATGGAGTTCTGTATCGCCGTCAGGGCCCTCTGCGAGTTGTTGTCATGCTCGCTGACCGGATCATGAAAAATGTCTGCCCCCAGGTAACGAAATGTGGTAGTGCTCCACTTCAAGGCCAACACTGGCAGGTTGTTGGGTTGTATCTTCGCCAGTCCGGCTAATGAGAACAGAGAGGACTTATCCATGCTGACTGTGATAGCCGAAATCTGAGCTAAGCTAGGAAGGGCTTTGATTATCATTTCTAAATTGTGATTGGGTTTTTGCACATATATCAGTGTGTCATCAGCGTACATGGAGATCAGGCGATGTGTTCCCATGATCGATATAACCGCTGTGACGTACTCTGATCTTAGGTACAAGGCCACTGGTTCCATAGCTAGAATACACAGCAGCGGAGACAATGGGCAGCCCTGTCTAGTGCCTTTCTACAATACCCATGGCTTAGAGAAGTGCCTGCCCGTCCTGACCCTTGCTGCCGGCTTCTTGTATAGGATTTCCACCCACCTAAGGTAATACGGGCCAAAGCCTAACCTCCGTAGGGTGACGTGTAGCCAATCCCACCTAACGGAGTCGAATGCCTTTATCGCATCGAGAGCGGCTATAGCGCACAGTGTCTGCCAAGAGGCAGTGCTGTGCATGATGTGATGTAGACGACTAAGGTTCCAGGACATACTCCTGCCTGGTACATAGCCTGTCTGATCGTGGTATACCAATTACTCTCTTTAACCTATTGGCCAATGTCGCCGTCAGAATTTTGCTATCCTTGTTAAGCATAGACAAGGGTCTATATGAGCCCCATACAAACTCAATGTAATGATCCCCCAATCCCATCCGGCGCAGGACTGCAAAGAGACATTTCCAAGAGACAGAATCAAAAGCCTTCTCTGCATCAAGTGAGGCCACCACTGCCCTAGCCTTGGGATTTATTTGGGTTATAATGCAGAAACATCTACGCAGATTAAGCGCTGTGGATCGTTCAGGGATAAATCCGGATTGATCCGGATGTACCAATATCGATATATGTGGCAGGAGACGGGAATGCACGGTTTTTGCGTATATTTTTATGCCCGTGTTGATCAGCGATAATGGTCTGTATGAGGCCATTTTGGATGCTGGCCTATTTGGCTTTAATAACACTAATTACGGCATTGGAGAGCATAGGTGGTAATTGGCCGGCCTGTAAGGACTCTTCCCAGACATTTTATAGTATGGGTGCCAATATTTGTCAGAGTTACTTATATAATTCCATTCCTGTCCCATCCGAGCCAGGGGCCATCCCAGATGAAAGGGCCATAATTGCATCCATAATTTCTTCTTACGTAAATGGTTGGTTTAGTATGGTTTGTGCTTCGACAGAGAGGGACAGGAGAGAGAGTCCGTCCAAATAGTGGAATAGGTCAGCATCGGTACACTCATCAGCAGTATATAAGGCTTTGTATTATTGGTGGAATTCGCCGTTAATCTATTTCTGTGTAGTTAACATGGTACCTGATCCCGGTGATGTTTCATGTCACTCTTTCCCCCCGGATTACTCCCGCCAGGAAACGGCCCAGTGTATCTGTTTCCCCATATTGCCGTGACTGGGTGGGTTGGTTCATCAGGTCAACCTCCCTATCAGCTAAGTCTCTGAATTTTGACAAATTCCCTTTAATGAGCCCCAACAATGCTCTGTAATGTGTCGTGCCATCTTCGTTCTCGAGTTGCCTCAAATCTATTTCTACCATCCTCAACTCTCTTCTAAATTCTTTCAACCTTCCAGCTGTCATTGAAATCATTTCATACCTTGAATGTTTCACATACAGTGGGGTAACAAGGTACATTTCGTTTGTTTCTTAGCAAAAAGTCCTCAATCTTATCTCGTAGCACCTCCAGGAGATCTGTATCCAGTAAGCATGAAGGTGGCATTCTCCACAGGGGGCGCGGATTGCCGGGAACCTCCCACTGTATTAGCAGTAATACAGGCGAGTGATCTCAGATGGTTCTTGGGTATACCGTGCAATCCCGCACCTGTGGCATCCACCCCACAGAAATCATCCAGTAATCAATCCTGAACTGTCGAATAGTAGGTGTATTCACGCACTCAGGGGTTGCGGTCTCTCCATACATCCGCCAACTCCATTTGTAACATAATTGGCCTCAACATGCGGCCTGCATTAGTCTGTTCACTTTGGGTATCTCTCGATCGGTCCAGAACACAATCCAGGACGGTATTGAAGTGCCTCCCCAAATAATCAGGCAGGCAGTCCCCTCCAGTAGGATCTCCGATATTTGCCCATAGAACTCAGGGTCGTCAATATTGGGGCCATATGTGTTGACCAACAGCACCTCCACCCCTGAGAGTTCCACCCATAGTATCTCATATCTCCCCTGGGGGTCTATACACTGTGTGTCCTCCTGGAAGCATAATGAACGGTGTACCAGCGCCATCACCCCCCTTGCCTGTGGTGAGTGGCCATGTAACACCGTTGATTTCCCCAGCTGGCTGTAAATCCCTTATTGAGCGCCCAAGGGCGTGAGTTTCCTGTAGGATGACTATCTTAGGACCATGGCGATTTAAGTACGCAAGCACCTTTCTCGCCTTGATAGGGTTATTTTAACCCATGAACATGCCATGTTAAGAAGGAAACTGTGACCTATAACCTCCAATTAGTCTCATATGATGAACACATCTCACACGTACATGCAGCATAGGATTCTATTCTCATGATTGTAAGGCAATTCATCTGCACTTTTTCAACATTTAACAACGCAACTTAATTCCCTTTCAATTCCCCAATCTTTTGATAACCATATCCATTAACCCGGGGTACTCTAGGCCGCTCTGTTCATATGATTGTGTAAGAGTGTCGTAGGGTATCCTTGCATGCTTACCAGCCCATACCAGTCTTATCATTAAACTTCTGGTTCGGGCCGAAAGGTTTCCGGGATGCCAGATGGGCACGTTATTAAAAGCATATAGTACCTTGGGCAGTATGACCATTTTTGCTAATGCAATGCGCGCCGCTTGGGATATGGGTAGGTGTATCCATGCTTCTACTCTGTGGTCAAATATATCTAGTGCTTTTATATAGTTTCCCATATAAAGATCTCCTATATTGGTAGTCACCAGTACTCCCAGGTACCGCATCCCGGAGGGGCACCAGCGGAAGTTCGTGCCGATATTGGCTTGTTGCACCGCCGGGGTCAGAGGTAGTATCTCGGATTTGGTCCAGTTGATTCGGAGACCTAAGAGTTCCCCAGATTTGCCTATGTCTATTACCAAAGGACGGACGTTTACTCTTGGATGTATGACATACAGTAGGATGTCCTCCGCGTATAGTGATAGGACGTTAAGGTGTGTCTGTATTCGTACGCTCCAGTGCGCACGTAGCTCTTTGATGAGGGAGGCGCAGGGCTCCATCACTAGGGCGAACAATATCGGTGAGAAGGGGCAGCCCTGACACGTGCCTCTCGATGGATAGCTATATTCCGAAATCATCCCATCCGTGTATACCACCGCCCTGGGGGCCGTGTACAAGAGCCTGATCCAGCGTCTGAGTACCTCGAAGAGGTATGGTCACTCCACGAGTCAAAAGCTTTTTCAGCATCCAATTCTGCTATCGCTATGGGGATGTCTGGATTTACATTATGCATTAGTTTGAATCATCTCTGCAGGTTGTGCTCTGTAGAGCGGCCTGGTATGAATCCTGCCTGGTCCGGTAGGACCAGTGCAGGCATGTATGGGAGTAGTCTCTCTGCAAGTATTTTCGTGATGATTTTGTTGTCTATATGGATTCATGATAATGGCCGATATGATTTACATTTTTGGGGGTCTTTCTCGGGTTTGAGTAACACAGTGATTAGTGCCGTTCTCGTGGATTCCGGGAGGATTCCCGTCGCTAGAGCGTTGTCATACATGTCTCTTAGGCTAGGGAGTAGTAAGTCTACATATGCCTTATAAAATTCTGTAGTAATATCATCATTACCAGGGGCTTTGCCATACGGGAGGGAGAGGATTGCTCTGCGGATCTCTTCATCTGTTATTGGATTGTTCAGTTCCCCCCCTAACTCTGGGTCCAGCCAGGCCACTGCTACCTTGTGTAGGTATTGCATCATCGTGTCGTGCTCTGTACTATCTTGGGATGTGTACAGATTTTCATAGTACCCCCAAAAGATTGCGTTAATTCCCGTCAGGTCTTTAACGAGCCAGCCGGCCTAATCCTCAACGGCCATGATGGGTGTCAGTGGCGGTTCTTGTTTTATATCCCATTATGGTGTCATGCTAGGGCGACCCCCCTCCCTGTATCTCACTGCTGCTAATGGGTCGCCATTGAACTTTTCCTCCCCGATTGCTAATTGACGTATTTCTTCCCTCTGCTTCTTTAGGGATTCCTGTATATCCTCTGTGTTCTGCACACCCTACTAATTCTCTAGACTCTTGTTTCTTCCAGTTTGCGCATGGATCCCCTTAGGGCCTTCAGTACTCCCCCTTCCTTGGACATACAACAGCCTCTCACATACACTTTAAAGGCCTCCCAAACCACGCCTGGGTCTGGGCCTGAATTTACATTTGTGGCGAAGTATATCTGGATATTTTGGCCCATTTCTTCACGAAATGCCCCGTCCTCTAGCGCTGTGGCTCTAAACCTCCACTGCAATGGTCTAGGGGGTCCCTTCCGTCCAGTCATGCGGACTAGGACTGGGGAGTGATCCAAAAGGAAACGTGGTAGTATTGCCGCCTCCGTTACGCTTGTCGCCAGGGTGGAATTGGCCATAATGTAGTCTATTCTAGACAAGCTGCCATAAGCACCTGAAAAGTAGGTATATTCTCACTTATATGCATGGCTTTCTCGCCATATGTAGTGTATGTCATGATGATTTGCTATGACTGGCCACGCCTGCACGGCGCCTGCTAAGGTCGGCTGGTTTGTGGAGTATCTGTCATTCCAGTGTGAGAGCTATGTTGAAATCCCTCACCCAGATGATGTCATATCCCAGGAACTTATGTATATGATTGGCGCCTGTATGGAAAACTTCTGGGAAGTCGATATTTGGTGTGTATACATTTATCAGCAGGAGTTTCAGCCCATGGATTTCCCCAGCCAGTATTACACACCTACCTTCTTCATAACTTATTTCTTCATGAAGTTTGAGATCCAGGGAGTTATGTATATAAGTTGCAACCCCTCTAGAGTGAGTGGTGTAAGAAGAGCTGTATTTGTGTATGCCCCATCTAGGGAAGGGGGGGGGTGGGTCCATCGCGGGCTTGTCGTTCCCTTTATGCATAGGATATTAACGCTATGATTTTTGCCATGATTAGTGATTAGCCTCTTTTTTCTGATTGGTGAGGCCTCTTACATTCGAAGACATTATCGACAGTACTTTATTCTGCCTATCGCTTGTGTCGGGCGCACCTTTTGAACTTATGTAGGGCTGTGTGGTCCTGCTTTGTTGGATGATGCAATTCCAGTCTTACTGTGTTATCTATCTGAACGCCTATCTGATGGATCCTTTGTGTCTGTGCCTTTGTGTGAAACCCCTTAGGGCCACTTTCTGCGATACCGTGTGAACTTCCCTCATTGTGGAACCTCCCCATTTCAGTTTTCTTTTCCCTTGCAGCACGGAGTAAGGCATCTCTGTCCCTGTAGCAAAAGATTCTGGCAATTATAGGGCGTTCCGGTGCATCTGGGGGTGGCCTCGCCATCAGTGATCGGTGTGATGTTCTTGTTCTTCCATATACATGGTTGATAGTGATGGGTTCTCCAAGATATCGACTAGTAGCTGTTCCACAAATTTCTCCAGGTTATCTATTTGTGTAGTCTCATTAACCCCCAGAATGCGAATGTTGTTTCGTCTGGAGCGTCCCTCCAGGTCCTCATTCTTAGCTATTACTTTCTTCGCCGATTGCTGTAGGTCAGCCACTTCGCATTGCAGGATAGCCACTTTATCCTCGCCCTCTCTAATTCTCTGTTTCGCTTCTGTCATGCGCCCCTCATATTTTGTCTATTTGTATTGCGGAAATATCCACTTTGCATGCAAGGGCATCAATCTTTGCCCCCAAGTTATCCGTGCTGCTTTTCAGTGCCAACAATGTCTGGTTCAGAGCCGTCACATCCACCTGAGCTGTGGCCGGAGTTTGTTGGGGGCAGGAGGGTAGCTGGTTGTGCTTGGTCAGCGCATGCAAATTGATCCAGCTTCGCCTGTTTTCTTGGGTTGACCAAACTAGTACTGGGGCCTCGTCTGCACGTGAAGCGTTGCCTGGCCTTGGTGGAACGTTTTTGCCGAGGCTGTCTCCGCTTCCAGAGGTGTTCAGCTGTAACCAGGTTATTCCTGCAGCTAGGGTTCCATGCCGACTGCTAGTTGGTGCAGGCACGGCCTTCTCTTCAGTCTCACCGGGGTACTGTGAACGCTGCACCGTCTACCCTGGTCTCGACCATGAGCGTGATGTATCCCCCGGGTGGCTCAGCTTTCCGGTAGTGTTCAGGTGGTTTTAATGTGGTCAGGCCGATTAGTGAGTAGTTAAGAAGATCTCGAAGCAGCTCTTATGGGTCTAGTGGTGGAGTTGGGTGATCCAGGCATCAGTTCGGTAACCGGCAGGTGTGGTGGCCAGGTGGTACGGCTCATATGTGGTGACTATTTTGTGGCCTGTCTCCTCCACCAGCCCTGGTTGTCGCTGGGGTCCACAGGACAATCCTTCCTGCCTGTCTGGGCCTGTGGCACCTTTTGCGTGGCCCGCTTGCCCCTCGGGCGGGCACCTGTGGGTGGCCCGTGAAATTAGGTGTTCAAGGGGGACACCGGGTCAAGGTGGCAGCCTACTACGGATTCAGAGTGTTTTAGGGGGTCTCCCGGCAGCTGTTACCATGGCTGGGAAAAGGATGGTACTCAACATGTCGTCCCAATGCCAGCAGCATGTTGAATATTCCTTGGTTAGTATTGTTCAGGGGGGAGGGGGCTGCCCGCCTTGGATCGAGTTGTTGTGCCCTCAGCGCTGGCCTAGTTACGCTGTGTTGTGTGTCCTGCGTGCTATCTTTGAGGGGTTGAGTCTACACTGTCCAGGGTGGATCCCCAGTGTCCACAGCTGTTGGGGTGGGACCTGGGGTCTGTGAGGGATCCACCGTATGAAATTCGGTTGGGCGGGATCTGCCGTGGCCCCAACCTCTACGCTTTTATTGCAAATTCTTTTGGGTTGTTTCCAACTGCAGAGGTGGCGGGGGGGGGGGGGCGATTGCCTGCCTCTGCCACGCCGACCCGTCGGCCTTTATTATTTACGACCCACCCAAGGGATTGTGCAGGCTTGTTGACAGGGTCCCCCCTGCAGGGGTTGAGTGGCCTTCTTGTTGAAGCGATCCTTCCCCCGTTATCTTGGAGGTCTACACAGGCCCACGCGGGCAACTTCTATGTATGGTGATGCAGGGGGTCAGGGGGTGTAGCTCACCTCCGTGCCACGATCTGCTGCTGTAGGCTCATCCTCCAGATATCTGCCAGATTCTGTGGTTCGAGCTGGATGTTTTGGGTGCTGTGCAGGATGCGGCCCGTGGCGTTGCTCTCAATGTGTTTCCCTTCTATCCTTATCTATGTCTTAGCACTTGCACTATCTGAAATGTTGTCAGGCCGAGTACGATCGTTAATTTCACATCCTTACTGTTCATGGCCTGTAAGAATGTCGTATTTTCCTCTGTTCCCTTCCTTGCCTTGAAGCGCTTTGAAACACATTGTGTATAGGTGCTATATAAATGAACTATCATATCATATATCCACCGTCGCATCTTTCTCATGCACCGTGTGGAGACGCGTGTGCTGTTTCTCCTTGCTTTGGACGATTTCTTGGTTGAGCTGCTCCTCCTCCACTCACCCGGCCTGTGGGAAGGATCACAGTTTCGCTCCAAGTGCTGCAGATCTCCAACATCTCGTTTCGTGCTGATATTTCACCGGGGGTGTGCCTTAACAATTCACCAAGCTACTCAAACGGACCCTGGGAGTGTTAGTGTGATCTGGGTATAGGATATTATCAAGGATGTATGAACCGTTGCTGGAGCTTCTTAGGCGGTGGCCATCTTGATCAGCCACGCAACAGCGCCCCCCCGTGCAACAGGATTTATATCTGATCAGGATTTTTATGGGGCTGGAGCTCTATCTCAGGCGGCCATCTTGCGGACTGCTCAGAAGCGCCCCCGCATAATGTTTTTTTTTAAAGCCTGTCAACTGTTTGAAATACAATTATTCTTGTATCCTATATATGTCAAACTTGACATCTTCTGCAATTTTGTGCTATTGGTTTTTATCAGGGTGCTGTTGAACACGTGTAAAATGTGAACCTGCTTGATCACTGGTTTCCTGGGCAGTGTGCTTCGGAACAGTCTGAGTCAAGAACACTCAACGCTGGATGAGTGACAGAACATTGGAGGACATGTGCCACAAAGCTGACAAAAGTAGAGCAGGGCCAGAAGCAGACAGCAGTACAGGGAGACAGTGTGTTGGCGAAAGGGATCTGGCTCAGTTTCTGTCATGGTCATGAAGTCAGGGGCACAGGCATGCAGTGGTTGCATGCACAGGAGACCTGGCGCCAGGCTCATGAACAAAAGTAAACAAGAACATCAATTTAACACCAAAAAGCTTTTATTATGGACATAGCACTTCAGATGCATTAACCTTGAACATTCCATTCATTAAGCAGCCCCAAGTGTATTCTTGGGTGTGGCTGCTAATGGATTGCCTTTGCACGTGCTCTCTCTCTAGGAGTGGCAGGGTGTGGCTGGTAAGCCGGCCCTAATGGGCGTGCCCACAATCTCAGCTATATAAGCTGCCCCGATCCTCAAGACAGACGCTTTGTGTTATTCTGCACTTGCAAGCAGCGGAACGCTCACCGTTGCCTGAGGTCAGACTTACCTTTGAAGATCCTGCTTCCTGGACATCCTACTTCCTGCCAGCATACTTACCAACTGGGGAAGCTTTTCTTACCTGTACATCTCTTCGGCGAACCAAGTACTCACCTTTACACTTTCCCGAACGCCGAAAACTTAATCTTGGCACCGCAGCACGACACGCTGCATCGTCGACAGCAGCGCCTGCAAGGAAAAACAGAAGACAAGGTAAGACATCAAAAAAACAGGCAGTTTAAGGTTGCGCTTCGCCATACTTCTCGCTTTTCCTTAAACCATCACTTACCTCAAGTCGAACATTGCGGTAGCATCCATCTTCCATCCGGCCGCGTCTCGCATCTCACAGCTGCATAGAGGCCGCATTTCCATCTAAGTGATGAAAAGAGAAGAGACATTATTGCGTGCATAAATAGGAGCAACATATAAAGACATTAAACAGAACGAACAGCATCACAAGAGCTCAAGAAAGTCTTACCAATTATAAGGAGAAGCATAGTCGCAGCTGGACTGGACTAATCCTCATCAGGGATCAGTGAAGGAACTAGATCCTGTTTGACGCGCCCCTGCCAGAAGTAGCAGGATGGAGAGCTTATATTCCATAATTAACAGGTGAGCTTTATGGGCCGGCGTATGCTTACAAAAACCGTACTTTGGGGTGAAAGGTTCGAGAGGTACAACAATCACAGATTGGCGCACTCACACACTCTTATCTCCACGCAGGAGCAGGATCACCACATACCAACGCTCACAACTTTTCTACTGAGGGAGAGGCCTGAAGGGGGTGATTCAAGTTCAGGGAGGGCTGCAACCGTGCCCCAACGCCTCCGCAGAGACCAGGTGAGCGTAACAGTTTCAGGGGTGTGGGTGGCCACTGATGGAGTGCTCTAGTCTAGTACTTCTTGTGATGCCTTCACATAAAAACATGGCATCAGAGGTGCTGGAACTGAAGAATTAAGCAGCACTGGTTAAACTGGATTAAGATTGTTATAACTAATTAAAATGGAAAAACAAAGTGAGTGTGTTCAAGCAAGTAGTGGACATTGGCAGAATAAGAGTATTTATAACTGGCTCCATGATAACCTGGGTATCACTGATCAGGGTCTGGCCTGGCTGGCGTCTTTCCTCTATGACCGACCCTCCCAGGTCCAACTTGGGTCTTTCCTCTCCTCTATCTCCATCTCCATTCTCATCTGCGGTGTTCCCCAGTGGTCTAACCTTTCTCTCTGGTTGTTCAACCAATACATTGCGCCTCTCGCGCACTGCATTGCTGCTCTTTGCTCCAACTTCCAGTGCTATGTGGATGACACCCAGCTCAGTTTTAGGCTCCCCTATGCTGCATCGTCTCCTTCTCTCATCCCGGTTTGTCTGTCTGCAATCCAAGAGTGGGACGCCGCCAATGATGTCTGCCTGAATGGCAGCAAGACGGAGATCCTCCTCCTCAGCACACCTGCACCCCTCTTTCCCTTCACACTCTGGCCGGCCTCCCTTGGCCCTCCTCCTGCCCCCACCTATGAGGCTAAGAACCTTGGTGATATCTTTGACTCCACACTCTCCTCACATCTCTGACCTCTCTAAGAAGTCAAACTACCAACTACACCTCCTCAGAGGTATTCTTCCCTTCCTCTCCTTCCCCCAGAAGCTCACTGTCTCTAGAACCCTGGTTCTCTCTAGGCTTGACTACTCTAACAGCCTCTTTTTAAATCTGCCTACCTCTACTCTCCATCTACTGCAACTAATACAGAACAGGACAGCGAGACTTGTCCTTGGCCTCAAGCCCAGTCTCCAGCACCGAAATCTCTCCTTTGGCTCCCAGTGGCTGCAGAGATCAAGTTCAAGACCCTTTGCATTGTCCACAAGGTCGCCTGGGCCCTGAGACCAAAATATCTCCAGCTTTCTCTTCTGAAGTATCTTGCTACTCGAGCTCTTCACTCCGCCACCCCCAACTCATTGAGGGTCAGTCGTTTTTCCAAGCAACAAGCTGGGGGTAGATCTCTCTTGTCGGCTGGCACCTCCGTCTGGAACAGCATCTGGGCATCTCTGAAACTTGAGCAGAACCATTTACGGTTCCGGAAAGCAGCTCAAGACTTTCCTCTTTGCCTCTGCCTTCTATTTTCCTCTTCCCTGCTGATCTGTCTGATACTGCACTGGTTACCTGGCTACCCTCTGAACCATAGGCCCAGGTCCCTGCCCTCCCAGTTGCACACCTGCACTGCGGCCTTGCAACCCTGCACCTGGGCTGTATCTGCAACCCTACAGTCCCCCTACCTCCACTAACACTTGCTGTCTGCACTTAACCTCTGCACTGCCACCTGCTGGCCGCACTTTTAGTTTTTCGATGTTTCGATCCTATGTCCTGCACTTGCTCCTCCTCCCATTCCTCCAGCACTTCTCCCCTTTCCTGTCCCCTGCACTTGCGCGATCTCAATTTCACTGGGCCTAGTAAGAACGTTGCCTTGTTCCCCTGCCCTGTTGCACCTTGAAACACTTGTGTATAGGCGCGCTACAAATAAAATATATCAGAATAGAGAAATAGTTAGCAAAAAAGGAGTGGTTGTGGCAAAGAGTACTCTTTGTCCAACACCTGTGTTTCTAAATGTACCTCAATATCCACCACGAAAAGTGTATTCAAAATTCCAAAAATTACTTGGCGAGTAGGGTCTGTGTCAGGAGGCCCATACAAAATTCACAAATAACTTGACTCAGGAAGGACAGCTCAGACAGGTTATTTACAGATAAATTAAACAAAGGGGCAACAACAATGATAACAATGAAGAAACGAGAGCCAAATATCTCAAACTAATGAATGCAATGCAGTTTCGCATCCCAATGGCTTTGCGCGTTTCCCAGGGGGTCCAATGCTGAACCCGAGGGTATTCTCCCAAGCAGCCCTAGAGAATCCCTTATTCAGGTGGCCAGGGAAGGGCTGGCGCTCTCAGATCCAACTGAGTAGGGGAACCTGGGGGTTATGCTCGGGGAAAGGCCTCAGGTGAAACGCAGTATTACACCAGGGAGTTGGGCAAAGTCCTTGAGGCCTTTATAGGCTATTACAAAATAAACCCCTTTTCCCACAGTCATTCTCCCTTATCAAAATCCAACAACCCCTCCTTGTCTGTGAAACCAATTAGGAACCTGAATAATGTTACTGTGGGTAACTACATCTCCCATAATCCCTATTTTCTGAATACCTACCTGAGTAGTCAGAGTCATTCTTCTCCCCGTCCCTCGGATTATCATTTTCCAAACTCTGTCGATTGTGCCAAAAAACGATAGTTCCCACAATCCCTCTTACTCATTTCACAAACCCTACAAAACCCACCCTTCCGAGCTCACCACAACCCCTAGGACGAGAGATATACTTTATGACACTTTTACCCCATCCTGCTCACCACAATATTTAGAAGTTCTACCCCCCCCTCCTTTTCCGACACAAATGCCTTCCTATAACGTGAAAAACAATGGACTAACAACAGAGGCGTTTACCGGAAATGTCCCACCACAAGGGTCAGACCGAGGCAGGCAATTAATAAGAACACCACACACCTAACGGCCCTTTCCTTTCCCCACAGGGATAAAAGGCAGAGCACGAGAGCACACTACGAGCAAGACAGAAGGCATGCAGAGATAGCTATCCCAGGGCGGCAGTTCAAGAGGAGGAACAAGGCAATGAGAACTGAAGGGGCGACAAGGAGAGAAGAGACCCTGCCCTTTTCAATCCAGACCCACAAAGCCTCTTTGAAAGGCATCAAACTGTATTTTCCAGTCCCATCGTGCAGGCATTACCTCCACACAGACCTGAGGACAGTGCTTTGGAAACTGATGAAGCCATTATTCCCTTCGGAAGAATGTTTTTTCTATCTGACCCTGAGAAAAAGGCCCTCTGGGAGTATTTGGACACCAACCTGGAAAACTGAACCATTCGTCCCTCCAAATACCCTGCTGGGGCGTCTTTGTTTTTGTGCCTAAAAAGGATACCCAGGAACTCCATCCATGTCTGGATTATCGAGGATTGAACTAACTCACTCAGAAAGGCAGATACTCTTTGCCTCTCATAGCTGAATTATGAAAGCTCTCCAGGAAGCCGTTCTATTCATCAAACTGGACCTGAGAGGGGCCTACCATCTCATACGCATATGGAGAGGTGATGAATGGAAGACTGCCTTCCGAACTCCCTTTGGCCATTTCGAGTATCTGGTTACGCCCTTTGGTTTGGCTAATGCTCCTGCTGTATTCCAGCGTTTCATGCACATGGTGTTCTCGGACATGTTATCCCTTTTTGTTATCGTCTATCTAGACTGGCGGTGCAGCTCTCTCCCTTTGGTTTGGTGAACAGACCCGTGGGATACCCTAATGGCAACCATGGGTAGGGGTGCAATCCTGTGCCCCTAGGGTATGTTTTTGGGCACCTGTGTGTGACCACAGAGCAGGGTACGGGCTGGTGGCAGCTCCGTACTGAAATGACTGGTGCCCTGAGCGTCCTCCATTTTGGGTTGCCCAGGCCCTGTCATTGGAATCGTTAGATTCCTGATGGAGACAAAATGGCCTCCATGGCCTCTTGCCTTCCATCGCATGTTACCTTGATCTTCCCGAAGTCCCAGGAAGCCCTGCCTCTGTCCCTTCCCCCTGACTGGCTGTTGGATGGAAGTTCTGTATATGGTAGTGTGGTGAAGTGCCGACCAGACTGGCTGGAGCCTTCTCAACGACCGTATGTTGTGGGTACGCCTGTGGGTGGGACCTGGGTGAATGGAGTGTGTGACAAATATACATTCTACGTTGTGGCTGTCTAGTATCTGGTGGTAGACACAATGGTTGAGACAGCCCTGCCCGAAACCGGTATGAATGCCGCTTGGAGTGTTGAATGGATCAGTACTTGTCCCAATCCACATAACTTGTGAGTGTCTGGAAAGAAGTGAATGGCCTGAATACCTCATGTGTCTGATTGGCTGCCTGCCTGCATGAATGCCCGTAGTCGTCATTGGATGCTTGAGTATGACCCAGCAGAATGAATGGGAGATCAACAGTATATCTGGGGACCTCTCACTGCTAGGAATCGTGTTCTGAAGCTGAAGTCTACTACGACGAGTAACTGAAGCTTGATCCCGAAGCCCCGCTGGACGAGAAGAATTGCCGTTGCTCTCCTTCACAATCTGAAAGCTGCTGTGCTTCAAGAACTGACCCAGAAAGGACCTGGTAAGGTGCCCTCTTCCCTCTTCCCTCGCTACGAGGGACCATCGTGCACAGCTGATCTTTGCCTAATCTCCCTGGTAGACAGACCTTCGACAGGCTGTCGACCCGATACAGGGACTGCTGCGGAACTCCAAGGAGAAGCGCCCGGACTGCCGTGCTCCCGTTGCCTAAGAACTTCATTGATCCAAGGACACTCTCGTCCGCATTGTCGCCACTGTATCCTGCTGGAGAAGGCCTGATCGTCAACGCGCCGAGGGGAATCCACCGGTGGGTTTCCCGCCACCCAAAGGCCACAGAGACGCCGACGACTCAACGCCCTTGCTGGGCCACAGTTCTTCAACTCGTTGCGGCCCAGAACTATCGACGGCGAGGTGCCCCGCACGCCACTTCCTTGCAGGACGTTTACGCTTCCCCGTCAACGAGCACCGCTAGGAACGACGCGACCACTTCACTGTCGTAGCTCTACCTCTTCTCCGTCGGACGTTCGACGACCCGTGATCCTGCCTGAAAGGGAGGACACTCAAGAAGGGTTGTCGATTTCCCCAACGCGGAACGTTTAAACACCAAGGTACTTTGGGGTTGCAGAACTATTGGGAAGTCTAAGGGTGAACAATATATGAACTGGGCTTGTATCTTTCTTCTACAGGTTGCCCAGGTGGGGGGGGGGGGACCTCCACACAGAACTGTGTCTAGTGGTAGGGGCCAGTATTCTGCCAATTGTTCAACCATCTTGCTTTCCTTCCTCCCTCTACTGCTGGTTTCCTCTTTATTTTGATCTGTGTGTCATTCTGACCGTATGCACTTTAATAAGATCGAGTAACGTTAGTGGTACCACTTTAGACTTGTACATATTTACCATTGTTGATTTTCGGAGTACAAAGTGAGTTATCGTGATTGTGTATATGACCTTAAACATTAATTATATAAAGACTGTTTTAACCGATCCAGTGTGTGGACATTCCTTCGTGGGTGTTCAGGGACTACACTGTGCTTAAGAACCAGCTCGCATCACCTCCCTAGAAGCTAGGCCGATTGCTTGTCTATTGCTACCGTAATTGAGAATCTTGGCAGGGGTCTCTGTGCCTCCCCTCTACCATATGGAGAGCGGAAGTGCAGACCCCCCCCTCCGGTCTTGACAGTCACCATGTTGGGGGTCCTTAGAGATAGACAGGTGACCTTGTCACAATTGCAAATCCACAGTAGATTGCAAATATCACGGCGGACGTATCACGGTGGATATCACGGCAGACGTTATCCTGGCAGGGCCGCGAGTGCTAAGGGTACCTCCTGCCATCTCTGAGCCGCTGCCACCGGCCCGCTCCGCCTGACATCGATCCAGCTGCTTGGGTCTGCCCTCTTTAGCCTGGCTCCTCCTGGCTGACTACTTGTGATTCCTGCCCTCTCCCACTGCCTCTGAAGTTTGAAGTTCTCCCACTGCAGCTGCTTAGGATTCCAACCCTTCTTCACCACCAGCAACCCTTCCCGCTCTAGTGCGGGTCCACTCCCAGAACTTCGCTGCTTCTGCCCACCCTCCTTGCCTGATTCTGTTCTTCTCTTGTGCCCACATCACTCCTGGTGCCATTGCCTGCGACCCTTCCAACTCAAGTGTGAGTGCAGTTACGGTGGACCCCTGCTTTGTTCCATCCGCTACCTGTTTTCCTCCACTAGCGCCTTTCTACCGCGCCTGGTGCCGCCTGCAGCCCCCCCATCCTCTCCCCATCACTCTCCTAACTCGTTTCCCTGATCACCCCCCTACCTGAAACTGCCACACTGGTCTCTGCCTCACCATTGCAAGACTCTACAGCAATGATCCATCCGTACTCGCCCCTTTCTTTGAGTCCTCGGTTATGCAATTTTCCAAATCTCCTCCTTACCACCCTTCCTTCCCTCCCCCCTTTCCCCTACTCCCACCTTCTCCTCTCCCTCCTACTCTCCTTTTCCTTCCTAATGCCCAGCCCTCTACCTTATCCCCCCATACTCCTCCTGTTACTCTCCTTCCCTCTCTCACCGCCCTAACCTTCTATACCCCCCTACCATCCACCACTCCACCCACAAACATGGCACTCTGGAACGCCAGATCCATCTGCAACAAAACCGCAGCTGTTCTTGACCTATTCTTTCGCCTTAACCTCCATTTTCTATGCCTAACTGAAACCTGGATCCCCCCCATAACACTTCTGTCCCCGCTTCCTTAACCACCTCCTCTTCCTCCTTTACTCATACCCCACGCGCTACTGGCCGTGGTGGAGGGGTTGGCCTCCTCTACCACCCCAAGTACATCTCTTCCTCCTCACCATCTCTCCCTTCTTTCCCTACCTTTGAATTCCTCTACAAATCTTTCTCCTCTCCCCACCCTATTTCTTTTCTGATCATATACCGTCCCCCTGGCCCTCTCTTCCTTCTATGAAGACCTGGATCACCTCCTCTCGCTTATCTCTCCCCCCCTCTCCTCTATCCGTGCTTAGTGACTTCAATCTCCATCTCCCTTCTCCCCCTCAATCCTCTCCTCTCTTCTCTATCTTTGACTCCTACCTCCTTTCCCCTCTTCCTTCCTCCTCCACCCACTCCTCTGGCTCTACCCTAGACCTCATCTTCAATTCTTCCTACCCCTCTTCCCCCATCTCTACTCTTCTCATCTATCTCTCTGATCATGCCTTACTCTCCTTCTCCCTTTCTCCTCTCCCAAACTCCACCACTCCTAACCTCTCCCCTCCAACATACTCACGGCGCGATTTTTTGCAACTTTGACCCCTCCCTCTTTACTGACACTTGCTCTTCTTTCCTTCCAGCTCTCCAAGACTTCTCCTTATTATCTGCGAACAATGCTCTATCCTCCCTCTCCTCTGCTATCTCCTCCTGCCTTGACAGACTCTACCCCCTTTCTCTTTTCCGCCCAACCCGGAAACCCTCTCAACCATGGCTTACTCCTCAACTCCTCTCCATGCGATGCTTTCTCCGTCGTCTCGAGAGACTCTCGCTCAAAACTCCTTCGCTTTCTAACCAAATCTCTTACTTCTCCTACCACGCACTCTAGGACTCTTGTCTTGCCTCGGCTAAATCCTCTTACTTTTCTAACCTACTCCAATCTCAAGCCACTCACCCTCGCTGTATCTTCCAAACTCTCTCTCGACTTCTCTCTCCCCCCACTCCTGATCCCTCCTCCAATTCTACACTCTCCCCTTCTGATTTCGCCAACTTCTTTTCCTCCAAGATTCTTACCCTTAATCAAAAACTCCACACCTCCTCTGACTTCACTTCTACCCCTCCCCCACTCATCCTATATGTCCATCTTCGCTCCCGTCTCCCCTTCTGAAGTCTCCACCCTACTATCCAAAGCCCACCCCACGTCCGCCTCTTCTGACCCTCTCCCTTCCCTTCACTAAGATTTACCCTCTTTTTATCCCCTACCTCACGTCCTTCTTCAACATCTGTCTCTCCTCTGCTACTTTTCCCTCTGCTTTCAAGCATGCTACGATCATCCCTATCCTGAAGAAACCTTCTGCTGATCCTCTTCTCACCTCTAACTTCAGACCCATCTCTCTTCTCCCATTCCTCTCCAAGCTTCTCAAGCGCCTTGCCTACTCTCATTCTTTGTTACTAACTCCTCTCTCATACCACCCTACCAATCAGGCTTCTGTCCCAAACATTCCACAGAAACTGCTCTCACCTCTATTCTCAACTCCCTTCTCTCTGCTCGCCACGCCAAACAATCCTCTATCCGTATTCTCCTTGACCTCTCTGCAGCCTTTGACACTGTCGATCATCTCCTCCTCATTCACACTCTTTCTTCCTTTGGTTTTAAAGGCTCTGTCCTCAACTGGCTATCCTCTTACCTCTCTTCACGCTACTTTACTGTCTCCTAGGGTGGCTGCTCCTCTCCTACCTATTCTCTTGAATACGGTGTACCCCAGGGGTCGGTACTTGGTCCTTTCGTCTTCTCTCTTTACACCTCCCTCATTGCCCCCGTTATCTCCTCGTTTGGTTTCTCCCATCACTTTTACGCCGATGACACTCAACTCTTTCTCTCTTTCTCCTCCTTCTCATCTGACCTTCACCAAAAACTCTCCTTCTGCCTTACTGCCATTAAGAACTGGATGTCTTCCCGATTTCTCTCTTAACACGGACAAAACCAAAGTTGTATTCTTTCCCTCTAACTCTCTTCTCCCTCCCTCTCCTCCCCCATTCATTCACTTTCCCCCCTCCAATCTTCCTACCTCTCTTCAAGCTCGTAACTTAGGGGTTCTCTTTGACTCCTCTCTCTCCTTCTCCCAACATATTTCCCTCACCTGTCGCTACCACCTCTTCAATATCCGTAAAATCCGTCCTTCTCTCACTTTCCACGCTACTAAACTCTTAATCTCCTCCCTCATCTTCTCCTGCCTCTTCTACTGTTCCTTCCTACTCTTTGGACTTCCTACTTCTCACCTTGCCCCGCTTAAATCCATCTACCACTCTGCTGTTCGCACCGTCTGTCTACTTACCATTCGTGACTCCATCTCTACCTCTCTCTCTTCCCTTGGCTGGCTTCCTTTTCACTCCCAACTTAAATTTCAATTTCTCTGCCTTGTCTTTAAATCCCTCCATGGTCTCGCTCCCCCTCATCTCTCCTCCCTTCTCTCCCTCTCTTTCCCTTCGGTCAGCTGACCACTTCCTTCTCACTGTACCCCGCCCCCCCTGTGCCTCCTCCCGTTTCCACTTCTTCCAACTCCTAGCACCTCTACACTGGAACTCCCTTCCTCTTGCTATCCGCTCTACCCCCACCTTCACCTCATTCCTCTCTTCCCCTAAATCTCTCCTCCTCCATTCTCCTCCCTGAATCACCTCCCCCCTCTCCTCCCTATTCTTTCCCCTAACTATCTCCCCTCTCCCCTGCCTACCCCCCTCTCACCCTCCCCCTTCCCTCTTCCTACCATTCTTCACCTCTCCCCTCCTATCCACTCCGTCTCCCCTTCCCAACCCAACCCCCTCAGTTAATTGCTATTTTCATTGTTTTGTTGATTGATTCATAATGTATTTGCTTCAACTGTTATTGTTTATGTATTATGTTATTCAATTGTACAGCGCTTTGGCGTAAGGCGCTTAATAAATCAATAAATACAAATATGCTTTAGTTATAGAGGTAATGAGGGTCAGACCGTGTTTGATCACACATGTTAGCTGAAAGAGGCCATTTAGGGCTAGTGATTGACTAGAGGAGTATGAGAAGGCGGTAAACACACAGCGAGGGATTAGAAACAGGCTGAATTGGAGCAACATTTATATGCCTGTGGCTAAAGGTCACTTGACGTTTTGGAATCACATCTAGTGAAATTGAGAATTTGAACAGCAAAAATTGTTGTGGATTGGGGTGTCATGTACTATTTTCAAATACCTGCTATAGTAAAGGCATGCTATGTAAATACAAAGTAATTTTGCCAAGGTATGAAGAGCACAGGACCAAACCAATGGCATTTAATCAGTACAGCCAGCGATTGGTGAGAACAATGGAAGTTCACATTTTGCAATGTGGGAATAAATGGGGTAGGAGTGAGAGAATGATGTCCGTTTCTACCTCCTTTTTAACCATGATTTTGGAGCAATTTTTTAAACTAAACCTGCTGGGTGAGAAACTTCCTGTGATAAACATTATGATAGACACATTTATATTACATGCAATAAGAGTGTAAGGATATTTATGGGCTGATTTGGTCACCATAGGAATTAAAGAAAATTCTATAAAACAAGAAAGGATGCTAAAGTTCAAATCCCATAAAGGTTGGGAAATAAAATTTGATTCTTATGGTGTACACCCTATTTTGACAGCAGAAAATACTACGTTAGATAAAGGAATCGCTGCTCATGTTAATGTCTTTTCCAACCAGGTTGGTACTCTTGTCTCGTGTAAGACATTTAAAATACACATTAGCAAAACAAAGGCTGAGAGATTGGTTATGGTAGACATGATTGGGCAGTGTGGGAAATAAAATGGTGTATGCCGTGTGTGATGAAGGCTCAACATAACTCACTCAAGGCCCAGGGTAATCTATCTAGAAAATATTACCTCCTTGTGAATCAAAGAAATATCTACAAGAAGGCTGATCTTCGATGGTAGTCTCTCACTAGCACATGGTCTCTGTGAAGTAGAGCCCGACACAATTGCTGCAAAACCATCTCAGGGCTATAACTTTCATGTTACCTCTTGAACTTGCCTACCAGAAAGTACTTCTCCCTCCTTGCTTCAGGTTCCATGTTTGGCACTCATATTTTTCCCCTCAATCTGCAAGTCAACCTCAACTTAGGATAACCTTTTAACACATTTTACCTGCTGTGACAAACCGGAAGCAAGACTCGGACTAGAGGACATGGCTCAACACTAACATTTTAGTCAAATTAAAGAAAATGCCTCACTACCCCTTTTGCTAAAAGGGGATTCCCTTCCTAATAACTAAAAACAATGGCGCTCATCAGGATGTAAACTAACAATTAGTCCTCCGTCCTAACCTGTCCACTAACTGGCCCTACCCCTAGATGAAAAAGGAAACAAAAATTGAGAGGAAGTGTTATCCACACTGGAGGTTGTCAACGCCTCCTGGCTGACCCCCTATCCTGCAGACAATCTTCCAATTAAATGTTCATCCCAGGACACGGTTCCTGGCTTGGGTCACCAAAATTGCTTTAAAAAAAATAAAATTGAAAAGTTCACAATCCAAGTCTGTCTCAGTTAAAAAAAAAAAGGATAATTCAATAATGGTTTCAATGCTTGGGACCAATGGGCTACTCAACCTTTCCCATTCCAATAATGCTGTATCTTAAGGCCCAATTCACTCACTCAAGCCTTCACGCCCCGGTTTAGCATGGACGTTCCCACTTGTCAGTTCCCTCGGCCTTCAGTATTGGTATCAGTCCTCATGTCCTTCGGGACACCTTAGTCCTTGTGTAGGTTATTCACAGATTGTCTAACCCCTGGGTTCCTCCAGTCTGTTTGCACCGGTTCTATTTTCATTCTTTGCCCGTTTTGCCTGAAGAATTTTGTCCTCCCTACAATCCTCCTTCGCCCATTTATCCCTATACACCACCCACCATACCCCTTATATGCCCCCAGACCCCATATTTTTCGATGTTTTTTCAGCAAAAATGTTTCGGCAAAAAGTGCTGCAAAAAGAAAACAGGGGATAAATGAACGTCGTACCGTTTGCACCTGCGCATCACCCCCCTGTTGTACGGATTAGTAGAACAAGTTACTTTCTTACCTGGTAACGTTCTTTCGATGGGATGGTCCGACGACGTATTCCATATCTATGACAGGTAATGTCCACAACTGTGCTGCTTCGGAAAATCTTTGGCGTCTGCGTCCTGCGTCGAGAAGCCGTCCCCGAGGACCTCCTCCGACGGTCGACGTCACCCGATGTGATAAGTAGGACGCACGACGCCCATAGCCTCAGTTATAGTTTTTTTCCCAGAACGTGTGCCACCAGTTTTCTGCCAGTCAGACACACAAGGCCTTGTGGAACGCAAGCTGCAATCGCAAAAGAAATTCTGCAGAAGGGAAGCGATATGGAAGACGTCGTCGGCCCATCCCATCGAAAGAAGGTTACCAGGTAAGAAAGTAACTTGTTCTTCGAGGGGATTGGGTCCTCCGACGTATTCCATATCTATGACAGACTCCCAAAGCAGTACCAAGCAAGGAGGTGGGAAAACATTTAGAATACAAATTTAGCATGCCCAATCAAATTGCGGAATAGAGAACTGCCTTGCCAAAGGCCAGATCTTGCCCTCTGATGGAATCGAGGGAGTAGTGACGTACAAAAGTATGTACTGAAGCCCAGGTGGCTGCATTACAGATGTGACGAATAGGAACTCCCCTCTGCAGGGCAGTAGACGCAGCCACTCCCCTGGTAGAATGGGCCCGCAAGCCAGCCGGAGGGTCCTTACCCGCCAAGCGGTAACACTCGGAGATAGCTAAAATAATCCAACGAGACAAAGTCTGTTTTGTCACAGCTTGTCCCAAACGCTTTCCAGCTTTACCAATGAAAAGTTGATCGTCCACTCTGACCCGGGACATGCGCGAAATATAAAAGCTCAACGCTCTCCTTGTTAGAAGAACTCCTAGAAGCCTATGGAGACACTGGAAGTTACATCAACCACGATATACTCAGTGGAATCCAAGATGGCGGCTCCTTGATAACATCTCTATCCACTAACAATACAGGTCTAGTCTTTTTCTTTCACTTGTCCATCCTTTCTTTCTACCAATTGTTCGTATTTATTCCCCGCGAACAAACTGGTAACTGCGTTGCTACTCTGTTCGCATTGCTCCCTTGTTGTTGCTCGCTCGTATCTTTTGGTATCGGCTCCCACTCAGACCTCCTTCCGAGTCCTCCCTCTTTCCTCCTCCTTTTTCCCTTCCTTTGTTTTTTACCGTTTCTTTGTTTTTTTCATATTTCCTTTCCTCCCGCTCCCGACTATTCCGCTCGGAGCTTCTCGACATTTGCCGTCCTCGGCACTGTTTTCTGCTTTCTGTCTTTTCCGCCGCCCTTGGCATCCTTTCCCTCCGTTTCCTTTTTTGCCGTCACTTGTGGCCTCTGTTTTTTCCAGCCGTTCGCGGCTATTTCTAGCGCTCACCTTTCCTGCCGCCCTAGGCATTTCTTTTCCTCGGCTTCGGTAGCCTCCGCTTGCAGCTTCTGTTTTCAGCCGCTCGCGGCTTTTTTCTGCACTTACCTTTCCTCTATCTCCACTTTGACTTACCTAAACATTATTCTTCACGACTCCAGCTGTCCTGCTCTCTCTCTCCTTTCATTCTTCTGTCTTTCCTCTGTCTCTTTATTCTGCTGCCCCATTCCGTTCCTTCTTGCTACAGCCGTCTAAGTGTTCTACTGCATTCAAGAATCTTCAGTCATTTTCCACCGATTGGATTGGAATCTTCTTCATCCTTCTACCTGACACTACGGACATTGTGCATCTGATCCTCCTCTACATCTGCACAGTCTGGGTTTTCTTCCCCGAGAGGGTTTCCCAGGGGGCGGCCCCCTGGGGAGCACAGAGCACAGATTATCTGGCCACTGGACCGCCGGGGGGACTCTTCTTACCTTTTCACGTCAGATCTTGAATTCCGAAGAGCCGTGAGTACCCCGTCTGAGTACCAAAGTTGTAAGAGGTTGTAAGACTCCTAGGATCAAGCCTATGGAGCCTCTCCTCTTCCTTACCAGGATGTGGAGGAGGATAGAACGCTGGAAGAACAACCTTCTGGCTCAAATGAAATTCCGAAACCACCTTCGGAAGAAAAGAAGGACGAACTCTAAGGACAACCCTGTCCTTCTGAAACACAGTGAAGGGTGGCTTAACTGAAAGTGCCTGTAACTCACTCTGCGAGCGGAAGTAACCGCAACCAAAAACACAGTTTTCAGAGTCAACAGCCTCAAAGGGCAAGAATGTAAAGGCTCAAACGGAGCACCCATAAGAAACTTAAGAACAAGGTTCAGATCCCAACCGGGCACCAGAAAAGGTGACGGAGGGAACACATTAGTGAGCCCTTTCAAAAACTGAGAAATCAAAGGAATCTTAAAATAGGAACACTCTTCAGACGAGCACTTAAAGATGGACAGCGCCGCCAGGTAACCTTTAATGGTCCCCACTTGCAAGCCCCTGTGGGCCAAAGAAAGCAAAAAAGACAGAACCATGGGAATGTCACATTCAAAAGGATCCACATTCTCAACTCTGCACCAGTCGCAGAACTTTCTCCAACGGCAACGGTACAGAAACTTTGTTGCCGGCCGCCTGGCCGAGAGCAACACCTCCATCACTTCTTCAGGGAGGTCCCAATCCTTATACCTCAACCTTTCAGAAGCCAAGTGTGAAGATTGAGGGAACTGACCTCTGGCTGGAGAACCTGACCCCCCTCCCGTGAGAGCAGATCGTCTTGGTAGGGAAGACGACGTGGAGGGCAGATGGACAAGTCTAGAAGGTCCGGGTACCACGTCCTCCGCGCCCACGCCGGAGCAATGAGGATCATCCGGGAACCGAACCTCCGTAACCTCCACAGCACTTGCGGGATGACGGGGACTGGAGAAAACGCGTACAGCAGTGGGAATGACCACTCCACCACGAACGCGTCTCCTAAGGCTCCTTTTGGAGGAAATTCCCGCGAGCAAAACCTTTTGCACTTCCGGTTGATACTGGAGGCGAAGAGATCCACTTGAGGGGTCCCCCAAAGGGCGAAGATCTCCAGGAGAATCTCCTGAGCCAGCTCCCACTCGTGAGAGATCGAGCTCTGCCTGCTCAGAGCGTCCGCTGTCTCGCTGTCGTCTCCGGCCAGATGAACAGCAGAGATCGAAACTTCCTGCTGGATGGCGCAGAATTCGAGCTGCATCGCCTCCCTGCACAGCGGAAGTGACCCTGCCCCCCCCCCCCCTTTTTGCTGAGGTAGTGCACGGCCACCGTGTCGTCCGTTAGAATCAGGACACTCTTTCCGCGCACAGTCGGCAGAAAAGCCTTCAAGGCTAGCCTGACGGCCCTCAGCTCCAACAGATTGATATGGAGTCTGGACTCCGACGGAGACCAACGACCGCCGACTGTCAACTCGTTGGCATGAGCTCCCCATCTCGTGAGGGATGCATCCGTCACGATCGTCACCTCCGACCAGGGCAGCCAAAATGGGGCCCCCTTCATCAGATTGCCCTCGACGGCCCACCACAGAAGGTCCCGGGCCACCGAGGGCGGCACCTGAACAGGGTCCGACAGCCTGCCGGAGGACAGACCACTGGAGCTCGAGTGCCCACTGCAAAGATCTCATCCGCAGACTAGCCTCTGGCACCAGAAGAATGCAGGATGCCATGAGGCCGAGCAGTCTCAAGAACTCGGACGCTGGGAGATCCTGGGCAAACTGAAACTTGTGCACCATCTGCTGAATGTGAAGAGCCCTCACCTGAGGAGGAAAACACTGCCCCAGGGACGTGTCGAGCACTGCTCCGATGTACTGGAGCAGCTGCATTGGTGTCAAATGGGACTTCTTTAAATTGAGGGAGAAGCCCAGCCTGTGAAGGGAGTGGCAGGTGACGGACAGATGATCCAGGACTTGCTCCGGAGAGCTCCCCCTGATCAACCAATCGTCCAGGTAGGGGTAGACGTGAATTCCCCCTTTCCTGAGATGCGCTGCCACCACCACCATGAGCTTGGTGAAAACCCTTGGGGCGGAGGTCAATCCGAACTGCAGGACCCGAAACTGAAAGTGCGAGTCGCCAACCGCGAACCTCAGGTACTTCTTGTGCTTGGGATGGATCGGCACATGGAAGTAAGCATCCTTGAGGTCGAGAGACACCAACCAGTCCTGAAGTTGAAGGGCCTGGAGGACTTGAGAAAGAGTCTCCCTCTTGAACTTGTCCTTCCTGAGGAGTTTGTTCAAACCGCGCAAGTCCATGATGGGTCTCAATCCCCAGCCTTTCTTTGAAATCAAAAAATAAGGGGAATACCATCCCTTGTTCCTCTCCGCTACAGGCACCAGTTCTATGGCGCCTTTCTCCAGCAGGGCTTGAATTTCCTGCGCAAGGAGCGGATCCGGACACTTCAAAGAGAGGTCCCTGGTGGATTGTCGTGAGGCCTCTGCCGAAAAGGAAGACAGTAGCTGTGTGTTATGATCTCCAGAACCCACACATCCGAAGTAATGGCTTGCCACTCTACAAGATGCTGCGCCAGCCTTCCCCCAACCGGCGAACCATGGGACCTGGCCTCATGACTGAGTGGTAGCGGCTGCGGCGTTGCCTGAGGGTAAAGAGGCAACTGCCCAAGCGTCCTTGGCACCTCGAGTACCTTTATTTCCACCTCTGGCACTCTTACGATGGCCTCTTTGACTGCTAGCTCCCCTCGCTTTACTGAAGGACGAGTAATAGCGAAAGAAATCTCCCCTCCATTGCTGTCCACTAGGACAAAAAGGCGGAGGTTGGCGAACTGCAGCGCCCAACGACTTCGCTGCAGCTTTGGAGGTCTGCAACCTCTCAAGGCTCTCGTCAGCCTTGCTGCCAAAAAGGTGTTCACCGTCAAAGGGCATGTTAAGGAGCCGGGACTGCACATCAGGAGCGAACCCAGACTTCCGCAACCACGCAAAGCTGCGCATTACGGTGCTCGCCGCCATGGACCGGCTGACACAATCCGCCAAGTCCAAACCCGACTGAACGGCCTCACACATAGCATCCTTGCCATCCTGAACCATAGCAAGGAAACCATCCCGTTCGTCCCCTTCAGGAATATGTTCAGCCGCTAATGCAACACAGTTCCACAGAGTGTGTGTGAAACGAGACAAGGCACATATGGAGTTGGCCGCCTGAAGCGCCATACCCCCTGAAGAAAACACTTTCTTCGCCCAGCCGTCAAAACGTTTGTCGTCCCTATCCGGAGGGATGGTAGGATACGACGCCTGCTTTGCCAGGGCCGTAGCCGCCTGCACCACCAAACTCTCCGGAGTGGGGTGCCTAGACAAGTAGCAGGGGTCGCTACTGGCTGGACGGTATTTTCGCGACAAAGACTTGCCCACTGCCGGGAGACTCTCCGGAGCTGTCCAAGCCGCCGCCACCCTTCTCTGCAGAGCCATATGAAAAGGCAAAACCGGGTCAGTGGGGGACTGAGATCAAGGATGTCTGTGAGATCATCCTGAACGAACTCCCCTGGGGGAGCTGACCAACCCAAGTACTCGGTGACCCGAGACATAAGGCGCCGATATGAAGAATAGGCATGAGTGCCAGGCTCCGGCCTACAAAACTCCACCTCCGGAGAGGTGTCCAGTCCACTGGCATTATGCAGCGACTGCCGCAGATCATCAAACTGGCTATGGCCCGAGATAAGGTCATCTGGAACCGGAACCAAGCCCCCATCAGAGCCTTCATCACCCTCTGAAATGTACTCCAGGCGGGGAGAGGAAGACCTTTGTGGACCAAAGCAGTGCCTGACCTTAGACATAGCCTTTCTAGGGGCAAACCCCCTAGAAAGGCCCCTCTGACACCACCGCCTCGAAAGGTCTCGAGGGCGCCGAACGTCGACGTTGAGCGAATCGGCGTCAGCTGCAGCGCCGCCAGCATCGGCAGCGTCGACACAGGCCTCGAAGCCGGAGCTCCGAGCGTGTCTCTCGGCGACCTAGGCGCCGACGACCCCCTCGGAGGCGGAGCCGCGAGAGAAATTGTCGACTACCTCTGCGCCACAGGCGTCGACATCTTCTTCGAAGACGGCACAGGATCACGCGGTCTCGAGTGCGTCGAGGACCGGGACCTGGAACGGGCATGACAAGAACGGCTACCCTTGTCCGAGCGGGACCTCTCCCGCGAGCCGTGCCGACCACCCGAGCCCGAAGGCGTACGGGCGGTGTCTCGACCGGTGCCGACCGACCCCACTCGGAGGCGCGGTCGGACCGCTGCCCTGCGATTCAAGAATCGCTAGCATCTGCTTCCCGAAGGAAGCCCATTCCTCCGGTGTCGCTTGCATGGAGGGATAAGCGACCCGCCGACGGGCGGAGTCCTCGGAAGAGGGCGGGAAAGGCGACCTATGCCGGCGCTTCCGGGAATGCCTCGAAGAGGCGGAGGAGTGGCTTGACCGACTCCTGGAAGGAGACCCACTGGACTTCCAACGACGCAGAGAGTCACCCCTCGAGTCATCCGTCGAAAGCCCCGCAGACCTCGACTTCCGGGGCTTAGACACCCGGCCTACCGACAGCTTCTTCTTGCGTTCCCGCAAGGCCTTTGCCGTGAGCGACTAGCAGTCGACACAGTCGTCCGTATCGTGGGCCTCCCCGAGGCACCAGAGACAGGTTTCGTGCGAGTCCGTGACCGACATCTTGGACCCACAGTCCCCCCAGTTCTTGAAGCCCGGACGCGGGTTTGAAGATGAGAAAGACATCGCCACGAACAGGTCTTCACAACAAACCGGACAGGTTCAACGAACCGAGAATTGAAAACAGCAAACTCCAACGAGTCGAAGCTAACACGTTCGCAGAAAAAACGGAACTGAGGCTATGGGCGTCGTGCGTCCTACTTATCACATCGGGTGACGTCGGCCGTCGGAGAAGGTCCTCAGGGACGGCGCATCGACGTCATCGATGCAGGACGCAGACGCCAAAGATTTTCCGAAGCAGCAGAGCTGTGGACATTACCTGTCATAGATATGGAATACGTCGGAGGACCCAATCCCCTCGAAACAGGGAATCTCTTCCGCCAACTGAGGACTTTGGTGTTTTTATAGGCGTCTATGTTACGAGAGGTAACGTACTTCTGATTATAAGATGCCAAGTCTGAGGAGTGTTCAGCAGTGTGTCAGAAAAACAAAAAGGCCTAATCACCTCCAAAACTTCTATGGCCCTCATATAGGCAGAGAGTGCAGATTTCAAAGAGGTCGCTCTTACACCCGGTGAGTCCTAGCCCCAAAGGGAGAGTCCATCCCAGTGAGGTTGCAGCTGCCCAAAGACCTAGGGAGGGTTTTGCGGAGCAGGCTTACCTCCCTAGCATCAATGGGGGTGGCTCCCCCTTGGGCAGAAGGGACACTTTCACACAGTGGGTGTTGCCTAGGGTTTTTTGTTAGGCTGTTATTTTAACCCACCAGCCAAGGGTCAACATTCTGGGCAAATGTTGCCTTTATTCTCTTTCTCAGCATGGTTGTCTTCTCACTGTCTGGGAGTTTTCCCTCAATGCACTCTCTGGATTCCATCTGTCTTTGCAGCTGGTGTCCATCAATGTCCAACTGAGATATAACCTTCAGTAGGCTTGCCAGTTTCTTCCCCCCCCTGGTTTCTCTGCCGAGACCTTAGAATTACCCCTCGACAGGCGTGTGGCTTTCTCTCTTAAGTTTCTCCCAGAGTTTCTCATAAATTCTCAGAAAGCACCTGGGGTTATCTTTCCTGGTCTGGGCTCAGCCAGAGTCTGAGATGTCTCCCTCAGCAAGATCTTAATCCCCACCTTCTCTAGGTCTAATCTTGGCCTGTGTCTGACAAACAGCCCTCAACAGGCTTTTGGCTTTCTCTGCCCATCAGAGTCTGGTGTTGGACAGTATCTGAGATCAAGCCCTCAGGAGGCTTCTGGTCCTCTCTCCCCATCTGCATCAGGTCTCAACCAGTATCTTAGATATAACCCTTTGTAGGCCATTGGTCTTCTCTTCCCCTCTGGGTGTAGTTTCAGCCAGTGTTCAAAATGTCCAAAAAAATGGGCAATGAATTAATTTTGTACCCTACCAAGCTATCTCTCATGTCTTGCATCTGTTTAAGAAATAGAAATAAACTTGCCAAGTATATACACGATTTTAAAAAGGACATTTCCTATCCTGGTTAGGTTGAGGAATAGGTGCCCACTCCAAATTGGGATAGCTATAAAGAGAATAAGTAATAAAGCAAGCCAGAGGGAGACAATGTCAAGGTTGTAAGTGGGTCACATTCTCAGACTCAGCTTGGAGCGATACAGCCCCACATAAACAGTTTGATACATTTTTCAATAGCAGTTTCCTTTTATAGGTTCACGCCAAACAAGAGTTAAAGATCCATATTTACCAGGCCATCTGAACTAGGATCCCCCAGGTTTATTCTAAATGAGGTGGAAGAAGTACCAACAATAAATGAATCTGAGAAATAACCAATCTTTAATATGTCTAGTAAGGTCGGGAGGTGATATATCACTACTAAATTAAGCAATGGGATTTTAACCAATTCTTCACCCGTTTTCAGAAAGAAATTGGCATGAGAATCTTTTGAAAGATTATACTCAAATAGTACTTTCAAGGGCATGGAGAGCTTGACTCTGTACCTGACACAGGCCCAAGCAATACATCTACATTCAAGCCCATGAAAAGTATGGTTCCAGCCAGAGAGCCATACAATGAATTGAGAGATATATAGAAAAATTACAAAAATGCACTTAAGATCTTCAGATTTAAGGTTACTGCGCAGATGTCAAGAATTCAGGTTCGTACTTGATCCTTTATGGGAGCTGCTGAACCCCACTGTTCCCCCTGTGGTCCTCAGCCCCAGAAACTCTTAAAGTTACTTCTGCAGACTGATCATCTTGAAGGGTAAGTGGATAAAATAAAGTCACAGGCTCTGATTCTTCCGACTTGCTGCTTTCCTGTTGGGAAAATTCCAATATACGTTGTTCTTTCTTCACTAGAGTTTACCTTTCTCCTTTAATTATCTCCCTCAGCACCAGTTCCTCTCATGTGCCTGTGCTTCCTCAGCAAAGGCATCAAGGAAATGTTCTTGATAAAAGTAGGATGGAAGCTTCTACTATCTTGTAATAACATTTTTTAACCAAGCATAAACACCTATGCACACTCTCTACCTAATCAAGTTTCTTCCAGCTTTAGATTCATTGAGTTAGGTTGGTTATAACGAAAGATTTATTTTCCCATTTAAACAAACATGCTTATCTTGCGCTTATCTTATCTATTAAACTAGTTAACTCTAAACTCAACTACTTCGCCTCTTTGAAATACCGACTGCGGCCACTGCCTTTGCTTTCATTTCGCCATGCGCACTGCAGCGTAGTTCCTCTGTGGAACTCTCCTCAAGCCTTCTTCCGATCCACTTCATGTGCCAATGACAAGTCTGTTCTGAACCCCAAAGTGCTTCTTCCTTTTTCAAACTACAACCTGCATTCACTAACTGACGTTGCGTGCTGCCTTCCATTGCCTTCCACTACAATTGGAGATTGGCACAACTGGGGAGACGTTAACCTGGTATTCTCCAAAAAAGGTTTTAGTAAGCTGACATGAAATGAACGATGTACTCTTAACTCTTTAGGCAATTATAACTTAACTACTACAGGGTTGATCACCCTTTCTATCGCAAATGGTCCCACAAACCTAGGGCTGAGTGTATTCTTGCCCTTTAATCTGAGATGTCTGGTAGACAACCAAACCTTGTCTCTTACTTGATATTCTGGACTCTATCTCCGATGATGATCTGCAAACTTCTTCATTTGTAATGTAATTTCCTGCAATGCAGTTATTGCCCTTTGCACATTTTCTCACATCAACCTTAATCTTTCCCCTGCATCTGGACAAGGGTTTTTATCCACACTCAACGAATGCAAAAATCGAGGATGAAACCCAACTGCAGAAAAAAGGGGACATCTTGGTAGCCTCCTTCATGGTGGTGTAACAAAATTCTGCCAACCACAGTAGATCCAACCCATCCTTGCCCAGCTCTCAATTAACACTGGATATACTTTTCCAGTTCTTCATTCGCTCTCCATTTGTCCGCTTGTTTGAGGGTGCCAATACTGACATATTAATTGCGATTACCAAATATTTGCAGAAAGGACTCAAATTAAGACCCTCTATCAGAAATTATTTGTAAAGGCATATCATTTAATCAAACAACTCCTTGTTGGAAACTTCTTGCTAGATTTGTTGCTGTGACCTCCCCCTTAATGGGAATAAAATGTCCCGCCTTAGAAAAAGGATCCACAACCCTCATCTTTCGGCAAATCCACAATGAAATCTAATAAAATAGTGTGCCAACAGACATGGCGGAACTGGAAGAGGATTTAATAATCTGGCTGGTTTACAATGCTCTCCATTGGCCCTTGCACAAACCTTGCAGGTTTTCACAAAATGTAAAACATCCTTCCTCGGGTCTTCCCACCAGAATTGTCTCTGAACTAACTGAAGTGTTTTGAGGGCCCCAGGATGGCCAGCCAAGACTGATTTGTGACATTCACCAAGAGCCCGTTCACGTAATTCTTCTGTAGGCAGGTACATTCAAAAATCTACTTTCAGAACTCCTTCCACTACACCATGCACAGGATCTTGATCTGCCCACTTTAGCATCTGTTCCATTGTCATGCTCCTCTTCTCCTCCTCCTCCTGAAAATCCATTCACGCTGCATCTACAGAAGAAACAAAATGATCTTCAGAAAACAAGGGTTTAGGTGACAGATATTCACAACGTTGGCTTCCAGGAAATTGACGAGAAAGTGCATCTGCCTCTCCATTCTGCCGTCCTGGTCTAAATCTAATGACAAAATCAAATTCTGAAAAGAACAACGGCCAACGTAATTGTCGAGGCATCAACATTTTGGCTAACTTGCAGAATAACAAATTAAGATAATCTGTCAATACCGTAACTGAATGTCATGCACTCATTAAATAATGGCACCACTCCTAAAAGGTGGAATTGATTGCCAACAATTCCTTTTCAGTGATAGTATATTTGGCTTCCGCCGGCAGCAACTTCAGTATTATAAATACATGTTTATGGTATGGCATAATAATTTGCATGACCTCATTGGTGGACAAAAAAGCATTTATCAGTTTGCAGAGAGCTGGCAGCATGACAGGCTAGACATGATTAATTACTATGATGGTCCAGAGGCCTTTTTAAAAGGTACTGTTGGATTTTGATTGATAATTATGGTGATTTTGTTCTCTGCTAAATGTGAGGCCAAGTAACAAAAGAAGGTGGAGTGGATGGTGTCTCAGATTAGCGATCGTATATCACAGCATACAAAAGTGAGGTTCAACACCTTTGTTTTCACACAACAGGAGGGATTGGGATAAACCAATATTGAACTAATCGGTCCCAACTAGAACCCCAATAGGAAAAGTAAGGGCCACTCTAAAGTACCATGTGTCCTTAGCAGACATTCCTAATCTAATACACATTCCTAGGGTAATAGCACCCGGCTCGCTCCTTGGTTCACAGCTAACCTATCTGGAGCTAGATATTCTCACCCACTGGCTGTAAGTAGCCTTACTGGGCTACTTGGTAATACCTTAGAGAGGTCTAAACAAGTTATGGAATATTTACTATAAAATATTTATTAGGCCTTTTATGTGTGGAACATATACTTGGTGTGGACAACAACCGTTTGGTTTCTTCACATCGAATTATCCAGCTACCAATTCTCTAAACTGGTAAAACAATTCCAGACAAAACAAACAACCCACAAGGGAAAATACACCAACTACACTGTGGCCTGCTCAACGTTAGATTCTTTTTTTTTTATTTATTTTTATTATTTTTCATATGTACAGATTGTAATCACAGTGAGGTGACATAACAGCGAGAACATAACACGTGGCATTACAATTAATGGTAAGTCTTTCGAAGGGGAAGGAGGATAGGTGTGTTGCGTCGTGTGACGATACAGGGCATGTCCTCAACGATAGATTCTTGGCAAAACATTCAACAGAAATCCATGACCTAAGCGAGGGAGGCACAGGCGCACTCTCTCATTTCTATGAGCCTTCCTCCGACAACTACAAATCCACCGTGCACTAAGCCATACCGGACATCTTCAAATTAATACACATCAACAGAGAAAACCAGAGGAACAATAGTACACAAGGAGCACGTATGAGCCACACCACTCCCCTCAACAGACATCAAAGACTGAATCCCTCCTCATCAAGCTCAAACTCAACGACCAAGCCAACATAGTGTTCCTCCTGATCTACAGACTGCTGTCCTAAAATCCATACTTTGCAACAAAACTAGCAGACTCCTCATCAACCCATCATGACAACCTAGTCATACTGGGAGACTTTAACATCTGGTTTGAAAAAGAGAACAAAACCTCTGCGAGCACCCTCTGCGCACTCCAGGAAACAATCTACTTCAAGCAAATAGTAAACGGATCCACCCTGGACGCAATCTTCTGCAGAGAAGGACTTTGCACATCTGCGCCACGTACACTGATGGTATTGAGTGACCACTATCTGAAAACATTCTACATCAAACTCCAAACAGCATACAGGCGGAAAGGCAATACAACACGTCACCAGGAATAGAAACTGCAAGAGTCTAGATATGCAGTCCTTTACATATCTGCTATAATCAACCCAACCTAACACCACAGAGCCAAATTAAACGACCCTAGACTTAGCAGAAAACATACTCAGCATATGGATCCCAGAGGCCTTCGACAGTTTAGCACCAGCAAAACCGTTCAAAGCCACACCAAGAAAAACTTGCTGCAAAATGGTTCACAGAAGAGATGAAAAACACAAAATGGAAAAAATATGGAGAACACTACAACCGACAGGAGAAAACAAAATACCAAAGAAAACTCAGATTATACAAATCAACAGTACTCAAAGCAACAACAAAAAATACTACACTACAAGAATTGAATCAGCAACCAACCCACAAAAAGAACTCGTCAGAATCAAAGAGATTTTTAAAAAACCTCATCCGCCAATAAAGTCGTCATCTTAACACAAGCGCTTTATGATATCATCACCAACCACTTAAGGTAGATAAAAAATAGAAACAATCCAACAGACCATCAACACAACAGCGCTAATAAAACCATAACCGCGGAAGAACAGACAAAAGGGGAAACAGACTACAGCAAGACTCGCCTGCTTCGAACCAATACCAAAGACATTGTCTCATCAAGGATACGAACCTCGCAGGTTCTCAAAGTGACCCATGCCCCCCGGACATCTTCAAAGAAAGCCTCAACCAGATAACCCCAGCGACACACATCAAGCATCTAATGAACCGGTCACTAAACACAGGAATTGTACCAAACTGCTTCAAATCAGCATACAACAAACCACTGATAAAAAAAGGAATCGGAAAGTGCAGAAGATCCAAGTAACTATAGACCTATGTCCAACTTGGCCTACCCGGCGAAGATCTTGGGAGAACCATTTATATATAATCCGACTTTAAAACGTTGAACAAACTGAATACTTGACCACTCGACCAATGAGAGGAACAGAATCAGCACTCGCATCGCTATAGGACGACCTCAAAATAAATGCAGACAACGGCACCCAACCTGCCATCATACTACTGGACATATCTGCAGCATCTGACAGAATTAGCCATGCAACACTAATAAGAAGATTGATGGAATGTGGCATACAAGAATCACCCTAAAGGTGGCTTATCCCCTTCCTCACAAATCAAACCGAAAGTACCTACTTACCACCCTTCACCTCAAACACTAAAAACATCCCTTGCATAGGGATCTAGCCTCTCCCCCCTACTCTTCAACATATAAAAGTCCCCCATGACGAAACTCATTTGAACCCACGGAATGACGGCCGACAACTATGCAGAGACACAATTGATTGTGAAGATGATCACGAACCAGGAACCAAACAACAGCCTCAACAACTGTCTCACAGACATCTATAATTTGAAGACAACAAACAGCCTCAAATTGAACTCAGCCAAAACGCTTTCTGTGGTCTCACCCACAGAAAGCAATGCAGTCAACCCACAACTGGACTGGCCAACAGGCATGGGAACACAACCAGAAATGTCCAATGTGGTAAACAACCTAGGAATATTCGTGGACAACAGACTATCCATGGAACCGCAAGTCAACTCAATCACTAAACAGTGCTTCTATTGCCTGAGACTCCTCAGGGGGTTGCTCCCATACCTATTTTCCACACAGAACCCTTACAATCATATCCATTATATTAACAAGAATTGACTATGCCAACAGTCTCTACCTAGGAATGCCGAAAAGACTTGCCCAAAATCTCCAACGGGTCAAAACAGACTGTAGCCAGGATTCTCCTGAGATTAAACTGAAGAAACCACATCACTCCAGCTCTGAGAAGCCTACACTGGCTACATTGGTTACCAGTAAAAAAATGCATCAAATTAAAAGCCCTCTGCATTGTCCATAAGTCCTTACACAGACAAGGAGCCGAATTCCTCCAGGCCAAGATCAGCCGCTACCAGTCAAGAAAGGACCTAAGATCAAGCTACGACCTACAAATCCAGATAAAACAATACGAAAAGAGGACATTTGGAGGAATAGCACATCTAATTGCTAACCTATGGAACACTATGCCCAAAGAAATTAGAATGACAGAAGACCACCATCAGGAAACAACTAAAAATATGGTTATTCAATGGCCAATGACAAGCGTAAAGGGACAACAGCAGAAAAACATTGAGGACAGAAAGAAACGCACTATGGGATGTTGTCACAGATAACGGTGAAATCAAGGAGGACCAAAAATACCCCACTGTCACCCTTCCTTCCTCTCCCAGTCATGCGCCACAGCTAGAGAGAGAAATCGGCAAAGAGTAGTCTGCCCCACAACAGACCTATTCGGTGAAAGACACCCAACGGGCAAATGTATGCATTCAGGAAAGCCCAGCCATAACGCATTTAATTGAAACATTTTGCTCAAATATATTGAAAACCAGCCATTCGTCCATTTAGCAGCCAACCTCATAACAGGCCAAAGTGCAATTACTCTGACTAATCCCTGCCGAGTAAATAATAACATACTAGGTGCAAGCAACCCTTTGCCCTCGGAAAAACCATGGCAGGGAGGGGAGAGTTAGCCTCCATGCTTGGAGAGAAGGCAGTGCTGGCCGACGGACCACAACCAGGAGTGTTGGAGGATACCATTGAGCGGCAACCAGAGACATACATCTGAGGCACTGTCAAAACTAACTGATGTACTAACCAATCCCTCCTTTCCTGCTCATTCAACATAAACTACATATACACTATACAACATTATAGGCTATCCACACTCAAGACATAAATTAGTATTTAAAAAGTGATTAGCAGAGTTTGCTCATTAAATTGTTCTTAATTAGCTAACACACCCATTTGATTAGCAATGTTGTACTAATATTTTGAATGTCACCAGAGGTTATTTGTACCCAAGACATAAAATGAGCAACAATACAGCAGTTTTGTGTACCACTGAGTCAGGCCTTGCAAATTCTTCAAAATTCCTCTAGACCTGCAGGTCAAATAACTTAGTTTACCTACTTGACATAAGAGAAATGCACTAGACCCATGGCAAAGGATGCCAAAAAATGCAGAAGATGCTTTGTGTAAAATGGTACATGCCAACACAAACCCACTTTATTTGTGGCACACTGTCGCCACCCAGTGATCAGCCATGCACAGTAAAACTTATTTGACATTTTCTTGAAACAAAGTAAATGTTAAATAAAAGTTGCAAGCACCCTCTGCAAGGGATAGGGAGGGAAACCATATAGACGATGTCCACCAAGAGGGGCTACCAAGACTATGGACAGGCACATGCCAGGAAGAGGCTTAACTGATGGGGTGGAGTTGGACGGGACTGAGGGGTGAGAGGAGGGTGAATAGGAGGTCTGGAAAGGGGTGCTTATGGGAACTTTTTCATTAACATGTAAGGTTGCTGCCCACCGAATGGCACTAACCCAGAGGAAATGGACACACGCAAGCCAAGGAAGAGACATTAAAGACAATTGGTAGAGCTGGACTGGACTGGAGGGATTGGGGGGGTGGGGGAGGGAGTGCAGGAGGGCGAGAGGGTTGTTCATGTTGAGTGTTTGGTGGAAAATAGAGATATTTTTTTTTAAACTAAGCAAATGGTACTCGCCCTTCATAAAATGAATATGCAAGTGGGCGAAAAGACTTAGCCAGCCCTGGATAACTGTCTCTAAAATGGAAAAGGTTAGCTGCATGAATGGACACACAAAAAGCTCTGAACACAGTTTGGCCAGCTCTCTCCCGTCCTGCAGGTGCTAATATATAATGCAATCAATCATAGAGCAACAGAGCGATGGAGGCTAAATACAGTGTATGGTATTGCAGTAGATCTGTAGATGGACAAGCTGGATGGAACTATTGATCACTATTTTGCGTAAACCTCTAGTTAGCTTGTGTATTCATTATGTAAGAGGGAAGGAAGAAAGTAAGACTACGCAGTGTGGATGGAGTTGCAGGCATAGAACTGGGCAAACTAGGTGGAATATGGTAGTGACAGCCATCTCACTTTCAGGGTAGCTGATATCAAGCAACAGGGTGATAAGATAGAATGTCAACGAACAAGAGATCAGCTCATGGATCAAGTGCCAGTTCCGGGTTCAAAAATGATGGGAGCTATTCAGCTCCTGCTTCTACCCCAGGAGAGCTTCGTTAGCTTAAAACCAACAGTTACCAGGAGCTACCTTTAGCTTCCCAGGTAAACTGGTGCCCAACAAACATGCATGTGACATTAACTTAAGTGTTTGGGAATGTAAATAAAGACGAATTAGGACACATCTGTGACACAGTTAAATATAGCAGATCATACATAATGGGCAAAAAGTTAAAATGTGCATCTCGTGATTAGATTTGCAGTGTGCAGTGTTTTCGCTCCTGTTCCCCAAGGGTAGCTCCTGCCTTCTGGGTGATTCCGGATACCCAGGACCTGGTTTTAATTTCTGCTCACCGAGTCTAGTTGCAGAGATGTATGCAACCAGCAGGTCACAGAACCAGGTTTGCCATTGAGAACATCTGTCTGCGTGATCATGTACATTTTCAATAAGTGTTTGCTTAGCAATATGATGCATCTTCCCCAACAAAATGAAATAGTTGACAATATGTGATTTAGCTACACAAACCTAAACTTGACTGTAAAGCATGGAGACAACGACGTTTTTATAGTAGCAATACTGTAACTATGCATTATGTGACAACTTAAAAGGAATGGAGTTGCTGTCTTTCAAAAAATATTAAATAGTTAACATATACTCGTCTTTGCCAGACAGGATATAGTTATCTTAATCAAATTATCACCCCGGTTTGCATTTATTTGAAGAAAAAAAAAATCTGGTCGAGCACTTCCACACAGTCCTTTGACACTTGAGTGGAGAAGATTACTGCTGCACTCTCCCCATTAGCCCCTTTGAACTTGCAGTGAACTGAGAAAAGAGGGTGGATGGAGGCATGTGGGCAAGGGAGGATTGCAGCAGTGCATGCTTTAAGTGAACAAGGTAACTTAAATAGCTAGATTTGCTACACAAGTGTCAATTTAATTAGCAAATCTACACAATTGTATAGCAAATTGCTACGCGACACTGCGTATTTCATGCCTTGCTCACTACACAGACACATCTAGCATTAAACTAATTCTTGCACGTGTGAAAAACCAGAGGGTCTTTCACTGCCTAGACCACGTGGATCCCTTACTCAGGTGGCCAGGGCAAAGCCATTGCCTTTGGATCCAGACACTGGTGGTCGAAAAGTGCGGGAGGATCACCTGGGTGGGGGGACCTCGGGGAGTGATGCCTGATGGCGAGACATGGTGTGCCCCCTTTTCAAATACCCCTATCCAATTATATTTTATAGGATATGCCTACTTCCCAGATCCCCACCCCCTTTCCTACACAAGCATTGAGCCAAGGAAGAGGCGATCTGAGGCTGAAAGAATACATTAGACATGTCCCACTAATAAGATCAGGCAGGGTCAGGCACTTGACCTTAATTACAAACACATGGTACCCATTAGCTCTATCCACACAGTTAAAAGGTGGAACACTAAGGCACACTCTGATCAAGGCGTTTCACAAGCAGGAGCAGTTCTTCCATGGCGACAGTGAACCAGGTGGAGCAGAGTGAAAGGCCAAGGGACGGAACCGAGGTACGGAAAAACCTTGGACACCCCGGCGAGAGATCGCTACCTCTGAAGGGCCTTGAAGGTTGTGCGTGCGCCAATAAGACGCGAGAGAAAGCAAAGCATTGTAAAGAACTGTAAATTAAAACAAAGTAACAGAGTGGTCCAGTGAAAGAAGATTGACCAATCGAAAGTCTCTGTGAAATATCGGATGCCGCAGAAGCGGCAGAAAGACAAAGAAACTGAGATGCAAGATTTGAACCTTTGGGTTTGCGCCAGCCAGAGGGAAACTTGGATGTGAGAAATGTCTTTTAACTGTTAGGTTTTATCCCAGCAGAGGGAAACCTGAATGTGAGAGATATCTTTGAACTTTGAAATAAGTACTGTGCTTGTAACTACATTTTCCAAGAGGCCTTGGTGTAGGAGAGAAAGTGACGTTTGAGGAAAGAAAGTCAAAGTGGTCATGCCGTGGTAAGCACAAAAGGCTCGCAGTTTCTAAAGTCTTCAACAGCGGAAGGAAAGTGAAAGGAGGCTTGAGCCAGACAGAGGAAAGCCTATGAATGTGTGATTGAAGCATGGGGAAGGGAACCCCCGCAAATTGTGATTGAAAGGTTTGAGCCCAGCGGAGGGAAACCTGTATTGAATTGTGGTAACCAGAAGGAAGTGAACTTGATGAACTGTATTACAAGAGTGACTTTTCGTGGAACGCCAAGTGGCCCCTGGTCCACGAAATGAACTGCATCCTTGTATCTGAAGCAAGAGTGTTGCAAGGTCCAAGTGTCCCACCTGCCCCATGCTACAAAACATGGGGTAGAGAGTTTACTCAGCAATACTGACATTTCTTTTGAACAACGATTTTCATTTTTCTATTACACATTCCCTTTACACATTTATTGTATTCGAAAGAGGGCAGACATTAGGTTTATTAGTATAGGCCATTTTATTTTGACTAAGGACTGACTGGGACTGCATTTTCTTTTTGTTTGATGGTCGAGAATACTCACATCTTAGTTATAGGGCAAGATAGGAGTTTGTTTTCCAACCCCTTTCAAACCATCAATAACGGTTTTCAAACGTGCGGCTCTTGTGTCAGTGTTTACTTGTGATACCATGCCTCCCTCACATTCACAACTAACTCTCTGAGACTCTGGACATAACCTTAGACAGACCATAGCAATGCACATAAACGCACACCAACACAACTCAATCAAACATCTAACAGACATTAGCAACACTGGACCCCCCACACCTCTTCTGGATACAACTAACCAATAAGCACAACATTACCTTAACACTAACTGCATACAAACCAAATACCCAATTATAAAACACAAGCACACGTCCGATCCCTACAGTTACAAGCCGGGCCTCTCAACCAACTCCCACATGCAAGACAACCAACACAGGCACCAGTTTCTCCTGGTTCTGAACCTATCCTATCCTCACTAGCACACCCACCCTTCTTTCTTCCAGAGCAACATGAGCACCTGGAGACTGCCCTTGGGTGGTAGCAGTGAAAGGTATAACTCAACATAACATAACAGATAGGAGTGAGACGAACATGCCACAAGACTCACTCGAGTCTCATTTGCCAGGAGTGGCCTGGAGTTTCGAAGGACTTGTTATAGAACAAAAACCTACTTGTGGATTAGGTCAGTAGAGGAACAGACAAGGTACAGAAAAGCCAAAAGCCTGTGACCGAGGACCTGGGGCGAGGGAACCCAAGGCTACCAGAAAAAGGGTATAGGTAACCCTGAAACCCATGGTCAAACGGCGGCTCTGGTAAGATGCATAATCACAGTGGTAGTGACTGTACTCAGAATGGTTTCTGGGCACCAGCGAATGTCTGGGCGGCCTGTGTGGCATGGGTAATAAATACCACATATGGGCACCAACCTAGCCCTGTCCCTCATTACTATTTCACCATTGCCCATGCATGGCCTTGGCTGCTTCTTTCCCCTGTTGGTCAGTGTCTCAGTCGCTTATGATCCTTATGCACGCATTCTCCCGTGTTCCCTATACCTTAATCAGTCCCTTGCTGGCTCCTGGCCGCTCTCCTTAGATCTGGGAACTACCAGTACCTTTGCATCATTCCGATTGGGCCCTTCTCCATTCTTACCTGCAATCAGCCTCCACCAATTTCCAGCGTCTTTCACCATCCTATACCACAATAATTATGAGTGGAGTTGCTGTTGTGGTATAGGGAGGCTGCCTCTTATATGCTCAGCGTTACAATCATAAGTCAGGGGGTAGCTTGCTGCCCAGTACTACCTTTTCCCTTTAGGTGAAGGTGCACCAGCTTCACCGTAGACCCCTGAATGCAACAGCCAACCCAACAAACAGGTATGGGATGCCAGCGTGAGGCCCACCTTGACATGTTGCGACACCTACCCATCTATCCAGAGGAAGAAATGGAAGCCCTGAAGGGTCTGTAGGATTTATTTGAATTATTGATTAACGCTGGCCCTACCCAGAGGGTCTCCGAGTTCTTACATGGTTCAAATATTGAAAAGGCTGGAGTTGAAAAAATGAAGTTACAAAATGTTTTCAGGAAATTATAGGAATATTAGGATAGACAAGTGAGAGCGGTGGAAGAGGGGAGGGTTATGTGTGGGGAAACTGGTACGTTTTGAGTCTCTTTCTGAATTTGGTGATGGAGGATGCAGTGTGTATGTGGAGTGTTAGGGCATTCGATGCCGTGCGTGCCCAGTGGGTAAATGCTTGGTTTTGTGTGCATGTGAGTTTGCAAAGTGGAATGTGTAGAAGGTGTTGGCTGGCTAGTCTGGTGTTTGTGTGGGTGATGGGTTTGAGTTGATCATGAAGGTAAGATGGAGTTTTGAAGAGGATGGCTTTGAATATAATGCACAGTGCTTTAAAGGCAATTCTGTGGGGGTATGGAGAGCCAGTGGAGCTGGGCAAGAGCAGGGGTGATGTTTGAATGTTTGGGTAGGTGGAGGATGAGTCTGGCTGCTACATGCTCTATGGCTTTCTCAGGGTCAAGGGTGTTGTTGGGAAGTTCAGTGAGGAGAGCATTTCTATAGTCCAGTTTAGAGAGACCCAGTACTTGGACTGCGGTGCAGCTGTAGTCAGGAGGAAGGATATGTCTGATGATTTTGTGTAGGAGTTGTAGATCACATGTTTTGGTGATAGCGGCTATGGGGCGTGTGTGAAGGAAACGTGGGGGCCGATGGTGAAGCCAAGGGATTTAACAGGCGTGGAGAGGGATATGTGAGTTGTCTGTGACAAGTTCTTGGATCCAGGGGGTCAGGTCAAATTTGTGGCTGGGGGGGCAGATGAGGAGGTATTCTGTTTTGGAAGGGTTGAGTGTGAGGCAGTATGTGGCCATCCAGTTGTTGATGGTGAAAAGACAGATTTTGAGGGTGTGGAGTTGTGAAGGGGGTAACATTTGGAAGTATATTTGTGTGTCATCTGCGTATTGGTGGAAATGTATGTTGTTTTTGCTAAGGGTCTGTCCAAGAAATTCAACATATACGTTGAAGAGGAGGGGAGATAGGGAGGAGCCTTGCAGGACCCCACACTTGACAGCGGTGGTGTCTGAGCGATAAGGGGGCATGGAGCCAAAGTATGTCCTGTCAGTGAGAAAGTAGGTAAACTAGTACAGTGCCACAGATATTCATCCTTTGGGCTAGGATGTCTGGTAGATGGTATGGCCGATGGCGTTGAAGGCTGCAGAGAGGTCAAGGAGTACGAGTAGTGCTGGGTATCTTTTGGCTGTAATGCTGTGGAGGCCATCGAGAATGTGAAAAGTAGCTGTCTCAGTGCTGTGTCCAGGCCAAAATCTAGATTAGAAGGAGTTGAGTAGGTTGTTTGCAGTGATGTGTTTTTGCATTTGGGTAGTTACAAAGCATTCCATGATTCCGGCCATGTATGGTAGGATAGTAATGGGGCGGTAGTTTTCAGGGAGTGTGGGGTTCAGGGTTGGGTTGTTTGAGGAAGGGTGACATTTTACTTGTTTTGAGTGCAGTGGGGATAGTAATAGCATCTGAGAGAGAGGAGTTGATGTTGAGCCAGGTGGGAGCTAAAGTGGTGATGCAACTGGATGCAGCTTGAGGTGGGCAGGCATTATCCAGGAAGTGTTCAGGTTTTGTTTTGGCTGTCAGGGTGATGAGGGTGTCGATACGGTGGAAGGAGTCCCATGCAAAGGAATATTTGGAAGTGGGGGAAGGAGAGCTGAAGGGAGGGCTGTTCTGGTGTGTATATTGGAGTTGAAGTAGTTAATGAGGGAGTTACATACTGCAGTGGATGGCGGTGCGGAAGGTGGTTTATGGTGGCGGATTGGAGTTCTTGGAAGTAATTGGTGGCTTTGGCATGGAGTATGGCTGTTTTATATGTATAGTGTCTGAGGTGAAGGGGCATGGGTTATTTTTCCAGGCATATGGCTTCTTGCTTAATAGAGAGGAGGGAACTGTTGTACCTATTTTGTGGTGGTGGTGGTTGTGTTTTTTCTTTCTTCTGATGTGAGGAGTGCAACTTTGTTGAGTGCCTGTGTGATGATGGTGTTGGTGGGGTAGGATGGAGGGATGTGCGTGTGGGGGTGGGGAGTAGAATGAGTGGGGCTAAGGTTACGTCTGTAATGTGTTTGATTTGTCTGGCTGGGGGGATGAGGGGGATGCGTGGCAGGTGGTGGGATTTTGTATGGTAGTATGAACTAAAAGCACTACATACCAAGGAGGAAAATACATAATAAAAACAAATGCATAATAAAAACAAGCACTGATCAACGACATTGCTACTAACCTAGCTGCAAGTGTTGCATTACACCATAGTTCAGTCAAATATCATTGGGCTCCAAGGAAGTAAACCGATTTCTGTAATCATTGTAAGATAAAGTTTAGGTTCCGTCAGTCCCGGCCAAGATTGGACATATATTAAACAACTTGACGGGGAGTGCTTTTGCCTAGGTGGCTCGTTGTGTATCATCTACAAGTTACATCCTGGAGGACGTTACTGAATTTGAAAGGTATTTAATGTAGTTTTTCCAGTCACCCAACCCAGTCTAAATTGTACAAAAACAGTTAGTCAAAATCGGCCAAGGTGTCCACGATCTCTTACATTGGCTGGTTCCACCAATTAGCGGCTGATACTTTATGGCCTAAATTTACCCAATAAACCTTTTTTTACAGCGGGCTTCAAGAAGATTACAAAAATTAGCTGGACCATGTATCAAAGACCAACACCTTGCAGGTTTTAATAAAACAAGTATTGAGAATCAACCATAACCTGGGTGAAAGAAGCAACGAGTCAAAAAGACATGAAACTCAACGAGCAGCATTTCGGAGGAGAGACACTGTCAAGAGCTAACCCCTTATGCTATTACTATGTAAATGCTAGCCACTATATATGACATTTTCTAGTCCACCCATTGAAACCTTTGGGAAACATATGGACCTGTATCCAGAAGAAAGGCTGGTAACAATACCCAAACAAGACCGTAAGAGCTTTCCCAAAGCAAGGTATCCACCTTTGTAAACCACCTCTTTGTTTGCCGTGGAAGTAGGGCTGGAATTGATGATACTTGAAGAGGAGGAAGAGGACCTCTGGGAATAATGCAGATTAGACTTTTTTCTAATCAGTTGAACCAGAGATCCAAGCAGCGGAGTATTTGGGGATGGTATAGATGGGATGCTTTTGGCCTCCAGCCCCATGGCCCAGACTAATTCCTCTACCTGTCTGCATACAACAGGATGTGGCGCATATTGCTTTTAACATCATTAATACCCCACAACCTCTCCTATGGTGATTGGACTTCCATGGCTAGCTCACCATAACTCTAGAACTTGTCGTAGCCCCTATTAAGGAGTTTGCCAGAAAGTCAACAAAACATCAGTGTGCGTCAGGTGGTGCTCGAGAAATTTACTGCACTGGCTGTATGATTGTGGAATCATTCCCTTGAAGGACCGGCCCACACGACATAGCCAACTATATTCTCTCACAGAACAGGAATCAGAACTAAGGAAATATCTTTCAGACTGCATCCAAGGAGGCTATGTTGTGCCATCATGTCCTATCAGGTCCCTCTGTTCTTCACACCTAAACAGGCAGGCATATAGAGAACCTGCTTGGACTACAGGGATCTTAACGATATGACCAGGAAAGATCACTATCCCCCTGCCTCTAATACAGGACATCCTGGAATCACCGGACATAGCTAAAGTCTATACTAAACCGGATTTGCATAACACTTCCACCTACTACGCATAAAAGAGGGTGATGAGTGGAAGACTGCCTTTAAAACACCTTTTGGGCATTTTCAATTCCAGGACATAACCTTTGGCCCCTGCAATGCCCTATGGTCTAGGGGTATTACTCAATTGGATTAAATATAATCGATCGAATGGTACATTTGACCGTATTCGGCCAGTGCCATTCTATCAATTATAAAAAATACTGTACGTGTGGAGCGGAGGTTCACCGTGTTTGTTATTTTCGGCCTTGGGGGTAAGCAGAGGTGTTTCCTGCTTCCTGAACTTTGGAGGCGGTGAACAAAAAAAAAAAAAAAAGGAAAAGGTTACCTTGCGGTGTCAGATCCGACCCATGTTAGAGGGACAGAACTGACGCAGCAGGGTCAGGAGAGGCGGTGGACGGAGAAAAGGTAAGTAGGGCGATTGGGGGGGGTGTACTAGGGAATTGGAGGGACATGGGTTTGGTGTGTTTAGCCACTGTAAAATGGTATTCGTGGCGAAATTGACCACGGTCAATTCCGCCGCGAACATTTCTACCATGGTTAAACAACCCAAATCCGGTCTAGGTGCCATTTTGCCAGATCTATTGGGCCATACAGTCTATGGATTTTATGAAAGACCTTTCAGAATAACAAGAAACCACAATGATAAACACATTTCGGTTAGAGCTTTGTAACACACGAGAATAATAGGCATTAAAGAAGTGTGGAATTAATATAGGAAGAAGATGGAGGATGCAGTAAGAAATAAATTACTTACCTGTAACTCCTGTTTTCCAGCATGAATTCACATGCTCACGAATATTCCCTGTCGTCATGGCTGGGAATCCTCTCGCTTTAGCCTGAAAACTGCATTTCAACTTTAAACCAATCACTGTCATTTGGGTCATACTGCCCCCCATTCAATGACAGTCGTCTCCCTAAGCACCACCCCTGGTGGCCATCTTCAGAATAGGTACAGCACGTAAAGTGGCAGTATGAACCAAGAAGAGCTACAGAGAGGAAGGCGGGAGGGTTTGCATGTGTATCCACGCCAGACCCACGCTGGAGAACAGGAGCTACAGGTAAGTAACTTGTTTCTTCTTCAACACAGGGTCTGGCATCGATTCACTTGCTCATGAATACAATTACATAGCAGTACATATACACAACCATGTGAGGTGGCAAGGCTCAATAGAAGCAATTGTTAGGAAAGATTTCCATTTCATGTGTAATTTTCCGCCCAGGTGTGTACCCCCACAACGTTTTGCTGCTGTTATACACCATAGTCTGACTTTGCCAGTGGAGCACAGCCTTCAGCTGCACTCCCCTGGGTTTTTCGCTCACTTTATTATGGGGAAACTGACATGCCCTTAAAGACAGTCAGTACTGGGAGACTTGGTTTCCCTTAGTCCTTGTCAATGTTGCAACTTTTCTGCAAAATGATGCAAGTGCTCAGTGTACCTTACAGTATAGTGCACTTGGGTCTTCCTGTCATTTCTAAAGGCCCTAGATACTCTCGAAGGATTTCTTTTAGGCGAAGTGCAGATGTGCCTTGGACAGGGCTGGTGGCAGCTTATCTTTTCATGTATTTGTATCCCTTTCCTGCCAGGTAAACTGCGTTTACTGCATTTGGCATGAATAGGTGGCATGGCTCCAAAACGGCCATGCCACAAGGTTCTTTGTCATGTCCTTTGGCCATCTTGCCCCTTCACCTTACCCAGGTCGAGCCGACCAGGGTCAGTCCTTATTTGGGCATGCATTATCCTGTGAAATGCCAAGCTTTCGCAGGCTTCTACATGTCTTGTGTGTGTGTGCTTCCAGGATGTGGGTTGGACTGTCTGGTTCCAATACAGATCCTGGGTGCCAGAGAGTCTGGTGTGCTGTAAACGCCTGCAACCACCTTGGTCCATGATAGGTCCACGTATGGTGTGCCTGTATGTGAGCAGAGCTGGTTACCAGTCAATTGGTCGAAAACATTTGGTCGACAGGACAATTGGTCGACACCATTTGGTCGAATGTCAAATGGTCGATTTTTTTTTTTTAATTTTTTTTACCCCTTTTTTGTTTTTATTTGGGGGCCCCCCCCCAACCCCCCTTTTTTTTTCTCCCCACACGAAAACCCACAAAACATAAAAAAAAAAAAATTCGACCATTTGGCATTCGACCAAATGGTGTCGACCAATTGTCCTGTCGACCAGTTTGTTGTCGACCAATTGACCGGACACCAGCAGAGCTCCCATTGGGTCCTCTTCCGTTTGGCGCAAAGGAGATTCTGGATAAGAGAAGGCTCCAAACTCCCAAACCACTGAACGAAGGATAGGATCCAAGTATCCTGAACCTAAGAAGCCAAGTCAAGCAACCGCTGGTGACCCGCTGGAAGGTTTGGCATCCTGAGCCCGCTGTTGTCCCGCTGGACCCATCTGCATCTAATCAAACTAGAAGGTCTGCGAAGGCGCTTCGACCCATTGGAATAACAGGACTAACTATTCTCGGCACCTTCATCAAACTCTCCAAGTCAGCCTTCTCCGAAGTGTCCCTGGGCCAACCAGTGGGCTGACCAGCTTGCGCAGGACATTTGCTCTGATACCGCCGTCGTTTCGAGGAGGCCCTTGAAACTTGGTACATCGCAAGCTCTGTGTTCACGGCACTCTTGTACCGAATTTCATACACTTGGCATTCCCAGGTCTGGAGTAAAGAGAAAGCGCCCGAACCGGAGTACACACGGTTACTGTGTCACCCAACCGTGGTGACGAACTTTGCAAGTGCATTGAAGCTGTTCCCCTCTGCTATGAAGCCTGCTAAAGTGAAACTGGCCTGATCCATCCACCAAGAGCGGAGAAGTCTCCACTGTCCCGTTTGGGAATCAATGCTGTAACTTTGTTGCTCAAAGCCGCAGAGCCGCGAGATTGCTGCATTTGAACCTGCAACAGAATTGGACTCGATTGCTGAAGTTTGGTCTGGAATGCGCCAGGGGTCGGTGAGTAATTGCAACCCTTACCGGTGGCCCCTAACACATCCATCCATTTTTACGCACGAGTGGCCCCTCACGGCCCCTCTCCTTTCCACAGATAGCCTGAGCAATCGATCTATTCCCAACTCCTGGAACCTGTTCTGCCCTCACTGGGAGACCCTCCACGAATAGTGGGAACCTATTCTGCATCACCTCACCCACCTTCCTGAGCTGCTACAGACCCTACAAGAGATCCCGTTTTCACCCATCTGCACTACTGTGTGCGCCAGCATTGCAAGTAAATTTGAGCAATAATGAACACAGACAGTTCTCAGTCTCACTGTGCTGAACAGTGCATTAGTGACAGGTGTTCCAAGTAATTCAAAGAAGGAGGGATTTCTCATGAGTCCAATGAGTTTAATAACGAAGTAGCCTGACACGTGTTTCGAGTCATCACTGACTCTTCATTTGAGGCTGAAAGGCTCAAGAGCTAGCCTAACCAATTAAGTATATTGTGGCCAGTGCCAGATGCACTCTCTCACTGCTTCGCAATTGCGGAACTCTGTGCAATGCTGCTGAACTGAATGAAATGAAAGCAAGCCCAGACTTTCATTTGATTCAGTACAGAGTGCCCTGATCCTGTCGAGAGGGGATGAAGATGCCTCTCAGCCTGCGATAGGAGCCCTACCAGGGTTTTCATCAGAGTCATGCTTGTTCCCGAGAGAGGGTTTTGGCGTTGGAACGGCCCCAGTCCCAGCCCCTTCTACATGTGCCTCCATGATAGACATGATTACCACCTTTTCCTGCCCTGTACCTGTTGTACACACTGCTGGCAGTCAGTTTCTGTTTCCGCTAGTAAACTCCAGTTCAAAGAAGACAGCAGTGGAAGAATGAGTGAGCAGTCCAACCAAGAGAGACAATAACAAATCTACAGACTGCAGATCGATCCATACACCAAACTGGTAAACCCAGCACGACACGCAACCCAGAATCAAACAATTATGTCACGGTCTGGGAGCACTCTATGCAGCTTTCCAGTAATAACTGGGACACTTAGCGGTACTGCTATCAAAACAGCATCCTACACACCGGAAAGCCCTCACACAAACTAGGATATTGAAACGGATTCTCACTGCAGTGGGCCACCATTGATTAGAGCTGGTGGACCAGTGTGCAAGAAAGGGGCAGGCTGCATATCCCTTTTTTACTCACCTGTAACACCTCCTCTGGGGAAAGAAAAGCCAGGAGTTGGCCCGGGTAAACAGTTGAGAGCGCGCCAAGGGTGAGGATAACAAAGGCGACAGGAAACAGGAATGTGTGCTTATTCGGGTGAGGTCAAGGGGGAGAAAGAGGTCTGACACACCAAAAGGAGGTAGTACGGCATACATGAGCGTGGTTCAGGATTGCTGTAGGAGTATGAAAGGTGAGGTATTGGTTGGTGGGTGAAAATTGTACTTTGGTTACAGTGTGTATGCAAGGTCTGTGGGTGGAACTAATTAAATATAGAGTGAATTATCAAGTGACTGGGGAAAGGAAAAGAGTGCATGTGAGAGAAGGTGTGCATGGAGTTGTATGGGCAGGAGAGAATAGTGGCGAGTGAAGAGGGGTAGAAAGGAGAGTAGTAGTGAGAACAAGTGATAGTATGCATGTGGAAGAGGGAGACCGCATTAGAGAGTGAGATCAGAGGGTGGTGGTAGGTAATAGAGAGGAGAACATCAGGCGGATAGAAGAGGAAGTGCTAGGGGGAGAGAGGAGAAACACTGGGGGCGAAATAGTAGCGAGGAGAGCAGGTGAAAGAAAAGGGAAAGTGACTGATTAAATCGTTCTATGAGGACATTGATCTCAGGATGGTATATTGAGATCCGAAGTGTCTTGATGTTTATAAGGATTTTCATGTCACCCTTTAGCTTCGACATGAAACTGCTTCCCTAATTGGCCGATTTTGGATATGAAGTAAGGTACCTTGAGGATCACTTTGCTGGTGTTACTCCTCAAAGAGAAGGTATTGGGATATCTGGCCGCATAGTCTGAAAGTACCAAGATGAACCTGTTGCCTGATCTTGATGGTTTCAAGGGTCCAACTGTGTCCATGCAAATTCAGAAGGGCACTTCTATTATTGGTATTGGCTGTAGCTGGGATTGGGGTACATCATCTGTGAATATCTATTGGCAAATTGGACAGCTGGCAAAGAATTGCTTGGTCTCAGCATACACGCTGGGCCAGTAGAATCGGCTTATTAAGTGTCTTTTGCCTTCTCTAACCGCAGGTGCCCTGCTGTAAGGTTAGTGAGCAGCTCCAAAACTGCCATTTGGAACTGCTTTGGTACCAACAGTTGGTCATAGTTGGTTCACTCACCTCTTGGATTCACAGTGATTCTTTGGAGCAGTGCCCTTTTGAAAATAAAATGTGATGCTTTTAAAGTTGGGCTCTCAGCTTCTGACACCAAGCTCTTAAAGGTTTGTTCTAGAAGCGGATTTGTTCTTTGTGCTTCTGTGAACTCTATGTACGTGGGACCTGGGATTTTCCAGGACATGGCTCTCTTCTTGTACCTCTAATTTTTACTATTGGAGATTCATCCTGATTTATTTTTTTTTTATTTTTTAAGAGAAAGGCTAAAGAATCTACCTAGTGCTAGAGCATAAATGTGTAGCTATCAAAGGGGGCGTGCTTAGTTTGAGATGCTACCCAACAGGATGACATTTATAATCAGTCTCGCCCCACTTGTCTGCATGGCAAAAAATAAGGAAACCAAACCTCGCACCCTGAGGCGATTCTTGGCCCTACAACCATACTCTTGCCTGGGACCGAACAAGCAGATATATACTTTTTATACATGTATCCCCAGGTAGCAAGTGGGCCAGGGGACAAGGAGGATTGGCAGAAAGAGTGCAGGTGTTGGACACAATCAGTTGTCAGACCCTGTTAAGAGGGGATGGTGACCCCTCTCAGAATGGGGCGGGAAGTCTACCAGGGTGGAAGCCAAAGCCATTCCTGTCCCAAAGAGGGAAGACAGCAGTTGGGATGGCCGTAGTTTCTTCCCCCCTAAGGGCCTGTATGTATCCAAGCAGTACCACTGGTATTCATCATAGATCCATTGCTCATTACAGTAAGGAACTGGATCCTGTAGCTGTTGGAATGCCGTCTTGTCAGAGGTATATTTCTGCAGGGGTATTAGCAGTAGAGCACAGTAATGCCACTGTGGTAGGATCTCCTTTAGGGGTAGCAGCAGTGCCCCATGCTATAGTCCATTGAAAATCAAGAGGCATCACATGCTGTTTCCAGGGCAAATAAACATTAGATTCTTTCTTTGAATTCTTCGAATGTTACCACAACCAGGTGCTCTGTGCTGAATCTGCTTCCCTACTCCATACTCCTCAAGGAGAACCATGTGATAGTACCCCACATGTATGTGTAGCCATCACAGAACGTTTGCTGATGCAATGATCTCACTGATGTATCTTTATCTGAACTAGATCTAGTGTATATTGACGACGTGTTGTGTTATATGGATCAGAATGAGAAATTGGTTGCATGGTGTGCACCTGGAAGTGGGAGAGAGCAGAAGATTGCCCTAGCAATGGATGGACACATGTGGAATAAATGGATGCATGCAGAATTAATGGAATGTATGTATATGGTGATGAACGGAATAGATGTACGGGATGGATAGAATGGAAGAGATAGAATTTTTGGAAGGCATTAGATGGATGGAACGAGTGGATGAAATATCCACGCACGTGTCTCTGTGGTATACAGTTCTTTTGCCGCGAGATTTTTTGTCGTGGGACTTTTCATCGCCGTTTTTTTATCGAAAAAAAATCATCGGTTTTTGGGGGGAGGGGTTTAAAAATTAAATATTTGTGGGTGAAAGGGAATAATTTAAAAAAAAATAAGTTTTTTTTAATATCAGTTTTTTTCGATAAAAAATGGCAATGAAAAGTCCCGCGACGAAAAATCCTGCAGCAAAATAACATAGAACCGTCTGTGTACCCTACTTTCCTATTCCCCATGCGGTGTTGCACATCCCTATGTCCTACCCTATCGCTGTAATCCCAGCCCCCTGTCATTGTCTGTCCCTGTGCCACTGCGCTCCCTGCCATCCTGTTCCTGTGATGTTGCTATGTATCCCAATGTATCACCCAACCCTCTCATCACCATATATGCCCACTGTGATCATGTGTCACTGTTGTACTCTGCTTTCTTGTCTCCCAGGCTGTTATATATCTGTATGCCCCCTCCTGTCACCATAAAACCTACCCACCGTCACTGTGTGTCCGTGTGTCGATGTGTTCCCTGCCATCCTGTTCATGTGCCTGGTCTTGGGCGCTTTAAAGTTAAACCATCACTCTTATCATATCACTACGCCTACTCTCTTCTATACACCATCACACACCTAGAACACAGCTATACCCCTGATTAATTTGGCCTGGCTGTTCACATACGAACACTACCCCATGAACACCTCATCACCCTAATAAAATTCAGCTATCCCATGACACTCCGGCCTCGCTGCTCACATAAGCGTTCTTCAGGCCTAACGCAGTCAAACCCAGCCTGGATGTCCAACCACCAGACTGCAAACACATCCAACTATTATCTCCAACACCACACCCAACGCTAGGATGCAGCTACCATTTGACAACTACACCAGCTGCACACATAACTGGTGCACCCACGCACCCTATGACACCATCTATCTCTACTGACCTGAACTGCAGTTCCCGAGGGCGTTCAACCTACCAGCGCTTTGAGGTCATACCAATGATATATAGAGCGCTATATAAATGCCAAGTAGCATAGCATAACTAGTAGCCCTTGCCAGAGCCTGTTGCTTAGCAGAACAGCAGTCAGCTTTTGGGTTGGCCCATGACTTTGGTCAACTCTGAAAGCAGGGACGATTCTGAACATCGACAGGAACCCTTATAAAACACAATGGGCATTATGTAAAGGCTGTGGTTGGATATCCTGTTATCCAAAAAGAAAGCAATCGTTAAAGTGTGCCACCCACCAGGCTTTAGACGATCTAATTAGTTGCAGCAATGATTTTGCAGTCCATGCCGCTAAGCTGGCTGCCACATTAGACACTGAGGATGCATACATCCTTCCTGACAAAACCAGTTCTGATCATTCCCACTATAAAACTTAGGAAGACTTGGGCACAATACAAGAAAATGTTACCTCTAGTGAAAAGGATAGCTGTATATGGAAAGTGTGTCGATTGCACAGCGACTATGTGGAGAGATAACCAAGGTAGATTTAGTGGCCCCCAAATGTTAGTATCTCATCTTGTCAGGCTGAACGATGAACAGGCACAGGTGGGGCAGTATAGAATGGTCATGTGCCCAAACAGCTCATGGTTTGCTCCAGTGTTCTCCAAGATGGCACAAGAATACAGTCAATGTTTTATCGTCTGCCTACAGAATAATGTGGGAAAGGCAGTACCCCTTCCCCCAAGGGGAATTCCCACCTCCCTATTGCCCCATTGTTGGTTTCTAAATTGACTTTCTGCAGCTCCCACGCTGCAATAATGTGTAGCATATTCTTCTGATCTTGTTTGTTTATTCATTTGTATTGCGCTCCAGACCCGTAGGTATCAGGGCGCAGGGGTTACAAGGAGATTCACATCTTAGTTACACAATAGAGCAGCATATATACATTACATTCTTTACATTACATAATTACAAAGTGGATCAGCCGATATACATTTACAAATATATACATAAAATAGGCATAGAAGAGCGGTTATAGTTGCAGATTATACAGTGTGGAAGTTTTACATGTAATGGACAATTTTAGTGATCAGTAGATTTGAGCCAGTTAATGCAGTTAGATCTGAAGCCCAGATAAGATTGGTCTTCGCGGATAGAGGGTTGCAGGGAGTTCCAAAGCTGGGCTGCTTTAATCAGAAAACTGCTACCTCCTATCTTGCAGATTTTAAAACTAGGGACGAGGAGGCAATTGGTGTGGGCTAGTCTGGATGGTCTGGTGGAAGTCCTTCTATGGAATCTCTCTATTAGATAACTAGGTGTGGCATTATTCAGGGATTTATAGGTGAGTGAAGCAATTTTCAGCTTGATTTTATCATCTGTGGAAAGCCAATTATTTTGTCGCCTGGTTTCAGTGATATGTTCTCTCCTGGCCACTCCAAGGGCCACTCTGAGGGCGTTGTTTTGAAGTATTTGGATTTTCTGATTGATTTATTGGAGCCACAGTAAAGGGCTTTGCAATAGTCAGGCCTGGACAAAATGAGAGCTCTGGCCAGGAAAATACAACTATTGTTAGAAAGGAAGGGTTTGCCAGTTCTTATAAGTTTGCACGTATAAGCAGTAGTGGAAGCCAAGGTGTTGGCTTATTTGGTGAAGGAGAGGGTTGAGTCGAGGTAAAATCCAAGGGTTTTTACCTCAATGGACACTTTAATGAGGTTGCCATCAATTATAAAAGGAAGCATATTCTAGTCCTAATTTCTTGAGGTTATTAGGGGTGCCCAGGATGATGGTCTCTGTTTTGTCATCATTCAGGCATAGACCACGAGTAGCCATCCATGCCTGGATGACACACCCTATTCACCAAAGACAAATCTTTGTTGCAATACCCTGAAAGTGGGAGGAGAATCTATCTATCATCCGCATAGTTAGTGTAGGTGATACTGAGATTGTCCAGATCATCAAAGAGGGGCTTAGTGAATATGTTGTATAGCGTAGGGGAGACTCATGATCCCTGAGGAACACCGCAGGTTATGGGGATGGGGTCAGCAGCTGCTGAGTGGGAGAATACCTGCATGGTTCTCCCACTCAGAAATTATATGATCCAGATTATGGCCTCACTGGATAAATGAGCTGCTGAGTCAAGATGACTGCATAGGACCTTGTGATCCCCAAGGTCGAATGCAGCCGAGAGGTCGAGGAGAAGGAGGGCTGATTTCCCTTTGTCCCTTAGTTCATCGACTTGAGTCTTCAGATTGATGAGGGCGGTCTCTGTTCCGTGTTGTGGCCGGGAGCCAGATTGGCGTGCGCCAAGGAGGTGGTGTAGTTCCAAGAACTTCTGTATTTGTGTATAGGCGACCTTATCGAGAATTTGTAAGAGAAGCGGTACGGTCGTGATGGGCCGGTAATTAGTGTGTATCAATGGGTCAAGTGTTTGGTTTTTTTAGCAGGGGGGGTACCCAGGATTCTTTAAGATTGATGGGCTGGGCAGAGGTCTCCCTGGCAATTGGAGGGTTTTAGTGAGAGGATGATTTTTTCAACCTCCAGGATTGAGGTTTTAGCGAAATTGAAGCGAGTGGGTGAGGAGTTGATGGGAGTCTCGGGAGGAGAAAGTGGGGTGAATTTGCAGATGATTTCAGAGATGCTTTTTTTGGGGGCTATTTCGTTTTGGAGGGTAGCTACTTTATTAGAGAGCGCAGGGTGGATGCCAGAGCACCAGCCTTTGTCTTTGGTACATATATCTGGAATGGAGATAGGGGTTTCTAGCTCTTTAAGGATTGTAAACAGTTCCATCATACTGGAGTTAGCTTGGGAGATCCGATTGTTGTAGGATTCTTTTTTGGCTAGGCAAATTTCTTATTTGTAGATGGTCGAGATCTTAGTGAGTTTGGATTTATTATCTGCTGACGGTAGTAGCCGCCATGCGGCTCGCAGGTTCTTCTTTTTTTGTCTCAAGTCTTTTAGGTATGGGGTAAACCATTTGTTGAAATGAGTTTTGGGCTTACTTGGTTTTAGTTTGAGCGGGGCAATTAGCTCTAGTGAGGTTGCCATTATTTTGTTGTACTTGTCAACCATGGTTCCTGGATCAGTGTTGTCTGGGAGAGAGTTGAGGGTGGGGAGGATGGCTGGGATAAGTCTCTCCATGGTAATGTTCTTTTTATTTCTAGTTAGGGTGGGCTGAGCGGTGGGGATCATGGTAGGGAGGGGTCTGTTCAGGTTAGTGGGGAGATGGAGGTAATATTGGACTGGCAATTAAAGTTGGCCACCCAATCTAGTATTCTTCCTTTATTGCGAGTAGGTGAGGAGACTTTTTGGATTAGGCCAAGTTCAGTAAGGATGGTGGCGATATTAATAGCTGGTTTATCAAGCAGGTCATTAAAACCGAAGCTAAAATCGCCAAGGAGTAGGACTTGCAATGTATTTTTAAGATTATTGGAGATAACAATGGATATATCCTCCTCAAATGTTCCAATGGGACCGGGAAGTCTGTAAATCAGATGGAGGGTTAGAGTTTGGGAATTGATCAATGGAAGTTTGACTGTAAGTGTTTCACACAATTTGACATTTTGGGATGGGACAAGTCTCAAGGATAGGCTGGATTTGAAGATGAAGGCGATACTTCCATCTCAGGCCTTGTGTCTGTCTTGTCTGAGAATGGAGTAACCATCGATTACTGCTAGCATGAGTAAAGGGCCTGCTGCAGCACGTACCCGGTCTCATTTATGGCGAGAAAGTCAAGGTTGTTTGCCAAGATCAGGTCTGCAATTTCAGTGGCATGAGCCACCAGGGACCTTGTGTTTAGTAAGGCTCCTTTAAGTAAGGGGGTGGGGGGGATCTTTGTCATCCGAGTGGTGGGGCGGGTTGAAGGTTTTGGGTTGAGGATTGCAGTGTTTCGCTGTGGCTGTACAGTGGGTCATACAGTGTTTAGCATTGGTGGAAGTTTGACTAGGGGACTGGATGTTATTTAGGTTGGGTGTAGGTGTGCATCTAGCAAGGGGTTCATATGTTTTGGCTAATCTAGACCTGAGTCTCGTGTTTCTGAGATTAGTGTTACATGGGTAGGAAGTGGCTGAACTCTGTGTCGATGGTCTCATTTGAGTTGCATGGGTCAAATGAAACCCACATCATGCGCCAAAAATGTGTTACCTTCCAATATCATACTCCAAAACAAGGAACGGTTTGCACCTATCCTGTTGAGAATAGTTAATGCCTCTTTTAAGGAGGGTATAGTACCGAAGGAAATAAAAAACGTTACTATTACGCCTCTGGTAAACAAAAAGGTGGGTTTGGATCCAAAGGACCCAGGCAATCTTCGCCCCATTACTAATTCAAACTTTATACTTGTAATTATGGATAGAATTGCCACAATGCAACTGCAAAAGTATGTAGAAAAACAGACCTCTCTACATCAACAACAATCTGGCTTTAGGGCTTCTCACAGTACCGAAACAGCTATACTGGGCCTTCAAAATCATATGCTGGGACTGATTGATAAAGGAAAAATAGGGATATTGATGCTGCTGGATCTCAGTGCAGCTTTTGATCTCGTAGACCATCAATTATTAGTAGAGGCACTGAGAGATAACGTGGGCTGTTCTGAGGTAGCTCTGGAGTGTTTAGTTTCCTTCCTTACAGAACGCCAAGCCAAAGTGCATTGGGGAATAATTTTTCAGATTTGATTTCAATCCTATTCGGAGTCCCACAAGGTGCTAAACTCTCGCCAATGTTATTTAACATTTACATGCAAAGTCTGTGTGACATCCTGGTGGAAGCCGGAGTGTTTTTTACCAACTATGCGGATGATACGCAGCTCGTCATTGAACTAAAGGGATCTTATACTAAGGATAGTGAGAAGATTGCTATAGTGTACAGCAAAATCAACAAATGGAGGCAGTGAAATTGGATGCGTCTTAATGATACTAAGACTGAATTTATGCTGTTCGAGTCCAGTCGACTTATAACTAAATTGGGGAATGAGTATGAGACCTTTAAGATAAACAAAGCCAAAATCAAAGTATCCAACCAGGTTAAAACTTTGGGAATGATGGTCAAATCCTCTGTTAATTCTGAAGCACAGTTGAATTATCTGCATAAAAATACAGCTTACCGCTTGCGTCTAATGAAGACCATCAGTCCGTATTTAAATGAAAGCAACATAGCCACAATAGCTAGGGCTATAGTGCTATCAAGGTTGGACTATGGCAATGCTCTTCTCATTGGTGCAACCGCAAAGGACCTAGCTAGATGCCAAGTCATAGAAAATGACACAGTGAGGATAGTGAAGAAACTAAGGAGAGGTGAGTATATTACCTCGGGTAGAAGAGATGATGAAGTTTAAGGCTAGGACACTTGTTCACAAGTGCCTTTTTGGAAAAGCTCCTTACTATCTAAAAAATCGTCTCAAAATGTACATCCCACAGAGACCGTTACGGTCAGAAGGTAAAAGTTTACTCATAGTACCCAAATACAAGACAGGTTTGGGTAGATCATTTATAGTATTGGCAACACAGCAGTGGAACAGACTCCCACTGAAACTCAGATCGGAAGGAAATCACTTAAACTTTAGAAAAATCTTGAAGACCCACCAGTTTAGGTGACTTATGACTCTTCCGTTTAGCTACAATCTGAGATAAGGAATATAGAACCAGGAAGGTTACAGTTTAGCTTCTTCGTTTTTTGTCATCAGTATAATTTGTTGTGTTTGTAAAAGTACCCTGATGCCTGCGGGCTGCCGGCGCTATATAAAATGACATACATACATACATACATGGGTTGCTTGCCATGTGTCACCTGCAGTCATTGTAAGGCCGGTCAGAAGCACGGGTGTAGGGATTGGCAAGGCATAGAATGGTGAAAATAGTGAATAGGGTGGCTAATGGGGTGAAGTAGGCTATAGTAGGCATGTTACGAGTGCTACTATAATGTTCTTAGTACCAGGCACACCGTGGCAAGGGCAGACTTCACAGGCGTTCACAGAAGTGGAGACACAATAGGGGAATGGGAAGCCTGGTCGAGACAATGGAAATTGGCTAATTTGTATTATCAGTTGGCTGGTTCTAGCAATATAGTAGAAGCTAATTTTTCTTGGCCGTGTTCTCAGAATGGGTGGAGGCTTATCCAAGCAGGAAAGCAGATGCACTAACCTGTGTTAAGATCCTAGTGAAAGACTTTGTCTCAAGGTTTGACATTCTCATTAGCATCCATATTGACCAGGCACCCATTTTGTAAATATCATAAAGGTACTTCTGTCCACTTTGAAAATTTAGCATAATTTGCATTGCCTTCACCACCCCTAATCCATAGGAGCAGTAGAGAGGAGATATGGGGTGTTGAAAAATAAACTGCCAAAGCTGTGCCAAAAAGCAGTTTTGAAATGGCCTGAGGCATTACCACTAGTATTGTTCAGCACAAGGAGTACCCAAACAGAAAGACCGGACTTAGTCAGTACGAAATGTTATGCCGACGCCCTATGCGATTGCCTTCATCATCATTCAAAGACAAGTCACTAGATGCAGCTTTCACAGGAGGGGGACAAACTATAAGATCATGTGAAGTCCTTAATCTCTTGTCAGTCTCTCCCATAAACAGGTTAAAGCAACTCTGCCCAGAGACCTACTTGTCCCTGGCCACTCCTTGCAACCCAGAGATCGATTCCTGATAAAGGTCTACCAGCGAAAATCTGATTTAGCCCGAAGGTGAAGAGACCCATTCCAGGTCCTCCTGACATCAAACTCTACAGTCAAGCTCTGGGGGCACTCGGAATAGGTGCATGTTACCAACTGCAAGAGGCGTTAGCAGATTAAAATATCAAATATCTGTATTCAGTCATCTTATTTCGTTATATTCTGGTTTCCAGTGTGTCAAAGCCTGTACCTTAAAACCTGTGAAAAAGTATAACCTTATTAACATAGTTGGTACCTCTGAGAACAAAACCTGGCCTCGGTATTAAAGCTGTTACAAAGGTTCCTGTAAGAAAAAAAAGAGAAAAGAAAAAATGATAATGACTTTTCTATTATACAGTGTTAGTTTTGCAAGAAGTGCAAAAGGTTGGTCTGTGGACGTGCAGACCCCCACCTTAGAAGGTATAATCTAGTAAAGTAATGTCATCACAGGATACGATTGGGTGTGGGGAGAGTGATGAAACTGGTTGAGATGATTTATAAGTTATTCTCTATGAAGAGTTTCCTGCTTCTTGTGATGCCTTTGGCACACCCATATGCTGTAAACTCTAGCGCGTTTATTATTTTTCTTTAAACCACAGCAGACTCTGTTGAGGGATTTCCCCCCAGTCTCATTGGTGGAATGCAATGCTTGTAAGGCAATGCTTGTAAGTAAGAACTGAGCATGCGTACCCCATGCACTACTGAGCTTAGGACATTTTGACATGCTCAGGGTTACTTTGCCAAGGCCATTGTGTGGACTATAACGGTGCTCTTCATAAAAAACAATAATCCCCCTCATACGGGACTTGGCGGCGGCCAAAGAGTGGAGGACGTACGCCCCTCGCTTGAGGACACGAAATTTGAAAACGTCAGATTCTGCATCATGACCCGGAAGCGGACTACAACGTGACTCTTCTGAGCCATGGAAATAGAAGACAGTCTCTCCAGACAATGCAGTAAGTTCTTTTGTTCTAAAGGAGGAGGGAACTGCGAGCCAGCAGAAGGCCTCCATGGGCCTCTTTGAAGATAGAGTGTCAAGTGCCTTGAGGGGTACAATGGTAGCAGAGCTGGGGAGCAGTGGGGTTTTGGAGATAGGATGGGATGTGTTCTGTTTTCATGCAAGACATCACTATTAATAAACGTGTGGCTGTTTAATAGAGAACTAAAACTGCTGCTTTTTCATTATGTTCACACTCTCATGTCTTTTGGATTACTTTCTACCAAGTGTACCAGCATTAGGTTTTTCCTTTTCAAATAGCGTTTTTGTAGGCGATGTGACACTTTTACATTTCCTAGAATGCAACATCAGGCTTCTCGGCCACCAAAAATGTTTTTTTCGAAACTTTAGTGCTTTTGCTAGATTTCCCAAAATGCATCGTCTGGCATCTATATCGTTCATGTTTATCATATCTACATTACATCATAGATAACGCCACAAGAATAAAATCACAATTTATAAAAACATTAGATGAATCCATAGTAAGGTAATTCATAAATAACACAGGAAATCCCGGTAAAACCATAAAAACAGCACTTAACTATGTGTAATGTCAGTAAATGTGATCTTCATATCCACGCTCTACTAGGTAGGTTTTTGACAAATTGTCCAAGCACAAAAAAAAGAATAGCTTGCTCATTTGATCTAAAACCATAGGTAACAAATCTGTGTTTCAGATATAGTTTCCTGAGATCAAGGTACAGAGGACAGATGGGGGCGTAGCTATAGAACTATGCAGTTGGACGACGCTCCGTGGAGCTACTGCCGAGCCGATGCTAAACTGAAGCTATATGGCATTTCTGCGCAAACTAGAAACATCACTGGCTATGAGAAGTGGTGGAGCATTGAGGTGTAGAAGCTCATAGCTCGGCGGCGAGCAATCGAGCAACAAACACCGTTAGAAATTCAAGGACCTGAACGACGGAGGAAATAAGATGGCGGCCGCTTAGAACAAAGGGCCAAGCAGAATCCGGGCGCTGTGACAAAGAGGCATGGTGCGAGGTGCCACGGATGTGCGGCACAGACTGATCCGGACTGCTACGTGGGTCAGACCGGACAGTGCCTCGTTCAGGGATTGCAGTATAGCGAAACTCGTAGAAGATATGGAGTGAGTGTACTGGCAGCCACTCGGTAGCGGGACGAGAAGGGGGGGGTCCCCGAATACACAGGAAAATCTGAAGCAGCATCCAGAGCGCTGCACTTGAGGCACGGTGTATGCGCGTGCTATGTGCAAACATAAATGAATAAGCAGGCAAGGAAAGCGCAGCTCGGGAGTCACCGCAGAAGACATAGTAGCAGTGGCAAGATCCAGCGGCAGGAGAGCAGCTGGCGTTTGGGATACTAATGCGGTCTGCTGCTACATAGTTGCAGCCCGCGGAGGAGTGATCAAGCAGATTAGGGTTGATATACTTTGGACTGGGACAATAGCAGCCTGTCGAAGCCTGCAGAGAATTGACTAAGAGAGGAGGAGCGCTGTAGCAGAGCAAACCAAGTGTGTTTGGCACAGGGTGGCTGGCGGAGCATACGGCTAGCTGAAGACCCTACTGTTACGCAAACGAGACCATGGAAAGCCGCTTGGACACATGTATGCTGGGTCTGATGGGCTTTAACAAACCAAGTGCCCTTGAAGATCGCTGCAGCGACCCAGCGAGAGACAGTGAGGCGACCGTATGCTGGAGCACCATGGGTTGCACCAACAACGTGTTTACGGTAAGGACATTCGAGTGCGGATAATTGGCTGCATTCAGAAGTACAACTCCCATTAACATCCGGCCTCCCCGAGGGGATGCATGCCTGCGCCATGTGAGCACGTACTAATATAAGTACATTATATCCACTGGGGCAGATTACAACTGGTATTATTCCTCCGTGGAGCTTGTGAGGACCAGAGAGGGAGCTGGCCCAGGCTAATGAGCAGAGGCGGACCGCTCTGGAGACAAGCCCTGAGGGAGTACTGGGCGGCTGAGCGGACCACCAAGCAAACAGTGCTTGTAAACACGTGTAATAAAAGCACTTTGCTACAAAAACTGTGCCTGTAATCATGAGACACAAAGCAGAACACCAGTCTTGCTGCATGGTGCGTGCCAATGGACAGGCCTAACTCCAATGCACCTTGAGATATAAACAAAGTCTGTAAAACAAGGTTGCCAGACATGAGGCCCTGCGAGGCCGACAGCAATAGACAGGTGAGTGACACCCTTAAAGGACCAGAGCTATACACTGGAGGAGCAAGTTGAGAGTCACCCAACATAACCTTCTGTAACGCACACAGGGGTAAGTGGACACTGCCAGTTTTCCCTGGTGCAACTGTACACAGGCGGGCATGTGGACGCTGGCCCTGATTCAAACTAGCGCCCTGGATGTTAACGCTTTACAACCTATACAGAGACATCATATAACAGAGGGCCCTCACTGGTGGCAAGAGTCATAACTGCAGCACCGCTCCAGCACAAAAGCCGCTTTGGCACGCAGGGTTGTGAGACCTGGACGCTACCCTATGACTAGTTAAAGGGGTATGCAACAAAAGGGGCAAAACACCAGGGGAACGAGGGCCCATTTACCGCAGGGCTGGCTGAGTGTAACAGAAAACTGGTTAGGGAGTCATTGTGAAGTACCGGACACTGAAGAAGAAGTGTGGTCATGGCTTCCAAGCCTCAGAAAAGTAAGGGTAAGCAGCTGATGCTGGATACTTTTGCCAAGCCCACTTCGACGGCAGAGACCACTGGTGCAAGGTCACCCCAAGCAGAGCTGGCGCTCGCAAGAGGGGATCAACAGATCCTAGAGGCCATAGCATCCCTGAAGGACTCTCTTGAGGCTAAAATTGATGCTGTTGAGACAAGATGTGAGGGCACTGGCTGAACGCACAGGTACACTGGAAAAGACAGTTGCAGAAAATATGAGCAAACTTAACAACGCTTCTCAAGAAGTCAGGGTGCTGCAACAACATGTACGTAAGCTAGAAGACAGAGCTGAAGATGCAGAAGGCAGAGTTCGGTGCAATAATGTGCAAATGATTGGGCTCCCAGAAGGAGAAGGAGGGAACCCGACAGAATACATTGAGTCCCTGCTACAGCAGGAAATCAGCCCCAGCGCCCTCATGCAGGTATTCACAGTTGAAAGAACACATCGATCACTGGTGAGGAAACCACCACCTGGAGTTCCACCAAAGCCAATAATAGCTAGGATACTGAACTATCGAGACAGGGAGAAGATCCTTGAGTACTTCTGCAAAGGAGGGGACGACCCAACGAGCGTCGGCCAAGATAACAGCTTATTCGGACTACACCCTTCAAGTGCAGAAGCACCGGATGAACTATATAGTGGCTAAAAGGAGATTACGAGTGTCGAACCTGAAATACATGTTGTATCCGGCCAAACTGAACGTGATCCATAAAAGTTAAGCCATTTTCTGCGAGAACCCTGAAGAAGTGCACAAATGAATGGACACGCAGAACTTGCCAACCAGTATGGAGGCTGGTCCGAGTAGTGATGTGTAGGCTTATGCAGTGGACCAAGCTCATTGTGGGGACAAGAGTCTGAAAACATAAGACGACGAAAAGGGTAAACCCTTTCAGATGGAAGCTACAAGAAGATGTGAAAATGAATGCAGGGGCCCATGATGTGGTGCTTATTTAAGAGTGCACCATGCGGGAGCACCTACCCACAGGGACGGTGTTTGTTCGGATACTAGAGGTTATGTATCAGCCTACTGCGCCCACGCACCAAGACATTTCCCTGGAGCAACAGCGAGAAGTGGGGATGACTGAGCAAAAGGTGAGCTGGGTAGTTGTTGGGAGGGGGGAGGATATGGGAGTTGGGGTTGTTAGTTGGGCGTTTGCCTATGAATCCACACTGTATATTGTACTTGGACTTGAATGCCAGACTGCTGAAAAGTGTCAGTATTTTCAAATGTGTTGGGGGAACTTAGAGTTGTGTACTGGAATGTCAGAGGCCTCAACAGTTACATTAAACGGAATAGCATTATGACATACCTATGGCGTCAGAAAATTTACATTGCACTCCTACAGGAGACTCATCTCACAAAAGAGAGACAGACTACATTGGCCAAGAAGTGGCGAGGAACCATGCTGGGCTCGCTATACCCTGCTTATGCTAGGGGTGTATTAATGTGGGTGGCGCTGTCGATACCTTTGAAGGTGCCTAAGACCTTTCAAGACAAATAGGGCAGGATGTTTGTGTTACGAGGTCGGGTGGAACATACAGAATTTTGTATAATGACTATATACGCACCAAACCAAGAGACGGCAGCTTACTTCCGCACGTTGTATCCACTAATAAATCCACATATAGACGGTACACTGATTTGGGGCAGGGACTTTAATTGTACGTTGAATCCTATACTGGATAGGTTGGATCAGAAATTCACGCACCCTGCCCAGTCTGCCAAATCCCTATGCACATTGCTGCAAACATTTCAGCTCGTGGACATCTGGCGGACTCTGCACCTGCAGGCCCAAGGTTATTCACATTACGCAGCTCCCCAAGACCTGTATACTAGGTTAGACTATATTTTTACGGCGAGGAATTCATGGGGTAGAATATAAAGCACAAGTGTTGTCAGATCATGCCCCTCTGGTGGCTTCTTGGAGAGTCTCCCCACCAAGAGCGTGTATCCCGACTTGGAGACTTTGTAGCGAATCCCTTCAAGAAGAGGCATTTCGGGAACATTTAAAAACATGGGTGCAGGATTACTTTATGCATAATAGGAGAAGTGTGGAGTCAGCAGGCACGTTATGGGAGGCTTTCAAGGTGGTGATCAGGGGGATGGCAATCGCAAAGGCGAACAGGGTTCAGGCAGCAATAGAGAACGACTTGCGCAAGGCCAAAACCAAATTAGAAGCCATAAATGGTCATAGTGACCTCCCTAATCGGAGCGCCCGACAGGCTGTCCCCCCCACAGCAGGAGTGTTTAGTACACTGGGATAGACTTGGGGAACAGAGTTATAGGAAATATGTGGAACATCAGAATGCTGAGGGAGACAAACCAGGGCGCTTGTTAGCCTGGTTGTACATGAGCGAGACAGAGCGTAGCGTGATTCGAGCAACTGAGGCGAGGGATTGGGAGCTTTGCGAGACGCAACAAGACAAACAACTGTTTCTGCGAGTTCTATAAGACGTTGTACGAAGCGACTTTGGAAACCCGTGAGTTGGAGATAGAAGATGCAGAAGGTGCAGACAAGCTGGAAGCCCCCATAACTAAAGAAGAGCTGGAATATACCAGAAGAGGGTTGCCGTCGGGCAGGGCTCCAGGGGCGGAGGGTCTGCCCAGCAAGTTCTACAAAGAATTCATAGCAGAAATTATGCCCCCACATTAGCAATGCTGAATGAATACGTAGATAAGGGCATTTTGCCGCAGTCATTACGCAAGTCCATTATAGTTCCATTGCTGAATCCCAACAAATCTGATACCAAATGTGGCTCTTACAGACCCCTCTTTCTGCTTAATCAAGATGAGAAAATACTGATGGCTCTGATGGCTAATAGGTTGAAACCCATGATACACAAACGTATGCACTCATACCAGTTGGGATACGTCCCACATAGAAATATCACATGCAACCTACGACGATTGCACCACGTAACAGATCATACCCAAGTCAGCGCCTAGCCCATGGCGGTAGCCTCGCTAGACGCAGTCAAACCTTTTGACTCCGTCAGATGGGCATGGTTACTAGCAATTTTGAAAGGTTACGGTATATGCCCCACATATATTAGATGGGTTAAGCTACTATACAGCAACCAGGTGGCTAGAGTTAAGACAGGCACCATGATATCGGAACAATGGGAGTTAAGTAAGGGAACTAGACAGGGCTGCCCCTGGTCTCCGATGTTGTTTATACTGGCCTTAGAGCCATTAGCGGTATACCTGCGGAAAGAGTATCATGAGGCCGGCATTAATATACGAGGTAACACACACCTGATCTCCCCATATGCAGACGATATGCTCCTCTATCTACAACAACCAGAGACCAATATACAATACGTATTGGATGTGCTGGAGCGTTATGCAGACTTGTCTGGGATCACAATTAATGCACAGAAGGCCAGCTTATTCCCCTTAGCTGTAACAGTAGAAGTCCCCGGGGAGCACTAGCGGTATTACAGATTAAATGGGAAACAGAAGCATTTAGATACCTGGGAGTAGATCATTTCCATAATCTTAACGTAGAATACGACACAATGACCGCGGTCAATAAAATGGAGAACTATGAAATTATCTGCCAAACTGCTGCTGTCACTAATGGGAGGGCCGCACTGTTGAAAATGGTGGTGCTCCCAAGGCTGCTGCATTATTTCACAAACGTCCCATATAATCTACCCAGAGCCATTTTCAAAAGGTTGTATAACATTTGCTGAAGCTTCCTATGGCATAATTTGAGGTGTAGACTAGCACTTCAGAGACTGCCAAGGCCGTACAAACGGAGGGATATTCGAGGGGTATTTTGTGGCGTGGCAACTACAGTTTGCCACATATTGGTTATCTGATGAACAGACTCAAGATACAGAGTTACTACAACCGGCATGTACTCCATTCTTCCTGAAGGAGATGGTGTGGAACAAGGTTCCGCAAGATCCTAGGCCCCCTTTGCTGCTGAAACTGGGCATTGTGATGTGGCTATGGGCCTGCCGTTTTCCGGGCAAAGACGCACCTTATTCACCCCAGATGACACTGGTGACACTCAGGACCGAGGATACTCCGCTTAGGCTGAGTGTTCGGAAATACTGGGAGCCTAGGGGGGTAGTTACGCTGGGATATATAGATGGAAGGGAGACCAAAGACCTTTAGCGAGGTAGCTTCGGAATCATGAGTTAGTGCGGGGCAACATATAACCCACGCCTCACTTCTACATGGGCTGAAACTGAAATGGCCAGCAACGGGAGGAGTTTTGGTTGAAGACGAAACTATAGAAACACTATAGGATATCTCCGAAGGGGGACAAACAGTATCAAGATAATGAGATTCTGATGTTAAATCCAGATAGCAATCTGATACAGATTAAACAACGCCAGGATGTAGACTTGGGGGAGCAATTGTCAGACGAAGCTTGGGGAAGGATCATGGGGTATCACAAGTGTCCAGAAACGCAAAACTACAGTTGATCCAATTATATGTCACTCAGAGAGCATATTTAACGCTGGAAAAAATTGTAAAATTTAGCATAGCGACAACACAAACTTGTCTCTCATTGTGACCTGGTCAACGCAGACCCCATACATATGTTCTGGGCCTGTGATAAAATACGCTTATTTTGAGAAGAAGTATCCCAGACATTAACCAAGATTGGCCTATCGGCCGACTTGGTCACCCCCCAGAGCTTGCCTACTAGGTATTTTTCCAAGACCTAAGCAGACAAGACACGTTGGCAAATTGAGAGATTTAGCGTACATTTTAGTGAAACGTAGGATTGCAATGGGGTGGAAGGCACGTAAAGGCTCAGCGATAAACGCATGGTTAAGAGACCTCCAGAAATGGGCACCAGGAGAGACGGTTGTGTGGCAGCAGGCATCCTGCAAAGGCCAGGAGGAACAAAACATGAACCTGATGGCCTGGAAACATACGATACAGGAACTGGCGCCCCCTGCACAAAAGGACATGCAAACACAGTTACATGCACCATCACAAATAGCGAAATAAGATCTCGGTGAAGAGTTCAAGCAGATTAAAACAGATCACGGGAGGATATAACAGGTAGAATAGGCTGGGGGGTGGGAGGGAGTTGGGAATTTTGAACAGCCAAATAATGTGATGTATCATTGGATGATGTTTATTAAGTCTGTATGTTATGGTGTGATAAAATTAATAAAACTTGTTTAAAAAAAAGGTATAGGACAGATTAGAAAGAAGTGTGTTTCACTTTCTCTTTGAGACTTACAATAAAAACATGAGCAGATTTGCTGAATTTCATAACAAGGAGTCTAAAACATTTGGGGTTAAAAATATCCAGGTATTTCTCATATCCGAGAGTAGATTTGTTATTCCAATAGAGCCTCAACGTTGCTGAGCTTTGAATTTTAGCAACCAGCGTCTCGTCCTCATAATGTTGGTATTTAATGTTTATTAAACCTTTAGTTGTTTTATCAATATACTCTTGGTTTGACCACACTTCTGGATAACCCAAAATGCTTGCAGTTTCCTGACTTGCAAAAACCACGGGGAGTTTGTCCCTCCTACCTGAGACATGCATCCCTATATTTGATTAATGTAGGTGTGCTCTAAAGCCTAGCCGAGTAGAGCAACGGTTTAACCGCTACTACAGGGCTTATGCTGTGTAAATTAAGCTCAGTTAATAGAGGAATTGTAGGGTTGGAAGTGGGAAACCCTTAGATGTTCTTTAAGAAATCGTTCTCGGTCACAACCAGCTCATTAATATCCATTTGACCCCATACTTCATATTCATAAAGAGCTGCCTGTCTAACTTGAAGCCGAAAGGCTTCAAACGACACTTTAATGGCAACCCACCATAGTCTAGAGAATTTGGCAATTGCCGCCACTATATCTTTTTAGAGCTACATTAGCTTTTTCTACATGATCTCGCCAAGATCCTTTTGAGGTCACTCTCTAACCAAGATAATCTTGAGAATTGACTTGTTCAATTCTTTCACCATTCAGGAGGATATTGACACAAGGTTTGTGCTTCCTATTCCTAATTATTACATGAGCTTGGTTTTAGATAAGTTGGCCAGTAGCCCAGTTTCTTCAAAGAACTATTGGAAGACTGTTTTTCCAGGCCTCGGGTTCAGAGAGACCAACACAGAGTTTTCAGCAAATATGAAGGTGGGGTATTTATCACCACCTAATGGGGTAGAGAGTAGTCCGACAATCACCTGGTTGATGAAAAGGCAATTGTTTAACACAAAAATAGGAATAATGCACCTGTGTTTAATTTATCTGCAACAAAGCTTCTCAGTCATTCAGTGGCCTTCGGATGTATAGGTTATCAGAAAGACACAAGGATAGAGCGATTTTCTTACTAAAACTGCCTACTTGGTGACTAATACTAAAAAGCGCTATTGTGCCGTTTATTTAAAAGGAGACAGTAAAAGAAAAGAAAGATCTTCATAACAACAAATTGTCCAGTGCTTTTCCAGATGGGCAAAGCCCTAGGCAAGTATTCAACCTAGTCCGTCCTAGGCCACTGTCTCACATGTATATAAATACATGGAAAAAAGGTTAAAAAAGAACACCTATGGCATATAATCGGTAATCTATTATGGGTACATAGCAATTTAATATCCCATAGATTTACTGAGTGAAGGGTTACTTAGGATTTTAAAAAATTAACCCAATAGGAGAATGTTACTTAGAATTAGCAACACCTTTTGGGAAATACAAGAAGACAAAACACTCCTCACTCTCTGTTCTTCAGTACTGTTTCTTAACAGGGAGCGTGAAGAGTTACTGGTCGCTCAAAATAGGGGTAGGCAAACTTTGGCCTCCTATGTGTAGCAACCACCATCTACCGGTTTCAGTGGTATTAGTGTTGATGTAGCCACTTTTTTCAGGACAATGATGAAAAGGCAAAACAATTTAGGGGCCAGGATGCATCCCTGGTGCGCTCCATTTGATATGGGGACCATCCGGGACGTTTCAACGTCAACTCCTCATCTAAGTGACGCCTTGTTCCCACTATATAAAAGTTGAATAGGGATTCCAAGATGGCCGCTGTGAGGAGCTCTCCTTCCGCCCAGGGCCTAAAACATCAGAATAAAGTAAATAAAATCCTCCCCAGGCGAGGGAAGAGGTTGGAAAGGAGGGATCTTCTGTCTGACACCAATTTGTAAACCCAACACCCCTGGGGCACTGAGCCGGCACAATGGAGTAGGTGACCGTTGCTTAACGGAGGAAGCCCGCAGGGGATTGGGAGCCCGTTGGCAGCAGCGCACGAAAAAGGCTGGCAGAAGTGAAGCAGTTTCCCCCTTTGGAAGGGGAAAGGTGTCATTCCCCCCTGCAACACTCATCGGGAGCAACGGAGAAGCTCGGAGAGCCGCGAGGAAGGAGGGTGATGTTTCGCAGATCCCTGAAACCGAGTAGCGGAGAAGGGTTCAGGATCCAGCAAGTACGTAAGCGTAGCCATGGGGGCTGTAGGAGGGAATGGGCGATAGAAGAACTTGAGGGACCAGTCGGCCCCCCACTCCCACCCCACAGCAATGCGAGGAAAGGCAGCGGCTCATCTGAGCCTGGCAGCCAGAGCGCTGCGATCTGGAAGCTTCTGGAGGAACGAAATCAATACAGGAAGTCCCTGAGAGGGGGCCATTAGTTACACAGCAGCCACAGAGCCCCCCCAGCCCAAAGAGAACAGCAGGCAAGAGTAGGACCCAGTAGTGGAGGACTGGGCCACCCTCAAGACCTGGCGACCAGCCTGGAGGTCTTAACAAAAACTGCTATTAGCATTAAATAACACAAGAGGACTACCAAATAACCTGGCAGCCACCCAAGACATTACCAGTACCCCATTTGAACATAAGAGGCACTTGTAGTGGGACCAGGACGAAGAGCCAGCGACTAAGAAGCCTAACTGGACATAGAGCCTCGATACAGTTAACAAAACAATAAGAATTATTGCAAGCTTCCATTGAGGTTAAACAAAACCCCAAGGCCCACTAGTGCGGGGGAAAGGAGGAGATGCTTCCCCCAACATAAAGCAGCCAAACAAGAAACTACCAGGGAGCACAGGAGGGGAGGGGGGCGTTCCAGACTGGAAGGGGTCGTACCGACTGACATCAAAACCCGAAGATTATAGCCCAGTGACCAATGAGAGGCAAGATGTTGAAAAACAAAAAACAGAACCCATCCAAATTCGTGAAAAAGTCCCAAGAGGGCACCATCCAAAAACTGTGGAGCAAAGATGGGGGAACCCAGCTGGAGGATGAGCAGGAACCAGATAGATCAATGGTGGAGGGTCAACAGTATAAGATTGGAATAGAGCAAGTTCACTCAAGAGGTTCTCAAACAATGCTTTCAAGACTTTGGGGAGAAGGGGGCGCTGTTGCGCGGCTAGTAAAATGGCCGCTGCCTGAGAGTGATCCGGCAGAGGCTCCGACATATGGCTGAATATCCTGCACTCCAGTTGTGTTGCCGTTAAACAAAAGCACGGAATAGTGTGTCGGAACACCTGCTGCACAAAATGACACCAGCACGGGAGCTGTTGTCCACCTAACTCCCGAGAAATCAACGCTCCACAAAGCCTCGCCACGTCGACTGGCCCCTCCCCCACCAACAGCTGTCTGAGCACTTGTCCCCAAACCCGCCTACGAGAATCGGTGGAACCACATCCTGGCAACCATCACAGCTACAGCACCCTCCACCTGGGAGAATCTCGAGTGCATTCTGTTGCCCAGATCTCCCAAGGGCTGTGTGCCGCCCACTCCGCCACTGCAGCGGCCCGGCGGGCCCCTGAGAGCTGCAGCCTCTATCCCCCCACCTGCCGCGCACAGGGAGCTCTGGACACTCCAAACCGATAGAGTGCCCGGGAGCCCGGCTGCGGCGCCTGGGGAGTTGCCAGGCTGCCTAGTGGTCTCACAGGACTCTATCTCCAGACCGCCACACGGACCCGCAACCCGGCTCTCACTTAGTGGCGCGGCGCAGTGCGGCGCCTCTCCGGTCGGGAGGAGCAGACCTCCCCAAACACCTACAGGCCTGGAGAGGTGGTGGCCTCTGGCTGCGACGAAGGAACCCTCTCCAGCGGCCCGGCCCCATCCACGTGAGGCCCCTGGGCGAGTCGTCGCCCGAGAAGCCGGGAGGAGACCGAACGGAGGCACAACAGACAGCAGGCACCATAACAGCATTCACAGCATGGTGAGTCAGGGGACCGGGAGTGGGGAAATCACGCCTGCTGCCCCACTCACCCTTCTGACCTGAGGGTCAGGGAGTCAAAGGATCCTGATCCCCCCCCATCAACTGGTGACCCCCTAGCACTCCCCACCCCGGACTGCCTCCCGTGGGGCTTGTGGTGCAGGCAGACATAAAAGACTGTGGGCGCCCCGGAGTAGAGACCCATTACCGCCATCGCCCCCTGCATTCCAGACATCTACGGCCCATAGCGCCCCAAATTCGTAAAAGGGGCGAGGTCAGAACCTCCCCTCCATACTCCATACCTTCTCCTCAGGTGGCTGCACCCCAAAACGCCAGCCCTGCGCCAATAATCAAGAAAAGCACAACTGGAGCGTGGGGAGGGGTGCACCTGTCACCTTTACCTGGTCACGTTGATCAGGGGACGTTCACCTGTGCTGCAATACAGACCGCCCTAGCTGCCCTCGGGCCCTCAAACTCACGACTCACCGGCCCTACCACTAGAAGTAGTGCATCAGACCATCACCACCGTTTTGTGTGTTTTTCTGCATTGGTACACACCAATTTTAGACGAGACCAATCCTAAACAGCTAGGTTTTTCTCCTATTGATTTGACCCACGTGTTGGATTTTGCTCTGCACCATGGTCCAGGACACATTGATGCCGTCCTTCTAGTCTGCCTCCACTCACTGTTTTAACCACACATCACGGTAAGGAAGCGCAGACCCCATTCCCCTGGAGTTCCACTAAATACCTACTTATTGATTGTCTATTAAATAAAATAATAATGTTTTCAGTTGAGACACCGAAGTACACTCCTCACACATTCCTCTGTCTTATTTCTTAGACAGACCCCGCAGGAAGCTCTCCCCATCACTCGTATCCGTCCTGATGAAGGCCAATCCAAGAACTACTGCCAACAAAGCACACATAAACTGAAACACAGTTGTGTAGAGTGAGTCCCAGTGCTCGTTCCACACTGGGCTAAATCGTTGTTGTACCAAAGCACTTTGTGTTGTTTTTTGTAAACACTGCATTCCCATTTGACCCTTTCGAGTTATCTTCAGGGTTTGATTTTGCAAATTGACCAGATGAAAATTGAGTATGTAATGTACTGATGGCATCTGTTATTGTTCGTTGTATGTAAATATTGAGCACCCTGCTGTGATACACAGTAAAAGCTGAGAATAACATACAACCACTGAGATTGTGTTATATATGTGAAGGGATTGTGCCATTCCAGGTGTCTTTGTCCCTGTTTGTTCTGTTTTTCTGGAGGAATCACCACGCGAATATCCTTTGTATCTAGGAAACTCACTTGGGGAAGGAACACAAGCTCTCCGCTCTGGCTGGTTGGGCCAAACATCCATAGATATGGCTCTTCTCATACCACCCACTCCAGTGGGGGGGGGGGGGGTTGCAATATACATCAATGTAATGGAATTCAAGCTCCATAAATTGATAACCGACGAAGAGGGGCGATTTGTTCTGGTAGCGGGGGAAATCGCAGGGTGGTCCATTGTATTCATAAACATATATGGTCCCAATTACGACTGGCCGGAATTCTTTCAGTCCTGCTCTTAGCACTTGCGAAATGTCCCCGTATACGAGGTGGTGTGGGCGGGAGACTTCAATATGGCCCTATCACTGACACGAGACAGGTCCTCGTCAGTACAGATGTCCCTCACCCGGGGGGCAAAGAAAATGGTCATCCATTACTACAGATTACACGCTGGTCGACATATGGCGTCTTCGCCACTCAGATAGTTGTGAATTTACCTTTTACTCGAGCGTACACAAGAGCTATAGACTACATACATAAGTCCCCGGAACTGGCCCGGGTGTCCACTAAAACGTCAATCTTACCTCGAACTCTGTCTGACCACTCCCCTGTCCTGGTACAGTTCACGGGCCCATCCGCCCCTCCTGAGCAACTCCGATGGAGATTCAGAGCCCGGGCGCTTGAGGACATAGCATTTTGTGAAGATATTCGCCACGCCATTTAAGAATTCTTCCAAATAAACGCAGACTGTCTCAGACCCTAGGGTGGTTTGGGAAACGTTTAAAGTGTATATTCAGGGCTGGTGTATCTCACAGGAAGGGGGCGTCCTAAAGTGCATCTGTAGAACCATCGCTTCCAAGGAAAAAGATTTAAAGAACATGGAGAACCGCCTGGCCCAGCATGATTCCCCTGAACTCCAGGTCAGTCTGGAGGGCAAGAAACAAGAGATCCGCTCACTGATGGCAGATGAGGAAAGATACTTGGGTGACCCAATAGCGGCCGCTAGATACAGGGAGGGTGACCGCCCGAGTAGGACTTTGGCATGGGCCATAAGGCAGGAACGACACCTAGAACCTATAATCGAGGTCAAGACACCCGAGGGGGTAGGGGAGTCTACTAGGAACACCGGGAGGATAAACAACACATTCCAACAATACTACAAGAAGTTGTATGCGTCCCAGTGTACAGCAGGGCACGATGATATTGTTCAATATTTAGATAAGATCACCATGGGATGGCTGGACCCAGCAGCCCGTTCGCTGCTAAACTACCCTCCCACGGATGAGGAATTCCTTAAAATAATTCACTCCCTCCCCAATGGTAAGGCCCCAGGGATTGACGGCATTATCGCCAAACTATACAAAGCCTTCTCAGCCCTTCTCATCCCCCCCCCATCTACGCAGCATGTTTGAGGCGGCCAGCTCCATGGGGTTGCCCCCTGATTCTACCAGGACGGCCCTGGTGATGGTATTGCTCAAACCGGACAAGGACCCTAGACAATGTCGACAAAAAGATCATAGCAAAGCTCCTCACCGACAGGCTTCTACCCCCACATGCCTGCCCTGGTCCTCCTGGACCAGGAGGCTTCATACCAGGCCGCTCCATACAGCACAATCTGCAGAGTCTGTTCCCCATGATGCACAATGTGAACCCAGAGGTCCCAATAGCAGTGGAAGCGCTAGATGCCAAAAAGGCGTTTGACTCTGTCGAAAAGGCCATTTCTCTTTGAGGTCCTCCGGGGGGCCGGCATGGGCACCACGTTCCTACACTGGATCTGCCTGCTCTACACAGCCCCGCAAGCCTTGGTGTACACAAATGGTATTCAATCCGACCCTATTCACCCATCCCGAGGCTCAAGACATGGTTGCCCCTTTTCCCCTGTCTTGTTTGCCCTGCCCTTCGAACCAGTGGCATGCGCCCTGAGAGAATATCACACCCACAGAGGGGTTACACACCACTCACACACATCTATCGTCTCATTATACACGGACGATATGTTTATATATGTTAAATACCCGCAAATTAACCTATACCTTATGGTGGAAGAGATCAACTTTGGTGCTCTATCCGGCCTCCGAATCAACTGGACTAAATCTGAGGTGCTCCCACTCACCGCAGGGGTTTCCCCACAAGATATTGGGGACGCCTTTGCTTGGCGCCCGCAGGGAATCCGTTATCTTGGCGTCCGAGTGTCCACATCCCCAACTAAGCTATACGAGGAAAACTATATCGCAGCCCTATAATACTTGGAACACAAGGTGGACACCTAGACGTGCCTCCCCATCTCTCAGGCTGCCCGAAATATCGCTCTCCAAAATGGTGGGCCTACCAAAATTGTTATATGTCTTTAATAATGTCCCGATATGGCCCCCTGCGTCCTTTTGGAAACGTTTAAAGAGCATGATGACCAAACTCATCTGGGCCGGAAAACATCCTCGCATCTCCCTAGATACACTTATGTCGCCCATTCTCCCAGGGAGGTCTGGAGGTCCCCGACCTCTTTTTATATTACTTGATTACCCAGGTGCAATATGCCATCTGGTGGTGGTCCCCCTCGGGCGAGCTACACCACGCGCGCCTTGAGAAGGCGATTAACCATCCTAACGATCTCAGGGGACTCCTATGGGCCACGTGGGAGAAGCACTCAAGGGCAGAAATACAACCTCTGGATATCACCCTTAGAGCAACGGACCGTTTGGTGAAATGGGCCGGGCTGGAACAACGGTACTCCCCCACTATGGTCATATATATTACATCTGAGGTATACCACTCACACATGAGGCTGTTTTTATATAACACTTCACTAATCTTCAGATCCACACAATAGGAGATATTACCCCTGAAGGCAAATTTATATAAGGGAAGACCTAAAATCCAGGAGTACGGAACCCCCATCACGCAGCTTCTCCATTTCCAGTTGCGAGAGGTATGGAGGGTCAGTTGGTCGGACTTCCCAAATGCCCCTCACACATCCCCATTCCTGGTATACACCACTGCCCCGAATTCCACCAGGAAGCTAATCTTGACCCTGTATGGAATGGCTAGGTGCTCAGGACCCCAGCCCATTACAGGGACAGATAGGAGGGAGCCCTGGCGAAAACACTGTCAGACGACCACTGGAGCTTGATATGTGCCCAGACCAAATCGATTTCCACCAATAACCAATTCCGTCTAATTCATTAGAAATTCCTATATCAGATGTACTACTCTCCTCTTAGTCTGTACAAATTGTTCCCACTTAAATCCCCAAAGTGCAAGAAGTGTCACCAGACCCCAGCAGATTTTTACCATGTCGCCTGGCTTTGCCCCCAGGCTCACTCGTTATGGTTCAGCATAGTGGAAGCGACGTCGGCATGATCGACAGCCCCGTCTCACCCACCCCGAAAGTTTGGCTGCTGGCCCTTGTTGAGTCTGGATCCAGAAGTGAGAAGCGCCTGGTTTGTATGGTCTCTGCAGCCGCAAGATCACTAGTGGCATGCACATGGGGGCGATCGGAGCACCTACGTTTCAGCACTGGCTTAACCTCAATGTCACATTGTGAACGCAGCAAGACAATACAATTTGACACTTCCACCCAACAGCAAACCTAAGGAATACCGGGTGGCCTTCAGCCTTCAGGAATTACATGTCCAGGAGAGCAGATCACGGTACCAACCCTGTTGCACAGGTATCATAGGCCCGAAAATGCCCCCCGGGGGGTACCCATAGTGACCGTTCACATTTAAGATATCTGAAAGGTTGAACGTCACAACCTATTACCATGGACAATCCGTTAGTTGCGGTGGGAACCAAGGAAAATACAGAAACTGTTGATCCATGCACAAATTGAAACGGTTTGTAAACAATGGAAGAAGTTGGAGGTGTGGGGGGAGGGGAGGATTGGGGCCTACAGCCCAGCCCCATGTAGTTCTTTCTTCTGATGTAATGTTTAATATGCGAAAAGTTAATAAACACAGTTTTAAAAAAAGACTTTGGGGACAAAATAGCTTATAGCATACAAGTGCAAACAGACAAAATGAAAGAGGACTTATCTATGGCATTCAGGAGGTCAAGGTGAACATGAATAAATTGGAAGGGAATGGACGCTACTGAAAACACACTAGGAGAACACTGACGACACACATAAAATTGATGAACTGGTGGAACACCTGTCTAGGGTCACGCACAACAGCGATCCAAAGCGAAGACCTTGAAAACCAGACCAGGAGAGCTAACATAAGAATAAAAGGCCTGGCAGAAGAGGTGGGAGATAAGGTCTTAAGCTCAATGGGCAAACAGGTGTTTGCGGACCTGATAAGGCAGGATAGTGCCAGACTCAAAATAGATGGAGTGCATAGAGTTGGCCCAAAGAGAAGTGAACCGGGAGCAAGGCCCAGGGATGTGTTGGTCACCGTACATAGCTACGAGCAAAAGGAGAGAGTGCTGACAGTGGCATGGGGATCTGGGGGGATTGCGTATAATGGGTCCGACTTGCAGCTCTACCAAGATCTTGCTCAGGCCACTTTGGCTAAAAGGCAAATGTTGGGTCTGGTAGTCCGAACAATGAAGAAGAGGGAGATACGATCAGATGGACCTTTCCCTTTGGACTTTTGTTTTATTGGAAGGGGCGGCAACGTCGAATCACCACTTGCAAGGAAGGGATGAGAATCCTGTACATAGGATGTCATAGGATGTCCCAAAAGCCGGCAAGGGATCCAATCAAGAGCAAGCTGTGAGAATGAACAAGTAAAAACCCCAGGAATAACCGGGCACTGAGTGGCCCGCCCAAGCCCCCCGAGAAAGGGCTAGAGGGGGAGGAGAGCCACATGGCAGGGACTATGAGCAGATTGAACAGATGAACAGAAGCCCTGGGGATCGGGATCAAAAGCTGCCTGGAGGTGTGGGGGGGGGTCAGAAAGGAGGTACTGGGGGAGGGGTTGGGAATATAGGCTAAACTGGAATCACTGATGGGTCTGGGGGGGCTCACACAAAAATCTGCTGGGAAGGCGCAGGGGCTCAACTCCTAAAATGGGAAGTCAGGCTGGGTGGGGGGTGAGAGGCTGGTTGAGCCCGTCCAGTGAGAGGGAGGGGGAGAAGGAGAACAGGGGGGAGCGAAAGGAGATGAGGGGATAGGGGCGTGGGAGGAGGTTCAGGGAGGGCGGAAGGAGAGGGAAGGGAGGAAGGAGAGGTCCCAACCAATACCTGTACTATGCAGCAGCTAGTAGAATGACATACCATGACCATGGCTAGAAGAGACACCCATAAGATCATCTCCCTAAACATTAGGGGGATAAACTCCCCAGTGAAAAGGAAAAAACTGGAACATTTTCTGGGATGGGAGGGACAGGGGATACTAGCCCTCCAGGAAACACATATCCGCAAACAAGACAAACGCAAGAGAGAGTAAGGGGATACCAGCAAAACATTCCAGGCAAACGCAGCGTGAAAGACGGGGGAGGAGGGGTGGTGTTAATGATTGCCACACAAGATGACATGAGCTTTCACGTCACAGCCACGGAGAGAGACTCAGAGGGTCGGTATTTAGCTGTGACCTTTCAAGTGGGGGAGGGGACGACGTACACCCTTGCAGCTTTATATGTAGCCAATGTGGGACAGAACAGGCTCCTAAGACTAATACTACGAAAGCTGGAGGTCTTCGCGAAAGGTCATATACATTTTGTGAGGGATTTCAACATGGCTTGGGATCCCTGCGAAGATAGAAGTGCGAGCGTCTTCCATAACCAGCACATGACCTCGAAAGAGCTTATAGATAAATTACACTTATGTCACTGGTGGATGGTTGGAGGGGAAAAGCGGGGGAATGCAAAAGGGTACACATTATGCATAGAACCTTCTCAAGTATTGATTATGCCTGGGTGTCAAGGGCCTTATTGGAACGGGTAAAGGAAATAGAGGTGGGTGCTATTACCCTGGCCGACCATGCTCCTGTTACATTTTCTATAAATATGGGGGAAGGCACACCTGGGATGTGGCAATATCCATCGCATATTCTTAAAAATTGGATCCTAAGGGCAGAAGTAAAAGATAGAATACTAGATTACTTTAGCAATAACAGTTCAGGTGAGACAAGCCAACAAATGTTGTGGGACGCCTTTAAAGCCACTTTGAGGGGGACGCTTATAGCTTTGAAATCGAAGAATAGACAATTGCGACAGTGGGAAACGGAGCTAGAGAGAAAAATTAAACAAATAATGGTCCGCATGGCAAAAGGTGCTGGAGGGGCTAACAGAAGGGAGTACTGGCTGATAAAGGGTCAACTCGAGGTCCTACAAACGAAAGCGGCCGAACGATCGCTGATATACCTTAAACAGAAATATTATATTAAAGTCAACAATGCAGACCGTCTATAGGCAAGGACAATGAGGAAGAAAGAAATCAAGAACCATACTGAAATCAAAACAGATGGGGGCTGGGAAAGCACAGCTCTTCCAGACATTATGATAGCATTCACAAAATATTAATCCACTCTATAGAAGATGGATTCTCCGTCAAACAATCTCCCCTCTAAAGCTCTTCGCTCCTCTATGTCTAACTCCCTCACAGTCCGTTGTTTTTCAAAGAAACGTGCTGGGGGTAGATCTGTCTTCATCTGGGGCCTCCCTTTGGAACAGCCTCCCTGCCACCTTGAAACTTGAGGAGAACCATCTCCGGTTCCAGAAGCACCTCAAGTCCTTCCCTTCTACCTTTGCCCCTCTTCTCCCCTGCTGATCTGTTTTCTCTCTCGGCTCTGTGCACCTGGCCACCCTCTGTCCTTCGGGCCCAGGTACCTGCTCACCCTGCCACCCTCCTGGCCACCCCTTGCACTGGGTCTGTATCTGTACCCATACAGTCCCCCACCCACTTTCTTTCTGCACTTATCAGATTTACCTTATCTGACTAACCCTAGCACTTGCCACTTTGCTGGCTGCACTAACACTATTTATCGCCTTTTATTATTTATTTATTTTACTTATTATTTATTCTGCTCTCTCCTCTGTTCTGCACTCTTCAGTTCTCCCCCTTTCCTGCACTTCCTCCTTCTCCCTTTTCCATGCACTTCTGCGTTCTCAATGTCACTGGGCCTACTAAGATCGTTGTTTTTGTTTCTCCCGTTTCCCCTCCCTTTGCTTGGTCGCGCTCTGAAACACTTTTGCATGAACGCGATGTAAATAAACTTTGATTTCATTTAATTTCAGAACAGGCGCAAAAAGAAAAAAGGGATCCCATTCGGGGCGGGGGTTGGGGGGGCGATCAGAGACAAGAGTTTCAGAGAAGTTAAACCGGGTACTGCGTCAGTTTGGAGAGGTAGCAGGCTTAAAAATAAATGTGCAAAAGTCAGAGGTGTTAAACCGGTCGGTTCTGTTGCACAAAGCGGGAACTGCAAGAAACTCTCCCATATAGGTGGGTGGAAAAAGGCATAAATTACTTAGGACTAGTGATCACTAAAACAATCAGCACTTCATTTGGCACAACCTAACCACCCATGTTGGAGAACATTAGGCAGATGCTAGCTGACAGTGGAGCCCTAGCAATATCATGGTTAGGGAGGATCAATGTACTTAAAACAGTAATCCTACCGAAGCTGCTCTATCATTTTATGGCATTGCCAGTACAGGTATCCAACACTTACTTTCGGGCCCTAAATAAACTTACAGATGCATTCATATGGAATCACAAAAGAACCAGGGTGTCGAGACAAGTAATGAGAACCTTGAAGAATAAGAGAGGGTTGGGAGAACAGGATTCCAGAGTTTACTACCTAGCGTCTCATATCAAAGAGATTAGGGAATGGTTCAGGGACGACAGGGGGAAGGTGTGGAGACCCATGGACAGGGAAGTAGTGGGGCCCCACTGGAGCAAGTTCTATGGCGACAAAAGGAAGAAAGACCAACAAACATGTACTGTAGTGAAATAGAAGTGCTGGTGGGAGAGGTGTGGAATGAGTCGCTACAATGGGCAGGGCTGACCACCTTCTCCTCCCCGATGACACCTTTGTTTAGAAACCCGCAATTTACACCCGTATGGGGGCAAAGAATTGGTTAGGTGGCAAGAGGATGGCTGCACAAAACTGAAGGACATGTTTAATGGACAGGAGTTGAAAGCCTTCAATCAGTGTAAACAGGTATTCGAGTTAGCAGAAGGGGAGCAATATCACTATTTACAAATATGGCACTGGTTACAACATCCCACAATTAGGAGAGCCACTACCAGGGAACTCAACCCTTTCATAAAATATGTCACAACAAATACAGGGGACAAACATAGTGGCAGCAATTTATTCCATTATCATACAGGGGAAGGAACTGGGGAAAAGGGCATACATGAAGAGCTGGGAGTCAATAGCAGGGCATCCAATAGTCTGCTTTCTGGGCACAGATCCCCAAGCTAGCAAGGGTAGTCCAAATACAATGGATATGAACAAAGATATTGGTTCAATGTCACCACACCCTGAGAAGCTACATAGAAGGTATCAGTCGGTCCGGGATAAATGCTGGAGGGAATGCAGGGAGGTGGAAAACATGGGCACACATCTGGTGGGAGTGTCCATCCATTCAATCATATTGAGCAATGATCCAGACACCAATGGAAGAGATTTGGAGTACAATGGAGGGGCACTCAGGGAGAGGCCATCCTGGGTCTGGGAGAAATCCTACAAGAGTTACCAACAAAGTCACAAAGAAAGGCGTATGTGATTCTGATGATGGTGGGGTGCTGGTGGTGGCTCAGAAGTGGAGAAAGAGGGATGCCCCCAATGAACATCAATGGGCAGGTAAGGTATGGAATTTTGTGGCACCACAGTGGGTCACTTACTCCTTTCAGTGGGATCACCAACGATTTCTTGCAGAATTGGATTTGACTTTGAAGTGTCTTCAGTGGGACCCGAGAGGGAGTCATGGTGCCCGAGAAAAATGAAACTGCTGGGGGTGATCTGAGTGCAGAAATAGTAAAGAGCACAAAGGGGCAAGGACTGTTGATGCCTTCGTCAGGAAGAAACACAGACTCTGGTCACAGCTAAGGGCTGGACAAACGGGGAAAGGGAGGAGGGATGGCGTCAAAGAGGATCAGGGGAGGGAATGGAACAGGTTACGGTTGGGGCAGGAGAAGAGAGGAGGGGAACAAATGAGAAAATAGATTTAACAATGTTGTGTTTTTTGGAAAACGCCCAAAAAAAGTACTTAAAAAAAAAAGTTGAATATCTTCTATGATGGAGGCTCGAGCTACTAACTCTCGCAATACACTAAGAGGGATGCAGTCAAATGCGGTTATCAGATCAATGAACATCACATAGGAGGTTTATTTTTCTGAGAACCACATATTTTGGTTTTGGGGATTTTTCCAAAATTGCTGAAACCGTTGTTAGAGAAGAGAGGGAATGAACTGAGAATATCTGGTTGGTATAGCAACGGGCAGTGCCATAGCATGAAACTGCCAAATCACTAAAATCCCTTTTTCCAAACTCGTTTTCTGTTCTACCCACTGAGATGTTCCCTCACAATATTTGCTTCAATCAACAGCTTTGTAAGAAACGAGTTGGGTGCTGGGCTTTCCATTTCCCAGCTGTGCAGCGATTTCATATTGGACTGTCAGACTTTTGTGCTACTTTTGATGGTAGATCTGTATTTCTGTCCTGCTGGTGCTGGCTTTCTACATTCACCCACATCCACTCTCTCTACCCCCACCCAACCCATCCCCATTACATCTGCTGGTTGTGCTATGTTTGAGCTATTTTGGGCTATGTTTGATAAGTCCTACCAAGTCTGCTTTGTACTTTTTGTTATTTACCCCCAACCAACTGCCATCACCCATCTCTAACCCCACCCAATCCCCTACCTCACCCACCCAATCCCCAGTCTCTCTACTCCAACCCACCCACACCCCCTCTATCCTCCACCCAAACTATCCCCACCCTCTCTAACCACCCACCACCTTGGCAACCAGCACCCACATTACCCTCGCTCTCTTCACCCCCACCAACCGTAACTGTGCTCTCCCTACCCCCACTCTTCCTACCCCCAGATACCCTACCCCTTCTCTCTCTACCCCCCACTCACCCTGTCAACCAAACCCCACTCTTTACACCAACCCACCACCCTAACCCCCCTCCTCTCTACACACTCTCTCTACCCCACCCACCATACAAACACTCTCTACCCCAAAACCCCCAACTCTCTCTATAACCCACCCAGTCACCCCCACCTCCCCTCTCATCCTTCTTACAAGGTCGTTTTATTTCTTACCCTCTCACTCTCAACCTTTCTTGTTTATATTTCTTCATCATCATCAATGGCACCCTCCCTCAATGGTTTCCTCCCATGCTCCATTCTCCTGCACACCTGCTCCCCTTATGGCATCCTCCTTTGAACATTTCACACTCCTCCTTACAGCCTGGGGCCGATAAATGCAAACTAGAGAAATAATAAACGCCAAAACAATTGGCTTTGCCAATGCTTGTTCAATGAGGAGACACCACCTGAGAACTGGCCGATGGTGCTTACTCCGTTCTGGAAGTCTGCCTGAAGAGGACTGGTGGGTTTTTCTTCCAGAATCCATTGTTCCAAATGGATCAGCACAACCTTGGCAAAATGTCTGCCTCCCGAGTCCAATAAGAAAATGGGGTGAACATTTGCTGGATGCTTTCAAAGCCCTTGTTTATACTTTGGCACACTGACTGCGCTCCTCTAAGATTTGGGAACACTTGTAGGTGTTGTAATGGCATAAAAAAGCTCAGTTAAATAGGATGTCCATATAGAGGGTTGAGATTTATATAGATCCATAGGGATCTCACCAGCAGCCTCATTAGTTTTCTGTGAGACAATGTCCCTGCACACATCGTCTACTGTGCAAACCAAGGGGTTATATGCTATAGGTTCAAGCAGTTTGGGAGCGTGGTATTCATTATTATTGGGGCGATTATCACTATATAGACTTTGAAAGTGAATTACACAAACATCTTCTGTGATTTTACCATGTTGCCTCACCTTCTCAACCTTGTTGCCTGTACTTATTAATTTCCAGAAGGTTTGCACTATTCTTTTTTTAATAGCCTCTAGTAATTTCTCCCAGGTTTCTTTTCTGTGGGACCGTTCTTTTCTTGCTAGGATATTTTTTTATAATTCCTTCTTGCTAGGGCTAATCCGATTCTATACAGAGCGGTTGTTGACTTGACCAATTGAATCAGAGCATGTTGCTGATAGTGGAAGCCTGGGCACGTCTCTTTCTCTCACTATGTCTTTTGAACGCTTGGTTTCTTTCATGAAGTTACCCAGAATGGAACATCATGCCACTTTTTCATACACTGAATTTTGGACGCTTTCATACTCGCTGTGTTTACAAAAATACAACATCAGGCCACTCCACTCTTTCCGTGTCCTTTAAGCTATCCTGTACTTAAAGGGTCACGGTATATATCCCTTTCCTAGATCAGGCCCAAACACACCTTCAATGAACCCTTTTAAAACATTTCATAGAATTAACCATGCTACCATCAACCAGTTTAACAGAGTTGTTATATTTGTTTAACTCAATATTTCTTCCTGGGTACATAATTATTTGATCTTAACTAGATTTCACTATACACGTTGCTTTGGTATAGTTCTTATGTGTTCACTACGAATCAAAGGATTCTTTGATTTGATGCAGTTTTCTGAAGATTTTGAAGATTTTGCACTGCCACTTCTTTCCCGAAGGGGCATGGCATCTTAATTTTTTCAACAGTTGACGTTCCAGTGTTGGTATAACTCGCACTGCCTCTTCATGGTCCCAGTTGCATATACGCCCATGGTCACTACATGTAGGGTGACAAATGGACGAGCCGCAGTGTTCAGGCTTACAGTGCCTTGGCTCCAGTAAACATCAGCTTCAGTGACACAGCCGTTCCTGCTCACATCGTCAGTGTACAGGGTTGTCGTGCTGAGGACCGTATTGCCTGCAGGAAACATCAGCTTCAAGTAGCTCACTGCCCCCACACCGTTTTACTGATTCAAAGTGGTTAATTTTCCAAATAGGTCCATGAACATAACTCTTACAGGTTGTAGCTCTTCGAAGATTACAACAGAGTAGGGTCAGAGTCTTTAGATGGCAGCATAACACTCTTGGCTTCATTTACAGAATGCTTCTCCTTATTTAGTCAAACGTGGTCCTTCATTACCTTTCTACTGACTTTTGTTTGGAAAGGCAGTTTGCCTCCTCTCTTCAGTCTACCTTGCTCCTCCTCTCTTCAGCCTGGCTTGCTGTCCTGGATCCACCTTTCTTCCTACCACGCATTGTGGGAGTTTAAAACCCAGTGTTAAAAGGTGGGCAGCCATTTTGAATTTCCAAATGTAGGTTTAGGTCTTAGGTGTTCTCAGACATCGCTCATTGGCAGCCTTCTCTCAAAATCAGAATTGCCCCACTATTTCCAAAGGCTGAAGCACCAAACTATTAAAGGATAGTTCCGGGACTTTTTTTTTATTGTCCCTACGGGTCGGCCATGTGTTTGTAAGCATAAATCGGTAGATCGTAGGAAACTTTCCTATGGACCTTACCCGACTTTTCGCCCATTATCGCACTCGAAATCATCCTCCATTTTGTGATAATCCTATCATTCCGCCGCATCGACCTGGCTCACCTGCCTTTGCGGCACTAAATCAAATCCCCCGCCCCTGAAACAGACTATCAAAACATTCATATTCCCCGCCTCTATCCGTGACGTGACTGAGCTGCGTAGGCAAACGCGCCCAGGCGTCTTCTACGCGACTCCACACAGACCCCGGAAATCAACACAGATCAGCTCACAATACAGCGCACCACAATTCGGAATATGAAACTGTACTTTGAAATCAAACCGCAAGATTGTAAATGTGGTAAAGTACATTTATTTGACATCAAATGTTTAGAGAATATTCAGCGATTTGCATTTTTATTTGCTCATGTTCCAAAAAGTTCGTATTGAGGAACGCGATGGTCCTTTGCTGTACACAGGGTCTTAGAGCATCTCACAATACAGCGCCACAATTCGGAATGTGAAACCGTGGTTTAAAAGCAAACGGCAAGATTGTACATTTGGCAAAGTACGTTTATTGGACATCAAATGTTTAGAGAATATTCAGCGATTTGCATTTTTCTTTGCTCTCGATCCAAATTAGTTCGTCTTGAGGGAAGCAATGTTCGTGTGCAGTACACAGGGTGTTGGTTTACGATAAAAATAAGCTCTTCGGTCGCACTGATAATCGCATGGCTGTTCCAACAACGAGGCACTAGGCCACCACAACGGTAGGTATGTTGCATCTAACCGTTAGTACCGCGTAAGGGCATACTTGTACTTGGCGATCGTCCCATAAAATGGTCAGGGTGGTAACGTTGTTCGCGCGGAGAAGCAACTGGCGGCTGTAGAAGCCGTCCGCCGGTGTCTGGTACTCGTGACACAGACAGTAGTGAATGATGTACCTAAAAACATAAAAAATGAAATTAGTCTCACCATCAGATCCTTATTAAAATCATAGCGAGGACAGCGCTACTGGGTGTACACAAGTGTTTAAAGGCGTGGCGAGGCAGGGGGGGGGAGTGGAGTACAAGGTAAGTAGCATAAAATAATAAATAAATAGGGCCAGCTGGTGGCAAGTGCAAGGTAAGTGCAGAACAAGTGCTGGGAAGGGGGGGCTGTAGGATACTGAGACAGTCCCCCAGTGCAGGGGTTGACAGGGAGGCAGTGCAGGTGGAGAGTGGAAGGGCCCAGGACCGAGGTCGCAGACAGTGGACCAGTTGTAGCAGGGGAGAGGGAGAGAGAAAGCAGAAGCAAAGAGGAAGGTTTTGAGGTGCTTCAGTAAAAGCAGATGTTTCTCCTCAAGATAGTGCGCGGTAGAAAACAATATGCCACATAGAACGAACAAGTACAACTGAACCCGTCTTTAAAGACACTGTATAGTAATGAAATTGCGGTATAAACTCATCAAAAGTTACTTACATTATATTTGCATTTTCCATTGTGTCTCTGTGTAGGGCAGACCCGAAACACCACTCCTTCTTTGCCGACGTTACTTCTTCTAATGAACGTGGCTCATCGTTTCGTTTCTGAAATTTTATTCATTATCTTTTCTTAGTCTTTCAGGATGGTCCCGGCCTGTCAAGGTCAAATCACAATAGAACCTTATACTGGGTCGTGGGCCGTTCCGCCACCCGAGCAAAACATCAAAGCAGCTGACCTTCACTTTGAGCGAGCACACATTTCTAGTTAGCTGCAGTTAGTGTAAGGGCATCTTGTCTGCGTGCCTTTTTTTTTATTGTCCCTATGGGTCGGCCATGTGTTTGTAATACGGAAACATTCTATAATTTTTGTAAAAATGATTTATATTACTGTTTGGTTTAATTGCAATGGGCCTGCAACATGAGGAGACTCGAGAGAACAGACAATCAAATTACAATCATTAAAACCGTGATGTGTATTTCTCAATGAGCTCTGCTTTAGGTGGACATGGAACAGAGGCAATGTTGGGTGGCAATGCAGTTGTCCCCTGCATAGGTTCGTTCACCACTCCATGTATGTGCCTATCGAGGACATCTACGATAAGTCTCTCAATAAACTCATATTGCATATCCTCAAACACTGGTTTGATCACCCATTGTTTACTTCTTTTAGTGAAGGCCTTATTGTAGCGAAGCGTCCCTAAAGTTCCGGTCGTCCTACTTTGTTGACGGCCAACATTATGGTTATGTGCCAAGACCGCTAGAAGAGTCCGATTTATCATGCCTTCCATGCCAAAATGCAATCTTTTGGGCCTGTACTTTAGGCACATATTGTGGAACACCTCCAAATCTCCTGTGTGGCAGAATTCCGTGAGTCCCCTCAAATCTCTTGTTATAGTTTTATCAAATACAATCTTTTCAATGGCCTTGTGAGTGGGTGATGAAGGAATCAACCACTTCTTCTTCCGTGCCTCCTCTGTGGACAAATGGCCATGTTCACATTTGTGGAAATGCTCATTTGTCGACCATCGATGTACGTTGCTACAGTGCAACATTACTGACCGCCATTTTTCCAGTAGAATTTCCAACGACCCTTCACATGTTTTTGAGCTCCACCAAAGATGGTTGCTGATTGACTTGGACCACTGTGAAATACCTTGCATATCTTTTTTTTTTCCTGCAGCCGACAATTTTTTATTGATTGTTTTTGCAAGATGCCATACGTCAAATTGGTGATTTATATTTTTGTACTCTTCTCTCATTGTCTTGGCAATTGAAACGTGTCTGTCCGTGGCTATCAGGTCGATCACCATTCCCCGCGATTGTAGTTCTTGCAATGATGCTACAAAGCCAACTTTCTCCATGGCCACTGAGGATGTACTTTGTGACACCTGCACGACCACCGAACTCACAATTTTCTTACTTTCCATGTCCTGAAAGTGGTAGGTGCAGTACTTGGCTGAAAATCCTGGGCTGTCGCACTGTCCATCACCGGCTAGCCTGAAGCGTTTGCCCGCGAATGTACTTTCCATTGACATTTTTTCCATTCTCCAAGCTTCGCTGATGGCTGGAAATAGATAATCGGTTTGGTATTTGTAGAACTGACTTTTCGCAATGAAATGGATTCCCACAAACTGAAAGAAATACTGTAACTTTTTAAAACTTGAACCACTAAAAAGTGCGGCCGCTGCACAAAGTAGATTGCCTGCTGGCAGTTGCCCCAGCATGGGTTGTGCAGACCATGCGAACGGATGATATTGTGTACAGGTGGCATGTATTTTAAGGTTAGTGCCTCGAATTGCACGAGTCACATTAATCAATGGCTCCCCACATACTTCCCCACCAACCCAATGCCCACATTTCATCATCATAATAATATCCATCAAACAGCTATCGAATACAATGAATTTGGCCTCTTTCCTTATACTGTCACTCTGCATCCCAGCTGGTTCGGCCTGTAACGTTGAGGACATGTCACTCGCATGAAAGGTACAATCTCTGATATCGTCTTCCGCTATGCTGAGTGATATTGATGGTGTTTCATTGTCGTCCACTTCATTCTCTTCCATTGCAACATCTGTTCCTTGTCCGGAGATGGGAGAAAAAAACAATGTCTTCAACTTTCGCGCGCTCTTATTTTTTGCGGGTGTGGATTCTGTGAATTGATCTCCGACTGCATCCAAACTACCAGGAGGACATTCACTATCAATGGCTGGTGGTGGTATAGCTCCGTTGTCAATCACTTCATATTCTTCCCATAGGCACGATGCATCTCCAGTCTCAAGTCCCTGCCAAAAGGTTTGACAAGCAACATCTCTCGTTCGCTTCACTGTCTGTGTAGATCTAGTTCTTACACCCACTCGCAACTAGAGGACAGATTAGAAAAGGGATGTTCAGTTTAAACACAACTTACAGTATTGAACTATTGACAGTGAAAGACAACATAATATAGTGAACAGGACACTAACCTTCTTTTGCTTTCTTTTCTTTGAAACTTTCTTGCCTCGAACTTCAACATCTGGACGCTGTTGCTCCGACTCGTGTGTGCATGTCTCCACTTCCTCTCGCGCTGCAACGACTATATTTTCATGATAAGCACATCCATCACTCACTGAGGCTCCATCGACTCCCTGAAACATAGAACTTTCATTAGTATGTATAATAATATTGAAAACACAAAATGTACTTGGGGACCAATACCCATACGTACATCTCAATAGCAAAACACGAATGAACGCATTGTGTAGAACATTCAAACAACAATAGTTCACGCATTGTTGATCTAGTTAGATTGAACTGTCAAGATCCATACCTCGGGCTCCGCATAGACTTCCATTGATGATATTATTGAAGATGACGCTTCAGCAACTCCCTGAAACACAGTAATTGCATTAGTATGGTTTTCTATTTTGTTTAAAAGAACATAAACTTTCTGCAGGCGTCAACGGCTCATCTAAATAGACCTGCACAAATGATCAGTTGTCTAAAATAAATAATGGATATCTAAATATGATTCGATTTGCTCCATCGTTGGAAGTGTCACCACCCAGAGATCTGCATCAACTACTAGGGGTGATGTTCTTGTTGAAGAAGCTCCGTCAGCTCCCTGAAACATAGTACTTGCGTTAATAAAGAAGGAAGTATAGCGGATGTAATCACGTCATTTGATCTCGCATGATTGATCTGTCAGTATCCATACCTCGAAATGCATAAGAACATCAAGGGACGCTGTAACTGCGGTGCACACTTCTGCAAGCTGTTGCGCCGACCCGTAACTGCATGCTCCCCCTTCTTCTTGGACTAATGCTCCATCGACTCCCTGAAACATAGGACTTTCATTAGTAATGAACACAATATTGAAAAAAGAAGACACATAGGAGGGCGACGACAGAAGGACATACCAATGGCTAAAAACGAAAGAAACATTGTGTGTAACAATCACGCTACAAGAATGCAAGATCTGATGATCTCCATCGATGGAACTGTCCGGAAACGTACCTCGAGCATCTGAGTGACATCTACGGTTGTCGTCAATGCGTTGGACTCCTCAGCATCTCCCTGAAAGACAGTACTTGCATTATTTTGGATAACAATAATTATAACTGAAAACAAAGACTAGAGGACGAGTACTGTGGTGTACCATTAGGTAAAATAATTACACGATCAATTAAAACTATTGATTTACATGCCTAAAACAAGTCAGTGTCAGAATAGCTAAGTAAGATTACCCGATAGGCGCTTGAAGTGGCTGATGACTGCAATAACGACACGGATGGAGAATCTTCCGCCTTCATATTGAGTGGATACATAAATGGGGAAATTATTGTTAGCTAATGCTACACACTACCGCAAGGCCGAGAGACAAATACGTAAACTTGACTCACCAGTGGAGGGATGTGGACGAATAGAGTGGGAATAGCGGTTGAGAGCAATTTTCGCCTCGCTCGCGGTGTTTTCTTCTTTATTAGCAATGATGTGGAGTACATGTCTGGGCTAAAGTGCCTGCTGCAGATGCGGTATCGATCACCCCTCTTGTCCGCAAAGACTTCTAGGACTCTACTTTCTAGCTCAGAGGCTGGATATCCGCAATATCGGACCCATTCTCTTATCTGATCTATTGTCTTAGGGAAAACATGCATTATAGTACCTTCAGATTTGTTATGGGTCTTCGAAGGGCAACCGCCAATGGAACAGGCAGGCATTATGGAAAGTTCTGAAAAGTAAAGATCAACAATTCTCTATGAATACCAATGTGTTAAAACATTAAATGACACATAAAAGGTTCAATGCAAGGTCCGTTTTGGTTCTTGGAACTATACACGTTATTCACATGCGGATAAGTATTTCAATAACTTTCAAAAAATAGAAAAGGTAATTTGACTAAACTCAGAACATGTGACTAGTTCCTTGCATGTACTGTCGTGAACGAAAAGAAAACATGGATGCAATTTGATGACTACTAGCAAATAGATATAAATTAAAAAATTGGACGCAAAATGATTATGGTACATGGACTTACCTTGACGAACAAACAGTTAGATGCAGGGATCAGAGTAGTTTCTTGTCGTAGAACAGGGAGCAGTTCACAGGTTGCAAACTGACGAGTTTGCTCAAAGTGGTCACGGAAGTTCACAGAGACGAAGAGCAGATAACCAGCACCTTCACGGGTTGACTAGCAAAGCGCAAAGAAGTTCTCATTAGAAATATGAAGTGGGTTATAAAGAATTCGAAACAGGGGTGTGTTTGTGAATGAATGACGTGTATATGTCGTGGCATTATGCGGATTGCAGGGGGGCGTCCAGCGTGAGGGGGATGCTTGGCAGGAGACACGGGGTCTGGAGGTAGACATGGGAACAACAACCCATGCTCTATAGACCACTTTGAAGTGTACATGGTCTTTGGCACCTCTTGGCCTTTATCGCTCCCTGACAGCTCCACTTGCCAGCAGCGCAAGTACCCTGGTGCGAACTGCCTTTGATAGGGCGGGGGGGGGGTGGATCGGGGCGGTGGTCGTGCAGACAAGACCCGTTTGCCGCAGGGCCTCACCAAGGAGAGGCCATCTAACTGAATGTAAGAGGATGGCTGCAGGATCTACATGGAAGGCAGGGGGGTGAGTTTATAAATACCTCACCCTCCCAGGAGAATATACACTAGATTCATTTAAAAAATCAAAACAACCATTGTTAAAATATATGTGGGGCTTTATTTTAGATTTTAGTTAAACATAAATAATAAACATTACACATTGTAAAGTTGAGGTTGCAGCACATCGAGGGAAAATCCGCGGTATTGTCCACTGTCACTGGGGAAATGTTGTCTAATGGCAAGTACCGCACAGGCAGGTATTACTCTCCGAACGCGGTGTCCGAGCCTCCCGTGAAGCCACCAAGTGAAGCAACGATAGGCCACCAGCCTGTACCACCTGTGAAAAAAAAAGATGCAAACTGTATTAAACTGACCAAACTTTCTTATCAATGTCGATTCAGGTAACACATGTCATTTTTCTTAGAAAAAAATTATATCTAGAAAATGCACTATATGGAACCAATTTACATGCGTTCGAATGATATGTAAATGTAATTTTATATGTGGGAGACGACCATGAAATAGTGGTGGCATCACTGACATCACAAACAGAGTATACTTACTCGTTACTCGGATTACGCGGACGAACAGTGCCACGAAGTTCGTGCATAAGCACCATCATCATCCTCAACACTGTCCGTGAGAGGCAGGCTTCCCTGAACTCTGGCAGCTCGGTGATGCATTGCGGACTTTGCTCGCCTTCCTGCAGACTTTGCTCGCTTTCCGAAATGTAGGCCAAGCACCCGGAATTTTCACGGCAGCAGCAGTTCTCCTCCTCAGTTGGCATTAGCTCGCACCGAATGCACGTGCACCAGGTGGAGACGCCGTCCATGCGACATGGTCCAGGCTCTTCATCCGTTGACTGGTCCTCCCAACTGCCGTCCGAATCCCCATCGTTTTCGCGTGCTTGCCTTTCCAGTAGTTCCTCCTCGGTGTACTCGGGCTCGTACATATACGGCATTATTGTGGCCATTGTGCGGTAAAGATAGTAAAATAATTTACAGAGATGGTACAGGTGTTCACACGGGCTACAAGCGGCGAAGGTAGCTGACCAGAGCACTGAAACGAGTCACAGAATACTCAAAGTAACACAGAGAGAGGAATGCAATCGAAAATCTGCTGCTGTATGTTGTGAAACGGTCTGTTTATACTTATTGGGGAAAGAGGCGTCCTGCCATTTCCATGGCAACACGTCAATAGCTGAGGCGCAGCGATTGTTGACACGAGACGTGCTTGAAATGGGCAGTACGCGTCTGCTGATGTCAGGCTCAGGGGCGGGGGATTTGATTTAGTGCCGCAAAGGCAGGTGAGCCAGGTCGATGGGGCGAAATGATAGGATTATCACAAAATGGAGGCTGATTTCGAGTGCGATAATGGGCGAAAAGTCGGGTAAGGTCCATAGGAAAGTTTCCTACGATCTACCGATTTATGCTTACAAACACATGGCCGACCCGTAGGGACAATAAAAAAAAAGTCCCAGAACTATCCTTTAAAGGAAAGGAAGTTAACAGCTTGGGTTGTGTATTTTGTAGTGCCTCATTATGAGTAAGGAGTCCATTCGGTTATTTTTTAGCAGAATTGCTGCCAAGCCAAATTGCTGTTACCACCACTTGGTCTGGTCGGTTATGAATGGTGATAAAGTAGTGTTCCCCACCATTTTTGAAGTCCACAGGACTCCACAGGTATTTTGTTGGATTCATCGTGAGCAGTCATTTTGCCACTGTAAAACTGACAATTTGTGGAGGTAAGGAGAAGGATTTCCCCCCAGTTTTGTCCTAGAGATAAATGCTCCAATCTCAATCTAGAGATGCAGCAAAAATGTGGGCTAATTCAGTTACCGCCAAAGAAATTGGCACTCATGGGAATGACTGTAAAAAAAAGTACTGCAGTGCCAAAGTGATAATGAGACCCATATTCTCCACGCAGTTACAGTTGAAAAGCAATTTGGAAGGCTAACACAACTGGCAGTAGTCCATTTGGGAAAATAAAAACAGAAATTGAAAGGGGAAAAAAAAGAAAAGAAAAAAAAAAGAATGCGTCGACCAGGCTCAAAGGAACATAATACATTTGTTTCTCCGCAGAACGGTTTTCGAGCTACTGTATTTTGTATTGAATGCTTTTAAGGAATTAAAAAAAAAAAATCTAATTTCAATAAACAAATGACTTTGTATTGTCTCACAAACAGGATTCTGTTAAGCAGCATTAAATAAGACATGCATTACTTACCGTAATAGCATTTCTGATGATTGTATCTGCTTAGATTCACATGCCGTGCATGTAGTCCGACATCCAGTGGTAACCGCGGAGTATTGCATCTTGTCTTTCGGGGATAGAAAGGGGACGTCGGCATAGGAGTGTCTAACACTATCCCTATCGTGACGTGTAGTGTAGTGTACCCAAAAACAATCACGCGCCAAGGTCCCTCTGATTGTATTTTTTCTGCCATGAGGGAGCCCAAGGCTATTGTGAGTGAGTACATGAAGAAGAGAGAAGTAGTAAGATACCCATGATCCTTCCACCCCGAGCGGGGAGGAAGGGAGGGCGCATGTGAATCTAAGCAGATGCAATCATCAGAAATGCTATTACGGTAAGTGATGCATGTCTTCTGATGCTGGTTAATCTGCTTAGAATCACATGCTGTGCATAGACTAGCGAGCAGTACCCGGAGTTGGAGGTGGGTTGTGAGAAGGAACAGTAGAGAAAAGAGGTCTTAGTACTGCTTGTCCCACCTGAGAATCAGACCTAGAATGAGTGTCTAGGCAATAGTGTTTTGTAAAGGTGTGTACAGAACTCCAGGTTGCCGCTTTGCAAATGGACTCAAGGGGATCATTAGCAATGAATGCTATGGATGCCCCAGTGCCTCGAGTAGAATGTGCTCTAGACTTGAAGGGCAGTTCTCTCTTAGCAAGAGTGTAACATAGTGTGATGCATTTAACAATTCACCTTGAGACAGCTGATTTAGAGACAGGATCCCATTGTCTACCAGCTGCCACTGAAACGAAAAACTGGTTTGTTTTCCCCAGTGGTTTAGTTCTTTCCAGATAGAAGAACAAGTTACTCTCTTACCTGGTAACGTTCTTTCGATGGGATGGTCCGACGACGTATTCCATATCTATTACAGTAATCACCACAGCTGTGCTGCTTCGGAAAACCTTTCGGCGTCTGCGTCCTGCGTCGATGACAACTATACGCTGTCCTCGAGGGCCTCCGTCGAGCCGACGTCACCGAATGTTAGAAGTAGGACGCACGACGCCCGTAGCCTCAGTTGTAGTTTTTTCCCCAGTACGTGTGGCACCAAACCACTGCCAGTAGGACCACAGAAAGCCTTGCAGAAACGTAAGCTGCAATTGCATAAGAAATTCTGTAGCGGGGCAGGTAGGGAGGGAGTGATATGGAATACGTCGTCGGACTATCCCATCGAAAGAACGTTACCAGGTAAGAGAGTAACTTGTTCTTCCAGGGGATTGGGTCCTCTGACATATTCCATATCTATGACAGACTCCCAAAGCAGTACCAATGTATGGAGGAGGGAAAAGAATTTAGAATGCCCAATCAAATTGCAGAGTAAAGGACCGCCTTGCCAAAGACCAGATCCTGCCCATGGATATAATCGAGGGAGTAGTGACGTACAAAAGTATGGACTGAAGCCCAAGTGGCTGCATCACAGTTGTTACGAATAGGAACACCCCTCTGCAGGGCAGTAGAGGCAGCCATACCCCTAGTAGAATGGGCCCGTAAGCCTACCGGAGGGTCCTTACCCGCCAAACGGTAACATTCAGAAATTGCCAAGATAATCCATCTAGACAAAGTCTGCTTAGTCACAGCTTGTCCCAAAATCCTTCCAGCGTAACCAATAAAGAGCCGATTGTCCACTCTGACCTGGGACATGCAAGAAATGTAGAAACTTAAAGCTCTCCTAGGATCCAACCTATGGAGCCTCTTTCACATCCAGGATGTGGAGGAGGATAAAATGCCAGAAGAATAACCTTCTGGCTCAAATGAAATTCCGACACCACCTTCGGAAAAAAGGAAGGACGAACAACCCTGTCCTTATGAAACACAGTGAAGGGTGGCTTAACTGAAAGTGCCTGCAACTCACGCACACTGCGAGCGGAAGTGACCGCAATTAAAAACACAGTTTTAAGGATTAAGAGCCTCAAAAGACAAGAATGTAAAGGCTCAAACGGAGCACCCATAAGGAATTTCAGAACAAGGTTCAAATCCCAACCAGGCACCTGGAAAGGTGCCGGCGGAAACACATTAGTGAGTCCTTTGAGAAACTGAGAAATTAAAGGAATTTTAAAATAAGAACACTCCTCAAACGAGCGCTTAAATATAGACAGCGCCGCCAGGTAAGCTTTAACAGTACCCACTTGCAGGCCCCTGTGGGCCAACGAAAGCAAAAAAGAGAACTACAGGAATGTCGCATGAAAAAGGATCCACATTCTTAACCCTGCACCAGTCGCAGAACTTTCTCCAACGGCAACGGTACAGGGACTTTGTTGCCGGCCGCCTGGCCGAAAGCAACACCTTCATCACGTCTTCAGGGAGGTCCCAATCCTTATACCTCAACCTTTCAGAAGCCAAGCGTGAAGGTTGATGGATCTGACCTCTGGATGGAGAACCTGACCCCCCTCCCGTGAGAACAGCTTGTCTCGGTAGGGAAGACGACGTGGAGGGCAGATGGACAAGTGAGAAGGTCCGGGCACCACGTCCTCGAAGCCCAAGCCGGAGCAATGAGGATCATCCGGGAACCGAACCTCCGTAACCTCTGCAGCACTTGCGGGATGATGGGGACTGGAGGAAACGCGTACAGCAGTGGGAAGGACCAGTCCACCATGAGCGTGTCTCCTAAGGCTCCTTTTGGAGGAAATTCCCGCAAGCAGAACCTTTCGCACTTCCGGTTGACACTGGAGGCAAAGAGATCCACCTGAGGGGTCCGCCAAAGGGCGAAGATCTGCAGGAGAATCTCCTGAGCGAGCTCCCACTCGTGAGAGATCGCGCTCTGCCTGCTCAGAGCGTCCGCTGTCTCGTTTTCGTCTCCGGCCAGACGAACTGCCAAGATCGATACTTCCTCCTGGATGGCCCAGAACCAGAGCTGCATCCCCTCCCTGCGCAGAGGAAGTGACCCTGACCCCCCCCCCCCCTTTTGTTGAGGTAGTGCATGGCCACTGGGTTGTCAGTCAGAATCAGGACATTCCTTCCTCGCACAGTCGGCAGAAAAGCCTTCAGGGCAAGCCTGATGGCCCGCAGTTCCAAAAGATTGATATGGAGCCTGGACTCCGACGGAGACCAGCGACCGCTGACTGTCAACTCGTTGGCATGAGCTGCCCATCCCGTGAGGGATGCATCCGTCACGATCGTCACCTCCGGCCAGGGTAGCCAAAACGGAGCCCCCTTCATCAGATTGCCGTGGACAGCCCACCAAAGAAGGTTCTGGGCGACCAAGGGCGGCACCTGAACGGGGTCCGACATCCTGCCGGAGGACTGCGACCACTGCATCTTGAGGGCCCACTGCAGAGATCTCATCTGCAACCTGGAGTGGCAGGTGAAGGACAGATCATCCAGGACTTGCGTGGGAGAGCGCGCCCTGATCAACCAATCGTCCAGGTAGGGGTAGACGTGAATCCCCCCTTTCCTGAGATACGCTGCCACACCACTATGAGCTTGGTGAATACCCTCGGGCAGAGGTCAATCCGAACGGCAGGTCCCGAATCTGAAAGTGCGAGTCACCAACCGCGAACCTCAGGTACTTTGTGTGCTTTGGATGGATCGGCACATGAAAATAAGCGTCCTTGAGGTCGAGAGACACCAACCAGTCCTGAAGTTGAAGGGCCTGGAGGACTTCAGAAAGAATAACCATCTTGAACTTGTCCTTCCTGTGCAGCGTGTTCAAACCGCGCAAGTCCATGATGGGTCTCAAACCCCCGTCTTTCTTCAAAAATCAAAAAATAAGGGGAATACCATCCCTTGTTCCTCTCCGCTACAGGCACCAGTTCTATAGCACCTTTCTCCAGCAGGGATTGTATTTTCTGCGCAAGGAGCGGATCCGGAATCTTCAAAGAGAGATTCCCTGGTGGATTGTCGTGAGGCCTCTGCCGGAAAGGAAGACAGTAGCCGTGGGCTATGATCTCCAGAACCCACACATCTGAAGTAATGGCACGCCACTCTACAAGATGCTGCGCCAGCCTTGCCCCAACCGGCGAATCATGGGACATTGCCTCATGACTGAGCTGACGCGGCTGCAGCAGTGCCTGAGGGCAAAGAGGCAACTGCCCGAGCGGCATTGGCACCTCGAGTACCCCGTTTTCCACCTATGGCACTCCTACGGTGGCCCCTTGCAGCTCCTCTCGATTTACTAAAGGATGAGTAATATCGAAAGGAACCTCCCCTCCATTGCTGTCCCCTAGGACGATAAGGCGGAGATTGGCGAACTGCTGCGCTCAACGACTTCGCTGCAGCTTTGGAGGTCTGCAACCTCTCAAGGCTCTCGTCAGCCTTGCTGCCAAAAAGATGTTCACCATCAAAGGGCATGTTGAGGAGCCGGGCCTGCACATCAGGAGCAAACCTCGATTTCCGCAACCACGCAAACCTGAGTATTACGGTGCTCACCGCGATGGACCGGCTGACACAATCTGCCATGTCCAAACCCGACTGAACGGCCTCACACATGGCATCCTTGCCATCCTGTACAATAGCAAGAAAAGCATCCCGTTCCTCCCCTTCGGGAATATGTTCAGCCGCCAAGGAAATACAGTTACACAGAGTATGCGTGAAACGTGACAAGGCACACACGGAGTTGGCTGCCTTTAAAGCCATAACCCCTGAAGAAAACACTTTCTTCGCCCAGCTATCAAAACGCTTGTCGTCCCTATCAGGAGGGATGGTAGGGTACGACATCTGCTTTGCTGGGGCTGTGGCCGCCTGCACCACCAAACTCACCGGAGTGGGGGGCGTGGTCAAGTAGCAGGGGTCACTACTGGCTGGGAGGTATTTTCGCGGCAAAGACTTGCTCACTGCCGGGAGACTCTCTGGAGCAGTCCAAGCTGCAGCCACCCTTCTTTGCAAAGCCATATGGAATGGCAGTACCGGGTCAGTTGGAGGACCTTGGTCCAGGATGTCCGTCAGGTCATCCTGCAGAAAATCCACAGGTGGCGCAGACCACCCCAAGTATGCCATGACCTTCGACATAAGGCGCCGGTACGAGGACTCAGCATGGGTGCCAGGCTCAGGCCGACAGAACTCCACCTCCGGAGAGGTGTCCAGACCACTGGCATCGTGCAGTGACTGGCGCAGATCTTCAATCTGGCTGTGACCAGACAAAATCTCATCAGGCACCAATCCTTCCTCAGATGCCTCATCCCCCTCAAATATAATCCAGAGGTTGGAAAGAGCACAGAAAAAGGGACAAAGACATTCTTGGCCAGAGCCTTTCAGGGGGGGTTCCACCGTGCCACAGGGTACCTCCGACAAAGCAGCCTAGATAGGAGTCAACGGAATCGGCATCGAGCGAGGCGCCGACAACTTCAACGGCGTCGACACAGGCCTCGAGGGCAGAGCCCCGAGCGTGTCCTTCGACAGCCTGGGCGCCGATGGCGTCAACGACTTCCTCGGAGGCGGAGCCTCGAGAGAGTCCCTCGACGACCTCAGCGCCAGAAGCGTCAATCTCTTCCTCGAAGATTTCACAGGCTCACATGGTCTCGAGGGCGTCGAGGACCGGGACCTGGAACGGGCATGTCTAGAGCGACCATCCTTGTCCGACTGGGACCTCGAAGGGGCCCGGTGGTCGCAACGACCGCTCGAGCCTGAAGGCGTACAAGTGGTGTCTCTAGTACGGTCACGGCCGGCGTCCTTCGACGGACCAGAGCCCTGCGATTGAAAAATCGCCATCTCCTTTCGGAAGGAATCCCATTCCTCCGGAGTGGAATGCTTGTTGGGACAAGCAACCCGCCGATGGGCGGAGTCCTCGGATGAGGACGGGGAAGGCGACTTGTGACTGCGCTTCCATGAGTGCCTTGAAGAGGCAGAGGAATGGCGAGACCGAACCCTGGACCGAGACCCCCCCCGGACTCACGACGACGATGCGGAGTCACCCCTCGAATCGTCTGTGGAAAGTCCAGTGGATCGCAACTTCCGGGGCTTGGCCACCTTACCCACCGACAGCAGCTTCGTACGCTCCCGCAAGGTCTTCGATGTAAGCGACTGGCAGTCGACACAGTCATCCGTATTGTGGTCCTTCCCGAGGCACCAGAGGTATGCGTCGTGCGTGTCAGCCAATGACAACTTGGACCCGCACACCCGACACTTCTTAAAACCCGACCGTGGGGTGGAAGAAGCCGAAGACATAATTTTCAATACGCAAACGAACAGGTTTAAAGAACCGAAAGAACAGGATTCAGTAGAACCGAGGCGCGCCGAAATCTCCGAAGTGAACATGTTCGTGGAAAAAACGGAACTGAGGCTACGGGCGTCGTGCGTCTACTTCTAACATCCGGTGACGTCGGCTCGACGGAGGCCCTCGAGGACATCGTATCGACGTCATCGACGCAGGACGCAGAAAGATTTTCTGAAGCAGCACAGCTGTGGTGATTACTGTCAGATATGGAATACGTAGGAGGACCCAATCCCCTCGAACAGGACTGCCCTGAGCACATCTAGTATGTGTAGGCTTCTTTCCGCCATGCTAGTGGGATTCTGGAAAAAGGTAGGTAGTTCAATCGATTGGTTCACATGGAACTTCGAGATGAATTTAGGCGCAAATGTGGGGTGAGTGAGCATAACTACCTTATCCCTGTGGACTGTAACAAAAGGGTCTAAAACAGAGAGTCTGTAGTTAGCTAACCCTTCTAATAGAAGTGATAACCACTAAAAGGGCTGTTTTATAAGTCAGGTCTATTAGACTTGCTTTATGCATTTGCTCAAAGGGAGCTCCCATGAGCCTGGTCAAAACCACATTTAGGTCCCACACAGAAGCTGGGTGAGAAATGGGTAGATAAATCCTTCCAACCCCTTCCATAAAGGCCTTGTTCACCGCTATCTTCCACCACAACACCTTTTGTTGTGATGTGGTGTAGGCTGAGAGTGCAGCCAGATGAACCTTTAGGGAATTGAAGGCCAACCCAGTATCTAATAGATGGGTAAGGTACAGCACAATGTGTGTGGGTAAGCAAAAAACCTTTCCATTTGCTGGCATAGCAATAACGTGTGTTCGGTTTTCTAGCTTCCCCGAGTATGTCAATGCACCTCTGAGGGAGCTGTAGGTGTCCAAACTCGGACCTCAGGAGCCAGGCTGCCAAGTTCAGAGTTTGTGGGCATGGGTGTAGGGTCCTGAGACAACATGTTATACAGGCAGGGTAGTTTTACTGGTTGGGAGAGGGACATTTCCATCAGATGAGTGAACCATGGTTGGCAGGCTCACATGGGGGCCACCAGAATCATGGTAACTTGTTGAGGAGTCGGGTGGGGGGGGGAAAGCGTAGACAAATTTCCCTGACCATGTAATCCAGAGACCGTTCCCCTTGGAGCGGTTCTGGGGGCACCTGGAGGCGTAGTCTTGGCACTGAGCGTTCTCCTGAGTCGCAAACAGGTCGATCTCTGGGAAGCCCCATTCTGAGAAGACGGACACGATGTCTTAGTGCAGACGCCACTCGTATTCTTTGGGCAGAGGAAAATCTCTGCTGAGCATGTCTGCCAGAAGACTGAGTTCCCCTGGAACATGTTGGGACAACAGAAACATCTTGTGTTTGAGAGCCCATATCGAAATGTTTTGGGACAGCTTGGATAGCCCTGGAGAGTGTGTGTGCCCCCCCTGTTTGTTCAGGTAATACATGGCTGTATTGCTGTCCGTTAGACTCAGCACTGTCTTCCCTTGCAGTTGCATCTGAAAGGCCTTTAATGCCTTGAACACCGCTAATAGTTCCAGTAAAATTATGTGGATGGACGCTACTTGAGGGTACCACACTCCATGTGCTGTCTGCTGAAGCAGGTGAGCTCCCCACCCCGTGAGAGAGGAGTGTCGTGAGAGTGGCTTCCACTGCAGGGGTGGAGAAGGTCTTCCCCTTCAAGAGCTTTTCTCTCGACCACCACTGCAGAGAGAGAACGAGGGCTGGCAAGACAACTACCAGATATTTCCATTGTCTGCTGGCCTGACACCACTGGCTGTTGAGCCACTCTTGCATGGGACGCATGAGCAGCCGCGCGTGGGGAACCAGGTATATGCACGATGCCATCAATCCTAGCAAGCGCTTAGCTTTGCGCACCGTCACCTCCCGACTGGCTACATATTGAGGGATCTGGAAAAGCATGTTCTGAACCTTCTCGTTGAAGGGGAAAACAAGGCCGTTTTTCGTCTGGATTAGAGCCCCCAGAAATTGTTTTGTTTGACTGGGGACTAGACTGGATTTCTTCTCATTGATAGAGAACCCCAGACTGAAGAGAAGGTCCACGGTTTTTTGGGTATTCAGAAAACATGTGTCGTACGAGTCCCCTGTTATGAGCCAGTCGTCGAGGTAAGGGTAAACCGGGACGGATGACCTGCGCACTACTGCCAGGACCTTCGTAAACACCCTTGGCGCCGAGGCGATGCCGAAGGAGAGTACCTTGAATTGGTAATGCCTGTCCTCTATCATGAACCTTAGATATTTTCGGTAAGCTGGCAACACTGAAATATGAAAGTATGCATCTTTCATGTCCAATGTTACCATGTAGTCCCCCTGTTTCAACAGTGGGATCACCTCCTGTAGTGTTACCATGCAAAACTTTTGAGGTTTTATGAACTTGTTTGCTGGGCGCAGGTCTAGAACAGGGAGCATGGTGAGGTTCTTTTTGGGTACAAGGAAGTACACTGAATAAACACCCTTATTAACCTGAAGAATAGAGACGGCTTCGATGGCGTCCTTTCCCAGCAGCGCTTCCACCTCCTGATTCAGGATCTCCAGATGGTCCAGTGAAAGGCGCCGTGAGCGTGGTGGTCTGAATTGTGAAGGTCGGGCGAATTCCACACAGTACCCGTGGGCGACCGTCTTTATGACCCACTGGTCTGAAGTTATCCACTCCCATGCCGTGAGGAAAGATGTTAAGCGCCCCCCGACCGGGTGACATGGGAGGGAACCCGGATCTGATGGTCATTTCTGACCGGAGGCTGTGGCTCCTCTATGATTGGGGCCGCTACCTCTGGCTTTGCTGCATCGCTGACCCCTTGGAGGGTAGTACGCGAGGCTTCCCGATGCTTACCCGGTATTTAAATTTCCTGTGCCATGGTTGTTCTTGCTTGCACAGGACTGCCCTCGAAAGGACCGCAGAGAGTTACTTTCTCTCTGGGGGGACGGTCCCTGAGTGATCTGTTGCAGGGACTTAAGAGTTTCATGCTCTTTTTTGGCTGTTTCTGGGGCTTCATCGACAGCTTTTCCGAAGAGGTTAGCTTCTTCAATCAGCTTATTGATGAGCGAAGCCTGTGTTTCGGGCTTAAACCCTGAGGTGCGCAGCCAAGCGTGTCTTTTGAGTAAGGTTCCTTGGGTCAGGGACCTGCCTGCTGTTTCAGCCGTGTCCAGAGTGTTTATCACATTCTGGTTCACCTGCCTTCCTTTGGCCACTATAGAGAGAAGTTTGGACTTCAAGGGTTCTGGTACTTCCTGGAGGCCTTCCTGGAGTAGGTTCCACTGAGCGTCAGCATAGCTCGCCAACAGCGTAGTATTATTGCTCAATGTGTGTTATATGCAGCAGCCGAGGTGACTTGCTTGCCCAATACATACAGCCTCTTGGATTCTCTATCCAGAGGTGCTTTCCTTGTGGCAAGGGGTACTCCTGCCCGTTTCCAGGTGGTAGTCACTACCAGAGAATCGGGGGTAGCATGTCCTTTAATGTATAGTGGGTCCGAAGGAGCTGGTCGAAATAACTTTTCAACTCTAGGATTCACTGCCTGAGTTTGCGCTGGTGACACAAGAGAGGGAGCCAACCTGCTCTTAATAGAATTAAGGAGGGGAATGGCCTGGCTAGAGGGAGGTTTCTCCTTAAGAATATATTCTACAAAGTCCTGTTCAGGCACAGCCTCTTGTGTAGAGATCTGAAAATGCTCAGCTGCCTTCTTTAACATGATATTGAAGGCCATCTGGTAGTCTACAGGTGAGGCCTGGCGAGCCGGAGTGGACGGAGGGGAATCCAGGCACAAAACATCAGTGTCCTGATCTTGATGGGGGAGCGTCCATGGGTCCGTCTCCACCTGCTGGGTTTCTTCCCAATTGTCCGTGGCATCCGCCTGGTCCTCCTCATAATTATGTAAAAAGGAAGTTTCTTCCTCTTCATTATAAATGTCTCTATAAGTGTCCATTTGAACAATGTCTTCATGCTGGACGGGGACAGAAGGCTGATCTTCTTGTAGATGTGTTGATTCAAGAGTAGGCTCTCCACGAGATCTTTTCGGGAAAGGATACTCAGAAAAACTAATAATTATTTCCAGGCGGTCCATACACACTTCAAATTTCTCCCTTGTCCATTTAGAGGACCCAGAAGGGCATACTGGTGGAAAAACGTTGTCTTCCGCCATATAGTGTCGAAAATTGTCTCTTAGGGTGTCAGAAAGAGGCTCTTGACTGTCCTCATAGTAATCATGAGAATCGGGATGCCATGGCATATCCGCTGCCTGTCCCATGCTTTTCGGCGGAACGGAAGTAAGCCCAACCGCCGAAGTAATTCTCTCGATGCTTTCTTCGATAATCGCTGAATCCGTGTGACACAAAGGTTAATTGAGGATTGACATGATCCTGATCTCGCCCACCCTCATCCCACAAGTAGAAGAGGTGCAAATAGGGGTACAGTACCCCACAGACCATGGCCTAGTTATCCTAAAGATGGCCCCAATGAAAGAGACACCCCGCCCCCATAGAACCTCGAAATTAAACAAAATCATACTCAGAGACATAGCCCTTAGAGCCCATATGGAAACAGCGCTGGATAACTATTTGAGACAACGCTAATGGGGAAACAAACTGGGGGGTAATATGGGACGCAGGTAAAGCAGTCATGAGGGGGGTAATTCATATCACAAACCACAGCATACACACGGGAAAGGAAGCTACTCAAACAGAAACTGGAACTAGAACTGAAGGAGGCGGAAACACAGCACAAGGCCAAACAAACACCCAAAACAGTGAGGAACCTTCGGAAAGTGAGAGCCCAACTAGAAACCCACATGGCAGACCAAACCGCACAATCCATTTTATGCACTAAACAATCCTATTATGCACACGGCGGTAAGGCCAATACATTCCTAGCAGCTAAACTCAATAAACAAAAAACACGAAACTATATAGTCAGCCTCAAGAATCCTAAAGGGGGGATAAGCACCATTGGAAGAGGCAAAGCTAAATATCATGCAAGAGTTCCACCGAGAACTCCTCGGAAAAGAGGACCTGTCCTTGCAGTTCCAACTAGACTACATTGCCAAAATAACCCTCCCCCAGATAACGGTAGAAGACAATTTAAATCTCCAGGCCCCCATAACACCTGAAGAAATAAGCGACGCCATATAGCACCTTCAACATAATAAAACACCTGGGCTGGACGGATTCGGGAATGGGTATTACAAAACCTTCAGGCACCAATTACTGGGGCCGCTAAAAAATCTTTTCAACTACATCAGGGAAACCGGGATAATCTCGTCAGACATGGGTAAATCAACCACAGTCCTCATATTGAAGCTGGGAAAAGACCCCACAGATTGCACAAGTTACAGGCCAATATCACTACTCAATAGCGTGCCAAGCTATACGCAAAGATCCTAGCAAACAGGCTAGCGAAGGTTCTACCCCATATAATCCACGAAGACCAAGCGGGATTCATCATAGGGAGACACACACAGGACAACATTAGATCGGCGGTGGACATTATAGAAGTAGGGAACAAAACAAAACAGAAATTCTCCATAGCGGCCTTGGACGCACGCAGGGCATTCAACAGCATAGACTGGGCATACCTGGAGCTAACCCTAAGGAAATACGGTTGTGACCCCACCTTTGCAAAGATGGTCCTTGCAAATTATAAACTCCCCTCTACCACATTTATAATCAATGGCAGATCCACCACGAACATACAAATCCGTAGAGGTACACGGCAAGGATGCCCACTATCCCCCCTCATATTCGCAATGGCTATGGAGCCAGTGGCACAAACTATAAAACAGGACCGGGAAATAAAAGGGGTACTAGCAGGAGGGGTAGAACAAAGTAGCCCTATACGCGGATGATATCCTACTGTTCCTATGTGACACCGCCAAGTCACTATCCAAGGCCCTGGGAAGACTTCAGGAATTTGCTAAAGCATCAGGGTTCACTATTAACTTTACAAAATCCAAAGCCCTCAACATAACTGAAGAAGAAACGATACCCCAAAGAATGTCAGCCCAGCACCCACTGACCTGGGAGTCCAAGGCAATAGACTATTTAGGAGTCCAACTAACACGTGAATATAAACACTTATATGAGGAGAATATAGTCCCCATGTGGAAACAACTAAAGGAGGACCTTTTGAGATGGGACGCCCAAGAAATCTCATGGTTCGCGCATATAACCGCACTCAAGAGGACCCTCCTGCCTCGCCTCTTATATGTAATTAGCTCTCTCCCGATAGAGATCCCCCTCAAAACGTGTAGAAATTTACAAAAGGACATGGTGGCCTTCGTATGGAACAGGAAGAAGCCAAGAATACAGAAAAAAATCCTGACTAGACCACCCCTACATCGAAAGATATGCACTGGCATCCCGGATAGCCCCCATGCTGAAATGGATGGGAAACACCCCTCACAAGGGATGGGTGGGAATAGAACAGGGAGAAACTAATATCCGGATTGGGACCCTACACGCCCTACGTCAGGGACCAGAGGAGCAGAGGGCCACCTACTGGAATCTACCTGTTCCTCACTAAAAGCATGGGGCACAGCACTCAGAAAACATCACATAGCCCCTGGGTTGGGGCCCTTCACACCGGTGGCACACAACCAAGACTTCACCCCGGGTAAACGAGACAGTTTCTGGGCAAGCTGGGGGCAGACACACCCGACCTTCCTCAAAGATCTCTACCACAAAGGGTCCCCATTACAATTTGAAGAATGCAAACGGAAATTCGGCATAGGAGAAAGAGAGATTTATGTATTTACAAATCAGGCATTGGATCTCCCAGGGAGGGGTGAAGAAGGTGGCCACTAGGACTCCCATAGGTCTCGAGCTCACCCTGCAGGAAGGCCAGACCTATAAAGCAATAACAAGGATATATAAGCTCCTAGACAAGGCGTGAATGGAGGACCAATATCTTACAGGGACAACTGGGAGAGGGACCTGGGGACCCCTATTACGGAGGAGGAATGGGGCCAGATTTGGAAAAGGCCACAGAAATCATCCAAATGCACCACGATCAAAGAGACATCATATAAACTATTCACAAGATGGTACCTAACCCCACATAGGTTAAACAAAATGAATCCAGCCTTCCCTACTAGCTGTTGGAGAGAATGTGGCAACCGAGGGGATCTATACCACATGTGGTGGACCTGCCTCAAGGCTGAAATATATTGGAAAGAGATACTGGGACACATAAGGGAAATCATGGGGAAACAACTCCCACACGACCCAAAAGGTAATACTCCTGGGGACCGCAGTTGAAGGCGTCTATGCAGAGACAGGCAACAACGCTACCCTGTTTACTCAACTACTAAACGCGGCAAGAATAACTCTGGCCCAGGGATGGAAGAACCCCGAAGGCCCAATAGTCGCGTGTTGGTGGGTCAAGATATGGCACATTCTGGCGATGGAGAAAGTAGGGGCCCTAAAGGACAACAAATACCTGAAATTCAGGGCGGTGTGGGACTTACTTTCATAGACCTAACCTGCTGAGATTGATTTTGAACTAAGGCCCTTGACAAGGAGGAAAAATGAAGGGGCCCATGCCTCCAGTCAACACAGGCAGTCAAGGCCCAGGCTGTAACAAAACTGCCTAATGGTGGACGGACGCAGAACCATCCCAGCTTGGTTTTTGTTTTTCCTCTGGGGGGAGGGGGGGAGGGGGAAGGGGGGAGAGGGGGGCTGAAAGGGGAAACATACTGAAGTTTGAAAGAAGGGGGGGGGGAGTTATAAATGTTAAAACTCATGGACATACTACAGATTTGAAAACGGACTGGGGGAAAAGAGGGACAAGAACAATATTAAGGTTTAAGTATACTGTTCCTTACCTGAATGCTTGTAAGACTCCATGGGAAGAAAATAAAGTTGGTAAAAAATGTTTTAAAAAAACCAGGACATCCTGTCCACCCTCTCCACCCACACCCCTCCTCTCCCTTCTCCATCTGTGCTTGCTGACCCCCCCTCCTTTAGCCACCCTACCATCATCCTTCTCGTCCTTTCCTCTTTTCACCCAGGACGAGGTTTCTAGACAAAGTATTCACCTACCAGCCCACTGTACAGAAAGACTCATTAATGTGTTGCATGCTTTGTCCTGCAGCTGGCCTTAGAGTCACATAAATTACCTGCTACTGTAAAAAGCAGTAGGATCTGTCACCCAAATCTGTAGGCAGGAGGACTGCTTAAAAAGCAGTAGCCTACTGCCTAAATCTGTAGTGTTGGCAAGTATGTGGCGGCAGAGGCAGGCTGGAGCCCGCTAAGAGCACTTACAGCGTGTAGTTAGCTGGATCAACGACTGCACCGAGGGCCTAATGCACAATTTGAGGCCCAGGCAGTCTGGCAGTAGCACATGAACCAGCGAGACTTCAGAGGGAGGCCCCAGCAGACGAGCAGAGGAGACCCCCCGACCCGGGGGTGGTGGTGAGGATGACCTGCTATGAGGTGGAGAGCAGTCCTGCAGGTGGGTGATTCCTGGGCTGGCCCTTGGTGGGGCGGGCCTGGGCTCTCCTGTGACCCCCCCCCCACCCCTCACCAAGCGGCATTCTTCTGGCGACGGGTCCTGCTGGGATGCTGTGGATGCTACTCGTATTTTGCTGGAGGGAGGCCTGGCTGGAGCCTGTCCGGTAGCAGCTGGTTTTCGTGGGTGAAAGGAGGCAGAAGCCCTGAACTGCGTGGTGGCACCGGCCTGGGCCGATGGAGCCCGCAGGGCACAGACCTGCTTTCTGGGGCTCGCCCCTGACGTAACAGATCCAGTGGACTGCAGGGCAGGATGGTGAGAGGCGCTGTGATACCCCGAGTGTGGCACAATCCTGTGGGTCTGGAAATTTGACTATTGGATAGTGAGGCGCACAATGGGGACGAAGGCGAGAGGAAGCTTGAGCTTGCGCTCACCCCCCCTTGGTCGCCCTTTTCTGCCGTTTCAGAGTTCTGTCTCTTTATTCCTTTCTCCATCGGTCCCTGTGAGAGGAGGCAGCCGAGGTCTGTTGGTTCTGCCATGGGATAGACTGAGAACCTGCAAAGGAAGTTCAAATTCGAGGGCGGCCATTCCTCCAGGACCGCCGGGCTCAGTCCCAGGCAGGGGAGTCAGAACCTGGGGAGTCGGCCTCTGGAGGGGCTGGCCTAACGCCAGAGGTGGATAACAGGGAGATACTGCTGAAACATTGGTAGGTTGGACTCCAAGATGGACTCGCTCCTCTCCAAGGTTGATATGCTACAGCACCGGCTAGACAAGCACAGCAATCGCCTGGACGAGGTGGAGCATAGGTTGTCTGGCCTGGAGGATGGGTAGGCGATCACGGCTAGGGTGCTGGCTCTGGAGGTGCCACTCAAGTCGGTGTCTGCAAGAAGGAGGATTTGGAGGTTAGGGCCCGCAGGACCAATATCCGTCTGGTCAGAATTCGAGAGCACCAGGGGCAGATGAAGATGGAGGAGTTGGTCAGAGCTCGCTGAAGGGAAGTGTTTGAATGGACAAAGCTCTCCCCCATTTTGTGGTCGAGGGCTCACCGTAACCCGGCAGCATGGCCAAGAACTGCCGTGGCCCCTCATCTCATCATTGCCCGCCTTTTGAACTATAAGGCCCGGGACACAATCCTTCGCTTGGTCAGGCAGAAGGGGGAACTTCAATATGATAGTGATACATTTCAGGTTTGCGCAGACATTTTGGCAGTGGTGTAGGTCCTTTGCAGGGGTTAAACGTTGTCTCAGGGACAACGGCATCCCATATTCTGAATTCAGCATGATGGGAAATGCAATTCTTCATGTCCCTGGAGGCGGCAAGCTCCTTCCTGGATGAGATCGTCAGGCTACATCACCCCAACATGTGACCCCGGAGTGTGGCCAGGAACCAGGGTTGGCAGGTCCGGGGGGTGGGGGGGAGCGAGGAAGACCCTTGCCGTCAGGCCTTTGTTGTGGTAGAACCAGGGTGAGGGCAGATTGGAGTCTTAACAGCTAACTATGAGACACTGGCATTTCTATCCAATGGTTTGGGCTGCATTGGAAATGTGTTATGGCTACCTGAGGGTGGCTGAGCCGACATAGGCCTGGATGGGCACTAGCGCCCAGCTCGGAGTATTGTTCATGTTTTGTAGTTGGGTGAGTGGGGGTGGGTCTTTCGGGTGAGTTGGGGTTTGCCCGTGGGGATGGGCAGCGCACAACTGGGGGGGTGTGTACTGTTAAGTTTGTCTGGAGGGCGATTCCTTGCTTGGTGATCTACTTGCAGGTACTAATCAGCAGTGGCTGCACAATGGGTTTGGAGGGGCCTGGTACCGCCAGTCCGGTGTTGATGTGCGAGGATGGCCCTTCGAGTAGACACCTGGAATATTAGGGGGAGGGAATCGCCCCTCCAAGGCCAGGAAGTTAGCACAGTATCTTTGCAGACATCGAGTGGAGGTAGCTTTTCTTTAGGAGACCCACCTTACCCCCTCTTCAGAACATACTGGGGCTGCCACAGTACTTTTCATCCTACTCATCCTATGCAAGGGGTGTGGCTATCCTGATAGGTAAGGGGGTTAGGTTTTGCCTGGTTTTGCTGGCAGGGGGTAACTAGGGGAGGGCCCTTTTGGTCTGCGGAGTCCTGGAGGGAGCGAAGGTGGCACTGGTGAACTCATACAGGTCGAACGTGGACAATGGTAATGCCTTTGACTGGGTGATGGGTCAGCTGGCTGTTTGTCAAGATGCCACCATAGTGTGGCGTGGGGACCTGAACACAGTGATGGATACTTTGCTGGACAGATCCCGAGTGGCCAGGGCTCTGTGTCAAGGCGAGTCTACAGTTGCAGGAGATGGGCACAGCATGCAATCTTGTGGATGGTTGGTGGAGGCAGCACAGGGATGCACGTAAATACACTTTCCACTCCTGGGTTCATGGTACCAGCTCTAGGGTGTACCACATTTTGGTTTCCTGCGTTGGGGATTAGAGTTTGGTGATTGGTGGATTCTCCCCCGGGCCTTGTCGGACCACTCGCCTATGATCCTCGAGTGCTTGTTGGGCAGGGGAGGAAAAGGGGCCGACTCTTGGCGCTTTAAATACGATGCGCTGCAGGATTCAGTGTTCTGCCAGGAACTGCAGCATGAGATCAATACCTACTTAGAACACAACAAGGGCTCTGCCTCCTCGAAAGTTGTACTCTGGGCGTGGTTTAAGTGCTATGTTTGAGGGGTGTGCATGGGCAAGGAAATTGTGATCCTCCGGCAAATCAGGTTAAACTGACTTGAGGGTGTCTGTGTCCATGGCGGATCCCAAGATCCTGGCAGAGCTCTGGAGGGAGCTTGATGGTTTTACGGCGAACACTTAACGGGAAGATCTGATTTTCAGGCAGGGGCCGTCGGGTGTGTCAGTATGGGGAGTGGCAGAAGTGAGGGGCATCATTGGCTCAGCTGCTGGCGGCTGATAAAAGACCTCCGCAGGGAGAAATTGTGGCTGAATTCTGCTCCTTCGAAAAGGTACCTCTATGGGTCCAGGTACTCGCAGGACTCTGTGCTACTTAGAGGAGGTGGAACTGTACTCGGTGGTACCCCACTTTCACAAAGCTCTTAGTCGAGAGATCTCTCTGGAGAAGGTCATGGCAGTGATTAGGGAGCTCCCGGGATCTAGATCCCTGGTGGCCCGATGGCCTGTTGGGGGAATTCTATAAGGCATATGCCCCCCCACCCTCGCCCCCGTCCTGTTGCGGGTGTACACAGAGTTGCTTGCCTCGCGAACCCTCCCCCGTTGCTACGTGAGGCGAATATCATCCTTCTGCATAAGAAAAGGAAGCCGGCCATGGACTGCGCGTCATACCAGCCAATCTCCTGACCCAACGTGGACAACAAGATCTTCGCTAAGGTGCTCGCCAATTGGTTATTCTCTCGGATGCCCGGCCTTGTGCTGGCGGGTCAGGCCGAGTTTGTCCCCGGGAGGAACAGGACGTACAGGTTGCACCATTTTAGGGGGTCTTGGCAGCACTTGAACCGGAGTCACAGGCTGCTGCGGTTTTTTTGGGTGCCAAAAAGGTATTCGACTCTGTCTAATGGCCATTGTTAAGACTGAACGATTATTTTCTGTAAGGTCAAAGTTTTCACTCAGTGTTTCCCAGAACAATAAGACAAAAAGGAATCCTACCTTGTCTTTACCGGAATGGAGATAAAGAGACTTCACCTGCCTCGTCCTCTCCCTGCCTCCAGCACGGCAGACAGGAGGATGCGGTAGGGAAATCCTCGAAAGGGAAAAAACCCTTTGTCGCAGAAGAGCGGAGGTGAGAACGAAGCGGACCGGGTTCCGGTTGTTTTTTGTCCCCAGGGTGTGTTCCTTCTAGGCGCGTAAGTGTATCCCTTCGACGTCCGAAAACGGGAACAGGTCTGCTTCAGCGGCTAACCGGAGCTGGGTAGGATTCGGGTTGGAAGGAGTGAGGGATTCCGGAAGTCTACTCTGGGGGTTGTAGTCCGGAAATCTGCTGTTCCCTGGATTAGACGGTAAATAAAGTGTAAGTAGGAGAAAACATTCGTTGGAATAGTGAAAAGGTGAGATGGGAGAGGGAACGAATATATGACCTACAGTTCGGAAGGGACTCGAGTGTCTGATTCTGTTGTTGACACGTTCGATAGCTCGGAGGAGCGGTGTTTGAAAGGATGGAAACGTCTAGGAGGAAAGTAAGACTCGGAAAGGAAGGCTTTAGCACAAGGAAACCTAGGTTATGAGCAATAAGCTTTAGGGAATGAGAATAGGAGTTTCCTATGCAGTAACTTACGAAGCGTGACCTCCATAATCAGTAGCAACGCGCTGCGGCTTCTCTTCCCGTTCGTTACATAACCTGACCTGGTCAGTGGGAGGAGACTAACACTGGAACGTCCGATTGCCCACACAGTGCTATCTTGGGAGTAATGTTGTGGAGAGACGGCCAAAAGCGTCAGCGACGCAGAACGGACCACCTCTGTGCAGCGTTCATAAAAGTCATACTTATTCGCAGTCCTCCAGAAACTAGGACTTGGCGCTCACTTTATTGCTTTGGTGTCCGTCCTGTGCGTGAAACCGATGGCGATGATTGTGGTGGGGGTGTGCCAGGTCCAAAAGCTTTGATACGGGAAGGGGGGTACTGTGGAGTTGCCCATTTTCCCCCCCTCTCCTTTTCGCTTTACTGATGGAGTCAGTGGCAGCGATTCTGAGAGAAAGGCATATGCAGCAGTGGTTGAGGCTAGGGCTGCATACGCTGATTGTCTCCTTGTATGTGGATGACGTGGCCCTCTACATCAGTGACCTGGTGTGCAGCCTGGGCCCAGTAATGCGTGCTCAAGTAAGTAGGAATCTTCTGGGGTCCGGTACCTGGGGATGGAGGCGTTGGGTCTCTTCAGGAGGCAGTGGCGAGATGGCAGACGCTTCTGCTTATGCTGCTGGGCCGAATCACGATTGCAAAAATTATTGTGCTCCCCAAACTCTTCCTCGATGTCCCCCTGTTTCTCTCTGGTGGATTTTTCTTACAATTACGAGGGCCCATTCTTACCATTTTTTTTTTCAGAAACATTTTATTAAGTTTCCAATAAACAACAACATTTTCATAAAAAGTACACAACGTCTCATACTAAGCAGTAATAATCAAAATTACAGTACATTGTAAATATCATATTTTGTGCATGCTAGCATAATAACTATATCCAATGAATTCAAGGAACATACAACAAATACACATATACAAGCAAAAAAGACAACACAAACAGGAAGAGGAAAAAAGGGAAAAAGAGAAAGAAGAAAGAAAGAGAAAAAAGAAAAGAAAAAAGGGAGGGGACCCTCCCTCACCAACATTTTCGTAAAAGGCACAGTCATATGTTATATTTACAATTCCATCACCACAATCATAAAGAGCCAGAAAAGGACCCCATAACATAATGTAATCCTCTTCTTTATCTCTATTTTTCAAAGAAATCTTATCATACTGTGATAAAACCTGCAACTCTGACAACCACTCTTCAATACTAGGCTTTTTCCTCGTTTTCCAAATCCTGAGGATAAGCTTAATAGCTACCATAATAACCCTATCAACCCAGCAAGAATGTTTTCTAGTGTGCACACACCTTTCTTTATGTGAGAGTAAAATTATGTTAACGGCGGATCTTTGCAAGTGTATACCAAAGATCAAATCATCCCCATCAATAACCTCTCTCCAAAACAATTGTACTCTCGGGCATTCCCACAGTAAATGTAAAAGAGTACCTCTATTATTGTTACAACACCAACATAATTCACTTGATCGTAACCCCAATTTAAACATCTTAACTGGTGTCCAATACAGCCTTCCAATGACTGTCGAATCAAACGTAAACCCCCATATCTACTCCTAAGTACAAATGCACCCTCAAAACACCTCTCCAATCTAAGTCAGAAAGGACCCTATTAACATCATGTGACCATATTTCCTTCAATCTAGTCCATGCTAATTGATGTTTTTTTCTACTGGCATGAATTGCATGTAGGTCCGTACATTGTATCCTCGTCCATCTAACAATTTGCTAATCTCCGGTTTCCTCCCAACTGAGCCACCAGTCATATCCAACCTTTGATTAATCATGGAAGCTAAAGCCAAATACCTATTCATCTCTCTCCGTCCCAAGTTATATTTATGCTGCAATTCCTCAAAGCACAACACTATCACCATCCATCACATCCGCTAGTCTCAGAATTCCCCTATTAATCCAACTCAACCATCTCAGACATTAAGCACTGATACAACCGTTTAAGAGGGGAGGTCTGGCTCTGCCGGATTGGAACATTATTATTGGGTGGCACAAACACTTCCCGGCACCCTTATACGCCACCCACTTCATTCGGCCTCAGGTACAGGTGGAGAGGGCACTAGCCGCCCCAGACCAGTTGTGTTCCGTGGTCCTCTAGGCTTCGGGGGTATCGTACAGCTCATTGAATGTATTTAAGATTACCTGTGTGATCTGGAAGAAGGTTGCGGGCAAGACGGCCGTTTGCCCATTATATACACCCCTCCTCCCTGTACGACATGTGAAAGGGCTTGCAATAACGGGAGAGCGGGCTTACCTACGGTGGGTGGAAAAGCTGGGTATTGTCACCTTCGGGGACTTTTTCATTGATGATGAGTTTCTTTCTGTACAGCAGGCATGGGACGGGGAGGGCATGGCTTTGGATATGTTCCTGTATATCCAGGTGCGGTACGCGCTCAAGGAATTATTCCCCTCATCTCCCAAACAACCTCCCACGTGGGTGTTATTACAGGGGGTGATTCAATCTCTGGGAGAGGGCCGCTTGGTTTCACCAATATGCAGTAGTCTGACAGATATAATGTGGGAGGGCAAGGCACCAAGGAGGCGGTGGGAAAGGGATCTTGGCAGGGGTGTAGTGGATGAGGATTGGACATATATGCTAGGTCAAACCCAGAGGGTGTCATTAAATTCTAGATTCAGGTTAATACACTTTATTTCCTACACCTGGTCTGTCATACCCCGGCCAGGCTCCAGAGGCATTTTTCCTCTACCCTGGACTCCTGAGTTAGGTGTGGGGACTCCTGTTAGGTGTTGGGTCGCTCCAGCAGGGTTTCTCCTTTTGGCCTGGGAGTGCATGCAGGTTTCCTGCTTCTAATTGGGGGTTCTGAAGAAAGTTTCCTTGATTATTGTGGTGGCACTCCTGGGATGCACCAGGTCCCTGCCGCGGGCGATGAGGCATCCGGTGGGGCTGACAGAAGGGTGGCCATGGCCTGGGCGAAGGGCCATACTCCCAGTGTGCAGGGGTGGCTGCAAGATGTGGCATACTGCCATGACATGGATACTGCATTTATTCGAACATTGTCGCTTCATGCCCGTCCGCCGGAGGTGTGCGCTCCGTATGTACAATATCCGATTACAGCGGTTGAATAAGAATGAGCTATGGAATTGTGGACAAACGTTACGAAATGTGCGTTGCCAATATACATTGTATTCTGTTTAGGGTCGTTCGCGGATTGGATCAGACTCCTTGTAGGTTTATGTTGTTGATGCAAAATGAATAATATAGTATTAAAAAATATATATCCCACTCTTTCAGCTCACCCTTTCATTGGAGTAGGGACTCCTTGTGCTTTCTCCATTTCCCAGCCACCTGATTACAATTCCTGTTCCACCCTCCCTTCCTAGAATTCGTTTTTCTGTCCTTCCTACTACGGAGACACCTTTGTTATTTTCTTTCTTTTTGGGGGAACCTCCGATTGGAGGTACCATTGTCACACTTGTACCTTCAGTGACATTATGTGGTCTACGGCCCAAGGGACGCCATGTCCCTTGGACTGTTGATCGATTTAATCATGCAGTTGCACCACCTTGACTTTGGATCATCTAAAGGAATCTTTTTTTTATCCGGTGTGGACAGCACTTGGGTTCGTTCTGTGCTGCTCTTCGTCGTTTTTGTCTGGCATAGCTTCAAGAGACCACTTAATCAGTTTTATCTTATTTGTCACAATTTCCTTTACCTTTTCACTGACATTACCTTCTATTTCTATGAAACCACACTAGATTGTGGTACTTGTATTCAGCATTTCAGAAAACTTGTTTTCATGTTCTCTCAAGTTGAGGGAGCACAACTGCACAAAACGCATTGGTGAGTCATGAAAACCCTTTTCCCATTCTCAGGGGCATGCAGCACCTTCATTTATCCCCCATTTGACTTTTCAGTCCTGAATGTGACAGGAATCTTGACCTATCTGTATTCCTTTAACAGGATTATGAGACTGGCTAGAAACTCTGAGGCAATGGGTACAAAACAAATAACACACAGGTAGCTGCCCCTGCATACTCACCGGTTTTCATGGAGATGCTTTTTTATAGCTGCTCCCGAAATCGCCTCTCCTTAGTGGGAAAGGTGCACACTGCTCCTACACAGCAGATCCCAACAGCAATGAAAAGGAGGATACAGCTGGCATACAGTAAGTGGATCCAGCAGAGCGATCTCTCTTCCTGCAAGATACATACAACACATGTTACATTACTGGGTTTTATATAGCATTGACAGTTGCCATTTTCATTGCCTAGGGAATTCTAGAGATGGGTTAAAGTAGACAACAGGATGCAGTGCAACATAGCTATTGCTCTGTACAGATGGAAGCAACATGGGCTCTCTGTGCTCCTAGGTATTTTTGGTGAAGTGTCTGAGACCTGACCAGTTTATGTGATGACTCAGTGAAGTTCATACATGTAGTGCTGAGATTGTGTTCTTGGGAATTTGCATGCATGGAGTATTTTAGTCTTATGGTGGTGCGGGGGGAGCTGGTGTCAGTTATGGTGAGAGGCTGAAAGGTTAGTTGGTGGTTAAGAGTTTTGACTTTGGCCAAAGCAGTGCCATGGGGGACCCGCCAAAAGATATGATATTTAGGGGCACCCAAAATTTCACTGATTTTGGTTACAATTCTTAAACTGTTAAAAATGACTTATGGTGCTGGGTGAATTTAGGAGTCCAGCCTCCCCTATATTTTAAAGGCTTATAAACGTGGTGCCATTTGACAAATCTGCACATCAGTTTGCAAAGGACTGTAGACATAGTTATGAATGTTTTTGCAAGGTTTGGTGGGAGTTTGTTGCGAGGGTGCCAAAATTAGATGGGGGTCTGAAACATTTTTAGATGGCTTATAACTTTTTTGCCGTTTGTTGAATGTGGACAAAGGTTTTAAGAAAGATTATAGACCCAACCTTGAATTTGTGAGCAAAGTCTGAATGGATTTTGTCAAGTGGGGGCTAGGTTATATGACTATTGTATGTACGTACATTTTCACAGTTTTGAAAAATAGAACAGACGAGTTTGCTGCAAATCCGCCCAAGGAGCATTGGCAAGGGCAACAGTAAAGCTCAAAATGAAAAGTGTACTCATCACCAAAAGATCGAAATCCCAATACCATGTCAGGTTATGCATTTTTGACTGTGTCATGAGGAACAGTATGCTCTACTTAAAAATGACTATACTAGCTCTTTGAATACTAATTGAACCACGTGTTTACTCACCACATCCAGGTTTGTAAAACTGCTTATTTGTCTTGTAATACTGTACATTGAGAAATCATGGTGCTATTCCTAAATGTTATGAAGAAATAAAACAGGGCAATGAAAAATGCCCAACCAAGGGAAAAAGAAAAATTGACACTAACTTTCTGTCACCACTACAAATGTCTAGACTAATGCTAATGAAGGTTAGCAGGTACTCAACACCTCGTACTAACGAATAAGATAACATGCAAAATTGATGCTCTTTCAAAATTCGAAGTGTTAGGATGCCGTAAATTAGAATAGTAAGGAATCCAAGCAATTCTAGTAGGTTGATGTGATTATTTTGCCGTTGATTGTGTCTTTCGCATTGATGGAGAACCCCCATTTGGAACAATACATTGACTGTTACAGGAGTGTTGTTTCGACACATTTGTGGTGTGTCTCCTATTATGAGCCAGTCGTCTAGATAGGGGTACACTGGGATGGATAGCCATCACAAGTAAGCTGCTAGCACAGCTAGAACCTTGGTGAAAACCCACGGCGCTGATGAAATGGAGCACTTTGAAACGATAGTGGGTATGTCCTAATGGGAAGAGCAGGTACTTTCTGTGCTCTGGCAACACAGAGAAGTATGCATCCTTCATATGCAATGTTGCCATGTAATCCTCTTGTTTTAAGAGGGAAATTACCTTCTTGAAGGGTTGCCATACAAGCCATTTGCGGATGCACATGTGTGTTGGTCGGTCACAGGTCTAACTCAGGGCACATAGTTAAATCCTTTTTTGGCACTAGTAAGTACAATGAATAGATACCCTTGTTTACTTTGTGAGATGGAATTGGCTCTATTGCACCCTTTTGTAGGAGACACTATTTCTTCCTGCAGGATTTATTGATGTTGTGGAAACATCTTTCTGGAGGATGTTGGTATTGCTCTAGAACATGGGTGCACAACATACGGCCCGCGGGCCAGTTGCGGCCCGCCATGCTCTTTTGTCCGGCCCGCGAGGCACAAAGACTTTCCTTATGGAGGCCGGCCCGCGGCCGCCCTCCATTAGGAAAGTCTTTGTTGTCTTCCAAGCCGGACAAAACACTGGCCCTCATTGGCTCAGCACACACACGCACCACGTCGCTCCTACGAGCCACGTAATGCGTGTGTGCTGCACCAATGGAGGGCCAGCACTACGGCTGGCGTGGTCCATAAGGCTTGATGCCGGAAGGCATTTCAGCCTTGGACCACGCCAGCTGTAGTACGATTTCAGCGTTCCAGCTTACCTGCCGCTTACCTGCCTTCCAGCAAGTCTCCGGTAAGTGGTCTGTTTGTGTGTGTATGTTGCGATGGGGGGGGGGGGGGGTGTGTCAGATGTGTATGAATGTTTGGATTTGAATGTATTTTGTGTGTATGTTGAGATGCAGGGGTTGGGGGTGTGTCGGATGTGTATGAATGTTTGGATTTGAATGTTTTTTGTGTGCATATTGAGATGCGGGGTGGGGGAGTGTCGGATGTGTATGAATGTTTTGATTTGAATGTTTTTTGTGTGCTGAGTTGGGGGGTGGGGGTTCGGGTCTGTATGGGTGCATGTTTGTGTGTGTGCTGAGTTGGGGGTGGGGGGTTCGGGTCTGTGTGTGTGCTGATTCGGGGGATGGGGGTTCGGGTCTGTATGGGTGCATGCGAGAGTGTGTGTGCTGAGTTGGGGGTGGGGGTTTGGGTCTGTATGTTTGCATGTTTGAGAGTGTCCTGAGTTGGGGGTGCGGGGTTCGGGTCTGTATGGGTGCATGTTTGTGTGTCCTGAGTTGGGGGTGCGGGGTTCGGGTCTGTATGGGTGCTGGTTTGTGTGTGCTGATTTGTGGGCTGGGGGTTTGGAGTTGGGGGGGTGGGGGTTCTGGTCTGTATGGGTGCATGTTTGTGTGTGTGCTGAGTTGGGGGGTGGGGGGCTCGGGTCTGCATGGGTGCTGGTTGTGTGTGTGCTGATTTGGGGGGTGGGTGTTTGGAGTTGGGTGTGAGGGGGCCCTGGGGCATAGTGTTTGGTTGGGGGTGAGGGACATGGGGCATAATGTTTGGTTGGGGGTGAGGGGGGCCATGGGGCATAGTGTTTGGTTGGGGGTAAGGGGGGCCATGGGGCATAGTGTTTGGTTGGGGGTAAGGGGGGCCATGGGGCATAGTGTTTGGTTGGGGGTGAGGGGGCCATGGGGCATAATGTTTGGTTGGGGGTGAGGGGGCCATGGGGCATAGTGTTTGGTTGGGGGTAAGGGGGCCCTGGGGTATAGTGTTTGGTTGGGGGTGAGGGGTCCATGGGGTATAGTGTTTGGTTGGGGGTAAGGGGACCCTAGGGCATAGTGTTTGGTTGGGGGTGAGGGTGCCATGGAGCATAGTGTTTGGTTGGGGGTAAGGTGGCCATAGTGCTGCACTCCAAGAGTGAACCCAATAATAAAGCTAAAACAGACACAGTTAGGAGATGTTCATCTTTGGCTTTTTGAGGAAACCTGACTCAAGGAAGGCCATACTCCTCTTGGGCAACCCAAATAGCAAACTGTAGCAGTCCAAAATAACGGCATGTCCAATCTAGGGTCAATAAAATATATATATAAGTTAAACAGGCGAGATACAATAACTAAATAGAAATAAATTATAACAATGGAAAATGTGTAGTACAAAATGTAAGTTTGAAATGCAAATAAAAATAGTTACCCCTCAAAAACATTCTTTTTCCATGTGTTTAGTACAAATTGGGGGTTTAAAAAGCCTCCTGCCACGCCCCGCCCACATTTACTTTTCGGCCTCATGTAAGGTACTTTCGGCCCTCTGTCAAAATCAGTTGTGCACCCCTGCTCTAGAAACTCGATGGAGTAACCCTTTGTCACTGTTAATATAACCCATTGATCCGATGTGATACTCTTCCCATTTGATGGCAAATAGGCAAATACAGCCTCCAACTGGGGAGGTATGTGCAGGAACTTGGACGGGACCGCCATTGCATAGAGGCTGCTGTGCCTCTAGCAGTGGCTGCTCTACCTCTACTTCGAGTTCTTCTGTAGCCCCTTTGAAATTAACTGGACTGATAAGGAGTGGATTGACTTTGAGAGGCAACCCAAGAAAAGGACTGTCCCCCATTGTATCCTGCCTGTGACGAGCGTTGGAATCCCTGCTTGCGAAAGCAACAGCGTGTATATAGGGTTTATTTGATATCTGCCTTCATGTCTTTAGGGACTTGTGCTCCTCTTTTAGCACTTTTAAGAGCATCATCTACAGCTCTGCCGAAGAGAATATTGGGTTCAATAATAGTAATAAAGTAGCTTGTGTCTCTAGCTTAAAACCAGACTGGCATAACCAAGAGTGGCACTTTAAGAGTGTCCTTTCAGCAATTATATGGCCAGCGTTATCTAATGCGTCTAAATTTGTTTAAGGTCGCAGTTGTCCACTTGTTTGCTCTCAGAGACAGCTTTGTTGGATTTGAACTTTAAGGGTTCAGGAACTGTATCTAGTTGTTGAAGTACAGTATCCCATAGGTGATCGTTATAAATAGGAAATAAGGTGGTATTAGAAATGCATGTTTGGTACGCTGCCGACGTAGCAACCTTTCTGCCTAGGGTATAAAGCTTTTTGCTTGCCTTTAGAGGAGGTACCTCTGCAAACGCTAATGTGGTACCTGCTCTTTTACTTGTGGTTGTAACAAACCAGGAGTCTGGCTTAAATTGCCCCCTAAAATCGAGGTAATCTTTAGGCGCTGCTTTGAATGTTATTTTAAGTGAAAAACACAAAATATTTCAATTCATAAATTAATCAATCAGTGCAGAAGGAAACCAATGCTTTGGTTGTTACCCGTGGGATCGAAGAAGGATGGGCCCCTTATTACATCTGAGATTTGTTCTACTGTATAGCTTAGGGTGACACTTTCTGCCATGCTATCTCAAATGTATTTTAGTTTTCGTAATGGTGATGTGGTGATCTCAAATCCCACTACATTCTGATTCACACATGATGGTTGTTTATCTGGAGGAGGATTTCTTAAAGGTTACAAGACAATATATTATGTCTCATCATCATTTCGATTAAAAATAATTGACCATAAAATCCAACATGTAAATTACAAAACCAATCAATTTACATAAGAGTAGTTTTACATGTAAACGAGAAATACACAGTAAGCATGAGAAATAGATTAAAAGCTAACTAAAAGTACCGGTTTAAAAATAACTACAACCAATATCAGACCAAAGTGCTTCCGTGCATGCAATACATGTTTTTATCTATGATGGGTGAAACGCCCAGTTGTAACACCAAACCAGGCAATAGTTATTTAGCTCGTCAGTTAATATGAACAGTTAGACACACCATACAACACGATTATTGATCTTGTGGGAAAATATTGCTCTACTTTGTTCTTCAGAAACCACCCTAACGTGAACGTAGCCAATGAACCTTAGCGCAAAAGCAAAGCGTGAGAGCCCGAGCCACAGTAATGACCTGAAGCTGAAGGAAAAGATGCCCTAATTACAGGTTTCTAATATCCTTATACATGGAACAAAGGAACAGGATGTGAACTCTATCTTCTCTAACGCCTGGGTAAAAAAGGACAATCTGAGCTCACATTGGCATTCCGTTTTGATTTAACAGATGCCAAGATAAAATGCTGAAGCAGGCTTTAAGAAAGATAGCGCATTGCCTTAGGACTCATTACATCAAGATAGTCTTCGTAGCCCTGAACCTGTAATGATTTGCCTGATCGCTCTACTTTCTCCTTCATTCGTTCCCACTTGAGGGCATGCATAATTTTAGCTTTTGAGGTTGCATTAATAGACATGCGAAGGGCCCAGAGCTCTTCAACTTTCAGTAGTAGCAACTCGGACATTACGTGCATCACCCAGGGGAGTGATAGTGCACCCTCCTGGTCCATTACATCTTTTAAGGCTAACCGGTATTTTAAAAGGTTCTCATTTTTCCACAATCTAATCCAATACAGGAGTGGCTTTGCTCTGCATATTTGTCTAATAGACTGAAAATCCAGTTCCAAAAGGATCTGGAAAGTCGGAGCACTTGATAGAAGCCCCAGTACATTTTTAAGAAAGCCATTCTCTCCCACAGATAGCTGTGCAACATTAGTCCATTCCCATAGTTCGGCACCATAAACAGCAGCCTGCCTGGCCTGGGCTTTATAGGCATCTAGAGTCACACAAATAGCCCCACACCCATGAGACTTAGCAAAGTTGGCTGTGGAACCACCATATAGAGCCAAAGTCAACTCTGCCTTTTTGGACTATTCACCGCAAGAACAGTCTTCATGCATTCTTCTACCCAGGTAGTACTACTTTTTTACCTGCTCAATCAGTGACCAATTTAGGGCAGGATCTAGTTTAAGATGCTTTTTCCCCCGGATACCCTTGAAGACCATGGTCTTGGGTTTAACACTGTTTATTGTCAAGCCATTTTCGTCACAAAAACTAGAAAGTCCCCCCGGTGTCAAAGACAGGAATATGGCATCATCGGCAAACATCAAAAATCAGGATTTTATCATTAACTAGTGTTGGGGCATCCGTAGACAGACAAACTCTCAGATAACAACATTTATAAATAAGCAAAACAGAATGGGAGCTAGGACACATCCTTGGCGAACTCCTATCTCGTGTGCACTTTACTAGATAAAGCCCCACCCTAGCCCTGTTCTCATGGCATAGTAAAATAATGGCTCTGAGGAGGGGTGGGGGAATACCCAGGTTTGACAAAATAGTCCACAATCTGGCCCTAGGAACGATGTTGAAGGCCGTCCCAAGGTCTATAAAGACAGAGTTAATGGCCACTTTCCTTACCATGACATACTTATCGTAAAGCAAGCAAGCTTTAGTGACTGGTCTACAGTACTGATATCCCTTTGGAAACCCGCCTGTAGGTGGTTTAGGGCACCAGTCTCAACAACCCATATTTCCAAATGGACCAGCAATGCTTTTGCAAAGATTTTCCCCCAGCATCAAGAAGGGAGATATGCCTATAACTGGCTGGAAGGTGTCCGTCTCCCTTCTTGAAAACTGGGACGATGATTGCCTCAGTCCATGACGTTGGTACTCTTGCAGTACGTAAGACTTCATTAAACTGTTTGGTCAAGTAGGGGAGCCATATCAGGGGCTCAGTAGCAAATAAAAGTCTACCAGAGTTATGTCGGGCCCACAATGCTGTTTTTATTTCTGTCTTATTGAGCATTAGCCCTTCGACTACAGATGTTTCATTGGGAAAAACCACCTCCCAACTCCCGTTTATATAAAGGTTTCAAAGTAAGCAACCCAGGAGTCTTCGAAGATCGCCGCCTGCGTTATATATTGCACTTGCAGTTGCTCTCTGCGGACTAATTCCCAAAAAGTCCTAGTTTCACAATTTTTTATAGCGTCCATCAGTGCCCAAAGGGCTTCACGATATTTCTATTTTTTTTATTTCATCAGCCGTGAATACTTTTTTTGTGCTTCAGGGACAGGTGAAATCCCCTGTACAGAGACTTTTCTGACTTGGGCTATCATTGCTGCCTTTGCTCTGCAACAATCCCCATCCAACCAGGAGTTCTTACGGACAGCCCGTTTTCCTATGGCTTTTACAGATTTTGAAAGAACATCTCCACCATACTCATCAATTGGCTATGCATGTGAACATCCATGAACCACCTCATCAGAATTCCTAAGGAAGGTAACCAGATCCGGAAGAATGGAGTCGTAGATCAGTGGCATGGTGGTTTCTAAATCCACCCAATCCCACTTCAATAATTTCTTAGTGTGACCAGTGATGAGCACCTCAACTATAGGTGACACCATCTCATCTGCCGGAAGACCAAGGAAGTTTGGTAACATCTCAAGAAGAATGGGATTATGATCACTCTTAATCCTGCTTGGGACCCTGAAGTCCATGCTGTAACGCCAGGCCTCAAGATTCACCATGATGTACTCAAACTAGAGCGATTCCCTATTTGAAAGGTTTTATGCACCGGCAAATCCCCTGCAAAGCGTTCATTACAGGCTGGGAGATTGCTAGCAAGGAGTATCGCTGCTGCTTTCTCTGCATTCTTATAATTCGTCTTGGGGTGGGGAGCCACTAACTCAGGGATCCCCCCCATAGCAAATCCTCATCTTCTGTATGACTGGCCATAATGTCCAGCGGATCATGTTGGAGATTATAATCTCCCAGTACAAGAATCTTGGAGGCTTGGCCAGGGATTGACCTCCAGCTCTGTATAGAGGCCTTTATATAAGAAAACAAACCCGTTCTCCCTGAAACTCCCTTGAGATTGTAGAGGTATATTAACATTATATTGGTCCAATCCAACCCGGTTAGATGCAACTCCAGCAAATCCATTGGAGCACTCCCAGTGACGCTGGCTCCCTTATACTTTTCAGTACGGATGCAAAAGAGAAGCCCACCACTAGGTCTTCCACCCCTGCCGCTACCTGCAGGCTGTTGGAATGTTGCAAAACCCTAGATACTAGGAGCATCCACAGTCCATGGCCCCTGGAGCCCAATAATGTCATGTGCTCGGACGAAAGATAACCATTCGTCATCCACCATATGCCTGGTCAGCCCTGCAACATTCCACAAGAATATGTGGACGTGGTCTGGTGAGGTTTACGCCACCCGAGGTCCGAACATTCCCTCCACAAACTGAAATAGCAAGTGAGGGGCGGGGTGTGCGTCCCGTTAGTCTTTATCACCCAGGACTGAGACCTTATAATAGAGAAGGGTGCTATACTCATAGTTACTTCCGCCATTGGAAGCAGAGAATCCGCACCCCGCTAAACCACCAATGCGGACACCGGGGATCCTGCAGATCCACTTACTTGGTCCGGGATACCTGGCACCACATTGTTTGCTATCGTAGGTAGTTCAACTTTGTTCCTCCATTGGAGCAGCCCTTCTTAATAGATACGTCCTTTCAACCCCAGGTGGAAGATTTTGTCCCCTGGTTACATTTACTGGTGGCCTACTATGGTTACGTCTAGGACGTTAGAAGGATAATGTTATTTCTAGATGGATGCTTTGAAGGGAAGGACCTCTGTTCAAGAGCCCCTCAATCAGGGTCCAAGAGGTGAGTTGTATTTCAATATAGTCTCTCCCAGCACCATGCCTTTTCTGCTCAGAGGTGTAGATGTCCTCTCTAATTATTGAACAACAGCCCCTCCCTTGTTTCGAAATCCAGTGGATCACCTTGTTCGTCAGGCTCTTTCTTTCTAGATTCAGAATTTCCCGATAAGATGCTTGGAACATTAAGCATAAAGAATGGGGAGCTTTGCGGGTCAGTCGTGTGCCCACCCACTAGACATGGATTAGGTTGTGGAGAATAAGTATTTTTGGAATTCAAGTGGGGAGTATTTTTTTTTTAATTCGGCTGGGGAGTAGCATGCACTCTGTTATAAGAGTTTCTTAGTTTGTGGGCTTTGATAACATGCACTATGCTAGCCAAGCCGTCTCCAGCCGGGCCTTTGGGTTTTTCCAGGGCAACTTGCGGAATGTTTGGGGTAGTTGCTTGTACACTTGTCGCAATCAACCTGATAGAGGCCTTCCTGCTATCCTCCATTAGGATCTGGCCACCCACCAGCATCTTTGCAACACCTTTCAGCTTCTGGATCTGTCTAGATAAAGCCGAGAGGTCAGACTGGGTTTTTCTAACTGACAACTCCATATGTAAGCAGGTAGAGGAGTTAGGACTTTTTGAATCCAGGCCTTGGACCGGCACCAAGCATGGCTTGGGTAGCTCAAGTGGCCCATTTAGCCACCTCCCATTGTTGGGTGTGATGTTGGTTGTTGGTGTAGGGCTGGGTGATGATTCATCCAAATTAATAAGTAAAAACAAACCTGTTAGAGGTTGGGGTAGTTATTGCAATATCAAAGGGGAAAAGAAAATGAGTTGGGCCCTTACTGCATGCAAGCTGAAGAGCACTGCCTGGGGTATCCACTCTTGTCCTGGGAGGGTCATTAAGCTCTACTGGAATACTAGATCTTTTTCCATCCACCTGAGCCAGGGGATTTGTAACCTCGCACTCCAGCAGTATTTTTCCTACTGCCACAAGGAGAGGCAATGGGTTTTTCAACATAGTCATGCTTTCTTTTTTTTTAATTATTTATTTATATCATATACAATATATACAACATATCAGCAACATTAACAAAAACCAAAAACAGGAAGTACACAAAAAGAATTAATGTTCGTTTTTGCATAGTTTCCAAGGGGACTAGAGCCTTAGCGTTAGGTCTAGGTATGGGCAGAAAAGGATGTTCACTTAGCTCCCTCAACCACCCTATATTAGCATGATCCCATTTATCTGCCACAGCACAATTTGACAACACTACAGTAGGGTTTTTCTTCCCGCCTCTCTGTTTCCTGGAGAGTTTATTCACCCTCACAGTCACTACCCTTCGTGCTGCAGGAGGAGAAAGGACAACCGGCTCGATGTCATACAATAAAGCAAGCAATTTTTTCGATCATAGCATTTGCTTCCTCAATGTGTGAGGTTGTGAAAGAGGCCCTCTCCCCCAGCTGCAAATACAAGGGTGATTTCACAGCCTTTCGTTTGGACATATTTAGGCAATTTCTACTCAGGACGGATTGCAGAAGAAAAATTACCTGTTAGTAATAAAAGTACCACTCACTTATTACAATCAAGGAGAATAACAAATGCAAGAGGAGTGTTCACTGATAGAACCATTCAACACTACTAAAATACTGTTAGAAGCCTTACGAAATACCTAAGACCTAGTAAAACCTAATACAACCGGCTAAAAAACCAATGTCTCCAAAATTCATAAAATAGTGATGATGGGTTTACAATCGAAAAAAGAGAAATTCATCAAAGGTCAGAAATAAAAGTCAGTTGCAAGATGGGTGTGCCATGGAAGAACACCCGAATGGCTCACAGGCCTGCCATAGTCTGTCTCCATGTCCTTCAAAAGTTGGTGCACTTCAGAAATGGCTCACACTTGAAGCAGTGACTAACACCACAAGGATATTAGACTTGAAGCAGAACCATTCACTGCCACTTGCCCCTGCAGCAAAGCCCACAGTGACCAAAACCCCCAACAACCACAAGCCACAAACCACACGAACCACAGGAGAGCACTGCTAGCATCATCGAAGACCAAAGTCAGTTCAATCCAAAAACGTCAACCCCTCCTAGGGGACAGATTGCAGGACTCGCAGGGATCAGCCAAACTGAACTAGTTCATGCCGTCTTCCCGCCGATGAACACTCCTAACAGGCAGGCAGCAGGAAGCAGGAAACGGGACTTGAGAGAAGGAACAAGTTACTTACCTGTAACTGTTGTTCTCCAGCATGGGTCTGGCATGGATTCACATGCTCATGAATATTCCCCGTCGTCAGGCTGGGAATCCTCGGTAAAGAAAAAACCAGTATCAGTTTCGTTTCTGATCTGTCTTTCGTAGCAATAACCAATCACTGGTCTCTGCGTCATACTGACCACAGCCAATGACTGCCCTCTACCTAAGCACCGCCTCTGGCAGCCATCTTCAGATTTGGAAGCACGTGAAGTGGCAGTATGACCAAGTGAAGAGCCGCAGAGGGGTAGGCGGGAGGGTTCGCATGTGAATCCATGCCAGACCCATGCTGGAGAACAACAGTTACAGGTAAGTAACTTGTTCCTTCTCCAGCATGGGGTCTGGCATGGATTCACATGCTCATGAATAAAGAATACATAGCAGTACACACATGCACAACCACGGGAGGTGGCAAAGGCTCAACATTAAGCATCACATCAACTCAACATTAAGCATCTTACCTCCTCACCAGGCTCACCTCAGGCGAACAGGTTGCGCAGCACTGCTTGGCCGACCCTGGACTCCTCCCTGGAATCCCGGTCGACGCAGTAGAATTTCGTGAAGGTGTGCGTCGACCTCCACGTAGCAGCCCTGCATATGTCCAGCAGGGGCACACCAGATAGGAACGCCGTGGTAGCTGCGATCGCTCTGGTGGAATGGGCTCTCGGACGGCCAGGCAGCGGTCGGTTTGCCAACCGGTGACAGTACATGATACAGCCGGAGAGCCATCTGGAGATGGAAGCCTTCGAGAGAGCCTTCCCCTGATTGACAGGTCCAAAGTTCACAAAGAGTTGTGACGTCTTCCGAAAACCCTTCGTGCGATCCTGGTAGAACTTCAGCGCTCTAGCTACATCCAGCGAGTGCAAAGTCCTCTCAGCCGGCGACGAAGGCGACGGGAAGAACACAGGTAACACCAAGGGTTCGTTGAGATGGAAGTCCGACGGTACCTTGGGCATGAAGGAGGGGTGCGTCCTGAGCACTACCCTCGTGTCGTGGAAAGTCAAGTACGGGGCCTTGCAGGAAAGGGCCTGGATCTCTCCCACTCGTCGTGCGGAGGTGATGGCCACGAGAAAAGCTGTCTTCCACGATAGAAACTTCAACGGGGCCGAGTGCAGAGGCTCGAACGGAGGTCCCATGAGCTTGGTCAGCACCACGTTGAGCTCCCACGCCGGGGCCGGAGCCTTCACCGGCGGGAACGATCTGAATAGTCCCTTCATGAACTCTTTCACCAGACGATGAGACCACAAGGACGTCCGCCCCGTGGTTCTGGTGTATCGGGAGATCGCAGCAAGATGAATCTTGATGGACGCGTGTGCCAGTCCAGCTTTGGCCAGCGTCAGCAGGTATGGCAGTACTTGGGGAGCCGTAATCCGTAGAGGGTTAATCTTCTGTGCGTGGCACCAGACAGAGAACCTCTTCCATTTGTGTCCGTAGCATTTAAGAGTCGAGGACGCCCTGGCCTTTGCAAGAACCTCTCTGCAATCGGCCGGTATGTCGTATCCTCCAAACTCTAGCGCTGCAGGAGCCAGGCCTGCAAGTTCAGCGACTTCGGGTCGTGGTGGAGGATGGCGCCTCCTTCCCTGGAGAGTAGGTCTGCGTCCGCCGGCAGCTTGATCGGCGGGGACGCTGACAAGTCCAGAAGGTCCGGGAACCATATCTGCCTCGGCCACGCAGGTGCGACGAGGATCATCCTGCACCGTGACCTCTTGAGCTGGTTGACAAGCCGGATTAGCAGAGGCAAGGGAGGGAACGCGTAGAGGAACAGGCCCTCCCAGGGGAACGAGAAAGCATCGCCCATGCTCCTCGTCTGGGGAAACCTGCTGGCGAACCTCCGGCACTTGGTGTTCGTCGCCGTCGCGAACAGGTCGATCTGGGGTGTGCCCCACCGTCGGAAGAGGCGATCCACCAGATCCTGCCGTAGTTCCCACTCGTGGCACGAGCGCAGCTCCCTGCTGAGTGAGTCGGCGATGGTGTTTTTTATCCCTGCCAGATGAAACGGCACCAGAAAAATCCCTTGGGCGACCGCCCAATGCCACAGGTCCTGCGCCTCCTTGGACAGCGCTGGGGACCTGGTTCCGCCCTGTTTCCTGATGTAAAACATGGTGGTGGTGTTGTCGGTGAAGATCCTCACCACCTTGCCCTTCAGGGACGGAAGGAAGGACCTGAGGGCCCAAAACACTGCACGGAGCTCCAGGACGTTGATATGCAGGGACTTCTCCGTCGGGAGCCAGAGTCCCCTCGCGTGCAGATTTTCGGTGTGCGCTCCCCACCCTTCCAGGGAGGCATCCGTGGTCACAGTCTCCTGGTGGGCTGGGGTCTGGAAGTCCATGCCCGCCGTCAGATGCGCGCGGGTGCCCCACCACCGTATCGCTCGCCGGAAACTCTCGTCGAGCTTGATCCTTTCTTCGAAGCTGCCCGTCGTCTGGATCCAGCGCGCATCCAGGAATTCTTGCAACGGGCGCATCCGGAGCCTGCACATGGGAATGAGGTAGATGCAGGAAGACATCATCCCGAGGAGGGACTTGATGGATCTCACTTTGGCCGCGTCGGCCACCAGCATCCGTTGCACCTTGCCCAAGATGGTCCTGGTCCTCTCCTCCGACGGGGAGGCCAGAAGGGACACTGTGTCGAGCCTCGCTCCCGGAAACAGTGCGACTTGCGCGGGCACCAGGTGGGATTTGGTGTAGTTCACGGAGAATCCCAGGTCCGTGAGGAGTTGGACGGTCCTTGCCGTGTGGACCACGGCGAGCTCCTTCGTCTTGGCGCGGATGAGCCAGTCGTCCAGGTAGGGGTAGACGTGAATCCCCTCGCGGCGCAGCTGCGCCGCCACCGGTGCGAGGCACTTGGTGAATACCCTGGGTGCCGACCGCAGTCCGAAGGGAAGGGCTTTGAACTGGTAATGACGCCCTTGGACCACGAACCTGAGGAATTTTCGGTGCCCCTTTAGGATTGGAATGTGGAAGTAGGCATCCTCCAAATCCAACGACGACAGGAAGTCTCCTTCCTCCAGTTGACCCAGGACGTGCTGTAAGGTGACCATCCGGAACTTCTGCGCCTTGATGAACTTGTTCAGCCGTCGCAGGTCTAGGATGGGGCGCCATCCTCCCGTCTTCTTCTTCACGAGGAAGTATCGCGAGTAGACTCCGGAGCCCCGAAGCCTCTTTGGGACGAGTTCGATGGCGCCCTTTCTGAGCATCGCCTTTACCTCCAGGAGAAGTTGAGGGACGTGAAGTTCTCTCCTGGCCACGGGGGGGACGCGCGGGCACCTTCTTTGAAACTCGAGCGCGTGGCCCCGGGCCAGGGCGTCCAGCACCCAACGGTCGGTGGAGATGGACTCCCACACGCTGACGAAGCCCGCCAGCCGGCCTCCCACCGGGGTGCTTCGGTGGGGGCCCGACCCCACGGCCGGTTCAATCCTGCTTGGACGCGGCCTTGCCGCCTTGACCTCCTTGGCGACGACGGCGGGGTCCGCTAGACTTGCCTCGTCCTCTGTAGGCCTCTTGCGACGACGAGCGGGCCGCTTGACGGTAGGAAGCGAAACCGCCACCGGAACCTTTGGAGGCGCCCTTGCCTCCGCCGCTCCGAAAGGGCGTCCGTCGTTGCTGCAGGACTCCCAGGGCCCGGGCCGTCTCAGTATCCGCCTTGATGGCCTGGAGGGAATCGTCCACCGTCTTCCCAAACAGGTTGTTCCCGTCGAAGGGCATGTCCAGGACTCTGGTCTGGACGTCCTGCCGAAAATCCGTAGCTTTGAGCCATCCACGACGTCGAAGGCAAACGCCGTTGCCTAGCTGGCGGAACCCAGCGTCGGCGATGTCCGTCGCCACGGTGATGGCGTGGTCCGAAGCCACTTCACCTTCCTGGAGGATCTCAAGGGCCTCAGCCCTCTTGTCGTCCGGCAGAAAATCCAGCAGGGGAGCCATCTTGTACCAGAGCTCCCTGTCGTAGCGGGCCACGATAGCCAAGGCGTTGGCCGCTTTAATCGTCGTCGCTGCCGACGAGATGACTCTACGTCCCATAGCATCCAATTTCTTTCCCTCGCCGTCCGGCGGGGAAGTCGATGTGGAGGCCGCACCCCCCCCCGCTTTCTTCCTGGCCGCCGCGGAGACGACGGAGTCCGGGGTAGGCTGCGCCCGGAGGCATAGGGGGGCCGTGTCCGGGACCCGGTACTTCTTCTCGTACCGGTCTCTTCTAGCTGGCGTCGTGGAAGGGTTCTTGAGGAGGGAAAGGCCCTCATCCCAAATGTCGTCCAACAGAGGCACTGCGAGGACCGTCTTCCTCTTGGCCTCGCGCCGCTGATAAAGGAAGCCTTCCTTTTTCTTCTCCTCGGGGCAGAGTTGAAAAAGCTCGGAAGCCCTGGAGATCAGGGAATGGAAAGATCCGATCTCGTTGGGCGGAGAAGCCCTGGTGGGGGGCGACGACGGAAAATCCTCGTCGTATGCCTCGTCGTCCGTACCCGTCGCTGCCGTGTCAGTCCCCGTATCATCCCCTCGGGTGGACGGGGAGGAGGGCTGGACGGGGCGCGACGGTTGAAAAGGAGGTGGAGGATGGATCCTTCTTTTCTTGGCAGGGGGAACACCAGAAGGTCCCGGTTCTGGATCCCCCGACGGGAGAGGTTCCTCCGTCGGTAACGGTAGCCTCGTCCTTATCTCAGTGCATAAGGACTGTATGGCCAACAAAATGGCCGCCGAGTTGTCTCGCGGCGCTGGCAGAGGGGAATCCGACGGGCGAGCAGGGGCCCCGTCGGCATCCTCGACGATGTCGTCGTCGTCGCCTGCGTCGGGACCCATTCCGACGGGCTGGTCTTGTTCCACGCCTAGGCCGTGGCTTAAGACCTCGACCAGCTCTTCTTCTGAGGTTGAGGCCGAATCTACGACGACGCCCTGCCCCCCCTTCTTCTCCACGGAGGGTTTCACGGGGGTCCTATCGATGGGCATAAAAGACGACTCCCTCCGAGGAGGCAGGGAGATTCTGGGCCCTGAGGTCGCCACCACTGGAGTAGCCTCCACAGGCTGGGCCAGGGCCGCCGCGACCGTTTCGATAGAGGGCTTGGTCGGATGGATCAAGGCCTTCACCACCCTAGGTGCGCTCACCGCCTTGTCCTTGAGGGAGGGGGCACTGCCACGCTCCTCCTCTGCCTTCGAGCTCGACCGGGGCCTCTCCAGGAGCTTCGCCGGGTGCTCGGCCTTCCTCTTACCCGACCCAGAGCGTTGGCTCGTGGTTGATGGTGCCGGGGAGGGTGCGCCCTGCCTGGCGCCCGTAGAGCCCGACCGTTCGGCGCTCCCGGTGCCAGCGGACTCGCGGTGCTTGGCCTTATGTTGGGCCCCCGTCGCCGGGGCGCCCTCAAAGGTCTTAGAAGACCGCTCGGATTTCTTCTTCTTCTCGCCAGACGGGCTCTTACCCTGTAGCCAGTTGGCGAGACGTTGATGACGGTCCTTCATGGTCCGTTCCGACATGTTGCCGCAAAACGCACAGTCCTTCTCCACGTGCGTTTTGTCCTCATGAAGGCAGTAAAGGCAGAAAGAGTGTTCGTCCTCCTTAAAGACGTTCTGCAGCTGGCATCCAGGGCAGACCCTGAACAGCTTTCCGGGCGTCGAGCTTCCCTTCTCCTGGGCCATCTCCGAGACCGGGCCTGAGAAGCTTCTGGAGTCCTCCGAAGCGTAGCTCGACGAAATCTTCACCCTTGAGGGGCACAGATGAATCCGACACGGGTCCCCGTAGATCGGATGTAGGATCGGTGGAGCTTGAGGCTCTTTGACCGAAGAATCGAAGTTTTTGTGAAAAAAGCGCGAAAAAATAGCACTAACGCTCGAGAGCAATAGCACGAGGATCCCAACACATGAACGTGCGGTAAAAATCTGAAGATGGCTGCCAGAGGCGGTGCTTAGGTAGAGGGCAGTCATTGGCTGTGGTCAGTATGACGCAGAGACCAGTGATTGGTTATTGCTACGAAAGACAGATCAGAAACGAAACTGATACTGGTTTTTTCTTTACCGAGGATTCCCAGCCTGACGACGGGGAATATTCATGAGCATGTGAATCCATGCCAGACCCCATGCTGGAGAAGTATGCTCACATCCTGGGTAACAGCCTTGAAGAATTCATACTCTGCACCGGCTCTGCGCAGCCTCCCGCTGAGAACAAGTGGGGGTGGTGGGTACAGCAGGGGTACAACAGTACTGACAATGATGGCCACAATCACCTCGGCAACACGGAAATAAGGAGTAAAGTGACGGTACTCCACCATTTCAGGAGCCCGGAGGAATTAATAAGTTTAATGGCTAAGCATTCTTGGCAGGGAAAGAGAATTACCTTGCATCTTTTGTCGGGTACATGAGCCACTGGTCCGCTTCTCTCCCCCACAGTTCGCAGTCTCACAGACTGCAGGGACTGTACCTGTAGTATGTCGGTGACTATTATGCATAGGATGTGGCTAAAAGCAACCTGGGTTGCCATAATACTATAATACAAAATAGGGCATTCCTCACTACCAGTGGAAGTTATTTCAATTCTTGGGTTTACAGCTCTGGTTAGGGAGGGAGTTAGCAAAGAGGGCTGGATGAATCTCTGAACTGATTGTAATAATGGAATAAACTTGGTTACTGATATTTTGTCTCTTAAAATATCATTGACAAAGTCTGTGTCCTATGGGGCTTCTTGTGTTTCAATTTTAAAATGCTCTTCTGTTTTAATGAGTACGTTGTTATAGTCATCTATAGGAGAATCAGCAATGGGTTGATCCTGATCTTCAGGAATGGTACAACATAAATATCTGTATCGTCATAGTATTGATCCTGAGTATACTGGTCATCCTCAGAATACTTAACACTATGCTGGTGTTGGTCATTAACAATGTAGGGATGCCCTGATAAGCTTTGATCATCAAGAGGGACAGATCAAGTGTCAGGGGGTGTACTGAGTGCAACCATAAGGTTTTAGCAGGAGCTCCCCTCCCACCCCCCGCCCCTGTGTGTCTGTAAATTGGTCAGGATGTCTGTCCATAAAATCGACAAAACATGAAATTCTTTTCATGGTTTGCTCAAACTTTTCTTCAGTCCACTGGCTTGAATTGGGGATATTATGAAACTGAAAAGGATCGGAGGGATCCCTTTCCTTGAGAATGAAAAGCACCCGACAATGGATTATCTATGGGTTTTAGATACTGTTTTAGAAATGTGTTTTAGACATATTTGAGTTTCAATGTACTGTGGACATACAAAACAAATGTATATTTGGGCACTTGTTTTTTGGCACCCGAAAGGAAAAACATTTTAGTCACAATGTCAGTAGTTACCTTTTCGGCACTTTTTTTTTTCATGAACACACCCCACACTGTTTGCACATTAGTGGCAAGGATTAGCAATAGGTTTTTTTAGTATAGGCCCTTATATTTTAACAAGACTCCACTAGGACTGCATTATTATTATTTGATGGTCGTAGTGTGCTCCCATCTATAGATTTAGGTTTAGATAGGCGTTAATAACCCCCTTGTGAAAGTTCAATAAACACTCTTGAACTGTGGTCACTAGTGTCTGTATTACTACTGATACCATGCCTTCCTTACATGTGGTGTCAGAGTGGGATGTGACTCAATCGAAACAACTTGGGGAACTCTACAATTCCAGAAGCTTAGTCATAGAGCCTCCAACCCCTCTGTTGCCACGAGATAATCAATAAGGCTTCGGTATATGTAGCAGTAGAGGGGCTACTACCCCTCCTGGAAAAAGAGGAATGATTCCCACAGACTTAGATTGTATACCCCCTCCTGGGTGTTCTATAATATTGGCCTCAAAATCTGGTGTGGCTTGGAAGATCAGTGTAGACGTTGCAGCAGGCGTCATCGATCCCGACCTCTGGGGAGACAAATGCTCTCTTACAGAACCATGTTGCGCTCCCATCTGAAGTACATCGTGGGGACAAAATAGCTGAAAGGATTCTTGAAAAGGCTCCATTTCCTCATTTAAAAAAAAAAGTGAACCAGAAGAAACGGAGAGAGGTACCTTAAGCTTTGGGGAAGTGGATGAACCATCTAACACTGAAGAGAAAAAGGGAGAAGAGCCTACCATCTATCGGATATAGCCTTCGTCCAACGAAATGACCCAGCCCTCGCTGAGGCTTTTTTACAAGCAATTCCCAAAGGAGACAGCGTAAAGAAGGGAAGTGCTTTCTTCTTCTTAAAGCAAGGGTTGCTATATAGAAAAGAAACATCCACAGAAGGCTTAAGTAAAACTCCAAAACTCACAAAAGATTGTGCTAGAGATTGTGCATGCCCATCTGACCGGGGCACACTTAGGGTAATCCAAAACCCAGGCACACATCAGTGGTACGCTGGCCAGGTATCCATGCTGATATAAAAACCTTTATTCAGGCGTGTGAAATATGTCAGAAAACCAGTATTCATATCCCCTTGCCTGCCCCTCTAAATCCTTTGCCAATCATTGAAGTCTCTTTTTCAAGAATTGGGATGGACATCTTTGGACCCTTAGAAAAATCTTGACTGGGCAACAAATATATCCTTGTGATTGTTGACTACGCGACCAGGTACCCCGAGGAAATCCCTACGTGGAATAACACCACTAAGCTAATTCTAAAGCACCTCCTAGCGTATTTTTCCAGGGTTGGCTTTCATAAGGAAATCCTGACGGATCAAGGTTCACATTATATGAGCAAACTCCTAGGGAAGTCAAGGAACTACTCCATATCACCACCTTACAAACTTCAGTGTACCATCTTCAAACAGATGGTTTGGTAGAGATTCAATAAACCGCTTAAAATGATCCTAACAAAGTTTGTAGATAAAGATATGAAGGACTGGGACTGCATGATCCCCTAGGTACTATTTGCAATAAGAACAATCCCTCATGTATCTACTGGATTCTCTCCTTTTGAACTACTCTATGGTAGAGAACCTAGAGATGTCCTGGACATGCCCGGGAGACCTGGGAAGAGCGAGTAGAGGCACCCATTCTCCTTTCGCAAACAGCTACCAGATTGTGAGAGCATATGAGACTTGTTCGAAATCTAGTCTATACTCGTATGGAAAAGGCCCAAATCCAGCAAAAATCCACCTATGTATTGGTCCTCTTGCCTACCTCTGAAAACAAGCTGGTCTCTAAATGCCATGGGCCATATGAAATACTGGAACAAAGAGGAACCTGCACTTATAAGTTAGCACAACCTGACAGGAAACAGAAGGTCCATCTAAATCATGTAAATTTCTTAAAAGAGTGGAAAGAAATCCTGTCTGCCACCAGTGCCACAATACTATCCCGTTTGGTGCCAGAAGAGATAGACCACTTTGACTTGATTCCTCAAGAGCTATCTAGCAATAACAAGATTTAAAAGATTTAATTCTATTGTTCCCCAATGTATTCTCGGAGAAACCAGGAAGAGTGAAAGGCACGTATCACTACATTACAACATCTAAGGGAAAAGTGCTTAATCTGAAACGGTGTAGACTCCCGGAAGCCCATAACCAGATAGTGGTTGAGGAAGGGAATAAAATGTTAAGCGCAAACATTATCGAACCATCTTCAAGGCCATGGTCCTCCCCCATCGTATTGGTCACCAAACCTGACTATTCCTGGAGTGCTGCATAGATTTCCACCAAGTTAATGCCACTTCCGACTTCAATGCTTATCCCATGCCACGCATCGATGACCTAATTGATAAACTCGGAAACGCCACCTTTCTATCAACCCTAGACTTAACAAAAGGGTACTGGCAGGTCCCAGTATATGGACCTAATAAAGAAACGACAGCTTCCTCTGCGCCCCTAGAACAGGACACCAGGCACTTCCATCGGCTTATTGACAAAATATTACGGCCCTACTCTTTCTGTGGAGCTTATATTGATGATATCGTCATTTATAGTAATAATTAGGAAGACCACCGTTTCCATCTCTTGACTATTATGAGAGCCCTCAGAGAAGTTGGCCTACCTGCCAATCCATCCAAATGCAGACTGGCCCAATCAGCTGTGAAATACCTCAGCTTCTTTGTAGGGTATGGTAGTGTGCAATCTAATGCGAGGAAAAGAAAGCGGTACCAGATACCCCCTACACCTAAAACTAAGATCTCAGAGCATTTCTAGGGTTGATCGGTTATTACCGTAGGTTTATCCCAAACCTCTCGGGACAGGACAGCTAGGCTGACAAATAAACTAAAGAACGCCGAACCACAGAAAATTCATTGGACTGACTAGGATGATATACGTTACAACAACCTAAAACAAATCCTGTGCCAGAACCCAATCTTAAAGGCAGTAGATTTCTCAAAAGAATTTGTATTGCAAACAGATGCCTCCATGACAGGGCTAGGAGCACTCTTATCACAAATTTGCGACGAATTGCAACATCCCATCTTGTTTACGAGTCGCAAACCTTTCCCATGCGAATAAAATGACCCAGTGCTGGAATTTGAGGCCCTTGCCATCAACTGCGCCATTATCCACCTTAGATACTACCTCCTAGGAAGAAGAAAGTTCACACTCGTAACCGGACCATTCTCCACTAGTTTAGATTAGCCAACGAAAAGACTAACCGTCGAGTCATGCAATGGTTCTTAGACCTGCAACCCTACTGTTTCACTGTGGAGCACCGAAAAGGTAAAGACCAAGGGAACATGGATTTCCTCTCTCGGTTCCCCTGTGAAATAGATGCGGCTACATCGCATAGGGGAAGGGCATGTGAGAAACCTGAAGGTGTCTCAACCGCTAGTCCCCGGGGATCTGTCACCCAGGTGGTCAGGACAGAGCCATCCCTTTTGGTTCCAGTTCCTGGGGGTGGACCAGTGCGCGAGGATCACCTGGATCTTCAGGGAGTGGACGAGGGACACCAGAGGGTGAGACGCGGTATCCCCTTCCCAATAACACCTTTTCCCCATCCAACCAGGTTGGATATATAGGAACTCAACCCTCCCTCACCCTTTCCCGAAACAAACACTTTCTCACGGACAGCTCACCGGGAGCGACAACAGACTAACACCAGAGCCGTATACCTGACATGGCCCAACACATTGGTCAGGCAATTACGGATTATTGCACAAACCCGACTTCAATCCCACTTCACCACACGGATAAAAGGTGGAGCACAAAAGCACAATCTAAGCGAGGTAAAGCACACACGGAGACAGCAGTTCCAAGATGGCGGTTAATACAGGGAGAAAGACGGCGAGATCAGAGAGGGTCGCAAGGAGGAAAGTACCCTCAACCTCTAAAGACTGTTACTTTCATGAGCCTTGGAAAGAAAGAAACCAAAGACCAGGAACGAACACTGATCAAACCTGCACAGTGTGTCTAAGGTACCCGGGGCTCTGCCACGCTGATAACCCAGGCGGGGAGGAGCGATTGCCGCTATGGTACTGTCCTTGGCTCCTACAACAAAGCAGTGTCCAAAAAGACAGCACAGCCAATGAGTCGGAGAGACGGATACCAAACCAGCTTGTCTTTTGAACCAAGGTTGCAAGCAGCAACTTTGTCTAAAGAGAACAGTGTGTGAGGCATTTGCGATGAGCGACGCAAGTATAATTGAAAACCAACAGGAGTAATTGAACTTTGGGAGGCCAAGCAAAGATACCATACGCTCATTCGAAAGTCTGTTATGTATCCAACTGATGCTGAGTGCGAGAAAAAGTAATATTGAGATCGAAGTGGCCATGCAAAGGGGCAAGCTAAACCCTGTGCACATTCAAATGTCTTCCATAGTTGAATGTACATCCCAATTGGCCCGAGCCCGGCTGATGGAGACGAATTGAACAGGATCCGAGCCAGGCTGAGGGGCGTCTGGGGTGAACTGCGAGTCACCCGAGAAAGAATTCTCCAACATTGGTGTGAAAGGGATCCGAGCCAGGAAGAGGGGGATCCAACCTGTAACTTATGTGTTAAAAAAGGATCTGAGCCTGGCTGATGGGGATCGACGGTGAATACCCGACTTGAATACAGGTGAAAGGAAAAAAACGTTTACTTATTGTTTTTGTACAGCAGGCCCTCTGAGTCAAGAAACTTGCAAGAAGTAAAGGGACTCGGACACAGAACGTCCTGAACTGTGAAAATTGAACTGTATCCTCGTGCTGCCGAAGCCAGAGTGTGTGCTTTGCTCGAGTGACCCGCCTTGCCCAGTGCTGAAATCGTGGGTAAGGGAGGCCAATGGCCCAAGCATCCTGACATATCATTTTGTGAACACTTTCATTTGTAAATTAGTGGCAAGGATTGGCAATAGGTTTTTTAGTATAGGCCCTTTTTATTTGACAAGAATCCACTAGGACTGCATTATTATTATTTGATGGTCATAGCTTGCTCCCATCTGTAGATCTAGGTTTAGATAGGAGTTTATCAAACCCTTGCAAAAGTTCAATAAAAACCCTTGAACTCTGGTCACTTGTGCCGGTCTTACTATTGCCACCATGCATTCCTTGAACCTCCCACAATCTCTACAAGCATCCAAGTGTCAACCCCTCTGCTAACTTATTGTACCCAGTCTCGTGCACTACCACCTCCTTAGCTAACTCCACCTTTGCGATGTCTGATCTCTCCCTTTTAGTCCCATCGCATAACTGTACTCCTTTCCTCCCAAACGCCTCACCACACTCTGCTGCTGTTGCCCTTTCCTTTTGGCTTAATCCAAATTCTCCTTCCCCTACTCTTATTCTCTATAAGCCTCTTAGAATCACCTCCTTGATGTTATCTTTACTTTCCTCCACCTTTTGATTTGTATCTGTTTTCGCCTCCGTATAACTCTTTCCACTTCTTTTCCATCTTTTTCCCCCATTAGTAGGTACTCCACTCGACGCCGCCCCATGGCTCCTTTCACCCTCCTCCACGTCTTCTCTGCCCCTTTTATTCTCCACCACATCCTTCTCCTTGGTTGTTCTCTCCTATTATCTTGGGTCATCCACAATCTCCTCTGTGTTCCTCTTAACCTCCACCAGTTCCTTCTACCCATTTGTTCTTTCTTCCTCCTCTTGGTAGCTCCCTACATCCTGCTACACCTCCTCAAAATTCATGTCTCTTTTTACAGTCCAGCCGGTGTACCTGTGACACCGTAATTGTACTCTGTTTTTTTTCATGCAAGCCTTGTGATTGGGCGACTTGCTGAAGCAATATAGTCACCCCCCCCCCCCCCCACTGTCTTTAATAATTGCTGTGCTTGCAGCAATAAGGGCATGGGGCCTAGGTGTAATAAAGGAGGCTGCCATCTTGGAATGTTCCAATGAGTGTTTGTGGATATGGCCTCTTCACATTCACAGAGGCTTGAAGTTCTGATTCCAAGCATTGGATAAGTGACCTCTTGCACGTGCCAAGCTGCTACCCATAAACTTCATGTTTGCAGGCCTGTAGGCAATTGTAAGGGGAGGTATGGGAGAACAAGTATGATTTCTGCTTAAACTAGGACTGTAGTGATTCAAAATGGACTTCCCTTTTTCAAAGTCAGTCCCTTTTTGGAGTAACATGTTACCAAGAAGACTCTGCTGTCATTTCAGAAGGGTTGGGATTGCGTTAAAAAGCATGTCTCTCCACATGAGCCACAGTGATATCACTGAGGCTTGAAGTTCTGATTCCAGTCATTGAATAAGTGACCTCTTGCACGTGCCAAGCTGCTTTGCATAAACTTCATGTTTGCAGGCCTGTAGGCAATTGTAAGGGGAGGTATGGGAGAACAAGTATGATTTCTGCTTAAACTAGGACTGTAGTGATTCAAAATGGACTTCCCTTTTTCAAAGTCAGTTCCTTTTTGGAGTAACATGTTACCAAGAAGACTCTGCTGTCATTTCAGGAAGGGTTGGGATTGCATGTCTCTCCATATGAGCCACAGTGATATAATTACAATTAGGGTCTTCACAGGAATTGGTATGTTTAGTACTCTGAAGATTTGGGTCACTTCTTTCCCCCAAGGGTCAATGGAGCTACAGGCTTCTTTTTAAAACTCCCAGGAGGCCTAGGAACAAGGGGGGGCTGGGAGGTCTGGTCCTCTCTAAGAGGACCCATAAGCAGTAGGACCTTTGTTACTTTCCTCCCGTTGGTTTATTGTATTTAAGAAGTCTGGGTCCTTGAAAGTCTGAGAGGCTCTAAGGCTTGCAGATACATGGCTTTTATGGGACAGGCTGACAGTAAGTTTTATGATGGACAGGGAAGCCTTCAGAGCCAGCAGCATGGGCACCTAGCCCCCAGGGTTACCACAGTCCCATCACCAATACTCCAACATGAGCCTTCATCACTGGACCAAGATAATCCCTCACTGTTGTTCACAATACCCTCCTTACCTCAGTCAGCATGGTGGTCAGGGAAGGGTCTGAGCTGTACTTTGCCTGGTAGCAAGACGGTGCACTCCCTGGACTCTCACTCTGGAGCCTGTCATGGATGCTTGACTGCAGATACGGTGATGGTGATGGGTGAACACCACAATCCAGAGGTCTCCTGTCAAATAACAAACACTGCTTTGTTAATATGCGGTAATAAGACTTTAGAACTGAAATATATGTCTGGTTGGTTGGATACATATAACCATGTGAGTAAGCCTGACATGTTTGTATGTGTGCATCCGTGCAAAGTCTTTAACATATGTGCAAATATGTGTTTCAAATGTATGTATATATATATATTCAGTAAAATAAACTTTGTTAAGGGGACGTTATGGTTAAGTTGCGCTACTAAAAACCTGTGAAATTCACACAAAAAAACTTTATAAACGGGACGTTATGGTTCGAAGTAAAACCGAAAAACCCCTGAAGTTCGCCAGTTATGGTAGGCTAAGCAACCATAACTCGCCCCACCACCGTGCACTGCTAACACTAAAACCCAGGACATCAAAGATGACATTACAAATGTCACTGATGACACCACATGTCTGGCTCACTCTTTTTTCCTTCACTGATATATTTAGGGCAGTAACAGGCAAGAACTAAAAAGTCACTATACTATAGTACAAAGTACTATGATGACAGCACAGATGACATTACATGTCTAGCTCCTTTTTTTGTTCACTGACATATGAAAGCCAGGTGGCTTTCTTCACTGTCAGTCAGGAGTTTAAGAAGTTAAAAGTGCTATATTTGTAGTACTTACCCTTCTCATATATTCTTACAATACTTTCCTTAGGTTATGGTCACATCATATCATACATATGCATAGAATAAGAAGGAATCCAGAAACACAAGAATCTTTTCTGTGCATGAAGTTAATTAGGTCGGGTATGAACATTTTGTGTTAATAATGCAGTTTTTGGTGCATGCTTTACGTTCCCTGTATATGCGTATATTTGTAAGCATTGTGCTCTCTATGTTTTTGTGAGTAATAGTGTAAGGGAAGCATACGTAGATACTTATGTTTCACAGTATGTAAACATCTGTAATGGTAGCATTTATCAATTTAGTATGCAACATGGGAAGATAGCAATTATTGCACCTCTGTAGCGCATGCTGCAGACAACGCCTACATTTCTTCATGAGTTTGTTCATGTACTGAAAGCAACAATGCATTGCTTAATGAACTACGTGGCATATCTTAGTTCTTCAATCATCTCTGATACTTTTCTGCCAATAATATAGTGACAATCCTTTGTGGAGGCTCTGCATGAAAACTAAATGTACATGTGATGTCATCAGGGATGTCATCTTTGATGTCCTGGGTAGTGTTAGCAGTGCACAGTGGTGGGGCGAGTTATGGTTGCTTAGCCTACCATAACTGGCAAATTTCGGGGGGTTTTCGTTTTTACTTCGAACCATACCATATTTCACAGGTTTTTAGTAGGGCAACTTAACCGTAACGTCCCTTTAACAAAGTTTCTTTACTGAATTTGATAGTTTTTTAGTAGGGCAACTTAATCATAACATCCCTTTAACCAAGTTTTTTTACTGAATATACACTTTCATCATGTGAATTTGGGAGATAGTTACTATGATTCCCTTACTTTATATACATGTAACATAGAACATACTGAACCCCCTCGCTAATGATATTTGAAGGGCACGGACTGAACGCCTGTCCGCGGACGAGATCAACACTACCCAAACAGTCAGGGGGTATCTGAAATCATTCTATCATGCCATATAAAAAAATGCACAAGTTTAAAAAGCAGCACATAAACACATAAGTAGTAATAAATAACCATTGAAACCTACACGTCTCACATATAACCCATCCATTTAATTACCATGTAGAATGGAATGGATTATACCATAACAAAAAAAAGATATGCCTCCAACGTAATTACCTCAAAGAAACTGTACAGCTAGGAGCGACAGTAGACAAACACAACAAAGACAAATTACAAGAAAGTAGTAAGTGAACTTCATTTTTCTTATGTGTTTGGATACTTTTTTGTATAAGGTGCTGAACAAATAATGCATTTCTGTTTTCACACAGAAATGTGCAGTACTTTGGAGTGGCTGGAGGAGAATTTTGCGCACGGCGAAATGTCGGAAGATAGCCATACTAATGGAACACACTTCTCTGCATAAGCAAATTAATAGTCAGTACTTTATGGGTACTTAACATATATATATTTATTTTTAACAGACCAGGTAAAAATTGAAGAAAGTCCACAAAAAGACACAGTGGAAGACACCTTGAAACGCATAGAATACAAAGTGGACATGTTAAAAGAGAATTTTAATGGGTTAAGTAAATTTGTGGCGGACCATGTGAAAGGAAAAATCAGATATCACTGTCCTACCTGTACCTGTCCCCCTTCTCCATTTCCCAGTGAACTATCGCCAAACCCGCAAGAACAACATAAATGTTTTGACGAAACTTCCATCCCATCATCCCCTCACAACCAGCCTGAGGAAACCCCTTATTCCCCTAGATTTGTTTCAGTGTCTGCTTCCCCCTCTCTCTCAATTGCTGTATATGTGTTTAAAAAAAAAAAGAATGTTAGTTTTAAAAGGAATTGGTTGGGTCTAATTTTTTTTTTTTAAAAAAAAGTTAAAATGTCCGCAGACAGGGCGCCTGTTCGGCCTGTCCGTAATTAATAAAATATGGATGTTCCAAGGACAATACAACTGCCAGTACCATTCGCAACCAAGATGAAACTTTTCTTAGAACACACCAGCTGTCCAAGATGTACGTAAATCAACAAAATGGGGGCGTCCTAAGGACATTATACCTCTCTGTACTGTTCACAACCAAGATGAGACTGTTCTTACAACACACCAGGTGTCTGGGATATCTGTAAATGAAGAAAGTAGGAGTGTCCTAAGGACACTATACCTGTCCGTACCGTCCTCAGCCAAGATGGAACTGTCCGTAGAACAGGCGCAGTGTCCGGCATGTCCGTAGCCAAACAAAATGGAGATGTCCTAAGGACACTATACCTGGCCGTGCAGTCAGCAGAACATCTATGCACATGCGCACCACACCAGTAAGTCTTGCGAACATCGCGCCTGTCCGTAACTGTCCGTCTCACTTGTGTCGCACTTTTAATTAGTTTTAGGACCCCAACATTGTCCTTAGAACACCCGCGCGCATGCGCACGACCGTTCCTGTGCATTTGGTGTCCTACGGGCACCCATTTCAAAAGAACTTATGCAAGACATGCCAAATTATTTTACAATACAAAATCACCATTTCACATGTCCCATACAATGGCCTCAGCTTTCAACATATTGTTTGTAACTTTTTCAACGCTTTTGAGTGATCGATATGGTCACGAGGCGCACCCCTCCACTCCTATAAAAGGCCACACCCCCCGAGCTCATCTTCATTGTACTTCTGCCGATTGTTGATTGAGTTTTGCTGCCTTTAGTGCTGTAGCGGAGATTATCTCACCAACCCTAATGGCATCCATGGCTGCTGTTGCTACTCAGCACCACCCCCAAACCCTCCACCGCCACTACTTTACCAAGGGCCTGCAGAGGGAAATACACGTGAGGATGTAGAGAGCGAGGAAGAAGAGGATAAAGAGAATGAGGTGCAAGAACTCCCTACTAACAGCACTCGCCGGGAGTCGTGGATGTGGCGGTTGTTTACCGTTTTTGGTAACGTACCAAAAGCATGTGCAAACCTGGTCACCGGTAAACATTGCAAGTTGGTGCTGAGTCGTTGGAGACCTGGTGCGTACAGCTTTGGTACGACAACCATGAAGCAACACCTAACTTCGTTCCACGGTGCAGACATTCGCAGCATCCTCCGTGTCCGATCCTCTGACCACAAGAGACACTCCTGTGGGAGCGCGCATGCCTCCAGCTACCTCACAGGCCATTCGCGATGCGGTGGACCCTTACCTTTCGAGGGTCACAATATTGTGCATGTACTGCGACGCAGTACTCTGCAGGGGGGGAGTCTTCGAAGTGCTTTCGAGACTACGGTCACGGAGCACCAGAAGAACTGTTACCTACCTAAATAAGGCCCACCCTACATATTTCTCTCTCCACCTGCCCTTTCTCATCCCCGTACTTGGTGTCCCTTCCTTACCCTTCTTCTTTCCCCTCCTCTCCTAGTGTGTAAAAAATCCCCAAAAATATAAAATAAACATTTTTAAAAAAGGCTCTTTTCAGAGCCGCCTTTCTCAGTTTAAAAATGGAACCATCAAGGAAACTGTGTACGCCCCCGCATATTTTTCAAAACGTCCGTGGACAGTCCTAGTACATACAAAATTTTAGGATGCAACCGTAGCAAAACCAATGCACTTTTCTCTGGGAGTAAGTGGTGGCTCTGAAAAGAGCCTTTTGGTGGTGTTTTGGAAAAACTTGGATTAATCAAAATAGGTGACTAAAAATCCAAAAAAGCTTGCAATGCATTTTGTACATTTCGAAGAAAAATCAGATTGCCAGCATATGTAAGATGGACTCCATCTTTGCGAAAAATGATGGTGCTACGAAACATAATATTTTCATTGTGAAAAGAGGAGATGCAGAAACAGCCTTATTGACATTGCCCCTCGCTTTCTCCATTTGTGGAGCAAATAAAGCATAACGCAGCCACATTTGTCTTTGTGCAATACGAGAAAAAATTACTTGGCAATTTGTAAACATGTCCATGACCTTCTCAAGTCCTTCCTTCATTGCAAATTGCAAAGAAATTCCAGAGACATGCCCTAAACTGTTTCCTCTACAATGAATGATAATTATATCAGGATAACGCTCTGTCTGTAAAGTAGCACTGAGAGGTACCAAGTCCAGCCACTTCATTCCACGCACTGCATGCCAGTGCAGTTCCACATGAGGGAATCCAAGATCCGCAGATATACCGCAACGTTCTGCATGCACCTTCAACCATTGTATCCATGAGTCTCCCAAAATCCAGATAATCTGTTTTCGAGCATACAGCCATAGCTGTCTGTTCTCCTCTCAGGAAAAAGACATTTGCACTAAATCTCACCGTTCACAACACACCCACTGAACTTTATTGACCAAACCGTAGCTCCGCTCATTCTCATTTGCATGTCTTTCCACCCCAGAATCCCCATATGTAAAACGCGCTGCCTGCACACTACCGCCATGTTCGCGGACATGTAGAGGATCTGAGCGTGACGACTGTACATTTAAATAGTATTCCCCTTTTCCCCTTTAAGGTGGGCTGTGAAAAGAGCCTTTTTTTGCAGATACCCGACAGACACCTGTTATTTTTTTTATTTTATTTTTTCTTCATAGTTTACCCCTATTATCATCACATAACCTTCTCCAAAGCAAGCCTTACATTGAAAAAGAACACAGCATTTCCAAAAAAGATAAAGAAACACCATCTGCTTCAAAATAAGCCGCATTACTGGAAACAATGTTCTCGTGGCTGCAGAAAAACATACCAGCTCTTAACATGAAAGCACGCATGCCGCGACTGATGGCCCGCCTACCAATACTTTGATCAGGACAAAAAACAGAACTGTTGTCCCATTTTGCTCTAGGGAGTAAGCCAGAAAAAATTACTTGCGCAGTTGTTGGAAAGATGTTAATGACTGCTTGAACCAACTGTTCCAAATCTCCCAACAAAGTCGGTGATCTCATGTAGCCCAAATGGCAAGCACCATAGTGCAAAACTACCACATGGGGACTGGTCATCCTACGCATATCTGAGCAAACTTGCAGAATTGCCTCTACATTGCAATCCGTCTCAGTGCTCCACACCACCTCCACTCCTTTTACTTCGAAATTGGTTGCCACATGCCTACATTCTGAATAGTGCTGTAAATCATGGCCAAAAATATCTCCGAGCACCAACAACCTGACTGTCTCCACCTCTGCCATCTTCACTACACACACACTCTTTCTACACAAATCAACAATGTCAACATCTGATTGGCTGATGCCTACAGTCCCCTTTCCATGTTGGATTTGCTGTAAAACCCTGTATGTGGCACGCCCTACCCACGGACAAGCGCGGTGTCCGTGCGGCACGTAACTCTTAGCCAGCCCTTCTACCGTTTCCACATCACTCGCAAATCCATTCCCTCATTGGACACAGCTAAGCAGTCACACAACCATCCACCAATCACATCCAAGACCTCTACATCTAACTCCGTCATCAGAGTTCCGCACTTCAAATGTACTGTTGATCACTCTGAATCCAAGTCTCATATCATTGCAAAGCACCTATTACAAAAACTACTGTGCAGTTGTCAAGGATTTCTACTTACAGCTCCATGCATACCCACATGCATGATTACAAAGTACAGATATGCATATTTTATTCATAGGCATGGGCAACCCTTATGATTCAATTTAAACAAATTAATGCCACTAAATCTGCATAGCCAATACATACATACCAACGCTCCCGCTTTAAGCGCGAGACTTCCGATTTTTCATTGAAAAATCGCACTACTTCTTACTATGTCCCGCATAACCTCATAACCTATACATACGTACCAACCCTCCCGATTTACGCGCGAAACTCGATTTTCCATTAAAAAATGTCAGCATTTTTTAAAGTCTTCCGCCTAAATTAATGCTGCTTCCAATGCGATCATATGAGAAAAATAAACGTTCCCGATTGCTGTGGTGACATCTCCCTCTCAGGTGCTCCCAATTTTTCGCATTCCTACTTATATTATGAAAGTATTCACATTTTCCCCACCTCATCTACTATAATGACCTATCACTTCCAAACCTCTCCGCTATGTACAACACAGCTGAAAAAAAATCAAGGGAATTTCATGAACTTAAAATTGTACTCATTTGCGAAGCAGGTTCAACTAAAATACTGCAAATAACATATAAAGGCTGCACATGGTCAAATGAAATGCACGCATACACTGTTCAGATATCAAACGAGAATACTCCCACGAAAGCTGAAAAATGAACGTGTACATTAACATCACTGCTTTAAACACACAAAATTACTAACTTCTTCTTCTTCCTTTTACAATTGTAGTAAAGACCACTCTCCTGAAAATCAACAGCATCTACTCTACAAACATATCCGAAGAAACCTTGTCATTCCACAAAAAAAAGTAAGTACAGTACTACCTTTATATTCTTACTGTTCCTCAAAGAGACTGTGTAGGTTATTTATGTAATTTGCGCACCAAAAAATAAAAAAATAAAAAATCGATTTCTGAACCATTCTGCCCACAAATCGCCATTTATTAAACAAAGATTAACAGGCAGATTGGCATACAAATCCCTGTGTGTTTGGAACACAAATAACATACACAAGCCTTAGAATGTTAGTACTACAAAACAAATAGCTGGTTTAATTTTATACCATTACGTTTACTATTAATGCTTCTCCTCACGACTAGCTCACTTTCTACTCTCATCTGAAGCACAGTGTAGTAACATACAAACAGAAAAATAGCCATCTCAACTCATTGGAACTTCCCAATGCACATTCACACACCACCACAAACATCTTCCCCATCAAACTCATACACGCATGCACACAGCACACATACATTGTAAAACAGACCAACCTATACCTTCTTTTTTTTCAACAGACCCAAAAGAATGCCTACCAAAAAGCAAGTCCGTAGAAAGGAATGCAGAAATAGAGCAAATGAAAATAAAAGTGTCCAAAGTAAGCATCCATCTCTACCAGAGTTTGTACAAAATATTGAAACAATACAGCTAATGCAGTCATTTAGCGAAACAAAGGAAGCTTCAACTACAGAAACTTTGCCTCCTCTATCAAAATGTGGCACGAAACAGAAAACGCTTTACAAGAATTCGGCTAACACTACTGCTAACACTGCTCCTATAAATCCTGATATACTAGCAAGAAACCATAGTAAAAAGAATATATATATTTTAGCAAAAATGTTCCGCCACAGAGTCCTTCAGAATCTAATAAGATGAGCAAAATCATCCTCAACCCTTAAAACCTACCGTAGAAAATTAATCCTACAAGCTCTCGTAGACAGTGCAATCCTTCTCAAAAGGAAGTTATTTATTTTAGTGTTAAACAGGATGAAACCACTAACAAAACTAAGTACTAAACTACAAAAGAAACTTCTCAATAAACGGAATGTCAACAAAAATAACTTCTTAAATATTTGTGCAGGTGAAGCCACACAACGACCACAGAACCATATTTTAATGAAGAAGCATATAAACAAAATCAAATACACACAATTGCCATCCATAGCAGTGGACGAGGATATGAAAAAAATCAATACCATCATGGAACAAGAAACACTGCTTACAAAAGTATCCCCAGAAAACTCACTTACCTCTCCATTCGACTGAACCAGACCGTCCAGTATAAAAATGGCCGTGCACGTCATTGTGTAACATTCCTAACAAATCTTTCAAATCTTTACGCAAGTTCCTCAATCAGTATGTGAAAGGTAAAGACAAATGAAAATAAAAGTGCTGCAAAATATGGATACCTGTCCAGTGCACAAATACACAGGACTACAAGGACATTCATTAGCCTGCATTTCAGGACCTATTTGCAAAAGCACCTTCCATGATATCAAAATGATATCAACACATCATTCAAATGTAAGAAATCTAGTGTATAAACTGTACTATGCTAAAAGTCCAGCTTTAGAACTAGCCAATTTAAATAACACTCTTCTGCATGGTACCTACAAGAAGAAATCGACCGTATCCAGAGAAAATATTTTGGATTTGAAAGCCACTTACAAAATGCAATAGTTTTAGAACAGACTAGCAACAATTCTGCACATGGCAACCTTCTATTACACACATACAAAAAAGAAATACTAAAATTTAAAAGTACATCCGCTGAAGTACCAAGCCATGTGTGTGTGTGTGTTGCCGCAGAACTTTTTACAAAAGTAACACAAAAACTATAGACGTAACATAAAAAACAGAAGACAATGAAGATTCCAAATGGTTTGAATTAGCTCTCTACCTTTTAGCAGAAAACAAATACAAAATAAGTGAACCACTAATACGTTGCAGTTACTGCACTACAAAACTTAACAACCAAACTCCTTCACATGTTATCACAAATAATTTGGAATTATTCTCACTACCAAAATCCCTGCAACAACTCAATTTGTATGAGAGCATCATAATTCAAACAGTACACCCATTTCAAGCAATAATACACCTTCAACCAAAAACAGCAAAATGACCTCCCTCTGAATTAAATTACCTCCCTCTGTATTGGTGAAAGGCATTTGTGGCAAAGTAGTTTATTTGCCATTAGATCTGACAGAAAATGTGCACACTCTAGGAGTGCAACGTCCAATAGAGCATTCTTTAATTGTCTTAGTAAATGGTGTACCAAAAAAAGACAATTTGGCAACAACTCGTGGAGGTACATAAAGTTAAACAAGTCTTGCAATATCTGAAAGACAATAATGAATACTACAAAGAAATAAATATTGAAGAAAGCTTGAGGGAAACAACTGAAATAATTCAAGAGTCATCAGAAACTGGTCAATTTGAACTTCTGGATCCTGCTGCAGTATCCACTCTTTTGGACAATTATACAATTCATCCATTGCACTCTAATGAGAGCATAGATGATGCACTAGAAACGTACCAAATGCGACAAACCAAAGGGTCACCAATGAGCATATGGGAAAAAAGTATAGAAGCACGTGCTTTCCCACTGCTATTTCCTACTGGCAAAGGAGGAAGATACGATGAGACCCACTCAGATAACAGCATCAGAATACCGCTCATTACAAATGTATTCTGAAGATCCACATTTTGTCTAAATCTGGGAATACATATTCCACCTACTCTTTGAAAGTGAACTAGCAAACCTATGTTACGGAGTTGCACACATATTGAAATCTGGAACCCACTTTCAAAATATGTCAGCTACGCAATTAATACAAAAAGTGCAAGAAAAAGATGAGGTTTTACAATCGAGCATAACAAATCTGTTTGCAAACATGCGTGGTACGACGAATACTGGTTCCGACGGCACGGAGATGTACGTTGTATGATCAGAAACCTTGGACCACCCACTTGGTTTGTTACATTAAGTTGTGCAGAATATGCATAGGAAGATTTACATGATTTCCTACGCATATCAAACAACAACAAAACCAACATAGATATACTAACACCTGGAAAACTTTGCTCTCTAGATCCTGTTAATGTTTCAAGATATTTCCACCATCGTTTCATTGCTATGCTACACTTTATTTGTAATAATGTAATAAAACTGTTCCTCCCCTCGGAGAAGTGCAACACTTCTTTTGGAGAAAAGAATACCAAGCCAGAGGAGCACCACATATCCACGTTCTTTTATGGATTAAAGGTGCACCTAAATTTGGTCAGGACAGTGATGCCACTGTTTTACAGTTCATCCAAAAATATGTCACTTGTGAAATCCCTTCACAACGTACACAGTGACCTTCATGGACAAATTGTACAATTTCAAAGACACGAATGTGGCAAATATTGTCGTCGCAAATACAAAAGCAAAGGGAAGTACTACACCAAATGCCGCTTTGGTTTCCGAAGACCAGTTACAGAAACAGGTGAAGTAAACAACTTCATGTCTTCAGTTCGACAGTGTTAAAAGGTAAATCACCTAAGAACACGTATTACATAAAAAGAACAGAACAATCAAAATATATCAATGATTACAATGCAATCATTGCCCTCTTATGGAATGCAAACATAGATGTGCAGTACATTGCAGACAATTCCACTGCAGTTGGACGATATGTTACAGCCTACTTAAGAAAAGCAGAAAAAAAACAGAGCTGCAAGACCTCTGGAATGACCTATCATCAGACAAAACACTATCTCAGAAATTGTACAGGCTAGGCATAAAAATGCTCTCTCATAGAGAATGTGGTGCCTATGAAGCGACAGATAGTTTAACCGGTACTGCTTTGTATGGAAAATCTGAAAATATAGTATGGCTAAGTCTTGGTCCTGCTAAATCTAGAAAAAGAGTTCTCAAATCATATGAGGACATAGAAGCAATAGCCAAAAATGAGCCCAACAGCCAAGACATTTTAAAAAATAATTTACTAGATACATACTACCCGAACAAGAGTACCACTTTGGAAACCATCTGTCTATACCACATAGCCCAAAACTTTACATACAAAAATATAAAACCTGATGAAAGCAAAGGTAGATAGAGTGACAGATTATGAAGGCAGCTTAGTGAAACTTACCAAACAAAGCTTAATTAATCATGTCAAATTGTCATTAAGAACTCCTCAACAGAAAGAACTATTACATGTCCTTGCGACAACTTTTTAAACCATGGAGAAAAGAGCCACAAAGAAAAATTCCAAACACTGTTTGTTAGGCGCTCCATACACGTGTTTCCCCACCTATATTCAGTGGTTCATCAGGAGGCAAATATAAATGTTAAGCTATTGTGAACAAGAAAAAGGGAAAAGAAAAAGAGTTCAAAAACAGTTTTTTTAAAAAGAAAAAGTTAAACATTTTATCAGATGATGTTTATACAGCTAAGAGAAGATACTTATGTATTCTGCTCGCATAAATAACATTTCACTGTGAGCATTTAAACAGTATGATCAAATTGCTATGTAACCTCTAGGTCAAAAGTTGTGCATCTTTCTTAACCGTTCTGATCATGTTGCTTGCACAATCAATAGGTAATGCAGACTAAGTAGTTATATATATATATATAGTGAAGATTAAAAGGAAAAGTTCTTACTTTATCAGCAATGATTAAAGTACTTCTTTGTTATAGTTGGAATGATACATTTCGTCTGTTGCTTGATAAGTATATCTTAATTAGAGCAGGAGTGTTCCTTTAGGTAGTGGTCATAGGCAGTCCCTAAGGGTTAGGAAAGCAAAAAACTGATTAAGAGTGATGGTGGATTACCCACTTTAGGTTTAACAAAAATAATCCTATTTTTAGAGAGCTAAGGCTTCCAACAAAAAAACGTGTATTCAAAATCCTTCCTGGATTTCTCCTTGAAGTTCGATTGCACTAGATTCTGTTAGGACGCGGAAACTGCTCGTTTTTGGAGATCTAAAATGGCCGCTATTTAAATGCAGTAGAAAACATCGTGACGTCATGCATGAAGTCATGTGATTGCCTAATAAACAGTGTTTTGTTTGCCACTCCATATTGGAATGGTTTTTCGAGCCGTTATGATTTTACAATTCCTAATTTTTGTTTATTGAGTGATGTCTTCAGGTAAAGGTATCTCAAATACTTTTGATACTCACTACACAAATTCTTTAATGGGCAAGTGGTTATACGCTTTATGTGCGAAGTCTAAAACTAGCAAAAGTCACGTGTTTGCGTATTGAATGCAAATTTGTACGGTACTCTAAATTGGATTGGTTTTTCTATCTGTCATGAACAAAACATTTGCAGTTATGTAAAAAAATTGTTTAAAGGAGCTGTGATTGCCATCCTTTAGGATGGGGGCTACAAATATCAGATACCACGTGATCGCGTGTTGTGTGTGATCACGTTTGGCAATCCATTTTGGAGTGATTTGCAAAGCTGTAGTTGACTTAATACGTGCAGTTACAAAAATGAAATGAAAGCAGCAAAACCAAAAACCAAGTCAGGTATAGTTGTTGATTTTTATCCAAAAAACGTGAACTAAATATTTCCATCAGCCGGCTCTTTCTTAATGTGGTATGCCTTATTACTGTAAAGTCTGCTTAAAGGTAATTTATTAAGTCATGTAAAGGTCACTAAAATCCAAAACTGAAAAGTGCGTCACATTTCAAATTCGGTTAGATAATCTAAAGAATACTGTAAAAGGTAGCATTCTATAGACAACATTGGGTGCTGTCAAATAGTGCTGATGTATTTGGAGTAGAAACTAATAGTGGTGGCACAAAGGTTTATTTGGGGCAGACATCTTTTTTATGACGTTAACGGTAGATTCCGTCTTTTAGGGATTAACCTACCATTAAGGGGATCATATACTGGGTTGATGGTATCTGTTGATGTTTGTTAAAGGAATGGTGTTCTTATTTGATAAGAGCATAATGTGAAAGATTATAGAACACATACTGCACAGTCGTAACTAATCATTGAACATTAACTGTACAGGTAAGGAAAAGCATCATTGGATGTGTAAGGATATCTGGAGAAAAAAGAGAAATGGTAACACAGATGAATGGTTATAAAAAATGACATAGTTCATGGTCTGCGTTCAGACCAGTGTTGGTACTGTCCATACAGAAAATCCAATGTGCTTCCCTTTTGCGCAATTGTTTTTCCCTGTTGCCCCCTCTGTTTGAGAATCTATTCATGGAGATGTCTTCAGGTCTGTGTTTCTCAAGGAAATGTTTGCTCAAAGGATACCTTATATCCCGTCATTTTATTGTCCGCATATGTTCATAAATCCTAGTCTTGAGAGGTCTGATGGTGCTTCCGATGTAAGTTTTGGCACATGTGCACTTGATGGCGTACACTATGAATTTGAAGTTGCAGTTGAGGAAGTCTTTAATTTTGTAGCTTGAGCCATCTGCTTTTAAACATTCCTTGAGTCCATTTGTAGCATAGTTGCACATGTTGCATGTTCGGCATTTGTAGAAGGCTTGTAGGCTTTCTGTTGACCATAGTTGATGTTGCCCTTTGGTTTTCTGATGCTCAACAAAGTGGGATGGACATAACATATTTTTCAGATTAGGTGCCTTTCTATAGGTGAGGCATGGAGATGTAGGTAGATATGGCTTCAAATCTTGATCAGTGGTCAATATGTTCAAATGTTTGTTAAGAGTTTTCCTCAGAACGGTTGCCTCTGTATTGTAGGTTGTGATGAATCTTAAAGTTTGTGTGTTTGAATTGCATGTTTTGTTTTGTTTGAGATTTATAGTTCAAAAGATCCATTCTGTTGCGTACTTGGCTTTTGTTTGTTGCTGTTCTTAAAAGATCCTTTTTGTATCCTCTTTCCAGAAATGTATTTTGGGCTACTTTCTGATGTTTTAACATTTCATGATTTTCTGTGCAGTTACGTTTTATTCTTAAGAACTCCCCATAAGGGATATTGTTTTTGACATGCGGTGGATAATGGCTTGCTGCATGTAGGATGCTGTTTCCTGCAGTTGGTTTTGTATATACAGTTGTGTTGATCTTGTTGTTGCAGATAGAGTTCTAGATCCAAGAAATGGATTTTAGTGACACTTTCTTCCATTGTAAGTTGTAAGTTATACTGATTGTTGTTAAGGAGGTGGTGGTATTCACACAATGATTGTTTGTCACCTTTCCATAGAACTAAAATATAGTCTATGAATCTGCTCCAATAGACGATCTGGTTTAATTCACAGAAAGATTGAGGCTGCCATGCATGGTGTAGTTCAAATGCACCCAAATATAAGTTTGCATAGTTGGTGCAAATTTGGCCCCCATTGCTGTTCCTCTTTTTTTCTCTTTTTTGGAGAAAAGAGGAAGAGATACTAGATAACTATGACTGCTATGAAGACGCTTTCAAAGAAAATGAAAGCGCCATCACCGATGCGAACTTTACGCAGTAGAAAACATTGTTGCACAATGAACAGCAACACGAAAAAAAAGAACTCCAGGCCCAACTAGATAAGGACACTTCCGACAGTAGTCAACCTTCTGTAATAGGAAGTCAAGAACCACTAGGACAGCCACTAATAGCAAATGAGGCAGTATTAGCTATGACAGAAGTGGAAAACACCATGTTTCACTATGAAGAAGATAGAGAAGACTTAACTGTAGTACAATCAAAACTTAAAGATCAGCGCACCATTTTTGAAGTAACAAAAGAAATTGCACATGGTGTGCAACACGAAAATAAAGAATGTACCTGCCAAAATTACAAACCTATATTGCTGTACGTCAGTGGTGAAGCTGGTTCAGGCAAAACATTCTTAATCAAAATCATCAGCAAGTTCCTTCAACAATTGACAAACAACAAACTGTCAGCTATTGTAACTGCCCCCACAGGTTTAGCTGCCTACAACATAGGCAGTGTCACTTTACACCGATTACTACTCCTTCCAGTAGAACACCAAAACAAATTAGACTTACAAACTTTCTACAGAAGCTGCAATGGAACTACGCAGAGTATTAAAATAAATGAAAATGCTACTAATAGATGAAGTGAGCATGGTCTCCAACCTAATGTTGGCTTTGATTCACCTCAGATTGCAAGAAGTACTTAAAACAAACTACGAAGAACTTTTGCAGGAAAACACATTATCGTTTTCGGAGATCTTCTACAATTGACACCAGTGAAAGGTGAGCCTATTTTTAAAACATTAGGACACAAACTCCAATACAGAGAATTAACAGAAAACATGCATCAATCTGCAGACCTCACTTACGCCAACATTTTAAAAAGTATTAGAATTGGTGAACTATCTCAAGAAGCACAAGCAATATTGAAATACCGGCACATCCATGCACTTTATGGATATAACGCAAGTGCTACTGATGTTATGGAACAATTAGCGCACAAAAATGTCAATTGTATGGCCTTAATGCCAACTCTTGCAAGCTGTTCCAAATTCAATGAAACAATGTTAAAAAAAGAAATGCAACCAATAATTGAAATTTGATCCACAGACAAACTGGATGTACATGGTATGGCACTACCCATGTGTCAGCAAGCCACAACAAGACTAAATACCTTAGAAAATTCAATCTCCAACACAGCTGGGTTGGAAAAAATATTAAAATTATCCTTAAATTGTAGAGTAATGCTTAAAACGTAACCTTGACGTGGAGCAAGGACTAGTTAATGGGGCACTGGGTACAGTTGTTGGCTTTCAAACATACCCACGTGACAACAACATTCAGTTTGTCAATATTCTCTTTGACAAACTTTCAGAAGTAAAAAGGATAGGGCACTCAACAGCTCGATTCCTTCTCTTCAAAGACATGTATGTACGTAGAGAGCAATTTTCTCTAACTCTTGCATATGCAATCACCATTCATAAATCCCAAGGTTTTACCCTAGACAAAGCATTGATAGATATTGGAAACACAGTCTTTAAAGAAGGCATGCGCTACGTAGCACTATCACGCTTACGTACACTTGACGGTCTATTTCTAATCAACTTTGATGCAAGTAAAGTGAACGCTGATATTCCTTACATTTTAGAATACTATAAACTGTGTTCACTGTACACCCCCCATCTGAAATCAAATCCTGTTCCAGAAAAAGGAAAACGTTGTAAAAGAAATCTAATTCAAACAGAAATGCAACAGGAACGGACTGCAAATCCTTCAAAGAAAGCAAAAGAAGCTAATACTTCATCAAAAACCACAAGCAAAGAAGACCCTATTAGTGAAAGTAAATCAGGTACTTCTTCAAAGGAGGAACAGAAACTCCGAAAAAAATCACTCGGACACAGGACTATCTGGTCCATTCAAATTTTCTAATGAAACTGGTGTAAGTCGGTATGCAAATGTAGTAATGAATATTCTATTTCAATTGCCACCAATTGTTAACAACATTTACTTACACAGTACAGACCTATTGTGTTTGCAAATGTTAGTCCTTCATAGAAACGCAACAAACAATCCTGACAACACATATAGTGTTCACGGAATAAGACAAGAATTGGAATACTGTGCTGGAATGGTGAGATTCACTATAAACTCAGAAGAAGATCCACAAGAATGTCTAATGTACTTACTACAAGTACTCGAAAACAAAAACATACCTATAAATTAAATCTTTCAGATTTCATAAATGTGGAAACATACATGCACACTCTGTAACAATGTGACACAGGAACAAATCCCTAATGAGTGATTTGTGTATGTATCCATACCTAATTGTGAATCCATTCCATTTCAGCAACTTCTACAAAATGCAAACCATGGCAGATTATGTACTATCTGCAATTCAGATAATCGCTCCACCTTATTGATACAAACACATAGTAACTACATAATACTAATGCTTCTACGTTACAATGCAAATGGTACCAAAAACACCTGCAAGCTGACTCGATTCACACACGGTCAAGTGTCACTTGGTAAGAAAACCACCTTCACAACAATAAGTATAATCTACCATGCAGGAGCCACAACCAATGCAGGTCACTACACTGCATATATTAAAAAGAAATGTGGATGGTTCTAATGTAACGATAGTAGCATTACTCTAAAGCAGAGATTATCAGCAAATCTTACAAATGCGTATTTAATCTTCTTAAAGCCAAAATGTAATAACTAATGTGTAGGCCAACATTAACAAAAATTCAATTAAAAGACTATAAAGTGTTAGAATGCGCCAACAGGTATATAACTGTTTAAAAAATGTGTAACAAGCCAACATACAGAACATTCATCAGAAACAACAAGTGAACACTCAAAGGAAACAAAGAAATAGTTTGTAGCATAGAACGTTTTTTTTTAATCCGACAAGGATTTTTTTCCCCCCAGACCAAATTATTTGAAAAACACACACAGAAACTGAGCAAAATGCACAGTACAATGGTTTGTAAACTAAATATGAGGGTTAAAAAAAGCTAAACTGTCTATTATGCAATGTAATAAGTCTTTATAAAATACAAACACTAACATGCTCTTTTCTTTTATCACAGAAATTGAAAAGGAATATTTCCTCCAAGTACTAAAGTCATAAGAAATATATTGAATCTCAACAAATTAAACAGTAAGTATAATTTCATACATTTCATACATATTCGAATCTATACATCTGATCTATGGCTGTAAAATGGTGCAGTGGCTGAGGGCAGGGCCTAGAGTCTTGTTTGTATAACCTACGGCCTACACCCTGCAGCCATGCAACCAGGACTCTAGGTCGTGCACACAACCACCGCACCACATCACACCCATGCTGACTTATAACTTCAGTGCTTATAATTTCAGTCTTGGGTGCATGGCCTTTGGACCTAGAGTGGCCAGGACCTAGAGTCTTGGGTGCATGGCACCAAGACTCTAGGTCCTGGCCACAACCACTGCAGCATATCACACCCATTGTGGCTTATAACGGCAGTACTTGCAACTTTGGTCTTGGGTGCATGGCCTGCTGCTGCGGCCCTGTGTGTGCGCATCCTCCTGGGGGCTTGTCGTGGGTGTGCGCCACTCAGGGTGTGGAAACTCTGCCTCCTCCTCAGATGCAGCTCCTGATTCGGTCAGCAGAGCAGGCAGAGGCCGCGTCAAATCGCTTGCTGCCTGTGGATCTAGGGGTGCCTTGCCTTTCAGTGCTCAGTTCTCCGTCCCCACCAGCCGTAGTTGCCTCACGTTTGGCCAAGCTATGCTTCTGCGCCAGAGGATCCCGGCGATGTGGTTCCAGGGTCTAGCTCTCCACAGTTACCATGCATTTATCTGGGACAGGGGTCGAAGAGTTGCGTTCAGGCATCCATCTTGCCTGCACCCTCTGGTGGCCCTCCCAGCCATCCTTTTATGTTCCAATATGTGTGCTGGCCCCCTTTTGTAACCAATCCCAAAAGGTACTGAATTTAAGTATTTGGTCCTGGTCACCTTCTTGGTCCCAGGCAACCTTTGACCGGTCACTGTAGCAGGATTGCAAATAATGACAGTACAGAGCACAGATTGTCTCCCAAAATACAAAAGATGGTTTAGAAAAATCCAATAAGTAATAAGGTGTAAAATCCAGGTAAGGCACACAAACCTGCAATTTTGCAAAATGCTCTGTACGGTATTTTGACTTTCACTTAACACTATCTACTTGGAGAATCCACACTATAAGTTTTCCTTATCTCTGGGGATTTGGGTTGTTTATTCGTGTACGATTTGTTTGCGGTGCCCTGACCGAAATTTAATAGCTCAAAGTTACCGTTTATACGTAGATGGTCAATTAAAAGACTATAAACAGTATTTTGATACCATTATCTTTCTCGAGTGGCAATCGAGTGCGTCAAAAATGACAAATTCCACACAAGGGCACCGTTGCAATATTCCTACTGTATTTCCCCGTTGCCACGGAGGGGAACATTCGCTCGCTATGCCTAAACCTATTTGAATGATTTCCTGGACATCTAGCCCCTGCAATCCTTCCAATGGAAGCGGTGGACACCCCTGAAGCTCCCAAACACATATTGTACGTGAGGAGAGGGGGACACCTGCAGAACCCCTGCTCCCCTTGTACTGTATTGTAAGCATAATGAAAAAGGAGTTTAAGGTAAGTGAATAGTCAAAATAAAGAAAGGTTTAATGAGAAGTGCATGCGCTAATAATTTGATTTTCTTTTTTAAACGGTAGAAAGGTAAAAAAGGTACACCCAAAAATCGGTCAAATGATTCACTCGATGAAACAAATTCGAACAAATTGGGTATTTCTATATCCTGTACCCCTACCCTCCCTCCCAAGTTGTTCACAAATAGAGAAACTCTGAAATCAAGGATGTGATTTGCAAATAAAACATGCTTGTTTTTTAGTTTCGTTATTGATGCTCCACTCACTTTGACTTATCGTCTGCAATAGTCGTACCTGAATCACATTATTCTCCATTAAAATCTAATAAACTCATTGGTTTATGTGACAATTCATGGGCTCATGTCACTTCTCCCCAGAGGGGAGCCCTTCCCCGTGAGGCTACGGAGGTGAGCCTGGTACGCAACATTCCCCGTAGAGGTGGCAGAAAGCCAACATCACAGGGGGAGACTCCCCTCATGGGGCAAGGACTCCCATTCCATGTTGGAACTCCCTAACCCTCTTAACCCTTGGATCTCTGAAATGTATAAAGTCTGATGAGAAACCATCTGAAAGCACTACTGTATGTTATGGTAATGGGTCTTCCTTTCTTCCTGTAAATATTGATACCATCAAAAAGAAGACTAAAATAAACATATAGTCTGCTTTCAAGTCATCTTCAAGGAGTACTGTGAAGAAGCTTGGTGGAGGCATACAAACAACTCCTTTTGGAAGATACAGAAGGTACTGGGAAGAGATGGCCTCAAGGAGGGATGAAGAATACCCAATGGACACAAAGGCCTGACACTCAGCTGGGGGGGAACCAGCTGAAGGAAATAAAAATAAAGAAATTACTCTTTAGTGAAAGGGGAAGAAGCTGGCATAGCAGGTGAAGCAGGCATGACGTTTAGCAGATTTGGGACGTTCAAACCTGGAATCAAGAAGCAACGTCGAGGAAGCAAACCTCGAGTCTGGAGGAGTCTTTTCAGGCCAACCACGAGCAGCCCTGACGGGAAACTGACCAATGGTAGCGTGACCTTCAGGTGGTGGACTGAGCAGTCCATTAACTGCCCCGATACCGTCTGGCTGGGGACCCCGCAGAGCCCAAGCATGTCCATGGGGAGCGGAAAGAAAGGCAGAGATAACGTACCTTGGGAACACATTAACCCGACACCCCAGGAAGAACCGGCAATGTGGCTCCAACAACAAAGAGGTAACAGGGGTAGAGGGGTCATGGGAGACCTGGTAGGAGATTGGGGAAGGGTGATGAAGCTAAAGAAGACCTCAGGAGTAATCTCCCTCGTCTTAGTCACTGTTATTAAAAGTTTTGAATAAAAGAAAGGCATCAGGAGTAATCGCCCTCGTCTCAGTAATGTATTGAGAATATTGAAATGAAGACATAGAAATCATCAGGAGTAATATGCCTCGTTTCAGTAATTGTATCAAGAGTGCTGCAAGAAAAGAAAGCCTCAGGAAAAATCTCACTCGTTTCAGTACTTGCACCAAAAGTACCAAAAGGGAAGAAACCATCTGGAATAATATCCCTTGTCTCAATAATTATATCAAGAGTACTGAAAGAAGAGGACATATTGGGAGAAATCGCCGCTGTCTCGGTACTTGCACCAGAAGTACAAAATGGAAAGAAAGCCTTGGAAGTAATCTCCCTCGTCACAGTAAGTGTATTAAAAGGAAAGAAAGCCTCTGGAGTCATCTCCCACGTCTCCAGAGTTTTAACAGAAGTATCAAGTTTGAAGATTACATCAGTAATGATCTTCCTTGTCTCTGTGGTATTAAAGAGACTGAAAGAGAAGAACAAATCGAGAGTATTCACCCTCAACACAATCATCAATAGAGAAATTCAGGCTGGGTAGTGCCACGACAATAATCTCCTTTGTCAGAGTGTCAGAAGAAGTCAAGGGCACTATGGGAACAGTTCCCCTGGTTTTCATCGACAACAGGATAGGAAAGAAAGAAGAGAAATAACTGTTGGGAACAACAGGAGTGATTGACTTTTAAACAAGCTCTAAGAGAAGCCTGGAAACAAGTGCAAAGGTTGATCAAAACTGTTGCAGGAAACTGTCCAAAGTTAGCAAACAGCTGAGCCAACTGAACCAGGAGACGGGAGTCATTCTCCTGGTTCTTTCACCTAAATTGTTGAATCAGAAACTAAGGTATAAGGTATCTAAACCGCTGCTTGGAAGCAGATCAGGTCGACTGGCAGATAGGGAGTTGTTGAACAGTGGTATTAGGAGAAGGGAGCCATTCTGCTGTTATTCTTTACAAGAGTAGAACTTGAACTATTATCCAAGACCAACAGAAATACACTGCTAGGGTTGATGCGATTGCATCAGAAGGGAGTCATTCTCCATGTGCCGTTTGTGTTAATGTTCTTTGTTAGTAATAGGGCTAGAGTAGGTTAGTTTGGACGGAGGATAGACATTTTGTGTTTGACAACCACCCTGATGACTAGCACCCAAGTTCTTCTTTAGTTCGCTAGGGAAAACCCTTTAGAGATAGGGGAAGATGGGCCTTTTTCATTATTATTTACATAAAGATTATTGTAAACATGCCACCCCTTTGTCCAGCTGTCATGGCCACAGGCCCCAGAACACAAAAAACCACACCATCTAGTGATGGGGCAATGAGTCACTTGACTCACTTATGTCCCTTTGGGATCCATAAACACAGGGGCCCTGGCTGGACACAGTCATATAGAGATGTGATCAGGAACACTATTTCAGTGCAAGAGCTTTTACTTTATTTTCGTGCAGGGGTGTTGTTATTTTACAAGAACTTTCCAGGAGCTGAAAGTCTTTATTCCAGAGAACATCCTCATGTGCTGACTCATCGGGTGTGGCAGGCAGGCTGAATCTGGTGGGCGTGGCTTCAGAAGCTCAGCTATATAAGCTGCTCCATCCTTAAGGCTAGTGCTTCGCGTTACTGTGCACTCGCATGCAACATGACGCTCACCGCCGCTTGGACCAGTTTACTTACCTTTGAAACCAGGCGTTCTGCATACTCACCTCCTGGAAACCAGTGCTTCATTGCTTCATCTGCAGACTCATCTCCTGACATCCAGTGATCTTGATCCTGATGCCGCAGCACTGCACTCTGCATCCATTAACTCAGACCCTGTGAAGAAGAGGAAAGACAAGGTTAGAACATCTGCCCTAGGGCCATGCCGCATCTGAACCCCACGCACCCCTAGTTAACAACTTACAAGCTACTGTACCGCTGCAGCTTCGTTCCTCATTCCCTCCGGCTGCCAACCTCGAGCTGCGCAGCTTCTGCCGGGGCGGCAACATCACCTGCAAGGAAAGAAAGCAAGAGAGCAAACATCAAAAGTGGAAAGGACCAGATCATACAAGCGCCCCTGCCAGAAGCAGCAGGAGGGAGTGCTTGCCAAAACTAATCAACAGGTGAGCTTTCCATGGACAGCGCATCCCACGGGTACCGCGGTTTGGGAGAAGTGGTCTGGAAGGGGATCAGGCGCACAAGCTGGTATACTCCCACCCCTATTCTCCACGCAGGAGCAGTCACCTATTACCACCACTCACCACATAAGCGCAGAGGGCGAAGTCGGACCTGAACAACCTTACCCCCGGGAGGGCTGCAACCATGCCCCAACGCCTCAGCAGAGACCAGGTTAGCGTAACAGAACGCAAAGCCTCTTTGAATATTTGCTTGAGCGTTATGGAAACTTCTGAAACTGACCAGTTGGCTCGATTACTGGGAGAGTTATGGGCTGAAGTTCACGCCTCAAGTCAGGAAACCAATGCACTAAGGAGGGATCCAATTGTGAACCGGGAGCGGACATATGAACTAGCAAGGCAAATGCTCCAGGCAAAGGCAGGCCAGGTCCCACTGCTGGGGTATGCCCCTCCTGCCCCGGGGCCACAGCCTACGCCAGTACAGGTGGTTCTTCCAAGGGGGGTTCCCCTGGCCCCACCAGAAAGCTTCACAGGCGATCCAAATAAGTACGCCAACTTTGTGAATCAATGTTGCCTACATTTCTTGGGGCATTCCCCAACGATCAAGCGAGAGTGGCATTTGTACCCTCATATTTGGGAGGTAGTGCACCGGACTGGTCAATACCCTTGGTAAACCAGGATGATCCTTTGCTTCGAGACTCTAGCGTGAAATGGAGAAACTATTTGCACGGCATACTCAAGGGCTCTGGACAATGAACTGTTATCACTACGGCAGGGTAATCAAGGCTTACTAACATACCACTTCCTTCAATCGTCTGATAGCACAAATTAACTGGCCAGAGGAGAAAAGAACTACGCTCTTTTACCGAGGCTTGCGAGGGGAACTCAAGGACGTATTAGCCCAAGTAGTAAATCCCCTGGAAAGATGTGCTGAATACATCGACCTGACAGTGCAGCTCGATCACAGATTGCAGGATCGGAAAATGGATCGGGCCAAGGCCGAGGGGTGGTCGTTCTACGTGTGACCCCGTGAGAATCAAACCACATCACACGATCAGTCCGAGCGAATGCAAATCGGAGGCTTGCGGAGCCCACTCACCAAGGCAGAAAGGGAGAAAAGGCGACAGCAGCAGCTTTGTTTGTACTGTGGTAAGGCAGGTCACTATCTCTGAGAATGCCCGGTGAAACTACCCAGGAAAGCAGTAAGGAGCAACTGACAAGGGTGAAGAAGAAGAACAGGACTCGGGAAACTCAAACGCCCGGCAAGCGTAGGGGTCCACTTGTCGAGTGGTGAAAAGGAACCTATACAGACCTCACATCTAGTCATCCCTGGTAAACCACAAGCAACCGTCGAAAATACATGCCTTGGAGGCATACATTGACAGTGGGGATGTGGGACATTACATGGCCCAAGATCTGGCTACCCGGATAGGCCTTCCTCTCCGACAGAAGCAGGTTTAGGAAAACGTCACAGCAGTTGATGGTTCTCAGCCATCATCCGACCCAGTGACGCATTACACCGAGAAGGTCACACTTCTGTGTCAGGACGGTCACCAAGAGGACATCATCTTCGAACTCATCTGCGCTCCTCAGTTCCAGATGTTATTGGGAATGCCCTGGCTGAAGATCCACAATCCCAGGATTGACTGGCGTAAACGAGTTCAGACCTTTCTCCAAGACTGTGCCAACACCTGTTATAGCAAGGGATTCTCATTAAAAGGTCTTACCAATCTAGGTTCGTCGAAGAAAGAAACCATACTGGGCCTCACCAGTTCACTAGCACCTGAATGCCTGGATTACCAAGATGTCTTTCAAAAAGAGCAAGCAAACACCCTACCTCTGCACAGACTGCCGAATTGATCTGGTACCTAGAGCTCAAGTTCCCTGCGGCTGGATTTACGCCCTAACAGAACAGGAAAACCAGCATCTAAAAACCTACCTCGATCAGTATCTGGAAAATGGCTTCATTTGTCCATCCAAGTCCCCTGCATCCTCGCCCCTCTTTTTTGTGCCTAAAAAAGGAGGGAGACCTGAGAACTTGCATTGACTACAGAGCACTTAATCAGATCACAGTAAAAAAATATTACCTGTTACCGCTTATCCCCGAGCTCTTGGATAAAGTCAAAAACGCTCAGATATATAGAAAGCTAGACTTACAAGGGGCCTACCATCTAGTAAGAGTCAAAAAAGGAGACGATTGGAAGACAGCCCTTCACACGAAATATGGCCTTTATGAATATCAGGTAATGCCCTTTGGACTATGTAATACCTCAGCGGCGTTCCAATTTTTCATGAATGACGTGCTCCGCGAACTGTTGGACATCTGCGCTCTTGTCTATATTGTTGACATTCTTATTTATTCGACCACCAAGGAGGACCACATCAACCATGTCCGGGCAGTTTTGGAGAAACTGAGGCAACACTGGCTATATGCCAAATTGGAGAAATTCTTCTTTCATGTGACAGAGGTAGAATTCCTCGGCTTTATTCTCACACCACGGGGCGTATGCATGGACACACGCAAGGTAGACGCTATCCTTAACTGGCCCTCACCGACATTCATAAAGGGAGTACAGAGTATACTCGGGTTCGCCAACTTTTATTGCCGGTTCATTCCCGGGTTCTCTCAGATTGTCCACACAATCACCTCTTTACTACAGAAAAATAAACAATTTAATTGGTCCGCAGAGGCAGAGAAAGCTTTCCAGGAGCTAAAACAAACATTTACCACAGCACCAATTCTACGGCATTCTCGACCAGAACTAACATACTTGGTCGAAACCGATGCTTCCAACATAGCAATGGGAGCAGTCCTGTCACAATGAGACCCCAAACAGGTCAGTTGCATCCTGTGGCATTCTGGTCTTGCAAGTTTTCAGCCCCTGGATTGAATTATGCAATCGCTGATAAAGAACTGCTAGCAATTAAGGCAGCGTTCAAAGCCTGAAGACATTATCTTCTTGGAGCTAGGCATACAGTCACCGTCGCCACGGATCATCGTAATCTACAATATCTGAAGACCGCCAAAGCACAATCATCACGCCAATTCTGCTGGGCTCTCTTCTTTGCGGAATACGACTTCGTAATCACCTATAGACCCGGAGTACGCAATGGAAAAGCAGACGCCCTGTCTCGCATGAGTGAGGGAGAAGAGGCATTCACTACACCAGACCCTGTGGCCATCATCCCCGAAGGACGAATCCAAGGCATGATTGCCGCAATCACCACTCTAGACAACTTAAAATCTGACCTGCAACACTTGATGAGTCCACCAGCGCAACAGGAATGGCTAGGTAAGGGAGACCGGTATACGATCGTGGACAACCTACCATACTACCAAGGACGATTGCACATCCCGGATAAAAAATGACAGAATCAAATCATCTCAAACTATCACGATTCATTAGTAGAAGGGCATCTGGAAATAGCCAAAACCTAAGCTAAAATAAAGAAAAATTATTGGTGGCCAACTTGGCGAAAGGACATTGTCCAGTTCATTACAACCTGTGGCACCTGCTCACAACACACGTCCCAAAGTCCTGCAGGTCTGCTACGTCCTTTAAAAGTACCCCCAGCACCTTGGCATACGCCATCAATTGATTTTTATTACAGACCTTCCCTCCTGTAACGGATACAATACCATCTTAGTTATCGTAGATCTGTTTTCCGAAATGGCCCACTTTATTCCCCTGAAAGGTCTCCCAACTGCTTCTACTCTGGCTACCGTGTTTTTGGAACAGATCGTCCCGCTACACAGGTTCCCATCAATATTGATATCAGACTGAGGAACTCAGTTTGTCTCTGCATTCTGGAAAAGGTGTTGTAAAATTGCCAAAATCGGCCTCCGGTTATCTACAAGCCATCACCCCCAAACCGACGGCCAGACTGAACGGACTAACCAGACCTTCGAGCAATAAATAAGGTGTATGCTGCAACAAACCGAGGATACCTGGAAGGACATACTTTGGTTAGAATACGCATATAACAACTCCATTCACACCAGTACGAGACAAAGCCCATTCTACATAGTATACGGTTGACCTCCACGGACATCTGTTTGACATACTCGAATCATTAGAAATGCCCGCTGTAACGAACTTACATAAAACCATCACCCAGGTTTTCAAGGAAGCAGCAGAGCATCTTGCCAGAGCCAAAGAGAAACAGAAGCAGTCTGCGGATCGACACCGAAGCGAAGCTCCCAACTACCAAGTTGGGGACAAGGTTTGGTTAGCATCCAGAAACATCCCCCTGAAAGGACCACAGGCGTTCCATCCCAGATATCTGGGACCCTACACCATCAAGGCTCTGATCAACCCTGTGGCCATGAAATTAGAATTACATGCCCACATGCGGATCCACCCGGTGTTTCATGTCTCCCTCCAAAAACCATTGAGAGCAGGTACTCCACCGGATCCCGAAATAGTTGAAGGAGAACCAGAATACAAAGTTAAAAGGATCCTAGACTCTAAGATGGTCTGGTCCAAGTTATACTACCTTATAGACTGGAAAGGGTATGGACCCCAAGATCGGACCTGGGTACCAGTGAGCATGTCCACGCTCCACAATTAATCAGGCAGTTCCACTGCAATAACCCCACTAAATGAGGGCCAGGGGGAAACCATCCATGAGAGGGGCGTTGAGGGGGGAGTGCTGTCATGGCCCCAGAACACAAAAACCACACCATCTAGTGATGGGGGCAATGGGTCACTTGACTCACTTATGTCCCTTTGGGACCCATAAACACATGGGCCCTGGCTGAACTCAGTCCTGGCGCCTTTGGCTCATATAGAGATATGAGCAGGAACACTTTATTTCAGTGAAGGAGCTTTTACTTTATTTCAGTGCAGGAGTGCTTTTATTTTACAAGAACTTACCAGGAGCTGAAAGTCTTTATTCCAGAGAACATCCTCATGTGCTGACTCATCGGGGGTGGCTCCCTAGGCCTGGTCTTTGTGTGCTGACTCATCAGGTGTGGAAGGGTGTGGCAGGCAGGCTGAACCTGGTGGGTGTGGCTTCAGAAGCTCAGCTATATAAGCTGCTCCATCCTTAAGGCCGGTGCTTCGCATTACTGTGCACTCGCGTGCAACGTGATGCTCACCGCCGCTTCGACTAGTTTACTTACCTTTGAAGCCAGTCGTTCTCCTGCATATTCACCTCCAGGAAACCGGTGCTTCATCGCTTCATCTGCAGACTCATCTCCCGACATCCAGTGATCTTGATCCCGATGCTGCAGAACCGCACTTCGCATCCACGAACTCAAGACCCAGTAAAAAAGAAGAAAGACAAGTTTAGAACATCCGTCCTAGGGCCGCGCCGCATTTGAACCCTGCACGGCCCCTAGTTAACAACTACCAGCTACCGTACCACTGCAGCTTCCTTCCTCATTCCCTCCAGCAGCCGCCTCGAGCTCTAAAGCTTCTGCCGGGCCTGCAACATCACCTGCAAGGGAAGAAAGCAAAACAGCAAACATCTAAACTGGAACGGACAGCAATACAAGACAACAAACTTTACAATACAACAAAAACAGACTAGGAAAGACAAAGGCAAACAGGAACACTTACCTGAAGTATAGTGGCTTAGTCGCAGCAGGACTGGACTACCACGTGCAAGGGACCAGTGAAGGAACTCGGTCCAGATCATACAAGCGACCCTGCCAGAAGCAACAGGACGGAGTGCTTGCCAAAACTAAACAGGTGAGCTTTCCAAGGACAGCGCAATCCCACGGGTACCACGGTTTGGGAGAAGGGGTCTGGAAGGGGATCAGGCGCACAAGCTGGCATACTACGCCCCCTATTCTCCACACAGGAGCAGTACCGAGCAGCATCACCTATTACCACCAGTTACCACATAAGCCCAGAGGGTGAAGTCAGACCCGAACGACCTCACCCCCGGGAGGGCTGCAACCATTGCCCCAACGCCTCCGCAGAGACCAGGTAAGTGTAACACTGACTCCTTACTCTAGCATGCCACATTTGACATCAACATTTGTCTTGTCCAGTGGCCCGCCACTTGGTGCCCTCCATCATAGATGTCACAGGAATACAGCCCCAAACCACTTCTTTTTTCAATTTAGTCACAGGGATATAGCACTAGCCTTTTCAATGAAATGTTTCACCTTCCTAGGATACAGTGCCTAGCTCACTATTTGTAATCCAACCATGAGGGTTGTCTCTGGCTGACTTCTTACTGTCCCAGGGATCTAGTTCCCCAGTTCACTAATAAGGGATATCATTCACTTCTCACAAACAAGAGACTTAATGCCATTCGTACTTAGAAAGAGCATGGTGTCCTTCACACTAATGAGGAGATATGGCGCCCTTCTAAGAAATAAGGGATATTTTTCCCTTTTCACAGTGATTCACATGCTTTGAGGAATCTGCTTCTTCCCATCTCTCTGCTCTACGGGCTCTTGAATGATTGCTTCGCCATTGCGTTGCTCTGTTTTTTTTTTATAGGCCATCCCTTTCAATCCTTTTTCTGATTGGTTCTCATCAGTCTTAACTGGTATAAGGTTCTTGTATTGGTACTGGCCTTGTTTCCTGGCTTCATGTTGCTCTTCCGCATGTCTTCGATTCCTTTGACTCTGCAACTTGCATCGCTGTACTGGGAAATAAGTAGCTTGTATGATTTTCCCTTGGTTCTTTTCAGACAACCGCGTCATTTAATCACTTGCCAGGTCTCTGTTCCAAGCGCTCCAAACTTCACAGGATTCGTGTGCAACAAACATATCCATTCTCATCAAAGTTGGTGCCCTTACAACTAAGTAATCTTTGTGTGGGACTCCTATGAACCTTGAGGGCCAGGGCAGAAGGAAACCCAATGTCTTGGATCTCTTGCTGTGACTGCAAGTTATAGGTCTTGTCTAAGTTTGAAGTCTTCGTATGGTTGTGATCACTCTTCCGGGTGTGCATGTAGGAATCAGGGAAATGGTCTTGGCAACAGGATAATGGTGCCTTAACATGCTCTTACTCCTACGTCCAATACCGTCTCCTTTCCTCCATACTATATTGCCATCCCATACAAAATTGCGGCAAGGGGACTTAATTAGGAGTACATCAGTCACTACGGTGAGCAACTTTCTTTTTTAACTCCAAAAGGACTTCAAACTAATCAGGGCAATGTCAAAGAATGTGAGTCTGTGCAGCTCCCACTCTGTACCGCCTCCAGGTACCTCCTCGCTTTGAGGAAACTCCCATAGGCCTGCTTTCCTAGACAGCAGAATCCTCCACTCCACGGAACAAAGTCCGGATCTGACTTCATGAAAGTGTCAACATTATGTAATATGGCAAAGGCTCACCTAAGAAAAAATGTAACATTATTTGGAGGGTGCAGCTCACTAAAAAGAAAATGGATGTCCGCATTGCTGTCATTTAAACGACCCATTGCCCTCATCCTTCTCACAACCTTCTGTGCTTTGTGATCATCGTGTTACAGTAATAGCATTATTAGAGCAAAACAATTTCAGCATACACAGCCAGTACTCCAGTAGCCAAATGTACACGCTTTTATAGTGATCTTTGCAATTCAAAATTAAAACCCCACATACATGAAATTGTTACAGGTCAAAACAATCATTACAGCATACTATTTAGGGTAGCAGGGAATTGTTAACATTTACAGTTTATGGGAGACATATTACAGTGCTGAAAAGGGTGGTCGTCCGGAGATAAATGGTTTACGGGTGTATCTTATAGGGAGTGAAGGAGCACCCAGAAGTGGAGGATCATCTCCAACCTAATTTGCATGACGGTGGGAAAGAGTTAGAGGTTAATGGGTATAAGGTTCTAAAGGCTGGGGACTGTAAAAAGGCATTACAAATAAACTCTACAAAATAAACATTTTAAACTATTTAGATGTTGGTATGAGAACAGTTATACCGAATGGTGTCATAGTATCTCTGTGTTCTAGTTGAGTGGTGATGTAAGGAGAGAGTAAGCATGGTGGTGAGATATGATGTGTTATATGCTCTTTCAAATGTTCTCTGCATTCCAATCCATACTATATACGACACGTAATTCTACGCGCTCCAGTCCGTTCCATGCACTCCTATCCACTCATGCATCCCAGTCCGCTCCATACACTCTGGTCTGCTCTATGCATTCATGCTCGTCCCGCACGCTCGAGTCCGTTCCACGCGCTCCAGTCCGCCATGCGTACTCCAGTCAGCTCTACACATGCACTCCTGTCTGTCCCTCGTATGCAGTCTTCTCTGTCCCTCGCATGCCCTCTTGTCTGTCCCAACGCATGCACACCTGTCTGTCCCAACGCATGCACACCTGTCTGTCCCAACGCATGCACACCTGTCTGTCCCAACGCATGCACATCTGCCTGCCCCATGCTCTACGCATTTGGCAGCTCCACATATTCATTCATTCTACACACTCATCAGTATTGGATGCAATCTGTGCTTGTTCGTTCTACGTACTCGTCCACTCTATGCAACACGTCCGTTCAGTCTGGGCACTCGTTCGCTCCAGGCATTCATCCGCTTTATGTCCTCACATGTACTATGCATTCACCTGTTTTAAGCACTCACCCCCTCTACACGCTCACCCCCTCTACGCACTCACCCCCTCATCTTTAAGCACTCGCACTTTTCACGCATTCAGCAGCAATATCATGTTCTATATATTCATCTCTTCACTCATCTGTTCTGTACCTTCATCCGTTCTATCCACTCTATCCACTCGGTTCCATGTAATAATGTCGCCACAAAAATCTCGCCATCTCGCCATATCACCGGAAAATAGCCGTTTTCTGTGGCGACATTATTGCATGGAACATGCGGGGGACACCCCCGCAACCCCCAAACTTTTTTTTTCCGCCCCTGTCCCCATATATAAGGTCACCCAAATAATATCGCCACAACCTTTTCCCGGCGATATTATTTACGGAGACCATATATATGGGGATAATATTACCCGATAACATCCACGGTTCCATGTAATAATGTTGCCACGAAAAATCTCGCCATGCAAAAATATCGCCACTTTATCCACTCCATCCGCTCTGTCTACTCATCCGCTCTGTCTGCTCACCCTCACTGTACACTTCATCCATTCATCCGTTCTAGCCACTCATCCACTCACCCACTCATCCGTTCTATCCGCTCCATCTACTCATCCGCTCTATCCACTCGTCCGCTCTATCCACTCGTCCGCTCTGTACATTCAACAGGTCTGTACATTCGACAGGTCTGTACATTCATCTGTTCCAGCGATCTATACACTCGCCACACTTCCATATTCACCCGTTATCCACACTCATGTGCTCTACATACTCATCCGCTCCGCATACTCATCTGTTCAACACATTTATCCGGTTTACGTTCATCCATTCTGGACATTCATCTGTTTTACGTACCCTTGCGTTCTATACGCTTCTCTGTATTTGCGCACTCATCCGCGCTACACGCTCGTCCGTTCTACGCATCCAGCCGCTCTACACACTCATCCACTCAACATGTTTATTCATTCCATATACTCTACTCTGATCTACATATACACTCGATTTCCTTACTAATTTGAACTATATAGGCATCTGTTCTTCCACTCATGCATTCTTCCACTCGGCACATTCATTTGTTTCACCTGTTTTATCCATTCTAACTAATTCATCCACGCCATTCACTACGTTCACTCCGCATGCATTCTGTCCATTTCAGGAGTTTAAATCTCTTTACTGTTTCCGTATGATTTACTCTTATTAGTCATTTCACTGCTTTGATCTACTTTATTCGTTTAGTTCTGTTTGTCCTTCTAGTTTATATTAGGGGTTATTCGCATCAGGTGGTTTGATGTATTGGAGTCTTGAGTTGCTGTTGGTCAGTTTGGGTTAGTTTGGTACAGGTTGGTTTTAGGGAAAGAGCCAAGTTTTCAGCATTTTGCAGAAAGACCTTAAATCCTCAGTTAGGCGGATGTGGGGTGGGAGTGAGTTCCATAGCATGGGGGCCAAGGCTGAGAATGATGATCCGCCTAACCTGCTTGAGTTTGTCTTCGGTACGACTAGGAAGCCGGCTGAGCTTGATTGATGTTAGGGTGCGTGGGGGGGGTGGTAGGGTTTTAGCTTGTCTTGAAGATATTGCGGTCCGGTTTTGTGCAGAGCTCGATGGGAGATGCACAAGGTTTTGAAAGTGACCCTTCAGGCTACTGGAAGCCAGTGCAGCGTCTTAATGGCTGGGGAGATGTGGTCTCTTGGGCCGAGCGCAAGTAGCAGTTTGGCTGCAGCGTTTTGTGCCCTTTGGAGTTTATTCAGTTGGTACGCGTGGACTCCGAGGTATAGGGGGTTTGCGTAGTCCAGTCTTGATATGACGATTGATTGGACCGCGGCGAGCCTGTTTGGAAAGGAGAGATATGGAAAGATGCGCCTAGGGGTTTTAAGGTGGTAGTGCCAGGACTTTGAGACATTGTTGACTTGGCGCGAGAGAGTGTTAGGTCGGAGTCAAGGGTGCATCCAAGATTTTTCACCGAGTTGGAGGGGGTCGGTGAGTTGCCCATGGTGGATGGCCAGGGTAGCGGGTGCGGAAGAAGTTCGGAGTTGCCACATACCATGATTTCCGTTTTTGAGGGGTTTAACAAGAGGTGGCTTTGGGTCATCCAGAGTTCTATGTCAAGGAGGCAGGAGGCCAGGTCTGGTCAGGAGTTGGGTTTTGAGTTCAGGAGTTTTAGAATTAGTTGAGTGTCGTCGGCGTAGTTGTAGCACAGGATGTTGTGCGAACGAATTATTGGTGGGAGGATGATCAAGTAGAGATTGAACAGGAGGGCATACAGGCATGCTCCTTGTGGGACTCCCGTGTCGACTGGTCGGTCTTGGGAGGTATAGGTGGAGAGTATCATTATTTGGTACCAATCTTTGAGGAATGAAGCTATCCATTTAAGAGCGGTTCCACAAATTCCTAGGGAGTGGAGGCGGTCTAGGAGGATTGAGTGATTGATTGTGTCAAAGGCGGCGGATAGGTCAAGAAGGATTAGTGCTGCGCATCCCATGGATTCTGCCGTCATTTTAAGGTCATCCCAAATTGAGGTTAGGGTGGTTTCAGTTCCGTGACGGGCTCTGAAACCTGATTGAGCGGGGTCTAGGAGATTGTGGTCTTCGACAAAGGTGTTTAGTTGGGAGTAAACGGTTTGATCAATGAGTTTGGCAAGGAATCTGGCGTTTGAGATGGGGCAGTAGTTTTTGGGCACGAGAGGGTCGAGCAAAGGTTTTTTAATTAGTGGTTTGACATGAACCGTTTTGAATGCGTCAGGAAAGATACCGGAGGAAAGTGAGGCATTTATGATGGATCTTGCGTGTTCTCCTGGGCAGGTGGAAGCAAACATTTCTTTGAGGGTTGTGGCTCAAGGGTCCAGTGGCGAGTCAGATGGTTTGCGGGCAGATAGAAGTTTGAGAAATTGCTCTGGTGATATTGGACTAAATGATTCGAACATTGGTTGCATAGTGGTCGCAGCTGGAGAGCCAGCCGGTATGGGGGTAGAATTGCTTGGTGGATGTAGGAGAGCCAGTTTGGTGGTTAGTGTATTTGTTCTTTCGAGAGCTGTGGTGTAAAAGTGGAGGGAGAGTGAGTCGCACAGTGATTGTGAGGAGTCGAACGGTTGTGTGGCAAGCCGGATTGGTGAACTCAGTTGATTTTGTGGAGTTCTTGGATTGGGTTTTTGCAGTTTATGATTTGGGAGTTGTAGTGGGCTTTTTTTGCTTTCCGGATTTCAGCCTTCTACTGATAGTGTTGTCGGGCCAAGGTGGCCCTGCTCTCCTGGGTTTTGTCTTTCCTCCATTTGCTTTCTAGGTATTTATATAGTTGTTTAGTGATCTTCAACTCAGGAGTGAACCATCTGGGGAAGAGGCCACGGCAGGTTGATGGTTTGTAAGGGGGGTGTGAGCCGCATCAGAGATGCGTTGAGCCATGAGTCAAAGGCGTCAGGGGTTAGTTGTTTGTTGAGTTGGCAGGTAGGAGGTGGAGACTGGAGGAGTGCGTCGGCTAGGTCTGGGACGATTATTAGTTTTTTCCAGCATTTGCGTAGATTCGGAGGTTCTGTAACGCTCACCTGATTCTCGCAGAGGCGCCAGTCTTGACTGGGCGACTACCGTATCTTCAAAGGTGATGTGTAGCACCCGGTTGGCTCTTTGGGCTGGACCTCTGTGCACTGTATGCCTGACTTCAAGAGTAAGATGTCTGCAGACAGAAAATATGGGATTAATGAACTGGGGTTATTGGGGTGTCCCTATCTCTTCCCTTTTTTGCTCTCCTGTAGACCCCCAAAGGTTAACGCTCTCACCTTAGGTAAGTGAATGCCGAGCTCTCCATCTTCCTCGGGGCAGGGTGCTGTAACCAGTTTCTTCACTGGATCCGTAGCGCAGGCCTCTTGACTTCAGAGGACTGCTGTCCGTCGTTTACTGCACGAACGGTAAGTTTTGAGTAATTCTATTGCCTTTAAAGTCTTTAGCAATGATGTCTCTTGTTTTGCAGGTTCCGGCGATGGCGGATGACGGGCTGAAGTGAGTTGAAGATGGAGTCCGTATGATGAATAGAAGCGCTTGGAAGCACGTAAGTAAGCGCTTGTTGCCTGCTTCACGATGCGCTCTGTCTTTTATTTTGCAGGTACGAGTTCGGAGCGGCTGCAGGGTGCCGGAATACCCACTGGGGTTGATGTGGAAAGGAGTAATGGCACGTGAGTATCAAAGTTCCCCAATGTCTTTAAACGCACCTTGTTTTGTCTTTCAGATGCAGGATGCAGCGCTGAAGGCCTCCGGAGCGTGCGAAGAGTCGGTAAGCTTTTGTCTTTCAGATGCCGGAATGCAGTGTGAAGACCTCCGGAGTGCACGAAGAGTAGGTAAGCCTTTGTCTTTCAGATGCCGGAATGCTAACCTGTTCTTTCTTGTCTTTATAGGTGTTTCTTAAGACTGGATTCAGGATGGTAAGCCTTTTTCCTTAGGCCCAGGATCCGATGCAGAAGACACGATGAGCGTTCTGCTGCAGAGGATGCAGAATAACGCAAAGCAAGATTCATCCACCGGGTGTGGTTTAAATAGCCTCCTGTAGTGCTTAGGTGTCTCCTTCCACAGCCACGCCTAGGTAAGAAAAGAGTTCCTGCTTTCCAGAAGAGTTCCAGTGTTCTGAATCTAGGGAGTGGCTCCTGCGCCACCCAACAAGAAAAGTAGTTCCAAACAGAAGAGGATCAGAGGCTCAGCTGGCAGGCAAGTAAGCAGCATGGTCTGCTGCAGGTAAGTCCACCCAAGCATCATGAGCCCGGCGCTTCCAGCGCTGGGACTGGGCACATTTATGAGCCTGGTGCCACTGGCGCCAGGACTGGGTCCAAAAGGTCCCAATTGGGACTGGTTGGCCCTCGGAACCTGGGTTATGGATCTGCTTCCAAGGGAGTTGGGAAAACCCTGACCTTTTGGAAGCAGAGATCATGACAGGTTCAGATTCGAGTACGGGAAAGGGGTCGGGTGAGTGAATGGCGAACGAGAGAATGAAGTGATCGGACCAGAGGATAGGGGTGGGGGGCTTTAAATGAATCAGGGTGCTGGAGCTAAAGATGGCATCAAGAGTGTGTCCTTTTGTAGTGAGTCAGACCGTTTATGTGGGGTTGGAGGTTAATTGCGTCCAAACTGTCGACCAGAGAGTGTGTCATATGGTTGGTGGGGATGTCAAGCCATATGCTGAAGTCTCCAAGAAGGGTGAGGTTGGGATGGTGTAGTTTAAGGGTGGCAATTGAGTCGCAGAGGTTGTTTGCGAATTGTCTATCGTAGCCAGGGGGCCTGTAGATTATTAGGAAGCTGTATGAGAGCGACGGGGAGAGGGATAGCTTAATGAGGAGAGATTCGCAGGAAGGAATGGAAGGTTGGTTGTCGATGATTGAGGCGTGGAAGAGAGACTTGAAGACTAATGCTGCTACTCCTCCTCTGGAGGGACGGTTCAGCGGGATGAGGGAGTAATCAGGGGGGAAGGCTTCATTAGCGATTGGGGCGAAGTCGTCAGAGAACCAAGTTTCGGTGATGAAAACCAGGTCTGGTTTGTCAGAGCCGAGGAGGTCGAAGATGCAGTGTCTGTTTTTTGCTACGGATCGGGCAAGTACAAGATTTAAATCCCAAGTCGGGACATGAAAAGGGACTGGAGGGTACACATTAGTGTGCCCTTTCAGGAATTAAATGATTAATGGAATTTTGAAATAGGAAACCTCTTCTGATGAGCGCTTGAAAATGGACAGCGCAGCCAGATATCCTTTAATTGTTCCGATCTGGAGCCCCAGATTGGCTAGATGCAATAGGAAAGAAAGCACCATTGGGGTGCCACATTGAAAAGGGTCCACATCCTTATCCCTGCACCAGATACTGAATTTATTCCAACGACACCGGTACAGGGATTTAGTTGCTGGCCTTCCGGGGCATTAGGATCATGGTTCTCCTGAACTTTCGCAGAAATGCGTACAGAAGTGGAAACTCCCAGTCCACCACGAACGGGTCTCAGAGCTCCTTTCTGAGGAAATTCCCTTGAGCAGTACTGTTAGCACTTCCGATTGATCCTGGTCGCGAACAGATCCACTTGAGGGGTTCCCCAAAGGGTGAAGATCTCTCGAAGGACTTCCTAAGCTAGTTCCCACTCGTGGTACACTGTTCTGCCTGCTCAGAGTGTCTGCCGCAGTGTTCTGCTCTCCGGCTAGGTGAACTGCCGAGAGAGATTCCTTCTCGTATTGCCCAGAACCAGAGTTGCATTGCCTTTCTGCACAGTGCACAGTGGTAGCGATCCCTACTCCTCCTCTCTTGTTGAGGTAGTACATGGCCACGATGTTGTCCGTCATGATCAAGACATTCTTTCCCTTTACAGAGGGCAGGAAGGCCTTCAGCGCCAGTCTGATTGCTCACAGCTCTAACAGGTTGATGTGTAGTTTAGACTCCGATGGAGTCCAACGCACGCTTATTGTTGGTGTGGGCTCCCCACCTCGTGAGTGAAGCATCCGTCACTACAGATATCTCCGGCCATGGTTGCCAAAAAGATCCTCCCTTGAGAATGTTGTTGTTGCAAGCCCACCAAAGAAGGCCTTGAGCAACTGTTCTTGGAACTTGCAGAAGATCCAACATACACCCCGAGAATTGGGACCACCGAGTCCTGAGAGCCCATTGAAGGACTCTCATCCTCAATCGGGCCTCTGACCTGACACTAGAAAGATGCAGGATGCCATGAGACTGAGCAATCTGAGAAAATCGAAGGCCGGAAGATGTTGGGCATTTTGGAACTTTGTTACCATATGCAGAATGTGGAGAGCTCTCACCTCGGGAGGCGAGGCTTTGCCCGAGGAAGTATCCAGGACTGCACTGATAAACTGGAGCTTTTGGGATGGTATCATGTGGGACTTCTTGAAATTGAGGAAGAAGCCCAGTCTGTGAAGGGAGTGACAGGTGATTGACAGATGTTCCTGAGCTTGTTGGGGAGAAAGCGCTCTGATCAACCAATCATCCAGGTAGGGGTAGACATGAATCCCCCCTCTCCTGAGACTCGCCGCCATCAGTTTGGTGAAAACCCTCGGGCGGAGGTCAGCCCGAACTCGAAACTTATAGTGAGAACCGCCACCAGCGAACCTTAGGTACTTTCTGTGCTTGAGATGGATTGGCACATGAAAGTAGGCATCCTGAAGGTCCAATGATACCAACCAGTCTTGGAGTTGGAGAGCCTGAAAGATTTGAGAAAGTTATCATCTTGAACTTGTCCTTCCTGAGGAACTTGTTCAAGTTTCTTAAGTCCAAGATGGGTCTCAATCTTCCGTCCTTCTTTGGGATGAGAAAGTAAGGGGAGTACAAACCCTTGTTCCTCTCCGCTACAGGTACCTGTTCTATTGCACCTTTCTCTAGCAGGATTAAAATTTCCTGCACAAGGAGCGGATCTGGAATTTTGACAGAGTTGGTTCCCGGTGGATGGTCTTGAGGCCTTTTTAGGAAGGGAAGGCAGCAACCCTGTCTCCAGTGCCCAAGCATCTGAAGTAATGTCCCGCCATTCTTTCAGATGCTGCGAGATTCTGCCTACCGCCGTTGTCTTGTGCGGTAAGGCCTCAGAGTGACTTGGAGGCGGCTGCAGGAGCAGCTGAGGGCAAAGATGCCGTTCCTGATGCTGGTTTCGCACCTCTTCCTCGTCCACCACGACGGAAATTTCTTTTACCTCTTTGAATGGCCTGTCCTCTTCCTCTATCAAAAGAGGAGTAGTATCGAAAAGAACAACCTCTCCAGGAAGATGAGCCTGAATAAGGTTTCTGAGGCTGTCGCATAGAGGCGCTAAGAGATTTAGCCGCCACTTTTGAGGTCTGCAGTTTTTCTAAGCTTTCATCAGCTTTACTGCCAAACAGCCTCAAGCCACCAAAAGGCATTGTCAGGGTGCAGGAAGTTGTAAGAGGGAGTCAGGGCTAAGTGAGGGGTCCAGGGCGCAGCCACAAAACAAATCCAAAGGAATAGCCTCCAGCCTCATAGGAGGCTTCTCCGTCCCTTTTGCAGGGAGAAGGCTCGCCGGACCACAATTTCCAGCCGCCTCCGGACCGGGAACTACTTTTCCACTCCCAAGTTGGGAGAGGCTCGCGCATGCGCGAAGAACAAAGGCACGGGGCTTGTGCTTAAGCACCGGAACGGACGCATTCTTCAGAGCTCCTGCCGACGGGGATCACGCGAATGGCCACGCCCCAAGGAACCAGCATTCCAGCCCCTCGCATAAAACAGATAAGTGCAGCAAAGCCATAGCGAGCGAGCGGGCAACCCCCACATGGGAATTAGAAGCGCAGCTACGGGGGGAGAGCGCGGAACAAGCAGAGAAGAATTGGAACTTCAAATCCGTTGAGGGGCCCGCGCAGGGGGCACCGCCCAGCCATATTACGTCCCATGCTACGGGCAAAAGCTAAGTGCCTATCAGCGCTCGATAGCATTCAACCAACGCCGATTACGGCTACCATGACCCATTACGACTAACGCGCGCAGCGTTTACTTACCAAACGTGTCTTCAGCCACGTGCGGCAAACTTTGGCAGCACGGAGAGCATTCCTGATCGCAGCCACGTGCAGCAAACTTTGGCAGCACGTAGTGTTTAGATATTGGGCCACGTGCGGCAAAACTTTGGCGGCACTAAGGATCTTACTCCTTTTAAGCCACGTGCGGCGAACTTGGGCCACATGTTCTGAACCACTCGCTATAGTTGGGTACTATTGAGCTCTGTGAGCAGATGTGTGCATGTGCTAGCACTGTATCTCCAATGTGTAATGTGCAAGTGCCAGGACTAACTAAACCCTGAGGTGGCATACCTCACTGTGGTATGTGTGTGAAATGTATTATACCTTTATGAGTAAACACAGGTCACTAACACTAAAACTCTCTTGCAGCATTTGAACTGCTCCGAGCTCCGGACCTGAGAGTGCGCAGGCAGGAGGCCAGCACTCAACCACAGAGCTAAGTGCCTTTTGTTTAAAAAGTTATTGTAGGACACAGTGTGTATGTTGAGACGATAGTGCATATGTTATTGTTGTGGTTTCCCCATGTATTCCCTTGCCTGTCCTCTTACCCTCTCCTAACCCTCACTCCGGTTACCATCTGTTCGAGACCCATCCAACCAACGAGATCCTAACCCTCTTTCCCTGCTGGGGTCTCGGCGGCCTGTGTAAGCTTGTCTTGCAGGTGCCCAGACCGCAGTGGGGGTGGTTGGTTCGCGCCACTCATGCACCTGGAATTTGGAGCCGTGACAGGCATGCCGAGTAGCCTGGCCTGCACATCAGGTGCAAACTAACTTCAACCACGCAAATCTGCGTAGCACTGTGCTTGCAGCCATGGATTTGCTGATGCCATCAGCTGTATCCAGTCCAGATTGGAGACATTCCCCCATTGCCTCCTTGCCATCTTTTATAATATTCAGGAAGTATTCCCTTTCCTTGCCTTCTGGAATATGATCAGCCGCCCCTGGATACAGTCCCACAGGGTATGGGTAGTCCTGGCCAGGGTACAGGTGACATTTGCTGGCTTGAGTGCCATGCTACCCGAGGTAAAGACCTTACGGGCCCAAGCATCCGCCTTCTTATCCTCTCTGTCCGGGGGGATAGATGGATAGGCTGTTTGTCTTGACGAACTTGCTGCCTGAATAACCAGACTTTTAGGCGTGGGATGCCTCTAAGTAATCAGGGTCACTAGAAACTCTGTATTTTTTAGGAAAATTACTATTAACAGCAGAAGCAGTCTCAGGAGCCTCCCAGTTTTTTTTCCACTGTCCTCTGAAGTGCCCTATGGAAAGGGAGAAATGGGTCTTTCTGGGGACCCTGGTCCAGGATATCAGTCATATCATCCTGATCAAATGTGGGTAAGGATCTACCCCAGCCCATGTATTCAACAACCCTATTCATCAAACTCCTGTAACCCTGAATCTGCATGTTCTGCAGGGTCAGGTTTTGTAAATTCTAGCTCTGGTGACGTATCAATGCAACTAGCAGAGTGAAGGGTGTCGCACAGGTCTCTCATTTTCGATTCTGGATCGGTTAATTCCTCTGGCACCTCTCTGGCACCAAACTGTACTCCAAAAAGAAACTTCTTCTTGTGAGGCACTTTCCTCTTCAAAGATAGAAGACATAGACTTAAAGTCTGATTTAGGTAAAGGAGTAAATCTCCTTTGCTGTGACTGAATTTGCCTCGATGGAATCGAAGGAGTCTTGAAGACGTCTTCGAAGAAGGTATCACACACTCCTTCGATTTCGAAGCCGTCGTTGAGGGATTCGACGACTAATGTTTCTTCGTCGATGTCGGAGAATCACTTGATTCTCAAAGAACCTTCGACGATTTGATGTTGGGTTGAGATTTTCAAAGTTCACCCTTACTACTGGATATTTCCACCGTAGTTTTGACTCTCCTGCGTCGTCCAACGGAGCGACCAGGGTCTGGCTCTTTTGAGGTTTCTTTGAGGGGGTTGAGACCGCATTCTCAAAGACCTTCATCATCTTCCTTCTAAATTCATCCCATTTCCTTGGGGAATCCGACTTAGTCGGACATTTTACCAATTCGGTAGACGTATCAGAGGAAGAGGAGGGATATCTATGTCTCCTCTTTACCTTCGTTGAAGAAGATGAACGTCTTGATCTGCTACGTGATTGAGATCTCTTGGAATGTCTTCGTCGATCCGAATCCTTCGATTCGCCAGACTTTCTATGTTTTTTTGTCAGGGCCTTCGAAGAGGCCTTGGAAGCTTCCCGCCCCACTGTCAGTTTACCTTTTCTCTCTCGAAGAGCCTTCGACGTCATCGACTAACAGGAGCCACAGTCGCCGGTTCGATGGTCCGAACCCAGGCACCAAAGACAAAAGCGGTGAGGGTCTGTAATCAACATTTTCGATCCACAGTCGATACATTTTTTGAACCCTGTCTTGGGAGTAGAAGGGGTAGAAGATGATGACATTTTCTCAAAGCGCGTCGTTAACTCGAGAGCGAAGCAATCGGAAAAAACGGAACTGAAGCCAACGGGCACGGCACAAGCTACTTATACTGATAGTGACGTCGACACGGTATGGAGCCCGTCGAGGGACATCGACACCACCAGAATTGTTTTTCCGAAGCAGCAAAGCTGGCGAGATACGAATATCATAAGATAAGGAATAAGTGGGACGACACAATCCATTCGAACTACATTTCACAACTGAAGAATGGTGAGGGCCAACTAAAATGGGGAGAGGCAGAAAAACGGGAGATCATGTAGAATTTATACTGCAAAGCCCCAGCAGGGGGAGTGTCTCAAAGAAGAGGATCAAAGGAAATTCTTGGAGGGCCTTGATATGCCTGAAATGTTTGAGGAAGATAGGAGGTCATTAGAGGCGCCTTTCACAGAGGAGGAGACGGGGAGTGCAATCAGTATGTTGGCTGGGAATAAAGCTCAAGACCCAGATGGCTTCGGGAACGAGTACTATAAAACATTTCAACCAATATTAATAGGCCCCTTGACAAGACTTTTTAAATTCATAAGGGATACTGGAAAGTTATCAGGGGACATGCGGCCCTTCACAACCATTATTTTATTAAAGGCCAAGAAGGATCCCACCCTGTGTTCTAGTTACCGCCCAATCTCGTTGCTCAATGACAACGCCAAAACATACTCGAAAATCACCTCCCTTTGACTAATGAGGTTTTTACCCAAAATTATTCACCCAGACCAGGCAGGGTTTATAAGGGGCAGACACACTCAGAACGACACCTGCGCATAGTGAATGTGATAGAATGGGGGAAGAGGACTGGGCAGAAATTCTCACTTCTAGCATTAGACACCTCACAGGCATTTGACAGCATGGATTGGAACCATCTTAAACTCACACTGGAACACTTGGGGTGTGGTGAAACCTTTACGCTGACGATTTTGACTAATTTCCAGACCCTCCTCCATGAAACTCTATATGAACGGGAGGACTTCAGAATCAATAGTAGCTATTCGTAGGGGCACTAGACAGGGGTGTCCGCTCTCCACTTTAGTTTTTGCCATGGCCATTGAGTCGTTGGCGCAGGCGATTAGGTTGGATCTAACAGAAAAGGGAGTGGTAGTGAAGAGGATAGAATGGAAAGTGGCATTATAAGTCAATGATGTGCTACTGTTCTTGAGAGACAAAGGTGGCACGATGTTGAGGGTGTTGGTTCTTATGGGAACCTTTGCGGAAGCCTCAGACTTCTGGGTCAAGTTTGCGAAATCTAGGGCACTCAACATCTCAGAAGATCAGTTGGAGGTATCTGGGTGGAGCGGGGCTTACCCATTGGTATGGGAAAAGGAGCACTTGGAATATCTGGGGGTGAAGTTGAACCCCACGCACAATGGGAATTAAGATGCCAATATCCCAGGTTTTATGAGAAGCCTTAGAGAGGACCTGAAAAGTAGGGATCTTCAGGAGATCTCATGGTTTTCAAGAATAACAGCAGTCAAAATGATGCTTCTCCCTAGATTTCTATTCGTGGTTTGTGTGCTACCGTTATGGATCCCCCCCCATACTCAGGCTACAGAAAGACACACTGCAATTCATATGGGGGGTAGGCGTCCCCGGGTGGCCAGAATAATCCTGTTCAGAAGCACGGGAATGGGGGTTTTGGGGGTCCCTGAGATGTCCCATTACCTCTTGGCAGCTCAGCTAGCACCAATGCTGCACTGTTTCTCACAGGAGGTTGAGAGAGCGGGGTGAAAGCTGGAACAATGGACCACAAGCGTTCCACTGGGGTACCTGGGGTTTTAAAAGGACAAAGCAAGAAAAGGGGGCGGGGGACGCCTGCTGGTCTCCACAAAAAATACACTTCGGTACTGGGATTGAGTGCTGGGTGCGAGAAAGCTCAGCCCTGGGAAGGGGCCCTTTACCCCACTGAGTCATAATAGTGAGTTTTCCCCTGGTCTAGCCGTAGGGTTTTGGGCAAACTTGGAGGGAGAGGGGGACCACCTTAACACGAAAGGACTTTGTTCAAGATGGGGTTCCTATGCAGATTGAGGCATGTAAAATTAGATTCTCGCTTCCGGAAAGCAAAAGGTTCCACTATATCCAAATCAGGCACTGGATTAGTGCCAATGAGTGCAGAGAGGCGGTTGGCAGAGACCCGGTGGGTCTGGAATTTACAATGAAAGTAGGGGCTCCAAGAAAGGGCATTTCGAGATTATACGGATTATAAAATAGAGCTGTAATGTAAGACAAATTGCCGTACATAAGAAGTTGGGAACAAGACCTGGACATGCCTATAACAGAGGAAGAATGAGGGCAAATCTGGGAGAGGGCTCAGAAAAGCTTGAGGTGCTCTATGATTAAGGAGTCAGCATACAAAATATACATGAGATGGTATATGACCCCACTGAGATTACACAAGGCAAATCCGGACATTTCGAGAGAGTGCTGGAGGGGATGTGGGCAGGTAGGAGATATGGGACACATGTGGTGGAAATGCCCAAAAGCTAGAAGTTTTTGGAAGGAAATCCTAGGCCACATTAAAGAAATTCTGGGTGTGCAGTTGCCCATGTGTCCAAAGGTGATCCTGCTGGGGGCAGTAGTGGAGGACGTACATGGGGCATCGTGGGCAAGAGCAACTCTGATCACACACGTTAGCAGCAGCGCAAATCACGCTGGAACACAACGGAACACGGGCCGATATTGGCAATGTAGTGGGTCCGATTATGGCGCATTACGGCCATGGAAAAAGTGTGCGCATTGGCAATGAGCAAATACCAAAACTATGTGACGGTCTGACTCCCTTTTCATGAATTCATAGCTGAAAGAGACAATCAATGTCACAAGCCAGCCAGCCTCAAAAATGTCTCAGTGCTTGACCCCATATGGGGAAGAACTTGGACACTGTGTGGAACACTCTGAACTGCTAAACATTGAGATTAACCCCGAATCCAAGCATGTAGTTAGATGGATTCTGAAAATCATGACTGGGCAACTGAATATATCACCATCATTAAGTTTGCAGGAGTTGGGAAGTGGGTGGGGCGGGTGGTAGGATAAGTGGGCATCGAAACAAACTGTGGGCTGTGTTGTTAGACTATATATTTTTGGTTGGTGCCGATATAAAATAAAAAAGCTTGTTAAAAAATAAAAAAAAAACACTAGGCCTCAAATACCCACCTGGCTGCTGTGGAAACATTGGAGATGGAGAGCATGACAGTGGACACCACATGGCGTCAGCATCTGGAAGAGCAGGTTATGCATACTCTTATTCGGGATACAGGTAGCTAGAAGCAAAGAGCAAGAGTCAGATGTAAGACAATACAAAAGGAAGCCAGTGCGAGAAGTGCTAGCTTTGCAAGAGACTTGTTTCTCTTTACTCCGCTATTGTCTGGAACCATGTAACTCTTCCCGGCAGAAGAGATTGGATGCAAAACATTCTCCAGTCTCGGCAGAACTTCTACAGAAATCTTCCAAGATGTCACTTTAGATTTTGCTAGAAGTCACTTTTCTTCACTGAAACGAGGCGCATTACTCCCTGGTAGAAGACACAATGTGTATGAACCACATTCCTCAGAGGTGGTGCGACACACCAATGCTACCCTGTGGGAACACTGCTCCTTGTCGCATGACATTAAAGAAACTGAGTATCAGAGACACTTTTTGGTTTGTTTAGACAATGTCCTATAGAGGCTGTGTACCTCACAGATGTGAAGAGGGAAAATCCGAGCAGACCGTCAGTCCTGGACGACCTCCTACCCGGAAGAAGCACCAACAACAACATGGCTGCCGATCCGATTAACCTATGCCAATCCCCACTGCTCCAGCCGTGGACAACTACCGCAAGCGGTACCCTGCCGGCTGGCCATACGTTCCTGCTGTAATACGAACTCTGCCCAGAATGGACGAAGAGACAGGAAAGAGCTGGAGACAACCGCATGGACAGACTTGACTAACGGCATCACACTGAAAGATGCCACGGTATAAGTCGTTAGAGACATCCCAATGACATAGCCAGTTAAACACGAAGCACACGCGCAATCGGCACCCACACACACATACACCAATCTACACGAAGAACATACAGTTCCCTAAGATAGAGGACAGTGACACACACACACACACTGTCAGCACGTTTATCATTTTGTCATTAGACTCGCTATAGCACCGCAGAAACACAAGACGCAAAGAAGAGCTTGTGTATATGCTTGCAGATGCTTTCATGCAATTAACCCTACGGAAGGACAGCAGCACTCAAGGTCACTAACCTATGGACTATGGCGACTCCATAATGGAAGCCAGAACAGACCTCGGCAGAATACAATAGGCCGCAATGATCTCAGAGAAATCCCAAAACCACAAGGTGCTGTGCTAGCAGAATAAACCCTGGTGTGAGCAGCAGACTGCCAAGGACACCATGTCGCGAAGCAACATTCCACATCCTGAGCCAAGGTGATTTCGGCGGCAACAACAAATAGTCCCTGTAAAATACACGTTATTCGAGGCATTCGAGCTTGCAAGAGTGGTCTCTGACAACGTGACCCGGACGAGCTGTGAACAGACCAAGCCACGGAGGCTGGGAAAGAGCAACAGCCCCACTGCTGGACAGCGACTTGCAACATAATGGTTACCTCCAGACATCTTGTATGATGGGAATGGAGCGCTCTCATTGCATTAGTCGTTCACACACCATTGTAATACGCAGACACATAGTTGCAATTTGCTGGGACATAATAGAGATGTAATGAGAACAGGTGTCTTGTTGGCTGGGAACAGAATTTGTCCCAGACTTGGGGGTCCACAACCTGACCAATCAGAGCCCTGGGTTTTGGGGGTAGATGGCAAGGGTTGCCAACCAATCACTGGGCTCCGTCACTAACTTTTCACAAGTAGCAACTTTCGGGGATGATCCAAGTACACCACCTGACACAGTAATTGTCCAAGAGCGAAAACTTCCCTATAGGTTCCTATACTGATTTACCACTCCGAGGCCAATCCGGGGTCTCGATAGGCTTAGGAGGGAGTTTGCTGAGTGCAAAGGTTATTGCGTCAGGGGTGTATAAAACTGTCCTGCGAGCCCGACTGCAGCGAGATGGGCCGGAATGCTGTTCATGCATATGACCCCAGTGCGCTTTGTATAATAAACCACAGTTATCCTTGCTCCTTGTGTGGACCTTGACTTCTTGGGACCAGGGAAGGAGTTAGGGTATTCTGTGAGCTGGGAACCCGTTGACCCTTGGCGTGGTTCTGCCAGGCCCAGAAATTACCTTAACAAGTTGGAGGCCACAGCAAGATCGTTTGTGACATCAGCTCGGCCAGGTGCTGCCTCCTCTGCCATCGGAGGACTGCAGAACCCTCGTGGGAATTGCGAGATAACTGGTCTACGCAACCGGAAGAATTGATCTTGGGAGCCGACTTCAAAATTATCCCGCCCGCGATTGGCGAGTTGTCCACGAAGTCCAGAGGGGGCGAGCGAGCCAAAGGAGGGGAGTCAGTGGCCGAGCAGCGCCGGCAGGAGTGAAACAACTTAAGTGTGGTCTGCGCAACAAGCAACCCCATTTGTGTGGGCGGGAGAGGGATGTGTAAATAGGGGAAGAGGGGAATGTGAACTTGCATCGTGAATTGGTGCCACGGTGTATAGCATTCAGCGTGTATTCAGGTTGCGTAGCAACGAGTTCCTGTGGGGATGGGGTTGGTTGGTCGCTCCACGTGCTTGAATCGTGAATGAAAAGTAGGAGTAACGGATCCCTATGAGTTGGACGTTTTAGTTCGGCGAGTAGAATTAGTATTCCCATAGAGTTTAGCTGAGGCTATCTAGTAAGGTAGATAAATTAGCTGGTTAAGTTCCCCCAGTGAGAGATGTATCATCCGTTAGGCGACGCAGCTGGAGCAGTCTAATTAATCACATAGATATTATAGGTGGGAAGACAGCTGTGGGGATTTTTTTTGGGTGGTATTGAAATGATGCTTTGTGGTTCTGTCAACACACACAAAGTATTTTTGTGACGTCACCCATAGGCCATTGCATTGTGGATTGGTGGAGTAGCAGCAAGTTGGTATTTCTCAGATTGCCAGGCAGGTGAACGGGCGGCAGTGTGCAGACAGCGCTTGCGCACGATTGAGACGGTTTACCGATGTAGCTTAGGCGGTGTAGCTTAGGTGAAGGCGGGTGGTACGAGAGTACGCCGCAAAGGGTGCAGAGCCGTGGAGGCTCGTAAAGAGAAAGGGAAGAGGGAGACGGTATACATTACATTGTATAACCCACAAATTATTTTTAACTTGTATTTACAGCTGAGTGTCGAAACCCTCAATTAGAGGTCAGGTAAAATTCACACTGGTATTGTTCCTCAAGGTAACGGGGGGAAAATGTATGGTGGTTCAGGAATGGTGTAAACCCCTGTTCAGCACGCGTCTCATTTTGCCCCTTCATAAGGACAAAATAATCGAATAGAGAGTAAAATGGTCCAAGAATACAGAAGGGAAGGTAATACGACCATGGCCGCCTAAGGGCAGTTTCTCCCCAGGCATGCTGCAATCGCTACGGATGCACCTACAGAACACATACAAGGGGAAGTAGTTAGCTAACCGTATGGAGATCTACGAGTTAGGTCGTATGTTCCAGGCGGACAGGCCATGGATGATGTGCTTGCGGGGGGATGAAGGAGGATGGCATTTACCCATGCGTGCCTCCTCCAGCACTGCCCAGCGTCACCTCCGACAACATAGAGGAGCAGGGCTTATACCAGTTACGGGACCTAGACGAAGTAAAGTAGCCCCGACAATTAAAAGCCGCGGAAGAGTATAACAATCCCACGTACAAGCCACCCCCATATGCTCCAAAGGTGCATGCCCCAGACATCCCGCAAAACACAGGAAGGGAGAGGAAGCCCTCAGCCTCGATGAGGAAGGACTGCGGTGTGCTAAAATAGAATTTGCAGGGATAAACCCGGACGAATGGGTGGCAAGACAGGTGCTGCTGAAGTTACAAGGGGTCACGACAGGGGAGGCAGAGGGTGCTGCAAATGCAATAGAGGGGTTGGAACTGGGACAGGGGTGTAGAAGGTGGTGCATGTGGTAAGTAAGGAGCAGCAGAGGGAAGATGCAGGGAAGATGTTGGAAGAGGAAAGGAGGGAGCGAAAGGAAACGATAACAAAGGGATTGGAGCTACAGGAGCACGAATGGAAGGAGCGGTCAGCACAAATGGAAAGGGAGCGGGAAGAGGAACCTGAAAGGGAGACGCAGAGAATAAAGCAGATTGCAGAAATGGAGCAGGTGGAGAAGGAGATAGAGAGGAAGGGAAGAGGGGATGCAGAGAGGAGATGGCGTTCTGGAGGAATAAGATACTATTGCAACAGACAAGTACGAAGAGGGAAAATTAAAGGAGTTGAGGTTGGCACAAATAACAAAGGAACATAATCAGAGTGACGAGGAGGAGCCGGTACTCAAAAGGGTTAGAGAGGCAATAAAGGAGGAGTTGGAAAGGAAGAAACGTGACAAAGATCGGCAGGAAGAGTGACAGGATGGGCAGGTCCATGATGGGGGCAGTGTGAGCGGTGCGGGTACGTCCAAGGCACACTCTGTAGGTGGCAAGAGAACACACTCGAGGGTACAGGAGGAGGAGAATGCATGCAGGTTGATGAATACTGATCTTGAAACAGTGACCGTACGTTACCCAGATGCGCGCAATTTGGCATTCTCTGACGGATTTTGTAGCGATGAGGAAGAGGAGAGCGGAGACGACTAACAGACGAAGAAAGAGAAGGGCCTAGTAAACTCTACATAACACAAACAGGCACAGGGATGTTATGGGAGTGTAAAACGCAAGAAGAGAGGGACAGGTACATAGACAGCATCACTCGAGACACAACTGAAGGGGCAACACCACAAATGCTTTACATAAACAGGCTCTGGGACCTCCCAGGACGTAGAAGAGATGGGGCGACAGTAACACAAACAAGGGGGCACTCAGGCTTACAAGGTCGGCTCATAGGGACACGAAACACCCCACACCTACCACATGCAGTACAGGTAATGGATATAGATGCAGAAGCTGGGGATGAGAAGGGGCCCATTCAGATACAGCAGTACAGACGCACACCAGAAGAGAGGGCTGCTTACTCGCAGATGCCCCTATTGGAGCGGGGTGGGACCAGGCCACTGTATGTACCCTGCAACCACACAGACAAGGAAAACATCAAGCTGAGGTTACCCTCCTTACGTGGAGGGGCGGGGAAATGGATATATGAAATGGAGAAGCTGACGGCGGGACACAGGTTGCGGTGGGCGATGTTAAGGGCTTATTGGTCTCCATATTAGGTCACGCTGCAGATATTTGGAAGAGCGCAGGATTCCCAGGAGTGATCACCCACAACACTGCACACGACGGAGCACCATTCGCAATTTGCAGACATACGGTATGGCAGGCATTGCGGACACAATATCCCGACACATCAGACATATGAGCAATCACGTCACGCAAAATGCGCGACGATGAAGATCCTGTCTGTTCTGTAAAAGAGATTCAAGAGCTTTGGCGTCTTGAAACTCAGGAGTGGTGGGATAAAACGATAGCTATCTTTTACCAAATCTTGATACAAGGGTTACCAGAGCCGGTACAGAGACAACTGAAGAAATTGGTGGGGATGGAGGCTAAAGCATGGTCGGAAATACAACTCACAATTGTACACCACTGCATGCTATGGCAAGACAAGAAGAAGCAAAAGGCAGAGGATAGGAAAACAGATGAAGCAAAACTAGCTCAAAAGAAACTATCCAAGTATGCCATAGAAGGTGCGCTCATAACTAGCCCCGCCCCACAACAACAGATAGCTGTATCGCAGCCCCAGCCTCAATAGCAGCAGCAGTACAATGTGGTGCAGCAATGTATGCCCCAAATGGGAGGAGGATACATGGGAATGGGCGGTTACTATTCACTGAACACGTTGGTCCTGGTTACTGGACTAGGTGGAAGCGGATACTATAAGAAATCAGACTTCTACCTGCTTAAGATGCATAGGTGGGTTGCCAATGGGAAAGTGACACCATTTCTCATTGGTGCAGTGGAGGACCCTCCAGCATTCTCTTTCCTTTTGTATTGGCTCTAGATTTGTGAAGTAACACATTTTTTGGATCAACCTTCTTTCTGCTTTAACAGTAATTCCAAGGAGAGTTGATACTTTGTACCAATAAAGAATTTACAATCAAGGCTTGCACATTTCTAAAAATCCCACTAAACCTGCAGAGCGCCTTCACTAGTTTACATACTCGACCGAGAAATGCACTTGCCCCATGGTGACAGGTGACAAGATATTTACTGGTGTTTTCTGTAAAATGGAGCATATCACCATAAGGACACTTCATATTTGGTGCAATGCTACCACTCAAAAGGCAGCCATGCCCAGTGAAACTTATTTGCCAGCTACTGTAAACAAATTTGGTTTGCAGTAAATATCAAATAAGTGTCAAAACATCCCCATACTCGCCAGCCAGGTTGAGTACCATGTGAATGGTACTCGCCCTTAATAAAATCTACTCGCCAATGCAAGTGGACTGGTAGATTATGTGAGCCCTGACACTGAATCAAGCGGTCTATGTTGATTAGATCTGGTCAATCTTGCTAAACTCTTTTCTTTCACTCTACCTTCCTCCACATTTAGAATTTCTCAGTCACTCCAACTTCTGAGTTATTTCTTGTGCTTCACCCACGCACCCACCTCCACGTTCCTCATTTTGTTTTCTCTCGAGCTTCTTCCACTTTCAGGTGTTCTCCTTCACTTCAGCTTCCTTCACTTTTCTTGTTTTCTTTCACTCCACATTCCTACACTTTCCAGGTTGTTTTCTTCTCACACTAAATACAATCCCCTGTGGTGAGAAGTGCTTACCAGCTTCTACACAGGGGATCCAGTGTGGGCCCCAGATGGTCGAGGAAGCAGGACCCAATGGGTTTGTCACCTCGTCTGCGATGCAGTAACTATGTGCAGGAAGAGAACATGCCAGAAAGGACTACAGAGCCCTACTGGCACTGAATTCAACTGTGCAGAATGAGATGCAGACCCAAATCGGAGATCCGCTAGAGAATGGAGATGCTTACCTGCTGGAGTGTACAGGTGGAGTCAGAGCAGATCCACCATACTGTGGTCAGACGAGGAACACTTCACCGCTTTCTCAGCACTTTCCCGCCAAAGTAGAGCACTCAGTAACTGTGCTTCAGCAAAGGAGAAAATGTAAGATGTTGCTGAGACTGCAGGCCGTCATTAAAACCATGGGCCCAGCACTTAAGACCAATTATAACAATCTCCCTCATACCCAATATGAGCAGAGGACTAATAAATACCATAACCACCATTTAAAGAGCCAAGTAGAAGGGGGACAACCAACGAGGCCCAGACAGCTTGCCAAAGGGAGAGTACATTGGTAGACATGGACACAAACAGACCCACAGGACTATGAGCATACAAGGGGCTGGAACAAGTCAGTCAGTGCCTTGGACCCGGAAGAAGCAGACATTCTGTTTGACTCTCCTTGGGAGCCTAGGAATCCAGCCATTTATGAGAAGGTTGCCCTGCTACGGGATGCATTGCAGCATACCCTCCGTCTGCTGTGAAGTAGAGCTCCTGCATGGTGTGGAGGAGGAGATTGTGGCAGGTCGAACCTCAGAAGCCTGGGCAAGACAGGAGTGCCTAACAAGCAGGACCAGCAGTAAAAGTAGAAGCTTTGCGTGTTTTGTATGTTGAATGATCTGTTCATTCGGTGCTCTATACTTGGGAATGTGTCTCCCTGTAGCAGTACCCCCAAAGCTGCCTTGGTCTACATCTTCCCCTGCCCCCAGCCATCTGGGTCTCCCTCTTCACCCTTCCCTTCCATCCCCAACCACCTAGGTCTCCCTCTTCCCTCCCTGGACGCCGGGTCTACCCCCCATCCCTCAAATGGAAGGTGTTTATTACTTATTTTGGTTAAAATAAAATGGTTTTGTAATCTGGAGAAAGCGTGTCCTCCTTCCGACACATCCAACATAATTTAAAGTACTGGGTCACCCGCAATACCCTCCTGAAAATCTGTCCATCTAGTCTCCATCGCTTTAAGCAGGCCCAATTACGACAAGAATTGGCCTTTATGTATGCCTGAAGTTTGTGTCAGGGACTGAAAGTCCATCACTTTCCCATCCTGCAGAGAATCCATCACATGACCGACCAATTCACCTCCCAGTACCTCCCGATCACGTTTACAAAGTTACATTTTGTACCTAAAAACCCAAACAAGGGGATCTTGGGAGAATAGGGAACCACAATTACCAATAGTTTCCATTTTCAATAGTCCACCCCTTACAGTCCTTGCTAGGGGAAGCTTCTTCCAGAATGTCAGATTTCCCAATTCCATCCAAAGCTTTCTGTGTGTTTTGTTCATGCGAAGCATTAAAGTCATGCTGCACACTGACCCCAAGATAACTGAACAAACTGGATTTTTGGCCAACGTGTATGCCCAAAAGGTCGGAAAACCGATGCATCACGTCTAGGATGTATTGTAAATTAGGTTCTGGGTGGGCAACGTAAAGGAACATATAATTCACATACAGCGAAATTAAGTGTCTGACCCAGTCAATCAAAATGCCTTCCTCTGCGTATCCTGATCTCAAGAACACTGCAAGCGTCTCTAAAGCAAGAATAAATAGCATCAGGTAGAGCGGACATCCCTGTTTAGTACCTTTACTCAATATCCACTTGCTGGAAATCTGCCTGCCGGTTTGCACCCTAGCCATTGGTCTTGTATATACTAGTTGCAGCCATCGAAGGAAACTTGCTCCAATCCCAAAATGTTGCAGGAACCCGTACAGCCAGTACAGTTTAACCACAAGGCAACCACACAGTCCAAATCCTCTAGTCTGGTACTGTCTATGATGTGGTGCAGCCTCCTCAAGTTCCACAAAGTGATCCTACCTGGGACATACCCGGTCTGATCCGAGTGTACCAAGGTGCTAATCACGCTCTTCAATCTATTTGCTAACAAGGCCGTGAGAATCTTGCAGTCTTGTTTGACCATGGATATGGGTCTGTAAGATTGGCAATCTAATGGCGATTTATTGGGTTTAAGTATTGGAACTATAATTGATTACCTTATGCTTTGCAGTAATGTTCCGATCTCAAACTTCTTCAAACACTTCCAGCAGTCTAGGGGAAAAGTACCTAGGTGTACTTCCTTATAGAATTCCCCTGGCAGACGCCAGCCCCCAGGGTTTCCCCGAATGGAAATGCATGTATGGTGGCTAGCAATTCCTTGACAGAGAGTGGGCCGTCCAACAGTTCCCTCTGGTCCTCCTACAGGCAAGGCACGCCAACGTGAGACAAAGCTTCATCAATGTCGGACCGGCAGGCCTCCGCCCCAGGCGTATATAGATTCTCATATCATTTGGCAAACACTGCATTGATCTCGCCTCGCTCTAGTCTATTACCCCCTTGTTTGTTGTGTGGCACTAATCATCTCTATCTTATCCTCCCTGCTACACAGTCATTCCAACAGCCATCGTATTTTATCCACCTCCTCATGCAATTTCCTGGTGTATGTAGTGAAGTCAAACTTACCCAGCCTATCCCAAACCGCAAGACACTGGTGACTCAATCCAATTAGGTCTCCAAACTCCTCGTCCATCCCCTCATTCCTTTGTTCAGCCGATTCAATATCAGATTCAGTCTTTGTGAGTGAGTCCGACAACTTATTCCAGAGACAGCCCATCTTGCCTATCGCTGCAAGGTACAAATAACATAACCTTCCCATATCTGCAGAGCGTTTCTGTGAAGAGACATTCTCAAATAGATTGAAGTAAAAATGGTTGGGGACATATGAACTGATTATGTACACCTCTCTGTTCTCAAGGAACCAGTGTACTAGTTCTGCCTTTGTTGTCGCTTTTAGTTTCCACTAGCCTGAAGGGTACAGCCGGTGCAATCCTCACAAGGACCCCCACCCGTGCATACGTGGGATAAAGGGGAGCGTACAACTGCCTGCCCCATTTTCTAGTGATCATATCTTGCCTGTCTCTAGTTAGGTGCTTCTCCTGTAAAAGCGCAAACTCTACTCCCAATCCTGCGCAAGTATGCATGCCCCCTCACCCTTTAATATAGCCATTAAGACCTTGAACATTCCACGTAATAACCCGCATATTACTATCCATCTCCACCGAGCCCTCCCGCCCCTCCAGTAGCCACCACCCATCTCGCCCGCCGTGCAGCCTACATGCTAAGGTCAACCTAGGTGCACTCAGAATATCAGGAAACCGCACCCCATCCACAGCGAGTGAACATCCATCAATGCAAGTAACACCCAGTTCAGCGCCACAGACACCACCCAATCAGATACAGGGTTCAGACCATACAACAAGCAGGACCAACAATAATAGCCATTTAAAAAGAAAAAAAAAAAGAATTAAGAAACAGAAAACTATTTCAAACATTGGAATACTAGCTTAATAGCATACCGCATATTCAGGCCCAACTACCCCACACTCCCGTCCTCTCGGGCGATGTACAGCAGCGGGATACCTTAAAAGGGGCATCCAAAAGTGAAAGTTAGATCCAGGCGGTTACCACTGCAAGGTGTTCCAATGTATTCCTCCCCGCTGTGCACCCTCAGCTGTGCAGCACGGGCTCAAGGCTGTGCATCACATGGCAGGCAGTCACTGGCGCCCTCCTTGTGTTATTTGTCTACCTTCCCTTAGACACACCTATCTGTCAACATCTATAAGTGCAGGCAGGGCGCAGCCTGCCATAAAGTCTTCTCACCAGAACTGACCTGAAGAGACCCCCTGGGCTGTTTCCTCATGCAAAGTCAATTAAGGCCAGAAACTGTGCGCCCCGATCTGTCCTCAGGGTCCAAAGGGTGTCTGATAGGGACCGGCCAAGTGACTTCCGTGTGCACTGCCCAATGCCTCCCTCTTGCTCTGTGCCAGCTGCCTGCATCATCCGGCCCTGTTTTACAGGCTCCAACGGCACGCACCGGCACACCTGCACTTTCTGGTCTTGCTGCGCCAGCGGCAGTGCCTCCCCGTGCTTGATGCTCTCTCAGCCACCTCCCGCAGCTCCGGCAGAACTCATGGACACGTGCCGTCGCCTCTGAGCCACCTCTTATGCCATCCTGCAGGGTCCAGTTCCTCATCCGACAGTGGTATACTCTCAACTGTACAGACCCACAGTGCCCTTGCTGCAGGGTTTCACTGCACTGGAACGTCTGGTGATATTTTGGTAACGTTGCTCGGCTCATTTCAGATCACTTCCCTCTACTGCTCGGGATCCACAACAAGCACCTATGCAGCCAGCGTGCCCAAGAGTTGTTCCAATGCCAGAATATGTCTGCAGAAGTAAGTTTGTTGTGTAATTAAGGCCGATCAAAGAAGGATCAAGCGGGAGCTCTCAGAAGCTATTGCTCACCGCATGACTGCTGCTTCTAGAGTTCAGTTCTTATCCTTTCTACTGGGGACCGCAAGTCTTCTATGCCTCTCTTGGTACTTTAGGGCTTCCTCCCTGTGCAAAGTGTCCCGAAAGTCCTCACTTTCTTATATCCATTACTTGCTCCCCCTCATCTGGTGCCAAGTGGCTCTCACCCTTTGTTGCACATCCCCTTTCTGGGGATCAAAGTCACTCTCTCTTTTTTTCTCACTTCACTGGAGGACACCCCTCTGCTGAACTCACTGGGCACTTCTCCCCTCACAGATTTTAGGAGGACACCCTAGTTTGAACACGGGACTCTGGGAGTTTAGCCAAATCCAATCAAGGTAAGCGCGGAGAGTGGTCAAAGCCAAGTCTCAGAAGAAGTGAGTGGCGTCAGGGGTCCACAATGAGTCCACGCAGTGAAATACACAATGATTATACTTAGGCAAGTACACAAATACTCTATTGTAGGCCCAAAAACAAACTATAAAAATGAATCAAGCAGGTAATGCTATCACCCACCACTAAATATAAAACATATATACAGTCAAAGTTGGTTAATACAATGCATAAAAACCACTAGATACCTGAAAGGAAAGTTAAGTTGTTGGCAATGGTAAAACCGGTCCAAGGGAATAGAAGGCCTAGCTTTATGAGACGAACCCCAAGTTGAATGGTACCTTGTGCCCAAAAGTTCAAAGTACCTTTAGAACATGGGACCACGTTAGGAAATGTTCATATGGATGTGAAGATTGTTCCAGAAGTCTTTCAAAATGGATTTACAGTTAAGTAAAATACTTTTCCTAGCTTCTAGAGCAGCTTTTTCAATAAACACTTAAAAAGCAATGGAATGGAATATAAATCAAAGTTCTTCACAAACTTTATAACAGAGGAAATAGGGGCACTGTTAAGTGTTGAGACTTCTCACCGCCGTTACTCCGATATTCCCAAAAGGACTTGGCAGGTTGAATGAGGGTGTTGGAGGGGAAGGAGGGTGGGTCGCTGGAGGTAGGCTTTCCCACATTTGGATCCAGCAGAAGATGCCCAGGAACTGCGGGTGCAAGCAAGTTTCCGGGTTGGGTCCAGGAGCTGACTGCAACTCTTTCCAGCAAAGAAATGCAGCAGGCACTGATGCAGGACTCTTCAGGACACTTTACCAGATGGCGGGAAGGACAGTATCAGCAACAGTCCCCGCACACAGGCAACAGCAGGCGTATCACCAGTCGCGAACAAAGGAAGCCTTCCAGAACAGAACCTGTTGATGCTGGGACGCTGAACTAGGTAGAAAGGTGGATACCCCCAAAGTTCCTGCCCAATACGCAGAATGGCGATGCTCCTAGCAAGGTAGCCCAAAACGGAGCTGGTCAGTCCACCAAGTGGTTCAGGGACACTTCTGAAGGCTCTAGGCTGCAGTATCGTGAGGAGCATCGAGAATGTTTATTCCCACCACTCTAAAGGGGTGAAGCAACAGCTATGGTCTTCTGAGATCAGGTAGCTCAGCAGGGCTTCACTGGGACAGCGGCAAGAATGGCCTCTTCAGGATTCGTCCTTGGGTCTTCCATCATCTGCACAGCTACATAGGATACTTGTCTCCACTTCCACACTGCTTGAATGGCTTCAGGACTCCTCTTATCATAAATTCAGATGAGTGACCAAGCTCAACCCTCCAATAGCAATGATCTGCACCGCTCATGCACACCAGCAGTAGTCTAATCAGAAACCACTGTGGGGCTGACTCATGCAGGCACACTGGCACCAGTATGTGGATTGGGACAAGACAGTCCCAGCCCACTCACTACCTGTGCCCATACACACATGGCATGCACTAGCCCGCTAAAACCGCAGCTTTCCCGGGCAAATGCATGACCATAAAAGGGAACTACTATCCTGAGAAGGCAGGGAAAAGGCCAAAGAACAAAATGGCCAAAGAACAAGCGAAACACCTTGTGACACAGCCATCTTTGAACACTAGCCACAGTTAGTAGCCAAAGACTGTAAACATGAATGAGCCAACTAAAAATAAAGCAAAAATAGTAAAAAAGTAACCGCTGCCACCAGCTTGCCTTTAGGCACATTTAAAAGTAACCAAAAACCCCTTTGGTGCAAGTCTAGGGTGATGCAAAAGTATCCCCATTGCACTGCCTTGGAAGATGCTGTGTACAATATGCCAATGTCACCCAAACAGGTAACATATCAAAAGATAAAAGGGAAACTGTTTTTCAGTACTGACAGTCTGAAAATGAGGCAAAGGCCAGTGAAATGAAGATGAAGCTTCACTTCTCTACAAAAAGTCAGGGCAAGGTATAAAACAAAAGCAAAACATTTGGGGCCCCACAGAATATGCAGGGAAAGTTGCCTAAGAGAGAAATCTTTCCCAACACTCTCCAGTTTCGCAACAGCTCAGACACTGGGCCTCATCACGAGTTGGGCGGCAGCCCTTAAATGCAGTGGTAACGGGGTGACCGCCGCATTTAAGGGTCTGCCCAAACATGAGTATGGCGCGTTTTCCCCCCGCTCAGAGCTGGGGGTAAACATGCCAGAAAAATGCCAATTTTCGAAACAATGACTGCACGGTAATACCACTGGCGGTAATTGCGCCATAAATTCCCCATTGTGTCCAATGCACCCAATGGGGAATACAGTTTACTGCCCAGCAAGTGATCCGGCGGTAATACCGGGATACCAACCAACTTGTGATGAGTCCCACTCTCTGTGGATCTTAGCCTAAAGCCCCCACTGTCCTCCCATTGGCTGAGGGAAAGGATTGGTTAATTAGCTACCTATTCCAAGCCAGGGGAGCAAGGTTTCTTTAGAAGGCTTTACAACATTTGTTCTTCATGCAGGAACTGGTGTTTGCCTGATGTTCTGCCCCTGCCTTGCCTCCTGGCTGTTCCAGACACAGCTTGTTTAGTGAGTTTCTGGTGTTTAAAAGGCCATTGCAGGAAAACATCTGGTAAGTTCCCACGTTCCCACCTGTGCAAAACTGTGTTTCCTTTAGGGAATGGACAGGAAGTATTTTGCTCCTTAAATGCTACAGCCGCATAGGAGGGAGAAATCGGTTCTCCTTCACAAGCATGGCTGCTGTGGGCTAGGGGGTTGGGCCAAGTTGGGTTTTGCCCTTCGAGAATCTACACCTGTTGAAAAATAGGCCTCTCGGGATATGCTAGGGGTTCCTTATAGCATATCTCTTCTTTCTGAATCTAAGGAAGACAAGTCGGAATCTGCTCCAAGTTTTGGATTTCTAAACCGGGTGCATCTTGGCAGATGCAGCCCCAAATTTGTTTGTTTGGGACCTGGTAGTTCCTTACTAGTTGCTCCCTTGGGGTGTTTTGGAATAGTTCTGGGCTGCTCCCGTCAGTCCTACTCAGAGGCAGAATGGTGGTTGAGTGCAATGTTGGCACCGACTGTCACAGGACAAAATGGAAAAGTATGCAAAGTGTACAACCATCTCATGGGTGATCCGACACCAGGCACAGACAGAAGACAAAGACCTCCTGGGTTAGTTATAGAGAAATGATATTGACAGTAATGCTATTACTTTAAATGGCTGATCTGTGTCAGGAGCCAAGCAGTTATCAAAAGGCTGTCCATTGCTAGGGTTGAGGCAAAGAACATGTAAGAAAGACATTGGATAGCTGAGCGGTCTAAAATATAGCTCTTGTAAATGTATCAAAAGCTATGGTTCCTCTCTCAGTTTATCGCACAGTTACAGCACTTGGTGCATTAATCTTTCTCAATTGGAACACTTTTCTATATTTGCATTAATGTAAGACTCTACATTGAATAGAACTTTGGTCTATAGTCTGTATTGTCTCTGTAATATAACTCTTTGGGTAACCCTCTTCCTATTCCCACTCTGCTGGTGGCTGCTCTGCCACAGCTTGCTCACCTTGTGGCAGGAAGCAGGGATGCTGGCACAGTCAGGATAATGCAAGCAGCTGTAATCTCAGACAGCAAACAGGATGACTCTTCCCCGCAACCGTGCGGGTGCCATGGCACTGCTGTGAGGTTCATCATCTCCTCTGCACTGGGCCCTTAAAAAGGAGAGAGGATAACAAATATGCATGCGAGACAAGAGAGACTATACATAATGGGCAACTCAACATCAGCCACTACTCCTGCACATGCCAAAAGAGCCTCCACTTGACCCAGCCTGTCTCTTGGGTTTCCCTTACAGAACAGTGGGAAAGACATTCCACAATCATGTACAAACAACACATTCACAGCATTCCTCTTTATTTTTACCAAATAATAAATGAGCAGGCAGTACTGTTAAATCAACATGTTTCAAACTGCAGCATTGCAATGAGGACCTTCCTCGGTCATTCGGCACTCCGTTATATGTATTCTTCTCAATGTTGTTGTAAAAGCATTCCCTGTAATTAAATGCACAACTATTATAGTTTTCTGCCTTTTTCTGGCACTTGCGGTTCTCCTCGCATCCGTAGACTTCGTGGTGGGAGCACACTGTCATGATATTACAAAAAAGAACCAGAGACATTTCTCTTCCGATAAGCCTTTAGTCTTTGAGAGAGACCTCTATTAGAAAAAAGAAGAAAAAAAAAAAAACATTGCCACTTGTTAATACAGTATTCTTATGTTGGGAGTATTGGGGGCAACTTTCTGAGGTCCCCTCCACTTTTTGCATCGCTGACTTATTTTTGGTGTTTTCCTGAAGACCCCTGACATTGCAACCCTTTTTGCATTACTTAAAGTGTGTGTAAAGGACCGGCCTTAAGGTGCCCAATCCCAGTGATGCCTCTCAGGTAACCCATTTTTGCCATAGGGCAATATTATCACCCTACATTGATTTTAGGGAGTAGGTTGGTTGCAGCTATACTTTAGGTGTGGCTTCCTCTGTGGTGCAAGCCATTTCACTGCACTGGTAAGCTCAATGTAACTTTTTGGTAGACATTGTGGCACCAATATGTTTTTTTTATATCCTTTTCTCAACCACTTTGCATTTTAGGGCTTCCTGTTAAGGGCAACCAAGAGGTAGGCCACATGGCAGACAACAAATTGGTGCCAACTGGTTTAGACCAATATACGACCCCAAGCTCGCCTTCTCACTTCCTGTGGGCTTGGTCAAGGCTCAGTGGGAATCCTATTGACGTGCCAGTATGTGTCAATGACCTATATGTGTTGGGTGCGGACCTCTGGTCTCTGGACATCCTCCTCCCACTTTTCTTTTTTTCAAAATATGCAGTCCCTGGTGGTTTAGTGGATTGTTTTCCTTGAAGGCGGGCTGGAGCCGCTCTTCTGTTCAGGGTGCCGCTCCGTCTCATGGTTCTCCCACGATGCTGCTCCTCCTCTCTCTGAGGCAGCGTTCCTCAGCGGGACTGCATACTGCTTACTGCCTCTCAAGCCCATGCCTAGTCCCCCACCACCCCTCCAACCCAGATCTGCGCCTTTGCTGTGGCCAGTGTTCTGTTGCAGTGCCATTTCTGCTGCCGTGCCACCCGCCTCCTCGGCAGCACCCGGCCACGCTCACAGGTGAGGAGGTGCTGAGGGGGACCGCTTGAAGGTACTATGGCACTCGAAATGGCCTTGGGCTCTCTACCCAGTCAGGGCCTGGAGACAGGCCCTGTCACATACCTCCACCCTTTCTTTGCTGTTCTCCCCCTTGGTCTGCTGTCCATGCTTCTCCTCCACCTTTCTTAGTTCCCAAGGGCTCTGGGTTGCTTGCATTATGGGTTTTCCTGGGCACTGATAAGACCTACGCCCACGGTTCCCAAAAGCATAACACTTGCTCATCTGATTTACCCAGGGGAATCTGGGTCTCAATGGGCTCTTTATTGGCCCTTGGCGATATAGGAACTCCACCCATTAGTGAAATCCAGGAACCTTCTTACCAACAAGATCTTCTGGAAGGTTTGAGTTCAATAGAACCCTGGTTTCCCAAAGGTTCTTGCCAACCTGGAGGACAACTTGTTGGTAAATATGAGAGCTGGTCTCCATGGACACAACACGTTGCCTTTGGGCTTCCGTCCAGATGGCTGTTTAGGGCTAACAATTCTGGGCAGATACCAATATAATTGCTACCAGACTCCAACAGGGCCCAGGCATCCTTCCCAAAGACCTTCACTTGTATCCTAAAGATGTCATCCAGGAAGTCCCCTTAAGTATATAGCAGATGCGGGGGCGTGGCTAGAGAGCCATGTAGGACGACGCGTCTCCATGGAGGCTCCTGCTGATCCGTCTATTATCCTAAGGGAAGCTGCGTGGAAACCGAAGCATACAATCCACAAATACTGGACCTGGAAGAGGCAGCCTCAGGGCACAACTGGCCTTAGTACAGCAGCGAAATCCTGGAAAACCGCTGTGGCAGAAGACGCGAAGCTTCGCAGACCCGACTGCCGAGGAGGGGAAGATGGCCGCCGCACACAGACAGCGTGAACAAAGAGAGGAGCCGGAGTGCAGCAGGTCCGGCGCTGAAATACATCCTGAGGCAAGCAAATAGCCCCACAGCCTCGGGAACGCGGGGGACTGACTGCTGCACTAAGCGGTACCAGTGCCCACTGACTTTCGTGGGACGCCACGGCTCAACAGCGGGACTCGTCCGTGGGATCGGGCTGACCAGCGGGACCCTGCGGTGGAGCCGGGGGTCCGCGGGAGCCCGAAGCACCGCGGGGCTTGGAACAAGTAGCCCGGAGCCCGCCATTGTATAATGGATCGGTGCGGGTGCCGGCCCCGTTCCCCCACACCTCATAAGTGAGACCGCCCGCGGAGCGGAGCAGGGCGCTCCGGAGGCCGCCAGCGTGCGCAGGAGCGCCGCGGGGCCGACGGCACTCACTGGAAACCGGGCGCACCAAGCACATCAGGCGCGATTAAGGGAGAGGCCGGGGAGAGGCGAAGAACACCTGTGCGCCCGAGGGGCTGGGGAGTGCAGATGGCACGAACGTTCCCTTGTCAAAAGGAGCAACGACGGGCGCAATAAGCGGGAGCTCCCGCTTTGATATGACCTAGCACAGAGCATGATCTCCAAATAGCACAGTGAAACCCCTGTGGACCGGCAGTGCGCGAGCCTCACCTAGGAGCTGCAGACGAATCGGGGACACACGGAGTGGCAGGCGCACCCCGGAGAGACAGTGCCACTACATAAAGGCGGCCCGCCTGGAGGAGGCCGGCCACGGTCACGCGGCTGCCCGGCAGACACAGTGGGCAAGAGGGGCACCCGGGATAACAGGATGCAACTGGATGTTAATGTTAAAGGACATTTGTACCGTGTACTATCACCACCGAAGTGGTCCCTTGGCGTTCTGGCGGCTCTGAAAAAGGGGAGGAGAGAGGGTGGGTTAGTGGGAATGAGCTGGAAAAGTGCAAGAGAGCAGTGATGTGCTGTTGGCAGCCTCAGCCCGGTGGGTCCGTTGGTTGGGCTTGGGGCGTTTAACGGTCGGTAGGCGTTGTGTGCTGTTGTGCAAGTCTATGTGTGGTTTGTTTTGTTGTTGCATTGTTGTGAAGTTTGTGCGGATTGCTACGTTTTAGGCTTGTGGTTGTGTTTGGTTAGAGTTTGAGAGGTGTACGCAGAGGGATGAAATTGTTGGTTGGTTAGTTGGCATTGCTGTCTTTGCAATTATGGGATTCCATCTAGGTGCGGTGCATGCTGACATTCACATTTCTATCTAGATGCGATGCAAGCTAAGTTCAGAATTCTAAGTGTGGTGTATGTTGACAATCGCATTTCGATCTAGATGCGGCGCAAGCTAAAGTTCAGGGGATGGTGCACACATGAAGTTGTAGCTGCCCCGGGGGAGGCCCGGTGGCCCCCGATAGTGTTAGATAGCTGGGCACCAGCGCAGCACACAAGCCCAGAGGAGTGCACCTATAACCTGGCCCAGATGCAGACCTAGGGCCCCCAGGACGTGCGCACGCCGGCAACAGCCGGCGGATAGGTCCTGTGTGCAGTCATTGGGCTGTGGGCACTGGTGGAAACTTCCTGGCATTGGGGGACTGGCAGGGATGTGCCCCCCCATGACAACGGGCCATAAGTGGAGGACGCAGGCGCCCGGTGCAGATGGCACCCTCTGGCCCACGCAAGAGGCGGAAAGAGTGAGGAGCACCCAGCGGACAGCGCCGTGGTGAACCTACGACTAGACGGTGCTCACGCGGGAGAACACTGAGCCCACGACGACACCCGGAGAGGCCTACAGGCACCTGCAGGCGCATCCACCCGCCAACACCAGTAGGAGCTGGAGCACACAGGCGAAAAAGAACTGCTAGGGTACAATCACGTGGGAGGTCACGATCCACTCCAGGCATAGGCCCAGCAGCATAACAAACTCCTGAGTCGGCCCACTCAGACCCCTTTGCCGACCAAGGCCCAACCCGCTGCTGTGCTCGCTCACACAAGCCCAGTGACATGCTACAGGAAACCCACCTTACTAGGGAGAAATTAGAAGTGTTTAAGAGAAAGTGGAGGGGGACTACCACAGGAGCCACATACTCTGCTTATGCAACGGGGTGGTCACTTGGGTGGCACCTCATGTACGGTTTCAGCTGCTCCAGTCTACAGGAGACCCAGATGGTAGAATGATAGTGGTGCGTGGGATGCTGGAAAACAGAGAAGTGAGCATTATAAACTCATACGCCCCTCATCAAGGTACAGCAACCTATTTCAGGGCCCTATATGGCAAAATCAGCCCGCTATTGGGCGGAGCGATCGTATGGGGTGGGGACTTAAACTGTACGCTACACCCTAAAATGGATAGGTCTGATGGCAAACTAAGTAGGCCCACCTCGGCAGCGAGAGTGCTGCAGGCCCTGCTTGGAGACTTTGGGCTAGAGGATGTCTGGAGACAGCTGCACCCAGAGGATAAGCAGCACTCACATTATGCAGCTCCACACAGGCTGCACACGAGACTGGACTATGTTTGTCGCTTCGGAGTTGGTGGGAGAAATGATGGGCTCGAATACAAGGCCAGAGTACTCTCAGACCTCTCTCCCCTGGTGTTGGAGTGGAGGCATCAGCCCCCCCGAGAGTGAGAATCCCGACTTGGAAGCTCAGAGCCGAGGCCCTACAGGACTCGGGATTCCGCGAGGAGTTAAGGGAGGCGACTGTCAAGTACTTTGACATCGACACATGGAGTGTGCGGTCAGAAGGAACCTTATGAGAGGCGTTGAAGGTGGTAGTACGTGGTGCAGCCATATCCAAATCCAGAGTGCTCCAGGTGGGTATAGAGCGAGAGATACGGGATACAGAGAAGGAGCTAGAAGAAATAATGCACAGGGGGAGCAGCTCACAAGAGGATGCGGAACGGATGAATCTGTTGCAACAAACTAGCAGGGATCACCGGGACAGACTATGTAAGCTGAACTATAAAAAAATACGTTGAAAGGCAACACGCCTGGGGAGACAAACCAGGAAGGCTGCTAGCATGGTTATATAAAAGATGGTTATATAAAAACAAAAACGCTGAGACCAGTGGTCAGGGAGAAAATAGGGGAAGATGGCCAGACCTGCGACACCCAGGAGGGAGTCAACGAGGGGTTCCTCAGATTCTACAAACACCTTTATGAGGACACAGGGGAGGAGATGGGTCGGGAGATTCAGGAAACACTGGAAGACATAGGCTTGCTCAAATTGAATGATCTGGAACGAGAGGAATTGGACGCCCCAATCAAGCTACAAGAATTAGAGACAGTGATAGAGCATCTACCCATGGGTAAGGCCCCGGGGTCGGAAGGGCTCCCAAGTGAATTTTACAAGACATACAAGCAGGAGGTCCTACCCCCGCTGCTGGCCATGCTAAACGAGGCGTTTGAACGAGGGAGGCTGCCGGAATCCCTGAGGGAGGCGGTGGTCATTCCGCTTCTGAAACAGGGCAAGCCAAGCACGGATTGTGGCTCATACAGACCCCTATCTATGCTCAACCAAGATAGCAAAATCCTTACGGCTATGCTGGCAAATAGGCTCAAACGAGTTATCGGCAAATTGATACACCCCGATCAAACAGGCTACGTACCAGGCAGGAACATAACTGACAACCATAGGAGACTCCACCACATTATTGATCAGCCAGAGAAGGACCCCGGCGAAATGGCGATAGTCTCGCTGGATGCTGTTAAGGCTTTTGACTCTGTGAGATGGCCGTGGCTGCTAGCAGCGTTGAAAGGATATGGGATGGGGCCAGGGTACCTGAGGTGGGCCAAGATGGTATACAGCTCCCGGATCGCCAGGGTTAAAACTGGCGCAATCATCTCAGATAAGTGGGTACTCAGTAGAGGAACTAGACAGAGCTGCCCCTGGTCGCTCATGCTCTACATTCTTGCTCTGGAACCACTGGCAATCTGCCTCCGACAACAGTATGGTGAGATAGGGATCCCCACGAAGGGAGGAACGCACCTCATATCCTTGTACGCTGACGATATGCTGCTATACTTACGCTTCCCGGAGGAAAACTTACAATACGTCCTGGCGGTGATGGAACGTTATGCCACCTTGTCGGGCACAGCGGTAAACCCCATGAAATTGTGCTTGTTCCCCTTGGGTAGATACAAGGAGGCCCGGCATGGGAAATTACCGGTCTTGCCGATACCCTAGCAGACCGGGACATTCCGATACCTGGGCATCGACATACCATACGGCCGAGGAGGAACACAAGTATAATACAGAAAGGGCAGTGGAAGGCATCAAGAATAGCATGGAGGTTTGGTCCAAACTACCCCTAGCCATGGTGGGTAGGGCGGCCTTGATCAAGATAGTGGTCCTACCGATAATGCTACACTATTTTGCGAACATCCCGTACATGCCCCTCAAACGCTTTTTTGTGAAACTCCATAGCTTATGCAGGGGCTTTATATGGCATAAATCCAGGAACAGGGTGGCCCTTTAACCTACTGAACTTCAAGATATATTACCTGGCGGGACAGCTCCAGTACGTGGCCAGGTGGTTGTCCGAAGAACAGACGGCCGAAACTAGGCTTTTGTACAAGGATACTGCCCCCTTCTTCCTAAGAGAGGTGGTGTGGTTACCCAAACTATTGTTGCAAGGACGGGTGAGACTGCTGGTATTGGGCTGGGAAATATGGAACAAAGCGTGGCGAGCGGTGGGGGAACTTGTCCCCATGCTCCCTGCAGGTGCCGCGAGTGGTGTTATGTGGGGAAGACCTGCAAACGATAAGAGGGATCCGTAGATATTGGGAACCGATGGGCCTAGCGACCCTTGGAGATGTATGGCAAGAGGGGGAGGCACTAGAATTCCGGAGACTAGTGGAGGACACAGGGGTGCATACAGGCCAATATATCACTCACACAAGAATTATCAAGCGGGTGCGAGAGAGGTGGTCTGGGGCGGTGCTAGCGGGGCAACCCGACACGGTCATCGAGACCATGTATGATATCTTGGAAGGGGGGCACGAAATATCCCGCATATATGAACTGTTGATGAATAGGGTGGGCAAGGATCTGTTGCACTTGAGGCAGGATTGGGAGGAGGAGGTGGGAGAACCTATGTCAGATGGCCAATGGGACACGTCCCAAAGGTATCACAAGAAGGTGTACCGAAACGCGAGACTACAGCAGATCCAGTTATACGTTACTCATAGGGTATACATGAACCTCAGCAAAATTGCCAGGTTTGGAAATTCAGTGACACAGAAATGCCCAAGGTGTGGGGAGGTGGAGGCTGGGATGCTACATATGTTTTGGGCTTGCCCAGAGGTGGGCAGATTCTGGACAGAGGTCAAAACACGCCTGGCTGAAAAAGGGATTACATTGGTGGTAGAGTCAGCTTGGGCATGCATGCTGAGGGGTTTTGAAAAACCTGGCCTACATCCTGGCCAAAAGAAGAATTGCAATGAGTTGGAAAGCAGCCCAACGACCTAGAATAGAGAGGTGGTGGGCGGACCTCCTAAAATGGGCAGATGCAGAAACGGCAGTCTGGTACGAAGCAATCAGTAGGGGAGGGGAGGAGGAAGCAGGACCCCTGATAGCATGGAGACAATTGGTGTCCACAATGGTGGGACCCCCCAGGACGAACTTAGTGAGGATGATATGAGGGGAAGTGATGTGGAAGACACGCCCAGAGTCATGCGAGCTGGCGGCATTGTAGCAGGGGCTCGAGTTAAGAGGGTGGGTGGGGGGAGGACTAACACATAACATGTGAATTTAATGATGCGATACGAACGCCCTCAATGTTTGAAATGTTGATGTGTTAATAAAATAATAAAAATTGTTTTAAAAAAAAGTATATAGCCTTCCTCCCTGGATATGGCCCTACTATTCAGCAATACCATCCAAGTCAGTCTCCGACAACCCACCATCTCTTGCTATCCCAAACGGTAGCTTTCCTGCCGGGTCTTCATCCGTCTCAAAATATTCCAGCCATTGTTGGGATAGCATAGCCGTCCGTTGAGCTAGATTGTCTTCCCTTCATCTGCAAAAGGATCGGGGCGTAGGTGCCTCCTAAAGGCACTGCTCGTCCTGGGATTTACTTTCTACTCCTGTTCTGACATCAGTCAGGGTTACTTAAGGTAGTCACTTAAAGTCTCTTTAGCTTCGACATTGCATCATTCTCTTCCTGGTTTGGCATTAGAGGTCCAGACTCCAACAGGGGCAGCCTCAGTTTTTGTGGGTTGATGGAAATCAAGTGTTGACTCTTCAGCGTCTTACTGCTTCTTCCAGGAATCAGCATGGGGTCCCCAGACAGGCTCTTGGTTATAGTCCTCATTTCTTCTTCTGAAAGGGCAACCTCATTCATACTCACGTGTTCAGCCCCTGCATCACTGATTCAGAGTAGATTCGGTTCTCTGGACCCACATTGGGCTGTTTCTGCAATGGTTCGGTGACCCTCATTGCTCCTATACCCTGAAAATCCAGCTTGGTTTCCCAAACAGTATACAGGCACGAATAGCCAAACACCTCTTCCTTTCATGAGTGAAGGGGATCTGTAGAATGATCAACTAGGAGGGACCAGATGTTAAATGGATATCGTACATGGCAGAGTACCATGAATAATTGCCACTGTTATTTCGGTCGGGTGGATAGTAACAAAATAGCCAATCGGATCTTGGAGTAGGTCTACCCTTAGATCTGTCTCGACAAGAGCCTTCTCGTTACTGCGAATCCAAGTCATAGGCACACAGGACTTCATAAAAATGTTCCCAAGGTGATCTATCTAGATCAGAGGTCGCCAAACGGTCGATCGCGGGCGACTAGTAGCTTGCCTCAGCCTCTTCAGTCGCCTGTGCTGGAAATGGTGAAAAATAAACACTTTTTTAAAGTTAAATTATTCAATGCTGTGTTTTGCGGCTATTTTCCTTAATCAGGATGCGAACCCTGGTCATCACAATTGCGGGCAGGGAGCTTGGCTGCTGTGCCACATGGAACTGCTTGTAAATTCCCCAACAGATGTCAATATCACGTTCTGCTTCTGCAAGCCGCCTGTAGTACCAGAGTTGGCCTTGTGCGCCCCCCCAACACTGTCTTGCTTGAGCAAGCTGCTCTTGTTTGCCAGGGATGTCAGAGGGGCTGGGGCAGGATCAGGATCATTGTGACCAGCAATGAAAATATCACAGTAGCACGGCCGCTCGCCTGGAAATGTTCAAAATAATATTTAAAAAATGGTACAATTTCTTTCATGTGGCTTCTTTCCAAAACCCACTTTTAGTACATTAAGCGATCCATAGACACGCTGTACAGTAGAAGCTCAGTAGCTCAGCAGGTTGACAGACCAATGCTGAGATGTTATATATTCAAAACTAAATGTCGTATCATATAAGTGTTTCAAGGCGCGACAAAGCAAGGGAGGGGGAACAGAGAGAAGACAATGATCCTACTAGGCCAGGTGTCAATCAGATCGTGCAAGTTCATGGGAAGGGGGAAGGAGGAAAGTGCAGAGGCGAGGGGAAAGGGACAGTGCAGTACATGGGATAATAAATAAATAATATGTAGAATCCGGCCAGCTGGTGGCAAGTGCAAGGGTAGTGCAGACATCAGGTGTCAAGTGCTAGTGGTGGAACTGTAGGGGTAAAGAACAGTCCGGGGGGATTGCCAGGAAGGCAGTGCAGGTGTGCAACTGGGGTGAGGGGCCTGGGCCTGAAAGCAGGGGAGGGTTGCCAGGTGACCGGTGCAGGTGACCAATGCAGTTTCAGTATCGGCCAAGAAGTCAGCAGGGGAGAGGAGGAGAAAAGGCAGAAGCAAAGAGAAAGGTTTTGAGGTGCTTCCGGAACCGGAGATGATTCTCCTCAAGTTTCAGGGAGGCTGTTCCAGAGGGAGGCCCCAGCGAGGAAAGAGATTTACCACCAACTCATTGCTTGGAGAAGCGACTGACCCAGAGGGAGTTGGAGGCGGATGAGTGAAGAGCTCAAGAAGGAAGATATTTAGGAAGAGAGAGTTGAAGGTATTGAGGCCCCAGAAGGCATTGTGGACAATACAGAGGGTTTTGAACTTAATCCTCGCAGCCACTGCAGAGATTTCAGTCCTGGAGAGATCTGATCCCTGGGCTTGAGGCCAAGGACAAGTCTCGTAGTCCTGTTCTGGATGAGTTGCAGAGGGCGGAGAGTAGAAGCAGGCAGATTTAGAAAGAGGCTATTGCAATAGACCAGCCTAGAGAGAACCAGAGCCCTGGAGACAGTGAGCTTCTGGGGGAAGGAGAGGAAAGGTAGATTGCCTCTGTGGAGGTGCAGCTGGTAGTGTGACTTCTGATGTGAGGAGAGAAGGAGAGTGTGGAGTCGAAGATGACCTCGAGGTTTTTAGCCTCACAGGTTCCCAAGGGGGGCCGGCCAGAGAGTGACCGGAAAGGAGGGAGCAGGTGTTCCAATGAAGAGAATCTTGGTCTTACTGGCATTAAGGCAGATATCATTGGCGGCACACCACTCCTAGGTGGCGGAGAGGCAGTCAGAGATGAGGGAGGGAGAAGAGATGGCTGAGGGAAGCCTGAAAATGAGCCAAGTTTTGTCCGCATAGCACTGAAAGCATAGAAAAGTGCTATAAAATATGTTTGGCCAGGTTATAGGTTGTGCTGGTTGATTGTTTATATTCAGGACGGAGGTGGGGATATTTCAGCCCCTGTAGTGACAATCAAAAGTTGGCACCCATGAACCCACAGTTTAATTTCCTAAAAACTGCTGTCAGCACAACGGAAGCATTTATTTGTGATTAACCAGTTTGACAAGCATAGAACATCTTTATAAATATAACATGTGCTGAAACACAGAGGGGCACACAAATAACAGTATGTGTGGTGTCTGACAAAACAATAAATTAAACGAAAACAAGTGAACGCAAGCAGCATTTTTCAATTTGGAAATTACTTTTTTGTTTTGTTTATGAAGTGTGAAATGCACATTTGGAAAACAATAGTGTGCCTAGCATGTAGAAAGCCTGCATAAAACGCAAAGGAAGGGCACAAAAATTACAGGATATTTGTGTGGTAGTCCACAAATATCTGTCTTTTTGAGACAGCTACTAATAAATAATAATGGAACAAAGAGGTTTTTGAAGTTCTTAATATAATCGTGAAGGCATAGGTTATTAGATCTGTTTATAGAGAGGAAATAATTGGGGGAAAAAAATTGGTAAAAATTCAGAGGTTTATAAATATCTCCACCCCGATATCGCCCGCTAGTAGCTCTCCACTGTTGACCTCCACTACAAGTCGCTCTAGCTAACGTAAAGGTTGGTGACCCTTGATCTTGATGGTACAAATTCTCAGCCGGTTAGGAGTTGAAAAGGGATACTGGTGATTCTAGTTCCCGATGCCAAATGGTCATAGGGATGAACCTGAGATTCTGTCTCTTCATCCTGAACCTCCATCTTCCAAAGGTCGTGGCTAGCCTCTGGCTCGGGGTCTGGTGTATCCCACGTCTGACACCACACCACATGTGAAGGGACATCAACTGAACAGATTACTCTGACCTCTGAAGTGGGTTTAAGGTGTTTATTTGGGACAGAAAGTGGCAGCTGGTGAATTATTTAATTGGTGGGGCATAAATATTTGCCACAAATTTGCAGGAGCGACCAAGTGTATTGAAGAAGCTAGAACTAAGTCAGGAGGCACCGGGGGACCCTCTAGCCCTCCCCAGTCTAGCACCCCTGAGAATTGTTTTTGAAGAATAGGTTAAAATGGTGCATTATACAGCACACTTTCTGTAAGAAAAATTGGGTAAAAAGCCAGGCAGTTTGCAATCAGTTTTGTAGGGTAATTCGTCAAAGAAATCCAATAGAAGCAAGTCACCAACAGTGCACAGGAAAAATTCCAAACACATTTTCATGATGCGTTTCCTACCTAACCAGCCTGGGTCAAGTTCTTCTCTGCACTACGCCAGAGTTCACCCTAGGCCAACTTTTGGCCTTTATTTATTTTACATTTATTAGGCACACAAAACCTTTGGGCATCAAGTAGATGTTTCAACCAGGTACTCTTACATAATGAACATGTAGGCGGGCCGAAGCCGCGTAACAGGAGAGTTAGTGCCGGTATGTGAAAAGCTATGTTTTTAACGCTTTTCTGAAGGCTCCATAGGACTGTTCTGCTCTCAGATGTGGTGGGATAGAGTTCCATTGACTAGCGGGCTCAAAGTAAAAGCTTGTACCCTTGTACCTCCACCCCTAGCTAGCTTGAATTTAGGCAGGACGAATCTGGGGGCGTATACTCTTCTGATGGGTCTCGAGGACTGATTGTTGGTGAAACTCTGGGCAAGGTACTGTGGTGCCGAGTTCGACAGGCATCAGTGTGTGATAGAAGAGCTTTGAAGATGATCCTTCCCTCGACTGGCAGCCAGTGGACATTCCTTCTTGCTTCTGAGATCTGGTCTCATTTGGATATATTGAGGGGTGTGCGAATAGTATTGTTTTGCATCACTTGTAGTTTGTGAATGTTGAAGGAATATGCCAGCAAAGAGGGCTTTGCAGTAATCCAATCTGGCTCGAACCATTTCTTTTGCCATAGTCAGGCAGTCAGTTGGGGCTAGGAAGGGTCTGGCAGCATTGATGAGCTCTGTTAAATAGGCAGCGGGAGTCACAATGGCGTTGACCGGCCGCGTTGGGGAGAGTGAGGAGTCCAGGTAGACTCCTAAGGTCTTAACTGAGGTGGAGACTGGAATCTATAAGTTGTCAATGCTGAAATTGGCATATTGCAGGGGGAGGTTTCTCAAGACTGTTGGTTTCCCGACCATCCGGATCTCAATCTTCTCGTCATTTAAAAATAGACTGTTGGGGACCTTCCAAGCCTGGATGCCAGAGTAGATTGAGATTAAGGCGTGGGAGTCCTCTAGATAGTTGCCAGTTAGGAGAAGCAGTATTTGGGCGTCATCGGCATAGTTAGTAAATGATATGCCGATAGAGTCCAGGTGGTCAAATAGTTGTTTGGTGAATATGTTGTAGAGTGTGGGGGAGACAGAGGAACCTTAGGGCACTCCACAAGTGATGAGGGTTGGGTGTTGAGGGGGGTTGCGCAGGCCGCATCAGAGAAGACTTGCATGTTTCTGGCAGTGTTACGCTCACCTGATATCCCCGGGGGTGTCTGGAAGGCTCTGAGATCTGGAACCCTGGAGCGTAGTTGCCCAGTGCTGAATAATGAATCTGCAATTACAGAAGGGAGGATTTGTGATAACTGGCTCTAATGGGTGAATCTCCCACCTCCCTCTGACCGATTCCCTTCCCACTGGGTTCTTTTCTCACCTTAGTTATTTGTAGGGTGAGCTATCCGTCCTGCGTTTCTTGTGCAGGGGCGCTTGATGTTTGTTGGCGAGCTGCCCGAGTTGCTTCACTGGTGCAGTATGCCTTCCTTGGGCCCAGGCCTGCTGTGACCCCGAATCTGCTGGTAGGCAAGTAGGTTTGTTAAATATACGTCTTTGTTCTGTTTATGGTGGGAATTCGTTAATGTCTTTATCTCCTTTTCGGGTGCGAAGGTCTTTATGCTGGCGTGCCGGATGGAGAGGCACGTTTCTAGGTAAGAGAAAGCGCGATGCGCAGCGCCTTTATTATCTTTTGAAGCTAACCTGCGTTTCCTTCTTCTCCTCACAGGCCGCTGTGGTGCTGGCCCCCGGAATCTGTTAAGGTAGTACAGCGCTGTGCAGTTGTTTAATATTGAAAGCGAACCTGAATATGTCTCTTTTCCTTTGCAGATGTTGCTGCGGTGCTCTGGATGGAAGCGTGGCGTAGCGGGATGGAATTCAGGTAGGACTGATGGAATTCGATGTTTTGGAAGTGTGCGTTCTAATATTGTTTTTCCCTTTCTCATTATTGTAGGTCGAAATGTTCGAACAGCAGCTGTGGTAGCGGTTTGTCGGAAGTCTTTAAGCTAGTATTCACAAGGTGAGTGATGTTTCTTCTTCTCTCGGTTTCCACAGATTGCAGCCCAGTTGAGATGCTGAGTGCTGGATGGTGTTTTCTCAGGTAAAACAGAATAATCTTGTTCTTGTAGGATTACAGGAAGTTGCTGAAGACCAGGAGCTGAACACGGTGAGCGTCACGCTGCTGGTTGCAGAATAACACGAAGCATGTTCTGTAGTCAGGGTGTGGTTTATATAGCCCAGGTAAATGAGTACCAGGGAAAGTAGTTCCAGGCCTGCCACACCCAAAACACTAGACCGCATGGCTTGGTTCTTAGAACTAGACTGTGTGGGTGCTTCCATGTTGGATTTAAAGGCCCATGTACATAAATGGGACCTAGTTTGAACAGACCTTCCTTCCTACATATGAGCCTGGTGCCAAAGGCGCCAGGACTGGCTCCAGGAGCCCTTTTGCAGTGTTTTAAGGCCCTCAGGGTTCTGGTGGAAACCTGCTTGTGGCACAAATTGTGCCCCCTCACAGTGGTCATGACAGTCGGACAGGAAAGATGCTATCCAAGACATGCCATCAATTGAGAAGTTGGCTGCTGTAGTGGGGTGGTAGCAGAGGATGCTGTAGTCTACCAAATCAAAGGCTGTAGAGAGGTCTAGTAGTAGGAGGAGGAGGAGGAGGAGAAGGAGGGCCGGCTTGCTATCGTCTCTGATGGAGTCCAGTTGATATTGTAGGTCTAGCCAGGCAGATTCTGTTCCGTGACCTGGTCTGAAGCCCGATTGTAATAGACCCAGTATTTTGTTAGATCTAGGTAATGCATGATTTTAAGATAGGCAGCACTATCTAGGATCTTCAGTAGGAATGGGACTGTCATGATAGGGTGGCAGTTATTGGGTGAGGCTGGGTCAAGTGTGTTTTTTTTTTAAATTTTTACAAGTGGGAGGACCCATGCTTCCTTTGAAGATGTGGGAACTGAATCAGAGGAGAAGGAGGCCTTGATCAAGCTGGTGATGAGGGGGATGAGTGATTCTGCACATTCTTTGATGATGGGACAGGTATATCCTTTACATCCTGAGGTTTCAAGGCTTTTGAGTAAGGTACCCACTCCATTTTACGAGACCTGAAGGAAGTGAAAGGGGTCCAGGAATTGGAGGTCAGGTTTAGGCAACATGGGCAGTTGGGTTGTGATAGCGGTTTGTTTGGTTGCAATTTATTTCCTGAAGGGAGGTCATTTTTTTTTGCATGGCTTCTTCGATGCTTAGGCAGCAGGTTTAATCTTTGGTGATGCCTGGGGACTGGGGGGGCAGGCGCTGGGGCTTCCAATTTTTTAAGGATGGTGAAAAGCTCCTTTGTTTTTGAGTTGGCTTTGGCGATTCTCGTATTGTATGAACTTCGTCTGAGTGATGGCTAGTCTGTAGGACTTAGCTGTGGACTAAAACAGAGCTTTGTGGGTCTCTGTTTGGTGTTTTTTCAATGCTACTTCTGCCTGGCGCTTCTTGGCTCTCAGGAGTTGGAGGTCATCTGAAAAACATGAATTGGTATGGGTGAGCGTTTTGGTTTTCTGTGGCACAGGGGGGCAGCTAAGTTCACTGCATTTTCTTTGAAGTGTTTTTTTTGTAAAGGTCAGCTAGTGCAGCTGGGTTGTCTAACCAAGGTATGAGGTGGTCTGGGTGAAGGTATCTTTACTGATTTTACAGGAGCTTCTAGACCACGTGGGTGGCATCAGTATGCCAGAGGGACATTTGTTGTTCTGGAGCAGCGGTATGTCAAAGCTCACGACAAAGTGGTCAGACCAGGGGTATGGGGAGATGGCTGTAATGTTAACCACACAGTTCAGCTCTCCTACCCAATCCACGGTGCGGCCTCTCTCATGTGAAGGGGTGTTAACTCTAAGAGTAAGGCATAGTGTTAGTAGTGCATTTCCAAGTTTTAGTCAGCTGGGTCGTTTAGGCCCAAGTTAAGATTGCCTAGGAGAATAAGTTTGGAGATTGAAACTGAGGAGGTAAGTGTTGTGATATCTTCAAAGGTACCTATGGGACCAGTAAAGCCTGTAAGTAGGTTAATGGCTATTGAACTGGTACACGAAGTGGTGAGTTTGAGGAGAGAAGGTCACAATTCTCTATTTTGGCAGGGCATTCTCCAATTTTGAGAGTTTCTCTATAAATTAGGGTACCTCCACCTCCCATAGTCTCTTGCCCGTCTACTCTTAGTATCGAGAACCTAGAAGAGATGGCAAGGGATAGCGCAGGGCCAGAGGCTGGGTGAAGCCAGGTTTCTGTGATGGCAAGGAGGTCTAAGTTGTGTGAGATGATGAGGTCATTGATGTCCAAGGCATGGGCGGGTAATGATCTGGCATTGATCAAGGCACTTTTTAGCGTATTGGGTTGAGAGTGCATAGGGTTACTGTAAGTTTGGGGCGATCGAAGAGCAGGTGGTATAGCCTTACTGGGGGCTACTTTGTGTCAAGTTCAGCATGCAAGGGACTGACCCGATAGCGAACAATTCCCTAGCAATGCTCTATTGCCACATTTGTAAATGTGGTCTACAAGCGCCGCATGGGCAGTGCCCAAAGCAAAAAACCCACACGTGGGGAAAAAAAACCTTGTTCTGTTGCAGACTGTCATATGTGGTTTCAGTCGAGGCAGGACTGGTGCTGTTCTGCAAAAGAAATTCCTTAAATCAGGGGGGAGGATTATATTGCAGTGTTGCCTACAAGTGTTTGGCTGGTTCTGGGCTGGACTGGTTTTTGCGGTAGTTGGTGGGTGTAAGGGATCGGGAGGACAGTACAGCGATTCTGGTCGTTGAGGACCAGATTGGTAAGTACTGCTGGCAGAGGCTGGCGCCGGGTGCGCCACGTGATGGACCCAGATTAGGTCTTTGGGTGACAGTAATCACTGGATGAGTGGCAACTGGCTGAATGTACTTTGTGGAAGGATCAGAGCTTAATGAGAGAGTATTGGGCAAACCCATGTGAAGCGATAATGCAGCATTATGAGCGGGAGCATAAGCACGCTTACCTTTCTGCGCAGGTTGGGTACACGAGGCGGGCTTTGTTATGTCGGGGAACCGGCATTGTGGTGCAGGGTGTGGTTGGGAAAGAATCATTCCTTTGAGCTCGACTTGGGAACAGATGATGTTTAGACACAGAAATAGCATGCAAGTCTTCTGTTTGCTGCGTTGAGCACCGGAGGGCTGCAGAGAGCTCCGTCGCCTTTGGTAACTGCCTTCGGGAACTGGCTCTGCCTCACGGCTTCATCCATTGCCGTGGATACAACCATCTACAGGCCAATGAGCCTCCGGGTTGTTGCATTGTGTGGCTTCATGATTGAAGGTGCTTGCAGCGGTGGGTGGCCATCTTCCTATAGAATGAATCGCCTGCACAGCGATCGGATATAACTTGCTCCTTCACTCCCCCATTGAAACTTGTCAGCGTTTCCTGCTTCCTCATTGGCCTTTCCTATGCCCTGCTTCCTATTCTCCATGTGTGCTTTCACCCATCCTCCTTGTCAGCCCATTTTCAGATTCATGGTCAGTCTTTGGTGCAGAGAAAGAGTGAATACTTGGGGTTGGTCTGAAATCAATTTAAATTTACAGGGTTTTCTGAAAAAAAAAGTAACTGGTATTGTATTGTTAACAGAAAAACACATTTTCCTTCCCAACAGTAACACCTGAGAATAAACAGAAGAGACCACATCAGAAGTCTGCGCTTGCCTCCTAGAAAAAAAACATATCAAGTTTAAAGCCCTCTGTTCGCCCACAAATCACTACATGGATAAGGAGCTGAATTTCTCAAAGCTAAAATCAACCGGTACCAACCAGAAAGAAACCTAAGATCCAGCAATGGCATCCAATTAGAAACGAAACACTACGAGAAAAGGCGATTCGGAGGAACTACATTCTCCTATTTGAGTCCCATACTATGGAACTCGGTACCAAAGGAAATAAGAACAGAAGGCCACCTAACTTTCAGTAAACAACTGAAAACCTAGCCATTCAACTCACAGACACTCACCCCCACACACGAACCATACTCTCGACCAAAGCAAACATGGGACAATACGGATTAAAGAACCAACAATAAAACCACTGCACACACAGAGCCCAACAGAAACCAACTAACCACCCCCTCCTCTGTCCACACCAGCATACCTCTCACGTACTACACATGCCCATAAATTGCCCAGCAAAACTACACACCAACAAACTCACAAACCACCTACCCACCGTCAACCACGCCACAAAACCAAATAGTTGCAAACAATCAAGACGCTGGATGCTACCCCTACGGACACAACAAGCCCATTGCACGCATACAAAGCACACGCAGAAAGCTCACACGCAGACACGCCAGCTTCACCTGGTTCTACAAGCATATAAAGAAGAGCACAACCTCTATTCTCTCCCTCTTCCCCTACTTACCAACCCTACCCACTTTTCTTACAGAGCCATGCGAGTGCCTGGAGACCACGCAAATGGCAGCAGTGAGTGGTATAAATCATCATAACATAATATACATGCCAGTATAAAAAACAACATTTTCACACTGGCTGTGCCCATATATTGCCATGCTCACTACAACTATATAGGCCAGTATTCCAATAGATCAACATACATGTGTTTGCTTTGCGCATAATGCCAGTGATACCATAAGAAAACCTGTCTAAACTGGCTCTGCCAATATATGCCAGTACCCGCACATAAGAACATACGCTTGTTGGCTTTGCCATTAAAGATGCCATGTCACAATAAGGGCAAATCAGCAAAAACATTCACAGACAACATTCACTCATTCACACACATGCACCCATACACTGTGCACTCAATCACTCATTCACACACACAATGACATTAAAATGCATTAGCAAAATGTCCCCGGCATTGCATGGCTCATTTGAGCATGGCTGGCGGGGGACACATTTCACTTTGAGAGATCAGACAGCCGAGCAGCGCTCCTTGGCTGCAACAAGCAGACAAGGAAGCTCTCCTGAGCTGTTGCGGCTCCTCCATAATGGCCAAGGATTCTATTGTGTCGCTGCCCCCTCACCCATTTTGGACGAACCGCCCCGGGGGTACCGTGAGCCGAAACGTGGTTGCTGTGGACCCTCCTGAGAGGGATATAACCAATAGAACAACTTATTTGAACCATGTTCATTCTCAGTAGAGGGGCTCCCGCACTGTTATAGAAACCTGAGGTTTTACCATAAATTACTAAGGGTAATCCAGACGCGGTTCTCTTCCTCGCTGTGCCTTACAAAGACACAGCATCACCTCACTGATGATACCCAACAAGGCTGAAACACATGTGTGGGCTTGCTGAAGGGACTCTTATTCCAAGGAGAATTGCCTTTGTGTGTAGGACCAGACTTGTTATGTTTACTATAAAGGGTACAGCAAGCTAAAACGTGGTTGTATGATATTTCACTCGTATCGCGCTCATACACAAGTGTTTCAGAGCGCGACGAGGCAAGGGAGGGGAACAAGGGAAGACAAAACAACGGTCTTACTGTGCCCAGTGACATTGAGAACGCACAATTGCAGGGGAGAGGGAAGGGGGGGGAAAGTGCAAGGGAGAGGCGAGAGGGGGAAGTGCTGATTAAGGGATAAAAACAACTGGTAGTGCAGGCAACAAGATGGCAAGTACAAGGTTTAAAGGACAGACAAGGGATGTCTGATAAGTGCAGGTAAGGGGACTGTAGAGTTACAGATACAGACCCAAGTGTGAGGTTTGCCCAGAGGCAGTGCAGTTGTGTGGCTGGGTGTACAGGGATCTTGGCCCGAAATCAGAGGGTAGCCAGGTGCATGGAGCCGAAGCAGAGGGATCAGCAGGGGAGAGGAAGAGCGAAGGTAGAAGCAAAGAGCAAGGGCTTGAGGTGCTTCCGGAACCAGAGATGATTCTCCTCAAGTTTCAGAGCGGCAAGGAGGCTGTTCCAAAGGGAGGCCCCAGTCGAGGAAAGAGATCTACCCCCATCTCTTTGCTTGGAGAAGCGACTGATCCAGAGGGAGTTGGAGGTGGAGGAGCAAAAAGCTCATGGGGGGGGGGGGGGGAGGTATTTACGGAAGAAGAGTTGAAGACATTTTGGACAGTCTTACAGTCCTGTTCTGGATAAGTTGCAGAGGGTGGAGAGTAGAAGCAGGCAGATTTAGAAAGAGGCTGTTGCACTACAGACAGTAAAGTTCTGGGGGAAGGAGAGGAAAGGAAGCATACCTCTCAGGAGATACAGTTGGTAGTTTGACTTCTAAAAGACGTTAGACACGTGATGAGAAACGGAGAGGGTGGAGTTGAAGATGACCCAGAGGTTCCGAGCCTCAAGAGTGGGGGAAGGAAGAGGGCCAAGGGAGGCCAGCCAGAGAGTGACAGGGAAGGAGGGTACAGGTGTGCCGATGAGGAGAATCTCCGTTTTACTGGCATTAAGGCAGAGATCATTGGCGGCACACCACTCCTGGATGGCAGACAGGCAGAGATGAGAAAGGGAGAAGAGGTGGCAGAGGGAAACCTAAAAACAAGCTGAGTGTCATCCGCATAGCACTGAAAGCTGGAGCAGAGAGCGTCAATGCAGTGGGCAAGGGGTGCCAGGTATTGGTTGAACAGCCAGGGATAGAGGTTAGACCCCTGGGGAACACCACAAGTAGAGAGTGAGATAGAGGAAAGGAAGGACCCAAGTTGGACCTGGGAGGGTCGATCAGAGAGGAAAGTGGTCAGCCAGGCCGGGGCCTGCTCGGTGATAACCAGGTTATCACGGAGACGATTGAGCAGGATGGCATGGTTGACAGTGTCAAAGGCAGAAGAGAGATCCAGTAGGATGAGGACACAAGGGATGTTAGAGTCAAGGCTTGAGAGCAGGTCTTCACGGATGTTCAGGAGAGCAGTTTCCGTGCTTCTGGTAGCTCTGAAGCCAGACTGATGGTCCTGGAGACACCCAACAGTCGGTGTGAAGATTAAGCTGGGAGATGGCCAGCTTTTCCAACCCTTATAGACCCTCCTGAGCGAGGATACACCCCATAGGACAGGTTATTTGGGCCATCTTCATCCACAATAGAGGAGTCCCACACTTTTGCAAATTGAGGAAGAACATATGTCGGTGGAGTCCATTGTCAGGCACAAGACATACCTGCAAGCCTCAGCATCAGGTGGGAGATGCATCTGAGATGCCCAGCAGGAGATGTAAAAGTAATACATAGCAGCAGCCACAAACTTGCTCTAGACCCCTTGTGTCCGGCCAAAGACCTACCACTAAGGCAGAATTCAGGCCAGTGATGAGCCTGAAAGGTCATAGATGAGGCTATAAGCCATAACTGTATAGCCCAGCATAAGGTGGGAGATGCTCCTGTGAGGTCTCCGTGATGGTGGGTGTGTAAAGACTGGTGTGATGTTTCTGTGGTACTACCCACTATATGGTTGGGTTAGAGACACAGGGGCACCCCTGCAAAGGCTCTTAAGAGGTAACAATGGATAAGCAGCCAAGGCTGAGACTCAAGGGAGGCGATGCAGGCGGGCATTCTTCGGTACAGCGAATCCCCGTGCTCCCACAATGGAACAGACACACTTATGTGCGAACAAAGTTCTTTTATTAGATAAAATTAGGTCTAGGTGAATATATACAAATAAATGACTCACTTTGTACTCCGAACACTCTACTCTAGTAATGATCCTACAATTTACAGTACTATCTGATACCACAGTTATTCTCCGCTTCAGCAATAATGCACCAATTGGTAATTGTAATAAAATGCACCCAAATTACTAAACACTGTTTAACTTTTAAACCTAGAAATGCAGACAGATTACTTCAGACCACTGGCAGAATACCTTTCAAAGTGCAATTCTGTGTGAAGGTCCCTCAGCCACTTTGCTTTTATCTTAACGCTCAATCCTTATATGTTCAATAATGGTCTGTTTTTCTCTTTACAGATCCCACCACCCCAATGTACATGGGAAGCAACAGGGGAGCCGGGCCCAAGAAGAATGGGAGACACGTGGATGAACCCTCTCTCTTCCTCGTCACAGTACCTCAGGTGCCTTGGAAGGCGAAGTGGTGGAGTCTCTCCACTTTAATCGATGGTACCCTTCGAGGTTTGACCCCCTGTGGAAGAAGTCATCACTGGGTCGTTGCTGTGGAGCATGAGTGGAATCAAGCAGTGTCGGAAAAAGGCAGCAGTGAAGGTCTGTCGCAGTGGTCTCCTTGGTCGGGTTGCTACGCTGGCTCTGGATGTTCCACGAAGATGGAACTCACTGTGGACCTCAACAAGGCTTGAGAGGGGAGGGTGAGTTCTTTGGTTTCTGTCGATGTCCTTCAGTGACTGCAGGTGCAGTGACAGAAATAGGCGTTGGGTCTCGCCGGTTTGTGGCCGTTTGATTCTTCGGTGCAGCAGCAGCAGCAGCACGGATGACAGGATGGCTTCTGGCAAGCAGGACCAGAGCACTGGACTGCCCTGCTGACCTCTACCAAGTCTGGACCCTCTTGACTCTGCAGCTTTTTCCAGGCAGTTGCACTAGACTTCCCTAGCCGTGGAAATATGGACAGATGTCAGGTCTGCAGTGCCACTTGAAGATTTCTTCAGTTGGTTGGAACTGGGCAAGCTACGGGCATAGAGTAGCACTAAGCAAGGGAACCCCCTCTACTGGGCAATACTCTGCAGTCTGGCTTTCCAATGGTCACAGACAGCCTCCGGACCCTGGTGGACTTCTATGACTCAAGATGTCTGGTCACTCTTCTTCAGGATCTACGAAGATACCTATGCAGGACAGCACACACACAGGACTGGCTTCGAGGACACTTCTGGTGAAGAACAGCAGTTGCACAAGGTCACCTCACAACTACAGGAAGAGGTTGCCTGTCCTCTCTATCAGTTCTTGAATCAGCAAAGCAGCCTTTGGATCTTGCGAAGAGTTGCAAAAGCAAAACTTCTTCCTCCAGCTGGATTCAGGACACGCCACCAGGAAAACTCCAAGCTTCTGACACAGAGGTAAGTCCGAGGCCTTCAGATATACACAAATCCACCCCCACCTCCATTCACTCAGGCGGAGCTATGCTCAGTCAGTCAATCACACACAAGTACATTCATGCAGCCACCAATCAGGCTTATGGCCATTCAGGCCATTCCCCCAAAACAAAACCAGACACCCAAAACGAGCGGATGGGTTTTAGAGGCCACTTCCATCCGTTCAGAGTACACACTGCATTCACTCCAATTTCAGACAGGCCTGGCCCAGGCATTGTGACACACAGCCAAAACCAGACACCCACAACACAGAATGCGAGTCGACTCTGTCCATTCAATCAGGTCCCAACCATAGGGTGTACCCAAAACAAGCAGCTTCTGGGAAAGGCAGCCCCAGAGCCATATATGGTTCTTCCACCCAACATCCAATCCTGAGAAGGGAACAGAGTCAGGGTTTCTCAGGACTTTGACAAACAAGAAGAAAAGGCAGGAATCCATGAGGCTTCAGTGGCCATCTTGCCTTTGTTCGGGAGTCCATTGATTCCTATGGCAGGGGCTGGGTATCCCAAACATGGAGGAGACCCAGAGCCACTGCATAATCAGCATGAAGCTGCCACCAGCCCATTCCCTGCTTTCTGGGGCAACACGCAGTTAGGTATACCCATGGGTATTGTTCACCAAGAAATATAGAATGGCTGCACTGCCAGGGGTCCAAACTGGACTCCTGTGCAGAAGAAAAACACGAAAACATACTCAGGGAAGTAGTGAGACAAGGGTAAAGATGCTGGTCTCTCCAAAGCATTTCCAGCATCACAGGGTGACATAAATCTGAGGGCAAATGTTCAGTGGAAGACTACCTGAGAGACCCTGCGGAAAGAGACCTACCTGGAAAGACAATCACCAAGTGGGAGATGTAACTCTAAAGTACACAATAAGGCAGAAAATATATCATTGAGACCTAGCAACCAATTGGAAGGACCTATGAGGCCCAGATTCACGACACGGATATGACTGTTAAATCCACTTTCATGTCAGGGATGTGCCTGTGAGGTTCGGCTTAGGACGAGCCTCATACGCATTAGTCTTACATTCAGAAAAGCAAGGCGAGATATGGTAATTGTGAGGAAAAGCTTCAGAATTGACTAATAGCTGCAAAGTATTTTCAGACATGTTGTACACTTGGGGCGAACCATCAGGCCGGGAGGCTCCTAGGATTTATTATGTTACCCTGGAGAGACACCTGTGAGACACAGCATAAGGTTGAAGACAGACTTGTGTGGCACAGTGTCAGGTGGAAGACATACCCAATAGGAACAAGCACCAAGTAAAAGGCAGAACTGCAAGGCCCAGGACCAGACAAAAGATGTTTTATGTGGCGAAACATGAAGCAGGAATCGGAGCCCTTGCATTAAGCAGGAGGCGTAAATGAGAATCTGGCATGAAGATGTACCTATAAGGCCCAGCATCAGGTTCATGACATACCTGAACGGCACTGTAGAAAGAGAGCCCTACCTGGTTGTCCACCGTCAGACGGGAGACTCACCACAGAGAGCAGTAACAGGCAGGTGGGAGACATAACCGTGAGGGCCAGAGTTGGAGAGAACACATACATGAAGAACAAGTTACTTACCCATAGTAACGTTCTTTCGACTGAATGTTTCTCCCACGTATTCCATATCTTTGATATTTCCAAATATCCAGCTTGCTGCTTCGGAAATCTTTTTTCAGTAGAGGGCGCTGTGCGTCGATGACTGGTCAAGTTTATGTCCCTCGGAGGTCTCTGTCTTGACGGTCCCTTTGAGAGAGCGCAGACTGTAACCACAAGGCAGGTTTTACTGCGGGGTAGGATGGGAGGGGCGATCAGGAATACGTGGGAGGAACATCCAGTCGAAAGAAAGTTACCATGGGTAAGTAACTTGTTCTTCGAATGGATTGTGTCCTCCCACGTATTCCTTATCTTTGATACACTCTCAAAGCAGTTACATAATTTGGAGGAGGGAGTAAAATTGAAGTGATCAAGTATGCACAGGGTGCAGTACGGCTTTTCCAAAAACAGAATCTTGGTTAGTGGAGGAATCAAGACTGTAGTATTTCGTAAAGGTGTGTGCAGACCATCATGTGGCAGCTGCACAAATATCCTTTATTGGAACTCCCCTCTGCAAAGCACACAAAGTTGCGACACCACTGGTCAAGTGAGCCCTTAGATGTTCTGGGCGGTCTTTACCATCCAGTCTGTAACATTCTGAAATTGTTAAAAGAATCCATCTAGAGATGGTTTGTTTGGTGATGGCCAGACCCAATTAATGACCTGTATAGCCCACAAACAACAACTGATCATTCTGTCTCAGTTTTGCCAATCTGGTAATGTAAAAACTCTGCATGCCTAGGGTCGAGTCTATAAAGTCTTTCTTCGGGTGTGGCCGTGGATAAAAGGATGGTAAAGTTATTTTCTGGGTGATGTGAAATTCAGAAACAACTTTGGGGAGAAATGTAGCCTTCACCTTTAATACCACTCTGTCTTAATGAAAAACAGTATGAGGAGGCTTGCAGGATAAAGCCTGTAGCGCACTCACCCTTCGGGCAGATGTTATAGCCACTAAGAAAACTGTTTTCAAGGTAAGAAGTCTTAATGGACAAGAATGAAGAGGCTCAATAGGAGCACCCATTAGAAAGTTTGAAACCAAATTGAGATCCCAGAGTGGGACTTGAAAGGGAGTCAGGGGATCAAGTGCGCTTGATGATAACCTTTGATGGTACCAATCTGGAGCCCCTGATTTACCAAGTGCAAAAGAAAAGCTAACGCCATCAGTGTATTGCATGAGAAAGGGTCAACATTCTTATCTCTACACCAGCTGCAGAACGTATTGAGGTCCCAATGCTTGTATCTCAGAAACCACATGCGTGAAGGCTTAGAGTGTGTTTTTTTTTTTTTCTCTCTCTCCCTCTCTCTATGCTGGCCCAAACTGGGGCAATTAGGATCATGGATTTCCTGAACCTTCTCAACCTCAGACTGGAGGAAACGTGTAAAGGAGTGGAAATTGCCAGTCCACCACGAACACATCTCCTAGAGTACCTCAGAGGGGAAAATTCGCTTGAGCAGAACAGTTTCCACGTCCGGTTGACACCGGTCGTGAACAAATCCACTTGAGGGGTTCCCCAAAGGGTGAAGATCTCTTGAAGGACTGCTCTCTGCCTTCTCAGAACATCCGCCGTTGTGTTCTTCTCTACGGCTAGGTGAACTGCCGACAGAGATATTCCTTCTTGAATTGCCCATAACGAGAGCTGCATTGCCTCTTTGCACAGTGGTATATATGATATATTTGCCATTTATAACATGCCTATACACAAGTGTTTCAAGGCACGACGAGGCAAGGGGGGTAAACAAAGGGAGGACAGACAACGATCCTACTAGGCCAGGTGTCATTCAGATTGTGCAAGTGCATGGGAAGGGGGGGAAAAAGGAAAAGTGTGCAGGGGAAGGGAGAGGGGAAAGTGCAATACATGGAAAAGTGGAATAAATAAGATAAATAAACGGCCAGCTGGTGGCAAGTGCAAGGAAGTGCAGACCTAAGTGCTGGTAGGGGGACTGTAGGGATACAGAAAAACAGTCCCCAGGTGCAGGGGTTGCCAGGGAGGCAGTGCAGGTAGGCAATTGACGGGGCCTGGGCCAGAGATCAGAAGGGTGGCCAGGTAACCAGAGCAGTTTCAGTCAGGAAAATCAGCAGGGGAGAGGGGGAGAGAAAGCAGAAGCAAAGAGGAAGGTTTTGAGGTGCTTCCCGAACCGGAGATGGTTCTCCTTGAATTTCAGGAAGGCAGAAATGCTGTTCCAGAGAGAGGCCCCTGCCGAAGAGAGTGATCTGCCACCAACTCGTTGCTTGGAGAAGCGACTGACTCTGAGGGAGTTGGAGGCAGATGAGCGAAGAGCTCGAGAAGGAAGATATTTAGGAAGAGAGAGTTGAAGGTATTGCAGCCCCAGACCCCAGAAGGCCTTGTGTACAATGCAGAGGGTTTTGAACTTAATCCTTGCAGCCACTGGGAGCCAATAAAGAGATTTCAGTCCTGGAGAGATACGATCCCTGGGCTTCAGGCCAAGGACAAGTCTCGCAGTCCTGTTCTGGATAAGTTGCAGAGGGCTGAGGGTAGAAGCAGTCAGATTTAGATAGAGGCTGTTACAATAGTCCAGCCTAGAGAGGACCAGGGCTCTGGAGACAGTGAGCTTCTGGGGGAAGGAGAGGAAAGGAAGAGTAGATGAGTAGAATTTCAGTCTTACTGGCATTAAGGCAGAGGTCGTTGGCGGGACATCACTCCTGGATGCCAGACAGAGTCAGAGATGAGGGAAGGAGAGGAGGAGGCCGAGGGTAGCCTGAAAATGAGCTGGGTATCATCTGCATAGCACTGAAAGTTATGACAGAGAGCGGCGATGCGGTGGGCAAGGAGTGCCAGGTATTGGTTGAACAGCCAGGGAGAGAGGTTAGATCCCTGGGGGACACCACAGGTCGAGAAAAAGATGTCGGAGAGGAAGGACCCAAGTTGAACCTGGGAGGGTCGGTTTGAGAGGAAAGAAGTCACGTCGACGGTTGAGCAGGATGGCATGGTTGATAGTGTCAAAGGCAGAAGAGAGATCAAGCAAGATGAGAACGCACAGGATGTTAGAGTCAAGGTTGGTGAGCAGGTCTTCACGGATGTTCAGGAGAGCAGTTTCCGTGCTTCTGGAAGCTCTGAAGCCAGACTGATGGTCATGAAGACAACCAACAGATTCAGTGCGGAGATTGAGCTGGGAGATGGCCAGTTTCTCCAGGAGCTTGCCCAGGAAGGGAGTGATGGAGATTGGGTGATAGTTAGCCGGGCAGGAGGGGTCTGCAGAGGGTTTCTTAAGAAGAGGGTACACAAGGGAGTGCTTCAGGGGGGGGAAGGGAAGACTCCAGTGGCGAAGGAGTGATTGCAGAAATCAGCCAGGGCAGGAGCCAGGGAGTCGATGTGGTCCTCGATAGTTTCAGAGGAACAGGGGTGAACCTGTTTCGACGAGACTTTCATAGTGTAATGACCCTACACCTCCTTTTTTGTTGAGGTAGTAGGAAAGGTAGGCAGTAACCTTGGGCAACTGTTTCCAATGCCCAAGCATCTGAAGTAATAGCCTGCCATTCTGTCAGATGCTGTGACAACCTGCCTCATACTGCAGTCTTGTCAATGAAGACTTCAGAGAGGTTTTGGAGTGGCTGAAGGTAAGGCAGCCGCTGCTGTTGCGGTCTTAGTACCTCTATCCCGTCCAGCCCAGGGGAATTGTCTTCGACCTCTTTGAGCTGGCTGTCCTCTGCCTTTTCCAAATGCGGAATAATAGCGAAAGGACCTACCTCTCCAGGGCGTACCTGTGGGGCGGTTTGGAGTTCGCCTTATTGCAGCTCCAAGGGATTTGGATGCCGCCTTGGAAGTTTGCAGCTTCTCAAAACTTTTGTCAGCTTTATTCCCAAATAGATGTGTGCCATCAAAGGGCATATTGAAAGTCTGGATTGAAAGTCTGGGGCAAATCCTGACTTCCTCAACCACGCAAATCTGAGGATCACTGTACTAGCCGCCATGCCTCTGCTGATGCTGTCAGAGCTGAGACCAGTCTGGAGGGATTTGCACATTGCGCCCTTCCCATCCTAGACAATGTTCAAGAAACCGTCTCGTTCCTCCCCTTCAAGGATGTGGTCAGCCGCCATTGAAATAAAGTCCCAAAGGGTGTGGGCAAATCTCGCCAGTGTGCACGTAGCATTAGCAGATTTTAACACCATACTACCGGCCGAGAAAACCTTCTTGGCCATGGCATCTCTTTTATCATCCCTATCTTGTGGAATCGTGGGATAGTCATTTTGTCTACCAGAAGAAGTAGCTGCCTGTACTACCAGGCTTTCTGCTGTTGGATGTTTTGAAAGGTTTAGAGCATCAGAAGTTGAAGCTCTGTATTTGGCTGTTAGCCTCTTATTCACTACCGGGACAACCTCGGGTGTTTCCAAGTTACCCTCCTCTGCAGAGCCCTATGAATAGGTCAGTTAAATCGTCCTGTTCGAGAACAGGTGTGGGTCTGGACCATCCCATGTATTCCATGACTCTTGTCATTAGTGGTCTATGTGCCCTCGGCATGATCTCCTGGATCTGCCTTACCAAAATCAATTTCAGGCGAAGTGTCGATATCACTTGCCCCATGAAGACAGTCCTGCAGGTTTTTCATACGAGACTCTTCCGATATGAGTTCCTTTGGTACAGAAGGTGTCCCATATTTGAGACCAAATGGTCTTTCCTCCTCAGATGACTCTTCTGCATCTTCATAAATTGAAGAAAGACTTTTAAAATACTCTGAGCGAGGTTGTGGTGTACAAATCTTCTCAAAAGGCGGCGGCACTATAGACGTCATAATGGGAGCGGACAATGTCGAAATCGTCGATGTTGACGTTGACGGCTTGGAAGGTACCCACAAAGTCGTCGATGGCTTCGACATAAACATCGAGGTCATCGACGATGGTGTCGAAGGAATTGTGATATACTGCGTCGAGATCGACACTCGTGGCGTTGATAGCTTCTCCTTCAATTTTGGCACCGAGGGCAAAGACGCACTTTTCGGGCTTGCCATATGGGTTTCTTTCGGCATCGATGACAATGATTTTTTGTGTTTCATGGGGGCCTTCTCTCGACTCGAGGGATGAGATCACTCTCGAGGAGTTTCCACGGCTGGGTTTGAAGACTCACGGCTGTTGTGCTTCCCAGGTGTTTTGTCTGGGGTATTGCCTCTAGGTGTTGTCGAGAGGGGCAAGGACGGGGTCTCGAACACCATCATACTAACTCTGAATTCCTCCCATTGAGCCGGGGTACTATGTTTTGAGGGACAAATGACCAGTTCGAGTGAACTGGATGAGGAAGTGGACGGCGACCTATGGTGCCTTTTTTTGCCATGCCCCGAAGATGAGGAATGATGCGACCCACTTTGCAAACAGGAGCATTTAGGTTTTTGATGACGAGGATGACGAGGAGGGGAAGGCCTTGACTTGTCAGACGATTTGCATTTGGAGGGGGTCATAGATTTCTGAGGCTTACCTTTCTCCAACTTCTCTCTGCACTCTCTCAAGGCCTTGGCCGTCATCGACATGCATTCGTCACACTCCGAACATGGATGTTCTGACCCTAGACACCACAGGCAGATCCTGTCTGGGTCAGCCACGGATATTTTAGCACTGCAGTCCCGCCACTTTTTAAATCCGGGCCGAGGAGTAGACGGAGCCAATGAAGAAGCCATCTCATGGAAAATTCAATGAAAATCCCAAAGAAAATCGAAGAATCACCGGAACCAAGCGTTACATTCCCAAAGCTGTGAAGCGCGGAAAAACGGAACTGTGCAACGGGCGCTGCACAAGCTACTTATGCCTGTGATGACGTCGACGTCAAGAGGGAGGCCTCCAAGGGACATAACTAGACCAGGCATCGACGCACAGCGCCCTCTACTGAAAAGAACATTCTGGGGCAGCAAGCTGGATACGTGGGAGGACCCAATACATTCGAACTAGGCAGGAACCATACATGCAAAGCCCAAAGTTGGACAGATGTATTTTGGTAAGGCTCTGCATCAGATGGTGGATATACATGAAAGGCTCGTTGTCAGGTGAGAGACGTGCCTGCGATGCCCACTGTCAACCAAGGGATATATCCGAGGCCCAGGTAGAGGTAGGCTACTTGCCTGCAAGATTCATGACCAGGCAGGATGTACAGGAGACACCTAGCTTCAGGCAGGGAATTTACCTGCATAGTCCAATGTCACACAGGAACATACAAGTAAGGGCTAGCTTGAGCCAAATGTATACCTGTAGGGCTAATATTGTGGGGGTGGTATCAGTGATGCCAGCGGTAGATGCAATGTTTTTACAAGGCAGAACATTACCTGGAAGATGGTCAGGAGACATACCTGCGATGCCCAGTGTCAGGGCAGAGATGCAACTTTAAACCCTTGTGCCAAGCTGTTAATGTAGCAGACAGGCTGATTACCATGTAGACACAGCCTCATACATACCTGTGATGCAAAGCTTTAGGAAGTTGACATACCTGTAAGTCCAAACTCCAGGCCTTTGATCCTGGACACCAAATGGGCCCTGTTGGGGAGCCATACATTTTCTGCATCGGCCCTTGGTGGCTTGAAGGTGAGTCTGGCTAGCAGGGAAATGGTCACCAATCCATGAATAGGCAAGTGGGAGCCTGTCTGGTTGAGTAAAGGTGAGGCACTCGGCCACTGGTACTGGGGCTTCCCTACAGTTCCATTAGCGGGAAGGCAGAATAGATGGTCGCTGAGACCCTGGAAAAAAGTGTTCCAATCCTGAAGGGGAAAGAGGAGTGTCAAGTTGTCAGTTTATATCACACATGTTCTCTCCTAGTCATTCACCCACTGCATTCCCTCCACTCCAAGTCTGTTGTCCAATCTCAAACACCTACCCCCAGATTACTGCCACACAACAGGCATACTGTCCGCTACCCATGGTCTATTGACAACCAACCCTGGTCCCCCTAGCTCTATTGCCCACTGCCAAATCGGACTATATTGTTCATTGTCCTCAACACCCTTTTATTGGCCACTGCACGACAAGTCTTTTGGAAGTGTTTCCATCTGCTCCCCCACTTTAATCTATTAGCCACTGCCTTTCATTGCCTCCTTACAGATCACTGATTGATTGCTCATTGTCCATACTCCCCAATGTCATATCCACTGAGTCCCCCTCTCACCTCACTGTCTGTCCCAGTATATTCCCCCTTCTTAGGGTTCATTTACTCATTGACCTCTCCAACAATCCCACTGTTCTATTGCTCATTCATCATATTCTATCATCCACTCCCTGTTGCTGTGTAATGCTCACTGCTCCTTTCCGACAGTCTACTGCCACTCCCCACCATGATATAGTGGGGTCAGCTCTCCACTGGGATCTGTTGAGAACTGTCCAGCAAGGCCCTTCACCACTCTACCTATAGGCATATTGCATAATGTAACTAGCCTACTGCACAGCTCTCCCGAAATCTACTTCCTTGTACCCCTCACGCTTTTGGACATTGCACCCGAAGACCCCAAACCCACCTGTCGAATGTCCAATGTGCTCCCTCAAATATTGAACACTACCCACAATTCGTTTCACACTGTTCCGCATAAGTCTACTTATCAATATCTGTCTTTTCTGCTGCTCACTGCCCATACTGGTCTATTACTCACTGTCCACAGTAGTCGATATAACCTAGATAGAATTTTTTCCTCATTGATGGCCTGTTCTTCTGCATTTAATGAGCAGTCTCTTTTCTTTGCTATTTTTGCATGCTTCTGCTAATTTACTACTGGATAGTGTGAGAGGAGAGTCTAGTGGAACCAATTAGGATAGCACTTGAAAACAGGCATGAGACAAAAGAACTTCCAGAGCATGCATCCTATCACCAGAATTAACAGGTGCTGCTCCAACATTTCAACAAGAGTGCATGGGGAATTAATTTGTACATGAATACGCAGGTGTTTGTGTGACTGGGAAGTGGGGAGGGAAGATCTGCCAAACCCATATGTCCAAACCCATATGTATGTCAGGATAAAGTTGGGATACATGACTATGGAGACTAGGGGTCATCTACGACTAAAACTACTCCGACTGTTGGCTCTCTCCATGACCACCAATCTAGTTTCAGAGCTGCCAGAAGCACGGAAACTGCTCTCCTGAACAAGACCTGCTTTCCAACCTTGACTCCAACATTCCCTCCATCCTCATCCTACTCTGCTTTCGACACAGTCAACCATACCATTGTGCTCAATTGTCTCCGTGACATCCTGGGTATCACCTATAAGGCTCTGGCCGACCTCTTTCCTTTCTGATCGACCCTCCCAGGTACAACTTGGGTCATTCCTATCCTCTTATCTCCCTCTCTACATGTGGTGTTCCACAGGGGTCGAACCTCTCGCCCTGGCTTTTCAACCAATACCTGGCAACTCTCGCCTACTGAATTTCCATTTTCTGCTCAAACTTCCAGTGCTATGCTGATTACACCCAACTCATTTTCAGGCTTCCGTCTGACAACTCCTCTCCTTCCCTCATCTCCGATTGCCTAATCCCAATTCAAAATTGGTGTGCCGCCAACGATCTTTGTCTAAATGCCAACACCGAGATCCTCCTCATTGGTACACCGTGACCATCCTTTCCCCTCACTCTCTGGCTGGCCTCCCTTGGCCCTCCTCCTACCCCTACCCCTACCTGTGAGGCTAAGAATCTGGGGGTCATCTTTGACTCAACACTTTCCTTCTCGGCACACATCTCTGACGTCTCTAAAAAGTCAAACTTCTTACTGCACCAGAGGAGGTACTCTGCCTTTCCTCTCCTTCCGTCAGAAGCTCACCGTCTCCCAAGTTCTGGTTATCTCTAGGTTGGACTACTGTTAACAGCCTCTTTCTAAATCTACCTGCATCCACTCTCCGCCATTTACAACTAATCCAGAACAGGACTGCGAGACTTGTCCTTGGCCTCAAGCCATGGGATTGTATCTCTGCAGCTCCGAAATCCCTTCATTGGCTCCCAGTGGATGCAAGGATTAAATTAAAAACCTTCTGCATTATCCACAAGGCTTTCTGGGCCCTAGGTCCAAAATACCTTCACCTATCCCTCTATAAATACTCCCCTCTCGAGCGAGCCCTTTGCTCCTCTACTTCTAACTCTCTCAGGGTCAGTCGTTTTTCAAAGAAACAAGCTGGGGGCAGATCTCTGTCTTCGGCTGGGGCCTCCCTTTGGACAGCCTCTCGGGAACCTTGAAACTTGAGGAGAACCAACTCTGGTTCCAGAAACACCTCAAGACCTTCCTCTTCGCTTCTGCCTTTGCCCCTCTTCTCTCCTGCTGGGTTTTCTCTCTCTGCACTGTGCACCTGGCCACCCTCTGTCCTTCGGGCCCAGGTACCTGCCTCCATCCTGCACTGCCTTTGGGCCACCCCTTGCACTGGGATCTGTATCTGTACCCATATAGTCCCCCATTTTTTTCTTCTGCACTTATCAGCTATACCCTATCTGACTAATCTTGCACTTGCCACTTGCTGGCTGCACTACCACTTTTCACTGTCTTTATTTATCTATTTATTGCACTTATTATTCTGTTCTCTCTGTTCCGCACTCTCCACTTCCCCCTCTTCCGCGCACTTTCCCCCTTATCCCTTTTCCATGCACTTGCGCGTTCTTAATGTCATTGGGCCTAGTAAGATTGTTGTTTTTGTTCTCCCTTGTTCCCCTCCCTTTGCTTGGTCACGCTCTGAAACACTAGTGTATGAGCGTGATAAAAATAAAATATATATGGTGTCAGGAGGGGTAAAACTAGGAGGTGGCAGGGGACTTAGTTGATTAAGGTTAAGGAACTCCCACTGTATTAGGAGTATTCCTCCTATCCACAAGAAAGGGGAGAATACTGTGGCATGTTAGAAGAAAAACAAGGGCACTGAGGACATTTCCAACGTGTGTTTATTAAAGAAAAAGGCCCATCTTTTCCTATGACTATGGGGTATTTCCTACCTATTTTACTAACTTAGGTGCTCATCAGTAGTCAGTGAATGTCGAAAAGGAATAAGTCCACTACCAGAAAATAGCCCTACCACTATTCTAAATAAACTAAGGTCAGAAGAATGGCTCCCTTATCCTTATGGTTGCTTCTTGCAATGGTCTTTTTTTCTCTTGTTAATATGCAATATTTACATAGTCCCTCGTTACTTGCAATTCACCTAGTTTGTATGCTGAAGATGTTGTTCACTGTTCTCTCCTCTTTAGATACATCTTTCTTAAACCTTTGTTGAACCTTTGGATCCGGGTTAATTTATTTCCCTGTGTGGATCTTACTCTCTGGACAATTACAGTTAAGCTTTTTCCAGCCTGATCTCTTTCATATATTATTTATCTCTGTCTTTCAGTTCACAATGTTTTCTCCATGTCATATTACACTCTTTCCTTGTAGAATAATGGGATAGTTTCCCCTCTTCCCAGGGTAGTGATCCCCAAGCACTAAACATGTCCCTCTCAGGGTCTTCTGCAACTCTTTTTCCTCACATTAACACTGTTCAAGTTCATTAGCTTTTGTTTCAAGTGTTTGTCACTTATACTGGGACGAGTATCTCTGGTTACATAACGAATCCCCTTTGGCCTCCTGGTCCTGCCGTTCTCCCAGTTACCTTCAGTGATCCAGGGGAAACGTCTCTAGAGCCTGTATTGGCACGGGACCTTCACTGTTGTTCTGCACGGTCGGGTTGGTTTCACCGCTGTACTCTTCTTGCGGCTCCTTATCCTTCATGGGGTCTCGCTAACTCCACGGATAACCAGAGCATGCCACCACCAAGATTCGGGTTCCAGATGCCCCCCTTTTCTCCCTTTTTGCACACGTTGGGCTTCCAGCATTACATGTCCATGGGGCCTCCCCTGCCTGTGTATGCGTTGCGCTCTCTCGCCTCTACTCGACGTGCACTCCTCCAACATACTCATCCCAGTTAATTGGAGGTCTTGATTTAAAAGGCGCAATTTCCTTTTCTTCCTTATAATGGTGTACGTTCGTTTTCTCTTCAGTTTAGTCTCTGGATATGAAACCATTTGGCATATTATATAGTCCCATATATGGCAACATGTTACATGGTCTGAGAAGTTCCTCACAGGAACCGGAGTCCTTGTCCCCCAAGGGGACGTCTCCCTCAGTGAGGTCCAACTTGCCTCTACCCATGGGGAGGGTATTGCAGAGCAGGCTCACCTCCCTAGCCTCACAAGCAGCCTCCCCCCTTGGGGAGAAAGGACCAATTCCCTTGATTCGTCACTAGGCCTCAAAAGGTCTACTCCGATTAGGAGAGTTTGGAGCTTAAAGGGATGGTCTAGTAAAACATTTTATTTAAAAAAATAGATGGGCAACATAAAAGAAAAAATACTAGCATTCTCCGTTTTAAAACTTCCTACGTAAAATTTTAAGCTATTCAAGCTCAAAATTCGCAAAAAGCAAGCACATGGGCGCAGCCATTTTGTGAAATGGAGGCCCTCCTGTGCTGGCTTTTGCGGCACTAATGAAGGAAAAGCCAGCCAGCTGTAGTAAACAAAGGCTACCGCTGGGTGGCTTTCCCTTCATTAGTGCTGTAGGCGGAGGACGGGGACCGGAGACCAGAGCAGGAAAGCTGCAGCTGAATCTCGGTAAGTGCTATTTATTTTTTTTACAAAATAAAAGCACTAGCTGCGTTTTCTTTTTCTAAGTTTTCCGGGCTGGAGGAGCCCGAAAAACTTAGAAATAAAACCGCAGCTTTAAAAACGTATTTATGTTTGCGGTCGCTTTTGAAGCGATCGCAAACATAAATACGTTATTGTGTTGGAAAACGCTGCGGTTTTTCTTTCCAAGTTTCTCGGGCAAGTATTTGCACCCAAACCCTTGCTCTAACCTCTTGTTTAGCTGGGAGATAGATCATTGAAAGTAGATTCTAGATTTTCAGAGGAGAGGTCACTTTGGGTGGAGAGTAGGCATGGGCAAGGAAGGAGGCTTTGTATTCCCTCCAGGTAACTCGCTATTCTGGAAACTAGGCTGGTAGGCCAGCTTTCTGGGGTTCGAGAGACCACTATATGCAATGGGATGGAGTTAGGTAACCAACTTCAACACAATGTGAACAGAAGCTTCTGCCCTGGGCATCTGCCCAATGCTTCGGGTATGAGCTTTGGGGCCCAAGCGATGCATTGATTTTACCTGGCAGGATTTCTCACCGAGTCCTCAGCTCCAACTCTGTCTCCACTGTGGACGATGCCAGGCAAGAGTCGATTTGCAAGAATGGCATATTTGGGCTTGTCTTTGGTCATAGAATGCTATATTCTGGTTGGGCACATGCATCTCCTCTTGATGTCATCACCTCTTGGGGAAATTAAGGGAAAATTACCCTGGGCTACTTTGCTGAAAAATCCAGTGGAACATTGGACTCCAATGTTTAGGCATTAGGTTCCCTGACCCATATGCTCCACTTCTACCACTCAACAGTGGTCTAATGGTGTGTTTGCATGCAACTGTTACGCTCACCTGGTTCCACGGGGATGCCACCCAGCAGTTGGGACTCAGTTATCCTTCTCTGCGGTTCCCAGGTGTAACCAGCAAGAGGGTTCTGTCTGGAATACAGGTGGGCAATATTCAAGACTGGGCAACTGGGGTAAACAGTCCGCCACCACCCTGTATACCTGTGGCATCAATGGACCTCTCCTCACCTTGTTTTTAATGCAGGTGTGCTCTCCGTCCTGCCTTCTTGGCAGGGATGCATTGTGCTTGGTGGGCGTTTGCGATCAAGTTACTTCACTGATGCCGGCCCGCTTTGAGTCTTTCAGGTAGGTTTTATTGCTGTACTATATTATTGTCCTTGCATGCCTTTTTGGTTTAACTAATGTCTTTTCTCTTCCTTAGGTGCGCGGAAGTCCAATATGTGGCATAGACTGAACTGGGTCTCGCCGGGAAGTAATGGTGTTTTTTAGAGCGCCTTGATACTGTGAGTAGGCGCTAAGCGCAGTGCTATGATGCCTTGCCTCTTGCTAACCTGTTGTCTTGTCTTCCCACAGGTCGCGGTGCTTACCTGGTGCATGGAATTCCTGAGGCGATGCTGGTCGAGGAGCGGCTTTCGAGGTAAGCTTTTCGGCACCGTTCATTCAATTGTAAAAATGTCTAATGCCTTGTTTCTTCCTTTTTTGCAGATACGTCGGTTCGGGAGGAGTGCTGGTTCCAGGATGCTGATCTCAAGAGCCGTGGACAGCTAACGATGAAATTACAGGTAAGCTGCTGCTGCTAACGAGGTACTTTTTCTCCTTTACAGATGCTGTTCTTCCGAGGTTAGCGGTGCAGCTGAACATGGTGAGCGTCACGTTGCAGAATTGCAAAGTAACGCGAAGCGTGTTATCCCAGTCGGGTGTGGTTTAAATAGCTTCAAGAAAGTAGTCCAGGTAAAATAGTTCCTATGGTACCACAGCCAAAAATACTATACTGCATAGCTTGGTTCCAAGGAGCCAAGCTATGTGGATGCCTCCATGTTGATTGACACTGAAATAAAGTAGTTCCCAATACAAGTCCTTTATCAAGTATGAGCCTGGCACCGCTTAGGCCAAGGATGCCTGGTTTTAGTGGAGGCCTTTCCTGGCCCATGGCTTGCCAGGGGGTCTTCTGGATGGGGGTCGTGACAGCAACTTGGATCCTTTGCAACAATACCTTTCTCACTCCATGCTGGTATGTGGGCATTGGTTTCTTTAGAACTCCCTAACTTTACCTAGATATATGGTTTTGGGTCTGGGTCAAAAGGTCGGTGATGTGGGAGGAGGTGCTGTGGTCTGTCTCTGTGGGGTTGTAGAAATTCTGACTTGAACATGTTGTCATGTCGGTGTGCTGTTTAAACAATGGTCTGCATTCCAACATTGGAAGGGTTACTGCATGATTGTGCTTACGAAATTTCCTGCATTTTTATTTCCCAAAGATAGGAGATATTCAAGGCATGTGAATCTATGGAAGATCCAATGCTTGAGAATTATTGGTTGGCTAATTTAGAAGTATATACAACTCAACTTCTTTGTATTGAACTTTCATATAAATTATATATTTAATAACCAAGTGTTGGATTTGCATATGGATGTCGTCCGATCTACAATTGCTGACCCAGAGAAACAATGGATTGGTTCCCAAATCACCTGTTGTCAGGACTTCTTACAGTATGGATGCCGCATGTACCATTATTGTAAGAAGTCCCTCCCTTTTGTTTTGCCATTGGTTCCCTTGTGGGCTTTTGGCCGCTGACCACAATCCCACAGGATAGTGGTAATCGTTCCCTTTGATTTACTCAACACGGTTCCCCTCTGGATTACGGCCCAATGCCCCCATTCTGGTGTATTGCCCCTGTCCAAAAATGTACTCCCAATGGGTTCTAAACTCAAGGCCAACTCTTTCCAGCCCCAATGTCTGCTTAGGTATTTACCTTTTTGATGTCCAAGTTCTCAGCTTTATGGGTATGAACATAGACCCCAAAGCCCCCAAGGGCCACAGACAATGCAAGAAGGCAGAGGATGAAGGTAACCAGTGGTGGACGCTCCTCACAACATGCCCGGAAGTTTTTACTCAGTGGGCAAGGCACCATTGCAGCCAGTGGGAGAACCAACTGAGCACACAGAGGCCTGGCTCCTGCTTCACGTTAAAGAATTATAAATCCAACACCTTTCGCCCTTTAACTGCAAAACAATTGCGGAAGAGTGATAGAAGAAAGCAAGGGACAGAAGATCTGTGGAGGAAATAATATACACCTGTCAATTAACTGGAACTGAGACATTCTTATTTCGGATGGTTTTAAAGCAGTAAATAATGAATTGCCATCCACAAAGTGAACAGCAGTATAAATAAGCACACACAAATCAAAAAACATTGCTTTACACCAAACCCATCTCACTTCTGGCAAGAAGCACTTGTGTGGAATATGAATTGCCTTGCAAGCAATAACTGCCCTACATTATCTCCACCGTGCATGCAGGTAAAGGGGGCCATCCCAGACTATCTACAGCTTTGTCTGAAGTCACTTGAAGTGCACTTATCACCTTATGATCAGACTGAACAAACAAGACAATATGAAGATTTTTCAATGAGCTCAACCTCCTCGTTCTCCATTAAAAAAATGCTCATTCATATCAGAAATAATTTACACAAAAGGAAGCAATAAGAGTTTCACTTACCATCATATAATGTCATTTGTAAACCACAGGAAGGGATGTGTTTTTCTATTAAATACACATGCAAACCCTCCATACACATATTGTAGTTATGGTGAGGTGTAACCATAACTTGTTATGGTTACATTGGACTCCTATTTCGGAGGCTCTTAATGCTGGTGCCATTCAAGTGGGGTCTAGAGGTTATGGAGGTAGAGGGTGAGGGGGAGTTGCAAAACTTTTCGCTTTCATTCTCCAAATACTCATTTGTGTATCCAGGCTACAGCCCAAACCTCTGAAAGAATGTGCCAAATCTTTACAAGGATGTTAAGTCTAATAGAACTCGCAATTCTTTCATGGTTTTTAAGAAACTCATCTAGTGGTTACGTGTAAAAGTGCCCTAAAGCAGCAAAACTTTCATATGCCATACCTTGGTTTGCTGAGAACAGTACACAGAGGCATGCATAGTTAACTGTCTGGATAGTTTGGATTTGGATCCATGGATACTCTTCCAGATTAAGTGAGCAAAGTATTTGCAAAGCATTTGCAGCTGTAATGAGGGCAAAAAGGCTAGATGGACCTGCAGGCTGATCTACAGTTCTGTAACCAGGGCCAGATAGCAGACCTAGCCAAAATAAGGCTCGGACCTGCAGACCGTTCTGGATCCATAAACTGCATTCAGGCATGTAGTAGCCTGCAGACCAACCAAGGCCATGCTGAGTGGCAGGGGGACCCACAGTGGGCCAGGCCCAGAGACCAGTTTTGGTAGTTTCGTAGAGCCTGCGACAAGGTGGACACTGGTCAGGATTGCGGGCCATAGACAGAGGCACACACACCGTCAATTTGGATAAAAGTGGCTACTGGGCCCATTGGCTACTTTGGATCGTTTGGTGATACCTGGGGAATGGTCAAAGGCCATGCTGCAGGCAAAGTGGCAACTAACAATGAACGCAGGCCATAGCCCGTGGACCCCAGACATGCAATGGGGTAAATGTGGCCATGACCATTTTGGTGGACTTACTTGGGGCAGAGGAATAGCTGAACATCAAGCCCCAGGCAAAGTGGTCACAGGCTATGGACCACAGGCCCTCAGTGGCAGTAAAATGCCTACTGAAAGGAGTGCCTACTTTCGGTGGTCTGGTAATGTTTGGAGCGTAGCCCAAGGCAATGTTATGGGCAGTGTGGCCACTGGCCATATCCAGTTGCCCAAAGACCCACAATGGTGTAAAGGGCCACTGGGCCTGGCAATGTTGGTGGCTTGGTGGAGCCTAGCGTCTGGCAGAAGGACATGCCCTATGCAAAGTGGCCAGAGCTGCAGGTCCCTAGAGGACATTGTAAAATAATACCCGTGAACGTTTGAGGGTATGATCTGTGAAGAGAAAGTCGATGTGTTATTGCCAACCCGAAACAGAAGACGTCTTTTTAACTCCGCCTCCATGCATCCTCTTCTTCGTTCCAGTGGAATGGAAGAGAACCCACCAGAGAAAGAGAAGGAGGAACAAATGTGTCAATCTAAAGGGAAGAAACTGGGCATGTTACCGTCGGTAACCAAGCAGCCATCAGAATTGAAGCTTGACAAGCGTGGTGGCGGTCCAGGTAACAACGCCGAAACCTCCCTGGTGAGGGCCAGCTCAGGACAGGCTAATACGCGAGAGACCGGAATTGAGAGAGAACAACGAGAATGATTGAGGAGTGGGGTGTGGCCAAGCAGCAACAATAATGGCCGCACTCTAGTTTGGCTCCAAGGGACGTGCGCCCTGGAGAGAAGCTGGGGAACACAATGGCCAGCGGTGGGCTGGGGAGCAGCGGGGCAGGCTTCCGCTGATGCAGCGGCCAAGCTTGTGTGTGTGGCCTCTGGGGTGGCTTTCGGCCAAAGTTTGGGCAGGGGAAGTGAGCGGTAGGAGGGAGGGGAGCCAACTACTGTAGCAGTTGGCCGTCTTCTGAGGCGGCCCCCTGGGAATTGCCCTGCGGTTAGCGACAAACAGAGGCCTGGCAATGTGGGGCGGCAACCCAGTGAGTGCCTGGGCGGCTTTGTTCGCCTTTTCTGGCCCGGCTTCTGGAGGCGGGTCTGCCTCTGTGCCGAATTGTGGGCTTGCTGGACGGGGTGCTGGTGCGGAGGAGCACGCATGGAGGCAGCTGGGGACCGAGGGCTTCCCCTCACAGTGATGGCACCAGCGAGGTGGGATCCCGTAAGGTGAAGCATGCTAGCCTGGGGCCAGGCTGGGAGCCGGCAGGCTAGGAGGACCGCTCCTTCACAGTACAATGTGGGGGGGTGGGGGTTCTCACCTGGCCCCCTCCTTCCACTCTACCTGCTGGATCCGACATTCAGCATCAGCCTTTAACGGACCTGGGCACACGAGATTGAAAAAGGCTCCAAACCCTATTGCTTGGCGGCAGGGGCAGACCTCTGGCTTAGATTAGCACCTGGCCTGTTTTACGCTTGGGGCCCCAGCAAAGAGCCCCTCTAGACGCCCTGCAGTTGGGGCAGCCAGGGAAACCTGGAGGGCGACACCACCTGACTTAAGTGGAAGTTCAACCACCCATCGTCCATAGACACAGCCCACATCGTGTGGCTAGCTGACCAGGGGTCTCCGCTATGCCTGGCTTCTGCGGGACGCTTCAAGGTACCCCTGCCTAACAACTTGAAAGATTACCCTTCGTGTGTGCAATGGCTAAGCAGAACAAGCCCGCAGATGATATCACCATGATGAACGCAGCAGGACAAGGCGAAAAAGCGTGAGAAGTGTTGCAGCACAGATTCACACGCCAGACGCCCACAGCGCGTCCTCCTGCTCCCTAGCCACGAAGGCTGAAATTCAGCTTCCCATACAGGAGACCAAGAACAAAAATCAAGGCAGGCACTTGCAAACTCAGCCAGAAGATTACGGCACTAGAGAGACACCACAGGCTTAGAACATCTGAATCCATAAGGTTGAGAACTCTATGTGTGACCAATCCTTAGAACTGAACAAGCTGGAATTGTGGAAGGCCTCATCGAAACCTGTTTGCCGTTTAAACAGGTGGACATGGAAAATCACTCGAGGAGGTATAACATCTGGATCAGGGGTACACCATCCCACATCCAAGACTCAGAGCTGGAGAACTTCAGCTCAGGCCTTAAGTCCATCCTTGCGTTCCCTGCAGATGAATGCATTGTACTGTACTGCATACAAGAGTATATTCCACCTTCCAGAAATCCAAAATCCCGATGCCCAACATCCTAATGAGGGTTCACCACTATAAGGACATGGAGGAGATACTCCAGAAAGCATGCTCGATGGCCGATCTACACTACAAAGAGGCCAAGTTACAACTATTCCAAGATCTGCCACCGTCTACAATGGCTAGATGTCACCGCTTGGCAGAGACAGAGAAACCAAATATTGCTGAGGGATTCCCTACTCTATTCAATTCAACTTGCAGAACAAAACCTGGCTACTCAAAGACCTGAGAAATGCTGAGCCTCTTCAGATTCCGGATCGTCAGTTGTCCCCCGACCAAGCCAAGGCTGCCCGGAACCGGTCCTCCACGTTTGCAGGCCTAAAAGGGGTTGCAAATATATGGTGGGGGCCGGGAGCTCCCAAGAAGGCCTGCTCGACGACATGGGCGGATGAATCCCCTTCCTCTGTCAACTCTAATCCAGCGTGAGGGCCCCTGACCAGCGGGTCCTGACCGGCACCCTGCCTGTTCCTCCGTCTATCTTCCACCGTTTATGCCTGGTGATTATGGTACTTTCTACATTTGACCTAGTTGTTGTCTTTTATGCCTGTTGCAGTGATAGGGCGTGTTCCAATGAAAGCCCTGTTAATAATGAAGTTTCTGTGTTGCATTCTCTGACCCACCGAGACCCCCAGGCCAGCGCCTGGTTGTTTGGGCCTCTTCGTTCTAGCCTTTCCTCCCATTTTTACTCTGCTTAACCGCCCCCCTTTTTCACCCCATCAAGCATCGGGCTGACCCAGTGCCCCCAGCATCGGCCCCAATAACCACCCTCAATATTGAATTATCCCAGTTAGAGGAAGGGCATCCTTCTGCTCTAGCACCAGATCTCATTCGACATAGCCCTCCTACAGGAAACCCACCTAATCAAGGAAGATGAACATTGCCTTAGACATCCCAGCTTCGCCCAGCAATGTTTTGCCTCACATCGCTCCAAAGAAAGGCGGTTGGCGATTATCTCCAGGAATAAGGGCTGTTATCTATTCTTGAAGGGCACTCTGGGCAGTCACTTATTTACACTTGCTGCCATATACGCCCCAAACGAGGCCCAGGCCCTCTTTCTCTGGAAAGTGGAGGCCACTCTCCTATATTTTGCAGAAGGCTTCGGTGAGAGGAGACTTCAACTCGATCCCTAACCCAGAACTAGACAAGTCTACCATCACCACCCTAGACTAGAGCAACACCCTAGCACTACTACACTTTCGCACACTTGTAGTAAACGCCTGGAGGATCCAGCACCCCACAAAAAGGGATTACTCCGTTTACTACCATGTACACAGGGGTGATTCCCATATTGACATGCTGCTAACGTTCCCCAGCCTTGGTCCAGTTTTTTTAGCGTGGGTGGAGATTGGGGCCAGGAACCTGACGGACCATTCTGCCGTCTCCGCAGGCCTCTTAGTACACTGGCTCTCCCCCAGGCCAAGTCCACATGGAAGCTAAATGATACCATTCTGATAGCTGCCGCCATCTGCAAAGCGATATGATCCACCGTAAATCAGTATTTGGTAGTGTTCGCCACACCAGACATGCCTTGGAATACCCTTTGTGACGCCCTGAAGGCAGTCCTTAGAAACAAATTAAATCGCCAAAGGGACGGCATACATCAGGTCAAGGGAAACCATTAGAGCTCAATTAGAGTTGGAGGTCAAAACTTGCGAAAAGATACACAAATCCTCCCACACCCTCAAGGCCGCCCATATCCTCTGGGTAGCCAGAGCCAAGCTGGAAGCCCATTTATCCAACTGGATTGTGCACGCCATTAACTCACAAAACAGTGGTATTACACACATGGCAACAAAGCTAAAGGGCCTTAAAGCCAGATCCAGGATCTCTCACCTCCGTGACACACTTGATGTACCGCGATGTAGCAAACCCGAGAAATGCGAGATTGTGTTCCAGTATTTCTCACAGCTCATGTTCACCAAATCCCCAAGCTTGGCGGGGCAAAGGCAGACTACATTAGTGGAACTTGTCTCCCGACACTCTCTGAAGCGGACATTGTTTCCTTGGCCTCTCCAATCTCTAAAGAAGAGGTGGAACGGTCCAATTCACATACCCTCCACCCCCAAACAGAGGCCCCGGCACGGATGGCTTTCCTGCATGCTTTTATAAGCAACTTTAATTCCAACTGACAGTTCTTCTAACCAACCTGTTAAACTCTTTCCTGTCCTCTGAAGCGGTGATCCCTATCGCCCTGCTAAACACTGACGCAAAGATTTTCGGCAAGGTCCTGGCCAATAGTATCTCTGCAGTTTTGCAGTCGGTTATCCATCCTGACCATAACCTGATCAATCAGGCTCCATTCCACAGAAATCCACCTATGATAATGTTTGTAGAGCGCTAAACCTAATCAAGCTCCCCCAGCGAAGCACCACGCAGTTCTATTTGGTGGTACTAGACACCAACAAGTCATTCGACCGCCTGGGCTGCAGATTCCTGGATGAGGCACTGACGCCTTCGGCTTTGGCCGCAACTTCAGATATTAAGTTCAGGCCACACAGGCATCCCCCAGAACCCGGATCAGGGCAAATGACCACTTCTGGTCCCCAATACAGCTGCAGAGGGGCACCAGTCAGGGTTGCCCTCTCAATCCCCTCCTATTTGCGCTATTAATGGAACCCTTGGCGTGCATCATCAGATCCCAAGTTGATATACAGGGGATCACAGCAGGACTACGACCGAGAAAAAAATTGTCTTTTATGCCAAACATATTCTTCAGTTCCTCAGCCACACAGAACACTCCTTCACACACATCATTAGGGAGCTAGAAGCCTTTGGGGAATGCTCCAGTTACCTAGTCAACTACAACAAATCCCATGGGATGAATGTCACTGAATCTCCAGACACGATCCATCGATTGGAAACCGTTCTTCCCTTGAAGTGTTGCAGCGAATCCCTGGAATACTTCGCTATTCGCTTTACCCCCAGAGGGAAGATCTTCTAAGGCATAACTGGAAGCCCCTCATGAGAACCCTCACTTCGGATAACCAGAGATGGAGCCCCTTGGAAATCTCGTGGCATGGCTTATCACACAATCAAAATTAATGTCATCCCGAGATTGCCATAACTATTTAGCAGTCTCTCAATCTCAATAACCACCCTTTTCCCTCTGGGACATCAGGAAGAAGATTTTCAATTTCATCGAGGGGGGCAAGACACCCTACGATCTCCAGGAAGATCCTGTACTGCACTGCAGAATTAGGCAAGGGCAACCTGGGGGTCCCAAATATTAGGAGGCATCTCTTGGCAGCACAAGTGGCATAGTGCCTCCACAACCTTGGGATGGCCACTCCTGGAACAATCACTTTCTAACATCCCCCTGTTTTCTGCCCTTTCTGGGGACGGAGGGGCACTCTCGTGCTGGTCCTTTCCTGGCCCCTCGAAAGCTACCGTGGCCTATTGGGATGTGGTCAAAAACCGGACCTGGGCCCCGTCTTCCCCTGTGCTGGGGAACCCAGACTTTCCCCCGGGATAGTCCCAAAAACATTTCATCGCTGGTTCTGGGGCACAAAGGGCCAACTCAGAAATTGAAATGCCTGAAGGCTCCCGTGTCCTTTTGAGGAATTTAAGCCAAAAATGTACTTTATCAGAAAGAGAACGCTTACGATATTGCCAGCTCAGACATTGGATTTCATCCAAGGAGGTCTGCCAGAAAAGCATGAGAGAGCTGACAGCCTTGGAGCTGCTTCTCAGCAACTGCTGAACAAACATATACAGCACCTCAAACCTCTATACGCTATTGCACAGATTGGATCCCAATGAGAAATTACCATATATGGCGGCCTGGGAGCAAGGACTCCAGGTGGATATCCCTGGTGACTCATGGGCTCGCCTCTGGGTAAGAGCAAAGAAAGCCTCCAAATGCATCCCAATCAAAGAAAATGCATGAACAAATGCTACACTGGTATCTCACCTCCCTCCTCATCACTCGCCCCCTAACCGTATCCACATAATCTCCCACAGCTATGCTGAAAGGGCTGCGGCTAGACAGGTACACTGCAACATGTGTGATTGTTCTGCCCCCTTTCCCAGTTTTACTGGAAAGAAATCCTTTCAGGAATCAGGGGCATTACAGGACTACAGCTACAGCTCTGCCCGCTCACATTAACCTTGGGGGATACCGACCAGGAGGGCACTTCGAGCCTTGGCGAGAAGACTCACTCCTGGCCACCCAGCTGCTGCAGCCAGCCTGGCCCTAGCGAGGCCTTAGACCGGTCTGGTTCGAAACCACTGCTGGACAAAGATTTGGGAGATCTGTGCCTCTGACAAAATAACAGCCACCCTGTCCAACTCGCTACCGAGGCTCTCCAGGATTTGGCTCCTCTGGGTCACATACTGTAGCGACACACTCAACGCCCAACAAATTGAGCCACTTGTCCTCATTTTGAGTCCTCACATTAATCTCTGGAAAAGGGGTACCACAAAAAAACGAGAGTGATTGAGAATCAATATTGGAATGCTCATACTCGTCACAGTCAAGAGAGAGAAAACATAGGATGAATGAGAACTATTGTTGGACTGCTCATGCTCGTAGTAATCAAGAAGAAACTGTTGTACATTCAGTACATGGAGAAGTTAAAGAGAAACATTCTGGGTTTGACCCTACTCATAATTCATACCAGGAAGACATTTGCCCGGGCACTCTTATTCCATCTGGATGACTGGGTCGTGAGCAACAGAGTAATAGACCACAGTCGGCTGGGGTTCTGTGAGTGCTAGAGTATCATCGATCAAAGCCTCCGACTCAGACTGGTTTGTGAGAAATACTCTACTCACAAAGACAAATGTTTATGCAGTGTTCATTGATTTACAAACTGCTTTCGAAACTGTACCCAGAGCACATCTCTGGGAGATGCCAGAGGAGCTTGGCATTCCTGCCAATTTGCTCTCAGCTATCCAGAGCCTTTATACAGGGAACTCTACGGTAGTTTGCTGGGGCTCTGATGGAAATACCGCCCACAGTATTGACATCCAGAAGGGAGTCCGGCAAGGATGTGTTTTAGCACCCAAGCTGTACTGTATCTTTATTAATGAAGTCCTGAAGAGAGTCCTGGCCGCACAGACCGACTCCGCTTCGCTAGCGGGCGATAAGCTCCCAGCACTGTTTGCAGATGATGCAGTACTCCACTCCCTAACACCTGCCGGTGCCTGCAGACAACTGGTGATCTTTGTGGCTTTGACTAAAAGGAACAAGCTCTCTCTGAACATTAGTAAAACCAAAGCCATTATCTTCAATGTCAACCCCAGGAAGCAGCAGAAGCCTCTCTCTCTTTGGAGGATGGTTCAATTGAGCAGTTCCAGTCATACGATTACCTAGGTCTGAGAGTCATGGCAGCATGTGGCTGGAAAATGCAGGTTGAGAAGGCCAAGTTAATGCTGGTAAGGTATAGTGAGGCCCTTGCGAGATTCACTAATGAACATGGAAATGGGGAGGCACGGGTCTTGCTGGAGGCATATAAAGCACAAGCACGCCAGGCAGCATTGTACAGGGCTGAACTCTGGGGACAATTGTAGATTCAGCCCCTTGCAGTGGCTGAAAGCACATTTAAAAAACATTCTGGGACTGCCCACCACTGCCCGAAGATTCCAGTGCTGTTGGAAACTGGTCTAGAAGGGTTTGAGAAGATCTGCAAATTGCGCCCAGTGCTCTATTGGGCCTGTTTATGGTCAAATGATCATTGTGCAAATATAAAGAGGCAGTCATGGATGTTTCGTCCCAGCAAGGTAGTAGCTCTCTGCAGTCGGTTATCTACGTGAAAAGCTATTTGGGTAGCAATGGCTTGGGGGAGTGTTGGTCTAACCCCGCTATAATAACATCAACGTCTAAGGATGTGATTAAGAGCGAAATCCAGGGTCTTAGAGCAACTGGCCCGATATCTTGCTATTAAGAAACAGGTTGGTTGCGAAGAGTACCTGGATTATGCCACCTCTAGGTGGGAAAGGGCTGGGTATATAAAGCTCTGAATTGGAGTTCTGCCCACAGCTGCACCCCGGCAACAATGGAACAATGCCGTTCCTGCAACATGTATTCTCTGCAGCGAGGCGGATGAAACTATGCAACATTGCCTATTACTTTGTCCAGTGACTAAGCCTTTGAGGAAGCGTTTGACACTAAGTGAAGCAATTGTTTGGACACTGCAGACGCATTGGCCGTCTCTGCTAACAGCAACTATCTGAGCCTGTCAGGAAAAATTCATATGAGAAAGGACAAGGTATTAGCTCTACCTACTGTTGAAGAGGAACCCACTTGTTTTTAAGTTTTTTTATTTGGTAAACCGATGAATTTGCTCTAGACTGTAAATTGCTTATGTGCCAAGTGTTTATGATGTTGAGGTATTTACTTTTTTATTGTGCACTTTTATGAATTTTTGTTGCAATAAAGCTGATGGTGAGGAATATGAACTATTCAAGAAAATAGTAAAAAGCACAGAAGGAAAAGATAATCATGGGATAAATTTGCCAGGAGAGGAAAAAAGGATCCATCCCTATAAAAATCTAAGACAACAATGAACTGTATGAACTGAAAAAAGTAATCACTAGAAACTATCTAAATATTATATATTGAGAAGTGGCTGAGAGAGAAGTCAAACCGCAAGAGAATGGAGACACTGATTTTGAGATGGTTTAAATAGTCAGATAGGTTAGAGTTGGACGGATTAATTTATGGACATTCACTGAGGATCGATGAGCACCTTAGCTAATTGTATTAGGTAGGGACACAATGTAGAATAAGAAAAGACCTGCTTTATTGCTTTCCTTTAATAAAACCCACCAGTAAAAGGTCTAATACGAGTCCGTGTCCTCCTTCTGACCTATCACATATGGTATCAGTAGTGGGATCGGGACCAACTGATAAAAGTTGGGGACTTGTGCAATTTATTAGGTTTAGTCCCAAGGCCAAAGCCCCTACTGTGGCAACTGCAGTCATTTGGCTTTGACTTACAGAGTAACACAGAACTAGTCATACCCCCAGGAGAAAGATGCTTAATACCCACTGGACTAGTACTGAACCCTCCCTATGGCACCTACATACACCTAGCTTCACAATCTGGCTACGGACATATGGCAGGCATTATTGACCCAGTTTATAGAAGGAACGTTAACATCCTCCTGCACAATCACAGCAATAACCCTTACACTGTCAAGGAGGGAGAAATGATAGCCTAGGGGATATTGGAAAAAGCATTATTCCCAATACCTTAAGAGACAGAGGACAACAATGAGAGAAAGAGGTTCTCTGGAGTTTGGTAAAGCAGAGCTCCCGAGAAAGGAGAAACCTTCTGAAGAGGTTTGACCTCCTTCCAGATTTAGCTTTCACTCAGAGAAACAACCTGAACTTAACTGAGGCATTTGCCAAGGTAATTACCATGGAAGAGGGAAGAAATCTGGCAGAGGTCTTTTTCTTCCTAAAAAAGGGTTCATTATATATCAGTGATATAACCTCAGAAAGAGGGCCTCAAGCCCAGTTAGTTGTTCCCCTGAGGTACAGAAGGGTGGTACTAGAACTAGCCTACTCCCATTTAACTACAGAAAATCAATGAGTTTGGAAACCCCAAAGCCAAATAACACCAATATTGTATTTAGTCAGGGAGGTTTGCAGAAATAAAAAAAACTTTGTACTCCCATGCGAGATCTGTCAGACAACTGCTACAACCCCGGTTCCTTCAGACCCCCCTTCAACCATTACCAGCTATTGGCATCCCATTTTCAAGAATAGCCATGGACATAGTAGGGCCATAGTAGGGCCACTATAAACATCAAAACAGTTCAATCGGTTTATCTTAGTTATCGTGGACTGCGCCACACGCTATCCAGAGGCATTCCCCTTGAGGAATAATACCACTCAACAGATCCTGAAGCATTTACTCCCCTTTCTCCCTAGGGAAGAATTTCCCAAAGAGATCCTCACGGATCAAAAGGACCAACTGTACGTCTCTTTTAATGTCAGAAGTCAAGGAAATGCTCAACATCAAAATGTAAAGGACCTCAGTATACCATCCTCAAACCAATGGTTTAGTTGAGCGTTTCAATAAAACCCTGAAAAGGATGGGTTGATCCCATGTTCGCAGCAAGAAAGACTCCCCAAGCCCCCTTGTATATTCCCAGTTTGAACTCCTGGACCATGAGACGTGTTGGCTATGTTGAGGGAGACGTGGGAGGAAACAAAAGAAGCCATCCTACCAATTTCTGAAACCACTCAAAGATCCCACATGGCAAGGGTTCGAGAAATTGTGCAGAAGCATCCGGGACGAGCTCTTAACACCAGAGGGCTAACTATTATAAGAAAGTCAACCCATGTACATTCTAGATAGGCTAATCGCTACCAGTTCTTTTACCAGCTAGCGAAAACATTATGGTGTTGAAATGGTTTTGACCATATAAGATCCTAGCAAAAAAAGGCCCTTTGAACTATCTGGCAGCCCAACCCGACAGAAGACAAAAAAAAAAAAATCATACCAAGGCTGCTCGCCTTACTGATTCAGAAAATGAAAATCCCCTAGTTTCATTTAACCTCCTTCCAAGCAGGCCGATATTAGGGATTTGTTGGCCCAATTCCCAGAGGTACTTCTAGAACAACCAGGTAGAGTCACATTTTCTTCATCGCATCAGAACCCAACCAGGGAAATCTATTAATTGGAAACATTAACGAATCCCCGAGGCTAGAAAGTAAATAATAGAAATAGACATTGAGGAAAAGATTAGGGGTGACATCATTGAACCATCTGAGAGCCCATGGTCATCTCCCATTGTGTTGGTTGCTAAACCAGACCAGTCGTGGTAGTTTTGTATTGATTTTAGGAAACTCAATTCCATATCAATATTTGATAATTGGCCAATGCCACGAATAGATGAGCTAATTGAAGGACTAGGTTCAGCCAGGTATATATCCACAATTGATCTAACAAACAGGCTGCTGGCAGATCCCACTGAACCCAACGAACAAAGAGAAAATGGCATTCTGAACACCTCAAGGGCTGTTCCAATTTAAAATTGTATCTTTTGGGCTTTATGAATTACCTGCCACCTTCTGATGCCTTATGGATAGAATATTAAAGCCTTATGAGGCCTTCTGTGGCGTGTACCTGGATGACATTGTTATACACAGTCATAGTTGGCCAGAGCATGTGAACCATTTCTACGAGATCACATGAGCTTTAAGAAAGTATGGGCTAACGGCCAACACTCGCAAATGACACCTTGCAGAATCAGCCGTAAAGTATCTGGGCTTCTTTGTAGGCAACTGCTTGATCCAGCCAAGAAATGAAAAAGTGAAGGCAAACTCTCCCTCCTAAAACCAAGAGGGCGCTTTGTGCTTGTCTGTGACTACCGGATACTACTGGAGGTTCATACCCAATTATTCAAGCATAGCTGCAATCCTCGCCGACAAGCTGATGAATGCACAACCGCAAACTTCAGTGAAACAAGGAAGATCGGGCAAGTTTCGGTAGGCTACACAATATGTTGTGTAATTAACCTATGTTGAAATGCCAGATTTCAGTCATGATTTTATGCTCCAGACTGATGCCTCCAAGACTAGACGAGGTGCAATACTATCCCATGAACAGGATAGCATTGAGCAACCGGTAGTATACACTAGTAAAAAGATTTTCCCAGGGGGAACACAATTAGGCCACCATCGAACTGGAGGCCCTGGCAATTAAATAGGCTGTTACCCATTTTAAATATTATTTAATTAGCCGAAAATGTAGAGTAGTCACTGATCACTCTCCCTTAACATTGTTGACCATAAGAAAAGATACTAGCGTCAGGATAATAAGCTGGTTTCTTTTTTTTTTATTAAATATTTTATTTATAGTTAAAGTAACTTTTACAAAACGACAGAATTTTTTTATTTAAACGTCTAAGAAAACAACAGATTTCATAACTTTACAGAACAATTAAATAAAAATTTGCCGTATTCATGTACAGCTTTCCATAAAATTACTAAAAGCTCACGTCTTCTAAAAAGCCCATAGGGCTAATAGTGGTATAATATGATTTACAATTTGATCCAATAAAATACACAAAATAACAATCATCCACGTATACACAAATTTACTTTCCCGACAATCCATTAAAATTTCGGTTACAATTCTTCTCAAAACCACTCTGATTTACTATTTTTTCTCTCCCCCTTTCTCTCTCTTTTTTTTTCAAAACCAAAAAGAAGAAAAAAATATGGATATAATGCAAATACATTATTTGGAACTATGGTTTCATTAATACAATTTCATAGACAGCAGCACATTTTCAAAATTCTTACTACTGCAATCTGTAGATTTACTCTTTTACCATGCAACATATCCTGCCACAAAAACTCCAAGTCCACACACTCAGTATTGGGTACATAACAACTAAAGTGACTGATGCGTTCCTTCCTTAATCCGTCACACTGGGTCAACAGATGCACCAATGGCTCACAGATTCCTTTTGCTTGCAAAACTTGCAGAAGGAATACCCCCTGATCTCACTGTTTCTGATATCTTGTATTTCACCCGTTCCCAACACATTAAATCGAAATCTCATAAATTCCTGCCTCCATTCCCTATACGGGAATTTAATTAAGTAAGGCCCAGGTTCCCCCATCTTTTTACTGTCATTTATAATGTGGTTGTATAGGAGGGTCTTCTTAACCTCGAGTACCGTAAGGTTCCAGTCCGCGTGTAACAGTAGTTTTTTCACTTTCAATGGGTTCTTAATTAACAAATCTCTAGGTACACCCAGTAGATCCAATGTGACGTTTGCTTCCTCCATGTCCCTCAGATATTTCGATGTGGGGGCACCACTCATGATGCCCTTCCCCATGAGGTCATATAGTGTGGATTCATTACTAGTTAGCAATTTCCTATAAAGGGCCATTCTACGTCATTCTAAGATGCTCCTCAATGAATGCAGGCCGAGTTCATAACGAATTGCCACCAAGGGCACACATTTGGGCAAACACCTCACCATTGATTTTACCATTTTGGCTTCGTATATTGACACCTCGCCCCTGCACCATGATGGAGCCAATTCTAGGCCATAACAGAATTGGGCCACAATTCTGCTTTTGTACAGGCGAATACATGGTACTAGCGCAAATTTACCGTATTTTGAGCAATCATTGTTCCCACCTTCGCATCCAATAAGTTACGAAAATTCACTTTTTTCTTGTCCCCGAACACCGGATACCCAAGGTATCTTATGGCCGTACTTATCGGAAGTTTCTCATGATTTAGAAACCAGGAAAAGCCTTTTTGTTTTTTCTTGTGGGATAAGCAAACTATAACCGTTTTTGAGTAATTTATTTTTAGGGCGTTTACAAGGATATATTCTTTAAAAGCCGATAAGAGGCGCTCAAATCCAATTGGGGTATAATCATAGAGGGTTTCCAATCAATGGAGAAGTGGAAGACACTGATTAAGAGGGATGCTAGGTGACGAATCGCAGGAATTCGTCCCTTCTCCCCAAGGTTGAGTTTCCCCATGTGAATATAGCGTGGTGAGCCTGCTCCACAATACCATCCCCTAGGGGTAGAGGCAAGTGGGAACTCACCGGGGAAGACTCTGCCTGTGGGGACAAGAACTCCCGCTCCAGGAGAAACTCCCTAGAGGACCTTAAAATAACACCTGTAAACCTTTCTGAGGATAAGATATGTGAAGAGAAAGTCAATATGTGTTATTGCCATCACGAAATAGAAGACCTCCTTTTTAACTCCCATTCCACTGGGACGAAGAAGGACATCTGGAGGTGAAGAGAACCAACCAGAGAAAGAGAAGGAACAAACCTTTCTGCTGGGAAGCCCCACGGCTAGGTCAATCCAAAATGGGGAGGAGCCTGGGGAAATGAAAGAAGAGCCTGCGAGTTTCAAAAGGGCAGAGGCTCTGGCTGGAGAGCGAAGCCGAGGAAAAACAATCAGCATCCTGCCGATACGAGAGACCAAGAGAGACCAGGCATGCTATCGGCAACCAAGAAGCCAGCAGAATCGAAGCTGGAGGCGTGACATAACGAAACAGAGAGAGAAAGAAGCAGAGAACGGTGGCATGACCCAGGGACGAATGTAGTGGACTGGAGGTCCAGGTAGCAATGCCGAAACCATCCTGACAGGGCCGGCTTGGGGCAAGCGAATGCCGAGACACTGCATCCCTGCCCAAGACAAGCAGAAGGGAGCAAGGCTGAAGGAGGAAGAGATGCCAGATTAGGGAGAGGACAAGTCGATCCGCGATGAATGAAAACCCTGGTGCCGTTAGACACAAGAGCAGAAGGTAACTGGTGATTATGGGGGACCCAAGGGAGTGAACGACAACCATTGTTACTGGAATGCTCATACTCATCGCAGTCAAGAGAAATCATAACAAGATAAATGAAAACATTGTTGAACTGCTCATGCTCGTAGTAGTGTACAAGAAACTGCTGTACAGTCAGTACAAGGAGATGTGAAAGAAAAACATCCTGGGATTAACCCCACTCATAATTCATACCAGGAAGGCCTAAATGAGGTAAAATAACTGGTTATCAAGAGGAACTCTGAGAACAAGCTGGAACTTGTAAAAAGACATTCAGATAAGGAACAAGTTACTTACCTGTAACTGTTGTTCTCCAGCATGGGTCTGGCATGGATTCACATGCTCATGAATATTCCCGTCGTCAGGCTGGAAATCCTTGGTAAAGAAAAAAAAAAATCAGTATCAGTTTCGTTTCTGATCTGTCTTTCTTAGTAGTAACCAATCACTGATCTCTGGGTCATACTGCCCCCATCCAGTGACTGCCCTCTCCCCAAGCCCCGCCTCTGGCAGCCATCCTCAGATTTGGTAGCACGCCAAGTGGCAGTATGACCAAGTGAAGAGCCGCAGAGGGGTAGGTGGGAGGGTTCGCATGTGAATCCATGCCAGACCCATGCTGAAGAACAACAGTTACAGGTAAGTAACTTGTTCCTTCTCCAGCATGGGGTCTGGCATGGATTCACATGCTCATGAATAAAAGAATATATAGCAGTATACACAATACAACCACGGGAGGTGGCAACAGGCTCAACATTAAGCAATATAACAACTCAACATTAAGCATCTCTTACATCCTCACCAGGCTCACCTTAAGCGAACAGGTTGCGCAGCACTGCTTGGCCAACCCTGGACTCCTCCCTGGAGTCCCGATCGACGCAGTAGAATCTTGTGAAGGTATGCGTCGACCTCCACATAGCAGCCCTGCAGATGTCCTCTGTGATACCTTCTCAATATGCAGATTACACAGATGTTTTTGACAAAGGGATGGCAGAGACTCTACCCTCACATAGAGCTTATGATTGCCCAATAGACCTAATTCCGGGAGTAAAAATACCATCCGGCAGAGTATACTCCCTCACTCTCAAAGAAGACGAAGTCCTTAAAGATTACATAGACAAGGCTTTGACCATGGGATTTATTCGTCCTTCCAAATCACCAATTTCATCCCCACTTTTCTTTGTTCCTAAGAAGGAAGAAGATTTACGTCCTTGTATTGATTATCGTGCTTTGAATTCAGCAACCATAAAAAACCAGTATCCTCTTCCTCTGATTTCTGTCCTTCTTGATCAATTGGGTGCTTCCAAGATATTCACTAAACTCGATCTCAGAGGAGCTTACAATCTCGTCCTCATGAGAGAGGGGGACGAATGGAAGACCGCATTTAAAACACGTTACGGTCTATTTGAGTATCTTGTCATGCTTTTTGGCTTATGTAATGCCCCAGCCACTTTTCAAGCTTTCATGAATTATCTGTTTTATGACATTCTTGATCAATTTGTTGTTGTCTACCTAGATGACATTTTGATTTACTCTCAAAACCAGGAAGACCACGAAAAACATGTCAAGACAGTACTCCAACGGCTGCGAGAACATAGATTGTTTGTTAAAGCCGAAAAGTGCATATTTCATGCCTCAGAGGTGGAATTTCTGGGATATGACCTCACTAACAATGGTGTGCGCATGAGTCAATCCAAAATTAGTGCGATCCTAGAATGGCTTGTGCCCAATTCACTCAAATCATTACAATCATTCCTGGGATTTGCAAATTTTTATAGACGCTTCATCAATGGCTTTTCGGAAATATCTGCACCACTTACCTCTTTGACAAGTGCCAAAGTACCATTTGTATGGTCTTCAGAAGCTCAGAAAGCCTTTGATCAATTAAAATCAGCATTCACTTCTGCTCCTGTCCTCAAACATCCTGATCCTGAGCTTTCTTTTTTTTGTTGAAGCTGATGCCTCAGGTTATGCCATTGGGGCGGTATTGTCTCATATCTGTCCGCATTCGGGAGAGATCCATCCTGTTGCCTATTTCTCTCGTAAATTGACAGTTTAAGAAAAGAATTACTCCATTACAGAACGCGAACTTTTAGCCATCAGAGACGCATTCTTGGAATGGAGGCATCATCTTCTGGGGGCCAAACACCTTGTAACTGTATACTCTGATCACCGCAGTCTGTTAGCCTTCAAATCTATGAAATGTCTTACGGCTAGACAGGCGCGGTGGCATTTATTCTTTTCACAATATCAATTTGTTATCACATACCGTCCTGCTAGAGCTCAAGTTCCGGCTGATACTCTCTCACGTTTACATGCGGATGGTCAGTCTCAACAGCTCAAAGCTCTTCCTCTTCTACCAAACAAGGTTGTTTGTGGTTGTTCGGTTCAGCCCTCTTTGCGTTCAATCCTCCTTGATTGGGTTTCAAAACATCCAAAGGAGATCATTGACCTCAATCTAGAAATCATTCAAGGGATGCCGTTTATTCAAGGACGCATATACCCTCAGGTCAAGCTAGAGAATTAGCTCTTCAATGGTCTCACGATTCCTTGATTGCTGCACATCCAGGAAGTCAAAAAACTCTTGAAACCTTACGGCGTTGGGCTTGGTGGCCTTCCATGGTTCGTGATGTAAAGGATTACATTTTGACTTGTTCCATATGCACTCAGTGTAGAACTTCGAGAGCCAAACCAGTTGGATTGTTGCAACCTCTTCCTGTGCCGTACAAACCTTGGCAGATGCTGTCAATGGATTTCATTGTGGAACTACCAGACGTTCAGGGCTATGACACTATTTGGGTAATCGTTGATTACTTTACTAAATATGCATTGTTCATACCTTGTTCAGGTTTGCCTGCAGCTCCAGAATTGGCTAAACTGTTCTTGACGAATGTGTTTCCTTTCTTTGGCTTACCCTCGGTTATTGTTTCCGATCGTAGCGCACAATTTACGTCACGATTCTGGAAGGCTCTTACAGCTTCTTTGGGTATTGAGGACAGGTATTCCTCGGCGTACCATCCTCAAACTGATGGGCAGACTGAGAGAACTAATGCTACCATCGAACAGTATCTACGCTGTTTATGCCTTCAGTACCAACAGTCTTGGTTTACTTCTTTACTTTATGCAGAATTTGCATATAACAACTCTATGCATACATCAACTGGAGTTTCTCCTTTTTTTGCCCTGTATGGTGGTCATCCTAGGGCACTGCCACTTGATCCGGTACTACCGGCCATTAATCCTGCAGCAAAAGATTGCATCAGAGATCTCGATAAGATTCATCGGGACGTACGCTGTCATTTACTCCGAGCTCAAGATCGTGCCAAGAAGTATGCCGATGTACATCGATCACCTGCTCCAGTCCATCGCAGTGGCATGAAGGTGTGGTTATCGTCCCGCAATTTGCGAATTGCAGGCAAACGCTCGCTTCTGCCAAAATTTGTGGGCCCCTATGTCATTACTGATGTCATTAATCCTGTGGCAGTTAAACTTTCTCTGCCGCGATCTTGGCGCATACATCCAGTCTTTCACGTCTCCTTGATCAAGCCTTTCATCCCTGGGACCCTTGTCTGCCTACTCGTCCTTCGCCAATCTTGGTGGATGGTGAGGAGGAATATGAGGTCTCGCGTATCCTGGACTGCAGGGTGTCTAGGGGTACGTTGTTCTACCTCGTGGATTGGAAGGGGTATGGGTCCTGAGGATCATACTTGGGAGCCACTCTCCAATTTGCATTGTCCGGTTCTTCTGAGGAGCTTCCATTCCGCCAGGGGGTTGCCGGGGTCTTTGGGGGAGGATGCTGTTACACTTCAGACTTCCCCGCGGGCATCCTTGCAAAATACAACTTCTTTACAGGCTCCTCTATGGTCCGGGTACAAGCTACCATGGCGTCTGTACAAACGTCGACGCACTCCAGGTCACCTGACACGTATTGTACGTGGAAGACTTACAGCAAGCCACGCCCCTCTTACGACTATAAAACCACCGTCTTCCAAGGGGCTCGTTGCTGCTAATTAGCGTTACCAGCTACACGCAGTTTTTGTACCATTTCCTCTTCGTGTTTCCTTACACGAATCCTTATCTGAACTCCTGGTTTTGACCCTTTGCCTGAATTTGGGATTGCCTCGTCTCATCCTTTATTCCTGTCGCGCTCATATGGTTTTTAGATTCGGAACGTTACTGGATACGGCTCTCTTCTGTGGCGGTTCTTACCAGCTGCTGCTCTACTATTCAATTGCCGTCTTCTATCCGGATCATCTCAACAGCTACTCAGTTATACTTGTGTACTCAGGTACATTCCTATTGCCTTCCTTGGATATTGTCTTCTGTTGGATCCTGGGACATCGAGTGACTTTTCTTGTGATTGCTCTTAAGTGCACATGAACGCCCTCCTGAATTGCACCAACCCGGCACTAGTGCGTCCCTCGTGCCATTCGGGGTTACTTACCTGTACTAACTTCCCTGTTTGTTATTTTCTCCTGTCGTTGTCTTCAGAATCCTGGACTCCTCTTACACTACTATCTTATTTCAGGTCAGTGGTTATCAATCCTATAGCTATAGTGGGAACCGATACTGAATTAGTTCAATCCACTCATTTGTGTTATTCTTATTTTAGATCATTCCCGGGGAAATGCAACTCCACTCCAATATCTATATAGGTAGTTGTCCCATCATTTCATCTGTTCTAATTACTTGCATAATATCAACACTGTCTAATATCTTGGCATTCTTTTGCAGCATTGATATTGGCGGTGTGTGTTCTCCCCGCTCTTTTATTCAATTGACATCTGTCTGTTCTAACTAAAACAGCAGAGAGGTACATTGTGGAAAAGAGCCCCTCTTTGAGGAAGCCCGAGTCTTGTACTCAGGAAGCTGGGATGGAAGGCTGAGTTGGAATCTTATACCACCAACATCTCCAAGGCATTATCTCTGTATCCTCTGCCTACTGGGAGTGGTGAGTAACAGCATGGAATTCTCCAAGGAGATCAGGACAATGCAAATTATCAAGGGGTTCCCAAGTCCGATCCTCGGGACCAAAACCTTTCCAATCAACCAAGTACCCCTAGTTATCCGACAATCCAGAATACTTGATACCTCATACTCCTCCTCTCCATCCACCAAAACAGGAGGTGTTAGAGCCAATAAACGTGTGGAAGGAGGACAGGGTTTCATTAAGGAAACATGGAAGATAGGATGGATACGCCATGACTTCGGCAAAGCCAACTTCACAGCGACAGGATTGATCATAGAGATGATAGGAAAAGGACCCACGAATCTTGGCAACAAAGATTTTTTACCTGCCATTCGCAGGTTCCGTGAAGACAACCAGACCTTCATACCGACCCGATAGTCAGGACCAGGCACACGGCGAGCATCCGCAGTCCTTTTGGCATGCTCTTGGGCCCGGAGTAAATGGCAACGGATGTCCCGATGCAACTGGTCCAGATCACGAACACAATCCGAAGCAGCTGGATTTGTTGTAGGCAAGGATGGATCGAGAGGCAAAGACTGTGGATGAGACCCATAAAGGGCAAAAAATGGTGACACTCCTGTGGCTGAATGCATAGTGTTATTATAAGCAAATTCCGCTTGGGGTAATGCAGTAAACCAAGATTGTTGAAATTGAAGGCACAAACAATGTAAATACTGTTCTATGGTAGCGTTTGCCCTTTCAGTTTGGCCGTCCGTCTGAGGATGATATAACGAGGAGCATCTGTCATCGATGCCAAAAGAATCAGTGAGTGCCCTCCAGAAACGAGATGTGAACTGCGTTCCTCGATCAGACACGATGATGGACGGTAATCCAAAAAACATGAAAACATTAGCCATAAACAATCTGGCCAACTGAGGAGCAGAAGGCAAACCTGCACAGGGCACAAAAATGGTGTATTTGGTGAAATAGCCAATCAAAACCCAAATGGTATATCCACTCACTTCAGGTAGATCGACTATGAAATCCATTGAGACCATGTGCCAAGGTTTGTAAGGCACCGGTAATGGACGTAATAGTCCTACAGGTTTAGATCTGGAAGTTTTGCATTGTGCACATATTGCACAAGAGGAAACAATCTTTGATGTCCCTAGACATGTTAGGCCACCAAGCCCAGCGACGTAAGGCCTCTACTGTCTTCTTGTGACCGGGATGTGCCGCGATAACAGAATCATGAGACCACTGTAAGGCCAAGGTACCAGCATGACCCGGTGGTATGAAGATGTGTCCTTGTATGAAAGGGAGACCCTGAACCATGTCTAGGTTTAGATCAGCGACTTCTGTAGGATGGGAAGAAACCCATTTCTCAATGACGGAGCGTAGAGTGGGTTGCACAGCACACGCACAGATAACCTTATTAGGTAGTAGTGGAAGAGGTTCTGTCTTTGACGGCCGCTCCTCAACATGAAGGCGAGATAGAGCATCAGACACCTGAGCTCTGGCAGGACGAGAAGTAATAAGAAAATCGTACTGCGAAAAGAACAGATGCCAACGGGCCTGCCTGGCAGTCAGGCATTTCATGGTCTTAAAAGCGAGTAAACTCCTGTGATCAGAAAAGCCTGACAGGATGACGAGCCCCTAATAAATGATGCCTCCACTCGGAAAAGGCGTCTGGCCAAGAGTTCACATTCAGTGATGGAATAGTTCTTTTCATATGTTGTAAGTTTACGAGAAAAGAAAGCAGTAGGATGTATTTCACCAGTAAGAGGACACTTCTGTGATAGAACCGCGCCAATAGCAAAACCAGAGGCGTCAGCTTCCACATAGAATGGTAACTCCAGATCTGGATGTTTTAGAACAGGAGCTGACGTGAAGGCCAATTTTAGTTGTTCAAATGAATCTTGAGCCGTCTTAGACCAGACAAATGGAACCTTAGCGCAGGTCAAGGAAGTGAGAGGTGCAGAAAGCCTCGAAAACCCATGTATGAAACGCCGATAAAAATTGGCGAATCCCAAAAATGATTGGAGTGATTTCACTGTTTTCGGGCTAGGCCGTTCCAAAATAGCCTTCACTTTGGATTTGCTCATGCGAACTCCCTGATTGGTCAAATCATATCCCAAGAATTCAACCTCCGGGGTATGAAAAATAAATTTCTCAATTTTCACATATAAGTGATTTTCTCCCAAACGCTGAAGTACAGTTCTGACATGTTGGATATGTTCTGGAAGTGTCCTGGAATAAATCAGAATGTCATCCAAATAGACAACGACATACTGATCTAATATATCATGAAAAAGGTCATTCATAAAAGCCTGAAAGGTGGCTGGAGCATTGCAGAGACCAAACGGCATCACAAGGTATTTATAGAGACCATAGTGTGTCTTGAATGCGGTTTTCCACTCATCTCCAGCTCTCATACGTACCAAATTGTACGCTTCTCGGAGATCCAGTTTCGTAAAAACTTGTGAGGAACCCAATTGGTCGAGAAGGACCGATATTAACGGGAGTGGATTTTGATTTTTAATGGTCACAGTATTCAATGCACGATAATCTATGCATGGACGGAGATCTCCTTTTTTGGGAACGAAAAAAAGTGGAGATGCCGCTGGCGATTTGGATGGACGGATGAAACCCATCGCAAGTGCTTTGTCGATGTACTCCTTTAACACTTGGTCTTATTTGAGCGTTAGCGAATACACCCTGCCGGTAAGTGTCTTAGCCCCTGGTATCAGATCTATTGGGCAATCATAGATCCGGTGAGGTGGAAGAGTTTCTGCCATACCCTTGTCAAAAACATCCAAGTAATCCATATATTCAGGCGGAACTGAAGGTATCGCAGTGGCAGAGATAGCTCCTATATGCAAAGAGGAGACAAGTGCTTGAGTTGGTCTATTCTGATCGATAGTATGCAAGGAAGTGCATGACGTATTGCATACAGATGATGGAAACTGCACCAGTTGGGAAGACCAATCGATGGCGGGATTGAAGCCAAGGGATGCCCAAAATGACTTTGTAAGAAGGCGCCTTGATAACGTCAAAGGATATCTCCTCGATATGAACTTCTTTAGTAGACATGAGCAACGGTACTGTCTGGTGAGTAACCATTCCTGAAATCAAGGTAGATCCATCGACGGCATTCACCATTTCAGGTGGTGTTTTGGGTATTAAGGGAACCCTCGGTACAGATGCAAAAGACTGGTCAATATAATTACCTGTGGCTCCGGAATCAATAATGGCATTTGCCTCAAATGTTTCTTCATGGGCTACCGAAAAGGTAACAGGAAGATGAACCAATTGGAATTGCCAAGTTTACAAGAGCCCTTGTTTGAATCTCCCGACGTTGGGACTCCCTTCTACTTTCGGGATTTGGCGTTTCCCGCCTTCTTTTTGGGCTTTTGGGACACTCGGGCAACAAATGATCGGCTGCTCCACAATACATACAAAGATTGTGGGACCGGCGGTGTTCACGTTGAGCCGGAGTTAGCGGGCTTCTCACTGCGCCGATCTGCATAGGCTCAGGGGTTGGCAGTTGTGCAGGGGTATCAGAAGGTATCGACATGAATGGAGGCGACCTCTTTTCCCCACGACGTTCAGCCTTTCGAGCGTCTATTTGGAGGACTAAATCGAGGAGTTCAGAAAAAGCAGTAGGAACCACAGGAACCGTGGATAGTATGTCTTTCAGTTCCTCGGAAAGGCCCTGATAAAATACAGCAGCTTTTTTCTCTTCTGGCCAGTCCGTCTCCGCTGCCAATTGATTGAATTTTGCTAAATAAACCAATAGAGCGTTATTCCCCTGCCTATGTTTAAGGAGCTCAAGATCTGTGGCTTGGGTGGTGTATCTAGTGTCAAACACCTTGCTCATCATTGAAAGAAGAGCGTCACAATTATATAATACATGGCTGTTGGATTCAAGCAATGGATTAGCCCATGCTGCTGCCGTACCCCCTAAATGGGATAAGACAAAGGCTGCCTTAGTGGTGGAGGTAGGACGGCATAAAAAATGCAATTTACACTGATTTATAAACGTCCTATACTGTTTCAGATCGCCTAAAAAGCGTTCTGGAGGGGCCAAAGGGAACTGAGTAGTAAGCTTCACGGGAGCTGGTTCTGAATTAGGTACAGGAAAACCAGATCCTGAAGCCATAGCTCCAGCTCCTGCTCGGGATGCTGGTGAGGTTACTAGAGACTGGATTGCATCCATGCGTTGACACAAGGCCTCCTGAGCTGTGGTTAATTCAGAACGTAACTCAGTGACCATTTGCACTATTTGCGCTAAAGCATTGGTTGTCTCAGTAGACATCTCAAAGGCTGCTAATTCTGTTACTCACCACACCAAGATTCGGAGGACTGAAATGGTGGGACTCTCAAATCAACCAGTCTCGACCTCAGCTACCCTGATTAAAGTTGGTTGGAATAGCAGAGCAGATACAGAGCCTAAAGGAACAATGCAAAGGACAATAAGGAACCAACTACTGAGTTAACAAATCCCCTTGAGCCCCTAGGGAATGCACAACTGACCTGGAAGGAGATGGTTGAAGAGCCAAGAGGGAAATCCAGTTCCAAGAACACAACGACAGGAGAAAATAATAAACAGGAAGGTTAGTTAGGGAGGAACACCCGAACGGCATGAGGGATGCACTAGATAAGGGTTGGTGCAAGTAACTGGAAAGTGTCCTGAACTGCACTTGCAATGTAAAAATACAATTCCAGCACAATGTCCAGGGAAGGTAATTCTTCACAGCGGGAGTAGACAGTCTTTATCCAAGAAGTAAATCACAGGAATTTATGACAATGAAAATACACTTACTGAAAGCAATTAGTGTCAGACGATGATTGTTTTAGTAGCCCTTGTGGAAGGAACCAAAAAGCTACAAAGCATAGGAAAACGGCTTCTAATAGCCGTCGGCAATCCAGGAAACGTTCCGAGTCGTAACAGCGTGTAGAACCAAAATCAGCTGGGCAATTCGTGAACAGTCCAAAGTGGAAGGCAAGGTCGAAAACCAGGAAGGTTTGAAGAAGGAATTAGCTCGAGGGCTAAACACGTAAGAGTATGTGTAGACTACAATTAGCAGCACCGAGCCCCGAGCGGAACCGGATTAAGAAGGCAAAGGGCGGGCCATCGGTGTACACGTAGTGCGTAATGCGCGTTGTCAGCCGACGCGGTCGATACTGATACCGACGTCCATACAGTCTCCATGGAAACCGGAAACGCTGCCACAGCAATGTCTTTCCCCGGACGGTGTAAGCCGGTGTAACTGCCGAGGGAGGCTGGCGAGAACCAAGCTGTCGGAGCGTAACATCCATCCACTTGTTCCGTTCCTTCCATTCCATCCACTTCATTCGCTCCATCTATTTCATCCTTCCGTCCACGTCATCCGATCCATCCAAGTCATCCGATCCGTCCGTTCCGTCCGCTTCATCTGTTCCATCCGCTTCATCTGTTCCATCCACTTCATCCCTGCCATCCGCTTCATCCCTGCCATCCGCTTCATCCCTGCCATCCGCTTCATCCGTTACACCTACTGCATCTGATTCATCCGCTTCATTCGTTCTATTCAGTTTATCCATTTTAATTTACCTTAGCAGTTTTAGTTTTCCATTTTCTCGATTGGGTCTCGATGCAGGATTGTTATTTTGATGCAGCAGCCATGGGCTTCTGTTTATTGTTGCTGTTATACTGTTAGTATTAGGAGTCGATTTTTAGGGGAAGAGCCACGTTTTCAGTAATTTGCGGAAAGACACGAGGTCTTCGGTGAGTCGGATGTGGGGTGGAAGTGAGTTCCGCAGAGTGGGGGCCAGGGCTGAGAATGATGATCCACCTAACCTGACAGTTGGTTTTTGGTATCACTAGGAGGCGGGCAGAGCTTGATCTTCAAGTGCGTGGTGGATGGTAGGGTTTTAGTTTGTCCTGAAGATATTGAGGTCCGGTTTTATGCATTTCTCGGTGAGGGATGAATAAGGTTTTGAAGGTCTCCCTTCGGGCAACCGGAAGACAGTGCAGAGTTTTGAGAGCTGGGGAGATGTGATCTCTTGGGCCGAGTGCTAGTAGCAGTTTGGCTGCAGCATTTTGTGCCCTTTGAATTTTAGTCAGATGGTATGCATGGACTTCGAGGTAACAGGGGTTAGCATAGTCCAGTCTTGACATAACAATTGATTGGACCGCAGAGAGTCTGTTGGGAAAGAAGAGGTATGGAAAAATGCGCCTAAGAATTTTGAGGTGGTAGTGGCAGGACTTTGAGACGTTGTTGTCTTGGAGCGAGAGGGTTAGATCAGAGTCGAGAGTGCATCCAAGGTTTTTTTACTGAGTTTGAGGTTGTCAGGGAATTGCCCATGGCAGATGGCCAGGGTAGGGGGTACAGAAGAAGTTTGGTGTTGCCACACACCATGATTTCAGTTTTGGAGGGGTTTAACAGGAGGTGGTTTGTGGTCATCTAATGATCTATGTCAAGGAGGCAGGCAGCGAGGTCGGGTTGGCAGTTGGGTTTTGAATTAAGGCTTTTTAGGATTAGTTGGGTGTCATCAGCGTAGTTGTAGCACAGGATAGTGTGCGAGCGGATTATTCGTGGGAGGGTGGACATACAGAGGTTGAACAAGAGGGCCGATAGGCATGCTCCTTGTGGAACTCTGGTATTGACTGGTCAGGCGGGTGAAGCATTGGAGGAGAGTAGGGTTATTTGGTTCCTATTGTTGAGGAAGGATGCTATCCATTTGAGAGTGTTTCCACGGATTCCTAGGGAGTGGAGGCGGTTGAGGAGGACTGAGTGGTTGATTGAGTCAAAGGCGGCTGATGGGTCAAGAAGGATTAATGCAGGGCATCCCGCAGAATCTGCATTGTTTTTAAGGTCATCCCAGATTGAGGTTAGGGTGGTTTCGGTTCTGCGTCAGGGTCTGATTGAGCGGGGTCTAGGAGATTGCCGGCTTCGACAAAGGCATTTAGTTGCGAGTAGTGTGTTCGGTCAATGAGTTTAGCAAGGAACCTGGTGTTTGAGATGGGGCGGTAGTTTTTGGGGTCGAGGGAAGGTTTTTTTTTTGAAGAGGCTTGACATGAGCAGTTTTGAACACGTCGGGAAAAATTCCTGAGGAGAGGGAGTCGTTTATGATGGTTTTTGCGTGTTCTCCTGCGCAGGTAGATGCAAATATTTCTTTGAGGGTTGTGGCTGGGCAGAGGTATAGCGGGGAGCCGGATGGTTTTCGGGCGGAGAGAAGTTTGAGAAATTGGTCAGCTGATATTGGAGTAAAAGAGTCGAAGGTCGGGTGGGTAGCAGTTGCAGATGGTGGGATGGCAGATAAGGTGGGTGGATTGTGTGGTGGGTGCATGAGGGCTAGTTTGTTGGTTAGAGAATTTGCTCTTTCGAGAGCAGTGGTGTAGAAGTGGAGAGAGAGTGAGTCGCACAGTGATTGTGAGGGGGGGTTGATTGTGTGGTGGTACATGATGGTTTGGTGGATTCGGAGATGATTTTGTGGAGTTCTTGGCTGGGGTTTTCACAGTTCAGGATTCAGGAGTTGTGATGGGCTTTTTTTGCTTTCCGGATTTCGGCTTTGTAGTGGCGATGTTGCCGGGCCAAGGTGGATCTGCTCAGGGTGGTTTTGTCTTTCCGCCATTTGTGTTCAAGGGATTTAAGTAGTTGTTTTGCGGTCTTCAGTTCTAGTGTAAACCATCTAGGAAAAGGGCCATGACGAGCTGATGGTTTGCAAGTGGGGGTGAGCGGGATTAACAAGATATTGAGCCATGAGTCAAAGACATCGGAGGTTAGGTGTGCAGGTAGGGGGGAGGAGACTGACGGAGCACGTCAGCTAGGTCGGGAAGGATTTTTAGTTTCTTCCAGCATTCACGTAGATTTGGCGGTTCTGGTTCGGGTACGGGGAGCGAGGTGGGTGAGCGAATGGTGAAAGAGACAATGAAGTGATCAGACCAGATGATAGGGGTGGGGGGTTTAGATGTATCTGGTCATTGGAGCTGAAGATGGCATCAAGGGTGTGTCCTTTATAGTGAGTTGGCCTGTTTATGTGGGTACGGCGGTTAATCCCGTCTAGGCAGTCAACTAGAGAGTGAGTCATAGGGTTGGTGGGGATGTCAAGCCAGATATTGACATCTCCTAGAAGGGTGAGGGTGGGATGGTTTAGTTGGAGGGTGGCTATCAAGTCGCAGAGGTTGTTTGAGATATGTCTGTCGTAGACAGGAGGTCTGTAGATAGGAATCTGTGGGAGAACGAAGGGGGGAGGGATAGTTTTATGAGAAGTGATTCGCAGGAAGGGATGGTTGGCTGGTTGTCGATTGTGGCGGAGAAGTGTGACTTGAAGGCGATTGCTAGTCCCCCTCCTCTAGAGGGTTGGTTCAGTGGGATGAGACAGTAGTCGGGGGGGGGGGGGGGGGGGGAGGCTTCATTGGCGATAGGGGCAAAGTCGTCAGAGAACCAGGTTTCCGTGATAAAGACCAGGTCCGGTTTGTCAGAAGCGAGGGTGTCAAAGATGCCGTTTCTGTTTTTTGCTATAGATCGGGCATTAAAAAGGATGCAGCTTACTTTGGTATAGGAGGATGATGTGGGAGTAGCAGAGGTGGAGGAGGGGAGGGGAGGGGCAGCGAGTTGGAGGGGTGGAGGAGGTGGGTGTGGGTCTGGTCGGTGAGGGGAGAGAATGGACACTGGGGTAAGAGAGAGGGGGTGGTCGGTGGGAAGAGTAGGCTGGCGAGGTGGTGGGTGCGGGGGGCGTAGGGGTTGGACGGGTGTGTCGGGTTGGTTGGAATTGGGTTGGGGGAATTGAAGGTCGGGTGTGGGGTGTTGGGAGTTTCAGTTGTGGTTGGCGAGAATTCAAGGGAGAGGGGTTTTAGGGAGGGTGGGAGTGATCGGGAATGGGAGACTGATGTGGTGGGTCGAGACAGGAGTGGCGAGGAGTAATGAGAGGTTGAGGGAGACTAGGTATGTTTTCTTTTCAGGGTTTTTGTTGCAGTTGGAGTGTGAGAGAGGGTGGGGGGGTCTTTGGGTGAAAGGGATGCGACTACTGTTCTTGTCAGTGTGAGACATGCAGTTTTCAGAGAGGGGAAGGAGTGGGGTCGGGTGAGGATGTTTAGGGGAATTGATGAGAGGAAGTTGGAGGGGGTGGTGGAGGGGCAGGGTGTGCCTGGGAGGCTGGTCGGGTTGTTGATTGGAGGGGCTGTGGGGATGATGAAAGTGGGCAGTGGGTGTAGGGGATGGAAGGAGAAGGGGTCTTAGGATGGACAGCTTGCCATCGAGCTCCTCTGGCTTGGTGTTTGGATAGGGGTTGGGTTGGGGGTGTGATGGTCAGCGAGTGGCTTCAGAAAGTGGGGGTCGGGTTGACGTTCGGTGGATCATGGCTGGGCTGGGTGGCCTCATGTGGCTAAGTTTGAACTAAACTATAGTTGGGTGTTTTTGTTCACACTTTCCACGCTCAGCTATACCAGAGGTTGATAACAATCACACTTGTTATACCACAGTTAGGAGCACATTGTAAGTTAACTATATCACAGGATGATTATTCACACCTTCTAAATTCAACTATGCAGCAGGGTGAGATTGATTATCCGCACTTCTGAGTTCAGTTATACCAAGGATGATGTAATTTACATTTTCTACCCTTCGCCGACCAGTGCGGGTAACCCGATGAACTCGGTTCGTGATAGGGACTTCTAAATTTACCTATGCCACATTTAGGACAATTTCTGATTGTAGGCTAGGATGATATTATTCTTAGTTTCTAGGTCAATTACACCACAGGATGATTATTCATAGTTTCTGAAATCAGCTGTGCCATGGGTGGGATTATTCATAGTTTCTAAATTCAACAAATGACCGGATTATATATTCTAAATGCAACTAAACCACAGTTATGCTATTAGGCACACTTTCTAAAATCAGTGTTGGTATAGAGGGGCTAGTCGGGCACACTTTCTATAATCAGCTGAGCACAGTTAAGATAATAGGGACACTTTCTAAATGCATCTACGCCACAGTTATGCTGTTTGGGACACGTTCTAAATGCAACTAGACCACAGTTATGCTATTAGGCACACATTCTAAATGCAATTAGACCACAGTTATGCTATTAGGCACACTTCTAAAATCAGGGTTACTATAGGAGGGGCTAGTCAGGCACACTTTCTATAATCAGCTGAACACAGTTATGCTAATAGGGGGGCGTGGCTTGATGGCTACGTGAGAGGACTTTCCTTGGAGGAGCTCCCGATGATCCGATCCTGATCCTGGGAAAAAAAGATGGTTTTTGGTGGACTTTCGAGCCCACGGTGCATCTAAAGGAGTATGAAAGTGGGGGGCATACGGTGCGTGCCCTCCCCAACGGCGAGACTGCATATTCACGGAACTAGACCCCGAAGAAGGTGGCGGTCGCGCAAAGGAAGGGGAGCACCCAAGATGGCTGCCCGTGGACAAAGGGCCATAAAAGGTCAGACGAGCTGAGGAAGACAAGGTTGGTCGGAACGTGGGCGAGCCCAACCAGATAGACGGGTCGCATGTGCCTCGAGCTGAAAGCAAGAACATAAGGGCGAGCCCCCACTGCAGAGGCCATGGGTCGTGGCGGGCTAGCAGAGTGAACCCAGGTTCAGCGAAACCTCGCAGAGGCGAACCCCGCGAGGATACAGCTGGGCGCGTGGGCCCAATCGACGCAATAGGATGTCTTCCAAGGTGGTGCGACCCCGGATCAAGCAGCCTATGATGGAGACCTATCCTAGGTCGCCCTCGGGCGCGGAAGGGGGCAAGAGCAAAGAAACCCCTGCGGCGGCGATGGACCCACCGGGTACTATCCAGGAGGTGCTGGCAGCAATTGCTGACCTGAACGTGGCCTGGGAGACGAAGCTGGGCCTGGCCATGAAAGAGTTGCAAGAGGGCCTAAACCTCAAGATAGGAGCGGTCCGAGAAGAAGTGAACCTGTTGCGCCAGGATGTGCGAACGATCGCGGAGCGCACTGGGGAACTGGAGAAGGAGTTGGCCCCGACCGTGAAGGCGTGCAATACACACGCCAAGGAACTTCATGCCCTCGTGCAGCGAGTGGGCAATTTGGAGGACAGAGCAGAGCAGGCGGAGGGGCGCGCCAGGCGCAATAACATTCGCATAGTGGGAGTACTGGAGGGAATGGAAGGATCGAACCCCACGGATTTCGTTGAAACCATGCTTTTGCAGGAGATTACAGGCAGAGAGCTGACCCAGGGGTTCGCGGTCGAAAGGGCGCACAGGGCCCTGACCAGGAGTCTGGCCCCAGGAGCCCCCCCGCAGCCGTTGATTGCAAAGATCTTGAACTATCGTGACCGCGAGAAGATTCTCAAATTTTTCCGGAAAGGGGGCACGATAGAAAGGGGGTCAGCGAATATAACAGCGTATCCGGATTACACGCTGCTTGTACAACGGAGTCGAATGAACTTTGGAACGGTGAAGAGGAGGCTCAGAGAGGCAGGCCACCGCTACATGTTGCTTTACCCCGCTAGGTTAAAGGTGATTCAAAAGAACAGATCCCTCTCCTTTGAGACGCCGAGCGACGCGATGGAATGGTTGGATATGCAAGTTCGACCACAGGAATCGGATGGCCAGACAGAAGCGGATGCAGATAAGTAGCATGCTGCAGAGGCACCCGTGAGGCCATAGCTATGACATTGGGACTAGAATATAGTTTGATATTGTGCTTGTGTGGGGGAAGTCACGGCAACTGCTGGCGGGTCCCGTTGAATTCACTTCTCCTAAATAGATGACTGGGAGCTCCTGGGGAGCAACCTCTGCACCCGATAGTAGTACACTTAGTTAGGTCACTGTTAGATTGGTGACACCCCGCGGGGTCCTTGTTCTTGGTCACGAGACTGGTCCAGACGTGGGTAGGCCTGAGATCCAGGGATGGAGCTGGGCTATTGTTGGGGGTTGGTGGGGAGGGGGGGGGGGGGGGCGGGAGAGAGTTGTGTGCAGTGGTGTGAGGTTGGGGAAGGGGGGGAAGGGGGCACGGTTCGTTAACAGAAAGGAAGGAGCCAGGAAACGACCCTACATGGGGAACATTATGGGGACAGATGGGACGGAGATAGACCGACTAGATGGCATCGGGTAATCTCAGAATTGTGACCTGGAATGTACACGGCCTCAACAGCGACCTTAAACGCAACAAAGTGATGATGTATTTAAAGAGGATGCGCGTAGACATAGCCCTGCTGCAAGAGACCCACCTCACTAGGGAAAGGCTGGAGGTGGTCGGGAGGAAATGGAAGGGCACCGTTGTGGGGGCGGCGTACTCAGCATATGCCAGAGGGGTCATCACTTGGGTGGCGCCCCACGTGCTGTTTCGAGTGCTTGATTCTACGGTGGACCCGGAGGGTAAAATGGTGGTGGTAACGGGCCTCTTGGAAAACAGAGAAATACACATCATAAATTTATACGCCCCCAATAACGATACAGCGGCTTACTTTAAGACCCTCTACGGTAAACTTGGCCCCCTGGCGGGGGGTACGGTAGTGTGGGGGGGGGGGACTTTAACTGTACCGTAGACCCCAGTATGGATAGGTCCAAGGACAGGGCAGGAAAAACGGCACCGGCGGCTAAAGCGCTGAGTACCCTACTGAAAGACCTAGGCCTAGAGGATGCGTGGAGAAGGCTGCACCCCACGGATAGACAGTACTCACACTACACAGCGCCACATGATTTGTACACAAGGTTAGACTACATGTCTGTAAATAGCCGGAATAGTGAGAGAAATAGAAGGACAGAATACAAAGCCCGAGTGCTGTCGGACCACTCGCCCTTGGTGGTAGACTGGAGACACCAGCCCCCACGCCCGCAGATCCCTACATGGAGACTTAGGACCGAGGCTCTGCAGGATGAGGGGTTTCGGGAGGGCCTGAGGGACACCATTGAAGAATATTTTGATACAAACACGGGAAGCGTAAGCTCTGTGGGCACACTGTGGGAAGCGTTTAAGGTGGTGGTGCGTGGGGTAGCTATTTCCCAAGTTAAGGGGCTACGGGGGGGGATCGAAAGGGAGCTCCGGGAGGCGGAAAGGGAGCTAGAGGAGCTCACGCGTTGCGTGAGCACCACTCATGATAACAGAACCAAAGTAGAGGAGCTACAGTTGTCCTGCAGTGCACTCTGGGGTAGACTGTGCAGACTCATCCACAGGAAATATACGGAGAGGATACATGCAGGGGGCTAGAAGCCGGGCAGATTGCTGGCTTGGCTGTACAAGAGTGAGACCCCCCCACTCGGTGATTAGTGAGATTCAGGGCGAAGGAGGTAGCATATGCAACACCCAGAAAGAGGTAAATGAGGAATTCCTTAAGTTTTATAGACACTTGTATGAGGACACGGGGGAGGATATGGGCCAAGACATACTAGACACATTGGGGGACATTGAGCTGCCCATCTTAGATGATCTAGAACGTTCTGAATTGGACGCACCCGTCACCTCGGATGAGCTGGAGGTAGTGATTCGGAACTTGCCCACTTGCAAGGCGCCGGGTTCGGATGGGCTGCCCAGCGAGTTCTACAAAACATACCAGCAAGAGTTGCTCCAGCCACTGCTCGCCACTTTCAACGAGGCCTATGAGAAGGGAGAACTCCCGTTGTCCCTCCGTGAGGCTGTAATCATCCCACTCCTGAAACCAGGCAAGCCGGCCGTGGAGCGCGGGTCTGTCACGGCCCGCTCCCTTCGCTCCCGTTCTCGCTCCCTTCGTTCCCGTTCCCGCCACTTGGGGGCATGTTTTGGGGTTTATTCCCTACTGGACATTTCCTTCGAACCTTATGCTACAGTGTTCTGATGAATTGGGACCGTTAAAATCTTATTTTCCAAGTTTCTTCCCTTCCGGATCCATTCCAGGTTTTTGGCAGCCAGCATGCTACTTCAATCAAATGACTATGCTTCCCAGAATGCCTTGGCTCACTGCTTCACCTCCTGCTTCCCAGAATGCCTGGCTCACTGCTTCATCTCCTCACTTGCAGGACAAGGCTGGGTGGAGGATAGGCAACACCTGTGGCTGCAGGTGCAGCAGGCGGCACACCTGAGGGGTGTGCTCGTTTAGCAGCTTTAAAAGCCTCAGTTTGCTTCAGTCCGGCGCTGGTCATTGTAGCAGTGTTCCTGTTGTGACTAGTCTCCTGTTCCTTGTTCCTGGTTTCTGTGCCTTGTACCTAGTTCCAGTTCCTAGCTTTTGTGCCCAGTTCTTGGCTCCTGTATCTTGTTCCTCTGTCCTGGATTTCGGATTAATGTGCTTAATTGATTTATGCTTTCTGAATTTCCCTTTCTATCTTCCTCTGTCTGCAGACAGCCTTTCTCTGTGCTTACTCTTTGATGCAGCCCAGGTTGCCGGTGCGTTCTGTCTCTTTATGCTGTCCTGGTTACTGAAAAGCTTGATGCATTAACCTTACTTTTGTAGTATTAGTTTACTGCCTTTTTTCCTTGGTAGGGTGGGAAAGGTTTCCTTTTGTAATAGCGTTTCCCCTGCTCCTGATCCTACCTTATCCAGATTCCATTCCATATTTTCCATTGCACTTCTGCATTTACTTTCCATCGAATATTAGGTGTGGGTGTTGTTGTAACAAGTTCCAGTGGGTATTCCCTACTACAATTCATACTTGCCCCTGACTAGGGTTTTATGTATTTTGTTATCTTTAACCCTTTGCTTTTACAGCCTTCTGGGTTCCTGTTTGATCTACAGGGTTCGTGAAATCACTGACATTCTAGTGGTCTTTCCGGTCCTCGTGAGTACTGTTTGAATGTTCCTTATTCAGTATTTTACAGAGTGTCAGTTCACAGAATCTGTCCTTGCTTGCCCGCTACGTGGGTTTAGCGCTGTCAGTATCTGTAAGAGCATAGTGGGTAAAGAGTTTGCTGACTTTCCTTTCAGTTATAAGGAGGTCCTAAGTGCTTACCCCACATTCCTTTTTCATATATTGGTAAATACTTTATTTGCACTCCTGGGTTTATATATACACAAGCCTTGGGTATTATATGCACGTTGTTAGATCCAAAGTTGTTCACTGTGCAATTCTGAGCATTTTTCCCCTTGCCATAGTCAAGGCCTTCTTCATTTCTTAACAGGGTCTTACAGACCGTTGTCCATGCTCAACCAGGACAGCAAAATACTCACGGCGGTTCTGGCTAATAGACTGAAGAGGGTGATTAAGAAACTAATACACCCAGATCAGACGGGATATGTTCCGGGCAGGAACATCACCGATAACCACCGGAGGCTACACCATGTCATAGACCAAACTGAGGAGGACACGGGCGAGCTGGCTATAGTGTCGTTAGACGTGGTCAAGGCCTTCGACTCGGTACGATGGCCCTGGCTGAAAGCAGTCCTGAAGGGGTATGGAGTGGGACCCGGATACCTCAGATGGGTACAGTTGTTTTACAGCACCCCGATGGCGAGGGTCAAGACAGGGTCCACGGTCTCAGATTCTTGGCAACTGGGCAGGGGGACCAGACAGGGATGTCCCTGGTCACCTATGCTACATATACTGGCATTGGAGCCGCTGGCAATATGCCTGCGTCAACAATATGGGGAGGTGGGCATAAACACGGCCAGTGGAGAGCATCTGATATCATTATATGCGGATGATATGCTCCTTTATTTAAGCTACCCAGAAGAAAACCTACAGTACGTCCTAGAGGTGATAGAACGGTACGCCATCCTCTCCGGTATATCGGTGAACCCTGGAAAGTCCAGCCTGTTCCCTTTGGGTAGATATAGGAATGTCCCGGTGCAGAGGCTGCCTGTTCTGCAAATACCATGGCAGCCCGTAACATTTAGGTATTTGGGAATAAACATTTACCACAAGATCGAGACAGAACACAAGCACAACACGGAAAAGGCGATAGAGGGGATTAAGAACAGTATGGTATTTTGGTCCAGACTGCCCCTGACCATGATGGGGAGGGCGGCCTTGCTCAAGATGGTGGTCCTGCCTAGACTCTTGCACTTTTTTTTATAAACGTCCCGTTTCTGATACCCAGGAGCCTATTCGCGAAACTTCACAGCGTGTGTAGGGGTTTTGTGTGGGGCAGCTCTAGGAATAGGGTGGCTCTATGGAAGCTCCTGAACCTGTGCGACAGGGGGGGGATAGGCCTGCCTAACTTCGAACTCTATTACCTGGCGGGGCAGCTGCAGTACGTGGCCAGGTGGCTCTCGACTGAAGATTCGGCGGAAGCCAGGCTCCTGCGCGAAGATACAGCCCCATACTTTCTGATGGAAGTGGTGTGGTTGGGCAGAGATAAACTGGTGGGCAAGGGGCGGTTACTGAGGTTGGGCTGGGAGATCTGGCACAGGACATGGAAGATTGGGGGGGGGACTCGGAACCATACTCCCAGCAGGCCCCTTTGGCGGCTCTGTGTGGGAGCGACTCTCAACTACTTGAATCGGTCCACAGATACTGGGAACAGGTAGGCCTAGCCACCCTCGGGGACATATGGCAGGAAGGGGAGGCGGTGGACTTTCAGCGGCTGCAGGAAGAGACGGGAGTACATGGTGGCCAATATATAACCTACACTAGGCTGACGAAAGACTAGAGAAAGATGGCCGGAGACAGTGCTCGCGGAGGATCCAGATGCCTCCCTGGAAACCATGTATGATGTATCGGAGGGCGGGCACGAAATATCGAGGATATATGAGCTCCTGGTAGCAAGGGCAGGGAAGGAGTTGCTCCAATTGAGACAAGATTGGGAGGAGGAGGTGGGAGGACCCATGACGGATGGGCAGTGGGAACGGGCCCAGAGGTACCATAAAAAGGTGTCCCGTAACGCGAGATTCCAACAGCTCCAATTGTATGTTACCCACAGGGCTTATTTAACCCCCAGGAAGATTGCAAAGTTTGGGGGATCAGCTATACAGCAATGCCCCAGGTGTGGGGAGGTGAAGACGGGACTGCTACACATGTTTTGGGCTTGCCCGGAGGTGCATATATTTTGGAACGAGGTCAAGACGAAACTGGCTGGCGGGGGGGTGGTGCTGGATGTGGAATCGGCCTGGTCATGCTTGCTTGGACTATTCCCTAAACCTGGCGGCAATTGGTGGCCTCGTTGGCAAACCCTCACCAGGGTGACAACGAAACAGAGGACCCGGTTGATGGCTGTCTAGGTAGTGTGCCACCCAATGATGTTCCCGTAAACGATATGTGAGAAACGGCTCTAGTTTAAAGGGGGGGGGGGAGTTGGAAAATGTGTTGAAAAATGATGCTTTCTATGTTTTGAAACAGTTGTAGTGCGTTTGTTTGACCTTAAAAAAAGAAATAAAAATATATTTTAAAAAAAAAAAAACAGTTATGCTAATAGGGACACGTTCTAAATGCAACTAGACCACATTTATGCTATTAGGCACACTACGATAAAAGCAACTAGACCGCAGTTATGCTATTAGGCACACTTTCTAAAATCAGGGTTGCTATAGGAGGGGCTAGTCGGGCACACTTTCTATAATCAGCTGAACACAGTTATGCTAATAGGGACACTTTCTAAATGCAACTAGACCACATTTATGCTGTTTGGGACACGTTCTAAATGCAACTAGACCACATTTATGGTATTAGGCACACTTTCTAAATGCAACTAAACTAAAGTTATTCTATTAGTCACACTTTCTAAATGGAACTAAACCACAGTTATGCTATTAGGCACACTTTCTAAATGCTACTATACCACAATTATGCTATTAGGCACACTTTCTAAATGCTACTCTACCACAATTATGCTATTAGGCACACTTTTTAAATGGAACTAAACCACAGTTATGTTGGCCATGATTCTTAGTGTAGGAACGTCTTTTGATGAAGCTTTCCTCATGCAAGTTATTCCGGATGCAATTCACCAACAATCTATTGTGGACGCTGAGTAATTAAAGCAACACATTTTTAGCAACAAAACACCAACAGTTTTGCAATGGTATTTGACAGACAGTGTTTGTGCACTTCTTATGAGTGAGATATTTGTCTGGTGAAGAGGGATTGTGCACTTGCTCTGATTGTGAATTGTTCTAAGAGAAGGGGCAGTGCACGCAAAGGCTTGAGTTTGATACTCATTGACCTCAACATTTCCTTTTTTGTGTTACAAAATAAACAATTCAGTTTGCAAAAATGTAGGGGAGACCGAGACCCACCTGTTGAGGTATCCGACCTCATAGAGCCCAGATCATGCCACATGAATGGCACGTCCCAGTCCTCCGTAGCTTAAAGAAATGGAGCCCCAAACATACATTTCACAGGATCCTCTATTTTCCCATCAGGGTTATCCAACTCTGAGCCTCGAGGGCCAGAATCCTGATGGGTTTTCAGGATATCCCTCATTAATATTCATGAGGAAAAGTGTGCATACACTTTACACTAATGGTATGCTAATTTATCTCATGAATATTAATGAGGGGTATACTGAAAACCCAGCATGGATTCAGCCCTCTAGGCCTGCAGTTGGACAACCCTGCAAGCTAAATCAAAGCTCTACAAGGTCGAATACCTTTTCAGATTGGTCCAGTTCCTCCGCAACTAGAAAAAAAGTAAAGAAAGAAATATCGGATTATCATTTCTGAACATTCTAAAATTCTAACAGCCAATGCAACATGGGAGATTTTGGAACGGGGGGCACTTTGCTCTCTACCAAATGTAAATAACAAAATAAAACTATTGGATGTATTTCTACCAAACTAACAAAAAGGCACATGTGTACCCGTTTTTCCCAATCCTGAAAACAGATTTAACCAAATCAATCCAGCAGTTTAGGCTGTGCGTCTATTCAATGAGTGCACATTTTCCCTACGGAAAAAAACTATATGGACAATGGCTTTACCATAGCTTTTAAAGCAACAGATTTGCACCAAACCCATTTTCTTTTGTCCCCTATGTCATAGAACACCTTTGGAAAATTTCATACAGATGCTTCCAATCAGACAAAATCTATAACCCACAGAATTTTCAGAAAGTCATGGATTACAGGTGTCGCCTTAACTATAGGGCAACAATGTCATTAATGTCCATCTAAACGGCGCCGTCATGGTCCAGGGCCCTCAGCCCAATCTCCTATTTGATAGGCACCTCCCTCGTCTCATCAATTTCCTTCCTTCTCCTGCTACTCCCTCCATCTCCGCACTGGCTCCTCTGCAACCTCCTCCCTCCACATCAACTCCTCTGCCACTTCTTAAGGGTACTCCTCTCTCCTGTACCCGTCCCTGGTAATCTTTCATAAGTGGCAACCCTCGCCACATAGCTGCTCTTGCTCTGCTGTCAAACACTCCTCCGACATCGGCCATCTCCTTGAACTCCAGGGCTCAGATTTTCTCGCTCTCACTGAGACATGGTTCACAGCCAGCTCTGTCACGAGTTTTGACACACTGTGGACTAAAAGATCCTCTCTGTGCCCAGGCGAACAGGCCCAGAGGCGGAGTGGACCTGATATTTCCTGAGTGGATCCCTGCCTCTATCATCCCCACTCAGATCTTTTTTTTATTTATATTTATTTTCAATTACAAACAGAACTCCCAGTCAAACACTGCTCCCACCCCCCTGCCAACCCAGACCTCCCCTCCCCTCCCCCTCCCGGAAGAGTTCTTTTTAAAATCCTTTGTATGGGTATGTCTTATGTACTGAACATGTCTGTTATTTTAATGTTATGGGGGGCTCCATTGATCCATATAGTCTGACTGCAGGTAGTCTTGGACCACTACCCATTCCTTCGTGAACTTGTTTCCCGTCCCTTGGATTGCATGTGTTAACTTTTCCATAGTCATTTGAGACCAGACCTTCTGGAGCCAGGTGTAGACCAAAAGGCGGGTCTTGCTTTTTCCAATTTTGGGCTATTGCTGCCCATGCCGTGATGACCTGCCCCATGAAGCTCCTCCAATGTGACCTTGTGTAGTTCCTGGGTGTTTTGTCTATCAGTCCACATAGCCACACCCTTTCCCCCCAGCTGATCTGCTTCTGGAAACATTTTCTCCCATTCCAATTTTACCTCTGACCGGAAGCCCCTGACCCCCTCACACTCCCACCATATGTTTCTCCACGTTCCCACCGCAGCGCACCCTCTCTAGCATAAATTAGAAGATTGAGGGTATATAGCGGGAAGTCTCTCCGGGGTGTGGTGCCATTGGGTTACAACCTTTACCCACATTTCCCTCGTTTGAGCAGATCTGGTCAGTTTAGGAATGTTTGCCCACAGGCCCAACCATAGGTGCTTTGGGACATCTTCCCCCAATGTCTTCCCCCACTTGACCATGTAGGCCCATTTAACCTCCTCGTCCTGAGAGTTTATAAAAAAGGTATAAAGAGTCGAGACCAGCTTCCTAGAATCGGAGTTGGTTATAACATACTGTTCGAACAGTGTGAGGTCTCCTGTTGCCGCCCTTTTGACTTCCGGCGTTACCAGCCAGTGTTTAAGCTGGTCATATTTGAACCTCTCTCCCTCTGAGATTCATTAGGGTTTTACAAGCCTCAAACGTTCTGAGCACTCTGTCCGGGAACATTTCCCCAATTTTCGTGCAGCCTGCAGCTTCCCATTTCTCGTAGGCCCCTCGCTCCATACCAGGTGGAAAATGTGGGTCCCGACAGATGGGAGTGTAGGGAGCATCCACCGTGGTCATGACACCCCTTCGTGTTTGCTCATCCCAGGCCTCCAGGGTGGCTCATGACAACGCTAATTTGAAGATTGGGGTGCCTGTGTTGTTTTGGTTTCCACAAGAGCTCCCTCAGTGGGGTTCTGGCCACTGCCCTATCTTGTGCCACCCATTATGATTGCGGGTCTTCTCCCAACCATTCCCGCAGCACCCATAGTTGGGCGCCTGATATTTATGAAAATGCGGGAGGGCCATCCCCCCCCATTTGAGTAGGTGCTGCGAGGACCTACTTGGCGATCCTTGGGGGCTTCCTTTTCCAGATGTAGGATGTAATTGCCTTTGAGAGCTCCTTGAAGAATGATCTGGGTACCTTTATTGGGAGTGCCTGGAAATATTATAATAACCTAGGGAGGATATTCATCTTAACTGTCTGTATTCTGCCCCACCAAGAGACCGTCAGGGGGTTCCAGCGCTCCAAGTCCCTTCTTATGCGATCTAGGTTTGGGGGATAGTTGCCTTCATATAGGTGCCCAACCCTTTGAGTCAGTGTTATTCCCAGGTACTTTATCCCTTTGTCTGCTATTTTGAGGTCTAGAGCAATTGCTTCCCTTTCCTCCTCCTCCCGATCACCAGCCAGGATCAGAATCTCTGATTTTTCTCCTATTGGTTTTGAGCCCAGAAATAGCCCCGAATGACTCTAGCCCTCTAATTGTTGATGCCAGCGTCCTCCCCGGATCTTCCAGGGCAATCAGCATATCGTCAGCATTTGCCATCACTTTGTCCGGTGTTCCTGCCATTTCTATCCCCGTAATGTGTGTGGCTTCCCTGATTCTTATTAGAAAAGGTTCTAGAAAGATGGCGTATAAGAGGGGGAGAGTGGGCATTCATGTTTAGTGCCTCTTGAGATGACTACCTTTTCCGAGACCTCCCCATTGATGGCTATCCTGATTGATGGGGTGTTGTAGTTGGCTCTAATCATAGCTAAGTATTGCTCCCCAAATCCCATGCGTTTTAGCGTGTTGAACAGAAGTCACCACTCCACCCGGTCGAATGCCTTCTCGGCGTCTAGTGATAGAAGAATTGCTGGTGTGTGAGTGATACCTGTCTTTTCCACTAGATGAATAAGTCGTCTAAGGTTATCATGCGTTTGCCGATTGGTCTGTATCAATCAGATTGGGCAGGAGTGGGGACAATCTTGTTGCCAGGATTTTTGTGTAGATCTTGGAGTCTATGTTTATTAGGGCAATGGGGCGATAGGAAGCAGTATCCGAGGAGTCTTTCCCCTTTTTATGGAAGACTAGTACTTTTGCTTCATTCATAGTCAGGGTCACATTCCCGCTCTCTTTAAATGTATTCAGGAGTCTGGTTAGGAAGGGGGGCTATGTTATTTGCATATTTTTTATAGAATGGGGCTGTAAAGCCGTCTGGGCCGGGAGCCTTGGTACTTGGGAGGTCCGCAATTGCTTTCTTCACTTCCTCTTCCCTTATCGGGCTCTCTAGTAATGCTCCATCTTCTTTGGATATTTGTGGGATGGGGAGGGACCGTAGGTATGTGTCTTGGGCAGACGTGCTTGGAAGTTCTCTAGTATACAGGGTTTGATAGAACTTCCTAAATGCCTCTCCCATGTCTTGGGTGCGTGTCAAGATCTCACCCCGCGCGTTTCGGATATATTCATAATCGTCCTATCCTGTTTTTCGCGGAGTTGACGGGCTAAGTATCTGTCTGCCTTGTTGGCCTGAATTTAGTAGCGTTGTTTGAGATATAGAAGTGATCTCTCTGCATTTTTGGTGCGGAGCATTTCTAGCTGCCCTTGTGTGCGTCTCAAAGCCTTTTGTAGACTACGGAGGGGTGGGACAGAATTTTCTCATGGATATCCGCGGTTTTTCCCTCCAGCTCTCTCCCCCAGTCGTATCTCTGTTTATCCCTAGAGACCTTCAGAGACATCAGTTTGCCATGGATAACCGCTTTGAGGGCCTATATTCAGTTATCATATCCCTTATCTCCCCCAGTAAAGGGTCCTGTAAAAGGTCCTGGGGGAGTCTCCATCTCCATAGCCCTCCACTCCCACACGGGGTTTTCACCTTTATCCACAGCGGGGTGTGATCCGACAAAGAGGTTGATCTTAATTCTATTCCTTGTATTTTGCCGACTAGTCCCACCGAAACCCAGAAGTAGTCGATTCTCGACATCGTGTTATGCACATGTGAGAAATATGTATATCCCCTCTGGTTACCCTTCAGCTCCCTCCATACATCACAGAGTGCCAGTTGTTCCACCTTTTGCCTGAGCTGTTTGGATGGTGCCTCATGGCCTTGTGTGTCCCCCAGCTCCTGTCTGTCTGAGGGTGCCATGCCAGGTTAAGGTCTCCCCCCCTCCCCCCATTACCACCTCTCCTTTTGCAAAAACCTCTAGTTTCCCGGGGACGTGGCTAGGCAGCCATGGAATAGGCTGCAATTCCTGGGAACTCCGTGATCCGCAACCTTGATCAGTTGAAGTGTGTGCAGATTAACAGCTGATTTCAGCCCCAAATGTGCACTAAACATGTATAAATACGCTGGGAGAGGAATATGCGTGTCGGCTGAATGCTCGAGGCAACGTAGCGATAGTTCAGCAACTTTGTATCCCAGGCCGGGGCCGCGAAATGGACATCAAGATGGTGGTGACCTAAAACAAAGGAATCCTCAGAGGTCTCTAAAACAAGCAAGGAGCGCGCCGCTGAGGGAGAAGCAGCTGGCGCGTCAGTGTCTGGCAACTGTAGCAACGGACTGCTGTCAGCCCATGAGCGGACTGCACGGGCAGCACGAAGCTGCGTATTTACTAATAAAGAAGGGCGTGCAGCTCCGGTGGTACGGGACGGCTGGAAGCCCCAAGGAGCACAACAAAGGACCGCCGCTAGAGGTAATTCCTATATGCAGCGCAGGCAGAAGATAGCCCGGCGCGCAAGGCGGCAGACCCGTAACCCCGAGGTCCGGGCGTGACAGCAATGAACAGATGGTAGGCAATCCTACGGGCTTGCATGCCGAAAAGAAGCGCTGGAGCGCACGCACGCATACGAAACACAAGTGTGTTTCAATAGGAGGCCAGCTGGACCCGGACCCATAACCCTGCAGGGGGGAGGGGGGAGGCAGCGCCACTGGGACACAGCGAACGCTGGCAGCCCCCACAGCATAGCAAACCCGGCAGATTAAGCAGCCCCAAGCAGCAGCATTCGCAGGGCGCGGTGCAGATAGCACTGTGAGTGCTGCAAGGGATACATAACAGAGGCGGCGGAAAAGCAAAATAATCTGCAGCACCTACAACACACGGCAAGCAGGATCAAACGTGCGTGCAATACAGACACACGCCACAGCACATGACAAAAGGGTGGCAATACGGATACTGCAATACAAGTGTCCGGAGGATAAACTCCAAGTGTCTATGGGTAACCCCTGGAGGGGGAGATGAGCAGAACAAACCCCACGTGGCAAAGGCACACAAGGTGAGACCGGAGGAGGCATGGTGGAGTCCGCAGTGGGCAGCATAACAACGAATCGTAGATAACCCCCACGCACTGCCATGAGACACCAGAACTGAGACTGGCCTTTCAAATAGGGTGGACTGGTGGAAGGACCGCAGAGAGAAAAGCCACACGCAAAGGATTGGCAGACACTACCTACGGCGAGGTTGCATAGCGGCCACGGAGGCTGGGGTCCGCAAAGGTAAAGAATGGCAGCCAAGAACTGACCGCTGGAAGAGCCCAAGCCCAGAAGAGTGACGCACGTACTAAGCACATAAGGCATAGGACGGCTTCCCGGAAAGGACGACCCGCGCCACAGGCAAAAGCGAAGCGAGAAGCACCGTTATCGGGAGCCCACAGAGGGGTAACCAAAGCGGAGAAGTGGTGCACCACCACAAGAAGCGAGTCGTTAAGGCGCAAAAGGACGCTCACAGAATGGCCCAAAAGTGAAGCAAAGAAAACGCGAAGCAGCCGACCATGGATATATTCACTAAAGTACAGCAGCCCACAACCTCGCCAGCACAGTCCGTGACTACGGTGCAAGAGACTGAGAACTTGCCGAGAGATGACCAACGAATCCTTGAAGCCATCACGGAATTGAAATCCTCGTGAGGTATGGCAATGGCCGAGCTCAAAGAGGTGCTGGAAAAGAAGATAGAAGTGGTGGGGATAGATGTCAATTTATTGAGGCAAGATGTGAGGGCGCTGGCAGACCGAATCAGTGGCTTGGAGAGCGCTGTAAAGACAAACAAGGAACTAAGTGCGACAACGCGAGAGAGGTCCACATACCTGAAACAACAAGTGGCCAATCTGGAAAACCGGGCAGAAGAAGCGGAAGGACGTGCGAGATGCAGCAACATACAAGTGGTGGGCCTACCGGAAGGTGAAGAAGGCACGGACCCCACGGACTATGTTGAGAACATGATACTCCAAAAATAGGAGCTGGTAAACTCTCCCAAGGGTTCGCGGTTGAGCTGGCACACCGAGCCTAGGCGAGAAGGTCTCAACCAGGAGCTCCGCCCCACGGAATTATTGCTAAAATATTGAATTATAGCAATCGAGAAAAGATCCTGGAATTCTTCCGGAAAGGCGGAACAATAACCCGAGCGTCAGCGACGATCACAGCCTACCTGGACTACACTATGCTAGTGCAGAAGCAACGATACAGCTATGTGGCAGTCAAGAGGAGATTGCGCACAGCTGGACTGAACTATATGCTCCTATACCCTGCAAAGCTAAAAGTTCTGCACAAGGGTAAAGCCCACTTTTTTGAGACCCCGGAAGAAGGGACAAGCTGGCTGGACACGCATGGATGCCCAGAGTCGGAGGGGGACCAGGATCGAGACAGAGAGGCTAAGTGATCCAACGACATGTGGGCTCAAGGGGAGGGAGTCACATTGCACAGGGGAAAGGGGCAATGAATGTTAAAGATGGATGGTAGAAGGGTAGAGACCACCTGTCATATACACTTGCCAAGAGAACATTGTGGACTGGAATATAGTGATGAGTAGCTTAGACATGTGATGCACAGCGCGCCGACATGGAGCCACAGGACACATGCGTTCTATCCCCATTAGGAGAAATAGTAGGTGTGCCGATAGGGCAGCATCTCCCTACTGAGTCTCAAGTACAGGCAGCGCCAAGAAAGGGGCTAGATGTGGGGGAGCCTGAGATCCAGGGTTGGAGCTGGGCAACAATTGGGAGGGGAATGGGGGTGTGGGGTATTGAGTGTTGTGTTGGGGTTGGGAAGGGTGGAGGGAGGGAGGGACGGAAGTAAGGGTAGGGGGAGTTGGGAAATGTAGGGAAAGGTTGGGGAGCGAGCTTACATACACGAGCGATGGACTCCGAGCAGTGCTTGGAGATAGACAAAGGGAGGGGCGGGACGAGAAGAGGCTATGGGGGACCTTAAGGTAGTCAGCTGGAATGTTAGGGGGCTCAATAGCTATTTAAAAAGAAACAAGGTCATGATGTACTTGCGCAGACAGAAGACATGTAGCCTTGATACAAGAGACTCACCTCACGAAAGAAAAACTAGAAGTGGTCCAGAAGGAGGGGGACCATGGTGGGAGCTACATACTCTGCCTATGCTAGGTGGGGTGATCACGTGGGTGGCACCGCATGTCCCATTCCAGGTACTACAGTCCACAGCGGATGCCGATGGGAGGATGGTGGCAATAAAGGGGCTGGTGGAAAATAAAGAAATATGTATTATAAATACGTATGCCCCGAACCAGGACACAGTGGCATACTTCAAGACACTATACAATAAAATGAGTATGCACCTAGGGGGGGGGGGGACCAAGATTAAGGGGGGATTTCAACTGTACGCTGAACCTGAAAATAGACCGATCAGACAAAAAAAACAGACAGACCAACTCCTGCTGCTAGAGCGCTCCAGTCAATATTGACCGACTTCGGGTTGGCCGACGTATGGAGAGTGCACCACCCACAGGATAGAAAGTACTCTCACTACTCCACCCCGCAAAATTTGGATACTAGGCTAGACTATATATTTGCCACACGGGAGTTGATGGCGGAAATTGCACAGACCGAATATAAAGCGAGGGTTTTGTCAGATCACTCGCCATTGATCCTGAAGTGGCAATACTGACCCCAAAGAGCTAGGATTCCAACGTGGCGACTCACAGCTGAGGCACTAAAAGATATAACATTTAGGGAGGATCTGAGAGAAGAGATCACAAACTATTTTGATACTAACACTGGGAGTGTGGAGTCAGCCGGTACGCTCTGGGAAGCCTTCAAATTAGCAGTGAGAGGGATAGCCATAGCCAAATCCAAAGGACTACAAGGAGGGATTTTAAAAGAACTGCAGGAAACTGAGATGGAGTTAGAAGGGGTCCTAGGTAAAGGGGGCGCACCAAGGAAGAGGCTGAAACCATACTTAAATTGCAGCAGAAATGCATGGGGCATTGGGAGAGGCTATGCAACCTGAACTATAAAAAATATGTAGAGACAACATGCGGGAGGGGACAAACCGGGGAGGATATTAGCATGGTTATATAAAAGCGACACCCCCAGAACAACAATTCGAGAGATAACGAGAGAAGATGGGTAAATAGTGGACACCCAAGAGGGCGTGAATCAGGAGTTCCTGGGATATTACAAACAATTGTATGGGGACGTAGAGCGAAGCGACCATAGGGCAATACGGGAGACCTTGGAAGACATAAGCAAGCCGCGAATTAGCACAGAGGAGCGAGATGAATTGGATGCCCCTACAATTCTAGAGGAACTGGAAGCGGTGGTACATCAGTTACCCACTAGTAAGACCCCCAGGGCCGACTCCCTAGTGAATTTTATAAAACGTATAGCAAGGAGGAACTTCTCCCGCTCTTGGAAATGTTGAACAAGTCATATGATACAGGACGATTGCCAGAATCCCTAAGAGAGGCGATCATCATCCCTCTCCCCAAACCCAACAAGTTGGGCAAAGATTGTGGATCATACAGACCGCTATCGATGCTCAACCAAGATAGTAAAATACTTACGGAGGTACTGGCAAACAGAATGAAAGGGATCATTAATAAACTCATACACCCGGATCAGACCGGATATGTCCCTCACAGGAACATATCCGATAACCTTAGGCGACTGCATCGAGTCATAGAACATACAAAAGAGGATTCGGGTGAGATAGCGATAGTATCACTGGATGCAATAAAAGAATTTGACTCTGTTAAATGGCCTTGGCTAATGGCAGCTCTGACCAACTACGGGATAGGGCCAGGTTACCTTAAATGGGTCAAACTATTGTATAGTGCACCGCTGGTTAGAGTTAAGACGGGAGCGATAGTATCGCAGAGGTGGCAACTCAGCAGGGGCACTAGACAGCGATGTCCGTGGTCCCCTATGTTATATATCCTGACGCTGGAACCTCTGGCAATATATTTGAGGCAGCAATATGACATAATAGGGATCAACATCAAAGGGGAGCAGCATCTAATCTCATTGTATGCAGATGACATGCTGCTCTATTTACGATACCCTGAAGAGAACCTCCAGTATCTCCTAGAGGTGATGCAGCGATTTGCGTCGCTATCAGGTATAGCGGTGAACCCAAAAAGGTAATGTATATATTTCCACTGGGCAGGTATGTGGGGAGCCCACAAGATCAGCTACGAATCCTACAAATACCATGGGAGACAAACACGTTTAGATACCTAGGGATAGACATCTACCATACGGTGGAGGCAGAACATAATACAATACTGAGAAGGCGGTAAGGAACTTAGAAAATAGCATGAGGTTCTGGTAGATACTCCCCCTGGCAATGATGGGGGGGGGGTGATGCTGAAAATGTTGGTACTGCCGAGATTATTACACTACTTTGGGAACATACCATATCTGATACTAAGGCGATTTTTTGTTAAACTACATAGCATTTGCAGGGACTTCCTCTGGCACGGGACGAGGAACAGAATAGCCCTCTGGAAGCTACAAAACACGTATGAAAGAGGAGGCATCAAATTGCCAAACTATGAGATATACTATCTAGCAAGCCAACTACAACATGTGGCTAAATGGCTATCAGAAGATCCAACCGCAGAATCCAGGGTATTGAGACTGGAATGTGCCCTGTTCTTCCTGAGAGAGGTGATATGGCTGCCCAAAGAGGAGATGAGAGAACGTCCAGAGATGTTGACATTGGGATGGAAGGTGTGGCGTAGAGCCTGCCAGGTCATGGAAAACCCAACCCCATGCTCCCCGCAAGCGCCACTAGTCACACTGACGAGAAAAGATGGCCAGTTAATGATGATGGTTATGAAGCACTGGGAGCCGGTGGGGAGAGCAATGGTAGGAGATGTAATACAAGAAGGGAGGATGAAGGAATTTGGGCGGTTGGTGGAGGAAATGGGGTTGCATAACGGACAATACATCACATACTAGAATGAGCCAGCGGATTAAAGAGACATGGTCAGACATAATACTAGAGGGCTAACGGACACTGCCATAGAAACAATATATGACATAGCAGAAGGAGGGCACGAGATAGCGAGAATATATGAGCTATTGATGTCCAAAGCGGGGAAGGAAGTGCTACAACTAAGACAGGACTGGAAAGACGACTTGGGTACTCCTATGAGTGATTTGATGTGGGAACGGGCCCAAGGATATCACAAGAAAGCGTCGAGGAATGTGAGGCTACAGCAAACAGTTATACATAACCCATAGGGCATATATGACTCCCCAAAGGATAGCTAAATTTAAGAACATGGAAAGGCAAACATGTCCTAAATGTGGCGAAGAAAATGCTGGGATGACGCACATGTTCTGGGCGTGCCCAGAGATTGGTAAATTCTGGGAAGAAGTAGCCCATAGATTAGACGAGAAAGGGGTTAAGATAAATGTTGAGACAGCGTGGGCATGCATGATGGGAGGGTTCTCCAGACCGCGTAAACTGAAACATGTAAGCAAATTAAATGATTTGGCGTATATACTTGCAAAGCGCAGAATTGCTATGGGATGGAAGGCATGCCACAGACCAAGGATAGAGGTCTGGTGGAAAGACAAGGGCAAGACATGGTATTCCCCCTTTTCCCATTCCACATCAAAACCCTTTCCCACAGCTTTCGTTGGGTATTTCCAAACCCATATCATCACCCCAACCCCATTTCCAACAAGTACTGGGACGAGGAAGAGGCACCCGGGATTAGTGAAGAGTTCTTATAGAAATAACATGGGGGAGTGTAAAGGAAACCGGCTATAGAAAGAACTTGAGCTTTCCCATTGCTAGAGTCCGACAGAGTCCGGTATTCACTAATTATCATTCACACCGGACTCCACTTGACTGCTTTTCCAACTATAAAAGGTATGGTTCTGCACAGCTGAATGAGCGAGCAGGGAACGTTGTTTGGACCAGAGAAGCCACAGAGCAGAGAGCAGCAGGATTGATGGTTCAGAGGAGAATGGCATGCCGAGACGCTGGCCTGGTGTTTGAGGGGCTGCAGCGTGGCTAGGGAGCTGTGCCTCCAGAGAGCCGGAGTAAAGAATCTTGCAGATTGCTGTTGGCATCGCTTGTTGCCTTGGGACCTGTGCCTGCCCCAAGGGTGCCTGAAGGACAGGTGGGGAGACTCTGACCTCAGGCACACACAACCAGGAAGGACCGCTAGTCACCGCGCTGCTGCCCAGGTCAGTGCCGTGGAGAGAGAGAAACTCGAGAGCATGCGACTGACTGAAGCGGAGCAGGCATAAGAAAATGCGCAAAAGAGGAAAGAAAATGAAGCTAGTGAAATAGATTGAAAGAAAAGTGAAGAGAAAGAGAAAGTCGGAAAGCAGAGCGAACAAGGGATGCAAAGGAAAAGGACTATATTGAAAAGGGCGCAAGCGACCACAAAATAGAGGAAGGTACAAGCGACCCAGCAGAGTGCAAGTGTGCACGGAAGAGCAACAAGGAAGGTGCCAGTGAGCACGAAAAGGAAAGTGCAAGTGTGCAGGAAAAGGAAAGAAGGGTGCGAGTGGACACAAGAAGGAAAGTCAAGAAAACAAAAGGGAACAAGAAGGGGCGCAGAAAGCCCCTGAAGGAAAAAGTCAAGAGCAGGAAACCGAAGTGTGGGGTTAAAGCTTGGAGTGGTCGCGCCTAGGAGCAAATAACCTGGCATTTTTGAAAATCTCTGATGCTAACCCTTTGAAAGAACGGTGTATGGGAAATAAGGTACACCATGACAAACTGAACTTGTGTTTTAAGCTCAAGAGGGGCCAAAGCTTGGGGAAGAGAACCCTGAGTGGCCTAAGAGCTGAACCTGTGTTTGGAATTGAAAGAGGCCTGAGCTTGGGGAAGGGAACTCTGAGGCCCAAGAAGTGGATTTGTGTTTGATACTCTATGTCAATTCCCTAACAAAATAACAGAAACTCAATCTAATCTCCAATCCCATTACACTTCACATCCCTCTCCCTCCGCTTTCAAGGCATTTTCAACCGCACCCCCATGTACCCCTCCACATTTGCAGCAAATACTGAGACAAGGAGGATGCAACTAGGATCAGTGAAGATTACCCATAGAAACAACATGGGGAAAGGAAGGGTAAACTACTATAGAAAGAACACAAGTTTTCCTACTAATAGAGTCAGGCAGGGTCAGGCATTTGGTAATCACTGTTCACACCTGACTCCACTTGACTGTTTGTTCAACTATAAAAAGGTGTGGTTTTTCACAGAGGAGTGAGCAAGCTGGGGATGTTATCCAGACCAGAGAGGCCAAGGAGCAGAGAGCAGCAGGACCTGAAGCCTGGAAGAGAACAGTGTGCCGAGATGCTGGCCCAGTGTTTGTAAGGGGCTGCAGCGTGGCTAGGGAGTCGTGTCTCCAAGGAGCCGGAGCGAGGCACTGCATCCTGCTGTTGGTGTTCGGCGAAATGCTTGTTCCTTTGGAACTGGTGCCTGTCCCAAGGGTGTCCGAGGGGCAGGTGGTGAGACCCGGACTTCAACCCAGTGTATCCAGAGAGACTGCTCATCAATGCGATGCTGCCCGGCGAGTTTCATGTCAGTGAGAGAGAAACTCGGGAGCGTGCAGTTGATTGGGCGGAGCCAGAGAAAGGCACAGTTTGTAGAGTGGCAAGGAAAAGCAAGAGAAAGTTCATAAAGCGGCACGAAACGGAAAACGAGAGGAAACTTAAGAAAGCTGTAAGGAAAGCAGAAAGAAGGAAAAGACAATAGCAGCGCAGCAAGCAAAAGTAAAGACATTTAAAATGTGTAAAAGTATGCAGAGGCACAAGAAGAAAAACAGGTGCAAGGGTGCACATTAAAGAAAGGAAAGTGTGCAAGAGGCAAAATACAGATAGAACAAAGCAAAGGAAGGTGCAAGTGTGCACGAGAAAGTAAAAAACAAAAAAGCAACAAAGGGATGCAGGAAGCACCTGAATGTGAGAAGTTAAAGGGAAAGGGCAAGGAATAAATAGAGGGGATAAAGAGAAGAGGGGTCATGCCTGGGAGAAGCAAAGAACCTGGCGGTTTCGAAGGTCTTTCATTGTATCCCACATGTGAAATGTGTATGAAAGAAGTGAATATAAAAGGGAAGGAACAGCCTAAGAAGCTGAACTTGTTTTTGAATCCAAGAGAGGCCTAAGCTTGGGGAAGGGCACCCTAAGCGGCCTAACAAAGGGAATGCCTATTATTTTGTTATACTGAAGAAATTGAAACTTGGGGAAGGGAACCCTGAGTGGCCCAACTCAGTTGAATAGTTCATGGTTTTGATGCTAAAGGAGTTAAAGCTTGGGGAAGGGAACACCAACGAACTTGGAAAGGAACTGTTTATTTCTTTTGATTGCGTTTTGGATCTTGGAAGAGCCAAAGCTTGGGGAAGGGAATCCCAGGGAACACAAGACATTTGAAAGTGTAAGATTGCAACAAGAACTATGGAGAATGTCTGATGAACAGCCCTTTGTTGATTTAACTCATTTTTGTGAAGCTGACCACCCCACACTCACAGTATGTCATTCTCACTGTATGCACAAGCACAGAAAATTGTTCAGCAGTTTGTGGCATTCTATGTGGAATTATACAAGGTGGAGAGGGGAGTGAATGATTCTGAATTAGAACTGGGCACCCCAATAACCCAAAGGGAGGTGCTGTACGCAATTCAAAGAATAAAGACGGGGAGAGCGCCAGGGGATGATGGCTTCAGAGTGGGGATTTATAAGCTACTGGTCGGTGAGTTAGTCCCCCATGTGGTAAGACTTTATAACCACATTCTGGACATGTGTAGGACTCCCAGTTTGTTTGGTCAGGCTTTGATATCTGTAATCTCAAAGGAAGGGAAGGACCCCCGTAACTAAGTCATATCGTGCTATATCCCTCCTCAATGTGGATGCTAACTATTTCACAAGAGTGATGGCTTCCGGAATGGAATGACTCATATCCAGCCTGGTTTACTCCGATCAGGTAGGATTCATCCAGGGGAGGCAAGCAGCAGATACTCTGCAGAAAACGCAGCACCTTATGGTTGCTGTGAGAGGGCATGGAAGAAATCCCACGTTGCTTTCCCTAGATACCAAAAAGGCTTTCGATAGAGTAGACTGGGCTTTTATGTATGCAGTAACGCGAAAGTATGGCTTTGAAGCAAAAACCCTCAACGGACTCAGGGTACTCTATATTAGTCTTCTGGCGTGGGTAGCCATTAATGGTAAACTCTCTAGGGTGTTCCCACTGCAGAGGAGTACAAGGCAGGGATGATCGCTCTCATCCCTGTTATTTGTGTTATCATTGGAACCTTTAGCAGAGCAGCTGAGGAAGGCACCCCAAGCAGAAGGAATAAGAGTGAGGGATAGAGAATTTAATTTGGGGTTGTACGCGGACAACGTCCTATTGTACCTGTGTAATTTGCATTGTTCAGTCCCGGTGGTTGAGGAATATGGGTCCTTTTCTGGGGTTCCAAGTTAATAGACAGAAGTCTATGTTGTTCCCCTTCGATTTGGACGGGGAAAGGGATGTGCCCGCCCTCCAGGTCTTGGGTATGGAGATCCAACTAGATAGCATCCGTTACCTGGGGGTTAAAATTACTAGATCCCTACCAGATGTAAGCAGAGCCAACTACCCTCCCCTACCTGACAAATAGTTTTGGGGCATGATGGCGTGAGGTAGATAAATGATCTTGTGGATGGGCGCTTGAACACTGTAAAAATGAATTGCCTACCAAGGATATTACATATGTTTCAAGTGTTGCCTGTACAAGTCCCAGATGCGCTGATGAGAGAGGCTAAAGGCGGATGCTCAAGTTTTTTGGACAGGGAAAAATCTGTGCATGGCCTACGACACCCTAGTACTGCCCAAAGAGCAAGGTGGGGTGGTCTACTAGACCCGACCCTTTATTACAAACCTGCCCAAATGAAACATTTACATTAGGAGCCAGACAAGCAGTGGGTCTATCTCGAGAACCGCCATCTCCACCCAGCTACGGTGGGTGAATGGCTCTGTATCCCATGGGTCCAGGTACTCCAGAGAATTAGAGAACACCCCATATTGGGGATGTTGTGGGGCATTTGTGGCCCGGGGATTTGCGGGTTCACAACGTGACCTTCTCCTTTGAGACATCCCGGAACCAGAAAGGTACCAGGGTGGTTTGAGGCAGGATTGGCTAGAGTGGGACAGATGTGGGTGGGAACTTCATCCCGATTCAGAAGCTGGAATCATCGCTGGGCCCTTCAACCCCCCATAAGCTTAGTTCGGTCTCCCAGACAACATACAAAACGAAATGCCTGAATACTTCTACCACTCAAAGGTGAAGAGGTTCTGTGGACAAATTTACTACTAGGGCTCAGATATTCGCTGGATACTGGACAGGACCCTGTACCTTCAGAATGTCATACTGGGACTTTTTTTTAAAACAATTTTAATGAACTTTAACAACCACCAATCAACAAAAGAACAAACCAGACAGTGAGCATCATACAGGTTTGAAGCATCATATGCAGTATCATGAAATGTCCACTGTCTCCCCATTACCCTCCCCCCTAACTCAAGCCTACTCCACTTCACCAACTGTAATTGTGTCATCCGGGGGCACCACCTCCCCCGTACTCCCGGAGGAACCATGTTCTCGTAGCCAGGCCTGGGTGGACCCAGACAGTGTAGCCACCAAGTGTCTCCAGGCTGTCAAAGTATCTGCTACCTCTTCTCCCCCTCTACTGACTGCTTCGCTCCATACCACAGTTTCCACTTCTGCCCATTTCTGGAGATCGTGCCACCAAACCTTTGGTCTATTGTTTGCTTTTCAACCCATGGCAATTCTGCGCTTGGCAAGTATATAGGCCAAGTCCTTGAGTTTACTCACGTGTTTCAGTTTGCGCGGTCTAGAAAACCCCCCCTACCACGCATGCCCATACAGACTGCACATCCAATATGATCCCTTTCTCGGTTAAACAGCGGGCTACCTCTCCCCAGAACTTTCCAGTTTCAGGGCATGCCCAGAACATAGGTATCATCCCTACGTTCACCTCCCCACACTTGGGACATGTTTGTGTTCCTGCATTCTTGAATCGAGCAATCCTCTAGGGGGTCATGTACGCCCTGTGAGTAATATATAACTGGATCTGTTGCAGTCTCGCATTCCTGGAAACTTTTTTGTGGTATCTCTGAACTCTCACCCACAAAGCCTCATTCATAGGTTCCCCGGCTTCCTCTTCCCAGTCCCATGTCAGCTGGGTCACCTCCTTTCCCACCCTTGACATCAACAGTTCATAAATTCGAGAGACCTCGTGCCCGCCCTCTGAGATATCATAAATTGTTTCTATGGCCGTGTTGGGTTGACCCTCTAGAATTATTTCTGACCACGTCTCTTTCACTCGCCACATCAATCTAGTGTAAGTAATATATTGTCCCGACCAGTTTCTTCTACCAGTGCGTTAAATTCCATCACCTTTCCATCTTGCTATACATCCCCCAGCGTTGCAATACCCATTGGTTCCCAATTGCTCGTCCACTCCTGTCAATGCTACTAGCGGTATTTGAGAGGAACAAGGTGTCGAGTTCTCCATGATCTGGCAAGCCTTGCGCCATATCTTCCATCACAATTCTAACATCCTCGTGTACCCCTTTAGCTCGGATTTCGACACCCATATCCACTCTTTCAAGAAAAACGGGACACATTCAGACCTCAACAATCTGGATTCGGAAGTGGAGTCCTCCGTTAACCACTTAGCCACATATTGTAGTTGACCGGTCCAATAATAAACCTTGAAGTTGAGCAATTTTATGCCCCCTTGATCATACATGTTCTGCATTTTCCACAGCGCTATTCTATTCCTGGTATTATGCCATATGAACCCTCTACATATGCTCTGGAGTTTAACAAAGAATCGCTTGGGTATCATGTATGGTATATTCCCAAAAAAGTCTAACAACCTAGGTAGTACAACCATCTTCAGCAATGCCACCCTCCCTATCATGGCCAAAAGGGAGCTTAGCCCAGAATCTCAGGCTATTTTCAATGTTTGCCACTGCCTTCTCCGTGTTATGTTTGTATTCAGCCTCCACTGTGTGATAAATATCAATCCCTAGATATTTAAAGTTCTAGTCTCCCAATGTATTTGTAATACTAGTAGATGTTCTTGTGGAATCCCTATATATCTCCCCATGGGGAAAATACAAAATTTCTTAGGATTCACTGTAATGCCAGAGAGCATCGCGTATCGCTCCATTACCTATAAGATATATTGCAGGTTTTCCTCAGGATACTTTAAATATAACAGCATATCATCAGCAAACATTGATATTAAATGTGGCCCTCGCTTTGTGTAGATCCCCACCTCCTCGTATTGTTGCCTCAGATATATCGCTAGGGGTTCCAGTGCTAGGATAAACAGCATCGGGGACCACAGGCATGCCTGCCTAGTGCCCCTACTGAGTTGCCATTGCTGAAATGATTGGTCCAGTCTTGAGTCTAGCAAGTGGCGTACTATGTAGCAGTTTCACCCACTTCAAGTACCCGGGCCCAATTCCATATTCATATAAAGGCTTCTATCAGCCAAGGCCATCTGACAGAATCAAAGGCCTTCACCGCATCTAATGAGATAATTGCAACTTTGTGCAAGTCCTTTTCTGTTTGCTCCGACATGGTGGAGCCTTCTGAGATTGTCAGATATGCTTCTGTGCGGGACATATCTGGTCTGGTCGGGATGTAGAAGTTTGTTAATAACCGGTCTCAGCCTTTTCACCAACAAAGCCGTGAGTATATTGCTGTCCTGGTTCAGCATGGATAGCGGTCTGTACGACGCGCAATCCATGCTCGGCTTGTTGGGCTTAAGAAGCAGAATAATGATCGCCTCTCTCAGGGATTCCGGCAGTATCCCTATTTTTAACGCTTCATTCAACATTGCCAGTAACGGGGGAGCACTTCCGTTTTACATGTTCTGTAGAACTCGCTGGGGAGTCCGTCCGCTCCCGGGCCTTGCTAGTAGGTAATAGTTTAATCATTGCTTCTAGTTCCTCCAACGTGATTGGGGCCTCTAGGTTCTCTCTCATTAGTCCCCAATTTAGGTAAGCCAATATCCTCTAGTGTTTCAACCATCGGAAGCAATCCCCCCCCTCCAACGTCTCCATACTACAGTTGTTGGTAGAACTCAAGAAACCCACCATTCACGCCCTCTTGCGTATCAAGTATTTGTCCATTCTCTCCCATTATTGTTCCAATTGTTGGTCTGGGTGTCTCATTTTTAAGACAACCATGCTAACAACCTCCCCGGCATTGCCCCCTCCAGCATGCTGTCTCTCTATGTATTTCTTATAGTTTAGGTTGCATAATCTCTCCCAGTGCACTCCACATTCTTGCTGTAATTGACGTATGGCTTCAGCATACATCTTCAAGGGAGTTCTCTCCTCTACGCATAATTGCCTCTAGCTTCGCCTCTGCATTTTCCAACTCCTGTGTTATACCTCCTTGCAGACCTTTGGATTTAGATATAGCTGCTCCCCTCAACACCACCTTAAATGACTCCCATAGAATGCCAGCCGATTCTACACTTCCAATGTTATTTTCAAAATATTCTACAATTTCTTTTCTCAAGTACCCCCTGAACACTGTCTTTCAATGCTTCGGCTCTAAGCCGCCACGTTGGGATCCTAGCTCTAGGAGGCAAGTATTGCCAGGTTATAATTAGTAGCGAATGGTCTGAGAGGACTCTCGCTTTGTATTCCGACCGCATTAGCTCTTCCGTCAGTTCCGGAGTAGCAAACAAATAGTCTAACCGTGTGTATAGGTTTTGTGGGGCCGTGTAATGGGAATAATGCCCATCATGTGGGTGGTGTAGCCTCCATACATCTTCTAGATGAAAGTCTCTCAACAGGGTCCTCAAGGTCTTGGCTACGGGGCTAGGTTTTTCCATCTTCCTATCTGATCAATCCACCCTGGGATCTAGTGTGCAATTGAAGTCTCCTCCCAATATAACTGCCCCCCCACGATGTACGGACTGACTTTGCTGTATAAGGTCCTAAAATAGCCCGTAGTATCTTGGTTCGGGGGATATGTGTTAATGATATAAAACTCTCTATTTTCTATCAATTCCCTTATCGTCACCATCCTCCCATCTTACTCAACGGTTGACAGTAATAGCTGAAAGGGGTCATGTGGTGCTATCCAAGTAATTACCCCCCTGGCGTACTCCGAATATGTTGCCCCTATGGTGGTCCCCCTCCATTTCTTCCTCATCACATCCTGTTTTTCTTTCGTGAGGCGATTTTCTTGTAATAAGGCGATATCTATTTTCTGCCTCCTTAGATACATCATGATCTTATTTCTCTTCAAGTAACTATTGAGCACCCTGACATTCCAAGTCGCAATCCTAAGGTCTGCCATCTTTCATCCGTACCCAGTCCCACCTCCCTTGTCTTCCACTCCATGAGCAGTGGCGTATGGGTGTAAGCTCGTTCTCTAGCTGTCCCGTCTTTCCTCGTCTCCTGTTTCATGTGCTGTGATTTATAGGCATAGGCTTGGTCCCCAACTATTTCTAATTTCACTTAAAACACCCCTCCCGCCCCACACCCTTCCCATCCCCAACTGTTCAGCTCCAACCCTGGATCTCAGGCTAACCCGCATTTAGTACTATCTTGGCTTTCGCTGGACTAGGAACTCAGCAGGGGGTTACCACGCTACCGGTAACCCAACTGAACTATCTAATGGGGGTAAGAGCGCAAGTCCTCTGCATCTCCCGCTCTTATAATATAGAATACCATACCTGCCCTTATCTTCCATCTCCAAATGCATAGCGCATCTCCCCAATTGCGTATGTGTTGTCCTATATTCAAGTCCCAGTGTCACATTTTATACAGCACCTCGGCCTCCGGAACCGCTGCTTCACTTGTCCATTTTGCTCCCCATCTGGTCATCTGTTCCCGCCGGGCAATTCTGTGCGTCCAACCACACCGTCGCATCCTCTGGAGTCTAAAAAATAGGGCTCCGTTTCTGTGAAACACCTTCAGTTTCTCTGGGTACATCAACATATATCTGTAGCCCGCCTCACGCAATCTCCTCTTAACCGCTCCATAATTTAGTCGCCGTCTCTGCACCAGGAGTGTATATTCTGGGTACGCCGTGATGGACACGGATGCCCTTTGTATTGTACCCCCTTTTCGGTGGTGCTCCAGGATTTTTTCCCTATCCCAATAATTCAATATCTTGGTGATGATTGGTCTCGGGAGGGTGGTGGGGGGGGGGCTCCTGGCGGTGACCTCCTTGTCTGGGCTGTGTGTGCTCTCTCCACTGCAAATCCTTGGGTAAGCGCCCCCTCCCTTGATTTCTTACAGCAACATGGTCTCAATATTGTTCGTAGGGTCTGGTTCTTCCTCTCCTTCTGGAAGCCCCACAATGCGTATATTATTTCTTCGAGCGCGCCCTTCGGCTTCTTCCGCCCTGTTTTCCAGGTTGCTCACTTGTTGCCGCAATGTGTGGACCTCTGAGGCGTTTGACGTGCAGGCGGCTGTGTTTGATTTCACTTCTTTCTCCAGCTCGCTAGTGCGTTCCGCTATTGTTCTTACATCCTGTCTCAGTAAGTTAACATCCACTTGCACTGCGTCAATCTTAAATTCCAGTGACGTTTTGAGTTCAGTCATGACTGCATCAAGCTTGGTTTCCAATGGTGCTTTCAGGTCCGCGATCGCGTCCAGAATCTGCTGGTCGTGCCGTGCAGGTGCTGTGTCAGTTTTCATGTTCCTCTCCCTGCTTCTGGTCCCTTCTGTTGTCTGTGGTGTTTTTGTAAACTCTCGATTGTAGAGTGCTTTTTGTCTTGGGCAGCCGGGATGCCATCACAGCATCACCAGCTATCCTTGTTCAAGGTGGCTGTGGGTCAAACCACCTGGCTTTCTCGCCTGCACCAGCTCGCCCAATGCTTGGGTCTCTTTGGGTCTACTTGAGGGCTGTTAGCTGTGCTCTGCGCAGAATGGGGTACATCTGCTGGTTACAATTCCTCCTTCAGTGTTGGTGCATCATTAATTATCTGATCGTACCCGATATTTGAGTCCTCTTCCTTCAAGGTTTCTTTCCGGATACTGGGTCTATAACCTTGCCTCCTGGGCAAGAAGTTCGGCCCATGCGCCTCCTTACATCGGGGGCTACCCCTCCTTGTCAGTGTTAGCTATTAGCCCTTTCGTTTGTGACCGGCCTTATTAATGTCTGTGTGTACTGCTGGTGCCGTTCCGTGAGGTACTTGCAATTTCCTGTCGCCGGGCATTTGGTTGTCACTGTTGACATCTAATATGCTGCCCCTATTCCACCCGGCACCTATTGTCCACTGGTGTGAGTTTCCATTTCCTACTTCCTTGGTGTTACGGCTGCCAGCTCTTCAGGTGCATGCGCTACTGCCTCGGGTTCCCGCATAGCAGGCATGCATTCTACTCCCTGGCAGTGCATCAGTGACAGAGCAGGGCAACCGTTTCATTCTGCGACGTCCTCTCTCCTGGTTGTGCCGTGTAGTGCACATTCAACTATCCCAACGTCTCCTTCCGTGATCTGCTGCCGAACCCCTTCATGTATTTTCCTTTTGTTGTAGGCTCCTTGGCAACCTTACTCATTTCTGTTGCCGGTCAGTTGGCTCGGCGTTATTTCCATGTCTAAATGTCCATTCCGCTCAACGCAAGCAGGGAAGCTGTCCGGTCCATGGTCGGACCCCGTGTTGCTGCCGGCTCAGCAGAAATAATATGCCTCCGATGCGCTTACTGTGCTCGTAATTAAAGCACAATAACTCGAACGGTGCGGACGATCACCAACGTGGCTCCTCTGCTTATGCTGCACTCCGGACCACGTCTCAGCCGCGTGTATAGTTTGGTCTTTTGTGCAGCATGTTTCGGGTGCTGGCATCCACTGCGCCTCGACAGTCAATTCCCCCGCTGATTACCTACTCTTCATGAAGACCGCCTTATTGCCCTTATTTTGATGTGCTGTGTGCACTCGGATTAGCCGCTTCGCACACGCAAAGTGTCTTCCGTCAGGGTCCTTTGTTCTGTTGAGCGGCCATTTTGCCTCGGCATTCGTCAGGATCCCGTCACCGTTCTTTTGCAGATATCTTCTTTTGTACAGCGCGGTTCTGGCTCTAACGCAGTGCACCGTATGCAGCTCGCATTCACACAGCTGCCGATCTGTTTGGGCGATGTATACAATGTTTGAATCCGGCAGGCATTCTCAGGATAATGTTGGATCCACGGGAGCTCCGGAGAGAACCAGCCTCTCACACGGCAAGTTAGCCACTTCCCCATCATACTGGCACTTTCATTGGTCCCCAGGTAGGTCCACTCGTAGGTCTGTCTCAATCAGGCCCTTTTCATTAAAAGGGATATAATGCTCAGAGGCACTTTGGACCTGGTACGAATTCTCCCAGGGCGAACTTTGGATTGGTATATAGGCACGGGTGGTCAATGGCTGAAAAATCAACCCAGCAATTCTGGTTCCTGGTGATAGATGTTCCAATAGGCCTTACTGGGGATGCATCCCCCTCCATCCTTGTAATAGTCTTTTGGGTGTGGACGATCTCTGTTTCGTTATCTGGCCGATCCCACTTCTCCCCCCCGCCCCCCATGTGACTGGGCACCCGCCACAAAGAATCACACCAATTTTAGTGTCGTTCCAAGGAAGTTTATTTAAAATAACAGATGGGATTGCTGTCTTCTCTGGGTAAAGGTTGCTGGGCTGAGCGGGGTGGGAAGTTTGACACTATGGCCGGCCCTCTCTCTGTCTGGTCTACCATAGCCTTGCCACCGCCTCCCTAATGCATGCGTACCTAACAGGGATGTTAGTGACGCTGGGATCGGTAAACCCTATTTCTATTTCACTTCCTGGACTTCACGTGTTTTCCCTAAACCGTTGGCTACCCGACTCCCCAGGGATCTTCTAACTTTCCTTCTCCTACCCCGCTCAGTAGTCTCAGGGACACAGGGTTTGGCGTCACTGGGCCTCTTCTCAGGAGCGCAACTTCCCACGACTTCCAAACAACGTGCTTTCTCATTCTGTTTGCATCTTGCTCTCCCCACAGCTCTGCGGTTTTCAGGCTTCAATGGTCTTGGCGTAGTTGTCGGACCCTCCAGGCCACCCATCCAGGGTCACGCCACAGCTCTCGCCTGCTTCTTCTTGGCATTTCCTTCCCCTCTGCTCGACAACCTCAGTCTCCTTCGAGGTCTCCGGCCAGCAACACCTTTTTTTCGTTCCTCCCGACGGAGCTTTAGTCATTCCCACAGCCCAGCCATGACGTGGCTGGTTTGAAGCTCCTGGGTTCCTGTTGTGTCTGGCTCTAAGAGGAGTCCTTCCTCTGTTTTTTTCAGATTGCTGGGTCCGCTCCATCGGAGGGTTGTAGTCCCTCTTCTCCGTCTGATGTTCTGCATCCTCCGTACACTATTCTTCATCACAGTATTGGGAGTAACCATTATTACTCTTCCATCTCTCCTCTTTTTCATAGCACTTGTGAAAGGTTATTTTTCAAGAGGAAACATGAATTCTGTATGACAATAACACAAAGTGGTCTGACTTGGTGGTCTTGTCATGGTGTTAGAAAAAGGGACGTTAGGGAGTTCCTCTAGGGAACCGGAGTCCCTGTCCCTCAGGGGGAGTCTCTCCCTATGAGGTCCCGCTTACCACCACCCGCAGGGGGATTATTGAGTAATGGGCTCACCTCCTTAGCCTCACAAGGCAATGCTCCCACCTGGGGTGAAGTGACCAAATCATACAATTAGTCACAATAATCACCCTGTCCAATCATTTACCTGGCTCAAGGAGGTGTGACAGGTGATGGCCATGGCAGGGCTTAAAAGGGCTGGTAAACCCTGCCCCTTTGCCAACATGGACCCTGCTGGGGTCCAGGTACATGGTTTTGCTCAAGGCATGTGGGGCTTTTCTTTATTATTAACAGTTTCCCTGGTGGGCTAGTGGTGGCTCCATGTGTGAGCAGACTCCAGCAGACACAGACTGCTGGAGCTGGTCAGTGTTGTGATGGATGCGGCACCTCTTGGTGCTGCGTCTATCCTTTCCATGTCCTGTAGCCGGTGTTGCAGCAGTCACAGCACCCAATGTCAGGGATGCTGCTGCGGTCTCTGGATTCTCTCTTCTTTCTGGATGCGGCAGTGAACTCCCTGGTCCTGCCGCCAATGTCCTCTTCTTCCCGAGGGCAGCTGCCCCACTCCAGCTATGCCTGGAGGATGCCATCTCTGCAGGTAAGGGGGATAAGGAGGGGGCCTGTATGCATTCAGGTACCCCTGTTGGGATGGGTGGGCACTCCCGCCACTGCCGCGGACAGGACCACAACGCTGGCCATATCACAGATGTTATGTATCTGCTGCTGGACAGGTGTCTATCACAATACAGTCTGTGATTTTTCTGATGGCTTTGGGTGTGCAGAGTTATCCTTTATAAGGCTATCTTGGCAAACTGACGAGCGACATGCCCCTGATTAGCACATTGTTGAATTTGTCTTGGCAGGCCCAAAGAGCTATGCTTAAAGGAATTACTTGACATGTCTGTAACAGCATCATGATAAACTTTGATAGCTTAAAAACAGATGGTTGGAGAATACGTGGGAGACGTACAACTTGGGGCCTCATTACGAGAATGGAGGCAATGAAAAAAGGAAGGCGGAATGGTAATACCGGCATCGTTAACAGGTCCGGGGCATTACGACCCGACAACCCGCCAATACCGCCACCGCCCGTACCGTGCCCCTTCATAACGGCACGTGCGCATACACGCGCCCATTCGTAGAGTAAATAACGGGATGCCGGTAATAGGACGACATCACAACTCGCGCAGGCATGCAATTACCGGCATCCCGAAGGCGGTAATTAGGGCTTGCACGATGGCGGCCATACAGGCATCGCGGACCACCCGTAAACAGGTGGAGTCAATGGAGCCTGTCCCAGTATAAAAGGAGTACACCCACACACCACACCCCTTCCTACACCAAAATGATACCACTAGCTGTTGCAATCATGGGGCTGGAGGACATGCTTATACTGCTACAACTACAGCAACAACAGCAACTAAAACAACAACAACAACAACAGCAACAGCCAGCACAGAGGAGACGCAGGAGAAAGAGGTTGAGACAGGGCCAGCAATTACCACCAGTGCAGCCAGTAGTACCTCGTAGGCAGCAACCGTCCCTCGCATCAGACCCAGTCCATTCAATCTAACCCCTGAGCAGATCCACACCCTGTACCGGTTGGACAGGGACACCATCACCACCATAGTGGACATGATACACAACGACATAGTCAGCCTCATAGAAATACGCACTGCCACCCCCCCCCCCCGCTACTAAAGGTGGTGTCTGTGCTCCACTTCCTGGCCACAGGCACCTACCAGCACACAGTGGACCAGCTGCATGGCATTTCACAACCACTATTTTCACGCATGCTGACCCAAGTGCTGGATGCCCTCCTGAAGCACGCTAGTCTCCCTACCACGGACTGCCCAGGAGATAGCCGACACCAAAGTAGGCTTCCATGCACTGGCAGGCATGCCCAATTGTGTTGGTGTCCTTGACTGCACCCATGTAGAATTGGTAGTCCCCCATGCCTTAGAGGCGGTGGACCACAATCGCAAGCAATACCACTCCATCAATGTGCAGATGGTATGTGACCCCAGCAAGATCATCACACATTGCTGCGCCCGATATCCTGGATCGACACATGATGCCATGGTGCTGCGTAACTCCACGCTACCCCATCACATGGAGCGACATGCTGGACCACGTGCCTGGCTGCTGGGCGAGTTGCCTGACAGGCCCATGGCAGTGCTTCGGGGTTGTGATGTGTTGGGATGCATACTCCACCTGGGTGGGAATGAGGGGGGGGGATGCATACTCCACCTGGTTGGGAATGGGCAGTGAGTGGAGAATGCACGCAGAGCTAAACACTCCTGACCTGAACCTCCCAACCCGAACATGACACATCAATGGCACACATTGGACCAATGCCGTATATCAATGACAACATGTAAGACGCACAACCTGGACACCATGGGTATGTCGAGCAATGCATGACTAAACATGATTGCAACTGTGCCAATGTGGCTAGTGTGACCATGCACAGTGTAGTATACACAGCAAATATGTGAGGTAAAACATCGTCCTGCAACCACAGTACATCGGCATCAGCATGCAAGAATTCACCCTGCATCATCTGTACAACACCATCCAGACTACCACACCATATTGCAGTATAGAAGTCATCTAAATAATAATTGTGCATACGTACAGGGACATGTGCATGTCGACAGCAAATAGCTGCGGCCATGGCTGTGAAGCCTGAAGGTGGCAGCTCAGAGTGACTCACATAGACTTATTTGTATTTGCTTGCAGGTGATGGAGAATATCCCTTGAAGACGTGGCTACTTACCCCTGTGCGGCACCCGCAGAACAGCCATGAGGTGGAGTACAATCGGGTACATACCCGTACCCGTGTTGTGATTTAGCAGAGCTTTGGCCTATTGAAGGCACAGTTCCGCTGCCTAAGCAGGTCTGGTGGAGCACTCATTTATGGGCCTGAGAAGGTGGCAAAGATCACCATGGCCTGTGTCATGCTGCACAACATGTGCGTCTGGAGAAATGTACCACTGCCACCTGACATTGCACCGGGTGAGGATGAAGACAGAGGAGAAGCAGCACCCCTGCCAGTACGTGATGCACAATATGGCCGTGCAGTACGCCAATCACTGATTGACGAATACTTCTGACCCACAGGGACGTCGATAGATATGTGTCAGTGACACATTGTACACTGGGTCCATGTGGACATGCACACAGGGAATGTGAGGAGTTGGGCACTGTGCACTGTAATAAATTCGTTGGATAGACACGAAATGAACAATGTCCAGGCATTGAATTATTTTTCACACAACGGGTTTATTGATATCAACTACAGAAATGTGCAACCCCCTGCCCCTCACAACACCAAAACTCCCCATACCCCCAATGAAATCCCCATACCCCTCAATGAACTCCCCATACCCCCCCAATGAAATCCCCATACCCCCCCAATGAAATCCCCATACCCCCCCAATGAAATCCCCCTAATACATTCATACACCACCAACACCATCTGACCCACTCCCATTGTTGTCCCCCACTATTTCCTGGATTTCTTGTTGTCCGGGGGGGGCAGCATTTCTGAGTGCCTCGCACTCAGTCTTGTTGGACGCACAGGGCTGGAGGGTGCAGAGGAAGCGGGTGTGGTGGATGGGGTGGAAGCTGTGGTGATTTGCACGGCTGGTGCAGGCTGTGGCTGCTGCATGTGCAGCAGGATAGAGGAGAGGACCTGTGTGATGGCCCCCAGACTGTCTCGCATCATCAATGCAGAGGCACTGACGGCGGCTGTGTTCGCCGCTATGGCCTGGGCAATCTCACGCCTCGTGTCCTCCCCATCCGCAACATATTGACGGAGAAGGTCCAACATAGAGTCCTGTCTGGCCTCCAACCTCGCTAGCCGTGCCTCAAGGTTGGTGGTGGGAGCAGCAGTGGTAGAGGGTGCTGCAACTGGGCCTGCATTGGCAGTGCTGTCCTTGGGGATGCTGCTGAGGTCAGAATCATGTAGCAGAGGATCCGCGGTGCTGGTGGGCGAGGGTCGAGTGTGGGGTGGACACAGGGCTTGGGGAGTGTGGACATGTCACATGGGTGAGTCCATCCTCGTCCACATACTCCTCCACTGCACTTTCTATGTTGCACAGTGGGGCACTGGCCTCGCCTTCCACTGGTATTGCCAGCTCTGTGCTCCTGGTGTCAGGCGTTGGATGTGGGCCCTCATGTGCGGCCATGGCCTGGTCACTCGCCCTGGCCTTCGGTGTGGCCTGCGAGGCTGCCCCGGAGGTGGTCTTGCCTGTGTGAGTGGTCTTGCGCCGGGACGTGGATGCCCTTGTGGCCGTCTCCTCACTGGCATCCTCTCCATCGGTGCCTGGGGAGAGTAGAAGAGATGCAGGGCATCAGTGATGGTGTTACATGCAAGATGCATCATATGGTGCTGTGGAGAATTTCATTATTCATGCATTCATATCTTACAGGTGTGTCACACAGGGTAGTATGAAGGGGCCATTTTGGCATGTGCCGTAATGTCTCAGTGCAGGGATGCTGCAAGGCAGGTGGCATGCCGTTGTATTGGACTTTGTGTGATGTATTACATGGGCAAGGTCCGTGTGTGTTGGCTGTGTGTTGGTAATGGGATTGGCACTCAGCATGCATTTCAGTGTGGCAGGGTTTGGGCCTCCATCTGGACAAGGATATGTTGATGTGTGTGTTGGGACATGCATTGCCTTGCATAGACTCTCTTCCACATCACTTGTGCTACATCATGGTTTCCCCTACAGGGATCTGCAGGGTCACTCACCTCCATCTGCAGATGTTGCGGCACCCGTCTCCATCTCCCCAAATCCCTCGATGGACTCCATCTGTATGAAGCTACTGCAAGTCTCCTTCCAGCGTGTACGTTTTGTGGGTGAGTGGGGACCCCCGCCTGTGGCCATGACCTCCCTCCTATTGCTGGCCAGGATATTCCGTACCCTGAGGCGGAGGTCATCCCACCTTTTTTTATAGTCCTTGACTGTCCGTGGGGTAGTGCCAACTGCCGAGACCTTGCAAGCTACCTCCTCCCATATCTCCTTTTTGTGTTGCTGCACCTCCCTTTTCAGGTTTGCTGGTTGATCTCCTCAGCATGGGCAGCTAGGATATCTGCCAGCATGGTCAGTTCTTCATGTGAAAAACGCTTTTTGCGCAGGCGGGGGGGGGGGGGGGGGGGGGGGGGGGGGGTTGATTTCCTGGTAGCCTTAGACATGTTTAAGGGATTGGCAATGGTCTCTCCTGAACACAACTGGTGGTCTGGGAGGATTGCAATGGATTGTGTTATTAAAAGATGGCCGCCGGCGTATTTCCCGTTCTGACGCGATGATGTTACTTCCGGGTGCGGTATTAAGGGGTGCCTCCTAGGCAGTATCGGCGGGTCCCGTGATGGCGCTATCGGGGGGTTGGAGGGCCTTTAGAGCCATGGCGCTATGACCATTACCGGCATGGGGGTTCGCACGTACTCGCGCACTCGTAATAACCCGCTATTAGCAGCGTCATATGAGCACGGACCCGCTAGTTCCTCCATGCTGGTAATGACCCCGTTTTTACCGCGCTCCTCGTAATGAAGCCCTTGGACTTTGAAACTTAATAACTATGGAAAATTCTAACATTGTTAAGAGTGACGAAACAGTTGCAGAGAACGGCACAAAACATACACAAGACTCTACATGTTGTATTTGATAAAAGATTTCTCATGCCCGGCTATAAAAACGCTTCCTTCTGGATAGTGACAGTGTTAGTATCGGACTGCTCACATGTACTGTCATTTACAGCACCGATTCTCATGCATCCTGGTGCGGACTGTCTAAATGTGGCAAAAGTTATTTTATCAAAGATACTTTAGAAACTACGCCAAGCATGCTGCCCCAGCAGCTGGCCAACATAGTCTGGATATACTCGAGTTGCAAAAAGATGTATAGGGAACGATTGAGGAAGATACACTTATTGCTGTATTGTATTGCATTTATTAATCTTATATAGCGCTTTATACCAAAGCGCTGTACAGTTACAACAGGGTACATTTAACATAACAAAAACTGTAACAGAAGCAAATTACAAACATGAATCAGTCCCCAAAACAGTATGTAGAGCGATTATTCAGAGGGGGAAGGGGCGAGGAGGGGGAGGGCTAGGAGGAAGAGGGAGGGAAGGTAGGAGGAGGATGGAAAGGAGGGGGTGGGGAGAGGTTAAGGGGGGTAAGAGGGGAAAGGGGTAGGAGAGGGGAGTGAGAGGAGGGGGTGTCATGGCAGGGGATGGAGAAGGAGAGATTTGAGGGAGGTGCGGAAAGAGGAAAAAGTAGGAGAAAAGCGGATAGAGAGAGGCAAGGAGTTCCAGTGGAGGGGGGCCAGGAGTTAGGAGCAGAAACGGGAGGAGGCACAGGGGGAGGGAGGAACGGTGAGGAGGAAGTGGTCAGCGGAACGAAGGGGACGGGAGGGCGTGCAGAATAAGAGAAGGGAAGAGAGAAGGGGGAGCAAGATCGTGGAGAGATTTGAAGACCAGACAAAGGAATTGAAATTTAAGTTGAGAATGAAAGGGGAGCCTGCCAATGGAGGAAAGGGAAGCAGAGATGGAGTCACGGGGGGGGGGGGGGAGGAGACAGAGGGTACGGATGCCAGAGTGATAAATATATTTGAGGGGGGCAAGATGTGAAGTGGGAAGGCCAAAAAGTAAGGAGGAGCAGTAGAAGAGGCGAGAAAAGATAAGGGAGGAGATTAAGAATTTAGTAGCATTAAAAGTAAGGGAGGGGCGAACTTTGCAAATATTGTAGAGGTGGTAGCGACAAGCACGAGAGGTGAGTGAGATATGATGGGAAAAAGTGAGAGAAGAGTCAAAGTGAAATCCTAGGTTACGAGCGTGGGGTGAGAAAGTGAGATTAGAGGGAGGAAAATGAATGTAAGGGGGAGGAGAGGGAGGGTGTAGGGAGTTGGAAGGGAAGAAAACTACTTTGGTTTTGTCAGAGTTAAGGGAAAGAAAGCGAGAAGCCATACAGTTTTTAATAGCAGTGAGACAGGAGGAAAGTTTAAGGTGGAGGTCAGGAGAGAAGGAAGAGAAGGAAAGAAAGAGCTGTGTGTCATCGGCATAGAAATGGTGAGAGATGCCAAAAGAGGAGATAACAGGGGCAAGGAGGGAGGTATAGAGTGAGAATAGGAAGGGAACAAGAACAGAGCCTTGGGGAACTCTGTATTCAAGAGGGTGGGAAGGAGAGGAGCGGCCTCCCCTGGAAACAGTAAAAGAGCGGTAGGAGAGGTAAGAGGAAAGCCAATTGAGTACAGAGCCTTTGAAACCAAAGGAGGAGAGAGTGTTGAGAAGAAGGGGGTGATCAACAGTGTCAAAGGCAGCCGAGAGATCAAGAAGAATAAGGACAGAAGATTGCTTAGAGTGTCGGGCAGAGAGAAGGGAGTTAAGGATGTAAGTGAGGGCAGTTTCAGGAGAGTGTTTAGTGCGAAATCCAGATTGAGAGGGGGAAGGAGAGAGAGATTAGTGACAAAGGATGAGAGTTGTGAGTAGGCAAGGCACTCAAGATGTTTAGAGAGGAAAGGGAGAAGTGAGATAGGGCGGAAGTTCGAGGTGAGCAGAGGATCAGCGGTAGGTTTCTTCACAACCGGAAAGATAGTGGCATGTTTGAAAGCAGAGGCGAAGGAGGCCGAGGAAAGGCAGATATTGAAGGAGGAAGTTAGGTAGGGAATAAGTAGAGGGAAATTGTTAGGAATAAGAAGGGAGGGGGACAGGATCAGATGGGACAGACGAGGGATGGGCTTTGGAGAGGAGGATAGAAACGTCAGAGTGGGAGACTGGGGAGAATTCAGTCATGCAAGTAGAGGGTGATGAAGGAGAAGGGGGGAGTGAGGAGGTATTGATTTTCTGTTGAAGGGAAAGAATCTTAGAGAAGAAGAAGTTTGTGAAGTCAGAGGGAGAGAGGGTGGAGGAGGTTGAGGGATCAGGGGCTGGGGGAGAGAAAAGACGAGAGAGAGTTTGGAAGATACGACGGGGGTGGGAAGCTTGGGAATGAAGAAGGTTTGAGTAGTAGGATCATTTTGCTGAGGTGAGACAGGAGACATAGAGGGAGTGATAAGAGAAGTAGGAGGATTGGTTGGAAAGTGATGGGGATTTGAGCCAGAGTCTTTCAAGACGTCGGAGGAGACGACGCATGGAGAGGAGTTGAGGGGAGAGCCAAGGTTGAGAGGGTTTCCGTGTTGGATGGAAGAAGGAAATGGGGTGGAGGAGATCAAGAGAGGAGGAGATAGAAGAGGAAAGAGCAGAAAGTGCATCATTGGCTTATAGAGATGAAAAGTCGCGGAGAGAGGGGAGAGAAGAAGCGCAAGTTTCAAAAAAGAGGGAGGGATCAAAGTTACAAAAGTCACGACGTGAGAAAATAGAAGGGGAAGGTTTAGGGGAAGAAGGAAGAGGGGGGTAAGAGAGAAGGAGAGTAAAGCATGATCAGAGAGGTGGAGAGGAAGTGTAGAGACAGAAGAAGAGGGATAGGGAGAGTTAAAGATAAGGTCAAGAGTGGAGCCAGAGGAGTGAGTAGGAGAGGAAAGAAGAGGGGATAGTAGGTAGGAGTCGAGGATGGACGATAGGGGTGAGAGGCAGAAGGGAAGTGAAGATTAAAGTTGCCGAGAACAGTAAGGGGGGGGGAGGAAGAGGGAGAGAGAGGGCCAGGAGGGCGATATATCATTAGAAAGGAGAAGGGGTGAGGGGAGGAGAAGGATTTGTAAAGAAACTCGAATGAGGGGAAAGAAGGGAGGAGAGGAGGGAGAGGAGAGGTATTTGGGGTTGAAGAGGAGGCCAATACCTCACCAATACCAGAGGCACGAGGGATGTGAGAGAAGGAGGATGAAGAGGTGGTATGGGAGGCAGGGACTGAAGTGTTGTGAGGAGGGATCCAGGTTTCAGTAAGACAGAGGAAATGAAGGTTGAGACGGAGGAACATGTCAAGAACAGCTGCGGTCTTGTTGCAGAGGGATCTAGCGTTCCAGAGAGCAATGTTAATGAGGGAGGAGGGTTGGATAATGGGGGGGTAGAGAAGGTTAGGGCGGTGGGAGAGGGAGTGCATAGTAGAGGAAGGGTGGGGGGGGGTTAAAGATGGGAAAGGATAAGAGGAGGAGGGAGAAGTAAATAGGAGAGGACAGGGGGGCGGAGAGGGATGAGGCGGGGGAAAAGAGGAGGGATGGGGGCAGATTTGGTCAAGCGCATAAACAAGGGGGGGGGAGAGGAAGGAGGGATAAGGAGGTGGTGGGAGAGCAGGTGGCAGAGGAGGGAAGGAAGAGAAGGGGGGTGGGGTAAGATGTCAGGAGGGGGAGCAGAGGAGGAGGAGCACTTGGGGCTGGAGGAAGAGTTAGGCAAGTGAGACTAAGGGTAGGGGAGAGTATGAGAGGAGAGTTGGCATGGACTGGAGACAAGTGCTAGTGCAGGAACAGAGTTGAAGTTAAAGTGCAAACGCGGGAGAAGCGCAGGAGGAGGCACGGATGGGCTCTAGAGGTCAGAGTGCGAGCACCAGGACAGCACAGGGAGGGGACCACAGGGCATAGAACTAGAGTGCCAGCAGAGGAACAGCATAGGAAAGGGGTTTGCTAAGCATAGACGATCAAGGAGACCGTTCTGGAACAAGGTGTCAGTACTGGCTCAGGCGTGAAGAGGGAGGGCAGTGATGCCAAAGATGAGCAGTCACAGGAGGCACTGAAGATTCCAGTCCACGGAGGGAGGAGGCCAGGTAAGCGATGGACACAGGGGACAGAGGCAGAGGAGGCTGCAGTGGGGGCCGAGCGGGAACCACAGGAACACGAAACAAGCTGGAGGTAGCACGGCAGTGGATCCAAGTCACGACTGCTAAAAAGGTTGGGAAACAGGCCTGAGGAAGGCAGCAGTAACCCAGCCGAACGGGAGGAGACCTTATCCGAGTTGAAGAACACCCGTCACCGCTGCAAATAGGAGTGAGCACGATAGTCAGGCAACGTAGTCAAGCCGGGAGCTGCTGAGGAGGAGCCCGTAGGTGAAAGGAGGCGGGCTGCGGGACTCGGGACAGATTGCAGCACCTCGCACAAGGCCACTGGAGGCGCGGGTCGATCAGGGATCCACAGAGAGGAGCCCGCGGCAGGATGGAGGCGAGCAGCGGCTACGTAAGGAGGGCCCAGAGCCAGATGGAGTACCACCCAGCAAGGCCACTGGAGGCGCGGGCCTCAGATGAAAAGGGGCCACAATTGGATGGTGGCGGCTTAGCAAAGAGGATCCAGATGAAACACCCCACACCGAGGCCAATGGAGGCGCGGGCCAGGTCAGTTGCTGGTGAAGGAGCCGGCCATAGGATGGAGGCGGGCAGCAGAGCGGAGATCCCCTGGGAGGGGCCAAGATCAGAAGCAGTGACTTGCACCGAGGAGACTCGAGGCGCGGGCCGAGCCGGGATCCACTGAGGAGGAGGCCGCTACAGGATGGAGGAGAGTGGCTGCTTTGCAAGGAGGGCCCCGGGCCAGATGGATCACCACACAGCGAGGCCACTGGAGGCGACAGCCACTGATGAAGTGGCCGTTAGTGGATGAAGGTGGGCGGCTGCGTAGCAGAGAGGATCCAGGACAGAATGAAGCACCCCACACAGGCCAATGGAGGTTTGGGCCGGGCCGAGAGCTGTTCTAGGAGGAGCCAGCCGTAGGAAGAGGCGGGCGGCAGCAAAGCAGCAAGGGCCCGGGCTGGTTGGAGTACTCCGCGGCGGCCACTGGAGGTGCGGACCAGGGCAGGATCTGCCAGAAAGGAGCCCGCAACAGGATGGAGGTTGGCCGCGGCAAAGTCGGAAGAGCCCGGGCAAGAAGCACTGCCACCAACGTCACTGGAGGCGCAGGCGGAGGATCGCCGGCGGGAAGTCTCTGCGACTGGAGCTGTGGAGGACGCACCAAGGAACCTGGCCCGGGCTGGGAAAGGAGAGTCCGAAACAAGACGAAATCAGCGTCGGAGGAGCCCCCAAGCCCAAGGGCCAGGAATTGATGACCAGGATCAGGATGAAGGCAGGCGGCGGCAAAGTCGCGGGGGCCCAGGCAAGATGCACCGCCACACCAACGTCACTGGAGGCATGGGCGGAGGATGGCCAGCGGGAAGTCCCTGCGACTGGGGCTGAGGAGGCCGCACCAAGGAACCTAGCCCGGACTGGGCAAGGAGAGACCGAATCAGGAAGAAAACAGCGTCAGAGGAGCCAGCAGGCTCAAGGATCAGGAACGTAGGTATGTTGGGTGAAATAATTGGAATAAAAACTGCTTTTTGAACGACTGAAACAGCCTGGGTTGAGGAGGCGCCGGTTCAGGCGACCGAGCTTCTGCGCCCCCTGATGGTTCCTTATTTCTTATATTAATTTGTTGTTTTGGTGATGCCCGACACTTTTAATGACAACAGTCCTTGGAGATAGTGGATAACCTGATAGCTGAAGCCTGCGAAAGCCAACATGTTCTATGTGTCACAAACTTATTTCAGAAGGGATGTTGCTCTAAATCGATGAACCTCAACTCTTCCTACATAGTATTTTATAAAACGCCAGTGATAAATTACAGATTCATTTATTGGGTAGGTAGATGTACTCCTCCAAACCCCAATTTTAGAATCCTTTGATGATGCCACAAATATTCCTACAGTTATCTTTCAGTTGATTCAAAAATCAACACTGCAGAGGATAATAGGCTGTAAATGGTGCTTTACCCTTCTGACATACTTGTGCATTTATCGCTCAAACACTTGCAGACTTTGAAAAGGAAAGGAGCCATGGTCAAGAAGCTCAGTAACAAAAGAACTACTCTTAAATCTGAAAGGAAATTGGTAAAACAGTCAGGGGGATTTATAGGTAGCCTGCTGTAGATAGCTGTTCCACTTATTACAGGCCTTTTAACGACCCAGTGATGGAGCACATGGAGAAATGCTACTTGGTGCTCAGACACCAGCTGGAAAATCTTTGTCATGTTACTCCTGATGATGACACCGACATTGGTAAAACCATGAGGAACTATCTGGATTCCGAGATAGCCATGGTCATCAAATGCACGGACATGTCACAATGTGACAAGCTGACCTTTACAATACCATTCTACAGAAATATCTGACCTTAAATGCCATGATGGTAAGGAGCGAATTACCCAGAATCTTTTCAGTGTGGACCCTAAATCTACCCTGCTACTACTCCCGCCACCGATCTTGTCTACAAATATTGATGCACATTGTGGTAGGTTAGAATAAGGACTCAGACAACAAGGCTTAGTGTAACGGTTATTATTCCTGTCAAGTTCAAAACTATCTTTCCCTAAGTTTACCTGCTCAACACTATTCTATAAAAAGAAGTCAAAAAGGTGCTTGTCCGGATGTCTGCAACTTATTTAACAGTAATCTGTCCAGAATCCTACTCCAACTTATCACTGTCAATACTTCCCAAAAGAAAATATAACAAAACTACCAGTTGACTTTATGGAACTATTGGCTCGAGGGGATGGCTGCTGGCACCTGACCCAGATCTTGTCCCTAATAGATAATGAGCATCATTACAAATGTGGCGGCTCTGAAACAATGTGCCAGTAATTGATTACGGCACTCTTTCCGGACCGCAGCACTAGGAGCGTCATGAACCGTCGAGCACGTCCCTTTTGGACTTCCTGGTCCTTGACACATCGGGGCTTACACTCTGCAGTACTTACAACATGGCCGTTACACAGAACGCCGTTTACCTGCTTCCACGTCGGACGTAGCACGTTCTATAAAGAAGCCACGCCCCAGCGGCCCCGCGCGTCTCAACCTAACCGCTTGCAGTGGCTAGACATGTGCTCCGTAGTTCGCCTTCGCTGAACTCTTTGATTCCTGGATCCCGGACCTCGCTTCCTCCCTCTATCTTCCCTTCCTCCTTATCCTGTTTGGATTCCCAGATCCCGTGTACCCGCCTCCGAGTACACCACCTTCGTTTCCTGGACTTCCCGGAGATTCCAAGTGTCCCTGGACGTAGAACGCTGAACGCACGCTGGAACCCGAAGATGCTCGCATGGGGTTGTTCAAAACCCGAACCGTACGCAAGAAGACTACTCCCAAGAATTCCAGCAAACTTTGAACTCAGGTGAGAAAGGGGCAAACCTGTGACAGATTGAGACGCCAACTAACTGAAGTCGATACGGACATGGAGGCGGCCGTTCAGGATCTCATGCGCGGCATGCAAGAATTAACGACCGAAGTACAAAATTTGAATGCGGAGAATGCCGCATTAAAACAATTCGTCTTGTCCCGCGATTCCGCTACGAAGGAAAGTGTACTATTGGGCGGCATTGTTGACAAATGCGATGGGTCTGCTAAAAACCTTTGTGGATTCCTTGACTCCTGTTTAGTCCACTTTACTTTTAAGCCCTACTACTTTTCTACCCCCAGGGCTAAGGTGGGCTTTATAATTTCACACCTTTCCCGGAATGCATTAACCTGGGCCACACCTTTAGTTAATTCCGGAGATGCCCTCCTGGATGACTACGACGGATTCATACAGGCTCTTAAGACCATGTTTGACCGCCCAGAGCAGGTCTATAGTGCCCAGGAACGTCTACTTGATTTCCAACAAGGCTCCCAGGACATGCTAACGTATGTAACACGCTTTAAACAATTGGCTAAAGAAGCGGATTCGTCCTCAGAAGCCTGCTTCACTCTTTTTCGAAGAGGGCTAAATGAAGACATCAAGGATGAACTAGCCAGAGTGGCTCGCCCAGGTTCGTTCCAAGCCCTTATGGATCTCGCTCTGCAGATTGACTTCCGTATCCAGGAAAGGAAGGCAGAGAAGAAAAAAACCAAGATGCCCTTCCAGAAAATTCCTATAGAGACCTCCTCGAAGTCTGACCCTACTCCTGCCCCCATTAATGAACCAGAACCCATGCAACTAGGGGCTTTCCGTGGACCCATATCCCCCCAAGAAAGGATGCGAAGGATCCCCACGGGGTTATGTATGTATTGTGCCTCAGACAAACATCTAGTGAGAAAGTGTCCTTTAGCCCCTCCACGGCGTTCGGGAAAAGCCAGCTCCCGATCCTAGATGGAGCACGGCTTCGGGAGAGAGATGTTTGCTCCACATCTATTCCATCCTTGAACTCTCCTGGACAAAACAATCTAGTGATTTTACAGGCCTTTCTATCACCATCCAAGAATGAAACCTACCCCATTTTGGCATTAGTGGATTGTGGAGCCATGGGGATATTCATAGATCAAGATTGGGTATTTAACCACCATATTCAATATGAAACCCGAGATATCATGCAACCTGTAGAAGCAATTGATGGAAGACCCCTTTCCTCAGGACCCATAACTCTTCAAACCAAGGAAATAGAGCTCTCAATAAACCACCATCGAGAGAAGATTAAATTTGACATCATAAAGTCTGCCCATTACCCAATGGTGTTGGGTATACCCTGGCTACAAAGACACAACCCATACATCAATTGGGCAGCAGGTTCCTTGTTCCTGGGTTCCAAACATTGCATATCTCATTGCCTACTCCTGAATTCTGCACCAACACCTTCGGAAGGTACATCGGCAGACCAGCAAGGCCCGCTGACAGTCTCAAATATCATCCAAGTTCCTAGGGCCTATCAGGAATACGCCGATGTGTTCTCTTCAGCCATAGTTCAAGCCCTACCTCCTCATAGACCTGAAGACTGTGCAATTGATACTGACCCTTCAGCTGTGATTCCCTTTGGAAGGATGTTCATCTTGTCCGAACCTGAGAAAAGAGCCCTCCGTGAATACTTAGATACCAACCTTGAAAATGGCACCATACGACCATCCAAATCTCCAGCTGGAGCCTCACTGTTTTTTGTTCCAAAAAAGGATAATAATGAGCTCAGACCTTGTCTTGATTATCGTGGTCTAAATCAGTGCACTCTGAAGGATCGCTATCCATTGCCCTTGATCTCAGATATCCTGGAAGCAGCAAGAGGAGCCGTAATCTTCACTAAATTGGATCTCAGAGGAGCCTACCATCTGATCCGTATTAGGGAAGGGGACGAATGGAAAACCGCCTTTAGAACACCCTTTGGTCACTTTGAGTACTTGGTCATGCCCTTCGGACTTGCAAATGCCCCAGCAGTCTTCCAACGCTTCATGGATCGGGTGTTTTCAGACATGTTGTTCCTCTTCGTCAGAGTGTACCTGGACGATATCTTAATATTCTCTAAGGACCATCTTAAGCATGAAGAGCATGTTAAGGCAGTGTTACAGCAGCTACGTGAACACAAGCTCCTGGCTAAACCCGAGAAGTGCCTTTTCCATGTCTCTACTGTTCACTATCTAGGATTTGTCCTTAGCCCAGAAGGAATCGGAATGGACCACTCAAAAAGGTAAAAGCCATACTATCCTGGCCCGTTCCGACTACCGTGAAACAAATCCAATCCTTCCTGGGACTTGCTAACTTTTACCGGAAATTCATACCTTCCTTTTCTGAGATAGTTCAACCGATCATTGCATTGTTGGAAAAAGATACTCCCTTTCTTTGGACAACAGCCCAAGACGAAGCATTCCAACGGTTAAAGTCAGAGTTTACACAAGCTCCCATCCTGGCTCAACCTGACATCAATCGACCTTTCCTAGTGGAAACAGACGCTTTTAACTACCCCATTGGAGCAGTTCTAAAACAGGAATTCGAGGACAATCTGGAACATCCCATTGCTTATCTTTCACGGACACTAACTCCCAGTGAAACCCTTTATTCCGTTTTGGAAAAGGAACTGTTAGCCATCCGTCAAGCCTTCACAGAGTGGCGTCATCTACTTCTAGGAGCAAAACATCCAGTCTAGGTCCGCACGGACCATCGGAATCTTCAAGTTGTACAAGCTCTGGAAAGTAGAAATATCCGTCAAGCCCGTTGGGCCTTCTTTGCCCAGTTCCAGATCCATCATGTCCCTGGAACACAGAATATAATTGCTGACGCCTTATCCCGACTACCATACTCTTGAAGACCGATCATTCCCTAAGATGTTTCCCCATACGATATTTGTAGCTCAAGCAATCAGCCTCCTGGAAGACGTTCGGAAGCAAACCCAGTCCTCTGAACCCTGGAAGGAATTTTCAGGGAAGAATTGCTGGAATCTGAGAACAAAGGACGGATATCTGTTCAAGGATAATGGTCTAGTCATCCCCACACAGAAACTACAGCAAAGAATAATAAACCTCTGCCACAATACCCTTCACCCCAGACATTGTGGCATCACTAACACCCTCCGTCTAATACAAAGACAATTCTGGTGGCCAAGAATGAAAACTGACGTACAACTGTACATCCAAGCCTGTGCAGTCTGCAGTCAAAACAAACATGATAAAACACCGGCGGGTCTCCTACTTAAGCCCACACTACCAACAAGGCCCTGGGAAATTATCAATACGGACTTCATTGTAGAATTGCCACCTTCCAGGGGGTACACAACTATCATGGTCACCATTGATTTATTCACTCATATGGTTCATTTTACACCCTTATATAAACTACCATCTTCCTCAGAACTTGCTGGAATCTTCCTGGAACACATATTCCGGCTTCATGGACTCCCTTCCAAGATCATATCAGACAGAGGGCCTCAGTACATTTCTCAGTTTTTGGAAACACCTTTGCCGGATACTAGAGATCCAACGTGCCCTCTCCTTAGGGTATCATCCACGGAGTAATGGGGCTACTGAACGTGTGAATCAAACCCTAGAACAATATCTACGTTGCTTCTCTACTAAGGTCCAGGACGATTGGTCACTCTTAATACCTGTGGCTGAGTTTGCCTACAACAATTCGGATCACTCGGCTGTCAAGACCAGCCCCTTTTTCTGTAACCAGGGATTTCACCCTTCGGTGTTACCTTCCGTCCTTTCACATCCTACACCTGTTCCTATAGTTGATTCCTGGATCGAGACCCTCATCAATGTACAGAAGTAAGACAAAGAGCACTTAGAAAGGGCCTGAATTCATACCAAGCATTATGCAGACTCCAAAAGAAGACCAGCACCCTCCTACGCAGTAGGCGATAAGGTCTGGCTATCCTCGAAACTACTACCCCGACATCTACGACGGAATAAGTTAGCTCCCTGGTATTATGGCCCCTTTTCCATAAAAGAAATCATAAACCCAGTGGCCTTCCGACTCAAACTACCAGACTCCTGGAAGATGATTCACCCAGTTTTTCACACGTCCCAAATGAAACCATATATCTAGTCCTCCCGGACTACCCTCAGGCCTAACCCCGTAATTGTCAATGACCAATTGGAATATGAAGTGTCCAGAATATGTGACTCCAGGTACAAACTTGGTCAGCTTCAATACCTGGTTGAATGGAAGGGATACCCTCCTAGTGAACGCACTTGGGAACCAATCTTAAACCTAAACGCCCCCAGGTTACTCAGAAGGTATCATCTCATACACCCGGGCAAACCCGGTGGGGCAGGTTTTCGGAGGAGGCATGCTGTCATGAACCGTCGAGGACGTCCCTTTTGGACTTCCTGGTCCTCGACACATCGGGGCATACACTCTGCAGTACTTCCAACATGGCCGTTAAACACAGAATGCTGTTTACCAGCTTCCACGTCAAACGTAGCACGTTCTATAAAGAAGCCACGGCCCTGCACGTCTCAACGCTACCGCTTGCAGTGGCTAGACGTGTGCTCCGTAGTTCGCCTTCGCTGAACTCCGATTCCTGGTTCCCGGACCTCGCTTCCTCCCTCCATCTTCCCTTCTTCCTTATCCGGTCTCAATTCCCGGATCCCGTGTACCCGCCTCCGAGTACACCACCTTCGTTTCCCGGACTTCCTGGAGATTCCAAGTGTCCCTGGACGTAGAACGCTGAACGCACGCTGGAACCCGAAGACGCTCGCACAGGGTTGTACAAAACCCGAACCGTACGCAAGAAGACTCCTCCCAAGAATTCCAGCAAATATCGAACTCAGGTGAGAAAGGGGGAAACCTGTGACAAGGAGAGGGAATGTCGATAACAACGGTACCAGTAACAGCGGATACTGTGCTACCACAGCATAGTGAAGTGAAACTGCGGGACCATCCGGACGCAGTGCCGGAAACACTGGCACCATGGAAATAAGGCAGCATTACGACAGCGTTTTTTCAGGAAACACTGGCACAAAAATGCCAGTGCACTGGGAAAATCGTGCCGGAAACACATGCCCCGCGGACAGACGGTAACCAGGCCCAGATGTGGAGCAACAGGCCACGGGTGCACCCAATGTACCCAGCTGCACACAATATGCACAGGGACTGCTGAAAAAGACCACACCACACACTCTCGTAGCAGTGGTCATGGACCTGGAGTTGCTGCATTTAGGAGTGCAGTTCTATGAGCAGGAGCTGCATTAATGGCAACAAGCTAACAGGCAGTTAAAGAGGAGGAGGATGATGAGAGGGAGAATGCAGATGAACAATGGCATGCAAGTTGAGCCAAAGAGGTGTGCACCCATACCCTGCACAAGGGCTAAACCCTGGGCTCCAACTTACAGGCAGACCCACACACTATACCGCCTGAACAGGGAGACCATGCTGGACGACATCCAGTGCATCATCGCCATCTGTACTGCCATATTCCCCCCTGTTGAAGGTGGTGTCTGTGCTGCAATTTCTTGCCACAGGCCCATTCCAACACACAGTCGGCAAGCTGCAGGCATTTTCAAATGTGCTGGTGCAGGTCCTGGATGCCCTCCTGCACCATGTGTCCCAGCACATCGCCCTACCAACCACACAGGCAACCACCACCAAGGTCCGCTTCCATGCGCTCGCTGGCATGTCCAATGTATTGGGAGCAGTGGACGACACACATCGAGCTAGTGGCTGCCCACGCCACAGAGGAGGTGTATAGAAACAGAAAGCTGTACCACTGAAACAGAATGATGTACCACTCATTGAATGTGCAGGTCCTCTGTGATGCAGACCTCACTATCTCCCACTGCTGCGCACGATTCCCAGATCAACCCAGGACTCCATGGTCCTGCGGAATAGCACCCTGCCTGCGTACATGGCACGTTGTGGAGGACAGCTGACCTGGATATTGGGTGAAAAAAAAAGCATCAACACACACACCTCTTTGCATGTGCACCAGGGCACGGGGGGGTGTTCCCTAGCACCAGTGCATTGACCACATCCACCATGCCAATGCAGGGACACAATCGGCATGCAAGAGTGGATGGCCACGTCTGGCATCTACCATATGTGTCAATGGATGCACGCCCCATCACAATCTTGGCATGGACGGACAGTCGCATACAATACGCTACAGGTACCAGAATGCATCACAGCCATGTCACAATGCCCAGCATATCCCTACCCAGGCCCTCCCCCAACCACCTGGGAGCAAGACCCTACAAATGGCCTAACCAGCATTGCCTATCACAGGGTGCATCCATGCGAATGAGGGCCCATAAGTGTCACTCAATCACATGCACTGCCCAGTCACCCCAATCTAATGGCCCTCCCTGTGTCCCATTCCATGCAGGTGATTCCGGTTATCCCATGTGAGAGATCCCCAGACTCACCAGGAAATAGCATACAATCGTGCTCACATCAGAACACAGATGACAATTGAGCAGACCTTCGGACTGTTGAAGGCACGTTTTGTTGCCTTCACCGCTTGGGAGGGGCACTAATGTACAGGCCCGGGAAGGTGGGGAAGATAGTCCTGGCCTTTGCCATGCTGCACAATATGTGCATCAGGTGTAACATAACCCTGCCCCCGGACATGGAAATGAACATGCCTTCAGCAGACGCTGATGGTCCTGTTGACATGCAACAGGGATGGGCGTGCACCCCGGCAGGAACTCATTCAGAACTACTTTTGAGCACCCAGCAATTGCACATAACCCATGGAACACACTACATGTGATGCACTGCAATAATAAAGCACACCACTTGACAAATTGAATGTCTAAACGTGAATTACTATGCAGAAGCATGTGTATTTTTGTATTAACGAACAACTGACGTGTGGCGCACCACCCCCTCCCCAACAAACCCTCCACACCAGCCCCTCCCCAACTAATCATCCCCACCAGCCCCTCCCTCAACTGATCCTCCCAAACACGCCTGTCCCAAAACACCCTCTAGTTTGCCGTGGTGTCACGGAAAGTCTTGAACCGGCTCACTTCCATGGCCTCTTCACACTGGACCTGCACTTTTGTGGTGACCCGGACAGGCGCTGGGATCGGCGCCTCGGACTGCTGTGTTGGGAGCTGGCAGGCGTGGTGATTGTGGAAGGGGGGGGGTCAGAACCAGCCCTGTCCCTGTGCTCTAGGGCCTCCTGCTGGGAAAGGGTGAGGGACTCTGCTAGAGCCGACATTGCCCCATTCCCCTCCCGGACTCTCTGTGCAAGCAGGACTGTTGCGCACGGGGAGTGGCCCAGGGCACGGACACACCACCGGCCGGTGGCCTGCACAATTTCCTGCATCATTCTGGTCTCCTCGAGCTACTGGCGCACAAGTCCAGCCATCTCCTTGTGCCGTGCCTCTATTAGCTGGATGCGCGCATCCATATCATGGATACTGGGTATCAGTGGTGGAGGTGGGCTGTGGAGGCCAGAGGAGCTGAAGGAGGGACGGTGATGGGGGGCATCATCTGGCGACTCCTCTGTGGTGTCCCCGCCCTCCTGCCCACCATCCTAATCTGTTGAGGTGGCGGCCTATGTTGGAGGCTAGTGGGGGAGGAATGGCCGTCTTGGAGGCCCACTGTGCTGTGTGTCGGGTCCAGCTGACAACCTCTGTAGCCAGGGCTGGTGTAGCTGCAGGGGCAGCTGGCTGTGCCTCGGTTGCTAGTGCTGGTGTAGCTGCAGGGACAGCTGGCTGTGCCTCTGTGGCCAGTGCTGGTGTGGCCTTGGTAGTGGTGGCGCAGGGCATGGCTCTCCCCCTCTGTGTGGGGGGCTATGATGTGCTTGGGCCACCTTGCTAGCTGTCAAACAAGGTGTCTGTGGGGGTGAGATGGACATGCCATTATTCACCTCTGTGTCATCCAATGGCCTTGCTACATGCAGTTCATACATTGTGTGTCATGATGCCAGTGCGTGGAGTCATGACGTCAGGACGGCATTGATGTATTTATTCATGGAGTATTTCTTAGGCACCTATACAAAAGAATCGTGCTACAAGGTTCCACAGGGCTGAATGAGGAGGGAACAAGGGGAATAAATAACAATGGCAAAACAGCAAATGCATATTTTTGGTCCTACTAAGCCTTGTGTCATTCAGATGTGCACATGCAGTGAAAATAAGTGCAAGAGATAGGGATGGGTGGGTGGAAGGAATGGGCAAGTGCAAGTGGATGCCTGGGATGGAAATGCCAAGGAGGAGGACTCAGGCTAAGTGCTAGGGCGGACGTCCCAAGGGTGGGGTGCACAGCCGCCAAGCAGGGGTATGCAGGAGGCAGTGCAGTGGGGGGTGGTGCTGGTATTGGCTGGGTGGAGGGTCTGGTAACTTGTGCGATGCATGAGGACCAGGTCACCAGTCTCAGGGGCAGTGCAGTAATAAGCAAGGAAGGGAAATGGGAAAAAGAGGTAGAGAAGAGCAGAGTTTTGAGAAGTATCAGGGACTCAAGGAGGGCCGATTCAAGTATGAGAGGGGCAGGGAGGCTGTTCCAAAGGGAGGTACCAGCCGAAGAGAGACCTGCCCCCCACTCTCTGCTTGAAGAAGTGTTTGGAAATGTAAGAGTTGGAATTAGAGGAGCGGAGGGCTCTGGTAGCGGAGTATTTAGGGAGGGAAAGTTGGCGATAGTGTGGTCTGAGGCCCCAGGAGGACTTGTGAATGATGCAGAGGGTCTTGAATTTGATCCTCACAGCCACAGGGACCCTGTGTGCATGATGCAAGCACGCATGTGAGTGTTTTACGTGGGCGCATTGCGTGTGGTGCATGCACGCCACCATGGTCTGGTGTGTGCCTTGTTATATGTGTTACTTCTCATGTTGTCACTTTGTAAGCATGACCAGTACTCATGTGGACATGTGTGTGTTTGGATGTTTGCAGGGTCAATGCTTGTGTACCCTTGGTCAAAGGACATGGTGGTTGGCCAATGAATGGGTTGGATGTGGTTTGGTGGCATGCAGTTGGACATGTCTCCATGTAGTGTGCGCTGCATTTGCCCGTCCACTGTGTGTTATTATGGTGTGGCACATTGTACACGCCGCCCTCTTCATGTGTCCCTGCACCGGCCGCTCCCACTCCCTCAATCCCTTTGAGGTGCAGCACACTGCTGCATTTATCCTACCATGGCATGACCTTTATTGGCAAGGCTGTCCCACTGCCAGTGGCTGCATTCCTTCTGGTGGGCCGACAGCAGGCTGCAGACCCTCAGGTGGAGGTTATTGCACTGCTTATGGCAGACTTTTTGTGTCCGTGGTACTGGACCCATGGCTGATACCTTCTCCGGCATTGTAATTTTTCCAGAGGTGGTAACTGCAACGGTGGTCGGTGGCAAACAGTTCCCCAGCATGTTGCACTATGTTGTCAGTGAGCACGATGAGTTCTTGCTCTGAAAAACGTGGCTTCCGCCGTCACCCTTCAGGGACTCGGGATGTCAATACACACAAAGGGGACTGGAGGTGGGTTATAACAACCAGTACACATTCCCTACGTTTTTTCACACACGATTGTACAGGTTTACAATTATTTAAGCAGCGTAAAATAATCCATGACACTGCAACCACACTAACTGTCCCTTCATGTATGTACTTGCCCTAGATGTCAGTGATGTGCCGCTTATCTAGGGTGAGGGGACAGAGAAGAGAGTGACCTTGTAGATCAACTGTAAAAAAAAAAATAAAAAAAAAAAAAGCGAAGTGTTAATGGCAATATGCTAAAAAGATATTCAAACCAGGAATCGCAATTACTTTTAATTTTCCTGTAGGTTTGATCACAAAAACGTTCAAAGAAGTGTGTGTGAACCAAAATGGGGCCCATCATATTTGTAATAACTAACTATAACAGGTAACCCGTCATTGTTAAGATGTCCCCGTTTTTGAGGCTGGTAGACTGGTTTCAGTGGCTGCCAAAGTTGATGCCACTTTCTTCAGGACCAATGGTGCTACTGCTGATTTTGTAACATATTTCGTCACTGCTGGGTGCAGTATCCTAGGTGTTCTGATTGACAAAAATATCTGCTGCCCGTAATGCAGAATTTTATGATTATGTTCCAGCAGTAGGGTGGTCTTTACATGTAGATTGGCTTCTGGACCTCCATTTGCTGTCTGTACTTCTTGTAAGAGTCTCTGAATGCCACGCGACTCCTCAGCGGAGCTCATATGGTTTTTCATAGTTGAACTACAGTCAGTCTCTTTCCTGTCCGCTCACCCTAGATAAGCGGCACATCAACAACTAGGGAAAGTACATAATTGAAGGGACAGTTAGTTTGGTTGGAGGGTCAGTGATTATTTTACACTGCTAGTAATTAATTGTGAAGGTGCTAGAGAGCCCAGCCAAGATGGCCGGAAGCCTGTGAGTTCCTCAGCAACCTCGAAGATCAGGCCGATATTCAGAGTAGCCCCAGCCAAAACCAGTCCTCCCAAACGGCATAACGCTGCATAAAGATAAGATGCATAGGCGTGCGAAATCCTGAACGAAATCGGTCTTGGGGAAGGCGGTCACGACCGGGAGAAGAACTCCCTGTTCACGCTAAAATGAGAGCCGCGTACGGAGCTGCTGTTCAGGAGGCGGCATCCTTATCCTGCGGGAAGCGTAGCCTCGGGGCTGCGTGTCACAAAACCCTCAACGACAGATCACAGTGGTGGCGGGGCGTGGGTGTTGACGAGAACACAACCCCTCCCCCGGGAGCACACCGGTGTTGGCCTGAATCTCTTTGATCTAACACGCGGGGCGGCCCCTCACATGGAACCCGGCCGGGAACGGAGACACGGTGCGGCAGGACAAGAACCTCAGGGCACACGCATAAAGACCTGGTACCCGGAAGGGGTGCCACTTGGCCCGTGAATGAAACACGGTCTGGGGCAAACCAAACGTGGCAGTGCCCTGGTGAAGGGGAAGAACTCGCAGGGAACACTCAAGCTGGGGACCGGGGAACACCAGTGCACCAACCTTAAAGCCGATAGAGGAGAACCTCATGCTGGGTATTGGCAAGACAACCCGGTGGGCCTTGAACGTCACTGTCTCAGCAGACCGGATTCCCCAGGTGAGGAGCCCTTCGCTGGGGACCGACCGGGGCCCGATGCGGCAAGGAGAGGGGCAGACAAGGGGTTGCTGGGGGCTGTGAAGAGAGGTGAGTGAGGAAGATCAAGAGGAGCCACGCTGTGACAGCTGACAACAGCCTCATTAACCCCGCTGCGACAGCGCTCCCCCACCAGACACCCCTGGTCACAGCGTCTTGGGAGAACCTTACTGAACGCCGATCGGGATTGCTGTGCTGGTGCTCTGGGCACTGAGGAACCCAGCAGCCTGCCTAACACGGATCAACTAGGCCCCACACACTGTGCTGGCACACGCTCCCCCTCTCTTCATCAAACAGCGGGCCCGAGAATAACAGTCGAGTGTCCCAACCACTGACCTGGGCCGTGCATCCGACGGTCGACACGCAGCAACAGGGTTCAACTGGCAAGGCCCACTGCTTGTCTGAGACGGGCTATCAAGGCACAATAGCAACAACATGTGAAGTGGTCAGACACCTTTCTGCAGTCAGGACGAGACTCTTTGAACCTTAGCCTTTGCTGAGCACTGTTGGGGCAAGGTTGCAGCCCTCCCTGGAACTGGCTCCTCTTGGTCAGGCTTCTTCCCAAGCTTGTGTGTTGTGGACTGCGCTGGTTTTTGGCACTGCCCCTGCGAAAATATGAGAGGCTGTGAGAATGCTGTGATAGGACTGTGGTCTCCCCCTTGAACCCTTCTTCCCAGAAAGTGGTGAGCATGCGCCGACCCATATAGTCTCACCTGTTTAATTATGATGGAAAGCTCTCCGCCCTGCTTCTCACTATAGGGGCGTTTTAGATAGACCGAGTTACTTCACTGCTCCCTGTGCGTGGCAGCCCAGACCGGCTGTGGCTGAACCACACCAAAGGTAAATATCCTTTCAATAATGATTATTGTCTGTATCCTTTTGCAATGTCTTTCCTTGATTATTGTCTGTATCTTTTTGTAAGGTCTTTCCTTTTCCCCAATGGGTGATATGTGGCCCAGCGGTAGTTGCGGTGCAAGAAGCGAGCCCCCGCTGGAAGAAGAGAGCTCACGATGTCCCAATGGATGGTAATGTCTTTAGCGATTTTCTAACCTTATTTTGTCTTTTTCTCTTGCATGGATTGTCTGCGATGTCAGACTGGAATGCTGTTATCCGAAGATCTGCTGGCGGGTGAAGGATGCCTGGATCTGTGATGATACTGGCCGAAAGAGGACTCCGAAGTAAGCGTTGCGGCCGGGAGCCGGAATCAGGTAAGGATGCGCTTCGACTGCAGTTGCTGCTGGAATCCGGTAAGGATGAGTTTCAGGCGGCGGTGAGCGTTACGCTGGTATAAGCAGATTAACGCAAAGCTTGCATGCTGGCAGAGCAGGCTTAAATAGCCTGGTCCCGGCCACGCCCATTTGTTCTGACTCATGGCCCCACCCTGCCACTCCTAGAGGACGCTGCTATGGCCATGCCCGACCTGGAGGCACGTGGAGGCCCTGCAGGAGAAAAACAGTGACTGTGTCCAACTGGACCTTTTATGTAGTGGAGCTTGTGGTTCTGGCTCAGTGGCCATGACAAGGGCTTTGGGGAGGCGTCTGAGGATCCATAGGATCCACGGAGTCACCGGCTTAAAGGAGTTCCGCAGGAACGACTCCAGGACCTGTGAGAGATGTACAAATCTGCCAGGGGGAACAGGCAACAGCAGTCCAAACTACAGTTTAACACTCCATCTCAACCAAACCAATGGAGAAATCACTGGAGGCGCAACCTCAGACACATCCGGAGCTTTCCAGGATATTAAAGTGATGTTCAAACAATTACAGTCGAGCATACAATCGCTAGACGGGAAAATTGATATATTAACCTGCAAAGTGGACCACATGCAGGTTCGTCTCGACAAACATGGCGAGAGACTAGACAAGGTGGTAGGTAGGGTGTCGACTGTTGAGGATGAATCCATCTCCTTGGTTAGAGACATGACACTTGTGAAAAGAGCGTTAAAAGAACTCACTGACAAGCAAGATGATTTGGAATCACGTTTGAGAAGGAACAACCTGAGAATCATCGGAATACTGGAGACTTGGGAACAGAGGAATATGGGGCACCTGGTGGAAGACATGCTCCGAGAGATGCTAGGTCCGGAAGACTTCTCAGCAGTCTATATTGTAGAAAGCACATTGAGTACCTAGTAGAAGGAAGCCAATCCCTGGGGCACCCCCTCAACTACAGAGACAGGGATACTGCCATTCGCAAAGCCAGAGAAAAGGAATTGGTGACATACAAAGGAGATACAATCAGGCTTTTTCCAGGCTTCTCGGATAAGGTCCAAGCTACAAGGAGAACGTTTCTAGAGGTGAAGAAGAAACTGAGAGATAATGGAATCCGCTACGCCATGATGTTTCCTGCCAAACTCTCTATAGAACATGAAGGTCGGGCAATCTTTTTTCACACTCCAGAGGAAGCCACAGCCTTCTTAGAAATGCAGCCAAGACAGCCTCAACAAAGGGGGAATAATATGTGATGCTTTTCCTGTTGATATATATCCTCTTTTGGTTATATAACACACCTACTGGATGCTCCGAGGGCTGGAAGGTCGACGGGCAGATCACGGAGTTGAGGAGCGGGAGGTGGCTGCGCTCCTGGTTGCTGGTCCTGGTTCATGCGAAAGCTTCAGATCAGTCTAATGGGGGAATGTTTTCAGCTGATCAGTTGGGGCGAAGGGTGGGACAGTTGTCACTGATGAATTAGGGTTGTCGGTGGGGGTGGGGGTGGGGTGAGAACACGGTACACTTGATCCAACCTTAGTGACACTTGGGGAATATAGCCAAATAGCAGGGGCAAACCAATCTGCGATGGAACCTGGTGAAACGGTGAGAGATGGCTTCACTTAAACTCTGCGTTTGGAATGTTTGGGGGATGAAATGCCCTGTTAAGCACCAGAAAATTCTGTTATACATGCAAAGGCATGGGGTGGATATTGCGTTTATACAGGAGACTCACCTCACAGCATACTCCGAGTCCACATTCGGGGAGGCATGAAGGTGTCACAGGTACTTCTCGTCCTACTCATCATATGCCAGGGGAGTGGGCTCCTTGATATACACCAAGGTTGGATTTCACCAAACCAAAGTGGTTAAAGATGGAGAGGGCAGAGGTCTCATTGTTCAGAGCACAATTCAAGGGGAAATGTGTACACTGATTAACTACTATGGACCCAATCATGACACAGGGGACACACTAGAATGGGTGGATCGGCAATTAGCGGAACTCACGACCAGAGAGGTGATCTGGGCAGGCGACTTTAACACTGTGATGCGACCTGCACTAGACAGATCTGGGGGAGACCAAGGCAAAAGCACAAAAGGCTCCAATCGGCTGAGGGGTATGACCCTTTTATGGGACATTGTTGATGTGTGGAGGGTGCGGAATCCGACAGATTGACAGTACACCTGTCAATCGGCCACCCATGGATCGGCATGGAGGCTGGACTTTTTCCTCATCTCACAGTCACTAATGAGTAGGGTGGAGGAGGTAAAGATCCTTGCATGCACACTCTCGGACCATGCCCCTGTAACATTGGAGGTGAGGCTGGAAGGGCGGACTAGGGGGACACTTCCGTGGCGATTCAAAAGTGAAGGCCTATGGGATACAATTTTTAGGGATGGCTTGACAGAAGCAATCAATACCATCCTGGACCTGAACGTGGGTTCCGTGGGGTCGGCCGGGATACCACAGGAGAGTCTTAAATGTGTAGGACGGGGTGAATGAATCTCAAGAGAGACAGGTATTGTTAGACAGATTCGAAAAGAGCTGGCAAGTAAATAATGCACCATATGGTTTCTTCAGACAAAAAAAAATAAAAAAATAGAATTGAATGGTAAATCCCTGGGACCTGATGGGTTCACAATAGAATTTTATAAACACTATGACGATTAAATAGCACCCCATCTACTGAGCATGTAGCAGCATAGCCTGGAGTCAGGTATTCTGCCGAACACGCTGAGAGAGGCGATGGTGGTGGTATTACTGAAACCAGATAAGCCTAGTAATGACTGCTCTTCTTCCCGCCCAATTTCGTTAATAAATATTGATAAGACCTTAGCGAAAATTCTGACGCCACGATTGTCACCCATGAGGACGACTATGGCGAGACCGGACCAGGCAGGATACATCTCAGGGCGATCCACCTCGTATGGCCTACGGAGGATGTTCGGCTTGATGATAGCGGTGCCTCAGGAGGAGCCACTGGAAGCAGCATTACTGGATGCTACTAAAGCATTTGACTCGGTCGAGTGGCCCTTTTTATTCACAGTGTTGCAGCGCATGGGGATGGGGGCGCCATATATTGTAATTATTCGACTGGCGAGATATCAGTGCTGGTGGTGATTACTTCTAAATCAGTGTTTTTTTCCGCTTACTGGGGCGGTAGACCAGTTCCAGGAGGGTTGGGGGTTCCAGTGGCATATTGATCAGACTCGATATCTGGATATCTATATAGCAAGGGATCCAAATGTAGTGTATCACAGCAATTACCTAAAAGTTTCAGAGCAGACGCAAGAGTCCATGCTGCGATGGAAAAATCGCCCCCTAAATTTATATGGTCGGATTTCCATCGTTAAAATGACCCTGCTTCCCAGATTTCTATATGTCTTCCTGAATGCACCAAGAGTGGTGCCAGCAGAATATTTCCGAAGCTTGAAGACGGCCGTGCTCCAATTCATATGGGCGGGAAACCAGCCAGGGCTTCGTGGGACAAATTGGCAGCACCAATACACAAGGGAGGCCTGGGTCTACCCGACTGAGTCGTATTATAACGTGGCACAAGCTGGGTCTCTCGCGCATTATTATGAAATACAGGGGGATAGGAGGCATGTGGAGATAGAGAGGGCAGTGGCCGCACCAGACCTGCTTAGATCAATCATACAGTTAGCACTGTGAAGAAAGCAACACCCAAGAAATCTGGTGGAGCTAACATGCAGAACTAGGGTCAGAATAGCAGGTGAAAAGGGGGAAGGGGAATTATAGTCACCCCAACTACCAGTGGTGCACATACCAGGTACACCGATTACCAGTGAAACAGTATTTGTGAATATGGTCAAAAAGCTGTAGATCACACACTTTGGGGACCTAGTCCCTGGGGGGCAGTTTATAACACTAGATGAGTTGAAGGTGAAAGGGGTTCTATCGCCCCCTGATACGTTTCTATACTATAGACTCAGGGAGAGCCTTCAGTTGGCGTTTGCTACATTTCCCAAGCAACCTCAGGTCTCCCCTATGCTGGATAAACTACTAAGAGGCTTATTGGGCCACAAGGTGACATCCGTTTATACACCATGCACATACAATCCAGGGGGATTACAGGGTTGCAGCCACAGGAGAAATGGGAAAGGACATTGGGAAGAGAGATACCAGCAGACACCTGAAAATACTGCTGTGAGATGACCACGAAGGGGGCTAGCATTGCTAAATTCAAGTTGATTCATTTTAAGTATATACATAAATTCTACTACACACCGTCCCAATTTAAACATTACTTTCCAGATATGTCGGGGCAATGCAACAGATGTCGAGTAGACTATGCAGACTTTATACATGTAGCTTGGAGTTGCCCAGGCATACAGCAGTTCTGGAGAGAGGTGTTTGAAACGCTTGGTGGAATTATAGGGCAGGCTGTAGATCCGGATCCCTTGGTGGGACTTCTGGGGTATACTAAGGAATTCCCCAGGAGTACAAGAAAACTGGTGGGGCTGCTACTTATTCTCGCTCAACGATGGGTGGCTATGCAGTGGGGTAGGAAATGGAGTCCCAAGATCCTAAAATGGAAAGCTGACATAATGTACTGTATTGATATGGAGAACGGGAGGGGGGTCACCGTCTCGATATCTGTGTCATGATAAGAATATGTGGGATGCATACACAAACTCTCTGATTCAACAGCAAGATACTGAAAGTGCGTTGTCACCAGATGCCGAGGTGGTGACACATGGGATCGAAATGGGAAATGAGGGGGAGGAGAGGCTGCCCGCTGCAGCACCCTAAGAGACTGATTGTTCTATTGGCTAAACTAAGAATCGAATCAAACTATTTTAAGACAAATGTATATACCCAAACACTGAACCAGATGAACAAGCAGCCGGGTTGGAGTCAACCGGGGTAAAGGGGTGGGTGAGAAACAAAGGGGTTACTGGTATGGAGTACTGTATGTGTGATGTTTGATTAGCGAAATGTCAATAAAGAAAGTTTTAAGAAATCATTGTAAACCTGTACAATCATGTGTGAAAAAACTTAGGATGTGATGCCTGCTGTGACGATGTCGGTGTCAACGTGTCCAGATGGCAACAGGAACTGGATGATTTTATGTGAATTGTGTTTTTCAAAATGGCCACTGGCTAACTACCAGTTTCTGCAGTGACACGGTTTCCTATCCCGGTGTTTCCGTTGCCGGTCTTCCCGTGTCATACACTCTAGTAATGATGTCAGCAGCATTTTTGGTGGCAGTGCCACCATTTTTTGGGCTCCGTGACAGTGTTTCCAGCATGCCAGATTGCGCGCTCCCGCAGGGTTGTGATGTGCAGGTGAATCCATGGTTGCCGGAAACTATGCTAGTTGCTCCAAGGAATCACCAGCACATTACTGGCAAACTCGTAATGAGGCCCAATGGCTTTGCCCATAGCTCCAGTTCAGAAAAGACAGTTCCTGGGGAGTTGGGAGGTTCCAAAAGTGTTCTAGCCCAGGTCTCGTTCCATCTTTTCCCACCCTGAGAATTTTTCAATCTTTCTTAATTTCCCCTTCTGGGGAATTCTCTGTCTCTCCCCACTCTGGGGCTCTCTTCCTTCTAAATCCCCACTCTGGGGGTGTCATTGTCGCTCCCCATTCTGGGTCTCCTCTCCTTCCTGCTCCCCACTGAGGAGTTTGCAGTCTCTGCCCCCTGTGGGACTTGTCTCCTTTCCACTCCCACCTCTATGGTATGTTTTCTCTTTCCCTCTCTGTTGCCCACCTCCCTTTCCACTGGACGCACTGCATACCAGATTTCCTTGAGGTGAGGGGTACTGAGTGAAGTTGGTTCTCCGGTGGTGGTGGAGCCACTTTCGTAGCTTTTCAACTGGGCTCCCCTTCAACTTCCAGAGGCTCTTTTTGCTCAGGTTTGTAGCTTCTCAGTTTGTGCAGAGTTGCTTATGCGACCTTTTAGAGTGGCTGTGTCAGCCTTCGGAGGCCCTCCTGCCTTTTTCTCGCAGCCTCTCGGGACTGCTCTGGTCGGTGTGACAAATCTAGCAGCATCACAGATTCTCTAGAAGGAAGGTTCTCTTACGTGGCCAGGGAAATACAAACACTACCTGATGCTGACCCTGGGGTGGATATCTACAGGAGGACCATGTAGGGTAGGACAAACCCCATAGAGGCAGGAATACACAATCAAAATAAACCTTCAGATGTAATTCTTAATGACACCCAAGTGCCTTTGCAACATTCCTGTGTTACTTATTGTGACACAGATCAAGAATTCCCAAGGTTTCTGGACCAACAGCCTTATTTACCCCAACCCCCTTTTTTTTAGTGCTTTAGTGCTGAGACAAGTAAGAGGGATGGAACAATGAGGATGACCAGAAGCTGTAAGCAAACACCGAGTTCTAATCTTTGGAAATATTTAACTAATGCTGGGAAGTTTAAAACACACAGCTGAACAAAATACGAGAGAGAGGCAGAGACTGCAACGGAACACAGATTGTGCGGACGCTGGTTGGAATGCCGGAGGCAAGCACACTGTGGAAGCCAGCACGGAGGCTGACAAGAACGGTGTACAGAGAGACCGGCCAAGAGAATCTCACAGCTTTATTGCTACAGGCAGCTGGAGCAGCCAGAGGCAAAGGAAGATAAAGCGGTGGCCAAACGACTAACGGGACGCACCCAGAGTCAGTGAACCAAAGGAGAAGATGACGGAAGGACGTGAGGAACGCCAGAGCTGCCCAGTAAGTCCAGAGAGAACAAGTGGGTTACCGTAGCGCTTGAGTGTTGCATATTATCAGCACGAAAAAGCACAATTAAAAAGGTGGGAGGTAGTGATGCAAATACAGACACTTAAGGGTCGGTGACCCAATTCTTAGAAAGAGAGATTGATACAAATATGAGCAGTGTTAAAAAAGGGTCAGTAAACCAAATCTTGGCAAGAGATATGGATACAATTTCAAACAGTGTTAATAAAGAGCTAGGGACCCAATGGGGTGGGGGGGGGGGGGATATTGCAAGACTACTAGATGGCTGCTGCCTGAGAAGGGTCGTATCCAGCAACATCCAACATCCTACTTCATCCTCTCTATTGTGGCTCCAGTGGTATGCAGACACCAGCACTAGACTCACAATAAGTTGCTTACTGGCATGGACCCCCCTTTGCACCTATAAGTGCATTTTGAGCCACAAGACTCCCTACGAGGCTGACTTGCACTCCTACAGCGAACACTGCGTCCACTAGCTGGGCCAGCGTTGCGCGCTGTGCACTGCCTTCCACCTTGGAGATTAGCAGCCCTGCGGCATAGACACCAGCGTGACTGGAGTCAGCCTTCAGACCCCTGGATTCAGGTACTTGGCCTCGGCACCTCCCTGAGCCTCTTCGCCCATTTACGCCCCCATCCCTCCCCCCAGCTTGCCTGCCAGCTGCTCCCCGTTTTACAACCGCTGCTGGCACCTCGTCCCCCCGGAGCTGGGAGGGTCAGCGACCTCCGAGGTGATCCTCCGAATACAGTTCAAGAAATTAGATGTTCACTACCTGGGAGACACGCCGGTAAATTCATATATTGGGACGTCCAAAAGAGTCGAGGTTCATGGAACGCGGCCTCCCCGTTACTGTAATATAGACTATGGGAAACACACTGTGGGCTGTGGAATGATTTTCTGCATATGCCAGCTCCTTCCTTACTGGCCCAGTTTGTGACCAACCCCTCTGGCCATATTGGTGTGGTTTCTGCTCTGTGCAAACTAATCAAATCTCTATGCCCGGTCCGTCAGGTGCTGTTCAGGGCCAGGTGGGACAAGATACTGGATACACCCCTGCAGGAGATCCAATGGCAGGCCATTTGTAGAATGACCAGGAAGATCTGTTTGAACTCCAGGTTCCGTCTTATAAATTTAGAGTTCCTTCATCAGTCCTACCTCTCCCCTAAACAATTACACAAATACTACCCCGAGAGAAGTGCCTCATGCCCGCGGTGTAACTTTGACTCCGCTGATTTTATACACATGGCTTGGAACGGTTGTCATATGCACTCCTTTTGGGCGGGTGTGTTCAGAGCCATGGACAAAATGGTTCCGGGCTGCCCGCGGGACTCCCCTGTTGCATGATTATTGGCATTGTTTGACACCCCCACTAGATCTGAAAAGAAACTCTTGGCTATGGCCTCTGTGGTTGCCAGACCGTTAATTGCTAAAACATGGATGAGGCCTAAACCACCCTCGGTGAAAGAGTGGATCCACATGCGGGAAATAGGTGAAACGCGGGAAACATCCTACTCTTCCTCTCTCTCCCTCCTGGCACCAGGTCAACTGATTTCTGGGCCCCTTTATATATCCTTGGTAATGAATACCCCATTGCCTCATAATGTGGCGTGAATGTTTTGATAGGAACATTTATCCATATGGTTTAGCATTGGCATTATCTGCTTTTGTTACACATCTTCCCCCTTGTTTTGTTCATGTATGTTACCAGTTGTGGCCTGGGTTGCCCCAGTGGCTCAATCAAATTTGAATCTGCTTTGCCTATCCCAGCACCTCGTCTGTAAGTGTATAATATGACAGCATGTATGAGCACCAGTTGTAGTTGGTTTGGGGTGGGGATAGGGTGGTGGAATGGCGGGGCAATGTATAAAGTACTGTTTATTTTGTGTGAAACTTGAATTAAAAATAAATAAAAGAGGTTTAATAAAGGGTCCAGTGACTCAATACCTGGAAAGAGAGATTGATACAAATGCAAACAGTGTTAAAAAAGGCTTGGTCTAACAAATCGTAGAGAGAGAGGTTGATACAAATATGAACAGTGTAAAGAAAGGGTCAGTGACCCAATGCTTGGAAAAGGCCATTGAAAGAAATACGGCCAATGTTAAAAAAATGGTCTGTGACCCAATACTGGAAAAGCATTATTTCTTGGATGAAAGAAGGAGCAAGTGGAGAATGGAAAAGCCCTGGCAGGATAGTGCACCATGCACACAGTGAGTCTGGGACTCACATCCATGAAAGGAGACTCAAGGGAAGAGTCTTCCTCCTTGAACTGTAATAAAGTCCTGTGTGTGTCCGAGACCGGCACCCAAGAAACAGAACTGTGATATCCTGACAGGAGAGCAAACCAGGAGTAAGAAGAGAAATAAACCTGAAACTGTGGAACAGTGAGAAGGAATACAAAAAGGGAAGACCCATACCCCTTTTAAGGATCAGTAATAAAGTTGCAAAACCCTGGCACGAGAGTACACCAGGCATAAAAAGAGAACTAGTCAAGGAAAAAGGGAAGAACCATACCCATTTAAGGATAATTGAGATACAGAGTGAGATAAACTAAAGATTCAAGATAACTGTGTGTTTTCAAGATAACTGTGTTTTTAAAAAGAGACTACAGGAAGGTTTTTCCACCCCTGGAATAATCTTGTACTGTATTAATATATTGTATGGTGAAAAACAGAAGGAATAAAGGGAAAAAAAAAAAATTATTTTCCTTAAAACCGTGGAAGCATTATAAGTGGAGAAACCCAGCGGGGAGGTCGTCCCCCTTGAAACGATGAAGAGAAATATTGTATAAAGATAGAGACGGAAGGGGGGGGTGCCCTTTGAAACAGTGGAACATTATTTGACCTTTTTTCCGGAAGTACCAGACAGACAGTGAAAGACCAGAAGAAACATAGGGGACGGAAGGAGACTTACTCTCGTGGAACTTTAAGTCCTGTAATGAATCAGGAGTTGGACTCGGACACAGAGACATTGAAATGGTTGTTAAACTTTTTTTTTAGACTCCAAAAGCATTTTAAGTCCACATGAGCTGCTAATTGAACATGATGGGTACAAAAAGGTGACCTGCCATTAAGAAAACAAATATGTATAAAAATACAAAAGCAATTTGACATTTTCATAAAACATGTTGAAACTCAGCAGCGGGCTCCTTTTCAGATGGGAAGTCACTGAAAGGACAGACGGTTCATCTCTTGCCCCAGAAATGCTCTTTCCTTGTATGGGCACGTTGCAGAGTCTGTACCGCTAGAGAGCTTGATGCAGCTGACCGAGCGAGATTTGGGATATTCGGTCATCATCTTCATCAGCAGAGTTCTTCTCAAAGTGGCAAATGAAATTGATTGTAGCTTGCAATGTTTCCATTATGCTGAAATTCTGGGTCCCTTAGAGCTCCATGGATTCGACACAATGGACTGCTGTGCGGTGATTTACAAATAACTGGGGACCTTTGTGAAGGGGACATGTTCCAGTCCTCGTCTCTTGGTTTAACAGGAGATCGTTTATCGCAATCATCACAAATATGCCACTGATCCTCTCTCAACAGTAGGGGATCCAGCGTCTTCACTCCAGCAGCATCTGGGGACCGCATTAAAACATCTTTATTCCTGACAAGCTCCCTTCTGGGAGATTCTCTGGGGACACGCTTGTGTGGAGAATAGCGTCTTTCTGGAGAGGTTTTCTTTCGTCGATCAGGTGTCTAAGATTTCAGCTTTTGCGGGGAAACTAAAACTGCACCACCAATAACCGGTGTGGTGAGATCATGGTGAGTTCTCTGGGGTCCTCCAAGTGATTTAAGCTGTGGCGTTGGAAGCCTCCCACCTTCTCCACCAGAACCAGGAGGATTACACACAACAAGAGGTTGGGGAAATTATTACCGTTTGAGGCAAAAATCAGGGGAAGCTTTACTGACATGGATGGTGAGATTACTAGATGGGGGTGCTGCTGGATTGTTGGTAGATTCTACGGATTCACCGCATTTTTTACCCCTGTCAATTGACACCAATGTACAGGAGGTCTTAAGGAGCAGGACCGCCCCCTGATGCAAATGGTCAAGATACGCAGGTGTCTTTGTTGCACCTGGTAGCCCAAGCATGTAACTGTAAATACCCTATTACCACAGAATGGCCCAGTGAAGAAACAAAGTGGTATACGTTGAGAGAAGCAATTCAAAAAGTCAGAGAGCATGCTATGAAAGAGGCTATTCACATAGATGCTCCTGATCACATGGGAGCTGTGCTGCTCTCAGTTTCAACTCGAAACATGGTGATTAGAACTGCGCCACCCGCATACAAAAGTGTCATTATGACTTTGCTTGTAGGTATGACGAGCAAGGCTACTGATGAGGTAGCAGATGCCATTCGGCAACTTGCATATTTGGGAGAGTGGGATAAGAGTGATAACAGCCACGGGAGACAGAGGGGCGTAGTGAGAGAAGAACCGAAGGCAGGCGGCAAGATAGCAGAGACTCCCGAGTGTCCCGAAAATACATGTTTTTGGCTTTGTTGAAAGATGGTGTGCCACACGAAGAAATTGATGGCATTGAAACCAGAGTAATTTATGAATTATACAAAAAAACGAGGACTTGCAGCCAAAGAGCGCTATAAACAGGTTAAGAAACAAGTAGTTTCTAAGACGGATTTCTGAACTCGGTCCTGGTGGCGCAGAAGTTCAGAAGGCCAACCTAATTACTTGGAAAAGGGTAACCTCTGGACGAGCCAGACCAATCAAGGTAGCGATCGCGGCGGTCAAGACTAGGTCTCAAGAGGGGTGAGGGTGACTGAAAGCCCGCAATGAGCACACAAAGCAAGATCACTTACAAACTACTCCAAACAGTTGTTATATCAATAATATATACACATTTATTTTAAGGCCTTTAAAACAATGACCGTAGCGAGAAAATCACAGTATCACAATATTAAACCAACACATACCATATCAACACAATATATATACAAATACGACAGTCGCAAGCGTTATATGCACGAACTGTGTAGTCCACCTGCAAGGGAAGGAAAACAGGCAGTGCGATACAATGCTTTAGACTCAGTTCGCCTTCAGAGGCACCTAACTAGATGGAAGTCCGAGCCCTGCGAAGAGTGGAGCCTTGTGCTCAAAAGTACCTGCACACGCTGGTGCCAACGGGCAAAAGGAGAGTCTCTTCTAAGGAAATCAGGCAGTTCAGTTCAGTGCACAAATGAAGGAGAACAAGTTCCGCGACTCAAGCGCAGCCTCCACAGTGGGCAGAAGCAGAGCGAGAGTACGGCAACAGGGTGCTGTTTTACACAGCGGGGAAAAGCAATGGGCTCCTGCAGGAGGGCGACCAGATCCTAGCTAAACTACTCACCGGTCCCCGATGCAAGCAGACCCAGGCTTCTCCGCGTCAGTTTCAGCAGCTGGCAGGTTCAGAAGAGCAGGGAACGCCTCGTCGTCGTGTTGAGTAAAAAGACATCCCAATCGAAGAAACCTGCACAGTTTTGTCACCACAGCAGGTCAACGGAGCGGCCGGGTGTATCTGAGCCAAATGTACACTACTCACTTCAGACTTGGGAACGCCAAGTGTACTAAGCGTGTGAGAGTGACAAGGACTCGAAATACTACACAACCTGGCGGCGGTTACAGAGCAAGACTCCCTTGCAAGCTGGTCAGTCATCTGGATGGCCCAGAGACGCTTCCGAAGGCTTACTGGCAGGAGATGATGAAGATGCCGAGAATAGCTGTTCCCGCTATTCCAAAGGGTCGAAGTACCAGTACAGGCCTTCTGGTTCGATCAAAGGTGAAAAGGGTTTCACAAGGCGACAGCAGTGCAGAGGAGGAGTCCTTCAGCGGGTCACCAGCGATTCCTCGGTCCAGCCTCTTGGTTGCAGGATACTTGGCTCCTGTATTCCTTTGTTCGTGAGAACTCAGGAGATCGACCTGGTAGTGGTGTTTCCAGCCCCCTCTTATCCACGGTTCCCTTCGCGCCAAAACGGAGGGGACCCAATGGGAGATCCGCTCATCAACACTCACACCATTCATGGACCAATCACGGACCATGGTGGTCCCAGGCATTCACACCACCCTAGACTCTCTGGCACCCAGGATGTGTATTGGGACCAGACATCCCAGCCCACACCCTGGAGGCACACAAAAGACATGTAGAAGCCCGCGAAAGCATCTGTGTTTCGCGGGAAAGTACATGCCCAAATAAGGAAGGCCCCGGGTCGGCTCGACCTGGGGAAGGTGAAGGGAGCAAGACGGTCAGCGGACAGGACAAAGGAGCCTCGTGGTCTGGCCATTTTGGGAGCCAGGCCACCATTTTGGGTTAAGCGCCGAAAACGTGCTTAGAACGCCAAAAGGAGCTCAAAATTTAAAGAAACGATCGCTGCCACCATTCCCGTCCCTGAATCACTTGCACCGATCAAATACAATCCTAAACGAGTATCTAGAGCCTGTAGAAGGCTAGAGACCCAAGAGAGCTGTAACTTAGCTTACAGTGCCCTCTTGTGTCATGTTGCACGAAAGCCGCAACATGATAAAAGAAACTACAGGAAACAGCGTTCCCCGGTACTGACTGTCTTAAGGGCATGTCAGTTTCCCCATAAGAAAGGAGCAAAAGCCCAGGGGAGTGCGGCAGAAGGCTGCACTTCTCTGGCAAAGTCAAGAACAAGGTGAAAAACAACAGCAAAAAGTTTAGGGGTTGCCACATGGAAGGAAAATTACCTACAATTACGAAATCTTTCCTAACAGTAGTCACCACGCCACAGGGGGACACCTCAGCTTCTGCTCCCCCTGCGGAAGAACAAGACAAAGGGTCTATGGGGACACCTTCCCCGTACCAGCCAACATACGCTGATTTGAGAAAGGTGGTGAGTGCGATGTTAGAGGCGGAGTCGAGTCACACTCATTTGAAGTTTGACTAGGGCTTTGGCCAAGCTCCGGCAGCATCTGCCCGCATAAAAGTGGATAGGCGGCCTCATGTTGATAAGATTTTTTGGGGGCCAGGAAATACACAAGGGGTGCGAGCATTGATAGACACCGGGGCGGAGGCCTCTTTGATTCATGGTAATCCGACACGATTTAAAGGCAAACATTTTACCATTACAGGTCTAGGGGGAAATGAGACACCCGCAGTACAAACGAGAGTGGAGATGAAAATAGGCAATTTAAAAAAGGCAGAAATACCAAGTGTTGATCGTCCCGATACCTGAATATATAATTGGCTTTGACATTTGGAAGGGTTAACCTTGGGACTTGGCGGTAAAACGTACCAGTTTGGGGTGAGTGCATTAATCTGTACACCCATTACCGTAGGCAAATTGAAGATGCCCCCAGTGCAAGTGCCAGTGGCAACCAAACGGGTAGCCATGAAACAGTACCGCATTCCTGGGGGGCACAAGGAAATTTCAGACACCATCAAAGAGTACGTGGAAGCGGGTGTATTATGCCCCATTACCACCTCATGGAACAATCCTCTCTGGCCCATTAAAAAGGGAGATGGGTCGTGGAGGATGACGATGGATTACAGGGAGTTGAATAAACACACTCCTCCCTTAGTGCCCACAGTCCCAGATGCCATTACATTGATTGAAAATGTCCAAAAGTTTGAGGGGACTTGGTATGCAGTAATCGATTTAGCTAATGCATTTTTTCTCTGTGCCAATTGCTGACAAGTGTCAAGAACAGTTTGCATTTTCGTGGAGTGGACGTCAGTACACTTTCACGAGGCTACCTATGGGGTACATACACAGCCCGACTATCTGTCACCGGCTGGTGGCGGAGCACCTAGACAAGATACCGTGTAAACCTGACATACAAATCTCTCATTACATTGATGATATTTTGATCCAAGGCAAGGATGAGCACAGTGTGCAAAGCCAGTTAGATGTCCTTATGGAAGGATTGAAAAAGGAAGGGTGGGAGATTAATCCGCGTAAAATTCAAGGTCCAGCTGAAACAGTGATATTCCTAGGGATTCAGTAGCATCATGAGCATCGGGAAATGGTGCCAAAAGCCGACAGAAAATACTTGAATTCACCACTCCAATGAACAAAAAGCAAGCTCAGCAGTTTATAGGACTGTTTGGGTTTTGGAGACAGCACATTCCTCATTTAGGACAGATATTGGCCCCCCTCTACAAGGTGACACGAAAGAAATATGAGTTTCAGTGGGGGGGAGGGGGGAAGAGCAGCAGAAAGCCTTTGAGATGGCGAAAGACACCGTGCAGCAGGTGCTTGATTTATGGCCCTTGAAGGAAGGAGAGGTGGAATTAAATGTGTCTGTACAAGACAATTATGCTAACTGGAGTGTGTGGCAGAAACAAGACAGGAAACGTGTGCCATTGGGATTTTGGAGTCGTAAATTGCCCGACGCTGGTAACTCATACACTCCATGTGAGAAGCAATTGCTGGCGTGTTATTGGGCTCTGGTTGATACCGAGCAGATGACGGTGGGCCATGATGTATTCATGAGACCAGAAATACCAATCATGCAATGGGTACTGAGCTCTCCTAAAACGCATCGAATAGGACATGCTCAAGAAGCCAGCATAATTAAGTGGAAATGGTATATTCAAGACAGAGCCAAATCAGGAAAGGGTGGAGTGGCAAAATTACATGAGCAAGTAGCCAACATACCGCCCTCAGATTACATACCACCGGAAGTGTCTGAAAAACATGAGTCTCCCGTGAAATGGGGAGTACCTTACAGCGATTTGACCATAGAGCAAACAGAGCATGCTTGGTTCACGGATGGTTCAGCGCGATATGTGGGAAATGAGCGGTACTGGAAAGCAGTGTCGTACAATCCCAAAACAAAATAGATGTTGACAACGACAGGGAAAGGGAAGAGCAGTCAGTTTGCAGAACTTTACGCAGTTTACCAAGCATTGGTCAATGTTATGTGTACACAGATTCATGGTCAGTGGCGAATGGATTGGCAGTGTGGTTGCCAACTTGGCAAAAGAATGGATGGAAGATTCATTCAAAAGATTTGTAGGGAAAATAACTGTGGCAAGATATTGCAGAAATGTTATTACAAAATGAAGTCACTGTATATCACGTGGACGCGCATTGTGCCACTCAGATTCATTAGAACGTTGGTTTAATTATGTTGCAGACGAACACACCAAGATTTCATCAGTGGATGCAGAGGCTCAGGAAGACGATTTGGAGGGTTTGGCCAAATGGGCCCATCAGAAATGTGGGCACCTTGGAGAAAAGGCTACTATCAGGTGGGCACAAGCTCGAGGAATTGGTCTTCCTTTAGAAATAGTGAAAACAATAATTTTGCAATGTCCCATGTGCCAACACCAATTACATAGACCTATAGCCCAAATTGTTCGAGGTACATTGAGAAGAGGAAAATTACCAGGTCAAATTTGGAAGATTGGCATGGGACCGATAAAATCAATCAGCAGAGGTTGTCAGTATGCATGCACTATTGTGGATACATACTCGGGATATTTGATGGTTTTGCTGTGAAAACGTGCAACCCAACTGAACACCATCAGGTTGTTAGATCAGATCATATTACATTATGGAGTGCCTTTGCAGATTCAAAGTGACAATGGGTCACATTTCAAAGGCAAACTAATCCAAGAGTTTTGTCAGGATAAGAGCATTGAGTGGCTGTACCACGTTCCCTACCATTCAGCTGCTGCAGGGTTAATTGAACGAATGAATGGGTTATTGAAAGAACAGTTGCGCAAATCTGGAGACGGCAGTTTGGCAGGCTGGCGTGATCGTGCGTTTGATGCGGTGCAAGTATTAAACAATAGGCCTGTGTATGAACATGAAACTCCTTTGATGCGATTAATGACCCCTACTTTACAGGTTCAACCCAATTCAGTCAGAGAAACACTATTGTACTGGGAAATTACTCCAGGTTCTTTAGCTCCCTATCGAGCAACTCCAGAGTCAGCAGGGGTAGACTTGCATTCCCATGAAGAAATCAGATTAGATCCAAGAGGAATAGTTGTAATTGAAACCTGGGTTGGAGTACAGATTCCCCCAGATCATATGGGATGGATTGCCCATAGATCTGGCCTAGCATTGAAGGGAGTTCAAGTGTTGGGAGGGGTAATTGATGCCGATTACGAAGGCGAGATTAAAGTCATCCTAATAAATAATGGGGATCAATTGTTGTCAATCCACAAGGGTGATCGAGTGGCCCAATTGATAGTCATCCCCATTAAGTTGTCCATGATTAAGAAGGGGGAGCCTCCTACAGTGTTAACTACCCGTGGGGACCGCGGTTTTGGCTCTTCAGACAGTACGGTACCGGGTGCAAAGGTGTGGGTGGAAAAGCCAAGTGGCCCACCAGTGCCCGCAGATGTCATTGCATCAGGCAAAGATCAAATAGTTTTAGTTATGGAGCCTGGTAGAAAGAAATGGCAATATGTACCCGCAGACAAATGTTACCTGAGAGAGTGATGTGCAACACTGATATCTATAGTCTGGGTTTGCTTTGTAGATCCTGTGTCTGGTTTGTGTAACTGTGGCACTAAATGGACTCCATTTGCGCGAGTTAAACGGTCTGCTGCTACCAATGAAAAATGTCACATCTGTGCCAGTGATCAAAGGGATACTGATAGTGATGAATAATGTTGTCCCCAAGCAGCCTTATGCCAGTGCCGAAAAGCCAACCAGACAGAAGACATGGATTCGTGAAATGCGACAAACCCATCAGGAGCCAGTGAAAACAACCTTGATGCGAGTCGTGCAAGATGCAATCGTAGGAAGGCGAAAACACTCTCCTACGATCACCCAAGAAGAGAATATGTGGATATATCTGGCACAGCAAGTACTGAACATATCAGACTTTTGTCTTACTGATGTGCCCAATGCTGAAGCTTGATTGACTACGTGTTTAGTAGCGGTGCCGACGCCTGTTCTGGTTTTAAAGCATATCTTTGGCGTCACACACAATGATTCTTTAGTTCAAGACTCTGACATTAGACAATCTTTTTCAGTTTATGAATACAGTCGGTTCTGCCAAGAGACTGACCGTAAATGGAGAAATTTGACAAGGGTTATTACTTACAATATAACTCAAGGTGATGTATGTTACGTTATGACCTGCAATGCACAAGAAATTAGCAAATGCCGACAAATAGAGTTAACCAATCAGCGTAATCATATGATGTTCGAGAGGCGACTGTGTTCGCGAGTCTCCCGCAAATGCACCAGTGTAAATAACACTATGTCCTGCAATCATACAGTGATAACTGCTAGTCATTTGAATCATGTGAAACTTCCAACAGGATGGCTCTTTTCATGTGGTAACATTACATACACTTATATTCCAGCTAACATTTCTGGAGGTACAATCGCTTTAAACCCGATTAGGGCTAATGATGTTTCCTTTACTCTCAGCGATAACTCAAGGTAAAAGGTCAACTTTCGAATCTGTAGGTCTATCTCCTGACTGTGATTCACATGTACATGTTATCAGAAGCTGAGGTTCTAGCATTAACCCTTTCATTAGTGGGAGTTTGGGGTTTAGCCGCTGGAGGTTACAAATCTTTGATGAAATTAGCATGTTTAATAGTCAAAAGCCTTAATCATACTTCGCAGGATTTAGAAGAATTACTCCTTGATAGTCAAGTTATTAGAAAAGCAACTTTGCAGAACAGAGCTGCTGTTGATCATCTATTGCTAAAACATAATTTAGGGTGTAATGCATTTGAAGGTACGTGTTGTTTCAATTTAAGTGACCATTCACAATCTATTGAAAGTCATATTCGAGGTTTGAGGGATCTAATTTCTCAAGATCGTAATAGAAATTGGTGGGATTGGTTATTTTCATGGATACCTGATATTAGGGGTACACTACGTTACATTTTTGCTTGCATTTTTATTATATTGTCGATCATAATTGCTTGTTGTTGTTGCATTCAATGTATTCCCAATTTAGTTTTAACATTTCGTAGGTTTCAGAGACCGGCTCCTGTGCCACCGGGCTATGGAAGGTAAATATCCAAGGGTGGAATTGTTATGCTTGATCTAAAATGGCGCTGGTGCGCAATGTATTCTGGCAGCGCTCGGAGCCATGATGGATATTTACTTCATGCCGCAGTGAAAAGCTGCACACATTTTGCTGAGTGTTAGATTCACAGTGCTGAGAAAAACATGTTTTCTAAACCCGTTATGCGGTCAAGGACATTTCTGCTGGGAAAGCTAACTTTGTTATGGTTTGCTACTGTTCTCAGTGGAGCGTGTTCATAGAGAAGGGAGGCACTGCGCTTCTTGGGGGGAGCTCTCGATTAACCCAGCTGGCAACCGACGGCTGTTCCTCAACTGCACAAGTGCAATTTCCAGAAGGTTCGAGAATTGACGCCCCTTTGTGGAGTGTGTATATATGCGGAAGCCCGGAGGTGGCCAGGTGAGACTTCAGCAGGAGAAGGACGCTTACGTCCGGCCCTCCTGTGAGCTGTGGTGCTCTCGGCCTGGCTGTTCCCGGAGTCTTCCAGCCGCTTCTGGGCGAGATGAGGAATCCCGTTACGCTCACGGTGATGCATTTCCTTTTGAATTCTTTACTTCTTCTGTGATTTATGTCCATATTATTTTGGTGAGTTATTTCTATGTACTTCTAAGCTTTGAATAAATAGCCGTATAAGAGCTGATTATCTTGTAAGAGTGCGTGGCTGTGAGTTATTGCGTCTGTCTACGTTCAAAGTATTTGCTCTGTAATTGCATTGGTGATTTATGTTTGTTCCGTGCACTTTGGGGGGGAGCAATACACCGCAGGAAATGGTCGCGATGATATCGCAAGGGAAACATTTCCATGTACATTGGAAGACTGTTCAGTGCTCTTACTTCGCCACCAAGGTTTAGAGCTGTCTCAAATTTGCCTCTTTTATCTTGTGTTGCAATCCAGTCACTTTCTAGCAATTTTTTCTTTGCGGCACGTGGATTGGTTAACAACATTTCTGTGTCGATATTCAAGTTGACTAGCTGAACTTGTATTTTCTGGATCCATCTCTCAAGTAGTCCTCTGTAAGGAAGTACTGATTTAGGGGCAAATATCTGATACGGCCTTGTTGTTGGAATTAGCTGCATTTTTCTCCACACAGCGATAGATGTCCACAAAACTATGGAGTATAATGACTGCAGACTAAGTGCATATCTAATTAAAGTCGCCGAGACCCCTCTTGGCAAGTGCAGCACTTTTCGCCAGAACTGGCCTTCAAGAGCTTCCCAGAAGTTTTTTCTGATGTTAAAACCGGCCTCACTCCCAAAAGGTAATTGTCGCCATAATCTTTTGGCGGTAAAACATAATTGGTTTCATGGTAAATTTACTAACAGGCGGATGAACCTTAATTCCTTGGAGGGCAAGATTTTTCATCCAGAGTTTAAGGTCTTGTGTTCATTACTATCACACCTTGACTTGTTAAATAGGACACCCAAGTACCTGATTGAATCGACTCTCTCCAGTAATTCTCTGGCTACATAGCACTTAAAACTGCCACCCTTTTTTGCCCAACATGTTGCCAAAGGCCATCATAATAGATTTGGCCACATTTATCTCCAAGTTGTTATTTTGTAGATAAATTGCTAGGTCATTTAAGTCTTTGAAGTCCAATCTGTGTAGTGTCAATTAATACAAGGTCATCTGCGTAAATGGCCCACACAATTTGTTGACTATAGTCTTGGCGGAAAAGAGTTTGTTTTCTCAAAGGCTGTGTAGAAGTCTGCCATGTAAAGTTTAAATAATAGTGCTGCGAGTGGGCAGCCTTGTTTAAACTCCTTCTCTGTTTTAATAATCGTAGATAGCTCTCCCTCTGCATTTAATCACACTTTTACTTAAGTGTTGGTGTGTAGGGCTTTGATAGCTTGTAGCAGGTCCTGTGGGCAATTCCAGCTTTCCAATTTGCCCTATATCCTGTATCTGTTTACGTTATTAAAGGCTTGACGTATGTCAATAAAGGATAGGAAGAGCTTCTTGCTGTCTCATAACCTCAAGCTTTAACAGATTTAATATTGCTAGGTTGAGCTCAACCCCCACACCCTTAGTGAATCAGTCTGCCTAGTGTCTACCATGCCTGCCTCTTCAGCACATTTCGCCAATCGCTTCTGTAGAAAATTAGCAAACACTTTGCTGTTTACATCTAGAAGAGCAATCGTTCGGATTTGTCCAATCTCCTTTTTTGAATATTGGAACGACCACTGCTGATTGCCAAGATGGAGGGATTGACGCAGAGGCTTTTTTCCCAGCTCTATCAGACCCCTTAACTGCCCCCAAAATGCACGTTGTTCGCCCTGAAGCGCCCCAGTCTCCCGCTTTTCCCTTCTGGGCCCACCGATTTGTTTTGGCTGTTCTGGCGTTCGAGTCGTCCCGCGGTTGCTATGGCTTGCCAGTGGCTCAAACAGTGTTCGGCTCCTTCCCTGCTTCTGGCGCTGCCCTCGACCTCACGACGGCAGGCTTCTCAGCTTCGCCTGGACAACATTTCCAGCCGCCTACTTGCTTTCTAGCTTCTGACCAGCTTTGGTGTTCTGTTTATTTATTTTTTTTCCCTTCTCCCTCTCCCCCTTTCATGATCCTCCATCGGGCAGCCACCCTGAGGGTCAGGATCAGGTAGCGGCTTCCCTTCCCTAGCCATATGGGATGATATCGCTGGATTGCTCACATACCGTTCCCCTGAGGTCACTGGTTTCTCCTACACCTATGGAAAACCGGAAAGGTAATACATATTGCACTGGTCTTTTCCTTTCCTGTGTTCTATACTGAAATAACAGGGTTGTAGGTCTAAGAACCAGCGCATAACTCTGGGGTTTGCGTCTTTCTGGAGACTGAACCATGTTAAAGGGGAGTGATCAGTTATCAGATGTAACTTCCTCCCAGTAAGATAGTAAACAGGATACCACCCACTTTATAGCTAAAGCCTAGAGTTCTATTGTGGCATCATTTATTTCCTGTGGAAAGAGCTTTCGGGTGATAAAGAGAATTGGGTGGTCAATGCAGTTATGATCCTGGGAGAGAACAGCACCTAATCCAATTCGGGATGCATCTGTCTGTAAAATGAACTCCTTGTTTAAATTAGCCACTTTCACTACAAAGAATCTGCTTAATGGTGTTGAAGCGGCTTGGTCTTTCTGATTCCACCTAAGCTTTTGAGGGTCAACATTCCTGTTGGCTGTCACGCAGGCTATAATAGCAGAGTAATAAAGATTGCCCACGCTAATAGCTCAGGAAAGTCTTCATTCTATTAAAGACAAGAAGGCGAGCATTATGCTTTATACTTTAATACTGCCATATCAGCATTTTAAAACTTTAAGATTTTCTTACATGTTTTTTGGAAAAAAACAAAACAAGTTACAAGTTTCGTATTTAAAAAAAAAAAATTAAAACTGGGTTCTTGAAACCACGCTTCCCATAATCCTGAGGCCTTTGTAGTCCTGACCTCTACCCTTGCACCAATCAGTGGCTAGATCGGGGTATAAACACTCTCCCCCCTAGGTCCATTCCTCTTTCTTTGCCATCAGAGTTCTAGATCCACAGAGAGTCCAGAATATGTTACAGACAATCCATAAACTCTGCATTTGATCAGCAGCTGGCGAGACTGATCGGTCCAACAGGGACAACTTGCCCGAAAATCATTGGTCCATACTTCAATTTGCTCACACATTCTTCTGATAATCTCCTATGAGAACAGAACAATTCACATGAGGGCGGGAATGAACTACAAATGCTACACAATTTTCATTCATTTTAGTCATCTCGGGAGGGATATAATGCTTGCCTCCTTGTCTTTAATAGAATGAAGACTTTCCTGAGCTATTAGTGTGGGCAATCTTTATTCTATGACGAGACGGGAGGCTCGCATTATGCTTGTTCTATTCACTCTATTCGGTATATCCGATACTGGTTTAAAATAAAAAGTCTTAAAGGTGGATTCAGAAGACCAATTTGCTGATTTCATAATACCTTGCAAGGACACTCCTGTCGCAAACGCTCTAGAAGCCATTGCTCCCCTAGGGAATAAAGACAAGTCTATTCCTGCCCATTGCATGATCTCCCTCACCCATTTCGTAATGGTTGCTATTGCTACTGCATGGTGAGGCTTCCTACGCGCTATAAGCAACTGGGTTACGCCACGCGGTCTAATCTGCACTGTGGCTGCTTCATAATTTTTAATACATTGAGCTACGCATAACTTGTTATCCGTAAAATACGGGTAGGAAATTATTCTGGAGTCAGTCTGTTATTTTAGCGATAGTAAACCCCACTCCTTCTGGATAAAATATCTTTCTATCAATATAAACGCCACTCCTTCTGGATAAAATATCTTTCTATCAATCCCTAATGCTTTTACGTCTGATACTCTCTGGCACGGTACTAAACACAGGAGCATAGCCAATTTGCCTGACAATTGTGAACGGGACAAGGCTTCGTTTTCTGGCCACCTAAGGAATAGCTGAAAAACGTCTCTAACGTCCCATAAAACCGCATATTTTGGCTCCGACGGTCTTCTCAATTTTAGACCTTAGAGGAGACGCAGGACTGCAGGGTGCTCTCCTACTTGATTATTCTCCACTTTGTTATGCCCTGCTGAAATTGCGGATCTGTAGACACCAATGGTTCTGTAAGCACAACCATCCTTAAACTTTGAAGCCAAAAAATGTAGGACGTTCACTAGAGGTGCTGAAATGGGATTCAGACTGTTCTGAACACCACTGCGCCTAACTGTTCCAAGCCGTGTTATAGCTTCTAGCGGTGGAAGGCGCCCAGGAATCTCGGATACAATCTGCAGCGAGGTCCGAAATTCCTGGCAAGTTCCATCTTCTCCTGAAACCCTGCAGGAAATCAGCTGCAAGGAACCCGCTTCTATCAGTGGGTGGACTCGGCCGGTCGGGTCGAGTAGAAGGCCCAGGATGTTCGGGACTATCCTTGGAAAATCCGTAGAAAGTTCCATCGCTACTGGAAACCAGGCCTGTGCTCTCCAACAGGGCAGCACCATCACCACTTCTGCTTTGCCTCTGCAGACTTTCGCTAGGGCTCTTGTGATCATTGCGAATGGCGGGAAGGCATAGTGGACTGCTCCGTTCCATGGGTGCAGAAAGGCGTCTGTACCCGCTGCTCCCGGGTCTATCCTCCAACTGAAGTACTTCTGTGTCTGCGCATTCAGTCTGGACGCAAATAGATCTATATCTAGGGGTCCCCATATGTCTTGCAAGCGCTTGAAAATTAGAGGGTGTAATCTCCAATCGCTGGAGTCTACAAGATATCGAGAGTTCCAGTCTGCTATACTGTTCTGTCTCCCTGGAAGGTATTCTGCGGTTACTGCAATGTTGTTCTGAAGGCAATAATGCCAGAAATCCTTTGCTAGTTCTGCTAACATTCTGGATTTCGTTCCTCCTAATTTGTTGATGTAGCGGACTGCGGAGATGTTGTCCATCTTGAGCAATACGCAGCATCTTATTTTGTCTTTCGTGAATGCCTGAACTGCGAAGGAGCCTGCTAGAAGTTCGAGGCAGTTTATGTGGAGACTCAATTCCTCGTCGGACCATTTCCCACCTGTCTGTATTTGCTCGCACCTGGCTCCCCAACCTGACCTGCTTGCGTCTGACTCTATGGTCAGTTCCGGAACATCTCCGAGAATCGTTCGTCCGTTCCAGGCTTCCATGTTCTCCAGCCACCAATGTAGCTCTGTCATGGCTTCTTGGTCTAAGTTCACTAACTGATGATATCTCAAACCCCCGCGGAGATGTTGGATTTTGAGCCTCTGTAATGCTCAATAATGCAACGGTCCCGGAAAATGGTTTTAGTGGGTCTGCTAGCAGCTTCCATTCTTCTGGCCAGATTCCGAAGCGAAATAACTCGCTTTGCAATCACTGTCCTGAGCTCTTTCTAGATCGCTCTTACTTTGTGACCTGGAAGCTCCAGAATCGCTTTCCCAGTATCTATGGTGAAGCCTAAAAATTCCAATTTCTGAACTGGTGCTAATTGGGACTTTTCTAAATTTACTAAGAACCCCAGAGATGATAGGAACCTGAATATCCATGCACATCTCTCGTGAGGGTCTCTTTGCTGCAACCCATCACTAGGATATCGTCCAGATAAATCATACGAATACTTCTCTCCCCGATAGCTGCAGCTACTGGTTTCATCACTCGTGAAAGCCCAAAGGGGCTGACTCCAGCCCGAACGGGAGGCATGCAAAATGCCAAATCTGTCCTTCCCATCGGAACTGGAGGTACTTTCGAAAGGCTGCTGTTATCGGAATTGCTAGATTGGCTAGCCCGCCTAGATCTCAAGGACGCCTATCTCCTGAACGCAAAAGGTCTCGGAGGAGGTGTATGCCCTCCATCTTGAAATGGTTGTATTCCAGCCAACTGCTCAAATCTTTTAGGTTTATGACTGGACAAATCTTTTCCTCTCTGCGCACTAGGAACATATTGGTGAGAAAAACCTGTCTTGTGCTCTCGCGCTCTATTGCGTTCTTTTCTACTAATTTGCTTAATTCGCTGTGTAAAAGCGTTTTCTCTTCTCGCAGCATGCAAATGGGGGCGTGCTCTCTGTCCTGTCTCGGAATGCCTATGAAGTCGAGGCAAAGACCCGCTACTGCTTGCAAAACCCAAGCATCGTTTGATAAAGCTTGCCATTCTTTCAGAAAACTGAGTTCTCCCTCCGATCGGAACATTTGTTGTACTCACCGCCTGTTGCGCCGGGCTGACGGAACAAACCTCTTCCTCTACGGCCTCTTGGAGGTCTTCCTCTGGCTGGGAAAAAGGAGTCTTGCTGACGGTTTTCCCAATATTGCGCGCGTGGACCTTGAGGCCTTCTTTGATAGTTGCAGCGACCGGACGAGCAACCTCTGAATCGTCAGGTCCCAGCAAAAACACGCCCTGGAAATATCTTCCTTATAGAGCTCTGGGCTTTCTCGAGAGCTGTGCATGTACCAACAAATTGGGACATCTCCTTCGCGAAGGCCTCTCCGAAAAGAAGGCCTTCACCGCTTCATATGTGGCTAGATCGCTGAGCTTTTTATCGATCTTTAGGAGGACGCCTCTTCTCCTCTCCGAAGAGAGCACAGTTGGCGTTACACAATAGGCATACTGCATTTTGTGCCCAGTTACCCAGGGCATGATTGTCTACTGGGATACCAGTGTCTTGACTTTTCCACTAGGTCCATCATTTTTGCGAGTGGTCCTGCTAAATCCAGGAGCTTGTCCTGGCACCCTTTCCATGCTCGATCGACACCTTTCCTAATGTCTTGTGCGGATTTGGTAACAAAAGTGACCATCTTTGGGTCCAGGTTTGATGTATCCGCCAGCTTCCCAGGCAGCTCACGACGTGGACATTCTGATCGCATGCGGGAATCGGACTTGGCGGTCCAGGGGCTTCCTGTTGTGACATGTATAACGCTACTCTGGATGAGGGCACCCACTCGAATGACTTTGGGTGTCTAACGGCCTCTGGGTCAAACATATCAATTATGTTGTCTTCCTCCTCGGGAACATTTTGAGGAATGGGTTGAGGAATATCTTCTTCGCCGCCTTTGTCGTCGGGGGCGTATCCCTCTTCATAATCCCCTGAATTGTCCACCCCTGAGGTAGGGGGTCTGTTGTGGTCATCTGCCAACTTTGCTAGAAAGGCTTCATTCAATCTGGCGACTGGGTCGCTCTGGCTTTCGGGAACAGAGTCCTTTGTGCCCGAGGGGGTCAAAGAGTCTGTGCTCTTTTCGGAATCCAGCCGACGTCCCTTCCCCAGGGCTGTCTGCCCATCTCTTCCTGGCTGCCAGCTGTTCCTGCTGCTCCGCCATGCATGCTTCCAGCATTGCCAACCTTTCAGTCAAAGGTTGCACCCCCTGAGAGACCGCTTGTGAAAGTGAATCTCCCAGAACCCTCTTGAAGCGGAGGGATAAATCAGTGTCTTGCCAAGTGGGCTCTTCCTCCCACTCTTGTTCACTCCACTCTGGTGTGGTGGACTGAGAATCTTTGGGGTGCGATGAGTGATCCATTGAATGTGGTTAGCAGAGCTAACTTCTTGGGAGTCAGCCGTAAATTAAGGCTCTGAATCAGAGTTCGCTTTAACTGCAATCTGTGCCTTTCTAGCTTGTCTGTGAACTGTTCGACGTTCTCTGCAGTTCATGCAAAATTCCCCAAAAATATTTTTTGTGTGGAAAAATTCCTCTCAGGCACTGACTCGCATGACTCCCCGCTCTGTTTCGCTATATACGCGCGAAAACGAACGTTAGAGGGACGTGGAGCATGACGGGAAGGTTCGGAGGCGGGATCTGCCTCACTGGGTCCTAATGTACTCCGCGTTCTGCGGTGCGAGCCACCTCCGCTTATAGGCGTGTATGCAGGCCGCTACAGAGTCCTAGAGCTTTCGTGTTCGCCGGCGTGCGCGAATTTGCGCATATGCCTGAGGAGAACGGGTCGGCTGCCAGAGGCAAGCAACTTTGCTTGCGGCTTCGCACTGCTTCTCCTCCCTCTCGAAATTACAACTACTATGGGTAAAGGGTAATACGCGCGCGCACCTCATACACTGGACGCTACAAACGCTGTTAAATGAACACTTGTCATTCTATCATCTAAAATATTATTGATAGTAACGGCATTCTAATATCTATTATATTCAAATAGGCAATTGCTAACGTCTATAGAGCATATAAGGAGACATAACACTTATCTCAGTATGGCAGCAAAAAGAAAGAGGAATGGACCTGGGGGGGGGGGGGGGGGGGGGGGAGTGTTTATACCCCGATCTAGCCACTGAATGGTGCAAGGGTAGAGGTCAGGACTACAAAGGCCTCAGGATTATGGGAAGCGTGGTTTCTAGAACCCAGTTTGAATTTTGTTGAAATACGAAACTTGTAAGTTGATTTGTTTTTTTCCAAGTAACATGCAAGAAAAACTAAAACATAAAGTTAAAGATTTAAAATGCTGATATGGCCGTATTAAAGAAAGTATAAAGCATAATGCGAGCCTCCTGTCTTGTCATAGAATTAGGGATACACCTTCTATAGTACCCTATTAGCCCAAGGCTGGCTCGTAGGTCTCTGTCTTTCCGATCAGGGTTTCTTGGACAGCTTTTATCTTTTCGGTCTGTGGTTGTACCAGACCGTTCCCTACAAAACAAAACAAATTCTTTACTGCAGATTGTCTAAGGTGACATTTCTTGGGGTTTGCAGTAAGTCCGGCGAGTGTTGACGGAGTGCAGTCATGCTGTGGAGAATGGAGCAACATGACTTTTATCATGTTTTCATTGCGGTCTGCAATATTCCGTTGTACCTTTAAAAAAAAAGAATGTTCCTGAAATATCCGCAGAGGGATTCGCAATGCTGGTAAAACGCAGCAAGAAAGCTGGATCACCCATGGATCCCTGTCCCCCGGACATCTACAAATCAATCCTCGCACAAAGAACGCCAGCAGAATACTACAGAAACTTTCTAGATCTATCACTAACAGGGACTGTGCCGAGGATCTTCAAATCAGCCTATGTCAAGCCACTTCTAAAAAACACAAGTGGCGACGTAGAAGACCTCTCCAACTACAGGCCCATCTCAAACATGCCCTACCCGGCAAAACTCCTGGAAACCTACGTATATAAACGTACCCAAGATCACATAGAAAAACACCACCTGCTAGACCAAGCTCAAGTCGGTTTCTGACCAGCAAGAGGAACGGAAACAGCACTACTTTCCATCTGGGATGACCTTAAAACTAACCCAGACTCAAACACAACTTCAGCCCTTATTCTACTCGTCCTCTCCGCAGCATTTGACACAGTGAGCCACGATACCCTGACCAAAAGACTAGAAGACATAGGCATAACAGACACAGCACTACTCTGAACTAAATCATTCCTAGCAGACAGAACAGAAACCATATGGATTAAACCCTTCAAATCCACTCCACGAGTTAACGACTGTGGAGTACCACAAGGATCCTCACTATCACCACTATATTTCAACATCTACCAGACTCCGGTCATCAGAATCTTCAAAAAATACAACATTACTGTGAAAAAGCAGGTTCCAGGCTCTTTAAGATTTCTTCAGGTAAGTTTATTTCCAAGTTCTTAGTTACATATCCACATGAAGACATAAAGGACATAAGCTGTGACAAAACCGGCTCCCTGTGTTGTATTGTGCCTGTCTGAGGTGAGGTAGCTTGAGATGTCATGTGGAATGTTTATGTGTGGATGATGGAACATTCTGAGTGAGTGTTCTGTGTAGAGGCAGTTACAGCTGGCTGGCCCTGGGTGATGGGAGCCGGTGTTGTCACAGCTTATGTCCTTTATGTCTTCATGTGGATATGTAACTAAGAACTTGGAAATAAACTTACCTGAAGAAATCTTAAAGAGCCCGGAACCGGCTTTTTAACAATGGCGACGAGTCGGTCTTTGGTAACCTACGTGCCACAAGCTGATGGACTGAGGACCCTGCTGCGGGGGGTGCAGGAAGGACAAGCTTCTGGAGAAGGACAACACCGTCCCCAAAAACTGTAAGTCCCATCACCCAGGGTGCAGGGGGAGCCGGAGGATTAAAGCCCCATTTTTGGTGGGACCGGCGCACATAAGTAGTGGGCAAGCTGGGCCCCAGGGAGTCTTCAGGGAGAAGCCCTGACATGGCTCCCCAGAGCACAGGGGCAGGAACAGGAATTGGGCCCCATTGCAGAGGGATCAGCTCCAGGAGCAGGAAGAAGGACTGCGTCCCAGTGTTCAGGGGAAGTCCAAGAAAGAGGCCCCTTTTTGGATGGGCAGCTCCTAAGCAGGAGGCAGAGCTCTGCCCTGGGGGCTGGAGATGGTGCTGGACCAGCAGGGGAAAGATAATACTGGCAATACTGGGAAATTGATGTTGAAAGCAAACGCTGTACCCTGGTCCTCCATGAAATGTAATGAAGAGCTAGCCCACTGGGAGGAATGTGATGCTACTCTACGTTTTTTTTTTAAAGTTAGAATGGCAATAGAAAAAAAAGAGACGTTGCTCTGTGTTTGGGAAATGGATGTGAATTTGACATGAACAAGGAGGACTGTTTGCCTGACTACACGTCACTCCCATGTCATGTGCACTCATAGCAATGGGGAGCTGTTGTTTTAAACGGTGTCCTTCTCACGAGATAATTGCAGGCTTTGAAGTTATGGGAGCCTGGCAGCACCGTACTGTGCTTATCAGGCACATCATGTTTTTGGCTGTCTGAAACTCTGGTGATTTATGAGCCTTTCGTGGCGAGGTCTCCTGGGAAGTGAACAACCGTTGGCTTATGAAGCTCTGCATAGCCCTGCTGAGCAGTAGTGACTGATGATGTCACACATGCAGCAGGGTGAGATGGTGAAGCTTAGAATGTTCTTTGGAATGTGCTATTGTAAGAGCTGAGTATTATAAGTGCTGTTTGCCATGAGGATGTAAAAGGGAAAGTACTTTAAGGAATCAGACGTTTGGCAAGACATGTGTCTTAGAAGGAAGGAAGCAAAATATGTGTGCAGCTATATTAAGGCAGGAATGAACAATGCTTAGAACATGGGAACCCTATGATACGAATCGGATCCAAGAGACATGGATTGTTTAGGTGCCAAATGCTGTGGTCTCTGCTTGGCAAAAGACATTTTCGGCGGATTGTGATGCTGGCATGCCGCTCCGTCTCAGTTACTGAGGCGACAGGTAGCGGCCAACAAATAAGATGACATTTTTAGGTCATGACAGTATGGTGGGGTATAGGCTTGTGCAGAGAGTAACAGCCATAATGTGGTAGTTTGGAACTTTAATATACCTATTTAAAACTGATGGAGCATTTTGCATGTGCAGGATGGCGAGTGCCTTGGTGTGATGTGGAACTGTAGAATGGGGGCACTGCGAGGATGCAAATGAGTTTGTGTTTATAGAAGATATACATGCATCTTAAACGGCGCTGTTCTGTTATGTAAATGGGTAAGTGAAACGGTGACAATATAGTGTGATAATATGTTGTATTGAAGGGTATTTAGCATAATTCTTTTGAGGAATTGCAGGTTTCGAGTGCCAAGCACCATGGCACATGGACACTAATGTGCATAAATCGCTGCTGTTAGTGTAAGATGGGTGGTATGTGTATGAGTGTGATAGCTTTAATCATTTTGAGGATTTTCAGCTATATTTCATATGTCAGTAGAGCCTGTGTAAATGGCTATGGACTCATAGGTTCGCTTAAGAGCCTACAAATGGCTATGGACGTTTTAGTTCATAAAAGTGTTAGTTTTGGGGATTTTACTTACTATGAGCAACATGGTTTTGTATACAAATGTGCACAACGCAAAAGTTTTCAATGCAGTTTATGTATTGTTTACAGCATATGGTTGCAGCATTCTATGATTTTGGAATGCATGTTATGATGAATCTGACTCAGATAGGTTGGAGAGAGTCAGTGAGTGTTGGGTATTGGGTGAACTCACATTCAGCATGGAGTGTTGCAGTGTGAAATGCATGGTTTGAATTGTTTGGGTGATGTCAGTGGGGTATATAGTTTTCCTTACATTGTTTTGGCTTTGGTAGTTACCTGTCGTGGTAAAAGTTGAACATCCATGCGATTGTTCTAGAGTGAGGTAGCGCCTCGACTCTTTCAATTAAGGATGATTTTCTAATTTCATGTGAGGGGATTGGTCTGGTTATAGGGGTTACCTGATTCCGGTAAAGGTTGAACAGCGATGAGGTTTTTCTGTGAGGGGGGTAGCGCCTCCTCTAGGATTTTTATTATCCTTCTCATCACATTGGACAGTAGGTAGCTGGTGGTAAAGGGGTAGCTGGGGACGCCTGGTAATGACCCATCGGTATTGAGTGTGGTAAGTCCTGAGATGAGTACATTGTTTTCTATGTTACTTGTGGTATTTATTGTGGATTTTGTTGTAACCATGAGTTCAACAGCTTGTTTTGGGTTAGGATGTTTTCCTTGCTATAAGACCGTTGAGTTTTTACCAGTCATTGATGTTGGCGTTGGAAGTGCGTGGCCACTGCTCCCAATGGGTTTGGAAGGTTTGCACAATCTGGTCTGCTGTAATGCGTGTGGCGTTGAGTCCATGGGTGTTTGTGGTCTCAGTTACGTTTTGTGTTTCCACTTTGTGAATCCCTATTGGAGTGAGGTTGTGGTTGTCTTTTTGGAGGCTTTGAGGTCTCAGCTCTCTAGAGTGGCAGTCTAGAGGCCTGCTGGAGTTGCAGGGTGGCAGCCTGGACACCCGCGTCGTTGGTGGTAGGAGGTGTAGCAGTCTTGTGGTTGTTCAGGAATGTAGATGAAGTAGCCCAGTTTCAGGGTTGGCCAGGTCCTGGGGTGAGAGCCCAGTTGCTTGTTTGTGGCAGGAACAGGCAGATGGATGACAGTATTTTTGTTATTGGTACATGGAATGTAGTTTTTCAGGGTGTGATGTTTTGATGGTTGGGTTTGGCCGTGGAAGTGTCTGTCTGCCAGCTGAGTGTTACGTGTGCGTAGATCTTGGAAGGTGGTAGTTGTGTTGTTCTGGTATGTGACTTGTTCTGTGCATTTATGGTTTAGTAAAGGAGGGAGGTGGGTTGTATTGTGCCTGTCTGAGGTGAAGTAGCTTGCGATGTCATGTGGAAGGTTTATGTGTGGATGATGGAATATTCTGAGTGAGTGTTCTGTGTAGAGGCGGTTACAGCTGGCTGGCCCTGGGTGATGGGTGCCGGTGTTGTCACAGCGTATGTCCTTTATGTCTTCATGTGGATATGTAACTAAGAACTTGGAAATAAACTTACCTGAAGAAATCTTAAAGAGCCTGGAACCTGCTTTTTAACAATTACTTGCTACAACTACGCCGATGACACTCAAATCATCTACAAAACAAAGACAACGAAGCGGATCACTCATCTCTAATCGACTGTCTGAATCAAGTCTTCAACTGGATGAATACCAACAACCTGAAAATCAACCCAGAAAAGACTGAAATAATGATCATATCCAAAGACCAAGGGAACGAAACTGCCATCCCGTGGCCAACGGAAATGGGAACCGCACCAACACCATCTAAGGTAGTAAAGAATCTAGGAGTTCTGATGGACAACACCCTAACCTTAGAACCACCAATAAACGCAACAGTGAAGAAATGTTTCTTCCTCCTCCACAAAGCAAGAAGAATCCTACCTTTCCTCTCCTTCACGCACAAAACACTCACTATCGTCGCCCTCATCATGTCAAGAATCGACTATGCAAACAGCCTCTACCTTGGAATACCAGAATACCTCCTGAAGAAACTACAACGAACCCAAAATGCGGCCGCCAGACTACTCCTCAAACTATTCAGAAGAGACCACATCACTCCTGCTCTAAAAACACTACACTGGCTCCCAGTAAAACATTGCATCACCTTCAAAACCATGTGCATAACGCACAGGGCAATCGGAGGACAAGGAGCAGAATTCATTCAAAAGAAAATAACAGTCTACAAACCAAAGAGGCCCCTCCAATCCAGCAACAAAATCTGCCTATAACTAAAACTATACCTTAAGAAAAACTTGGAGGCACCTCCTTCTACCTCTTAGCCACAAAAACATGGAACAACATCCCAAAAGAGATAAGAAACATGGAAGATCACCACAAATTCAGAAAATTACTAAATACCTGGCTCTTCAAGACCACAGACTCAAACTGAAAACCGAAACAGAGGACACCAGATAGACTGAAACACAGGTAAGATCGCTGTTTTGTTCTCCCCTGTTCCCCTCCCTTGCCTTGTCGCGCTCTGAAACACTTGTGTACGAGCGTGATAGAAATAAAATATCAATTAAAAAAAACATGGAGACGGAATCAACTATCCCAGACAATCCCACCAACCAACAACATTACCCCCCCCCCCTTAGTTGCTACCAGGTACCAAGTGTCAATTGAATTGTCAAGATACTGACAATCACCACACTAGCTGAGTGGTGGAAATTGGCAGGCGCTCTTGCCACAGGAGTAGGTAGTGAGGACCGGTGGGGTTGTGAAGGAGGCTGGTTGAGGTGGGGGACAGATGTGAAAGGGACATTGAATGCAAGATGGGCCCAGATCAGATCAGTGGCGGATCAGGAGAGATACACAAGCCCAGCGCCTCAATTCAGGATAAAGATGTCAACTAACCAATTCCACTAACAATTTCCCCCTCTGCACACACCTCTCAAACTCCAACCCAAACACAACCACAAACTACAGCACAACAAACCGCACAAACTTCACTACATTGCAACAACACAACAAAAAAACTTCCACAACAGTACACGACGACTACCGGCCGCAAAACACCCCAGGCCCAGCCAACGGACCCACCGGGCTGAGGCCGCCAACAGCACATCACTGCACTCTTGCACTTTTCCTGCTTTTTCCCACTAACTCGCCCTCCCTCCCTTTTTTCAGTCGCCAGGGGACCACTCCGGTGGTGATAATGTTAAAGGACATTTGTACCGCGCACTAACATAACTTTAAGCTGTGAAGCAGAGAACACCTTTATTAACAGCAACTGGCATGAAGCGTCAGCGCGAGTACTGACGGAGTGCAGTCACACTGCAGTCAAGCTGCGGTCGGGATGCCGCAACGTTATCCATTGAGAAGTAGGGGGCAGTCCCTTGCAGGGGCCGGTTGACCAGCATTGAACTAAAAAAATGCAGGGAAGAGATGAGCAACGCAGCAAAGAAACCAAGAGTGGCACCAATAGAGGTGAACAACTACCTCTAACACTCTCCCCATTGCCGCTTCCCGAGTCTGAACCTACTAGACCGGATTCCTTGGACCAACCAGAGAAGTGAACCAAGAAGTCGTCACTGTTGATACTGCTACCATTTGGTTCATCTGAGTCTGCCACCTAGCGTTTTGAAGTAGTGGAGTGTCTCATCAATAACGTTACTTCACCGTTAGAAACTGCCTCTGACCAGCCCCCTCCCAACGGCAGAGTTCCAAAGTCGTACACAATCCCTGGAAACAGCTGTTGTGCTTTCTGCTAGTAACATTATCTCATGTCAAGAAGGCGTATTTGACCCTCACTCGATGAGGCTACAAAGTGGCACACAGAAAAGGGGGGGTGAGTAAAATTACAGCCTACTTTCCCCAAGTCACCTGCTGTTTTAAACGTTATAGATGAAAGAGCTGGAGTGGAGCTATCAGACAGTGATCTAGAGGATGCAGAGTTGTTAGAAACTACTGCTATGATTGAAGCTCAGCAGTATTTACCCGTGCCTAGGACATCAACTAATGTTGCATCCCCCCACCATCTCAGTATGTGGACCTTTTAACTCGTGATGTTGCGTGTATCATGTACACGATGGCCAAAAATGAAAGAAGGGTGGACACTCAGACTGGAACAACTAAAGGAAACCGGGGTGGAACCCGATGTCATGATCCCAGTCAGTGAGCATAGTCCTCATTCAGGCAAGGCAGGGAACATTATATCAATCAGCAGTTCAAAGGTGGGCGTTAGCCTGGCACACATGGCATTTACACCATCCACAGCATCTACTTCCATAGGCTCCCGTGATGTCTAACAGTAATTGCATACACTTAACATGGCCGCTGCAAAACCCTTTTACAAGTAGCAGCACGTTTCTATTCATATTTGCAGAAGGGCTACTTAAGCCCCGCCTCTACTGGAACGCACGCTTTGCATCTGCTCTGCTGACAGTGGGTAACGCTACCAGCGTTTATCCTCACAGAGCCTGTCAAAAAAGGAGATAGAAACATTCATTTTTACGAAAAGCTACAGAGTACCATCGATCACAGAAGAGATTTACCCAACAGATGTTATCTCTGACGCGGTTTTCTCCAGTTAAGAACATTTATTCACTCACAGCCGCAGCATCTTCAGTCAGCAGTTTTCCGCTCGCAGCGGCAGCATCTTCAGTCAGCAGTTTCTTCCGCAGCCACTGCATCTTCTGAAGGTTTTTTCCTCAGCCTTCCGAAAAGCTGCAGACCACACAAAAGGCATTTAATTAAAAAACAAACTTAATAGTTAAACAGAGAAGACGTTTAGTAAGCGTTTACGTACCTGAAGGTTCTTCAAGTTTTCACCTCAAAGTTGTTACTGCGCTCCACCTTGAAGGCTGCAGTTACTCCGTATTGGCGAACATACGTTTTAAAAGGTTTTCTCATCCTGAGTAACTCCGCAGCCATAATTCTTTTCCCGAATTCCCAGAACCTATGAAAAAGAGAAAAAGAACAAAGTAATTAGAAAGAGAGATATCTCCAACATAGCAATCAATTCAAGCCATTAAAGTTTACAGTATCTTCACCTGCTTACTTACCCAAAGACTAATTCTTAAAAGAACAGACATTTCAAGGCAAGAAGCTATAGAGTTTGTCAGCAACGCAAGTTACAATTGTTTCTCCATCTCAACGCACCCCTGTAGAAAAGCAGGATGGAGAGCTCTACAATAATAATACACAGGTGAGAAGGGAATTCAGCTCTACAGTTAGAAGGGAGCGATTTAAGGGAATACGCATCTCATGTAGTATTATCTCAGTTAAGAGATGTTATAGCATATCTATTGTTGTCATTTGTTGTTTAACACAGAGAAAGAATCCTAAAGGCTCCAAGGTATCGGGGGTCCACAGACTGGGAAGGTATTATGCTACAGTGGGGTCCAGGCAAGCGTTACCCCTGAGGCTGGGATGTCAACATCTATACCTGATCTTGGACAAAACATACCGCTTGAGCACAAAACTCGTACAAGTGATTTGGTGGACGTTTTGCCTGGGACCCCAGTGCAGATGTTGAGGGTGGGAAATGTACCAGATAGATCGAGACCTTGCCTCCGCTTTAGAGATTCAGAAAGCTCAACTAGCTTTACTTCAACAGAGGAGTTAAACCCCCCAACGTGTGAGAGGATCAACTAGAGACCACAGCAGAGACAGCTTTAATTCGCTATGTCAAAATATAAAGGGGCTCGACAAGTCCGATGATAACAATTAAAAAAGGGCCGTAACGGAATTAGCGCCGGCCACACAGCTCCGCCGGATCATGACCCAGCGCAAATACCACCGACTGTAAAATCAGCCAGTGCAATTACAGCCGGCGCAAACACAGCCCATCACAAGTCAATTTCTGGCGCTATTAGTGCCGAAAACACGGCTCAGTTACCTCCAGCTGCCGATAAATGGACACAGGAGGCAGAAATCAAGAAGCAGGTGCACCAATGCACTCCAAATGGCTACATAAGGCACACACCTACCCCAAACACTTTTCCCCACACTATGCTGCCATTAGCCACTGTGAGCTGGGACAGGCATTTGCTTATGCTTTGTCTGGAAGCAGAGAAACAGGAGGAGCAGGCCAAGGCACAGGGTGCACAGGGGGGGGGGGGGGAGTGAGAAGGAGGAGAAGAGCACAAGCAAGGCATGCACACATCCCCAGGCACAGGCCCTCACCCTGAACCCTCACTGACAACCAGTTGGTGACACTGTACCGCCTGAACAGAGACCATCAGAGTTGCTCACTCCAATCCAGGATGACATTGGGAGCAGGATTAACAGATGTGTCCCACAGTGCTGAAGCTAGTGTCAGTACTACAACTCCAAGGCACAGGCACCTTCCAGCATTCCGCGGCCATGATGCACGGCATGGCACAGCCCACATTATGTGCAGCGTTGTGCCAGGTAATGGATGCCCTCCTGCGTCATGTGCAACACCACATCACACTGCCCACGAACCCAGCCCAGGTGAATGCCATGAAGGCAGGATTCTATGCCACAGCACACATGCCAAATGTGATTGCAGCCCTGGACTGCACCCATGTGGCGTTGGTGGCACTGGCACCCCTGGCCCTCAAAGCAGTGTACAGAAACGGCAAACATTACGACTCCCTCAATGTGCAGTGACCTGTGACACTAAACCTCATTATCACCCACTGATGTGCCACCTACCCAGGTTCCACCCATGATTCCATGGTTCTACGGAACAGCACACTACCAGGATACATGGAGAGGCACTGTGGACAACGGACGTGGATTGTGGGCGAGTACAACTGGCTGCATGTATGTGCTGCAGAGCACCTGACCAAAGGAGGCAGGGGGATTTGTGGATGTTAACACCGACACAAAGCATTGCATGATACATTTCTGCAAGACTTTGACCAGTTCACCTCCCGTACCAGCATCACAGTACAGCCCAGGGAGCACGCACATGTTGCACCCAACATGAGGGATGAGCCCATGTCTATACGTAGTAGTCATTGTAAACAACAACATGCCTACAGGTACCAGAATGCAACATGCAAAAATAGCAAGTGCCACACAGTACCTCGCAACAGCAACCCTGCCAGTACCACTGACAGGCACCCTTGTACATCTATCCCCCCAATGGCGAAAAAAATGCACCCAGAAGCATACAGATTGACGATAGTCGAACAAGCATGCCCCAGGCACCAGAGCAAAACACCAAAACAGGACTACCACCATGTAGGCATCACAGACACAGTGCATAACACCAGCCTGTAGGGGACTGAATTGAAAACCATGCATCATACGAGTGAAACAGTATGCACGGATATAGGACAGACATTCCATCGAATGATGCAGCATATATGCAGCCGTTAAGATAGCTCAGCGGGTTGAGTGCTTGCTGCTGTGTGATCCGAGTGTGATCTGCAGGTCGCAGGTTCGAATCCCGGCAAAGCCAACTCAGCCTTTCATCCTTCCGAGGTCGATAAATGAGAACCAATTTCGGTTGGGTGATATTGTATGTAAATATGGGCTATGTAAAGCGCTTTGGATTATAGCGCTATATAAATAACACATCATTATCATTATATACCTCATGCATTGAGCGAACCATTGGCATGCTGAAGGCAGGTTTCCAATGCCTTGATTACACTGGGGGAGGGTGGCAGAGGGGGGTCTGATGTATGCCCCTGAACATGTTTGCAAAATTGTGCTACTGTATTGCATGTTGCACAATATCTTCATGCAGCGAAATGTTCTGCTGCCCCCTATTGTGGACATGCCACCCCAAGAGGGGGAGGATGGTCATCATGATGCAGGGGCTGCAGTATGCATCAACAGAGATGATGGCAGAATTGCACGTCAGGCCCTCATGCACAATTTTTTCTAACACATGTACATGGCACAAGACAGTTACCACTGAATGAAATCCACTATTGTGAATAAACATGGCTTTGACACAATCAACAATGTCCTCACATTGATGCAGCTCAACACCTTTATTGCTACCAACTCCCCGATACACTATCCCCCCTCCCCACCAACTCACCAGCACACTATCCATCCTCCCACCACCAACTCGCCAGCACACTATTCCCCCCTACCAACTCCCCAGGACACTACCCCCCCTCCCACCAACTCCCCAGCACACTATCCCTCCCCCACCAACTCCCAAGCACACTATCCCCCTCCCACCACCAGCTCCCCAGCATGGCCACTCATGGCGGCCAGTGTTCCGGAGTAATACAAAGTCAGGGCCTCTGCGCCTCCCCCTCGCTGCCTATCCCTGGTGACATTGCGCAAAGAAGGCGATGGGACTGTTTGTGAGGCATGCCCTGCTGTGACCGCCTCAGTGGGTGTTGTGAAGGTGAATGGGACGGAGCCTGTCACCAGGTTCTGCTGCCACTGCAACTCATTGCCCTGCTAGATGGCTTCCGCTAGGACAGAGACACCATCAGTCTGACAGGTTGTGCATAGAGTTTCAGGGTGAAGGTGTTGGCACTCATCTTGGCTATGGTCCGCACCATTTGCCACACAGCGCAGGTGGTCCCTTGGATATGCTCCCTGATGGCTTGAGGTGGGCGGAGTGAGTCTGCAATCCATGCTGTCCAGCCTTTGCAGCACCACGGTCGGGGGGGGGGGGGGGGTCGGAGGGTTCTGTAATGGGCTAGGGCTGTATGCAGGTGAGCCATAGGATAGAGTGTCCTTATCCGGCTCTGGTGATGCAGTGCGCTGGTGGCATGGAGGCCTTCGCCAGTTGTAGATTCTGTGCTGGTGTCCCCCTGTGACTCCTCAGTGGCATTGGCAGCAAGTGTAGGTTCTATATCCGTGCATACAGCTGCAGGTGTGGGTGCAGCTTGGCCTGCACTGCTCCTCGTGTCTGCTGGTGTGGATGCAGGGCCTGCGGTGCCACAGGCCGACTTGGCCTTGCTGGTTACAGGTGTTGCACAGCAGTCCATGTGTCAAGGCGAGGATTGTGTGCACCTTCTTGAGGTGGTGGAGGCAGACCTTAAGTGCCCTGTAGAGCCACTCCTTGATGGACCTGGAATGTCCTCCTCCTAGGCCTCTAATGCATGAGTGCCTGTAGGAGATATAGGAAGTGTCATCAGGTATGGTTCACCCACGTGTGTTGGCATGCAAGACAATTGCAATGGTACAGGGTGTGACCACACACATATGGGCAAGGTGGCATGGATGGCCTTGGGACGATGCATGTGAAACCACCATCATGGGGTTGCCTGTGGTGACGGGTGTAAAAACCATGCCCTGTTGCTCATTGGCATGTGTTTGTGTAGGGCAGGGTGTCCATGCTGGGCCGGCTTATGTCTGACATGCAATGCAGGACTGTACTGTGGTGCACAGTGATAGGCAGGCTGGGCACATGTCTGTGTGTGGGACTTGTACTTCCCTGTAGCTTGTCTGCAATGCCCTCATGGGGCAGGCCTACTGGGTCAGCTTCTTACTGGGGCGACAGCTGAACTGTATCATGGTCATTCACGCACCTCAATCCCGCTGGCACATGGTCCACCAGTAGGGGCGTGGTGCGCATTGCATTTGTTTTGTTCACTTGCCTGCCCTTCCCGTTGCTGTGATGCTCAGGGGTGGCCTAGGTGCCATGTCCCATGGCTGATGGAGGATGGCTCATGTGCCACCCTGTCACTCTGCCCTGTCGGCATGCTCAGCTTCGGGGTGTGCTGACTGTGCCCCTGTGTCATGATGCCTACCCCCGGGCATCCGGATCGAGTCCATCAGCCCCGGGAGCAGGCATCCAGATACTTATTAAAACCCCAGCTGGGGGCTGTTGGATTCAGTCCTGGCGCCTTAGGCGCCAGGCTCATCATAGAAATCAGTCCTGGCGCCATAAGCGCCAGGTTCATAGACTTTACTTACCTTCTGCAGATCATGCTGCAAATGAGTCCAAGCCAACACATGAGGCCTGGATGGGACTATTTTATTACAGGGACTATTTTTCACTCGGGTGTGGTTCTGGGGAACTTCTTACCTGGGACTACTTTGCAGGCTATTTAAACCACGCCCGAACAGCAGCCCATGCTTCGTGTTATTCTGCATCCAGCAGCGTAACGCTCACTGTGTCTGCAAGTCAGCATCCATTCTTCTGCCACGCCCACTTGGGATCCAGAGCTCCTAGACAAAAGGAAAAGAAAGGAGAAGAGGTTAGATCACGGACATTATTTGATTCCTTACCCGATTCCGGACCCAGCACAGCTCCGACCCTGGAAAGGACATTATTTCAGCACGCGTCGCTTCGCCAGCAGCAACGCCACATTATACTCACCAGTCCACCGCAACTTTCGACTCGGCGCTGCCTCCATCATTTTCTTCGTCGAAACCCATCACCTGGGGGGAAAACAAAAGGAATAACAAGATGAGCCGAGAAAACTGACAAAGACAATCTCTTGCCACCATAGGCTTACCTGCTTTACCACTGGAGGTATTAGCCTTTAATTTGCCGCATCTTCCTATGCTGCACCTATAAAGGGAGAGAAAACAGCAAGTTAAACTCATGAAACTTTTACCGGACAGCGTTTGGTAATACAGACTCTTACCAGAACGCCATCAGCTCCTCTTTTGGACCCAGCTGCAACCTAACGAGGGAATGGAACAAGAGTGAACATCGGACATATTGAACTCTTTGAACTTTATAGACACTGAGGTCAATATTCCTCCGGAACTTCTCAAGTACCTTCAAACCAGTGAAGTAACTGGTATCTAAGCGCCCCTGCATGCCATGCAGGATGGAGAGCTCATCATTTAAAAACATAAGGGGAGGTTACCAAGAGGGGATATCGGAGGTGATTAGTGGGGAGAACGAGAACAGTTGGGGGGCCATCACTAAAGTCCACGGGTGGCTAAATCCCTTTCTCCACTTGCAGGAGAATACTTCTACGAGTCCAGCAGACAAGATTAGGCGGGCCAGTCCAGACTGTCATCTCTGCACTACGCATCACGTTGGTGGAGACCGAAGCTGTCCGGGTCCGATCGACGCCCCTGTGGGAACCAGGTGAGCGTAACACCCTGTCCACTGGGGCTTCTTATGCTGGGCTGTCATTTATGCATGCATTTGTGGGGGGGGGGGGGCGGTGGTCACTTACCTCTTGGCTGTTTCTGCATTTCTCCTCCCAGGCGTGAGTGCCAGTGGCTCTACAGTGCCCACCAGGGACTCATGGCGGTGTTGGGACAGCAGTCGCTGCACCCTTACCCTCAGGTCGTTCCACCTCTTGCGGCAGACCTCACCATCACGGGGTACAGTGGCAACTGCTGACACCTTCTGGACAATGGTGTTCCAGGTTGCTGTCTTCCTCTGCCTGCTTCCGTACAGCTCCTCACAGTGGGCCACCACCTCATCTGTGATGACCACAAGCTCCCCCTCACTAAATTTTGGCTTTTTCAGGCGATGTTCAGCCCCCTTGTCTCGTAGCCTCTCCTGTGACATATTTGCAGGTGTACAGGACTGGATGGCTACAGGTTGTGAAGATTTTCAATGGATTGTGTTTTTCAAGATGGTCCCCGCGTGCTTCCTGTTCCAACGCATTTTCCGCTGGCGCGAATACCACCAGGTTTGCTGGCGGTAGAGTAATCAGCACAGCTAGCTTGGCGGTAGCCCTTTTTCCAGCGCAATTAAAGCTGGGTGCTGATATCGTTACCGTCGGGGCACGTGCACGCCAGGTTGTGATATGGCGCTAATTGCGCCGCACGACCCAGCGTTAATGCTATTGGCATCCAGCGGTAATTGAGCAATTTTACCACCAAACTTGTGATGAGGATCAATGTCTGCTTTAACTATCACCTTGGAACCATTTTTAAAATTATACAAAACCATAAATGATAGTCTGAAAGATCATGCTACCTTACTAGCAATGCTCCACTCAAAGATGGGCTTTGTGGCGACGGTGCAAGCAAACTCTAATTAAAATACAGAACACATCTGCACATCGATACAACTATTGGATCCAATAATAAACAAAAGGATTGAAAGGAGAGATCACAGGGTCTGTATGAATTCAAATCTAGTGAGAACTATGAGAAGAAAGAAGAAATTGAAGTTGCAAATTGTGTTCAGTGTTAAACAGAATCAGAAATCCCCAACGTTTTTAAGCAGACAGCCCTTACCTCTATTGCAATTATCAAACCCTCATTAGTGGTAGGAAGAAAGTACATAGAAGATAAAATAGAGGAAGTCTCTTTGGATGATCGGACCTAGAAATTTATCAGAAGCCCAAGCTCCCAATCATGGCCGAAAAAGACTATAGTATCTTCTCACGCAGGAAGGCAAAGAAACAAGGTCCTAAAGTTCAACAAAAGAAATCTATGAATTCAGGCCAAGTGAAAAAGGTAAAAAAACAAATGACTCCAGGAACTTTCTATGAAGTCTAGATATTACATCCATTACAAAAGAAACACCAAAGCATTCTAAAAAAGTGTCAAAAGCCTCAAATGCTAACACTCAAATAGAACTAGCTTAACAAGTCTGTGACGGAAGCAAATCTCCAGCAGAGCAAGAAAGAGTAAGACATTCACAAGATGAATTAATGTAGGGACTTATGAATATCTCAGTATATTCTGTGGAGGACAATCCTATTCCTCCACACCAGATGCCGTGGGACCATGTGGTTTAAATTTGAGATATCGGTTTTGCTCATTCAGACAATTAGCAAATTGGTTTGCCTAATCCTCGCTGCCTTTCCAGATAACAAAAATATCATCAATGTATCTGAGCCAACACAGAATGTTGCCTTGGAAAGGATTCAAGGTTCGGTAGATAACAGTCTGTTCAAACAGATTGACACAAAAGTTTGCTAAATTGGGAGCCATTGCGGCTCCCATCGCGGTTCCGTCGACTTGTACGTAAAATTGGGCCATAAACTGAAAACAATTGTTAGTAAGGGCCATCTCTGTGCGCCATTTAATGAAAGAATTAGGACCGGGGTGATCATCATCTCTTTTCAAGAGTGTTTCTTCCACGACTTCCAAGGCGGCTAGTTGGGGTATATTTGTGTAGATACCTCAAATTTACTATAAGCATGAGCAACAATTTAGTAAACTTCTTGGACATTTCCAAACACCACCACCAAGGCACTCTGTTGGTAAAACCCTACACTAAAGACACTGATAAAAAGGCTCCTCTTCTCTATAATAGCCATCATGCTTAGCACATAAAGAACAACTTACCGTTTAGTCAATTTCTACGTCTTAAGACAAACAGCAGCACTAATGAATCCTATGAGAACGGAGCTAATAATCTAATTGACAAATTGACCGACCGTGGGTATCCTCATCGCCTACTGAAATATGCTGCTAAGAAGGCATTTAACAACAATAGAGAGGCTCTTTTAGATCAGCAATTACACAGAAATGGAGACAAAAAAGAGACACCTTTGGTAACCTGTCTATATAAAATCAAAGGCATCATAAATAGAAAATAGAACAAAATCATGAAAAAAAGACTGCAGCAAACCTCTGGTAGCATTAAAAAAAATGTACCACAGTACGCAATCTAGTGATGAGGAATGACATAAGCAAAAAAAAGAAAGGACCTCATCAGACAGGGTTATGGGGTCTAACACCAGTGTTAGGACACCATCCGTGTGGAAATTGTATAATGTGTGTACAGACTAAAAGAACTGTAGCAGTGGATCTAGGATTGGAGAAGGAATGGTACCTTACAGAACATACAAACTGTAATACTGAAAATGTGATTTATTTGATCAGATTCCCTTGTCATTATATTTACATTGGAAAGACCAACAGAAGATGTAAAATGATGATGATTGAGCACAAAGGTTGCATCAAGAACAAAGTAGAACAAACATCACTAGTAAAACATTTTTTTCTGGAAAATAAGCACAAGTGTAATGGCTTTAATTGGACTATTTTGAAACATGTGAAAGGAAAAACACAGGACCAAGTTAACAGGAAGTTATTGAATCTGGAACAGAAATTAACTTTTCTGACCAAAAGCCATATTCCCTCAATGAAAATATCAAATGGCATAATGCCTAGATGGGGTATATTTGTGTGCTCAATCTACTCATTAGTGACCTGTAACTGTCACATTGGTTAATGAATATTAATATGCAATTAAGTTGACGTCAGATATCACATTTGAGTTGAGGACATAAGCGAACTGTGAGGACAGAGGAAATTGGGAATGAACCCATGTGAATCATTGCGTATAGATTTATATTGTTTTACGTTGAACTGTGTCATTTCCTGTCCCACCCCACCCCCCACCGAGATCGGGTGTGCAACAACATAGTATGCGAACTGGGATCCCATTTACCAAACAGAGAATCCATGGCTACAGCATGACCTACTATGTATGGTGTCGATATAGTGAGTTATTTGGCAAACACTATTTTACAACTGTGAATCCAGACTAGGATTAAGATGTTGGGAAACGGTATCCAGTTAAATTTTCGAAAACACATTTTCGAAATGCCATTTTTCCGAACCAGAAATGCCGGGAAACACTCTACGCACTCACTTGCTCGCTCTCTGCACTCCTCCGCTCTTACGCACTCGTTTGCTCCATACACTCGTCAGCTCTACCCACTAGTCTGTTCTACGCACTCATCCGCTCTACACACTCCTCCATTCTTAAACGTTCTTCTGCACTCTTCCGCTCGGCGCACTCTTCCGCTCGGCTCGCCCATGACGCTCTGCTCACCCATTCGCTCCACGCACGCATCCGCTCCACAAAGTCGTTCGCTCATACGTAGTCATCCGCTCTATAAACTCATCCGCTCTATACAGTGATCCGGTCTGCACATTCATCTGATCCAGCGTTCTACACATTCTTCTGCTCTACACCCACATCCGCTCTATATATTCATCCGTTCTACACTCATCCGTTCTGCATATTGATTTGCTCTACGCACTCCTGCATTCACACTTCCCTGTATTTACGCACTCATCCGCTCTACATACTCGTCAGCTCTACACATTCATCCGCTAAACATACTCATACGCTCAATACACTCATCCGGTCTGCACATTCATCTGCTACAGCGTTCTACACATTTTTCCGCACTCACCTGCTCTACACCCTCATCCGCTCTACATATTCATCCGTTCTACATTCATCCGTTCTGCAGATTCATTTGCTCTACGCACTCCTGCATTCACACTTCCCTGTATTTACGCACTCATCCACCCTACATACTCGTCAGCTCTACACATTCATCCGCTAAACATACTCATCCGTTCTATACACTCCTCCACTCTATACACTCATCCATTCTGCACATTCATCTGCTCCAGCTTTCTATACACTCATCCAATCTAAACACTCATCCATTCTGCACATTCATCTGCTCCAGCTTTCTATACACTCATCCAATCTATACACTCATCCATTCTGCACATTCATCTGCTCCAGCTTTCTATACACTCATCCAATCTATACACTCATCCATTCTGCACATTCATCTGCTCCAGCTTTCTATACACTCATCCAATCTATACACTCATCCATTCTGCACATTCATCTGCTCCAGCTTTCTATACACTCATCCAATCTATACACTCATCCATTCTGCACATTCATCTGCTCCAGCTTTCTATACACTCATCCAATCTATACACTCATCCATTCTGCACATTCATCTGCTCCAGCTTTCTATACACTCATCCAATCTATACACTCATCTGCTCAACGGATTCATCCGCTGAGCGCATTCATCCGTTCCACATATTTTGTCATTTTAACGATTTCATCCACTCCATTCATCATGTATTTCAGCCATTTCATTAATTTAAATCTCGTTACTGTTTTTGTACGATTTATTCTTATTATCCACTTCACTGCTTTGATATATTTTACTTGTTCTATTCTGTTTGTCCTTTTATATTAGCGGTTTTTAGATGTTAATTTCTCGCATCTAGTAGTTTGTAGGATTTGTATCATTGAGATGCTGTTATTCTGTTTGGGTTAGTTTGCGTACGGGTTGGTTTTAAGGGAAGAGCCAGGTTTTCAGTAGTTTTCGGAAAGACATTAGATCTTCAGTTAGGTGGATGTGAGGTGGGAGTGTGTGCCACAGCGTGGGGGCCAAGGCTCAGAATGATGATCCGTCTAACCTGACTGAGTTTGTCTTAGGTATAACTAGCAGGCCGGCTGAGCTTGATCTTAGAATGCGTGGAGAGTGATAGGGTTTTAGCTTGTCTTGAAGATATTGAGGTCCGGTTTTATGCAATGCTCGATGGGAGATGCATAAGGTTTTGAAAGTCACCCTTCGGGCCACTGGAAGCCAGTGTAGAGTCTGGAGGGCTGGGGAGATGTGGTCTCTTGGGCCGAGTGCAAGTAGCAGTTTGGCTGTGGCGTTTTGTGCCCTTTGAAATGTATTCAGTTGGTAAGCATGGACTCCGAGCTAGAGGGGGTTTGCGTAGTCCAGTCTTGATATAACAATTGATTGGACCGCGGAGAGTGTTGGGAAATGAGAGATATGGAAAGATGCGCCTAAGGCTTTTAAGGTCGTAGTGGCAGGACTTTGAGACGTTGTTCGAGTTGGCGCGAGAGCGTTAGGTCGGAGTCAAGGGTGCATCCAAGGTTTTTCACTGAGTTATAGGGGGTTGGTGAGTTGCCCATGGCGGATGGCCATGGTAGTGGGTGTGGAAGAAGTTCGGAGTTGCCACATACCACGATTTCAACTTGAGGGCGGATAGGCATGCTCCTTGTGGGACTCCCGTGTCGACTGGTCAGGCTCGGGAGGAATAGGTGGAGTGTATCGTTATTTGGTACCCATCTTTGAGGAATTAAGCTATCCATTTAAGAGCGGTTCCACTAATTCCTAGGAAGTGGAGGCGGTCAAGGAGGATTGAGTGACTGATTGTGTTGAAGACAGTGGATAGGTCAAGAAGGATTAATGCGGCGCATCCTGCGGAGTATGCCGTCATTTTAAGGTCATCCCAGATTGAGGTCAGGGTGGTTTCAGTTCCGTGACGGGCTCTGAATCCTCATTGTGCGGGGTCTAGGAGATTGTTGGCTTCGACAAAGGCATTTAGTTGGGAGTAGGTGGTTCGGTCAATGAGTTTGGCAAGGAAGCTGGTGTTTGAGATGGGGCGGTAGTTTTTGGGCTCGAGAGGGTTGAGGGAAGATTTTATTATTAGAGGTTTGACATGAACCGATTTAAATGCGTCCGGAAAGATACCAGAGGAAAGGGAGTCATTTATGATGGATCTTGCGTGTTCTCCTGCGCAGGTGGAAGCGAAAATTTCTTTGAGGGTTGTGGCCGGGCAAGGGTCTAGCGGCGAGCCGGATGGTTTGCGGGCAGATAGAAGTTTGAGAAATTAGACTGGTGATATTGGACTAAAGGATTCGAAGGTTGGTTGCGTAGTGATCGCAGGCGGTGGGTTGGCCGGAATGGGGGGGGGGTTGTCTGGTAGATGTAAGAGAGCCAGTTTGGTGGTTAGAGCGTTTGTTCTTTCGAGAGCCGTGGCGTAAAAGTGGAGGGAGAGCAAGTCGCACAGTGATTGTGAGGGGCTAGGGAGGGTCGTAGTGCATGCCGGTTTGGTGAATTCCGAGATGATTTTGTGAAGTTCTTTGCTGGGGTTTTTGCAGTTTAGGATTCGCAAGTTGTAGTGGGCTTTTTTTGCTTTCCGGATTTCGGCCTTGAACTGATGAAGGTGTCGGTCCAAGGTGGCTCTGCTCTTGGGTTTTGTCTTTCTACCATTTGCGTTCTAGGTATTTATATAGTTGTTTAGTGTTCTTTAACTCAGGTGTGAACCATCTAGGGAACAGGCCACGGCAGGTTGATTGTTTGCAAGAGGGTGTGAGCCGTATTAGTGAGGTTTTGAGCCACAAGTCAAAGGCATCGGGGGATAGTTGTTTGTTGAGTTGGTAGGTAGGTGGTGGAGACAGGAGGAATGCATCGGCTACGTCAGGAACAATATTAGTTTTTTCCAGCATTTGCGCATCTTCGGAGGTTCAGATTCAAGTATAGGAAGGGGGTTGGGTGAGCGAATTACGAAAGAAAGATGAATGAATGTCCTACATTTTTCTGTGTTCCAAGGACAGACACTTGTGCAAGTTGGGTGCAGGTTGGGTTTTAGAGAATAGTAACAATCTCTTGAAATAAGAAAAACAATTCCAGTGTGAAGAATCACACAGATTTTTGGTATAGATAGTAGAAAAGTCCACCCACATTTCTGTATTCCTTATGTTCTATTGTACATATGTTTATCTAGTTTTATGTAATTTGACCATTTTATGAGTGCTAAAATGTCTACATGTTTAATAAAAATTGTAATTGTATGAAAAGTGGAGATTATATATACTTTGTGTGGCATTTTACCCTTTGGTTTAGACATTTTTTAGTACATCTTCTTTTGGTAGAAAATATATCTTATCCGTGTGGTAAGAAGTGTACGATCCCCATAGCATGGTACATGCCGTTTGAGAATAGAGGACAAAATGTTAGACATGATTGGGCCTATTACAAAGATAATGGAGATGGCTCAGGAGGCAAAAGAAAATAATGAGCCAATAAAAGACCCAAATATACTATCTGGCTGTGCTCAGAGAGCAATCTGTTTAATGGGCAATGCCAATAGTGCCATCATGGCAGAAAGGAGGAGACCAATCTTGGTCAAGATAGATCCTAAGCTCAGCGAGCTAGCCACATCAGAGGCAGCAGCATCCGCAAATGGGAAACTCTTCAGAAATTAGTTTATAAAGGAACTGACAAAGTTCGCAAATTCATATGCGACGATTGTTAAAGCCCAGGCTTCATTAAAAAGAGCATTTGGCATATAGGTTTTTGGCAGGGCCGGAAGAGGCAGGGTCTGCTCCACCAGCCGCTTTGCAAACAGGTTCCAAGCCGACAGATACCATTGGAAGCAAGAGGAAAGGAAACCGAACCCGTTCGTCCCTTCAAGAGGAAGAGGGTGAGGTTGGAGTTACGCAGATAACCAACATCAACCTAACGCAGATGAGAATGAGTGTGCAAGCGCAGGTAACACAGAATCAGACTCCCACAGTAGGGAGGACAGTAGCAAAGTTTATAGAGAAGTGGCAAACGATTTCTACAGAAGCTTGGGTGTTAAGACAACATACAGGGTTTTCACATAGATTGGCTATTTCTCTTGTCGTGGCGAGCTTTGCCAAAGACACTAGTACTCAGCACAACAGAGTTACTAGACACAGAAATAAGAGCTCTAGCACGGTAAGATGCTATAAGGCAAGCTACAGATAAGAGGGACAGCTTTATAAGCAACATGTTCCGTCACAAAACGGGACAGATTATAAATCTAAGAGAAGTAAAAGGCTTTATAATATACAGACATTTCAAAATGGAGGGCATTCACCTCCTGAGAGACATACTACAGCAATGAGATTGGCTAGCAAGGATAGATCTCAAGGATGCTTACCCGACCATACCTATGGCAGTAGAGCAACAAACATTTCTGAGATTTCGGCGTCAAGGCGACTAGCATTAGCCCCATGGTGTTTCACAAAAGTGATGAAACCAGTAGTGACATATCTCAGACAAAGGGGGATAAGTATGATAATGTACCTGGACGACATTTGTATAATGTGCCAGGACAGATTGCTGACAGCTGGAAGTCACCTTAGACTTCCTTCAACAGCTAGGGTTTATAATAAGCTGTGGAAAATCAAGCCTACAGGCGGAACAGAGCATGGAATTCCTGGGCGTCAGGTTAGACACAGTAAGAGGAATGTTAAATCTTCCTCTGAGCAAAGTGATCAATATCAAGAAAGAGATAAGGAGCAGATTAACAGCAGAGACAATATCTCTGAGAGAGTTAGCGAGATTAGTGGGACGCCTTGCAGCATCAATTCAGGCGAATTCCCGGGTGCACTACATAACAGGGCCCTTCAAAGGTTAAAAATACAACATCTCAGGTAGAGTACATCCTACGAACAAAGGATACCCCTCTGTATAGAAGCGAAAGAAGAACTGGCATGGTGGTTACACCACATGGATGTCTGGAATGGAAGGCCAAAATGTGTCTCATGCCCGGACCTAGTGATCGAATCCGATGCCAGCAGGTGGGGATGGGCAGCCAGATGCACAGATGGTCACAAGAATTGAATTCTCACATAAATTGTCTAGAACTCCTAGCAGGATCCTTTGCAGTGAAATGTTGGACACAAGCGAGAGCACAATGCTGTGTGCTCCTTAAAATGGACAATTTATTAGCAGTCCGTTACATAAACGGACTAGGAGGCATGAAGTCAAGGATGTTAGCGGGGATAGCGAAGGAATATTGGCACCTTTGCCTGCAGAGAGGGATATCAGTGACGGCAGAATACTTACCAGGCCATCAGAACCAGATAGCAGAATGGAACTCCAGATTCTTCAGGTACGGCAGTTATTGGAGGCTGGACGAAAGGGTCTTTCCGACACGGATGGAGAGAGGGGGCCCATGCAAGACCTTTTTGCATCGAGGTTGAACAGGCAGATTGCTTGTTTCTTCAGTTGGAGACCAGACCCAGAAGCAGAAGCTATAGACGCATTCCTGCAACAGTGGGGTCCGAGCAAGGAATATGCCTTTCCTCCATTTGCGATGATCGCGAGGACTCTGGCGCAAGTGAGCAGGCAACGAGTGTCCATGGAATTGATTATGCCAGATTGGAGGGGTCAAGCACGGGTCCCGGACCTGCTGGAGAGGTCATACGACAACCCAATAGCACTACCCAGGTTAGATCTAATAGTGAGAGACCCCACGGGTGGAGGGGTCATCCACTGGCGAGGACAGGCAGCCTCAAGTACATTGCATGGGCAATTTCAGGGGATCCTGGACTAGTCCAGGATTATCGTTGAAGCCAGGGACCAGAAAGGCATATAGAACTGCCTGGTCAGGCTAGCACAATTGGCACAGCTAACAGCTCAGGGCAAAACATACAGGACAATCAACACACCCCGCTCAGTTATTTCTGCGAGACATCAGAGAATAGAGGGGATAACAGTGGGAGAACACCCTCTGATTTGCAGACATTTGAAAGGAGTTAAAATAATTAGACCACCAAAAGTAAAATATGAGTAGGTACAGGACGTAGATAAGGTACTGAGAATGTTTATATCATAGGCAGATAATGAAGGACTGACAAGGAAGGTGTCAGCCAAGTTACCTATGTTATTATGATGTTTATTGTCATGCAAGAGTGTATCAGACGTCAGAGCACTAGAGATCAATAGGAAGACCCCATCCCTTTTGGGAATAACATTTGATATACTGAAAAGGACCAAAACTTGGTTGAGATCTATATCTTATCAAGCATTCCCAGATGAACCCAAATTATATCCAGTGAGATGCATTGCAACCTATGAGTCCATGACTAGGGAAATGAGACCCCCACGGGTGAATCGGCTATTTATAGCCGTAAGGAAACCTTTTGGGGCAGTAGCGTCAGCCACGCAAGCTAGATGGATTATATGGGTTATGGTCCAAGCGGGGTACATACAGATTTCTATGGAGCACACTCAGTGAGAGGTGCAATGGCCTCTAAGGCATTTCAGGTAGGGGCCAGACTAGAAGACATCATGAAGGCAATAGACTGGTCGAAAGAATCGACTTTAAAACATTTCATTTTAAGCCAGTGCAAAAAACGGCTACGTTGGTGGTAAGCTTTGAACAAGCATAGTACGAGCCTCTGTGTCTTGACATAGAATTCAGATTTTCCATACATACGTTACAGAAAGGCATAATTCTATTAAAGACAGAGGCGAAGGATTATCCCACCCAGTAATCAATGACATAAACTGTTAGTGAAATGTATTCAGTGATGATAATGATGTTCAACTATATGTTGTCAAAACGAATATGTACGTTTTTTTCTACTCATGTCGATTACCCACCCTTGGAACAGAAGTCTGAAATATGATTTGTGTTTCAGGTTCTATGGTGGATAATAAATCAACAGGAACATGAGTTCAGGCTAAGGGACCAGTTTACAGCGTGACCATTTGGGATGCTAGTTTACAGAAGACCAGACAAAGAAAGCGAGGAATCATCATGGTGGACTGGATTTACAGGGAAGGACCATGGACTCTGATGATTGGTACTTAAGGACATGTTTTTTTTTAAAAAAAAGTCCAATAACAGATAAACTACAAAAAGACTTTAAACTGTTGGGACTTGTAGTTTTCGCTTTTATGGGTTGTTATTTATAAGGATGCTGCTCGAACAGTAAAAGTTATACGGAAGCATAATCCTAATAGAATTATGACCTAATGTATGTATGGAAAATGTGAATTGTGCCAGCTTGTGCTGAATATATCTCACCACCATGACTGCATGTTCCATTTCAGAGTAGCGCATAGTACAGGAGTCGGTACGGTGGGGCCGCGGGCACCCCCAGCTCAGGACTAGCAGTATTTCACTAGCCCCCATTCATCATCCTGGTGAAATCCCAGAGATTGTATGTAGGCAAAGTGAAATTCAGGGATTTTCCCGATTTCCAGCAAGCCTGGTAAGTATAGAAGACAGGGGTTTTGTTTAGACGTTCATTCATTTCGGTTATGTATTTTTCTTTCACACAACATATTAATCTTTGTATTTAGCACAGGCCTGCTGAGTTCACTTACGACGCATTAACGATTCCACCCAGATCCGTGCTAGTGGATAAAGCATGCAGGGAATATCCCTGACGTTGGTAAATTGCTCAATTTCAAACTGTCAGTTGTTTTATTCGTAAACCTAACCCCTTTAAAAGCAATACCTGCTACTCCTTCCTTCCAAACTGCGCATCACTTGGCAGCTGGAACACGAATGACACCACGCCTGTCGCGAGTAGCAAGCCTGCAGCGCCCGACTCCACTTCCCGGGCTCGCTGGTTTCTACGCGTTCGCCTTTATAGCGTAGAAAAGGCAACTTTGAGGTTATAGTGTTCGGTCGCCATTTCTGGGCGTGCGTACAGTGTAATGCAAAACAAATCAGGTGGAATACATGCCCTAGTTCGTTGTGCCACGCTCATTGGGCGACGGGAATCTCCAGTGGCGTGCTCTCAGCCGCCATCTTAGACTGACCTCAGCCTAGGGGCTTTGAAGGGCAAACACACGCACAGCTCTTACGGTTTTTGCCCGACGGGATCCAGGGGTATGGTTGTTTGGCTAATTATTTTACAGTTGCACACGGCATCAGAAGAAGGAGTTGTTAGATGACAGAAACGTTGTATTTACTAAGTTCGTGTACGTGTTACTGTTTAGAGTGTCCTGTCACTTGTAACACAGGGTACACGTAGAGGGAGACACGGCCGGTGTTATGTAATATTTGGTATCCCATACCTTTCCGGTATCCCCTCTTCTTGGCTGTTCTTGTAGCGCCGAACGTAGCAACAGACCGAAGCAGCTGCGAACCGAGCTACGATCCTTTATTTACCAGATATCAGTGAGCAGGGTGGAATGTGAAATTAACACGTTTTTCAATATATTTGACACCTGTGTGCAAGTATGAATATTTATTTTCCAATGAAATAAGGATGATTTTGAAAGTTGTACAATAAACAGCTTTCCAAAACCGTCCTTATTTTATTGCTCAACTTTCAAAATCGTCCTTATTGTATTGCAATGAATGTTCAAACTTGCACAAAGCTGTCAAATATATTGTAAAGATAATTTCGCGCCCTTTCCCTGCACACAGAGCAGGTAAATGAAGGATCGCAGGTGTGAGCATTTGTTACAATAAAATGGTGAGGATTATGCGCAGGTATGAGAATTTTTAGTCATTGTGCAGGGAAAGGATGCAAAATTAGTATTTTTACTATATATTTGACAACCGTGTGCAAGTTTGATATTTTTTTCCAATAAAATAACGACGATTCTGAAAGCTGCCATAGAATAAGGACGGTTTCTGAAAGTTGTGTGCAGGTGTGAGCATTTATTACAATAAAATAAGAACGATTTTGAAAGCTGCAATAAAATGAGGACGGTTTCTGAAAGCTGTGCACAGGTGTGAACATTTTTTACAATAAAATAAGAGCGATTATGCGCAGGTATGAGCATTTTTTGCAATAAAATGAAGATTTTGAAAGCTGTTTACAGGTAAACGATGCAAAATTGTCAGAGAGCACTTTTTGTGGTAAAATAACGGCAATTTTTAAAGCTAGAAAACATAACTCACTTTCCCTCTACAACCCGTCTTTAACCCCTGCCACTACGGTATTTCACCAAAAGGCTAGGAATAGCGGAAGTGACATCACACGACCCTTGATCTCTAATGATATAGCAGGAAGTGATTTCATTTGACCCCAACTTGAAGTGACATCATGTGAAGCGATGAAACACGACCTTTCCCCCCTTGACAAAACAGGAAGTGGCATCACATAGGATTGCTCCTAAGTACAGTACGAAAAATATGGTTATAATATCACTGTAATGTGATATACATTTCATACAAGAATGGATCACCAAATGTATCGTTAATATAAGTGTGTATAGGCCCATATTACCAAATTACTGTGAATGCAAGCAGATGTCCAAGGCCAAATGATAATGATGTGTTATTATATAGCATTTACGATTAAGCGCTTTGGATATAACAAATTTATATACAATATACCCAACCGCTGTTGGGGCTTATTTATCAGCCTCAGAAGGCTGAAAGGCTGAGTGGCCTGCAGAACATACACACATCGCAACAGCGAACACTCAACCTATTGAGCTATTTTACCGGCTATTGCCACGTTACCGGCTATAGTAAAATGAGCAATTACATGTCTAAATGTTCTCAAAGTCAGAAAGCAAATTACGCTCTGTAGTGGATACCATTAAAGTGGTAACTGAGATTTAACAGCAGGTCGGTTCATCCAGCAGGTCTGGTGCAAAGTTTGCCACATGTCAAGCCTGTGTGGATCTACTTTTCAGGCTTCAGAGGTTGGCAAAATACATACCACTGAGGAGGTTCATAACTGTGCATTAAAGAATTTAGAGTAGCGCAGGGAAAGCAGCGCACTACCACAGCATCCCGTACCCTGGGCACTCGTTACCTCATACATGCAAACAAAGATCCTGAACAGCATGCCATGGAGATAGGAAAGATAGACACATTACAACAAAGCATTAATTGTGACACAATAAAATCAAGGGCCGCTTTATGTGCTATGTTCAAACATTCCTACACTGTACACTAGCTTTTAGGCACAAGGATTTTGTCAAGTGACAAGGACACCGAGATGGAACGTCTTGTGATGATCGTAACAGAGACAACGGCAGAAAAACATATGCTATAACTGCAACTTGCGAAAAGCAATACACATAGTCCGAAATGGATGATTACTCTATTCTAAATGCTTTTTGGAAGTTGTTGTCTGCATTGGTAATTTGAGGTGTTTAAGAGCAGAGTAAATCAGTGGCTCACCTCCTGAAATTAACCTTTAATGAGCCTAGCAATTATTGTATAGAATTACAGAAAGACAAATTATTTGTTATTCCTATTCTTTCTTATTTAGGGACCCTGCTCAAAGTATTACACTTGTGGAACCCCCTGTTTTTAAGAGGCCTGAATAAGAAAGCCAGCTACTCCAGAAACAAAGAGCCACATGACATTGGCCACAGCCCAGGAGCTTCAGTTTGTAAAAAAAAAGAAAGAGGGGATTTTAGGGGTAGCAAGGGAGAGGAGACCTCAGGGGTCACAGTTGCGACCCCCAAATTACATCCCTGAACATACTCTGGTTATTTTGGAGATGGTCACCCAGTCCTGGTTTATCTATTCTTTATGGAACATCTGAAAACGTACAGAATAAAAACCTGGGATAGATGTTCTGTTAGCAAGGGAGGAGTTGCAACCCGAGGTGTAAAATAGAGAAACCAGAGCAGACACATTTAATGTTAAAGCCTATCAGCCCCCCTGCTTTTATGTGATTTTGGGCAAATCAAGTCACACAAATGGGTCATATTTTCATTGGCTGTCAAAGCTGGGATCTCCTAAAAGTGGTTCAGTGAAGTTGTCATGAACCCTAGTAGAATACGGGGCACACCCTCACATACTAGCGTGGGAAAGGTCTGGACTTTGAAGGTTGCCGGCTGGCGTGAGCATCCACTGAGAAGTACTGGCAGTCTCAAGCCCCTCCAACATGGCTGCCAAGTTAGGACTTGGGGCAGAACTCAAGATGGCTTCCAGGTGGCCAGTGTTTCTTGTATCCCTGGTGGTCTAGTGTTGCAGGGTGCAGCCCAAGGCTATAAACCACGCCTTGGGCCACACCCTGTGCTTAGCGCTTCTTCTGCTGACTGAATCAGCAGTGTAATGCTTACTGCTCCATTGTTTCCCACATGTTCACGTGCACGGAGGACTTCTGCAGTTTGGCTGCCTCCCAGAACAATTACTTACCTGATACCAAGCTCCGGTGAGCTCCTACAGCTCTTCGCTTCTCCGGACCCTCTCCGACTTGCAAGACTTACCCAGGTTGGCCTGGAAACAGGACGCTGCATCGATCAGACTCTGCAGCGGATCGCCATATCTGAAACCAAAGACACAAAGGAAGCGATCTGCCATAACAACGCTCCCCTGAGCCTCCCTTTAGGAACTCGCTCACATGCGCTACTGCCGATGCTCCGGTGATCCCCAGCACAGCGGCTCCACTCCGGTGCAGTATTTCGCATGCCTGCAGAGACAAGAAAGAAAGAGGCAAGGACAGCATTAACATTACCCACACTCCGCGCCACCAGACGCCAGAAAGAGATAAGACATAAGAACAATATTAACCTCACTAGCGCTCCGCGCTGCATGCTGCTAGAGATTCAAGAGGGAAAAGCGCAGCATATATGGACATTTACCTTCCAAACCTCCAGAGCATCACAAGTGCTGCAGCTGGCCTGGGCCACTACTCCCAATGAAGAAACTGGATCGGATGCCTACCTGATATCCTCAGTCTTCAGCTTAATTTCCAATGGTGAGCCAGTCCGCTTGCTGCACCAGCCAGTCAACCTTGGGGCATAGAAGGGAGGTGGGAGGAAAGTAGGGCAACACACACACTAAATACTCCTCGCTTGTCTACCTACAGGTCCTCATTCAGACCGCTCCATTAGTCATCACTAGTGGCTCCAAAACCTACCGGGGGGGAGTGGTTTGGTAATTTGTGTACTTCCTGTCCCAGTGCTGAGGGCAATGCTTCTAACAGTCCGGACCAGGTGCTCCAGCAGGGCACCAGAGGTAAGCGTTACAGAAGTATGCACCACACTAAAAATGCCTCATTCATACATGGTTAAATAGACAACTGTGTTGTTCCAAACATAACAGTGATATTATTTATATAGTAAATCACTAACAAAAAACATTGTTAAAGGGACACTATGGTTAAGTTGCACTACTACAAACCTATCTCTTTTACTGAAAAAACTATGCTAAAGGAAGGGTCTGGCTACAGTGGCCTACTAAAAACCTATCACCTTCAGTGCAGACACGTTGGTGAAGGGACGTTATGCTTCAGTTGCCCTAAGAACAACCCAGCAACTCTAGTGCAAAAACTTTAGCTTCAGGAACATTACAGCTACTTTGCACTAACAACAACCTATCCATACTATGCTTACAAGTAAAACCGAAAACCCCCAGAAATTCTCCATTTATGGTAAGATAAGCAATCATAGCTCGCGCCACAACTGTGCACTGCTAAGGCTAACACCCATGACATCAAAGATGACATCACAAATGTCATTGATGATATCACTGATGACATCACATGTGCATTTACCTTTCATGAAAAGCCTCCACAAGGGATTGTCAATATAATATTGGGAGGAAACTATCAGAGGTCATTGGGAGAACTATCATGAGATACATAATTCATTACACAGTGCATTGCTCCAAACACCATTGCAGTACAGCGTTCTTTCCAGTATAGGAAACAATTCATGAAAAAACATAGGCATTGGCTGCAGCATGCACCATAGAGGTGCAATAAGCAATTTTTTGCCATGTAGGATGGCAAAATGATTAATGCTTTAGTGTCAGAGTTTTGCTTACTGTGCAACATGTAATTAGTAGCTAATGACACCTCACTTACTACAAATTTGCAATACTACACACACAACACAAAGAGACCTCAACGGACACAAATAAGCCCATATACAGGGAAAGTAAAATAGGCGAAACAGCAGCAGTGTTACCAGAAAGTGTTCATAACCTGCTTATCTTCATGCACACAAATGATTGCTCTGTTTCTGGCCCACTTCTTCCCTTTTCTATATGTATCATATGGTGTGACTGAACCCTTAGGAAAGTAGTGTAGGAACATATGAGAAGGGTAAGGTCTACAAACATTGTACCTTTTCAATGTTCACTTCCTGCCTGTCAGTGAAGAAAACCACCCGCCCTACATATGTCTGTGAACTGAAAAAGAGGGAGCCTGACATATGATGTCATCAGTGATGTCATCAATGACATGTGTGATGTCATCTTTGATGTCATGGGTGTTAGTCTTAGCAGTCCACAGTGGCGGTGCGAGTTATGGTTGCTTAGCTTACCATAACTGGTGAATTTCTGGGGGTTTTCGGTTTTACTTGTAAGCATAGTATGGATAGGTTGTTGTTAGTGCAAAGTAGCTGTAACGGGTGTCCAGTTAAAGTACCGAATTCAAAAGGATCGAATGCCAAAGGTGAGAGTCAATTTGACCTAACATAAAAGGGGGCTTGAGGGGACCCCCACCAAAAAAAAAATGGGCCCTTTTGTTTTAGGTCCTTTTGATTCGACCCTTTGGTCATTCGATCCTTTGCATTCGAAACTTTGACCTAGAACCGCTGTAACGTTCCTGAAACAAACGTTTTTGCACTGAAGTTGCTAGGTTGTTCTTAGGGCACTGTAACCAGACCCTTCCTTTAGCATAGTTTTTTCAGTAAAGGGGATAGGTTTGTAGTAGTGCAACTTAACCATAACGTCCCTTTAACAGTGTTTTTTGTTAGTGAATTTCATATGTTTTTAGTAGGGCACTGTAACCGGAACGTTTCTTTAGCATAGTGTTTTCTGTAAAGATGATAGCTGTTTGGTGCTGCAACGGACCATAACGTCCCGGTAACAACGGTTTGTCACTGATTCCTTGGCTGCCCTCACGATGAACATGTGGAAAGGCCAAATTCTATGGTGTATGTATCCATTTGCACTACCCCTTCCTTTTCCTAATAGTGTTGGTGTATCTGAGCAATTACAGATGTACATGGTAAGTGTTGCTGAGTGTTTGAGTGGGATCTCTGTTTGTGTTAACATTGCATGGTGAATCTGTGCCGCACAGTACTGGCCGAGATGACTCCAGGTGAGCAATATGGACGTTTCCTAGGGAGACTGCACCTGGCCGGCGTATGTGCAATCACACTGCAAGTATCCATAGGACTCCATTAGTGGTCGCATGTCCGCATCTTTGAATGCATTTCTAAATAGTTGTGGGAGGGCAAGTGTATCCGTTTCACAGCTATACCCATGCGGAGGGCATCCTCTGTGTGCTGTTAACACCGCCCCTGTCGCCAGCCCTACGGATTCATACGGTAGACTACCGCATTTCAAGTACTCCTGCCAACTACGTGGGTGGCTCGGCAAACCTACCAATGTATGGCTGCAGCACGTCTGGCTGTATGATGCCCACTGGTAAACAAGGAACAGCAACCTGCAGTGTAACGTGGGTGTGTTAAATGTTGCATTAATTTGATTGATGTGCTGCTTGCCTTTCCATGACCCATGAAACAGACACACCGTCTCTGCACTGAGCACTATGACAGAAAATGTCAAGTGGTCGCCTGCGGGCCGTACAGTAGAAGAAAACATGTAACTGCAAATGGGACAGTTTGTAGTGAGTCTGCAAAACGGAGAATACTGGTGCGGCTTGGTCACGCACATACTAGTGCATGTAAAGGCAAGTAAGCAAACAGCAGAATGTTCAGAGCTCAAACAGTGTCAGTGGTGGTTAGAAAAGTACTGTAGCTGCGTGTGTCAACTGAATAATTGTCTTCCTGCTCCACGTAATGAAGCTGTGTTTCATGTTCTTGTAAACATTCTTGTATTCCAGAATATATGCATCTCAGTGAATGCTACTCCTACGGCTAATGGCGCAGCATGAAGTGTTTGTACTGCATGCAACAACAACTTAAATGGAAGCACGAGGGATCAGTGGCCAGTCTACCGCCCTTCCAACAATGCAGTAGGGTAATGTACAGCATTTTCCACATCTGCTGTGGCCAACAACAGGGGCACTCCTGTAGGGCAGTGGAGCTCTAAAACATCCTTGCAGACCATATGCCGTGCTACAGACCCTTAACCGACAAAGGGCATTGTATTGTGCATGTACTGCAACGCGCTACTCTACAGAGGGAATGTATTTGGAAGTGCGTGGGAAGGGTCTGTCCGGGAGCATGACAATGGCTGGCGCCTATGTAGGTGAGGGCCACCCAATAATTCTGTCTCTCGGCAGGTCCCCTATGGTATCCATGCAAGTGCTACCTCTTCCGTACCGGGCCTTTCCTGCCGTTCCTTCTGTGGCATGTGTTAGAAGACCAAAATAAATGGAAATGAACTTGGAAAGGAAGAAAGGGAAATAAAGAAATCACCTTTCAGAGATGAACAATGGAATTGCCGATTAACGGATGCAGGGCGGGAGGCGTGACACAGTATAACACACTAGTTGAATCGGTTGGAAAGGGGTTCGCTATAGAAAGAGGTTTCTTTACCTGTTGCAGAGCGTTTTGAAGAGTTTCAGTGCACACCACTTACTACAAAAATTCTTCCACTAGTTTCAAGAAGGGCACCACAGCAATTTTGATGGGGTGTGCAGAAATCGGGATGGCAGGCATAGTAAGATGAACATTATTGCACGGAAAAACTGTTTGTGCTGTGAAACGTCATATTCCTATGTGTGAAGTACGCCATTGGCACATGTCATAGAAAGGTACAAATACACTTCTTCGCAATGTACTGCGCTTTCTGCATTTGCGGACCAAATGAAAAATAACACAGCCACATCGGTGTCTGCATAATGCGATAGAAAGTTATGCAGGAGATCGAAAACAGACGCATGACCTGGGCAAGTGCCTCCTTCATCGCAAACGGTACTGAAACTCGTGTAACATGCTGTGCAATTTTCCCTCCACAATGAACAACAATAATGTTGGCATGATTGCATGTCACCAAAGTCTTACACAGACAAACCAAAATGAGTCACATCATTGTTGGTACTCCATAGCACTACATATCCACATGATAGATTCCAAAATGAGCAGCCACGGCACGGTATTTTCCATTCACTTTCAATCAATTTATTTCGAACTCCCCCAAAACCTGCATGCTGTGGCTCGTGAAACAGACAGCCATAACTGCACCCTCTGCATTTCTGTCGACAAATAAACTGTGTAACACAGTCTGTGCGTACACACCACACCCAGAAACCTTATTGACCAATCCTGTAGCCTCTACAGGCCCATTTCTATGGCCGTCATCTGCAAAGGAGGCGTATCTAACACGTGCCACCCTGCAACTATCGCGATATTCGCTAACCTTTCATACTGTGCGTGCGTGGTAGTGGGGGAACAACTTTCAACCAGGGTAGGGGACGTCGTTAGTTGTGGCGGCTCTGAAAAGAGCCTTTTATTTTTTTAAATTTTTTTTAAAGGTGCTTCCATAGAAACACCTTTTTTTGCGGTTTTTATAAGCATTTTTGTGTTTTATACATCAGCTCACATTCTTACAATAGGGTCCTCAGTGCAGCCTGTAGATTGTGAAACAAAATGTCATTGCCACTGGTTGACAAAGACATGCCATTTCCTTCGAAAAGGTGTATATATCAAGAACACATGTTCTCTTTCTCATAGGAGAACATCCCAGCAGCACTCAAGAAGTCACACATCCTTCTGTTGATGAGACCCCTTCCGACCTCTGGCTGGCGACAGGAATCATTGTAGAGTCCCATACTATTCTCGGTAATATACATCAGAAAAGCACCTTGGCAGAGGGAAAAATGTGCCGCACTGCTTTCAGCATCTTCTTCAGTTGACGGTACACATGGGAACAAAGCATGGAACCCCAAAAGAAGGCTCCAAAGTGCACCACCACAACATGTACAGTTGCGGAAGTGGCCATGCGTTGACATTCTACAAGCACTCCGCCGAAACAGCACGCTTCGACACTGCACCACAAAACCCCCACTCCCTACAAACTGAAATTTCCACAAAAGCCTTCTTGGAGGGCATACACAAACAGATCTTCCACAAAGGCATCACCCACAACGAAAACTGTGCGTCTTGCCATGTTTGCCAGCCGCACTAAACAAAGTAATGAAAACAATTATTGCCGCCCTTTCCTGTGACTCACATCCTGAACACCTGATTGGACATTCACCATAGTCCTATTTCCATTGGTTGCATGGTGAGAAGCGCAGAATGTGGCACATGCCCTTCCCCAAGTACCATGAGGGCAGCGCCCCAGTGAAGCAGGAGTCCTTCTCCCTATTGGTGCCCTTACCTGTGACGCACACCCTGAGCACCTGATTGGACAATGCCCACAGTCCCATTTCCATTGGCCAGTATGGTGAGAAGCGAAGAATGTGGCAGTACTGTTCCCCAAGTACCGCGAGGGCTGCACCCGAGTAAAGCAGGAGGACTTCCTTTTTCCCTGTGCACTATTTCTTGTCCATCACTACCTCATTGGGGACTGTTAAATAGTCACACACGCATCCACCAATGGCATTCAAGACGTTAGCATCGTACACTGTCACTTCCGTACAACACTTCATATGTACCGTTGCACATTAAGCCTCCAGGTGGTGTGTCATTGTAAAACACGTCCAGTAGAAAGTTGAGTACAATAATGAAAAATGTGTGCATCAACATTCATCCACATGAGCACCCATTACAACAAACTGGAGGTATGAATATTATTTCTGCGAAATGTGTACAACTCCATTATAAGTACCTGTGCACATGGTATCGCCCTCCTGACTGTTCTCTACCATTTCCCTCAATTGCTTAATACCACTCATGTTTATTCTAATGATCCTGGCAAATTGTTCTGATACTGTTCATGGTTACTTGACTCATGAATTGTACTTTATTGCTTCTTATGTATTCCTGTTGTTTCATGTAAAGCACTTTGGTTTAAAGCGCTATATAAAAATTAATAAATTAATAAAAATTAATAAATACAAATACAAATATGTGCCACTGAACTTCCATTAAGTTCGTAAAAGCATTACTGTTTTTTTCCCCATCCACTGCCATGAAGTGACACATCAATTGCATATGCTTGCAACGTTTCCATTTACCCATACCACCCATTGTTATTTATTTCATCACTAACCCATGTCTTACAGAAATTGTAAAAATGTGGGTTCAAAACCAGCAATGAATGTATAGTAGCAACGTAAAGCAAGATCCGAAAACCTCACTGTCTCCACATCTGTGGTTCTCTGTAGGCTGTACTATTGCAACAGCCTCGGTTGAAATTTGCCTCCTTCCACTCTACACCCTCTGCAACTCCTCCAAGAGAGGACTGTGCAGCTTGTCCTTAGCCTAAAGCCCAGGGATGGCATCTCTCCGGGACTGAAATGTCTGCACTGGCTCCCAGTACCTGCGAGCAATAAGGGGAAAACCCTCTTCATAATGCACAAGGCCTTCTGAGCCCTGGGGCTTCAATACCTGCAACTGTCACTTCATAAATATGTGCGTGCTCAAGCTCTTCCCTCATCCGTCTCCAACTCCCTCCGGGTCACTCGCTTCTGCAAGCAACCACTTGGTGGTAGATCTCTTTCTTTGGCTGGGGCCTTCCTCTGCAATAGCCATCCTGCCTCCCTGAAACTTGAGGAGAACCATCGCCGATTTCGGAAGCAACTGAAAATCTTTCTCTTTGCCTCTGCTTTTGCTACTCCTCTCCCCTGCTGACTTACTGCCTGAAACTAATTCTGCACTGGTTACCTAGCCACCCCTCTGATGTCGGGCCAGGTGTCAGTTGCACCCCTGCTGGCAAACCCCTCACTTATGGACTGTTTGTTGTATCCCTAACAGTTCCACCACCTCCAGATGTCTGCACTTATCCTTGCACTTGCCACCATTGGGCCATATTTTCACTTGTCATTTTTTCTTCTTGCCATGTACTGCACTTTCGCCTGCCCCTCCCCATGCACTTGGGCAATCTGAGGGACAACTGACCTAGTAGGTTTGTTGTCTCTGTCTCTCCTCTGTTCCCTCCCTTGCCTCGTTGCACCTTGCACAGCTAGTGTATAGGCGCACTGTAAATGGCATATCATACAATTTTGTCATCATATCATACCCACATTGCATTCATAACAGGATTCCTGCCCCTTACCTTGCACACTTCCAACATAGGCTTCTGCACTCCTTTGTACAAAGGGACCGTCTGCCATACTTTTTGCTTACACACCACAACCACAAACCTTATTGAGCAATGCCTTAGCCTCCACAGTCCCATTTCCATGGCTCCCATCCTGCAAATAGCTGGATGTGGCATGCGTATATCTGAAACTACCGCAGAATCAGCATAGTTTTTGTGCTAGGGTGGGGTTGGGTGGGGGGCAGTGTTTAGTACTGTGTCTGAAAAGATGTGTTTTTTTTGTTTTCTTTTTTTTGTCCTGTTTTTGGTATGTACGTGCTTGCATACAATGTATTTTATTTTTTTATCTCTTTCGATGCGTTTCTGTTTGCTTCACCGCCTGACATTTTTACTGACTGAAGGTGAACGCTTCTCTTACATTTCTACAGGATTCTCTGCCACGCTTCGTGCATAGTGGCAAAGAAAACAGCATTGCCAATGGAGGTCAACAAATTGCCATTTCCTTGAAACCACTGCAAAACTCGCTCGTTGATGCTGTCATAGTCGGTGCAGAACATCCCAGCACTGCACATGAAGTCACACATACTTCTGTTTATGAAACACCTCGCAAACCTCTGGCTGTGGACAAATTACACTGGCATGGCCCCAGGCTCCTCTTGGTGGTATGGCTGAGAAAATCAACTTGGCAGTGGGAAAAATCTGCATCACTGCTGTCATCAACTTGTGGAGGTTACGGAGCAAACCTGAGCATGACATGTACCCCAAATGTAGGCCTCCATGATGCACGATGACTACATCAACAGTACCGACAGAGGCCAAACATTTACAAAGGAGACCATGGCACCAAAACCCCACTCATAGACTGTGCCCCAAAACGCCTCCACTCCTTCTAACTGAAAGTTAGCAGCAAAGCCTCTTTCCACAGCATACCTGTGCAGATCGTGCACAAAGGTATCACCCACCATGAGCACTCTGCGTCTCTCCATCCCTACCAACCTCCTTGCATCAACTTTTGGGGAATGATATCACCGCCCCTTCATGTCAACCACACCCTCGACACCCGATTGGGTAAATCGCACAGTTGAATTTCCATGCCCACCTTCCTTAAAAGGGCAGGATGTGGCACGTGCGCGTTTCCACCTACAGTGAGTGCCGCGCCCCAGTAAAGCAGGGACACTCCTTTTTCCCTTTCCACTCCAGCCATGCATGCAAGGTGCTAGGCCCTCACCACAGAAAACACATCATAGTACATGCTATGGTTAAATGCTAATGTCATGTGCACTGCACTCCCCATCTGCAATTCAGCCTGACAGCTTTCACCTTAGGCACATATTTGCATGCATGGCTGCATAATATTGCATTGGGTGTGCTGAACGGTATTTAGAAGGCTGTGTACGTTAGCCATAGTTTGCATGCGTGCTGCTGAGCACGGCCTTTCATGCTGCAATATCTTAAAACACTCCCAAAAGCAAGGGGCTTATAAGGGCCAAACCATAGGAAATGCACATGGTGGCATGTGGCTCCCTGTTGTTCAACAGGTGCAATGATGTACACATTATGCTAATGTAGCGTTACCAGTTCACTTCTGCCGGTCTACCAAGTCTATAATGTCCTCCACAACCATTGTGTAAAAGTCACCAACTTCAAATGCATGCAGACACAATTGTACATGCTACGTTTAAAGGTTCATGCCATATGCACTGCACTCCCCATCTGCAATTGAGCCTGCCAGCTTTCACCCTGGGCACATATTTGCATGCATGGCTGCATAACGTTCCGTTGGGTGTGCTGAACATATGTAGGAGGCCGTGTACATTAGCCATACTTTACATGTGTGCTGATGAGCTACGTCCTTTCATGCTGCAATGTCTTTAAGCACTCCCTAAAGCAATGGGCCTCTAAGAGGCAAACCATATGAAATGCACATGGTGGCATGTGGCTCCCTATTGTGCAACAGGGGCAATGAGGTACACCATATGCTAATTTACTCATAGCAGCTCACTTCTGATGGTCTACCAAGTCTACAATGTCCTCCACAACCATTGTGTAAAAGTCACCAACTTCAAATACATGCAGAGTGACAACTGCATGGCTGCATTATGTTATGGTGGCTGTGATGAAGGCCTAGGCTGTCGGGTGCAGGTGGGGTGAACGGTATGTAGGAGGCTGTGTACATTGGCCATATTTTACATGTGTGCTGCTCTGCACGTCCTTTTATGCTGCAACATTTTACAGCACTTCCTAAAGAAAGGGTCTTATAAGGGCCTATCCATAGCAAATGTAAATGGTGACATGTGGCTCCCTATTGTGTAACAGGGCCAATGATGTGTACCGTATGCTAATGTACGCATAGCTGCTCACTTCTGCTGCTCTACCAAGTCTACAATGTCCTCCACAACCATTGCGTAAAAATCACCAACCTGACATGCATGCAGACTGACAAGTGCATGACTGCATTATATTGTGGTGGCTGTGATGAAGGCCTAGGCTGTTGGGTGCATGGCCTACAGCCTGTGGCCTTAGGCCTTGCACCCAACAGTCTAGGCCTTGCCCACAACCACCACAACATAACAAAGCCATGCATGCGAACATGTAGGCAAATGCCACAATTCAAAAAGGCAACATAGGCATCAGCACTTCTACCCAACCTCTGCACCCTAAAGCAGGAATGCAAGCACACATGTTCCACTTACCATAATGCACAAACATACCGCAGTGTTTGGCACCACTACCCACTTCCATTCAGAAACCATTGTAATAATGGCAACCAAACAACACAGTCTTCACAACATTGGTCCTGCTCTCCACACTCTACTTCGTGCATACAAGCAATACTGCATAGTGCACTGTAACACTTACTAATCTGCGCAATGCACACTATGCAAGCACATATAAGAACCAGTTGCACCGTAACCTCTTCCATATGTACCCTACTCCATTAGTGCACCCAGTGGACACACTACACGAATGGTAACTGCAGATTCTCCACCCATACACCGACAACTGTAGGATGTTCTACCAATCACCACACCCATGCAACCAATAATGTGTGCAATGCAGCCAAACCACACACACAAAGCGACAATGTGGCACCAACTTTCAACCAGTGGACATACCTTTTCAACCAGTGGACATACTTTCTGTGCAAGGGCTGCAGCCATGCTTTAAAGGGGCTACGGACTTAGCACACACAGCACACAATAGTACACCCTATCTGTAAATGTTCATGTCTTGTGGAATGCACTCCCTTCTGCAAATGTGCCTGCCACCACTCACCACAGAAAGACATCGCTGCTGAAGCTGACATGCCATAACGAAGGCTGCCTGCAATGACCACACAAGATTGTTGCCTGTTGAGGAAACCGCAAATTGGCATAGTAGGAACAGATACCGCTGGCACAACACCATCTTCTACTAATGAGAGATATCACTTGAACGACTTCTCACTCCCCCACCCTTTCCATCCCTTCTTCCCACCACCAGATGCTGTAATCTATGTTTTTCAGGCCCTTTCGCTGACACATTGTCCTCCGATACAACATGCCGCCGTTGCAATAAAAATTTTGACCACGCGGCGAACAGGGAAATGGGACGCCGGAGCGGAGTAAATATGATCAATTTTAGTGGGCACACTGCTATGTACAAGAGGCCCAGCCATGCACACAATGGCTTAGAGCCTTGGCACACACACCACAACACTATCCTCTGATACACCATGGCAGCGTTTCCCCAAAACGTTGACGCACAGCACGCTTCCCTCCAGCCAACCACAGACCGCGTCCAATGTTCGCAGACATCACAGTGTACTGGAAGCCAATGAGACTTCGGTCCGCGGAGCGAACAGGGAAACGGGTTAGCGGAGCGGACCCAGATATCACTCATTTTGTGAGACGTACATTTCAGTTCTTTGCAACAAAAGTAATGGTTGGATTTCCACCAAACACACAAAAGCACGCTTTCTGACCCAATCCCCCGCTCCTGCTGCAAATTTGGTGAAAATCCATCCAGATGTTCGGCCTGTAGTCGTGCGCAAAGTTTTTTCACATTCAGTCTATGGAAAAAATGTTTTTAGGACCCCCGTATAACTTTGCCCCCCCACACGAAACCTCACCCAACTTGGTGAAAAAATTCAGAGCCGGCCATATACTCTTTTGCCAAAGTTTGATGACAATTCCTCCAAGGGGAGCGAAGTTATAAACCGCCGTAAAAGTGGTCTTCCTATGGGTTTAGCAACTTAACCATAACTACACGGCCGCTACCGCGGGCCGTGTAATACATGGTCATTTATTTGTTCGCTCGCCCATGAGTCTCTCACTTCTGAATCATGGATTTCTCCTAATAGAAAAAGGGACAAAATATAATTTGCAAATGATGGTATGGAAGGCTACTGTTAGCGTTGTCAACCTCTACTTCAGGATATGTGAAATGATATGATGTCACCATGGATATCTAATAGGGTGCAGCGAAGTCAAATGAATACAGTGCGAGGGATCTCCAGTGTTAAAACAACACTTTCTCTTTGGATGCCTTCACTGCACCCATTTATTCCAGGCCAAAGCGTTTATTTAAAAAAAATCCTAGCAGACTTTGGTTAAGGATTGTCCTTTTGGCGTTTGGCAATTGACAATGCTTGTTTGAGATTGTGACTGGATCATGAACAATAAGGGGTGCTAAGCTCAGCGTTTATGGGCACTGGGTGAAAGACACCCAGCAGCCATGATTGGACTGTGCTGGTTTTATCCAACTCCAACAATGGGACCTTCTTTTGGGGTAGATGTGCGTAAGGGGGTGGTGGAATATATGCCCCTCGCCCGAGGAGGATGGGATTGGAAATCGACACAAGGTCTGATCTAAACCGGAACTACTATGTCATGTGATGTCTGATGAATGCTGGAAACAGATGACGGACTTCCTCAGAAAAGACGGAACTTATTGTTTTAGTGAGTCAGGAAATTATGGACTGGAAGGCATCTTGAGAGAGTGAGGTCCAGTGTCTGGAGAGGCTTCAACAAAGTTGATTTGAGGGGTCAGCACGAGTTGGTTGGGTACACAGAGCTAGAATGCAATACTGTCTTCTGTTTTCTTGCCAGACAATTGAATGATAAAACCTTGCACGTTCATCTTCTGAATCTTATTATAACTGATTTTCTGTCACGTACAGAGAGCAATGACATTTGTTATGGCTACTTCAAAGCCCTACAGTGTTACGCTCACCTGGTATCCACGGGGGCGCCACACGATACTGGATGGAGGTCTAACCACTATACCGGACCCCTCTCTGCTTGGTTATGTGCAAGACATTGGGTAGCACCTATAACAGGAAAATGGAGGGTTAAGATACTGGTTCTGTGAAGGGTGGACTCCTACCTCCCTCTGGTCCAAATCCCCTCCCTTGTGGTTATTGCTCACCTTAGGCTTTTGTGCGTTGAACTCTCCGTCCGGCGTCTCTGTGCAGGGGCGTGTGGTTGGTGCAGGCGTTCCGTGGACCTAGTTGCTTCACTGGTCCGTGTGCCCTTATGTCGGGTCCAGACCGGCTGTGACTCCGACTGTGCTTGCTGTCTTCCAGGTGAGTTATAATGTCTTTTCCGTCTTTATTCTGTCTCTTTCTTTCCCTCCGTTTTCTCTGTCTTCTCGGCATCTTGCTCTACTACGCTGTTCCCTAACAATGTCTTGCTAATGATTGAAAGAGGTCTAAATATGGTAAATGGTGCAATATCTGAAGACATTCCCCCTAAGCATACTTGGCGAAGAGGCAAGTCAAGGTCTATAATTGATTACATCTTTGTCGATAACAATATGTTCAATATGCTGACTGAGCTCAAAGTGTCAGAGCTTAAACAGAGTGATCACAGCATTTTGGCAATGAACTGGCAATGGAATGTTGACATGGTGGGGAAAGTCAGGGAATCATATCCCAACTCCGTAGCAGTTTCTGCGAAGGGCAATCATTTCAGATGGACTCCGCCTATGTTATCAGACTTACTGAAAATCATCTCATACCCAAAAGATATGTTGGAGCCAAACCTACTATATCAAGAGGGGAACTATCTTCCGGCATTGCATTTATTCAAAAACAAAAGTGTTAATGGGGGGCAGAATGATCATAAAACTTGTAGACATGTGAGTGATAATGAGGTGTCCTTAAGAAAAACGCAACTTAGGAAGGAGATACGTAGAATTACGACATGGTACCCTGTACTACGTAAAGCAGCAACTATTAAATTGAAGAACTCATACAAAAATTGGCTAAAACAACATCGAGCCCATATGGTTTCTCAAGATGCAAAAATCATGCTATATTCACTGACAACTAAATGCTCTGCTTTGATTTGGGGTTTGATAATAAAAGTGTATATGTTCCTGATCAATCGATTAGCCAAGTCAATGCTGTGCCGGAGGAAGTTTGGGCAGAGTATTATTCATCTCTATATGCGAGAAGTGTTTGGGCAAAACATTTACCAGGCCAGGTTCCTAAGGGATTAGTACAACTAAAAATCATGGAGGAAGATATATTATACTATATAAAGAAATTGAGCTCTTCAAGAGCAATTGGCCCTGATGGGCTTTCAAATTCCATGCAAAAAAACCATCTGGAAGCATGGGCTTTCATTCTGCATGTAAAATTTGATCAAGTAATATATACAAACAAACTACCAGCCTCATGGCAGAAATCGATACTAATCCCTATATATAAAAAAGGGGATAAAACTAACCCCAGAAATTATAGGCCGGTGGCATTATTGGATGCACGTTTTTGTGTTGGAAGAATTTAACCAGTGGACCATCAAATCTGGAATTAATGATCCATTTCAGATGGGCTTTCGCCCCGGGATAGGAACAGCAGTTAATCTACAGGTCCTTCGTGCCATCAAAAAACACGAAATCCAGATGAATCAAAACGTATACATGGCGTTCATAGAATTTGAAATCGCCTTTGACTCTGTGTCTAGGCCCCGGTTATTTAGGAAGTTAGAACTCAGGAGGTGTCCAGAACATGTGAAACATTGGATTCAGGAGTTTCACACGAATACCTCGATTCAAGTGAGAATTTCACTTGATGGCACCCTAACTCGCAGCATTCTTACCTTTAGAGGGTTGAAGCAGGGGTGCCGAATGGCTTCATCCTTGTTCAATTTCTATATTGCAAACATAGCTGAGGATTTTAAGACTGTGGTGGCGGACTCTCCACGGCTGGCTGCAAGTGTGATCCGCTGGTTGTTTTATGCAGATGATTTGGTTCTGCTATCAAAAACAGCCAGGGGGTTACAGGGGCTCTTGGAAGTAGTAGGAACGTTTGTCAAACAAAATGAATTAAGTATAAACTTGGCAAAGTCAAAGACTATGATGATTGAAAATAAGCACAAGAGAAAGACCGCTCATCTCCCCTGGTTTTTGCACGATCAGCAGTTAGAAGATGTCAAGGAATATAAATACCTAGGCCTCAATCTAAATACTACTGAGGCGGACACACCTTATTACAAGGAAATCAGACAAAAAATGAAAACAGCCAATGCCCAGGCTACTTTGTAGAATCATAAATATGGAATGTTTTCATGGAAACCTGTTATCATTTTTTACTGCCAGAAAGCAGTACCTACAGTAATCTATGGTGCTGAAACGAGATCCTGGAGAGATGATAGGTTTTGGTCTGTGTTAGAGGGTACTTATTGGAAAGCGCTATTGAAGCTTCCTAAATCGTTGTCAATATATCTAATTCGATATGAGCTCGGGTTGACATCTCTCTACACAATGTATATGTGGAAACTCTGCTGCATATATCGCAAATGTCTTATCTCAATAGCAGGAAACTCAATTATGTACATATTGTCAACATATATTCTAATGACTGAGCACCGTGCGATGGCATTGTGGAGGCGAATGGTTTGAGAATTTTTGATAAAAACTGATGTGTCTGATAATATGTTGATCACTAATCCAGTGAAGGCAAAGACAAAAATTCTATTATGGGATTGGTGTAACACCTATGACCAATGCATAAATAGTAAACATGGAAATGTGTATAAGGTGGAGATAAAAAAAGTTAAGAACAGCTGAATCATATGTAATGAAATTCCCGGGTGCAAGACATAGAGGCATGTTCTTGAGATTTAGGTTTAACATCTGGCACACGAGGGATGTATTAGCAAAATGGAAACTAATCCCTGAAAATATGAGTTACTGTAGATTTTGTAAAATTACTGGAGTGAGGGAAACATTATATCACCTAATAGTCATCTGCCCCTCTCTAATCGAGAAAAGAACTGTGTGCTTTAGACCTCATTTCGAAGATTACACACTATTGTCGAAGGAATCACTGTGGTGGTATTCATATAATACCAGACTGACCAAAGTCAGAATTGCTATAGTCAACTATCTATTGGCCTTGAACTTAACTAATAACAACAACTGATTCAATGTTTTATGTGTTTTGAGCATGGTCGATAAGCAATATTGTGTTAAACCAATGCCTTTGTCATGTTAAATGTATTTAACTTTGCTTTCGGTAAAGGGAGTCGGCTGCTGAAACAATGAGAATAAATTGTATTATAAGGGCAAAGAAGGGGGGAAGGAATTTCTAATTTAGTTTTCCTTCTCACTTCTCTCTCTTTCTGTTATCTTTCTGGAGGTTGTGCTGTAAATAGAGACTTGAATTTTTGTTAGGTAGGGTCATTAAGGATTGTTCTTGATTGTTCATGTGCTAAGGGTCGATTTTTAATCGCTGGCCAAGGCGTGGATTATGGTTCTTCTTTATTTTTTAAGTTTTAATCTATGTTGTCATTTTGTCAAGAATTGATCTGTAATGTTTTAATTTAGTAGTTTTATTCTGTATTTTATATTGAAAAGTTGATTTATCAACTGTAACAATAAAACAAAAAAAAACAAAAAAAAACAATGGGCCTCATTACAACCCAGGCGTTAAGGGGTTAACGGCGCCGTAAAAGGTGTTGAAGACGTTAAACCCTTAACGCCTGATTACGAGGTCCCTTTGGGGGTTGCACTTTAACGCCTGCTTTTAGCAGGCGTTAAAAAACCAACCCGCAAAGGGACCTGCGAGCTAATTACGGCACCGTAATTTACGGTGTCGTAATTAGCGCCTTCCCCATTCCCATTGAGCCCTATGGGGCAAAAATGGGAATGGGGAAGGGCCATGGCGGCATGGGGAATTACCGCCCCGCCAACCTCGGAATGGAGTGGTAATTCCCCATTCCGCCATGGCGGAGTCGGTAAGTTACCGGCATGGACCATGGTGCTATTAGCACCATGGTCCAACGCCTGGGTCGTAATGAGGCCCAATGTCTCTTTTTGTTTTCACAGGGATGGTTGCGATCTCGGAGTTGACGCGCCGATGGTGAAGACCACAGTGAGTTATTGATGCGCGGAGCGCAGAGCTGTCTATTGGTGTGAATAGCTAACCTGGAGTGATGAGCGATCGAAGCGCTGCTTACCCAGGTAAGTGCTTTGTTAATGCTGACCTTGTTCCTTCTCCCTTGCAGGTTGTGGTGAAACCCGGATATGGGCGAGGTAAGAGAAGCGCAGAGTGCTGCCAGGACTCGCTGCTTGCTCAGGTAAGAATTGTTATTAATGCTGTCCTTGTTTCTTTACCTTTGCAGGTTACGGCGAACTCTGGAGATGGGCGAGGTAATCGAAGCACATGATGGATTTAAGACCGGTTACTTCACAGGTAAGTGTTCTTGCTCGCTAATGCTGTTCTTGTTCTTCCAGGTTATTAATGGAATCTGGATCTAGGGCTTCAGGATCGGGCCGCCGGAGAAGCAGATGAGCAGGAGCTGAACACGGTGAGCGTTACGCTGCAGGAGTGCAGAGTGGAGTTCCAGGGCCAGCCACACCCAGGGCCAGCCACACCCAAAACACTAGACAGCATGGCTTGGTTCTAACAAACTGAGCTGTGTAATAGGCCTCCATATTGGATTAAGGTCCAAAACTGGTATTGCTTTATTCCTGATAATGAGCCTGGCGCCAAAGGCGCCAGGACTGACTCCATGTATGTTTCTGATGGAGCTTTAAGGCCCTTTTTGGCCAGTGTGAAGGGCTTTAGCCCCACTGCTGCCAGGGGGCTGTTATACCTCAGGGGGTCAGGGGCATGGATTGTGACAGCACTCCCCCCTAAGGCCCCTCTCAAGGTATTTCCTCCGTCTGGCCCTGGTTTGGTCGGACGGTTCCGATGAAATCGTCTTACCAGGTGTGGCGCATGGACGTGCTCACTAGGCTCCCATGTCCTGTCCTGAGGGCTGTATCCCTTCCAGTCCACTAAGTAATATAACTTGGACCTGGTGAGTTTAGAATCTAGGATATCCTTCACTTCAAATTCGGGTTCTCCGTTAACCAGGTGGTGTTTTGACCCGAGTTCCAGGCTGAACAGATTTTAAGAGTGACACGTGGAATACGGGATGGATCTGCATATTTGGTGGTAAAGCTGGTTTTACTGCCACAGGACTTATAATAGCCTTGATGGTATAGGGCCCTAGATATCTGGGACGAAATGTTTGAGTTCCTCTTATGGGCACGTGCCAAGACGCCAACCAGACTTCAACTCCAACTTGGTAGTCTGGGGCTTTTCTTCAGTGTTGATCAGAGAATCCTTTCTGTCTTTCTTTGGCTTGGATCAAGTGTTCTGCTGCCTTTTTGAAGGCTTGAGTGATGCTTGTATGTAATGTCTTCACCGCGGGCATTTCCAAGGCCATGGGGGTATCTAATTCGGAAGTACGTTTGTGCCTTCCATATATGGTATAAAATGGATACTGGTGTGTAACGAGTTGTTGTAGGCATATTTGGCTATCCACAGCACATCCTTCCAGCTTTCTTCCACTTGATGTAACATACACTGTAGGTATTGCTCTAGTGTCTGATTCGTCCACTGCGTTTGGCCATCAGTTTGGGGATGGTGACTAGTGGACAGACGAATATCAATTTGGGCAATTGCACAACTCTTCCTCCAGAATTTAGACACAAACGTACTCCCTCGGTCAGAAATCAGGACTGAGGGGAAAACATGTAATCCTACGATTTGCTCTAAAAACACCTTTGCCAGACTGGAGGCGTTTGGTAGACCCTCAAGCGGAATAAAATGGGCCATTTTAGAGAATAGGTCAACAACCACTTGGACAAGGAGGCAAATCTGTGATGAAATCGAGGGAGAGTGTGTGCCAAGGGGCAGGTGGAATTTCCAGGGGTTGAAGAAGGCCCACAGGTCTTTGTTTCTGGGATTTTTTTCTGTGCACAAATGCCACATGAGAGATTAAACTGTGTAATGTCCTTTTGCCAGGTCGGCCACCAATAATTTCTTTTCACCTTGGCTAGGGTCTTGGCAATTCCTGGGTATCCTTCTATCAGGGGTTCGTGCTAACCAGAATTGTTCTTGTAGTGCCTTATTCGGTAGATATAAACGCCCTCTGAAATACAGAGTTGGTTCTTTGTTGTGTAATGTTCACCTTGAGTGGTCCAGTCTTGTAGAGCCTCGGTTTTCATTAGGAGCCAAATTTCTTTTTGGAGCTCGTCCAGAGATAACGTTGTTGTAAATCCTAGTAGTTTGTCACCTGGAATAATGGCCACCGGGTCTGGGGTTGAATATGCGTTCTCATCAATACCCATGAGGGATAGGGCATTGGCTTTTCCGTTCTGGACTCCAGGTAGGTACGTGATTATATAATCATATTCTACGAAGAATAAAGCCCATCGGAGTTGACGGGATGATTGAGCCTTTGCCATCTTGAGGTATTGTAGGTTACAATGGTCGGTGATTACTGTGATGGTATGTCTGGCGCCTAGGAGGTAATGCCGCCAAGCCTTAAAGGCTGCCTTGATCGCTAGGAGTTCCTTGTCTGTTATTGATAGTTAAGTTCAGGTGTAGTACATTTTCTCGACCAAAAGGCCACGGGATGTAACTGGCCTGTTTCGGGATCCCTTTGGGAAAGAACACCCCCCATTGCCATGCTGGAGCCATCTGTTTCCACTACATATGGGAGATCTGGGCGGGGGTGTCGTAGCACCAGGGCTGAGGTAAATCGTTTCTTGAGTTCCTGGAAGGCCTTCTCCGCCTCCTCTGTCCATTGGAACAGTTTGTTGTTTTTTCGTAATAAAGAAGTGATCGGGTGCACAATCTGGGAGAAACCTGGGATGAATCGGCGATAAAAGTTCGCAAAGCCAAGCCTACTTTGGACACCTTTGACTGAAGACGGTGATGGCAAGCTGAGGATGGTGTCTACTTTGTGCATATCCATCCGGATGCCTCTCGGAGTGAGGACAAAACCAAGGAACTCAACTTCGGTGACAACAAAGGAGCATTTTTCAAGTTTGGCATGTAGCTGGTGCTGTCGGAGTTTTGCAAGGACAGAGTGAACGTGCCTGACATGGTCCTGTTTAGAAGAGGAGTACACCAAGATGTCATCGATGTAAACTAGGGCGCATACGTCGATCAATTCCCGTAGTACATCGTTCATGAAGTACTGGAACGCCGCGGGAGCGTTGCAAAGCCCAAAGGGTATCACCTGATATTCATATAGCCCATACTTAGTACGAAAGGCGGTCTTCCATTTGTCTCCTTTCTTTACACGGACGAGATAGTATGCCCCCCCTGAGGTCCAATTTGGTGTAAATTTGGGCATTCTTGACTTGGTCCAGCAGTTCTGGGATAAGGGGTACAGGATAATGGTTTTTAACTATTACCTGGTTTAGTGCGCGGTAGTCGATGCACGTTCTCAAGTCCCCCTCCTTCTTGTGTACGAAGAATAAGGGCGATGCTGCCAGGGATTTGGACAGGCGGATAAAACCGTTTGCCAGGTATTGGTCCAGATATGATTTCAAGTGGTGTTTTTCAGGTTCGGTGAGTACATAAATTCGACTACACGGGATTTGTGCACCAAGTACAAGGTCGATCTGACAGTCACATGGCCTGTGAGGGGGTAAGGTATTAGCCTGTTCTTTTTGGAAAACGTCTTGGAAATCGTGGTATTCACTTGGTAGTGTACTTGTTACACCTAGTACCAATGCCTCTTTATCTTGGACAGGTGTCTCTGGGTCAGAAGATGGCATTTCCACTTGGTAGCACGCATGAGCACACTCATTCGAGAAGGCTAATTTCTTGGCTCGCCAGTCTATGTTAGGATTGTGAGTCACCAACCACGGCATCCCTAGAATCACCCGGAACTGAGAGACCTTAATAAGGTCAAAGGCAATGGCTTCCCGATGTCCGTCTTGGCACAGAAGGGTCAATTCTGCTGTGCGTTGAGTTACAGGACCAGAAGCTATCTCTGTGCCATCGACAGTGGTGACCTTCTCAGTTATCGTTTTCTGACATGACAGAGGGGAAGCCCCATCCTTGGTCTATGTAGTTACCAGCGGCTCCGCTGTCTATGTATGCCTCTACAGCATGCATCCGAGACGGTTGTTGGTGACTGATCAAAATCACAGGCAGGGTCAGGTGTGAGGTCTGTGGCTCTTTTCCTTTGCTTGGCAAACTGACCTCTTCGCTTGCCGGGCCTGGAAGTTTTCTGACTTTTGTTCTCCCCCTTCTTTCTCTGTAGCTCCAACTGTTCTCCTAGGGGGTTTTACGGGACATTCTCTGAGTAAGTGACCTGATTTCCCGCAGTACAGGCATAATTGCGGTTGTCTCCTTTTGTCTCTTTCGGCCTTGGTTAATGGGCTCTGTACCCCCCCCCCAATTTGCATGGGTTCCAAAGTGTTTTCTGATGAACGAGGACTGTTCTCCGTTTTGGCTCCATCTGTCCTTCGATCTTGCAGCCTGGGGTCTAGCTGCACCACTAGGTTGATGAACTCTGCACAGTCTTTCGGCGGGTTCACCACCTGAGCTAGGACGTCTTTTAATTCTCCCCGTAATCCTTGATGGAATAACGTTGTTCGTTTCTCCTCGGGCCACCCAGTTTCAACGACAAGTCTGTTAAAAGGGGCGATGTATGTTAACAAATCTTGGCTGCCTTGGCGGAGGGACAGAAGTTCATTATCCGGAGCTTGGCCCTGGGTATGTCGGGCAAACAGCTTCTCCATCTCCTGTTGAAACCCCCTGAAATCCCGCAGGCGTGGGTCATCCTGGCTTACTAACGGTATGGACCAATCTGCGGCACTGCCACTCAGACATGACAGAATGAAGGCAACCCGCGACTGATAGTTAGGAAAGGCTCCGGGTCTACTAAGGAAATGGAGGCGGCACTGGTTCATGAATAGTGCATATTTTCTTGGGTCCCCCATAAAACGGTTTGGTGGGGCCAAAGGAACTGCTCCAGGGAGGACCACCTGCACTGAATTGACGGATGTGGCTGGAACCGACGGAATACTTCCTGGCAACGGAGCCTGCCCAGCCTGTGTTTGGAGCAATTGTCTGGCTAATTCATCAGTGCGGTCCTTGGTGACAGCCAACTCCCTCCTAAGGGCGTTGGTTTCTTGCTGGGCGGAGGGCACCTCGGCCAGTAATTCTCCCAGTAACTGGGCTAGTTGGTCAGTCTCTGATGTTTCCATGACGCCCAGGTGGATATTTTAATTGAGGCTTCGCATTCTGTCACGCTCACCTGGTATCCACGGGGGCGCCACATGATACTGGATTTGAGGTCTAAGCGCTATCCCGGACCCCTCTGTGCTTGGTTATGTGCCAGACGTTGGGTAGCGCCTATAACAGGAGAATGGAGGGTTAAGATACTGGTTCTGTGATGGGTGGACTCCCACCTCCCTCTGTCCAAATCCCCTCCCTTGGGGTTATTGCTCAACTTAGGTTTTTGTGCGTTGAACGCTCCGTCCTGCGTCTCTGTGCAGGTGCGCATGGTTGGTGCGGGCGTTCCGTGGACCTAGTTGCTTCACTGGTCCGTGTGTCCTTATGTCAGGTCCAGACCGGCTGTGACTCTGACTCTGCTTGCTGTCTTCCAGGTGAGTTATAAAGTCTTTTCCGTCTTTATTCTGTCTCTTTCTTTCCCTCCGTTTTCTCTGTCTTCTCGGCGTCTTGCTCCACTACGCTCTTCTCTAACAATGTCTCTTTTTGTTTTCACAGGGATGGTTGTCGCGCCGTTGGCGAAGACCACTGTGAGTTATTGATGCGTGGAGCGCTGCGCTGTTTATTGGTGTAAATTGCTAACATGTGTTCTCTTCTCTTTGTACAGGTTGCGGTGATGTTTCGGAGTGATGAGCGATCGAAGTGCTGCTTGCTCAGGTAAGTGCTTTGTTAATGCTGACCTTGTTCCTTCTCCCTTTCAGGTTGTGGCGAAACCCGGAGATGGGCGAGGTAAGAGAAGCGCAGGGTGCTGCCAGGACTCGCTGCTTGCCCAGGTAAGAATTGTTATTAATGCTGTCCTTGTTTCTTTACCTTTGCAGGTTGCGGCGAACTCCGGAGATGGACGAGGTAAGCGAAGCACAGGATGGATTCAAGACCGGTTACTTCACAGGTAAGTGTTCTTGCTCGCTAATACGTTCTTGTTCTTCCAGTTTATTAATGGAATCTAGATCTAGGGCTTCAGGATCGGGCCGCCGGAGAAGCAGATGAGCAGGAGCTGGACACGGAGAGCGTTACGCTGCAGGAGTGCAGAATAACGTGAAACGTGTTCTGCTGTTTGGGTGTAGTTTAAATAGCCCAGGTAAAGTAGTTCCAGACCAAGTAGTTCCAGGCCCAGCCACACCCAAAACACTAGACCGCATGGCTTGGTTATAAAGAACTGAGCTGTGTAATAGGCCTCCATGTTGGATCAAGGTCCAAAACTGGTATTGCTTTATTCTTGATAATGAGCCTGGCACCAAAGGCGCCAGGACTGACTCCATGTATGTTTCTGATGGAGTTTTAAGGCCCTTGGGGCCAGTCTGAAGGGCTTTAGCCCCACTGCTGCCAGGGGGCTGTTATACCTCAGGGGGTCAGGGGCATGGATCGTGACATACAGCTACCAACATTTGTTTATAATTTGACTCCGTATGTCAGAGAGGGAACACCCAAATGTGAGCCCCTTGCTCACTGCATCTCATTGATGAGGCCCAACAAAGCTTAAATATATCTGCTGGTTGCTTGTCTTGCTGCGCAGCAGAGACATGGCCTAGCAGTTGGGCCCACACTGCTAATAATGGCAGAAGGACTACGCTTAATTTCAATAAATCCAATCCCTTTCTGAAATTGTGTAGATGGATATACAAATGATGGTATGGAAGGTTGCCCAGAGCAATGCCAGGGGTTATGATTGCATAAAAGTCTTCTGAAATAATACAAGCCAGTTTGTTCAAAGCTTAGACTGGAGTCGCTCAGCTATGCCCTGGCCAGTGGTCATTTAGGGGTCAAGTTGGTGGCCCATAGTCTCCTTCTAGCCTCGGCCAGTGACCTAGAGGCCTAAGCCTTCCAGAGTGGCCACTGAAAATTGCCTAAAGCTAAGTTGATACTAAATAATGCAGTTGTATATTAGCCATTTTATTTGGTAACCCAACAAAAGAGACTATGCTGCAGAAACATACTCTATTTACCTCCCCGGCACAAGGCCAGTTCATGTGTGACTTTTTGTTAAATATCTGCACTTAATCCGCTTTTATAGTTGGTATCCCTACAAAACTGATGGAAAGACTTCTAGAAGGAGAATATAGTACAGGGACATGCTCTACTCTCTCTACAAACAAACAGTGTAGTGTTAAATGTTGACTCTCAGAATCCTGGGGATGCTAAATACTACAGCACTAGATTGGCTATTATTGTTGCCCTCCTCTGCCACTAAAAGAAACAGGATAAGAGGTCTGCATGACGAGTATAGTTAGGCACATCCTGTACTCACCAACATAATGCAAGACAGTTCATGTGCTGTTTTGTTAAGCGTTAGCCGACAAAGTTAATAGGATACAAAATATTACAGCACCATATAAGCTATTATTTTGACCATTTTCACAAGAAAAGATGGCAGGACTAACTTAGGAAATATTCGGCAGGCACATACTCCACTCCCCTACCCAAGACAACTGTGTCTCATGAAACATTTAGCTAAAAGTAAATCCTCAACACCAAGGGGATACCAAATATTACAACACTATATTGGCTTTTAAAGTTGGCATCCCAACAAACAAATGAGAGAACTCCACGAGGGACAATATAGTGAAGGAAAATAATCTACTCACCTCTCCACGACAAGGCCTGTTCAAGCAGATTTTGTTAAATGCCAGCCCTCGAAATCAATGGGATGCCAAATGTTACAGCTCTGAGTTGGCCACACCTCCCCAATACAAGCCCATTTCAAGTGGCATCTTGTTAAATGATAGCCCTTGAAATCAAAGGGATACCAAATATTACAGCACATAATGGACTTTTCAAGTTGACATTCCCCCCAAAAAACAGGATGGAAGGATTTCAAGACGGATAATATGGTGTAGACAAATACTCTATGCACTTATACAATTCACGGCCAATTAAAGTGGCATTTTGTGAAAGGTTAACCCTCGAAACCAAAGGGATACCGAATACTACAGCACTGATTCAACTGCTACATTTAGAATCCACATAAAAAACAATGATAGGAGGACTCAAAGAAGGAGAATATAGTGCAGGTACATACTCTGATAACCTACCAAATACAAAGCATGCAAAAGCAGTGTTCTGTTAAAGGCGAACCCTTGAAATCCATACCATACCAAATATGACATCAGTATATTGGATGGGAGGACTCCAAGAAGGACAATATAATGCAGACACATAAAGCACTCCCCTCCCCAATTCAGTGTTAATTCAAGTGATATTGTATTACATAATTGGCCTCAAAATCAAGGGGATACTAAATATTACAAAGCTCTATCAGCTGTTATGTTTGGTATCCTGAGGAAAAAAAGAATGGAATGGCTTCCATAAGGAGTCCCAGTGTAGACTTGTGATGTACTCCCCTCCCCAATACTAGGGATAGTTGAAGCAGCGTGTTGTTAAATGTTACCCCTCAAAATCAAGGGGATACCAAATATTACAATACTATATCAGCTATTATATTTCGTATCCCCAGAAAAAAGGATGGAAGGACTTACAGAATGAGTCACAGTGTACACAAATGATGTACTCCCCTGCCCAATACAAGGGATAGTCCAACCAGTGTTTTGGTAAATGTTAAACCTCAAAATCAAGGAGATACCAAATATTACGACACTATGGGCCTCATTACACATTGTGCGGTAAAAAGGAACATTTACCGGCATGGCGCTATTAACGTGTCCGCCTTGGCAAGAGGGCGCTAATAGCATAGCATTATGAGTACGCGGACACGAGCATAGCGCCATTCCGGTAATGACCCTACTGCCATGCCGCTAAAGACCCCAAAAAGTCCCTTACTGGCTTCGACGAAAGTGCAGATAGCACCTCCGCCCTCACTCTACATGCAAATAGCGGTCACCGCTATTAGCGGTCACCGTTAAAATGCAGAACCGGAAATAGCGTAATTGCACAGGAACGGGAAGGAGCACGGCGGCCATCTTTAAAAACACAATCCATTGCCATCCTCTGCATCCACGACCTCTTTCGACAAGACTCCAACACAAAATCATCCAGGATAGCGCGAAGATGCCCAAGGCCGTCAAGAAAGGCGCTGATCGCCAGCGAAAAGAAAACTTCAGCGACGAGGAGCTGATCATGCTTACTCAGACACTTGCGGCAAATGCCAATGTAGTTTTTACAAATGACATGCGGCGGGAGACCCTCCTCAAGAAAAAGGCCATCTGGGCAGAGGTTGCCCACGAAGTCAGTGCGTTGGGCACCACCACCCGCACTGTCAAGGACTGCCGAAAGCGGTGGGACGACCTACGGGTCCGTGTACGAAACATCCTGTCCGTGAATCGCAAGCTGGCAATGGCCACAGGAGGTGGCGCAGATTACCCTATAAAACTCCGGGAGTGGGAGGAGACCTGCGCCGCCACAATTGGTGTGGAATCGATCGAGGGTGTCGGTGACATGGAGCATGGTACGCCCACTTCATCAGATGGAGGTGAGTGTATACATCAAACAATGCACAGTGAAGGGTGATGGGCCCCCCAAATATGAGTCCATAATCAGGCCATCGATCCAGCCACAAACCTACACGCACGCATCACCACATACACGTGCAACACAGACCCATTCATGCATGACCCACCCAACATCCCCATTACCAGAATCAAAAATAAAGAGGCCCCAATGCATAAAGCGGCATGAGGTAAACTTTCTGCATAAGGCACGTAGAACCATAAACAATGATATTCCCTATTTTTGTCCCCTACAGGGTCACAGACAGACACTGATGAACCGGGCACTGTGACACCTGCTCCACCAGCCAAGAAAAAGCCCAGGACACATGACAGAGGGGACACCGCCACTACCTCAAGGGGAATCGGGAGGAGTGATCAGCAGCAGAGGGGCAAAGGCAGCAAGAGCACCAGTTCTACACAGCCTGAGGCCACGGCCGCTGCACTTGTTCCACCCACGGCAGTGTACCCCATGACATTGGAAACCAGCACGGAGGGACCGCACTCTGCTGCCACCAGTTCCACTGGTGAGGCAGCAGCCACCGCCCCGCTTTCAGACGTTGAGGAGGCAATTGACGTTCAGAATCAAAACCAGACCCCCAGCCCACCACGGTCCATTGAGCCAAGGCCATTATCACGATCAGGTAGCCATGTAGAATCAGGTGACGATACTGCGGAAGGGCGATGGAGCCCTCAGGTGTCCTCTCCTGATGCCAGAGGCATGGACCAGGGCGCAGCAGCTACCCCAACAGCTGGATCCAGTGAACATGACCTTGCAACCATCAGCCAGAGGCAGGTTGAAATCACTGCACTGGTTGGCCAGCATGTGGCAGAGGCAGCCCGTCTGAGGGATGACCTTAGTTTGTATGCAGGCCAGACAAGGGAGGCCATGGAGGCCTGCACAAACAGGATTTGTGAGGAAATGGCCCAATGTAGGCAGGCTGTCACACGTATTGCGGACGCCATGGAGCGACAATACCCCCCCACCACAGGATCAACCGGGCACCTCCTCCTCTGCGAGTTCCCGACAAACAAGCCCCCGGCGCCGCTCTCTGCGCACCATGAGGTGCACGCCATCCCAACCACCCAATGGGGGAGGAGGCCATGAGAATTAGGGGCAGCAAGAACTTGCAGGCACATGTCGAGAAGGAAACCTACACACTATAAGCCTCACATGGGGGTGTTGTGGGGGGAGGGGGGAAAGGGTATTTTTGGGAGTGTTGTCGGGGGATGGGGGAAAGGGTGTTTTTGGGAGTGTTGTGGGGGGATGAGGGAAAGGGTGTTTTTGGGAGTGTTGTGTGGGGAGGGGGAAAGGGTGTTTGCACAGTTGGGGCCATGCACTTTTTGTTCACATTTTGATCACAATACACTGTTGAAAATTTGAAACACAGGCTTGGTCTTCATCATTGTGTATGTGTACTTCATTGGGGACAGCGTCCTTTGTGGCACTCACCACATACATCAGGGCAAAAATACCCATCTCCATCCATAATAGTTCTCCCTTGTATCTCATGACATTTGATACATCAGATGCTGACGCACATCGTGTCCCTCCTGGCCATCGCCTCTTGCATGTCCTGGCAGACCATTTCACCCATCCTCATCCCCATCAACATCATCCTCATCTGGTGGTTGCATGTCAATGTCAAGTGGCATAGGCACATTCCGTCTGATGCACATTTTGTGCTGCATTACACATGCCATGGTTATCTTCGGCACTTTGTCATGGCCGTACAGGAGAGCCTCACCCGGCCCGCTTAGGCACCATAGCTGTGTCTTCGAAAGGGCAAATTCCTGCTCTATCACGACGCGGGTACGGGTATGTGCACGATTGTAGTCCTCTTCCTGCCGGTTCTGTGGGTTCCGTACATGGGTTAGGAGCCACCTCTTCAGGGGATAGCCGGCGTCGCCTATATCGGGTGAAGAATGGGTACCTGTTACCATTCACCTCAGGTGCGGCCTGTACGTGTCACACAAATCGACTTTGCATTGTGAATCAAAATCACGACTACCAGCATGCATGCAGGCGATCTGCGTGACTGCAATGTGCGAAGGTGAGCTTGACCCTGCAAGTGGACATGCCCGATTCATGCCTCCGACAGCAAATGACATGTCCTGGGTGAGGCCAGGTTTTAGGTGTCCCTGGGCCCAGGCAAATTTGGTACCACACTGCTAGTGTACTGCCATTCAGACATCGCTGTTGCCATGCTGTGTGGCATCACTTCACTGGTGCTATAGGTGTGTGGTTCAATGGTATGGCTAGTGGTGTTACCTTTGCATGCATTCAAGTGCACATTGCTGCCTTGGTGTTGTGCTGTGCTGATTCTGTAGTACCATCTTGACGCCATGTTGCTGATTTGTGTGGTATGTGGTGTGGCATGATGTGCAATGTGGATGTGGATGGATGTGCAATATTCGGGAACCTGGATTGTACTCTATGTTGTGCAGCTCATAATTGCATGTGGGTTCTCCTCAAGGACATTGCGGCCTTCCCTGATGGACATTGGCCTACATCTGTATGTCCATTTGTCCTACAGACGACAGTCAACACCCAGTAGGAGTATGTATCTCTCCCCACCACATCACACTGTCATGTGCTCGCCCTGCTACTCACCAAGTAGCCAGGAACGTTGTCTGGCGTGTCGCTCCATGTAGCGTGGCATGTTTGAGTTACGCAGGGCCATGGAATCATGGGTTGATCCGGGAAATCAGGCACAACAATGTGTGATTATCTTCTTAGCGTCAGATACCATTTGCACTTTGATGGAGTGGAATTGTTTTGGGTTTTGGTAGACTACTTCATTGTGATGTGGGACCACCAATTCCACATGGGTAGAGCCGATGGCCCTGATGCAACTTGGGATGACTGCCAGTGAATAGAAGCCAACTTTGGTGTTTGCGATCTCCTGGGCAGACCGTGGCAGGAATATGTGTTCCCATGCATGCTTCAATTCATCGAGTACCTGGTTCAGCGTGCGTGAGGATACTGGTTGTGAGATGCCATGCATCTGCCCCACTGTATGCTGGTAGGTGCCTGTGGCCAGGAAGTGGAGCACAGTCACCACCTTCTGTAGAGGGGGGAATGGCAGTTCTGGTGTCTATGAGGCTGACAATGTCGTCATGTGTCATGTACACGATGCTGGTGATGGTATCCCGGTCCAGACGGTACAGGGTGTGTATCTGCTCAGGGGTTAGGTTTAATGGACTGGCTCGGATCCTGGGGATTGGTGGCTGCCTCTGTGGTATGATTAGGTGCCCTGGTGGTGCTTGCTGCGCCTGTCTTGCCATCCTCCTCCTTCTCCTCCTGCGTCTCCTTTGTGCTGCCTGTTGTTGTTGCTGCTGCACTGCAATCATGTCCTCCAGCCCATGTAATGCTGCTAGTATTGGAACCATCTTGGTGTGGGAATGGGTATGTGAAGGGGTGTGGTGTGCTTCTTTTGTGCTGCCACAGTCTCCATTGCCTCCACCTGTACTGATTTTGTCTAAATGTGGCAGGTGGGAACACTGCTAGGTTCTGATAACGGGTGGTTCGAGATGCCGGTATTTGCGCCATGCCGGTAAGGGGTTTTGGGGGCTTTTCCATGCCGCTATTGGCACATCCGCCTGGCTTGTGATGATGTGCTATTAATGGCATGGCGTTATTTACGGAATCGAGGGTCGCGCGCCTGCAGACTGGCCGCTATTAGTGGCAACTTGCTTAGCGGTGCCGCAAATAGCGGTGAGCCGGGTCGTAATTGGGATGGGGATTTAACGATACCGGTATTCCCTTACCGGTAACGTTAAATCCCTACTGCACAACGTGTAATGAGGCCCTATATCAGCTATTATATTTGGTATCCCCAGAGAAAAGGACAGGAGGACTTAGAGAAGGAGTCATAGTGTAGACATTTGGTGTATTCACTGCCCGATACAAGGGATAGTTTAAGAAGTGCTTTGTTAAATGTTACCCCTCAAAATCAAGGGAATGCCATATATTACAACACTATATCAGCTACTATATTTGGTATCCCCAGAGAAAGGGATGGGAGGACTCAGAAGGAGTCTGAGTAGACACATTGGGCCTCATTCCGAGTACGGCGCTAACCAATGGCGCTATTAACGCCTTGGTTGACGCCGGACCCGGACCGGCAGCGCCTTGGTGGATGGCGGAATTACCGCCCCATTCCAAGGTTGGCGGGGCGGTAATTCCCCATTCACCAAGGCTCTTCCCCATTCCCAAATGAGCCCCCATAGGGCTCAATGGGAATGGGGAAGATGCAAATAACGGTGACCGTTCATTACGGTCACCGTTATTGGCTTGGAGGCCCCTTTGCGCCCTCGACTTTAACACCTGCTCAAAGCAGGCGTTAAGGGCGAGGGCGCAAAGGGAACTCGGAGTATGGCGGTAAGGGATCACCGCCACCGGTCTCGTTACCGGTGGCCGCTATCCCTTACCGCCATACTCGGAATGAGGCCCATTATGTACTTAACGCCCAATAGAAGGTATAGTTCAAGCAGTGCTGTCATGGTCATGAAGTCAGGGGCACAGGCATGCAGGGGTTGCATGCACATGAGATCTTGGTGGACACTGTCCTGGCGCCATTGGCGCCAGGCTCATGAACAAAAGTAAACAAGAACATCCATTTAACACCAAAAAACTTTTATTATGGACATAGCACTTCAAATGCATTAACCTTGAACATTCCATCCATTAAGCAGGATGCATTAACCTTGAACGTTCCATCCATTAAGCAGCCCAAGTGTATTCTTGGGTGTGGCTGCTAATGGATTGCCTTCGCACGTGCTCACTCTCTAGGAGTGGCAGGGTGTGGCTGGCAAGCCGGCCCTAATGGGCGTGCCCACGATCTCAGCTATATAAGCTGCCCCGATCCTCAAGACAGGCGCTTTGCGTTATTCTGCACTTGCAAGCAGCGTAACGCTCACCGTCACCTGAGGTCAGACTTACATTTGAAGATCCTGCTTCCTAGACATCCTGCTTCCTGCCAGCATACTTACCAACTGGGGGAAGCTGTTCTTACCTGTACATCTCTTCGGCAAACCAAGTATTAATCTTTACACTTTCCGGAACACCGAAATCTTCATCTTGGCACCGCAGCACGACACGCTCCATCGTCGACAGCAGCGCCTGAAAAGAAAAACAGAAGACAAGGTTAGTCATCGAAAAAACAGTCAGTTTCAGGTTGCGCTTTGCCATACTTCGCGCTTTTCCTTAAATCATCACTTACCTGCTGTCAAACATTGTGGTAGCATCCATCTTCCATCCAGCTGCGTCTCACAGCTGAATTGAGTGTAGCAATGCTTTGTTAAATGTTACCCCTCAAAATCAAGGGAATACCAAATATTACAACACTATATCAGCTACTATATTTGGTATCCCAGAGAAAAGGATGAGAGGATTTACAGAACGAGTCAAAATGTACACAAATGTTGCACTCCCCTCCCCAATACAAGGAATAGTTCAACCAGTGTTTTAGTAAATGTTAACCCTCAAAATCAAGAGAAAACCAAAAATTACAACACTATGGTCCTCATTACGACCCAGGAGGTAAGCGGTTAACAACGCCGTAAAAGGTGGCGGCTGCCGTTAACCCCTTACCGCCTAATTACGAGGTCCCTTTGCGGGTCCCTACCTTAACGGCTGGTTTTACCAGCCGTTAAGGATTGGACCCGCACTGGGACCTTGGAGGTAATTACGGTACCGCAATTTGCGGTACCGTAACTACTGCCTTCCCCATTTCCATTGAGCCCGACAGGGGCAAAAATGGGAATGGGGAAGGGCCAATGGTGAATGGGGAATTACCGCCCGCCAACCTTGGAATGGGGCGGTAATTATGGCGGAATCGGTAAAATACCGGCGGCAACAATGGCGCTACTAGCGCTATGGTTACCGCACGGGTTGTAATGAGGCCCTATATCAGCTACTATATTTTGCATCCCCAGAGAAAAGAATGGGAGAACTCACAGAAGGAGTCATAGTGTAGACAAATTATGTACTTAACGCGCGATTAAAAAGGATAGTTCAAGCAGTGCTTTGTTAAATGTTCCCCTCAAAATCAAGGGAATACCAAATATTACAACTCTTTATCAGTGAATATATTTGGTATTGCTAGACAAAAAAGGGTAGGAGGACTTCCAGAGGGAATCATAACATAGCAAAATGATGTACTCACCTGCCTGATTCAAGGCATAGTTCAAGCAGTGTTTTTGTAAATGTTAACCCTCAAAGTGAAAGGAATACAAAATATTACAGCTCATAATGGTCTTTTCAAGTTGGCACTACCCTAAAACAGGCTAGAAAGACTCCAAGAAGGATAATATGATGTCCACTAACACTCTAGGCATGTATACAATTCAAGGCCAATTAAAATGACATTGTGTTAAAAGTTAACCCTTGAATTCAAAGGGATACGTGATACTACGGCACTGAATCAACTGCTGTATTTAGCATCCACATAAAAAAGTATGTTGGAAGGAATCCAAGAAGGAGAATATGGTGAAGGCACATATTCTGATACCCTTCCAAATAGAAGGCATTTAAAAGCAGTCTTTTGTTAAAGGAGATCCCTTGAAATCAATGGCATACCAAATATTACATCAGTAGATTAGCTGTTATAATTGGTATCCCAACAGAAATGGATGGGAGGACTCCAAGAAGGACAATAAAATATAGACACATACAGTGCTCCCGTTCCTAATTCAGTGTCAATTCAAGTGATATTATATTACACAATAGGCCTCAGAATCAAGGGGGTGCCAACTATTACAATGCTATATCAGCTGTTATATTTGGTAACCCCAGAAAAAAAGCATGGGATGACTTCCAGAAGGAGTCACATTGTAGACTTATGATGTACTCCCCTCCCCATTACAAGGGATAGTTCAAGCAGTGTTTTTTTTTAATGTAAACCCTAAAATTCAAGGCGATACCAAATATTAGCATGCTATATCAGCTATTATAATTTTTATCCCCAGAAAAAGTATGGGAGTACTTAAAGAACGAGTCATAGTGCAGACAAATAATGTACTCACCACCTCGATACAAGGGATAGTTCAAGCAGTATTTTGTCAAATGTTAACCCTCAAAATAAAGGGTTACTAAATATTACAACGCTATATCAGCTGTTATGTTTGCTATCCGCAGAACAAAAGAATGGGATGGCTTCCAGAAGGAGTCACAGTGTAGACTTATGATGTACTCCCGTCCCCAATACAAGGGATAGTTCTAGTAATGCTTTGTTAAATGTTAACCCTCAAAATCAAAGGTATACCAAATATCACAACACTATATCAGCTATTCTATTTGGTATCCCCAGAACAAAGGATTGGACGATTTACAGAAGGAGTCAAAGTTGAGACAAATGATGTACTCACCGCCCGATACAAGGAATAGGTCAAGAAGTGCTTTGTTAAATGTTAACCCTCAAAATCAAGGGAATACCAAATATCACAACACTATATCAGCTATTATATTTGGATCCCCAGAAAAAAGGATGGGAGGACTAACAGAAGGAGTCACAGTGTACACAAATTGTCACAAGTCTCTCCCCTTCTCACCTGTTTTTCCTGTTTGCTTGCAACCTTCTTTTGTGACTTCTTTCGCACGCTCTGGGATTTGTATAAGCCCGTGCGCGGGTCTTCAGATTCCAGCGTGCTTCGTTCAGATTGTTCGGGACGGAACCAGGAAGGAACAATGTCCACGCGCGGAGGCACGGAAGCCGTGACTCGAGCGCGGATGAAAATCCAGGAAAGTTTGCTAAAGTTTGAAGGATGAAAGGAAAGGAGAAGGAATCAAGGAACTGGGAAAATAGAATTCAGGAAAATAGCCCCGAGCGAACTCCGGCAGCACACGTCCAGCACGGCGAGCAGTAGTGTTGAAACACACAGAGCCACGGGGACGTGTCTGTTTTGTAGAACGTAGAGCATGTAGCGCAGAGACTGGCAAGCAGCTTTCCGCATCAAGTGGCCATGTTGGAAGGATTACTCAGTTCAATCCCCTATGTGTTAGGGACCACAAAGTCCAGAAGGGACGCAGACGGCGGCTCATGACAGTATGCCTCCTCTGAAGCCCAGCTCCTCTGGGTTTGCCCGGATGTATAAGATGGTATCTTCGAATCAGCCTGGGAGCATTCATGTTTGACACAGGTTCCCAAGTGCGCTCACTGGGAGGGTATCCTTTCCATTCGACCAAATATTGTAGTTGACCACGTTGGTATCTAGAGTCACAGATTCTGGAAACCTCATATTCGAGTTGGTCGTTGATAATCACTGGGGTAGATCTTGGAGCAGTTCGAGAGGGCTGAACATATGGTTTCAACAGAGAAGTGTGGAAGACTGGATGGATCCTTTTCCATGATTCTGGTAGCCGAAGTCGAAAGGCCACTGGATTGACGATTTCTTTTATAGAAAAGGGCCCGTAATACCTGGGAGCCAGGTTATTTGGTTGCAGATGTCGAGGAAGGAGTTTCGAGGATAACCAGACTTTATTGCCTACTGAGTAAGAAGGCCCAGGTCTTCTTTTAGAGTCGGCATGATGTTTAACGTCTTTTCAGGCCTTTTCTAAGTGTTCCTTTGCTTCTTTGTGTACATTAATAAGGGTTTCAATCCAGGAATCAACCGTAGGAACTGGGGTAGGGTGTGGGAGAATGGAAGGTAGAGCTGAAGGATGAAATCCTAGACTACAGAAGAAAGGACTGGTGTTGATAGCTGAATGATCCGAATTGTTGTAAGCGAATTCGGCCACATGTATTAAGAGTGACCAATCATCCTGGACCTTGGTGGCGAAGCAATGAAGATACTGTTCCAGAGTTTGGTTTACACATTCAGTGGCTCCATTGGTCTGTGGGTGATAACCTGTGGACAAGGCACGTTGGATTCCCAGTATGCGACATAATTGTTTCCAGAACTGGGATATGTATTGGGGTCCTCGGTCAGAAATGATCTTGGAGGGTAGCCCATGAAGCCGGAATATGTGCTCCAGGAAGATTCCGGTGAGTTCAGATGAGGATGGTAGTTTGTATAAAGGTGTAAAATGAGCCATATGAGTGAACAAATCAATGCTAACCATGATAGTTGTGTATCCCCTGGAAGATGGTAGTTCCACGATAAAATCCGTGGTGATGAATTTCCAGGGTCTTGTTGGTATTGCTGGTTGAAGCAGTAGACCTGCCGGTTTCTTATTATCATGTTTGTTCTGATTGCAGACTGCACATGCCTGGATATGGATCCGGATATCCTCTTTCATCCTCGGCCACCAAAATTGTCTTTGTATTAAACGGAGGGTGTTTGTGATGCCACGGTGTCCTGAATGAAAAGTATCATGACATGGCTTGTGATCCTTTGCCTCAGTCCAGAAGTGGGGATGACCAAGTGATTGTCCTTGAACAAATATCGTGCCTTGTCTTGAGTTTCCATCAATTGTTTCTCTTAAACTCCTTCTGGGTTTCAGAGGACTGAGTTTGAATTCGAATATCCTCCAGGAGGGTGATTGCTTGGGCAACAAATATTTTGTGGGGAAACATCTTAGGAAAAGTCCGATCTTCAAGGGTTTCGTAATCAGGACGTCTGGATAAGGCATCGGCTATTATGTTGTGTGTTCCAGGGACATGATGGATGTGAAACTGATATTGAGCAAAAAAGAAGGCCCAACTGGCTTGATGACTGTTTCTACATTCAAGGGATTGCAGGACTTGAAGATTCCGATGGTCTGTGTGGACCTGTACCGGGTGTTTGGCCCCTAGGAGAAGATGACGCCAATCAGTGAAGGCTTGGCGGATGGCTAGCAGTTCCTTTTCCAGGACAGAATAATGAGTTTCACTGGGAGTCAAGGTGCGAGAATGATAGGCGATGGGGTGTTCTAACTTATCATCAAGTTCCTGTTTTAGGACTGCCCCGATGGCGTAGTTCGAAGCATCAGTTTCCACAAGAAAAGGGCGATCAATGTTGGGTTGAGCTAGAATGGGAGCTTGTGTAAACTCTGACTTCAACCGTTGGAAAGCTGTATCTTGGGCTGAGGTCCACTGAAAGGGGGTATCCTTCTTTAGCAATGTAACAATAGGATGTACAATCTCCAAAAAGGCTGGTATAAATTTCCGATAGAAGTTAGCAAGCCCCAGGAAGGATTGAATTTGTTTTACAGTAGTTGGAACGGGCCAGGATAGAATGGAATCTACCTTTGAGGGTTCCATTCCAATCCCCTTAGGGCTAGGAACGAATCCGTGATCGTGAACAGTTGATACATGGAAAAGACACTTCTCGGGTTTGGCCAGGAGCTTATGTTCACATAGACGTTATAAAACTGCCTTTACGTGTTCTTCATGTTTCAGATGGTCCTTGGAGTATATCAGTATGTCGTCCAGATATACAATGACAAAGAGGAACAGCATGTCAGAAAACAACCGGTCCATAAAACGTTGGAAGACCGCTGGGGCATTAGCAAGTCCGAAGGGCATAACCAGGTATTCAAAATGGTCAAAAGGTGTTATAAAGGCTGTTTTCCATTCGTCAACTTCCTTTATACGAATTAGATGGTAGGCACCCCTGAGATCTAATTTTGTGAATACTACTGCACCTCTTACTGCTTCCAGGATATCCGAGATGAGAGGCAATGGGTAGCGGTCCTTGAGAGTACACTGGTTAAGGCCACGGTAATCTAGACATGGTCTAAGCTCCTTGATATCTTTCTTGGGAACGTAAAATAATGACGCGCCCGCCAGGGACTTGGATGGTCGTATAGTGCCATTTTCCAAGTTAGTATCCAGGTATTCCCGGAGGGCCCTCTTTTCAGGTTCTGATAAAATAAACATTCTCCCGAAAGGGATCACTGCTGAAGGTTCAGTATCGATGGCACAATCCTCAGGTCTGTGAGGAGGAAGAGCTTGAACTATGGCAGTCGAAAATACCTCTGTGTAAACCTGATAGGCCCTGGGAATTCGGATGATGTTAGAGACAGTGACTGCACTTTGCTGGATTTCTTGCGAGTTTTCGGAGGACTTTGGTAAGGAATCTAGGAATAAGCAGTGGCACATAAAGTGTTCAGAACCAAGAAACAAGGAGCCTGCTGCCCAATGGATGTAGGGGTTATGCTTCTGTAACCAGGGCATGCCTAGAACCATTGGATCGTGGGCAGATCTTATGATGTCAAATTTGATCCTCTCTTGATGGTGATTTATAGAGAGTAGGATCTCTTTAGTTTGAAGGGTTATGGGTCCTGAAGATAGGGTCTTCCATCATTTGCCTCTACAGGTTGCATTAGCTCTCGAGTTTCATGTGGAATGTTGTGAGTAGTGACCCAATCATGATCTATGAATATACCCAAGGCTCCGCAGTCCACTAATGCCAGAATGGGGTAAGATTCTTTTTTGGAAGGCGATAGAAAGGCCTGAAGAATCACAAGCTTATTTGGTCCAGGAGAGTTCAAGGAAGGAACTGATGTGGAGCAGACCTCATTCTCCTGAAACTGTGCCCCATCTAGGATCGGGAGTTGGCGTTTCCCGAACGCCGTGGAGCAGCAATAGGGCACTCTCTGACAAGATGTTTATCGGAGGCGCAATACATGCAGAGACCAGTGTGAATACGGCGTATCCTTTCTTGTGGGGTAATGGGTCCACGGAATGCCCCCAGTTGCATGGGTTCTGGATCTGAGGTCGGAGAAACTGCGGGTTCTGGGCTAGAAGGGTGGTCTATGACAGCCTTTTGGAATGATGATTTCGACTTCTTTTTCTCCGCCTTTCTTTCCTGGATTCAAAAATCAATTTGCAAGGAAAGATCCAAGAGGGCCTGGAAGGAATTAGGGCGAGCTACCCTGGCAAGCTCATCCTTTATTTCTTCATTCAAGCCTCTGTGAAAGAGAGTGAAGCTAGCCTCTTGGGACCAATCAGCTTCCTTAATAAGTTGTTTGAAACGGGTGACATAGGTAAGCATATCCTGGGATCCTTGTCAAAAATCAAGTAGACGTTCTTGAGCGCTGTAAACCTGCTCAGGACTATCAAACATGGCCTTTAGGGCTTCCACAAATCCATTGTAATCATCCAGGGCGGCGTCGCCCGAATTGACTAGGGAAGTTGCCCAGGTTAATGCGTTGCCAGTGAGGTGTGATATCATAAACCCCACCTTTGCTCTAGGGGTGGAAAAGTAGTAGGGCTTGAAGGTAAAATGCACCAAGCATGAATCAAGGAAGGCACGAAGGTCTTTGGAGAGCCATCATATTTGTCCACCACTCCGAATAACACACTTTCCTTGGTAGCAGAATCACGAGACAATACCAGCTGCTTTAAGGCAGCGTTCTCAGCTTTAAGGTTTTGAACTTCTATGGTGAGTTCCTGTATGCCTCTCATGAGGTCTTGAACCGTGGCTTCATCCCTGTATCCGTATCGATTTTTAGACGTCTCAATCTGTCACAAGTCTCTCCCCTTCTCACCTGTTTTTCCTGTTTGCTTGCGACCTTCTTTTGTGACTTCTTTCGCACGGTCCGGGATTTGTATAAGCCTGTGCGCAGGTCTTCGGATTCCAGCGTGCTTCGTTCAGATTGTCCAGGACGGAACCAGGAAGGAACAATGTACGCATGTGGAGGCACGGGAGCCGTGACTCGAGCGCGAGTGAAAATCCAGGAAAGTTCGGTAAAGTTTGAAGGATGAAAGAAAAGGAGGAGGAATCAAGGAACCGGGAAAATAGAATTCAGGAAATTAGCCCCAAGCGAACTCCGGCAGCACACGTCCAGCTACGGCGAGCAGTAGAGTTGAGCCTTGCAGAGCCGCGGGGGCGTGTCTGTTTTGTAGAACGTAGAGCATGTAGCGCAGAGACTGGCAAGCAGCGTTCCGCATCAAGCGGCCATGTTGGAAGGATTACTGAGTTCAATCCCATATTCAGGGACCACGAAGTCTAGAAGCGACGCAGACGGCGGTTCATGACACAAATGATGTACTTCCCTCTCAAATACAAGAGATAGTTCAACTATTGTTTTGGTAAATGTTAACTCTCAAATTCAAGGAGATACCAAATATTACAACACTATATCGGCTATTATATTTCATATCCCCAGAGAAAAGGATGGGAGGACTTACAGAAGGAGTCATAATTTAGACGAATGATGTACTCACCACCCGATACAAGGGATAGTTCAAGCAGTGTTTTGTTTAATGTTAACTCTCAAAATCAAGAGGATGCCAAATATTACAATGCTATATTAGCTGTTATATTTGGTACCCCCAGAAAAAAGGATAGGACGACTTCCAGAGGGAGTCATAGTGTAGACATATAATCTACTCCCCTCCACGATACAATGCATAGTTCAAGCAGTGTTTGTGTTGCATGTTAACCCTTACAATCAAGGGGATACTAAATATGACAACACTAAGGGGCCGATTCATGGAACAAACGTGCGCCGAAAATCTACGCGCAAGCAGGCGCAAGCGGAAAAAAGAGGCGCACGCGCACGCGTGCGATTCATGGAAGTCCCTGCGCGTGTCTTCCTCGGGATGTGCGCCAAACCCGTGAATGGCGCACACGTCACTGCAACATCGTGAAAGGCGTGCGCGACGCGCACAGTGAAAGCGCACAACCGCAGCGCACACACCAGAAAGTGGGCGGGACATGGGGCGTAACGCGCGGAATGGGGAACAACGCGCGAAAATAAGGGCGTAACTGGGGATGTACTGCAGGGAAGCAGACGGAACGCCCACACGCACTCGAACCACACGTATTCATGGAACCGAATAGGGCAAAGCCACGCACAGCCAAAGACACGCACAAGCTGAAACACGGCCGCCACACGAAGGCAGGCGGTAGAGTCCCAGCGCATCAAAAAAGTGGCGCGCGGGAAGTTAAATACGCGATTGAGCGGGTACGTGGATTTCAGGGGTGCGCGAGAAATTCTACACGCGATTGGCCTGGGTACGTGTATTACAGGGGTGCGTGAGAAAATCTACACGCGATTGGGCTGGGTACGTGGATTTCAGGGGTGCGCGAGAAAATCTACACACGATTGGCCTGGGTACGTGTATTACAGGGGTGCGCGAGAAAATCTACACGCGATGGGCCTGGGTACGTGGATTTCAGGGGTGCGCGGGAAGTTCCACACGCGATTGAGCGAGGTACGTGTATTCCGGGGGTGCGCGGGAAGTTACACACGGGATTGAGCGGGGTACGTGTATTTCGGGGGTGCGCGGGAAGTCAAATATGCGATTGAGCGAGGTACGTGTATTCCGGGGGTGCGCAGGAAGTTCCACACGCGATTCGGCCGGGTACGTGGATTTCAGGGGTGCGCGGGAAGTTCCACACGCGATTTGGCCGGGTACGTGGATTTCAGGGGTGCGCGGGAAGTTCCACACGCGATTGAGCGAGGTACGTGTATTCCGGGGGTGCGCGGGAAGTTACACACGGGATTGAGCGGGGTACGTGTATTTTGGGGGTGCGCGGGAAGTCAAATATGCGATTGAGCGAGGTACGTGTATTCCGGGGGTGCGCGGGAAGTTCCACACGCGATTCGGCCGGGTACGTGGATTTCAGGGGTGCGCGGGAAGTTCCACACGCGATTTGGCCGGGTACGTGGATTTCAGGGGTGCGCGGGAAGTTCCACACGCGATTGAGCGAGGTACGTGTATTCCGGGGGTGCGCGGGAAGTTACACACGGGATTGAGCGGGGTACGTGTATTTCGGGGGTGCGCGGGAAGTCAAATATGCGATTGAGCGAGGTACGTGTATTCCGGGGGTGCGCGGGAAGTTACACACGCGAATGAGCGGGTACGTGTATTTCGGGGGTGCGCAGGAAGTTCCACACGGGTACGTGGATTTCAGGGGTGCGCGGGAAGTTCCACACGCGATTTGGCCGGTACGTGGATTTCAGGGGTGCGCGGGAAGTTCCCCACGCAATATGGCCGGGTACGTGGATTTCAGGGGTGCGCGGGAAGTTCCACACGCGATTGAGTGGGGTACGTGTATTCCGGGGGTGCGCGGGAAGTTCCACACGCGATTGAGCGGGGTATGTGTATTACAGGGGTGCGCGGGGAGCAGCACACGTGAATTGCACGTGTGGGTCCTCCCAGGTGTACCCTCTACACCCTCCACGGCCCCTGCAGGTGGCTCACACCACAGGGGCCTACCCAGCACATGTCCTGCAGGCACCCCATCCACCATGCCCATGCCCACCAGCCAACCCACATATCAACTAGCACTACTGCCCACCAACGCATGTCCCCCTGCACCCCCAGCCACCAGGGGCACCCTCCACCAGGCCCCCACCCATGTCTCCCACCACCCCCACCCACCAGCCACCAGGGGCAGCCTCCAACAGGCCCCCACCCATGTCTCCCACCACCCCCACCCACCAGCCACCAGGGGCAGCCTCCACCAGGCCCCCACCCATGTCCGACTCATGTCTCCCACCACCCCCACCCCCCAGCCACCAGGGGCAGCCTCCACCAGGCCCCCACCCATGTCTCCCACCACCCCCACCCCCCAGCCACCAGGGGCAGCCTCCACCAGGCCCCCACCCATGTCTCCCAGCACCCCCACCCCCCAGCCACCAGGGGCAGCCTCCACCAGGCCCCCACCCATGTCTCCCAGCACCCCCACCCCCCAGGGGCACCCTCCAGCAGGCCCCCACCCATGTCTCCCAGCACCCCCACCCCCCAGCCACCAGGGGCACCCTCCAGCAGGCCCCCACCCATGTCTCCCACCACCCCCACCCACCAGCCACCAGGGGCAGCCTCCACCAGGCCCCCACCCATGTCCGACTCATGTCTCCCACCACCCCCACCCCCCAGCCACCAGGGGCAGCCTCCACCAGGCCCCCACCCATGTCTCCCAGCACCCCCACCCCCCAGGGGCACCCTCCAGCAGGCCCCCACCCATGTCTCCCAGGACCCCCACCCCCAGCCACCAGGGGCACCCTCCAGCAGGCCCCCACCCATGTCTCCCACCACCCCCACCCACCAGCCACCAGGGGCAGCCTCCACCAGGCCCCCACCCATGTCCGACTCATGTCTCCCACCACCCCCACCCCCCAGCCACCAGGGGCAGCCTCCACCAGGCCCCCACCCATGTCTCCCACCACCCCCACCCCCCAGCCACCAGGGGCAGCCTCCACCAGGCCCCCACCCATGTCTCCCACCACCCCCACCCACCAGCCACCAGGGGCAGCCTCCACCAGGCCCCCACCCATGTCCGACTCATGTCTCCCACCACCCCCACACGCCAGCAGTGCAGGGGCAGCCTCCAGCAGGCCCCCACCCATGTCTCCCAGCACCCCCACCCCCCAGCAGTGCAGGGGCAGCCTCCACCAGGCCCCCACCCATGTCTCCCACCACCCCCACCCACCAGCCACCAGGGGCAGCCTCCACCAGGCCCCCACCCATGTCCGACTCATGTCTCCCACCACCCCCACCCCCCAGCCACCAGGGGCAGCCTCCACCAGGCCCCCACCCATGTCTCCCACCACCCCCACCCCCCAGCCACCAGGGGCAGCCTCCACCAGGCCCCCACCCATGTCTCCCAGCACCCCCACCCCCCAGCCACCAGGGGCAGCCTCCACCAGGCCCCCACCCATGTCTCCCAGCACCCCCACCCCCCAGGGGCACCCTCCAGCAGGCCCCCACCCATGTCTCCCAGCACCCCCACCCCCCAGCCACCAGGGGCACCCTCCAGCAGGCCCCCACCCATGTCTCCCACCACCCCCACCCACCAGCCACCAGGGGCAGCCTCCACCAGGCCCCCACCCATGTCCGACTCATGTCTCCCACCACCCCCACCCCCCAGCCACCAGGGGCAGCCTCCACCAGGCCCCCACCCATGTCTCCCACCACCCCCAGCCACCAGGGGCAGCCTCCAGCAGGCCCCCACCCATGTCTCCCAGCACCCCCACCCCCCAGCCACCAGGGGCACCCTCCACCAGGCCCCCACCCATGTCTCCCACCACCCCCACCCCCCAGCAGTGCAGGGGCAGCCTCCACCAGGCCCCCACCCATGTCTCCCACCACCCCCACCCCCCAGCCACCAGGGGCAGCCTCCACCAGGCCCCCACCCATGTCTCCCACCACCCCCACCCCCCAGCCACCAGGGGCAGCCTCCACCAGGCCCCCACCCATGTCTCCCACCACCCCCACCCACCAGCCACCAGGGGCAGCCTCCACCAGGCCTCCACCCATGTCCGACTCATGTCTCCCACCACCCCCACACGCCAGCAGTGCAGGGGCAGCCTCCAGCAGGCCCCCACCCATGTCTCCCAGCACCCCCACCCCCCAGCAGTGCAGGGGCAGCCTCCACCAGGCCCCCACCCATGTCTCCCACCACCCCCACCCACCAGCCACCAGGGGCAGCCTCCACCAGGCCCCCACCCATGTCCGACTCATGTCTCCCACCACCCCCACCCACCAGCCACCAGGGGCACCCTCCACCAGGCCCCCACCCATGTCCAACTCATGTTCCCCACCACCCCCACCCCCCAGCACTGTGGGGCACCTGCCAGCAGGCCCCCACCCATGTCCAACTCATGTCTCCCACCCCCCAGCACTGTGGGGCACCTGCCAGCAGGCCCCCACCCATGTCCAACTCATGTCTCCCACCACCCCCACCCCCCAGCACTGTGGGGCACCTGCCAGCAGGCCCCCACCCATGTCCAACTCATGTCTCCCACCCCCAGCACTGTGGGGCACCTGCCAGCAGGCCCCCACCCATGTCCAACTCATGTCTCCCACCCCCCAGCACTGTGGGGCACCTGCCAGCAGGCCCCCACCCATGTCCAACTCATTTTCCCCACCCAACATGTCATCACAGTCCAGATCCCTGGTCTCTATGGTCAGCCCCCAAATGCAAAACACCCACCCGAGTTTTGCATCCACCCACTCATATTTTGCAATTACATCACAGAACACCAATTGCAAGTTCCAAAACAAACACATGTCCCTCACATACAACCAATGGGTGTCAGTGATTCTCAAAACACATAACATGAAATGCATGAAAACAATGAGATACCACACATTGAAGTTCAACAAAAAAATAATGTATTAAAGGAAAGATGAATAGAAACAAAAATGAAGAAACAGAAAAGTGAATGGAAAAAAATGAAAAGAAGCATGTCCGTTCAAAACTTAAAAAAATAAAGAATATAGAAATCCAAAGTAATGTAGTATAAAGTCAATGTCCACCAAACAAAATCCAATGTGAAATAAAAATAATAAGCCATTGATCCATGGAGAATGTAAAAAAAGAAAGTATGTACAAGTCCACAACTATGTACAATGCAAGAAGCCAGGGTCCATTATCCCAACAAAATAAAGGAAACCTAACTAACTACACTAACTAATAAAAAAAACTATATACAAAAATGTGGCCAATGTCCAAAAGGTCCAAATGAAATAAAAACAAAAATGAAACTTAACACTATCTACATAACTATGTACAAGGGCAGCGGGCTAGTTCCACGGCTCACTTCTGGATGTGCCGGGCCAGGGCATCATCGAACTCCTCCTCAATGTCCCGGAGGCGGTCCTCCTCCATGGCCCCGAGGGTCCGCAGGGCCGTCGACGTGTCCACCTCCAAAGCCCTGCGGATTGCCTCGAGGCACTCGACCCGCCTCAGGGCCCTCTGCATGGAGTTCTCCGCCCTGACCATAGAGAGCCGTGCCTCTTCCGCCCGCTGCCGCTCCGCATCTATGGCGTGGCCCAACCGCTGCCACACGGAAGACACATTTAGTTCTGGGTCCTCCTGCCCTCTGGCCGATGCCTGCCCCTCCGATGTCGAAGGCCCCGAGCCTTCATGGCTCCCACCATGGTGCTGCTGCTGCTGTGCCTCTGCCCCTGCACTGCCTCCTGCTGCCTGCACATCCTCCGCCGGCTGGGGTGCAGTCGTTGACGTGGCCACCCCTGCTGGACGTCCGACTCCCGACTGTGGCAGGGATGCCTCCTCCACCAGCCTGGCCGCACCGTCAGAGGCAGCTCCACAGGGCACCCAGGTGACTGATGGGTGGGAAGATGGCACAGAGTACGACTGGCGCGTAGGGGGTCCAGCTGAGGAGGGGGTCGTGGCAAGCCCCATCAGACGGAGGAATCCGGCCTGGGTGACCTGTCCCAGCAGGCTGACGTGGTCAACGAGCCATTCGAGATGACGTGCAGTCTCTTCATGAAAAGACTGCAGGTCACCTCGCATGGCCCGTTGACGCAACGCCACACCAGCCAGGACAGGCTCAACCCGGGCCTGGATAGCCACGTCCGCAGGCAGAGGAAGGCCAGTTGACGTCAGCTCATCCCCTGCCTGAAAACTGGTCTGGACATAGGCATCCCTGCTGGTGCAAGATGATGCAGGGACAGGATCAGGGACAGGATTGCACACAGGCACCTCCGCGGCGGCCTGTGCTGCCTCCTGTCCCTGGTCCTGCACTGCACCACTAGCACCAGTGGGATCCCCACCCCCAGACCCCGTCTCCGGTGCTTGCACGGCCTCCTCCTCCACCAAACCCCCCACCAACCTGGATGACTCTGTGCCATCTTCCCCCGTTGGGCCCTGTGGGGTCCCAGCTGCCCCTTCTGCTGCCGAGGAGTCCAACTGCAACCTCCGCCCCTTGGACCTCCCCCCGGCAGCTGCGGCCTGGGACGCGGCACCGGACTCCTCACTCCCCGACGAGATGACAACATGGGAGGGGAGCCGGGCCTTGCGTCTCCGGCTGGCGGTGGGATCCCCGCCGCTGTGCTCCACAGCACCTTCTCCGCCCTCTTCATCAGTTGACGCTGCAGACAGGGAGAAACAAAACACACGCATCAGGGCACTGTACAATGGACACATACACACATGACAGTTGCACATGAGTGGCATTGGCAAACCTCAGACATGTCATCACGATCACCAACACACATGTCATTACAACTCGCACACACGAGCCATACCACAGCCATTTCGCAACTGCCAACACCATCCATACACATACACCAGCATGAGCAGACAAAGGTGAGCCAGACATCACATGCAACACATGAAGTGCACCACACATGTACACACACCACCACACTTGCATGCATGTGTACACATCTGCCAAGTGTCGCAGTGTTCAGACGGGCATCCATGTCACATCTGCCCATCAGGCTTCCACTTAAAGCTGTCACATGCATCCATGTTGCATCACTGTTGCACCCTTGTCAAATACACACACATGCACATGTACACAGCGCTGATACATGCAGCTGAAAACAACATACATGCGTGACATCACGGACATGTCTACTCACATACACATTCATACAAACTTGTGTGCCCACACAACTGCATATGGCATGCAAGCCCACACACACAGGCACCATCCATGTCTCACACATTACAGCCCTCGCATGTGTCAGCCCCACGGCCCTGTACACCTGCACCCATACTCGACCCCATACAAACAGATGTGCAACCTGCACACTACTGAACAATCACCACACGCACTGCTCACAATCAGGATGCATGTACACTCACCGCTCGACTCCAGACGGGTCTGCCTCTCAAGGACCTGGACGTGGAGCGCTGGGGATATGCGTTCCAGGACCCTCATCTGTTCTTCCGACAAGTGGCCCCGGCGCCCCTTGGCATCAGCTGCCTTCAAGAGGCGCCGGGCCTTGTTCAGGGTCCTGGACCTGAAGTCCTCCCAGCGCTTCTTGACATGTTGGAAGTCGCGGACTGCCACCCCCTCCGCGTTGATGGCAGTCACGATGTCAGTCCAGATCCGAGTCCGTCCTTCCTTGTCGGCGCGGGAACTTCCGAAGAGGGCATCATACTGCCCCAGGACTTGCTCCACCAGGACACCAACTTCGGTGGCACTGAAGCTGGTGCCCCTCTGCCTCTCTGGCCGGGGGTTGTCAGTGGTCACAGATGGAGTTTGCCCCGACATGACAACCCCAGAGGCAGGAGTGGGTGGGCAACTGGGTCCTGGGGCTGGGCTGTGGAGCGATGGAATCCCAGTCGGGAGTCTTTGGTTCCAGCAGGGGTGGTCACACCAACAGCACCCCTGGCTGATGTGCAGGCAGCAAATGGCAGGGCACGTGGGCAGCAGGCAGTCAGGCAGCAGCAGATGGCAGGTGGGAGCGTGCTCGGGGCTCTGGGGGGCAGTAGTTCGGCCTTCTGGGCAGGAGCGTGGTCTTCCGTGTGCTTACGCGTGGCCAGCTTGATACGGAGTGATTTGGCACGTGAAAATTCTGCACGTCAGCGTGTAATTCGAGGAAAGGCCCTTAGCGCGTAAGCGCGTCTGCACGCATACGCATTTTCATTGGACCAAAGGCCCTCAGCGCGTGAGCGCGTCTGTGACGTGACCTGCGAGGGAGTATCCCTCATTGCACGTGATGACAGTACACACGTGGATTCCAACCAATCGCGTGTGAAAGTTCACGGGACCCCGGAACACACGTACCCAGGCCAATGGCGTGTGGAAGTACCCGCGCACCCCGAAACACACGTACCCAGGCCAATGGCGTGTGGAACTACCCGCGCACCCCGAAACACACGTACCCAGGCCAATCGCGTGTGGAACTACCCGCGCACCCCGAAACACACGTACCCAGGCCAATGGCGTGTGGAACTACCCGCGCACCCCGAAACACACGTACCCAGGCCAGGCCCCTCCGATCACACGCGATGACACCCGAATACGGGAAACCAACGAGTCCGCCCACACGGAGGCGTCCCGCGCCCGCGCACAGCATAAAAGTGCGCGCAAACAACAAACGCGTATATACAGCGACGATGAATGCCCCATTTGTTGCTGCACTGATTGTGGGACACCGCAGGAGGAGGAGAATAGCCAGGGCACGCATTTTTGCACCACGGACAAGCCTTTTTGGGATGCCTGACGACCAGGTCTACGGCAGGTATAGGTTTCCACCCCATATCATCCTAGACCTGGTCAGGGAGTGGGAAGATGACCTCACATCCCCCACCCTTTGCTCCCAAGCATTGAGCCCCTTGGAGAAGCTGCTCAATGTCTTGCATTTTTTGGCCACTGGGTCGTTTCAGCGGACCACTGCCATAGTGGGGGGGGTCTCACAGGCCACGCAGTCACGCTGCCTACACCAGGTACTGGCAATCATGACAGCGCGCCCCTCAGTCCGCAGGCACATATACATGCCCAGAACACCCGCAGAAAGGCAGGCCGTTGTCCTGGATTTTTTCAGGGTGGCACACTTCCCCAAAGTGCTCGGTGCCATAGATTGCACCCATGTGGCCCTACGTCCACCTAGAGCCACTGAGCACATCTACCGAAACCGCAAGCACTGGCATTCCATCAATGTACAGGTGGTATGCGATGCAAAGGGAATCATCACCTCTGTCTATGCAAACTACCCTGGCTCCACCCATGACAGTTTCATATACAGAATGTCCGCCCTGAGCCGGGCCCTGGAAGCTGGGCAGCATGGCGACACATGGCTCCTAGGTGAGTACAAATGCCCTTGCACATGCATGCAAGTCACACACAGACAAATATCCCAACCCTAATAATCTCAACAATTATCACCTCCCCAGGGGACAGTGCCTACCCTCTGAGCAACCACATGATGACGCCAATCCGGAACCCCACCACACCACCCCAGGTAAGATACAACGCTGCCCATATTGCAACCAGGGGCATAGTGGAGCGCACATTCGGAGTGCTCAAGTCACGTTTCCGCTCCCTTGACCGCTCTGGTGGGCAACTACTCTATGCACCACCAGTTGTGTGCAGGATTATTGTGGCAGCATGTGTCCTGCACAATGTTGCAACACGGCAGGGTGTCCCGGTGGACATGGTGGTGCCCCCACATCCCCAACCACAGGCACAGGCGCTGCCCATGGGAGGGGACAGGGCACGTGGCGAGGTAGCCCGGACCCAGCTTGTGGCCACATTTTTCACCTAAACTCCCACCCCTGCGGAGTGCACACAGGCCTGGCACATACCAGGTGACAATCGATGATGACAAAGTGACAGTCAACTGTCACAACCCTACCACCCTGAGATAGTTGCCATGGAAGTGCCACATCGTCTGCATCCCTAGCTACTTAAACACAAGCTATCCTGTGCAACCAAAATGCACACATATGACATGTGACATGACATGAGCCATACACAAGTATTCAAAGGCACAATGAGGCAGTGGGGGGGGAACAAGGGAACACAGAGAACGGTACTACTAGGCCAGGTGTCATTGAGATTGTGCAAGTGCAGGGGTAGGGGGAAGGGAAAAGTGCAAGGGGAAGGGTGGGGGGGAGTCCAGTACAGGGGAAGTAGGCCAAAAAAATAATACATAGGTCGCCTGGTGGCAACTGCAAAGGTAAGTGCAGACAAGTGCTGTGAAGGGAGGGCTGTAGGGATAGAGAGACAGTCCCGCAGTGCAGGGGTTGCCAGGGTGGCAGTGCAAGTGGACAGTGGCTGGCCCAGGGACCGAGGTTGGTGAGAGTGTCCCAGTTGCAGCTCCTGTGCAGTTCCAGTGAAGAATTCTGCAAGGGAGAGGCAGAGATTAAGCAGAAGCAAAGAGGAAGGTCTTGAGGTGCTTCCAGAACTGGAGATGGTTCCCCTCAAGTTCAAGTCAGGCAGGAAGTCTGTTCGAGGGGGAGGGCCCTGCTGCGGAGAGAAACCTACCCCCAGCTAGTTGCTCTGAGAAGCGGATGACCTGGACATGCAAGGTGTGCATCACACACACCTGCAAAACAGGCCATGGCCATCACTGTCATGTCAGTCAAACCCTCCCAAACATCAACATGACATGGCAAGCAATACCCATACACCGACCCAGTAACGATAAGGTACACATTGCCATGTCCTAAATGTACAGTGGCATCGGACAATGATGCCTGACCCGGAATCCGATGAAATGACAGACCAACAAAAAGTCCCACCCAAAATACGTCGATTCCAAATGCATTACAACAGTCGTAGACGTAACATCACAATGAATGCCTGTCAATATGCACATTATGCATTGCAAAATCAACACTGCAGCTCATGTGTGCAGTGTCCTACTCCTGCATCACACTGCTCAGCGCACAGCACAGTGAACAGCCATTGCGTGTGATGCACACCCTGAGCATCACATCTAAGTGACAGACTACATCAAACATCAAATTAGGCATGTACTGGAACCATAACCGGTCACAGAACATGTGCTGCCGGGACACAGTGGGCACCAGAAGGCAAACAGTGTACACGTGGATATGCAAGGGGGGGGAGTACATGGAGTGCATCCGAGTGCAAGTGTGTGGTTCTGCAAGGACATGCACTCCACATATGCATGTGCACTCAAGTAACCATCAGTGTTCCCTACACATCACATGTGAACATCCACCATGTGCACACCCCAGCATGTCAAACCACTACTATCCCCTCGCACCTGAAAGGAAAACACAACACATGAACAGGCATTGATCAGCAGAACACAACATGTACATAGGACAACAACATTACAATGTCAGAGTTCCCATCACACTGCAGGGCAACGCAACTATCAACAACAACCCCCCCCCCTCGCAATTGACCATGCCCACTGAACAACTGCACCTGGGTCATGGAGCCTCCAACCCTCATTCCCACCTGGCCACAGGATCACCTTTACCCTTCGTGTCCATCTCCCACCATGTGTGTAAAGAGATGCCTGAACCCTCAGAATCCACACTCATTTCCTAAATCACATAATCCAAGGCATGAAAAGGAACCCAAACACCCTCCAGTAGATGACTTGACGTAGCAGTACGTCTCAAAGGCCAAGTACTACCACAATGATGCAACAACCAAGGTAGCACAGCAAAACAATGTCACGACAGGATGTGAGACATGTGTGGTACATGACATAGGATGATGCACCATGAATGGATGTGTACTGTCACGGGTCCCCTGTACAGGCGCCGGAGTCTCATGAAACAACCACCCACACCATGTCCCGGGGGCCTGCAAGGTCAAACTCACACAGGCCCCTGAGATTCTGGTGGGGAATGAGGTTCAGGGATATGCAGTCGGGACAGGTGTAGACACACTGGATGACTGGAATGCGTGGCAGGTGAGGGGAGTAGGAATGAAACATGAAACCAGGGAATGCACGAAAATGTACAACCTGCATGAACACATGCACAATCCAAACAAACTTGGACATCATTGTCATGGCCTTCTGAAGTCCAGGCTCAGGAGTGGTACGAACCAACCACCCCCTCTAGGGTTTTGGCGCCTGCAAGTTCGGGGCTTACACAGGCATCCGCAACCCCAGTGGGGAAAGAGGGTCAGGGAACATTGCTTGGATAGGCATGGGAAGCAGGAACACCGGGTAGAGGGTACAGGTTTCAAAATTGCATAGGATCACGGGTGATTAGGGTAAAAAACATACCAAATAGGACCACACATACATCCATGCATCAGTACACTCCCCAGCAAGCCTATGCAGGGCAGTTTGTAAGAAAATACAACAAGACACTTAGCTCTGGTTTTGAGTGCTGGCCTCCTGCCTGCGCACTCTCAGGTCCGGTTACAGGAGCACTGCAATGCTGCAAAGAGAGACACAGTCAGCAACCTGTACGTGCCAATTACACAAAAACACAACACAAAACATGCCCCATAACAACATACAACTCTACAAACAGACAATCTGTGCTCCATGCTTCGTACCCATATATAACATCACCCCTGTGACGGGTCATTCACAGTCAATGCAGTAAGTCAGCCGCTGGTGGGTGCTTGGCAAATGGAACACCAATGTGTCACAATTCACACAACATGCAAGGTTCCCTGGGTAAGCAGACAGACCCATATGGCAAGCCATGTCTACAGAGCAAGTTGCGTACCACCATGACCAAAACAAAGTTGCCAGTGCATTTATCATGAAGTACGTGGAATAGACATGCACTGCACCCGAGTATGTCCCTTGCTGTATGTCCCTGTGAGCTGCCCCTTTCCATGTCTTGGAAGGCTACATGGTTGATACAAGTGCCTCAATGAACCTTGGTGTACCGCAGGCTATGTGCCACTGCCCCCGCATGTGTCCCAGACAACCCTACTATCAACAGCCATCAGTCCACAAACACATCTGAGCTGCATTGTGTGCTTCAACACCAATATTTGTCTAAGCTCACCCTCAGTGCTGTGACTAAGCCTGCACGTGCAACTCGCCTGGTGCAAGCTTTGCTGTCTCGTGGCCCCCCTGTGATGCTCACCTTGCCTGGAGTTCCTTGGAACATGTCAGCAGTTCTAGGATGTGGGTCTGCAATCACTGTGGCTCTGCTTGTGCACACATGTGCATGTGGGCACCAACAAACGGGTCAGGAATTACGTCGTCCAATGGGCCATGTCTGCTGGCAAAGGTGCTCTGGTGCCTCATCCCCCTGCAGAAAGTGCATGAAACACATGATTAATGCATCAAAGTGATCTGTGTGTGTCTCATCAGGCATCTCATTACTTGACCATGTCAGAGAGTCACATCACAAATCACACCATCATTCCGTCTTTCACCTCCAAAGTGTGGAACACTATCTACAGCATGATTTGCAACAAGCACGTGTACAGGAAAGATATGAAACATAATACACAATGCATAGCAATCAATGTCCACATTAATCATGACACGCCCCATCTAGCAAAAGCTGAACAGTGGACAATTACACCTAAATCATCCCCACTAGGGGTGTCAACACAAGTCAAAAAGCACCAGACATGCCACAGATATGACAGTCCAAAGCCCTTGTGTAAAATTCTGTTACACCGAACCATCCTTGCGAGCCCATGGATAAGGGAGGCAGGAGTGGCATATGTGAGTCAAGGAACCCAAGCAGCAAACACATACACAAGACAACCATGAAGGGCCCAGCTGGAACAGACAGTGGATGCCTTCAAAAACCACAAGGCACCGCACTGTCACATGTAAGCACAATAGACTACAAATTTTAAACGAACTCAACTATTAACTAATTACACTAACTATGGAAAACCTACATTACCTATTTAAACTAACTATCAAACAGAAACTTAACTAACTAAACTAAAAGAAAAATCAAAAATGGCCACTTACGACCCGGGGGGGAGGGGAGGCACCCAGGAGGGGGGAGGTACAGGGTGCTGCTCAACATCCACATGCGATGATGCTGAGCCAAAAAAAAATACCTCCATGGGCTCAACGCCTTCACAGCACGACCTATGTGGGAGATAGATGGTCGTCCGAGTCTGGCTCATCCTGGTAAGGAGGACGTGGCACAGTAGCATGGCCACGCCTAGCCGCAGCTTGCCCCTCGTCGGCAGCAAGTCTGCCGGACAGGTGAGCCTGGTTCTGTGTGGCGATGTTACATAGGTCTGCATGCAGGACCTCACGTGATACACGTGCTTCCTCTTGCAAGGTAGCACGTGTAACACGGAGTTCCTCCTGCAAGGCCTGGCTGGACAACCGCTGCACCTCCCGGCAAGCCTGTAGCTCAGCCGAGATGGTGCGCTCAAGCTGTGCAAACCTCTCCTCTGCCCGCTGCCTATGGGACATCATAAGGACACCCAGAGTGGATCTGAGGGAGGCATACTCCTCCCTCAGGGCATCCATGTGCGCCTCTGCGTGAGCAGCAATTGCTTGACGCAGAGACGACATTTCAGCCTGGCGTGCCCTGTCTGAGGCCGCCATGCCCAGCCTGAGTGAGCGGGCCGTGGACCGTGCCGCCTGCTGCTGGAGAAGCACCTGCCTAGCAGGGGGGAGCACAGATCGGGCCACACGCTCCATGCTGTCAGCGATGTTCTCCATTGCTGCCCCCTGCCGTTCTGAATTGGCAGTCATGTCTTGCTCCCACTCAGTATACAGCGGTTGCGCGCGGCGACCGCGTTGCCGGGCTTGACCCCTGCGGGACCCAAGGACCGGGGGTCCTCGCTGTGTTGGCACCGCCTGCGGCTGCACGACTACATGCCCCCGTCGACGTGATGTCCCAGGCACATCAGTGACTGGTGTGGAGGGTGACCCTGCGTCCCGATCCACCACGGGCGGAGGAACCAAGACTGTCTGATCCCTCAGTGCAGGGGTCGCAGACAGAGGAGTGTCCACATCAGAATCACTCACCCCTGACACATGGACTTGATGCTCATCCAACTCAACATGGACGTCAGAGTCGTCATCAAGGCTGGACTCATAGGCAGCCAGAGACAGGATGGACTGCAGCACTTGGGGGTTTTCGTGGCCTACCACCCCACGACCCCCACTAGTGCCGGGTTGATGTGGTCTTACCAACCCTGTGTCTGGCATGACAACACCATCCTCTGCATCCATTGCGTCATCACCTGAAAAATAGAGAGGAAAAGGTCAGTACACATGTCAGAAGCACACAACACACACACACCGACAGCAAAGGCATCCGGCAGACATGTGACACACAACATATGACCTTGTATGCATGCTGGGTCTACTTAGAATAGCTTCTGTGATCAGACCTGTCGAAAGGTGGCAGTTTGCATGGAAGTGGGTCTATGCAGTGCAGAAAATGTGTACGCCACTCACTACCTACATGTACAAGCACTCCATGGTGTGTGCCAGGAAATGTGAAGGCAGTGCAATGTCAAAATCAGACATCACGTGCATTGTGTATTCAATGTGTACCATGTCTAGAAGGCAAGCACCCCTCCACCCCAGTACCAAAGCAGGGATGCCTAGCATGGTATCAAAAGGCTGACCATACACCTGTGTATTGACAAGCAGTGTTGACTGGCATCAACAGCTTAATGTGATTGAAATTACAACACTGCAAATGATGCTGGGACAGTGGGCAGGACACATGATGGAAGATCCGGAGGCCGGCCACGTGTGAAGAAGACACAACAAGAGTTGGACAGAGTCATTGGCCATTGAACAGGCTGAGGCCTGTGAGCCACACAGATTGTCAGAGCCTAAACATGTGTGCAACGCAGGACTGAGCCACAGTTGACATGGGGAGGCCGATAATATGGCAGGCAATGTATGTAACCAAGGACTCATATTACAGTGATCATCCAGTCAAGGACACATAGGGGCATGCGTGCAATGCACATGGAGCATGAATGGGCACTCATGTCCCTGCGGGACATCTGACCCATGCACAGTACAAGTGGGATGCCCTGCATCGAGTACTAAGGCTGTACCACACGGCATATGTCTGGCACTTTCTAAGCTGGAAGTTAGCATCTACACAGGACACATGAACATGAAACTACACATTGGCAAGAATGTAGCAGACCAGTGCAAAGGTGGAACTGGGGTGCAGAGTGGCGGAGGAGGGGCAAGGGAGCATGGCCACATGGAGTCCCGCATGCAGGCAGAGGAGACATGCATGACGGTGGGATTGCATTACTTACACATCAGAACCATGTACACGTCACATGTAGCAGCAATCATGCACAACACATCCCACAAGTGAAACACACACGTCCTCAACAACTACGCATCAACACTCACTGGACTGGGCATCAAAGTCCAGCATCTCTCCCACACCTTCGACCAATTCTGGTGGTATGAACTCCGCAACGAGAGCCTCATGCGGAGTGAGTTCTTCCTCCTCTGGTGCAGGCCCACCGCCAGTCACCAGAGTCAAGTTGTAATTTGAGGCACGCTTGGCCTTAGTGCTGCGCTTGATGTCATTCCAGCGCTTTTTGCACTCCTGCGCTGTGCGCACCTCATGGCCGAATGAACTGACATGTTCCGCCACATGCTTCCAGTGGGTGTCACGTTGGGCAGCCGTAGTCTGACTATTGGCACCCACTAGCATGTCACGGCTGTGTCCCCGCACGTAGTCCACGAGGAAGTCCAGTTCCTGCTTACAGAAAGGCTTCTTCCTCGACGTGCAGGAGGTCGTGGCTGTGTGTGGGGTCCCAGCCTGTGCTGCAGATGCAACCTTCCTCCTCTTGGACTGTGGCGCAGACCCTGGCTGGCTAATGCCGCCACGACCAGTATGGCCAGTGGGTTGGGTGGATTGAGCCGAGGGAGTGGCAGGTGGAGGGATGACCAAAGGCCTGACTTGTGTCAGTGGCAGCTGGGTGCCCACTATTGGACCCTGCGCAGCAACATCAGCTGTGGCAGGGTCATTGACCGCAACGGTCCTGGTTGGCAGACTCACAACCGGGGTGCTGTTGGGTGCATCTGCCCCTGCACTTGCCAACACCCGGCTGTTCGGGGCAGCAGATGACATGACTGCCCCAGGGACACGTGTCTTGGTCTGAGCAGCCCGGCCTGCCCCAATGGTTTTCCCCCCTGGCCTGTTGGAGATCTACCAAGGGCTCTTCAAGTGCCAACGCAGCCTGCGCTGGCAGACCCTGAGCCTGGGTGGCGGTGTCCACAGCTGCACCTGCAGCTACCGCTACCCTTGGGCCCGTGGCAGTCGATGAAACGGACTGCCGGGTCATACGGGTGCCAGTGCCAGATGCAGGAGCTGCATCCCCCTGAACCACAGGGGGTGGTGGCATGGCTGCACCAACACATGGCACAACATTGTGCTCAAGTGGCGCACCCCTGCCTCTTCCCCCTCTGTGGCTACACTGGACACCCTGGAGTCCCCCTACTCCCTGGTCACCACGGCCACGTCCCCGACCACGCCCGCCACGAGGAGGACGCCCAGCTGAGGCGCCCCTCACCTTTGGTAGCCTCCCTACCATGGCACAGATGTAATAGTGCTGGCACAGATGGAGTGGTGCCAATGGGAGGTGTACAGCACAATTGACCTGGGCAATTGGGGTGAAGGGGGTGGGAAGCAAGATGTTAACAGCCCCCCTGCACCTGCAAGGCTGTATGTGACCCCGGTGATGTGTTGACGGGTCACGCAACGCTCAGGCACCCCAAAACTGCAGTAAAACCGTGCACGCAACCCTGCAGCCTACGTGCGTGGATTAAACCTCCCGCAGTACGCGGTGGCACCCAGTAACACGTATAACGCGTACGCGTGGGACACGCAGGCTACGATGACATCGAAAATGGGTGCGATACACAGGGGCACCCGCAGTGGGAAAAGGAGCGTTTGCGACTCACCGTCTGACTAGCGCGATGCAGAAAAACACGCGTAGCCAATACCCCCGCCAAAAGAAGAGATACGTCCTTGAGAGCTGTGAAGTAGATGGCGCGCGAAACAACTGGAAGCAGCAACACACGTCGGTCTCCACGAAAGGCACGTACAGCGAACTGCTGGGCCCGCTCACCTTTAACCCGTGCTGAGGGAAACACACGCGCGCGTCACGTCACATGCGGACGTGCACTTTTTCACGTTTGATTACGCGCATTACACGCGGACGTGCAGTTTTTCACGCGCGCACGCTTATGCATGGGCCCTTTCCTCCTATTACACGCGGACGTGCAGTTTTTCACGCGCGCTTACGCGCATTACACGCAGCGTGCAGATTTTTCACGTGCCTAATCACTCCGTATGAAGCTGGCCACGCGAAAACACACGGAAGACCACGCTCCTGCCCAGAAGGCCAATTCACTGGCCCCCAGTGCCCCAAGCAGCCTCCCACATGCCATCTGCTGCTGCCTGCCTGCCTGCCTGCCTGCTGCCACCGTGCCCTGCCATTTGGTGCCTGCACATCAGCCATCTGCAGGGGTCCAGTTGCTGTGTCCACCCCTGCTGGTACAGAAGAGTCCCGACTCAAATGACATCGCTCCACAGCCCAGCCCCAGGACCCAGTTGGTCACCCACTCCTGCCCCTGGGGTTGCCATGTCGAGCACATCCACATCTGACACCAGTGGCAACCCCCGGCCAGAGGGGCAGAGGGGCACCAGCTTCACTGCCACCGAAGTTGGTGTCCTGGTGGAGCATGTCCTGGGGCAGTATGATGCCCTCTTCGGATCGTCCCGCGCCAACAGGGAAGGACGGGAGAGGACGCGGAGGGGGTGGCAACCCGCACCATCCAGAAGGTCAAGAAGCGCTGGGAGGACTTGAGGTCCAGGACCCTCATGAAGGCCCGGCGCCTTGTGGAGGGGGGCCGGGGCCGCATGAGTTCCATCCAGTTGAGGGTCCTGGAACGCGCACACCCAGCGCTCCACAGCCAGGTCCTTGAGAGGGAGACCCGTCTGGAGTTGAGCGGTAAGTGGCCAAGCATTGCTGTGTGAGACAGGGCATGTTGCAGTGTGCTGGTTGTCTGATACTTGCCTGCATGTGTGACATAGGCCATGTACGCATGTATGTGTGCAGGGACATCATGGTAATGCATGTGCGACCTGTAATGTGTGAACCGCATGGTTGTTGCATGTGTTTGAATGTGACATGGGGAGCCCTGTGCAGATTGCACACATGACAGCATGGAAGTCTCTGTTCCTGGACATGGGTGGGGGCCTGGTGGAGGGTGCCCCTGGTGGCTGGGGGGTGGGGGTGCTGGGAGACATGGGTGGGGGCCTGGTGGAGGCTGCCCCTGGTGGCTGGGGGGTGGGGGTGCTGGGAGACATGGGTGGGGGCCTGGTGGAGGCTGCCCCTGGTGGCTGGGGGGTGGGGGTGGTGGGAGACATGGGTGGGGGCCTGGTGGAGGCTGCCCCTGGTGGCTGGGGGGTGGGGGTGCTGGGAGACATGGGTGGGGGCCTGGTGGAGGGTGCCCCTGGTGGCTGGGGGGTGGGGGTGCTGGGAGACATGGGTGGGGGCCTGGTGGAGGCTGCCCCTGGTGGCTGGGGGGTGGGGGTGCTGGGAGACATGGGTGGGGGCCTGGTGGAGGGTGCCCCTGGTGGCTGGGGGGTGGGGGTGCTGGGAGACATGGGTGGGGGCCTGGTGGAGGCTGCCCCTGGTGGCTGGGGGGTGGGGGTGCTGGGAGACATGGGTGGGGGCCTGGTGGAGGGTGCCCCTGGTGGCTGGGGGGTGGGGGTGGTGGGAGACATGGGTGGGGGCCTGGTGGAGGCTGCCCCTGGTGGCTGGGGGGTGGGGGTGCTGGGAGACATAGGTGGGGGCCTGGTGGAGGGTGCCCCTGGTGGCTGGGGGGTGGGGGTGCTGGGAGACATGGGTGGGGGCCTGGTGGAGGCTGCCCCTGGTGGCTGGGGGGGTGGGGGTGCTGGGAGACATGAGTCGGACATGGGTGGGGGCCTGGTGGAGGCTGCCCCTGGTGGCTGGGGGGTGGGGGTGCTGGGAGACATGGGTGGGGGCCTGGTGGAGGGTGCCCCTGGTGGCTGGGGGGTGGGGGTGCTGGGAGACATGGGTGGGGGCCTGGTGGAGGCTGCCCCTGGTGGCTGGGGGGTGGGGGTGCTGGGAGACATGGGTGGGGGCCTGGTGGAGGCTGCCCCTGGTGGCTGGGGGGGTGGGGGTGCTGGGAGACATGAGTCGGACATGGGTGGGGGCCTGGTGGAGGCTGCCCCTGGTGGCTGGGGGGTGGGGGTGGTGGGAGACATGGGTGGGGGCCTGGTGGAGGGTGCCCCTGGTGGCTGGGGGGGTGGGGGTGCTGGGAGACATGGGTGGGGGCCTGGTGGAGGCTGCCCCTGGTGGCTGGGGGGGTGGGGGTGCTGGGAGACATGAGTCGGACATGGGTGGGGGCCTGGTGGAGGCTGCCCCTGGTGGCTGGGGGGTGGGGGTGCTGGGAGACATGGGTGGGGGCCTGGTGGAGGGTGCCCCTGGTGGCTGGGGGGTGGGGGTGCTGGGAGACATGGGTGGGGGCCTGGTGGAGGCTGCCCCTGGTGGCTGGGGGGTGGGGGTGCTGGGATACATGGGTGGGGGCCTGGTGGAGGCTGCCCCTGGTGGCTGGGGGGGTGGGGGTGCTGGGAGACATGAGTCGGACATGGGTGGGGGCCTGGTGGAGGGTGCCCCTGGTGGCTGGGGGGGTGGGGGTGCTGGGAGACATGGGTGGGGGCCTGGTGGAGGCTGCCCCTGGTGGCTGGGGGGGTGGGGGTGCTGGGAGACATGAGTCGGACATGGGTGGGGGCCTGGTGGAGGCTGCCCCTGGTGGCTGGGGGGTGGGGGTGCTGGGAGACATGGGTGGGGGCCTGGTGGAGGGTGCCCCTGGTGGCTGGGGGGGTGGGGGTGCTGGGAGACATGAGTCGGACATGGGTGGGGGCCTGGTGGAGGCTGCCCCTGGTGGCTGGGGGGTGGGGGTGGTGGGAGACATGGGTGGGGGCCTGGTGGAGGCTGCCCCTGGTGGCTGGGGGGTGGGGGTGCTGGGAGACATGGGTGGGGGCCTGGTGGAGGCTGCCCCTGGTGGCTGGGGGGGTGGGGGTGCTGGGAGACATGAGTCGGACATGGGTGGGGGCTTGGTGGAGGCTGCCCCTGGTGGCTGGGGGGTGGGGGTGCTGGGAGACATGGGTGGGGGCCTGGTGGAGGGTGCCCCTGGTGGCTGGGCGGTGGGGGTGCTGGGAGACATGGGTGGGGGCCTGGTGGAGGCTGCCCCTGGTGGCTGGGGGGTGGGGGTGCTGGGAGACATGGGTGGGGGCCTGGTGGAGGGTGCCCCTGGTGGCTGGGCGGTGGGGGTGCTGGGAGACATGGGTGGGGGCCTGGTGGAGGCTGCCCCTGGTGGCTGGGGGGTGGGGGTGCTGGGAGACATGGGTGGGGGCCTGGTGGAGGCTGCCCCTGGTGGCTGGGGGGGTGGGGGTGCTGGGAGACATGAGTCGGACATGGGTGGGGGCCTGGTGGAGGGTGCCCCTGGTGGCTGGGGGGTGGGGGTGGTGGGAGACATGGGTGGGGGCCTGGTGGAGGCTGCCCCTGGTGGCTGGTGGGTGGGGGTGCTGGGAGACATGAGTGGGGGCCTGGTGGAGGGTGCCCCTGGTGGCTGGGGGGTGGGGGTGCTGGGAGACATGGGTGGGGGCCTGCTGGCAGGTGCCCCACAGTGCTGGGGGGTGGGGGTGCAAGGGGACATGTGGCTTGGCTGGGGGGCATGGCCATGGTGGATGGGCTGCCTGTGGGACATGACATGGGGTGCAGGGTAGTCCCCTGTGGTGTGGGATGCCTGCAGAGGTCGTGGAGGGGGTAGAGGGGAGACCTGGGAGGACCCACACTGCCAATTCACGTCTTGAACTTCCCGCACACCCACCACCCGCGCACCCCTGAAATCCACGTACCCAGGCCAATCGCGTGTAGACTTTCTCGCGCACCCCTGAAATCCACGTACCCAGGCCAATCGCGTGTAGACTTTCTCGCGCACCCCTGAAATCCACGTACCCAGGCCAATCGCGTGTAGACTTTCTCGCGCACCCCTGAAATCCACGTACCCAGGCCAATCGCGTGTAGACTTTCTCGCGCACCCCTGAAATCCACGTACCCAGGCCAATCGTGTGTAGACTTTCTCGCGCACCCCTGAAATCCACGTACCTAGGCCAATCGCGTGTAGTTTTTCTCGCGCACCCCTGAAATCCACGTACCCAGGCCAATCGCGTGTAGACTTTCTCGCGCACCCCTGAAATCCACGTACCCAGCCCAATCGTGTGTAGACTTTCTCGCGCACCCCTGAAATCCACGTACCCAGGCCAATCGCGTGTAGTTTTTCTCGCGCACCCCTGAAATCCACGTACCCAGGCCAATCGCGTGTAGACTTTCTCGCGCACCCCTGAAATCCACGTACCCAGGCCAATCGCGTGTAGACTTTCTCACGCACCCCTGAAATCCACGTACCCAGGCCAATCGCGTGTAGTCTTTCTCGCGCACCCCTGAAATCCACGTACCCAGGCCAGTCGTGTGTAGACTTTCTCGCGCACCCCTGAAATCCACGTACCCAGGCCAATCGCGTGTAGTTTTTCTCGCGCACCCCTGAAATCCACGTACCCAGGCCAATCGCGTGTAGACTTTCTCGCGCACCCCTGAAATCCACGTACCCAGGCCAATCGCGTGTAGACTTTCTCGCGCACCCCTGAAATCCACGTACCCAGGCCAATCGCGTGTAGTCTTTCTCGCGCACCCCTGAAATCCACGTACCCAGGCCAATCGTGTGTAGACTTTCTCGCGCACCCCTGAAATCCACGTACCCAGGCCAATCGCGTGTAGTCTTTCTCGCGCACCCCTGAAATCCACGTACCCAGGCCAATCGCGTGTAGACTTTCTCGCGCACCCCTGAAATACACGTACCCAGCCCAGCCGCGTATGGAAACACCCGCACACCCCTGGAATACACGCTCCCAGCTCTGCGTTTGCTGCTGCCCTTTGCGCTGGGTTGGGGATTTTGATGGCTTTTCCCTGCGCGAGAGGCGTTCTTGGAGGCGTAACTGGCGCTGCTGCAGGGTCGCTGCGCAACTGTGCGCCACGGCTGGTTTTGGTGGCTGGAATCCATGAATATGCTGTGCGCGGAAATGGATTTTAGCGCACGCGGCTGGCGCAGGGATTCGCACGCGCACACTGTGCGCCAGCCGCGTGCGCCACTTGTGCGCTGAATTCTATGAATCGGCCCCTAAATCAGCTATAATATTTGGAATCCCCAGAAAAAAAGGATAGTGCAACTTTCTGAGGGAGTAATAGTGTGGAGAAATTATGTACTCCCCTCCCCAATACATGGCATAGTTCAAGCAGTGTTTTGTTCAATGTTAACCCTCAAAGTTAAGGGGATACAATGGGCCTCAAAATCAAGGTGATACCAAATATTACAACGCTATACCAGCTGTTATATTTGGTATCCCCAGAAAAAAGGATGGGATGGCTTACAGAAGGAGCCAGTGTGTAGAAGTGTATGAAATATTCCCCTCCCCAATATCAGGGATAGTTCAAGCAATTTTTTGTTAAATATGAACCCTTGAAATAAAGGGTATACCAAATATTACAACACTATGGGCCTCATTACGACTCAGACGGTAAAATGGCTGTAATTATGCCCAGCAGAATTACCGTTACCGCTGTGGCATGCGGCGGATTCACTTGCGTATCATAACCTGTCGGAAGCGCGCACACACCTTTGACTGTCGCGGTAATTGCGCTCAGCCGAATTAGTGCTGAAATAGGCCAACCCGGCTGTAAATCCACTGAAAACCTGGTGGAATTACTGTTACTGCCATACTAACAGCGCTAATACTGTGGAGTGTGAAGATGCGGCATGCGCCCCATTAAGATGATATCTGCCACGCTCACCTGTTGGCACTGGGCATGCCGGAAGGAGTGCAGGTGCATGTAATAATGATACAACGCGGCTGGAAAACCAGCATGGGTCAGCCTTTGAAATATGGAACTGCCCCAGGTTCTGCCAAAGTGAAGGCCCGCCCTGGATGGCAGCACATGTCCATTAGAATAGGCCACACAATGCATGTCCATGCCGAGCCAGTTGCAGGCATGGGTGACCCTGCCTGTCTAGACAGGCCGCCTTGTTAGCACAAGGGGCACAGAGCACCTGCCCATGGGTCAAACTCACTCAGCAGCAACCATACCTATCCTGCTGTTGTCATATGCAATGGCCCATGTACAACCATACCCTTCTGCCCATGTGTGGTGTGCCCCTTAAACAAATAGCATGTGTGACATGTAAGCCAATGCACATGAACGCACAATGCCTGACAGCATGTAATTTGTTCCACTACAGGCTCTCAGCCGGCTCAGGATTAGGCGGATGAGGAGGAGGAGGGCAAAGACCCAACGATGACCCGGGCTTCCAGGGTGTCAACCTCAACCACAACCCATGAAGGGCCAACCGACTGGACGGGTAGGCGTAAGGGACCCCATGGCACACCAGAGTCCAGCAAGACCAGACCTGCTGGCCCAGCGCCCTCTCCACATGCTGCAGACATGGCAACCCCATCTGCAGCCCAACAGTCGGCCAAAGTGGTAGTGACGGGTGACACAGCTGCTGGCAGGCGTGCTGATGCCACTGTGGAAGAAACCACCTGACAAGCCCATGCCACACACACATCACCTGGGCATGACAGCATTGAACCTGGGCAGCAGGGCCAGTCATCAGAGGGAGACTCAGACAACCTCTCCTATGGGTTACCATATTTCAGCCCGAGCTCTCCCCATAGCCCCCAACCCATCCCCCAGGCCACACCGGACCCCACAATCATATTGAGTCTGGAGGCAATGGAAAGGTACCAGATGGAAGTGGAGGCAATTGCAAATACACAGTCCCTCCACCTCCAGGCCATCCGGGACTGCATCCGGGGTGCCACATGCCGGATTGTGTGGACCCTGGAGTGCGATCGGGCCCAGGTGGCTGCTACTAGTCTTTGGGCAGTGTGTACGTGAGCTCACTGAGGGCATCTCTGCCTTTGCAGAGGCCATGCAGCAAAACATGAAGCTCACAATGGAACACATCAGGAGGTTTGGGTCAGTTCCATCAAGTTAAGCAACCCCAAAGGAGGGTTCTTTGCCAAGCACCTTAAAGCGTTGTGCCACACTGAGCACTTTCTGGGCCCAACGTCCACTGGGGAGAGCCCTGAAGGGGAAGGTGCCATGCAAGTGACTCTGGATTTGTAGTTAGGCACTAGTGTGTGATGAGGTGGTGTTGGGGGGTGGGGAGAGGGAATAGTGTGTTGGGGTGGATTTGAGGGTTGGGGATAGTGTTTTGGGGTGGTGTTGTGGGGGGGCCTGTGTGCCATGTACACATTAAACCTTTGTTCATCTGCAGCAATGCCGGGACACTTCCTCATTGTGTACAATGTGTTTAATCATGAGTGTGACAAGAAATGTACAATGGTGCGTGGCATGTGAACAGTAATTTCCTCAAAATAAATTGTCTATTAGTTCCTGGCAAAAATGGGCATTCAGGAGGCCAACGGTCTGCTCTATATAAAGACATAGATCCTTCTGTGTGTGTAGTTGTAGGCCAACTCCTCTGACATCTTTGGATCCCGCACAGGTGTCATGAGCCACGGCAGCTGCGGGTATCCAGAGTCTCCTGTAAGCAGAAAGGTCAGATGAGTCAGTCTCAGTGATTTGTGTAGGTGTTGCCATTCACTTCATCATGTCGATGGGCATGATGTCCATGCATTTCAGGCTTCATAGTGACACACATCTTGCTATCACTGTATGTACATGTTGTATCAAGCAGTACTTTCATTGTTGTGTTCACACATGCACCAAGGTCTCTTGCATTAGTTCTCAATTCCAGGGTCAATGGTTATCATGGCAAGATGACATGGTGCCTGTTTTAGGCCTGTACGTTGCTCTCCTGCATGTGCCCTGATGGTTGGTCACATGTACCTCAATGGGTTTCTGGTTTCAGCGGCCATTAATTGATGGTGTCATGTACCTGAGTACCTGGCTGTGGAACTGCCAGGGTCACTGGTGTAGGTTGTCATGGAATGATTATGGGTCTACCATGTATTCATGTGCATGTTGGAAGTCCATTGTACCAATGTACAGTTGCATATTCATACAGGTTTGTCTGGCCTGTAGACTGCCATTTGAGTGGTAAGAGGGCAGTTCCTATATGCTCATGGCATTCTCAGGCCTTACATTTTGCTGTTCTGCCCATGCAACCCCCTCTCCGCAAATGCTTGCCTGCATTGCATCACCATGACATTGTGTGATGGTACTTGTACTCACCCTCTATCCACGTCCGTTTTCCTCTGTGCCGCTTGTGAGGCAGGCATGGTATCAAGAGACACAGACACAAAGGATACAAGTTTCAAAAACGTCTTTCTTTAGAAGGGTTGGGAAAATTCCTAACTGGCCCTAACTCTAAGATGGGAGTAGTCTCAAGCGTAAAGAAAATAAAAAGATCGTCCAAGTCTGTCAGTCATAAACAAAAAGGCTGTCTGTGTCTAACCTATGCTTGCCCTCACGTCTATATAATAACAATGGGCCTCATCACGACTTCGGCGGTAACCCTTAAATCCGGCGGTAGCGCTATTACCGCCGGATTTAAGGGTCCGCCAAAGCAGGACTTCGGCGGATTTCTCCCCAGCTCCGAGCTGGGGGGAAACCCGCCGAAAATTCGCGCTATTATCGCCGGCGGGAAATCCGCCGGCGGTATTAGCGCGAAATTTCCCCATTGAGCCCAATGGGGAATGGGGCATTCCCGAATGGGCTCAATGCGGAATGGGGATTGACATTACCGCCGAACTCGTGATCCGGCGCTATTAGCCGGGGAGTTCCGCGGTAGGGCTAATACCGCCCGCGCTAATAGCATTACCGTTAACGCCCAAGTCGTGATGAGGCCCAATGTGCAGGGGACTGGTAAAAAATAAAGAACATGTAAAAATAAGATCGTATGACAATGGAGCTTTCCACAGCTCCCTTCTCCAAGTTCAGAACACTCAGGTTTTAAAAGCACTGGTGTCCGAACAAGATGCGCTACCTTGGAATTTGGCTGACTAAAGATATAGCTAAAATGATGGAAGTTAATGTTACACACGTTATCCAAAATATGGAATCAGACTTTAAAAGATGGAGTGAGTTGAGATCAAGTCTATGGGGAAGAGTGCATGCAATCAAAATGACGACAACTCCGAGAGTTAACTATGTCTTAAGCATGATTCCCTTGCAGCTTAAAAAATGTTATTTGAAGAAAATGGAGAGCTTGATCCAGTCCTTCCTGTGGGAGGGAAAACAACCGCGTCTGAAACTCTTGAAAGTTCAACTCTCACAAGAATGTGGTGGTTTGGGGGTCCTGGGTTTTGGAAATTATCATTTAGCATTTGGGGCTCGCCACTTGGTACCTTTCATTGATGATTCTTCTGATGTCTGGACAATGGCGGAATCAAGTAGATCTTCGCCTCTTTCCCCCAGGGCAATTCTGTCTACAGTGGATGGAACGGGATATAAACCATCTCCACCAACAGCTTTTGTGAGGTCATGCTGGAAGAGTCTTTGGAACAAGAGTGGAAAGGGAGTTTCAGAGGATGGATTGACTTCGCTCTGGTTGAATCCTGCCATTACGTTGAAGGGGAAACCACTTTTCTGGTCAAACTGGCTAGTGGGTGGTGTGCAGTGGCTAGAAGATCTTGTTGAAGAAGGTAAATGGATCAGCTTTAAAAGATTGAAGCAAGTTAAAGATCTTAGAGATTGCACAATGGGGGAGTATAGGAAACTGAAAAAAGCTGTAGGGAACAAGATTCCGGATGGATACAAGAGATGGCATGATTGGCTGAAAGACTATAAATCAGAAGGTGGCATGGCTTCGAAAGTGTACAAGAATCTTGATCAGTATAAAGAACCAAACTATGAATTACTATCAAAATGGTCAGACTTATTGGACTCAGAGATGTCGGAGGGCAGATGGAGGAATCTGTGCAGGAATGTGGCTCTAACATCCTTGAATCTAGGAGAAAGGTGTAGACAGATCAAAATTCTAAACAGAGTTTTCTGGACGCCACAAAGATTGCATGCTAGAGGCTTGACGGATTCGAGTGCATGTTGGAGGTGCAAACATGCTACTGGTTCTTTTGAGCATATGATTTGGGATTGTTATGAACTAAGGTCTTTCTGGAGTGAGGTCACTACGAAGATGAATTAAGTTCTTCTGATGCATTTGGACTTTGATTATACAACTGTAATTTTGGGTGAGGATGACATGGTGGATGATCTCTCCTTTCCACAGAGGTGTTGGTTTTTCAGGGCGTCAAATTCTGCCAAAAAAATTATATTGAGAAAATGGAAAGGTGATGACAGACCGACAATTTCAGAATGGATGGATGATCTGAAACAAGTATCCAGAATGGAAAGATTGATTTTATACAGGGATAAGAAAATGAATTTGTTTGATCAAATTTGGGGCCAATTTTTGGATTTATAAGACTGTTGTCTACATGGTTTAAATCAAATCTGTAATTTTCCTCTTTTTAGGGAATGTGTATTCATTAATGTGATGATCCTGATTTTTATTTGTTTTATTTTTTTCTGTTTTATGTTTACTTATTGGTTATATATTTTGAGATGTGTTATATTTAAAATTCAATAAACATGTATAATAAAAAAAAAAAGAACACTCAGGTTTTCTGAAAGTTCTACTGAGTTTCAAAATGTGCGTGTTTTCTCAAAGTTCACCTTTCAAAGGATTCACACAAAATTGATTTTAGCTTCAACACAATTCTTCAGGCTTTATCATTTCTTCAGGAGCGTTAACCGGGTTTCCCTTCCCCATAATTAATGCCTCCTCTTTTGTATGTGTAATGAAGTGACCTCTTAGGCATCTTGTAGGTTGCTTCAAGTTTATTCACATCTTCTTAAGTTACAGTTATACATTTAAGTTGCATAGAACAATACACTGTCCCCCATCACCCAGGCAGGGACCCTCTAACTGCCTGGGCTTGGAAACCTCACCCAAACATTCTCTCATCCACAACATATCATTCCATATGACATCACAGGCTTCCACATACACTGACGAGCACATCACAACACATCTCCCTTCCTTACGACAACACTATACACACACACAGGGGCACATCACAACAGTATACTCATTCTTTCTCTGTCACACAGTTCACTTAGTTCTTTGGGGCCTCACCTGGTCGTGGCGCAGTTTCAGACCGCACGGTCCACCCCTTTTAGGTCTCGCAACCACTTCTTACTGTGATTTCATTTTTCCTCGTGTGTATACAAAGTTCACCAATATGTCTTTGCTCTGGGATTTTGCTCACACTTTGTTTCTCGTGTAGCTCCCCTTTTTCCAGCGTTCTACTTTGCTTGTACATCGTTTTCGCACACAGTTCCCCTTCACTTGGAAAGCTTCCTTTGTATCTACTATGAGACTTTTTCGAGAATGTGTTTTCCCACACGGGATCACTCTGTAATAACTTGTCTCTTCAATCTCCTGTTCTTTATATCTTTCAGTTTTACCAAGTACGTCTTTTTTTCTCAAGCGCTTGCTTTGTTCCGTCTCATTCACTCGTGCCGTTCACATACCAGGGTTGCCTACTGCATTCAACTCACCAGTTATGTTTTTTTGGCTTTTCTAGTGTCCTTTTCTCTGCTGAGGTTAGGGTCTCACTGCCTGCCTCTCAGACCTTCCTGGGCTACTCCTAAAGGGAACACGCTTTTTCCCTCGGCCCGTCAATAAGGGATCCACACGCCTTCAGGCTCCCTCCAGTAACTTCCTCTGGCTCCTTGAAGACAAGGCTCCCTAGCCACACTTCACTCGGTAGCTCCTTTCTGCAGACCCTCAGCGTCTCAGCATCCCATTCTCTGCTGGCTGGACTTCCACTGCTCAGGCTCAGCTGCTCCTTCAATTTGCACTCCTGCTTGTTCACTATAGTTTCTTAGTCTGCTGGTTTTATACACCCAGCGTTAGTTAACTGGTTGCAGGTGAGGATAGTCAGCTTCAAATGCCTGACCTTGTTATAGGGACATTTGTATTGAGTGTATGGGTGTACCTCTCCAGTAATCTTGTTTGTCCCAGTACTGGAGTGGTGTTTTGGATAGGAAGAGTATATTCCTCCTGGATTCCTCTTCCTCGTCTCAGTACTTAGATGGTACAGTGGGGGCTGGGTAGTTTGGGACTTGCAATAGCCCATGAAGGCTGAGGGTATGTCGGGTAAGGGGGTGGTAGGGAAAGGGGGATACCGTGTCTCACCCTCAGGTATTCCCTCCCCAATCCCTGTGGATCATCCACCCAGGTGATTTTCCCTCGCTAGTCCACCCCCAATGTCGGGATCCAAAAGCGATGGCCCTTCCCAGGCCACCTGTTTAGAGGATCCCTGGGGATCCCAAGAGATCCCAAGAGAAGAACCCTTAGGTTTTTCACACTCTCCATGTAGACAGGCAGTGTACTATTGCGTAGTACCATGGCATTGTGGGTAGAACCATCGAAGCGGGCACAGCAATGTGTGATGTACAGGTCGGGATTGCAGGCCACCTGGACGTTCAGGGAGTGGTAGTGCTTCCTGTTGCGGTACACAACTTTGTGTGCCTGGGGGGGTGGGGGGGGGGCACCACTGCCACACGGATGCAGCCCAGAGCTGCAATGACATATGTCATGTATGCTACAGCATGGAACCGTGTCTTCATGGTATGCACCTGTGCCGGGGTGGTGGGCAGAGAGATATACCATGTAACATGGTGCAGGAGGGATTCCAGCACCTGACCAAGCACAACAAAAAATGTTGGCTATGACATGCCATGCAGCATGGCCATGGAGTGCTGGATGGTGCCAGTTCAGAGGAATTGCAGGACGGACACAAGCTTTAGCAATGGGGGCACAACTGTCCGAATGTTTCTCCTGCTCTTAATGTCTCCCTGGATTGTGGTGAGCAGCTCACTTATGGTCTCCCTGTTGAGCCGGTACAGGTTTAGCAGCTGGCTGTCTGAGGGTCCAGGGTGAGGGCCTGACCCTGGGTATGGGCACTTGCCTCACATAGCATCCTCCTCCTCTCGGCACCATGTGCCCTGGGCTGGTTTTCCTACCTCTGGAGTTCCAGACACGGCATGAGCAGCTGCATGTCCCATCTCGCTATGGCTAGTGGCAGCATGGTATTGGAGAGTGTGTTTGGGGAAGGCGTGTGCCTTGCCTTATGTAGTCCTCTTGTGTGGATTGGGTTGACCTGTGGCTTCATTTGTGGCACCTGTATGCATTTCCCTCTAGCTGGAAGCTGGAGGTAACTGCGCTGTGTTTTCAGTTGTATTAGCGCTAGCATTATTACTGCCATTTCTAGACTTGTGATACGACGGTAATACTTCTTTGGTGTTTGTGTTTCGGTTGTATTTCCGCTGGCTGTAATTGCACCAGCTGTAATTTCGTCAGCTTTAATTCTGCCGGCTGTATCACAGTCAGCAGAATTAATACTGACTCATAATTCGGAGGATCTGTAAATGTGGCAGTAAATCTGTTACAGCCCCTTTTAAAGGTTACCACCAGACTCGTAATGACCCCCTTATCAGCTGTTATATTTGGTATCCCCAGAAAAAGGACGGGAGGACTTACCGTAGGAATTATAGGTTCTTATTACGGGTCCGGCGGTAATCCTGCTGGTGCTACCGATGGGTTGCCAGAAGATCCATAATAATTTACCAGCGTCTGACTTACTGGTGCCACCAGCACATTACGAGTCCGGCGGTCCAGGAAGTCAGGCGCCGGTAAATTGTAAGTCCCCATTCCCATAGTGTCCTATAGGACTCTATGGGAGTGGGGACCGGAAGCACCGGCACCGTTGGTAATGGTGGTGGTTCTTCTGTGAGCAGTCTGCCTACCGTGGCCACTGCGCCCGGCAGGGTCAGACCTATGTGGCACAGTGGCCTTGGCAGGCAGACACATAATTTGCCGGTCCGGAAACAAGGGTGCCGGTGAGCTTACCAGTGGAAACAAGGGTGTCGGTGGGCTTACCAGCACCCATGTTTCCAGACCAGTAAACTTGTAATGAGACCCATAGTGTAGATAAATGATGTACTCACTGCCTCAATACAAGGGATAGTTCAAGCAGTATTTTGTTAAATGTTAGCCCTCAAAATCAAGGGTATACCAAATATTACAACATTATAGCAACATTATATCAGCTTTTATTTTTGGTATCCCCAGAAAAAAAATTGGGAGGACTTACAGAAAGAGTCATGGTGTAGACAAATGATGTACTCATCGCCCGAAACAAGGGATATTTCAAGCAGGGCTTTGTTAAATGACAGCCATCGAAATCAAGGGGATACCAAATATTACAACATTATATCAACATTATATCAACTATTATATTTGGTATTCCCAGAAAAAAAGGATAGGACAACTTCCAGAGGGTTTCATAATGTAGACCTCCCCGATAGAAGGCTTAGTTGAAGCAGTGTTTTGTTACATGTTATCCCTTGAAATCAAGGAATAGCAAATATTACAACACTATATTATTTATAATATTTGGCGTTGAAGTGTGGAGGAAATCCCTTGTGGATAAGCAAGGCCAGGGGAAATCCCACACCACAAAAAACGGAAGAGTCCAACAGTTTGTCAAAGAACTGTTTTATTGCCACATAATACAGGGAGAGCTATGGACATCACTTCGATCTCCCAGCTCTCAAATGGTTCCAGGCTTGTCAGAAGCTTATAAATGAGTATGACATATCAAATGACATTTAATTTCAGAAAACCTAAGGTTTCAAGGGATTGGTTAGGGGAATCAACTAGATACACATTCCATATGTGTTAGTACACTCATTGGCCTGGCTCTATCTGATAGCTCCGCCTGAGACCACCTACAGAAAAGATACAAGTGAAACTTGTCATCATAATGCATGGTGAGTGGCTGTTGCAACATTGATAGATGAGTGTTAAAGGTGGGTAGGGATTGGTCAGTGGCGTCTTTCTCAGCCTTGGCACTTTGGACGGTTACCAGCACATGAGCAACAATTGGGGGTGGTGAGAGCGGCACCAAGGTGTTACTTGTCCCAGTAAGTTTACCATTTCTGATTCTCTAGGCCACAAGCCAGGACGTTTAGCTTTCACCTTTGTGTTGTCTTGTATCTTTGGTCCCGAGAACTGGATGGCAACGAAGGTCTCAGCATGTCTGTGTCTGACCCCAATGAATAGGCATTATCCTCCAACTGTAGGTCAGATGTGTGGAGACCACATTTTGGATTATTTTTCTCAGTTACTATGAGGATGTCAGCCCTTTTTACTGCAGGTGTCATTACCTTCCCCAACCTCTAGAGACTTATTCAAGCTACTTTCCCCTGAATATTAAGTCTGAGATGGTGGGAATCAGACCTTCCAGCATCATTTGTTTCTTTGTTCAATGTTAGTGGAATGTGTCTCGCACGTGGGAGCTGTTATCGTCTGTTCTCTAGGGTGTCAATTCAAACCTTTCTGTCCCTAGTGCCCTTGGCCACATATATGCACTTATTGTCCTAGCTGTTCAGGTTTTGCTTTTCTGTTAACTCCGCGAACTAGGTCTCCCTGCAACCTCAAGGCCTTTCAATGTCTCAATTTTCACCCGAACGTGGCTGCGCCATCCATCTTGGTTTAGATGGCCATTCATTTTAGTTGCGTTCTGCATTAAGCAAGCTTTATGTGTATTCTCATGTGTCTTGCGTTTCAACATGGAGATGGAGTATATGTTTTCTAACCTAGTGGATGCAAGCATGTTCTTCATGTCTAAGTGTCACAGGTTTCCCCCTTTCTCACCTGAGTTCGATGCTTGCTGGAATTCTTGGAAGGAGTCTTCTTCCGTATGGTTCGGGTTTTGTACAACCCTGTACGGGTGTCTTTGGGTTCCCGCGTTCGTTCAGCTTCTATGTCCAGGGTCAATAGGAAACTCCAGGAAGTCCAGGAAACGAAGGAGGTGTACTAGGAGGCGGGTACACGCAGTCCGGGATGCAAGACAGGATAAGGAGGAAGGAGGATAGAAGGAGGAAGCGGGGGTCCGGGAACCAGGAAACAACAGAGTTCAGCAAAGGCGAACTACAGAGCACACGTCTAGCCACAGCAATCAGTAGCGTTGAGAAGCGCAGGGCCGCGGGGGCATGGCTTCTTTATAGAACGTGCTACATCTGACGTGAAAACTGGTAGCAGTGTTCTGTGTTTAATGGCCATGTTGGAAGTACAGCAGAGTGTAAGCCCCGATGTGTCAAGGACCAGGAAGTCGCAAAGGGGCGCGTCTGATGGTTCATGACAGCATGCCTCCTCCGAAAACCTGTTCCACCGGATTTGCCCGGGTGTATGAGATGGTACCTTCTGAGTAATCTGGGGGTGTTTAGGTTCCCAAGTGCGTTCACTGGGAGGGTATCCTTTCCATTCAACCAGGTACTGAAGCTGACCACGTTTGTATCTGGAGTCACATATTCTGGACACTTCATATTCCAGTTGGTCATTGACAAGTACAGGATTGGGCCTGAGGGCAGCCCGGGAGGACTGGATGTATGGTTTCATTAGAGACGTATGAAAAACTGGGTGAATTTTCTTCCAGGAGTCTGGTCATTTGAGTCGGAAGGCCACTGGGTTAATGATTTCTTTTATGGAAAAGGGCCCCTAATACCGGGGAGCCAGTTTATTCGGTCGTAGATGTCGGGGCAGTAGTTTCGAGGATAGCCAGGCCTTATCTCTTACCGGGTAGGAGGGACCTGGTCTTCTCTTGGAATCCGCATAATGCTTGGCATGAGTTCGGGCCCTTTCTAAGTGCTCTTTGGCTTCCTTCTGTACATTGATGAGAGTTTCGATCCAGGAATCAACTGTAGGAACAGGTGTAGGATGTGGGAGGATGGAAGGTAGCACCGAAGGGTGAAATCCTTGGCTGCAGAAAAAGGGGCTGGTCTTGACAGCCGAGTGATCCGAATTGTTGTAGGCGAATTGAGCCACAGGTATTAGAAGTGACCAATCGTCCTGGACCTTGGTAGTAAAGCAAAGACGATATTGTTCTAGGGTTTGCTTCACACGTTCATTAGCCCCATTAGTCTGTGGATGATACCCTGAAGAGAGGGCACGTTGGATTACTAGTATCCGGCAAAGGTGTTTCCAAAATTGAGATATGTATTAAGGTCCTCTGTCTGATATGATCTTGGAAGGGAGTCCATGAAGTCTGATTATGTGTTCCAGTAAGATTCCAACAAGTTCTGAGGAAGATGGTAGCTTATATAATGGTGTAAAATGAGCCATATGAGTGAATAAATCTATGGTGACCATGACAGTCATGTACCCCCTGGAAGGTGGTAATTCCACAATGAAGTCCATAGCAATAATTTCCCAGGGCCTTGTTGGTAGTGTGGGCTGAAGTAGGAGACCCGCCGGTCTTTTGTTATCATGTTTGTTTTGACTGCAGACTGCACAGGCTTGGATATACAGTCGTACATCAGTTTTCATTCTCGGCCACCAAAATTGTCTTTGTATTTGATGGAGGGTGTTTGTGATGCCACGATGTCCGGAGTGAAGGGTATCGTGGCAGAGAGTTATTATCTTTTGCTGTAGTTTCTGTGTGGGGATGACTAAACCCTTATCCTTGAAAAGATATCCGTCCTTTGTTCTCAGATTCCATCGGTTCTTTCCTGAAAATTCCTTCCATAGCTCAGAAGACTGGATTTGTATCCGAACATCGTCCAGGAGGCTGATTGCTTGAGCTACAAATATCGTGTGTGGAAACATCTTAGGGAATGACCGGTCTTCAAGAGTTTCGTAGTCGGGATGTCGGGATAAGGCGTCAGCAATTATATTCTGTGTTCCAGGGACATGATGAATCTGGAACTGGTACAGGGCAAAGAATAAGGCCCAATGGACTTGACGGCTATTTCTACATTCCAGAGCCTGTAAAACTTGAAGATTCCGATGGTCCGTGCGGACCTGGACAGGATGTTTTTCTCCTAGAAGTAGATGACGCCACTTTGTGAAGGCTTGACGATGGCTAACAGTTCCTTTTCCAAAACAGAATAATCGGTTTCACTGGGAGTTAGTGTCTGTGAAAGGTAAGCAATGGGATGTTCCAGACTGTCCTCGAATTCCTTTTTTAGAACTGCTCCTAGGTACTCTTCCTTTCCTCACTTTCCCTCAGAAGCTCACTGTCTCCCAAGCTCTGATTCTCTCTAAGTTGGACTACTGTAACAGCCTCTTTCTAAATCTACCTGCCTCTACTCTCCGCCCTTTACAACTAATCCAGAACAGGACGGCGAGACTTGTCCTTGGCCTCAAGCCCTGGGATCGTATCTCTCCATCTCTGAAATCCCTTCATTGGCTCCCAGTGGATGCAAGGATTACATTTAAAACCCTTTGCATTGGCCACAAGGCTTTCTGGGGCCTGGGTCCAAAATACCTTCAACTATCCCTCCGTAAATACCTCCCCTCTCGAGCCCTTCGCTCCTCTTCCTCTAACTCCCTCAGGGTCAGTTGTTTTACAAAGAAACGAGCTGGAGGTAGATCTCTGTCTTCGACCGGGGCCTCCCTTTGGAACTGCCTCCCTGCCACCTTGAAACTTGAGGAGAACCATCTACGGTTCCGGAAGCTCCTCAAGACCTTCCTCTTTGCTTCTGCCTTTGCCCCGCTTCTCCTCTGCTGATCTGCCTTTTTCCCTCAGCACGCTGCACCTGGCCACCTTCTGCCCTTCGGGCCAAGGTACCTGCTCACCCTGCCATCCTCCTGCACTGCCTCCGGGCCACCCCTTGCACTGGGGCCTGTGTCTGTACCCATACAGTTCCCCACCCACTCTTCTTCTGCACTTATCAGATACTCCCTATCTGACTAACCTAGCACCTTTGACTCTTACAGGCTGCACTACCACTGCTAACACTCTATTTAATTATTTATGTACTTACTATTTATTTTGTTTCTCTCCTATGCTCTGCACTTTCCCCCTTTTTCCCTTTCCCATGCACTTTACCCCTTTTTCCCTTCCCCATGCACTTGCACGTTCTCAATGTCACTGGGCCTAGTGAGATCGTTGTTTTTGTTTCTCCCCTGTTCCCCTCCCTTTGCTTGGTCGCGCTCTGAAACACCTGTGTAAGAGCGCAATATAAATAAAGTATCATATCATATCATATCAATGGCGTAGTTAGAGGCGTCTGTTTCCACTAGGAAAGGTCGATTGATGTCAGTTTGAGCCAGGATGGGAGCTTGTGTAAACTCTGTCTTTAACCGTTGGAATGCCTCCTCTTGGGCTGTTGTCCAAAGAAAGGGAGTATCTTTTTTCAACAAGGCAATGATCGGTTGCACTATCTCGGAAAAGGAAGGTATGAATTTCCGGTAAAAGTTAGCAAGCCCCAGGAAGGATTGAATTTGTTTCATGGTAGTCGGAACAGGCCAGGATAGTATGGCCTTTACCTTGGAGTGATCCATTCCAATACCTTCTGGGCTACGGACAAATCCTAGATAGTGAACAGTAGAGACATGGAAAAGGCACTTCTCGGGTTTAGCCAGGAGCTTGTGTTCACGTAGCCGTTGTAACACTGCCTTAACATGCTCCTCATACTTAAGATGGTCCTTAGAGAATATTAAGATATCGTCCAGATACACAATGACGAAGAGGAATAACATATCTAAAAACACCCGATCCATGAAGCGTTGGAAGACTACTGGGGCATTTGCAAGTCCGAAGGGCATGACCAAGTACTGAAAGTGACCAAAGGGTGTTCTAAAGGCTGTCTTCCATTCGTCTCCTTCTCTAATACGGATCAGATCGTAGGCGCCTCTGAGATCCAATTTAGTGAAGATTACGGCTCCTCTTACTGCTTCCAGGATATCTGAGATCAAGGGCAATGGATAGCGATCTTTCAGGGTGCACTGATTTAAACCTCGATAATCAAGACAAGGTCTGAGCTCATTGGTATCCTTTTTTGGAACAAAAAACAGTGAGGCTCCGGCTGGAGATTTGGATGGTCGTATGGTGCCATTTTCAAGGTTAGTATCTAGGTATTCACGGAGGGCCCTTTTCTCAGGTTCGGATAAGATGAACATCCTTCCAAAGGGAATCACAGCTGAAGGTTCAGTATCAATAGCACAGTCTTCGGGTCTATGAGGAGGTAAGGCTTGAACTATGGCAGAAGAGAACACATCAGCGTATTCCTGATAGACTTTAGGAACCTGGATGATATTTGAGACTGTGAGCGGGCCTTGATGGTCTGCCGAAGTTCCTTCCGAAAGTGTCGGGGCGGAATCCAGGAGTAAGCAATGAGACATGCAATGTTCGGAACCCAAGAACAAGGAACCTGCTGCCCAATTGATGTATGGGTTGTGTCTTTGTAGCCAGGGGATACCCAAAACCATTGGGTAATTGGCGGACTTTATGATGTCAAACTTTATCTTCTCTCGATGGTGGTTTATTGCGAGCTCAATTTCCTTGGTTTGAAGGGTTATGGGTCCTGAAGAAAGGGGTCTTCCATCGATTGCTTCTACAAGTTACATGATATCTCGGGTTTCATATGGAATGTGGTGTTTAAAGACCCAATCTTGATCTATAAATATCCCCATGGCTCCACAATCCACCAATGCCAAAATGGGGTAGGTTTCCTTCTTGGATGGTGATAGAAAGGCCTGTAATATTACCAGATTGTTTTGTCCAGGAGAGTTCAAGGGTGGAATAGATGTGGAGCAAACCTCTCTCTCCCGAAACTGTGCTCCATCTAGGATCGGGAGCTGGTGTTTCCCGAACGCCGTGGAGGGGCTATAGGACACTCTCTCACTAAATGTTTGTCTGAGGCACAATACATACATAACCCCGTATGGATCTTTCGCATCCTTTCTTGGGGGGATATGGGTCCACGGAAAGCCCCTAGTTGCATGGGTTTGGGTCCGTTACTAGGGTCAGGAATAGAACCAGACTTCGAGGAGGTCTCTATAGGGATTTTCTGGAAGGGCATCTTGGTCTTCCTTTTCTCTGCCTTCCTTTCCTGGATGCGGAAGTCAATCTGCAGAGCGAGATCCATAAGGGCTTGGAATGAACTTGGGCGAGCCACTCTGGCTAGTTCATCCTTGATGTCTTCATTTAGCCCTCTTCGAAAAAGAGTGAAGCAGGCTTCTGAGGACCAATTCGCTTCTTTAGCTAATTGTTTAAACCATGTTACATAGGTAAGCATGTCCTGGAAGCCTTGTTGGAAATCGAGTAGACGTTCCTGAGCACTATAGACCTGTTCTGGGTGGTCAAACATGGTCTTAAGAGCCTGAATGAATCTGTCATAGACATCCAGGAGGGCATCTCCGGCATTAACTAAAGGTGTGGCCCAGGTTAATGCATTCCCAGAATGGTGCGAAATAATATAGCCCACCTTAGCCCTGGGAGAAGAGAAATAATAGGGCTTAAAGGTAAAGTGGACTAAACAGGAATCAAGGAATCCACGGAAGTCTTTTGCAGACCCATCTTATTTGTCAACAATGCCGCCCAATAGTACGCTTTCTTTCGTAGCGGAGTCGCGGGACAAGACAAATTGTTTTAATGCGGCATTCTCTGCCTTTAGGTTTTGTACTTCGGTCGTTAGTTCTTGCATGCCGCGCATAAGATCTTGAACGGCCGCATCCATGTCTGCATTGACTTCAGTTAGGTGTCGTCTCAATCTGTCACAGGTTTACCCCTTTCTAACCTGAGTTCGATGCTTGCTGGAATTCTTGGAAGGAGTCTTCTTCCATACGGTTCAGGTTTTGTACAACCCCGTACGGGCGTCTTCGGGTTCCAACGTTCGTTCAGATTCGACATCCAGGGTCAATAGGAAACTCCAGGAAGTCCAGGAAACGAAAGAGGTGTACTCGGAGGCGGGTACACGGAGTCCGGGATGCAAGACAGGATAAGGAGGAAGGAGGATAGAAGGAGGAAGCTGGGGTCCGGGAAACAGGAAACAACAGAGTTCAGCGAAGGCGAACTACGGAGCACACGTCTAGCCACAGCAATCAGTAGCGTTGAGACGCGCGGGGCCACAGGGGCGTGGCTTCTTTATAGAACATGCTATGTCTGACGTGAAAGCTGGTAGGCAGAGTTCTGTGTTTAATGGCCATGTTGGAAGTACATCAGAGTGTAAGCCCTGATGTGTCAAGGACCAGGCAGTCCAAAAGGGGCGCGTCCGACGATTCATGACACTAAGTGCAATATGACCTATTGTTTGTGTATCTTCATGATGGATGCATATGTGCTTCATATCTAATGCATCTATGTGTGTCAATGCTCAGTACTGATGTCATTTGCTTTCATCATCTTCGTTACAGCATGTTCATGTCCTCCATAGCTCGCAGATTCAGCACCTCCTCGATCCCTCCAGGGTAGAGCCAGTAGGGTTGTCTTAATGAGTAACGTTTCTCACATCTGTGGTATGGGGGTGCTGAGGGGGTAGATGCCATAAACCATGTGAACTTTTCATGCCTGTAACGTTGCGATAGGGGAGGGGCCACCACAACGAATTACACTGTCATTTGCCTCTCGTCATTGGTATCCCCAGAAAAAAGGACAGGATGACTTCCCGAAGGAGTCATAGTGTGTAGAAAGGGTGACTCAACTCCCCAATACAATGGATAGTTGAAGCAGTTTTTTGTTAAATGTTAAACCTCGAAATGAAGGGGATACCAAATATTACAACACAATATCATGTATAATATTTGGTATTGTTAGGGAGTTTTACAAATGTCCACCAAAGGTAGGACTTTAGAAGACTCGCACTTGGGACACATGGCTCCAACTCTTAGGGCCTCATTATACGGTAGGCGCTAACCATGGCGCTAGTAGCGTCATGGTTGCCGCCGGTACCATACCGAGTCCGCCATGGTGAATGGCGGAATTACCCATTCACCATGGCACTTCCCCATTCCCATTTGAGCCCCCATAGGGCTCAATGGGAATGGGGAAGGCGGCAATTACGGTACTGCAAATTGCGGTACCGTAATTGCCTCCAAGGTCCCTTTCCGGCCCATTCCTTAACGGCTGATAAAACCAGCCGTTGAGGTCGGGTCCCGCAAAGGGACCTCGTAGTAAGGCGGTAAGGGTTTACCGGTACCGGTACCCTTACCGGTAACGGTAAACCCTTACCGCATTCCGTGTAATGAGGCCCTTAGTATAGGCCTAAATGACACTAGTATGTTGGTAGCAATGGCAGAGCAGCCAGGCTTATCTTAGGAGAGAAAAAGGGGCTGTATGTGGTACAAAGGCCAAAGAAACACTGACACACTAACAGTTATATAAAAATGATGGTTTATTTTATATATACACTAAGGTAAACTTAAAAGGTAAGTACTATAACACACAATAAGTGACTTTAGGAAAACCAATTGTGTTGAATCTGATGATGTCATCACTCCTTTCCCGGAGGTAGCATCTCCTCTGGTGGCCAGGAGACGGCAGCTGCTACCTGATCCTGACTCTGGGGACGGCTTAAAGCCTGCTAATAGTATCCCTCCATATTCTGTAACTAACAGAATAGTGAAGACTGAGACGAGGAAGAGGGGCCGAGAAATGCTGAATACTCAGCAGAATCAGAAGGTGCAGACAAGTATTTGGACGCAGCCAATTGGCACCAAGCAACTCCATTCCTGGAAGCGGGAGTTTAAAGATGGAACAGCTGAAGGTGACAGAATTACAGCTGGCTACTTACTGCCGGCTAAGCCAGCCTGAGAAGCCCACAACACGAGCAGAGAGACAGTGAGAGAAGGACGGCAGGAGCTGGGTCACTGTGCTGGGATTGCACTAGGAAGAGTGGAGGACCCTTCCTGGTGACCGCGGAAACGATGAAGCAGTGCCTGCACCGCCAGAACACAGAGAGGGCTCAGGAGCTAGGCGGGAGCCGTGAAGGACGTGGAAGCCACCAGACGAAGCCGGTAAGCCTGAAAGGAGGTGGGACACTGGGGCGCTTCCGTGTGTTTGCCGCAAGAGATCCAAAGAATGCCAGAGAAAGCAGGTGAGCTCTGCGAAGGGAAGCTGGGTCACCAGGGTGTTGCGGCAGCTCCACCATGTAAAAATAAGTATAAGGTACATGAGTTGGGTGACCCCGAGCGAGGAGGTTGGGGCACTAGGACACATAACAAGGAAGGTGACTGGAAGAAGGTTTGAAACCCAGTGTTCTGGTGAAAACAATAAAGACTATTGGACCTGTGTGAATACGAGAAATACAAGAGAGAACCTGGCAGGTTTTGGACATTTAACAAGGAAAGTGAATGAAAGGGTGGTTTGAGACACAGTGTTTTGGTGAAAATAATACAGAATATTAGAACTATTTGAATGCAAGAAATACCATAATAAAGAGAGAGCCTGACAGGAGAGTATACCAGGTGTCTTGCAAGTCAGGCACCCACACCCAAATTGTGTTACTTTGAAAAGAGAATCCCAAGGAAGAGTCATGTCCTTGGAGTATTGAATTACAGTGTTTATGGGGAAGGGAGTTGTTTCCCCAGGAGTGGATTGTAACACCAAGAAGAGAGAGGCACCCTCTTGGGACTTAAAGAACTTGCTTATTCTTTTGAACTTTTGTTTTGTGGAGAGACACCTGTGGAAGGGAGCCATTCCCAGGAACTGTGAACATTATTCATTTGGAACTTGAGTTGGATTACATCACTTTTTATTGAACGTGAACATGTGTGCACTTTCCAAGCCAGAGACAATACCCTTAGCACCTTAGAGTTAGTTTTAGAATGCGAGGGCTAGGATAGGATTTCAGACACCGGACATTTTTGCTTTGGACATCTTGACACAGGACAAACTCTTAGTTTTGGTTGAGGTAGGGGAACATACCTCATAGATTAGGGACAGTGAGGCATTTTCCAAACCCTTTATTGTTTAATAAAAGTCTTTAACCAATACGACGAGACCTCTGTGTCTGCGGCTCATTCGCGGTTCCTTTCACAATGCATTATTCACAGTACGTAAACCACTTTGTAATCCTTTTGGAATGGCAGTATGCAATTCAAAGGTAAGTAAAGCCTTTGCACTAAACCTTTCAAAATATCTGTTTCAGGTACAAATGGATGAAACAAAACCAACACAAGATAAGTAAATACTTTGCAATAATTTCACAGAGGTCTAACACTTTAGAAGTCCACCCCTAAATAGTTATGAGTGTCTCAGAGTCTGTTTGGAGGGCAAAAACAGGTAGGTACAAGCTGTAGAAAGTTCAAAGGTTCCAGAGGGAGTCTTCAGTATCAAGTAAGTAACAATCTTTGTTGGGAAAAGGGGTTAGGGACTTTGGAGAAATCTCCCTGCAGGCTCACAGGCGCTAGGCCTTGGCAAATGTGTATGGGCAGTTTGCCCATGCACACAAAACAGCACTCCAGCAACTCAGAAACAGCAATTCACCTCTAGCAAAGTTCTACCAAGAGGCTCGCAGTACCTTAGAAGTGAAGGAGTTGTAGCATGACGCCCCCACCATGCAGCAGCAGCAGACCCGGTCATCGGATTCTCGGTCAAGCAGACGAAAGAAGGGACATTGGAATGGATCTCGCAGCAGCAGTTGAGTGAAGAGGCTTCAAGCAAAGGATTCTTTGGGGTTCTGTGATTTTAGCAACTTTTGGGAGCCTTTCTCTGTCCTGCACTCTGGTGAGGGTACTTCAAAGAGTGGAATCTTGCCTCTGGAGGTCCGGATGGATTCCACCAATGTTTTGGGAGGATTCAATTTTCAGAAGATGATGCACTGCACAGGCCCTAGGGTATTGGCAGTTTGCAGCCCGTGAAGATCACAGCTCATCATGGGATGGCTTCACAGCTCATCATGGGATGGCTTGAAATGTAGGTCGTCTAAAGACTGACCGGTCCCACCCATCTAAAGCAGAGAGTCGTCCTTTTCTGAGTTCTTCTGACGCTTGGAAGAAGGGGTCGAACAGCAGCGGTTACTCAGAGGGCTTCTCGAGTCATCTGGAAGTGGCTGTGGACATCGTCTCCTCTTATTCCCTGTCAGTTCTTCTGTTCCAGGAGTTAGTTCCTCTTCAGCCTCATGATCCATGCCTTTTATGCAGGAACCCAGCCAATCAGCATCCATGCACCATTCACACTCTGGTTGGTGGCTATCCTTTCATGAAAGCCAGCACAACAAAAAATAACTAGCACACTAGGCCTGAGGCACTTCTACTAGAACAGGTGCGCAGACAGGAAGTGCGAGAGAGCGAGAGGGGGACAAGTGCGCCCAGTCCAGCAGGGGCCATGGTTAAGTGCTGAGAGGTTTCCACTCTCATGGAACGTATTCCGAATGCAATACTGCCCAGCAGAGTGCCGAGGCCCGGAGGCAAGTGCAGGACTGGCAGGGGGTGCCTGGGACCTGTTTGGCTCTGGAGGTGCACCAGGTGACCAGCCAGCAAAACTAAGCAAGTTGGGGAGGAGAGAGGAGGAGGAAAGCAGGAGAGAGGAGAAAGGAGGTTAGCAGGGGAGAGAGAAAGAGGAGGAGAAGAGGAAAGTCTTGAGGGGTTTCCGGAACTTAAGGAGGTCCGGCTCAAGATGGAGAGAGGCAGGGAGGCTGTTTAAAACCATGTCATGGTGAGGCATGGTACTTGCATGCACAGGCTGACAGTTGAGATTTTGCTGTCACAGGCAAGACCACTGATGAGCATCATTAATCACACATATCCTTACCCCTTGCAGGTGTCTCAGGATACCCGCTGCTTCCATGGCTGATGACCCCTCTGAGGGATCTCCAGATGCAGGGACAAGCAGACCGGAAATGGCGAAAAAAGAATGCAGCCACCATTTTGGGTCAATGATGACCAATCTGTGCATTCCTGCGGCTGTGAGTACAGCCAGGTAGTAAAAATGGAACAAAAGTAGTTAGGATAAACCCGCTGCCACCAGCCATTCAGATTAGCTTTCCACTGTAACCAAAAAGTTACAGGAACAGTGAGAAAGGGGATACAGTGTAACCCCTCAGCACTCCACATACGGTGGGGTGTGCTGATCTCACAATATAAAAGTTAGGAAGGATACTAAATATCCCCATGCCCTGGGAAATACAACTTCTCACGAGGAAAATAATAGGAAAAATAAAAAGGGAAGCCCAAGAAGCTGTAAGGGAGGAAGCATCCTTTCGACCCCCCTGTACATTCTGTATTGAATGAATCTTATGCTCATCCAATCTCGGGAGACATCCCCACGTTTTGTCCCCTGAAGACATAGGACAGGAGCTATTGGATGACACATAAAGACTCCATTTTATACTACCCCAAAACTCCATCTTTTTACTAGGCCGCACAATGATTTCCAAAAGCCATCTCTCCCACTGTCCAGTGGCACTCACAGCCATCCCAGCCGCCCCCACCACTTCCTCATCTGTCTGCACCGCACAAGCTCTTTTCTCACGGAAGCCCAGGTGCGATGTGTTGCAAACAGATACAGTATTCTTTTGCTTCCTCTGAGCTCACTGCCGTGTGTGTGACCGGAGCAGAACCACCGACTGCGTGCCCATCCGTCTTCACAAACCTGTCTATGGTCCCTCGACCCCCACCTTGAGAAGCCATAGTCCCTCAACCTCTCTTGATGCAGATACACATCGGACCCCCATTTTATGAACAGGCTAACCACTCACCCCAGATCTGATCCCCTACCGTTGTATTTCACTGGTAAACTTAACACCTGTCGGCTTATATCATGAGGCATCAATCAGATCAAAACTCCCAAGCTGGGCACCTTGGCCCGGGCATCAGGGTTTACAGTCCCTTAGGTTCAAAGGGCAATATCGATCAAATATCTAACAAAATGAACTCTACAGCATCCCCATGACTGTCCACTTTTTTTCAATTGTTAATTGTTGCATGCCTTCAGTTCCTGTTTTGCTAAAATAGATTAGTTAGCTATGTTTCATCGTGTGTGCCTGACCTTCACCTCACAGAGATGAGCCCAGCTGACTCACGTGCTGCTCGACGAACGCCCAAGCCTTGAGCCAATCTGGTGCAACTTTCTCCTATGTATCCATAATGTATCTGCACAGCGAGCCTATGACATTCAAGTATTATGTACCTATATCGAAGCGTCAGCAGTGCTGCGTTTCAATCTTATAATGTGCTGCCCGGGTAATGTTTGGCAAAGCACTCTCAGGGCAGCAGAGTTCTCTGCGTGCATCTTTTATCTGACATAAAACTTTGTTCAACTTGCAATCTATCTCCTGGTCTCATTCCCTACTCGGGTGTGTTCTTTTTTTTCTCCCAATTTCGGATCTATGTTGGGAGATGAGCCTATTTATTTGGTGACCCCGTTGACGTGATCTGATTGCTCCAAGACGTCTCCGTACTGCAGCGACATCCTGGGCACCCCCATCAGACCACCCCACCTACGGCTGACCAGTATTTAAAATGCATACGCTCCTGAGCAGGTTCCGCAGGTCCCTGCTTTGCGAATACCCAACTGCTCGCCGGAGCCGGGCACGGCTTGATTGGGGGAGGCACCCCGATTGTGGTTAGACCATGAACGGAGGCTCTCAGAACAACGTGGACACTTGAATATTGATTGCAGGAAAAATTAAAGTGGGATATAGATGGAGTAGAGCTAATAAAGGGAAACAGAAGGGACGTAATGAGTATAAAGGAATAGAGTGAATGTTCAAAACGAAGCGCTTCTTTTCCCATGGCCGTTTTTATATTGATTAGTAAAGGTGATGAAATAAGAGGAGATATGGGAACCTAGCTCCGAAAGGGGGTGAAAGGCAGCGCCGCATAGTACTGTCTCGACCAGTACAGGTAATAAGAGGAAGAGGAAAAAGTAGGAGCCAAATATATTTAGTGGGCTCGGGAAAATAGTATTTTTGACTTCTCTTTAGTTTTCTATATCATTTTTGAAGAGCGGCCCAGGAGGGGCCAGGGTGAGATGAATGAGTAGTGTGAGTGAAGGGGAAACATAACATTCTGAAGCAAGGGTGAGGGGTTGAAGAGTTATCTTAAATACATGTTTTATGGTTTATGTTGTCAGTAAAGTGCATTGATCTGTCCTGTTAAACTGTCAATTGGTTTATGTCTCAATGTGGATATTCTTTTTGTGCAATAATTAAGACTATGCAAGAAATAAGTAATATGTTTTGAAGTGTAATTTGAAACGATTGTTGTTAAGTTCTCAGAAGTTTGAAGTGTTACCATTGTTAGTACACACAGCAGCATCATGGGGGCAGACACGCCACCACTTTTACATATTTGCAAACACCTCCCCCTCTACAGGGAAAAGATAAAAAATACCACGGGCAGTGGTTAACAGAGATTAAAGGGGAGGGCTTGTCTCAGATCTGCCTTATTGTAATTTCCAGCCTTTGGCAGTAATGGCGCACTCCAGTTTTAAAGATTTGAGTTGAAAGATGAGCTGCATCCCGGACTTGCTCAGACTGACCTGTGCTATGACATACTTGGAGAGTGAATAGTCCTAAGTTGCGCTTTTCTTTGAATGATACAATGGACTCCGTGTTGTGTGCACAATTAAGCTATTTATTTAGATTGAAGACGTCATAAGTTTTCATCGTGGTCAATAAGATGTCACAAAAAAGGAAAAAAGAGGATCAAGATTCAGTTGAGATTCACTGATTGTTAATAATTATTGCCTCTAACGTCGACACATGTTTCCCCGCTTTTCATTGTCAGCGGTTCCTCAGGAGATGTAGTTGCAGTTGTGCATTAATTTTCAAATGATAAAATCCTTTAGCATGTATTAGTTTCATACATACAGTTTCAAATAATGGATACCTTTGTGACAGTATATGTGGATTTCACCCTGTGAACCAAAGAAAGAACAAAGTTGTGGGCCATATTACTATACAAATGTATTTAGTTTCCAAATGAGAAGTTATACTTACTAATAACTGCCTATTAATGTATGTATCTTGCTGTTAGATTCAATTTGATAATGTTGATAACCTTAATGGAGGTTACAAATGGTGTTCCAAAAATAAAGCACAAATGTTTATATATAATGACTGTTGTGCTTAAATTTCCTTATGGTGCATAGATTGCCATTAATAAATTACTAATAGTGAACTTGATCTGTCCAAAATTACCAATTTTAGGGTGCTCACCTGGTGAGGAACAAAGTTTTGTTGTACAACGTGTATCTCGTGATCTGACTGCCGTGAGTGTAGAACAAGATTAAGTAATGCGCAGTGAAGTCATCAGGTGCGACAACGCGATGACGTCATGCGCACGGTGGCCATCTTTGATTGGGTAAAGGAATATCCCAACGATATTATCTCTCTTGTAAAATATTTCTTTATATTTCTTTGAGTCTACGAATTGCTAAAGATTTTTTCTTGTTGTGTGACTCAATAAATTGGTGTGTGGAAAGTCCCCAAATGAGCTCTGTCCTTGTTACAGGTGGAATTTCACTTTATATTGCTTAATTTACTCTAGATATTGGCCCTGATGGCCATGGTTACGTGACTTGTGAGATTGAACATTATGGTAGCTGAACTTCTAAAACATAGGTCAACAGAGCTTCAAATATGCTCAGAAACAATTTTGCAGGTATACATTTTGTGATGGCGATTAGACAGTCAGGTCAAGATGTAGGCAATTATACTCATGTTGGCTATCATTCAAAGGAAATGGAATAGCTCCTGAGCAAATCTTATTCCATAAATTACGTTTCTGCTATTGCAATTGAATTGATCAGTTGCTGAATATTTATGTGCCATTAGGTTTAGAGATGGTAGTTTTAGCATTATCCGAGTATTTGCAGATTGTGCACTGGCCACACTTATAGTTTCCAGGTCATGGTGGTTTGAACCACATGGTCGCTGTTGGCTTTTCACTGGATTTCTGGATCTGAAAATGTGATGGAGTGAGTTTGTCTTTTAAGTTTTTAGCTTTGCGGAAAGTGATTGTGGGATGATCATCCAGTATTTTGTGAAGATCCGGATCTGCTTTCAGAAGGTTCAAATTTTTGGCAAGAATTTTTTTGATGGTTTGATTGTTGGTGCTATACGTTGTAATGCAACGTGTTGTAGGGTGTGGACTGTCAGTTGTAGGTGACTGACTTTTGTCTTGTAGAAGGTGTGCTCTGGTCCTACTGTGAGTCTTTTGATAACTCCTGGTGATAAGATCCTGACTGCATCCTCTTTCCTTGAAATTGTTCATTGTTTGAGATACGTGTTTTGTGAATTCCTCATTGGTGGTACAATTTCTCTTAATTCTTAGCATTTCTCCATAAGGAATATTGTTAATAACATGTATGGGATGATTGCTTGTCGCATGAAGTAAGCTGTTGGCAGCAGCGGGTTTTATGTATAGAGTTGTATGAATCATGTTGTCTTGAATATACAGGGTGATGTCCAGAAAATTGATTTGTGATTGGTTGTACTGGGTAGTGAGTTTCAAATTATAGGTGTTGTTGTTGAGATATTGAAAATAATCCTGAAATTCTGAGGCGGTTCCGTCCCAAATCATAATGATGACGTCGATATAACGTCCCCAAAAAATAACATTGTTGTGATGTGTTAATGATGGCTGCCGCCATTGTCTCAGATCTGGCCAGAAGAAGGGTCTTTTGATAAGACTGTGTTGGATCTTGTAGCAACATAAAAGGGGAAACAGCTTCAAAATAGAAGAGAGGTGCTGCATTTGTGGAGGATGTTTGAGGAAACACCCCCCACAGCAGGTAAGGAAAAGGGAGTGAACAATATTATGGCGAGCAATGTGGAGGGGGAAGAAAAGAGCAAGGCGGGAGGAGAACCAAAAAGGTTATACCCATTACTGACAAAGCCTGCTGAAGGATATTGTGACCCATTATTTCTGCCTCAGCCAAGTGCACCAACTGCCTCGGCAGTAGCTCCCCCTGCCCCCTACAACTCCAATGACCCATATGGCCCAACCAGCACATCCCCAACCCCTGTAAGACCCACAACACAGTATTTAGGAGCACTAGTGACCAGTATACAAGCAGAATTATCCCGACTAAGGACACTGTGAAAATACACTATCGTTGACAGGGGGAGGGCAGTCACAATTGCTGCCCCCATTAATCAATTCCTCCGGGATACCCACGGATGAATGGAAGTCTGGGGACTTCCACTTCCGTATAGACAGCATCCCGATTAAAACAGTATGAGTAGAATGTGAAGGTGACCAGGTAAGTGTAGGGTACAACAGCGTGACATCTGACAGAGAAGAAGAATGTTGGAGCGATATTGACGAGTGTGAGGAAGGGGCTGTAGGAGGGGGCCCTCAAGTGAAGTGGCAAACACCACAGGTGGGAGGGGAGGAGGAAGTGTGGCAAGGAAGGCTTCGAAATAGGTTAGGAAGAAGGGCATTAGCAAAGAGAAAAGGAGTGAAGGTAAGTAAAAGCAGGGGGAAGACCAATTTGCAGATGCCCCTCATTCACAAGGGGGCGGGAAGGCCTCATTATGTGCCTTGGGCATTGATGGATAAAAATAATTTGTTGAAGGCGCTCCCCCCTCTCTCCGGGGGCGTGGAGAAATGGATATATGCTTTTGAGAAAAAGACTGTGGGGGTCCCACTGGCCATAGGGGACATCAAAAGCCTTCCAGTATCTGCGGTGGGTGACCAAGCTGACGGAGTGTGGGTGAAGGCAGGGTTCCCGGGAGTAACCATGGGCAATGATAGGCATGATGGATCGTCTTTTAACAACATAAGAGCACAGGTGTGGGATGCACTGCAGAGAACCTTCCCCGACACCCCTGATTTGGACTGAGTAATGCAATGAACCATGGGGGAAGGGGAAGATCCTGTGCAATTCATTCTTCGGGTGCAGGATATCTGGAGGGCGGACACGGTCACGGCCTAGGACCAGTCCACCTCCCTCTTTTACTTCATTATCAAGAGAGGGCTCCCGAAGGAGGTACAGAAGGCCCTTGATAAAATTGCTGGGATAGAAGCCAAAGATTGGCCAGAAATACAAAGCATCATAGTGCACCATTGCAGGAGGATCAAAGAGAGGGAAAAAGAAACAGCATAAAAAAGATTGGCCGACAAGGCCAAACTTGTGCAGAGTAAGTTAGTGAAGGTTGCGGCTGTAACAGCTGCACCGCCCTCAGAACGACAGGGAGAAGGAGAGGAGGGGCAGATAGCATTACAGGCCCGGATGGCAGCCACATGGACAGCCAATGGGCAAGAACAATGGGATGGAGAAGAACAGTAAGGAGGGCCCTAATGGCAAGGAAGGCCTGGGAGAGGAAGAGGTGGGTACCGGGGGCAACGAGGGGGGTACGGAGGACAAGGACCTAGAGGAGGAGGACAAGGAGTCTGTTGGTCATGTGGGAGGTGGGGTCATTTTGCTAGGGAATGTTGTATTCGTCCGTGGCTTATTACCAGAACACACAAAGTTATGACAATGGACAGCAATATGGCCATCCCACTCAGGCAGTCCCTATGGGTTACCCATAGGAGGTTATGGACAGGAAGAGCAGCATAACAACAGATTCACACAAGGGCCCAGAGCGCCACCACAAGGGGTGCAAACACGATTAACATTGCAAAATCCAATGGGAGAGACACAAGGTAACTCTTTCGCCACCTCAGCAAATGGCACGCCTGCGCCATTCTGAGGAATAGCCCTAGTCGGAAAGAGCATATTCTCTTTCCCGGGGACCAACACACACGCAGACTAGCACAGCCCACAAAGAGCACTTGCGTGTCCAGGACTATCAACTACCTTACGTCCAGATGAGGAACCGCTGGTGGGGGCAGAGATAGGTGACAAACAGTTCATCTTCATGGTGGACTCAGGAGCGGAGAAATCATGCCTATGTGAAGGCAATTTTGCGCTGTAGGGAAAAAATTGGGACACGTAGAGATTCTCTGGGGCTGTGGTCACGGTTCCATACACTAAAGATTTGGACATAAAAGTAGGGGGAAAGACAATGCGAACACCCCTACTGTATCATGAAAACTCACCAGTCAATCTACTGGGAAGGGATCTCCTCAGTAAGCTCAATATGACAATCTCATTTACCGAAATTGGTATAGTGTGCTCCACCCCCAGGATATGCCCCCTCTGGGCAATGCCGTTGATTAACACCATGACAAAAAAAAGTAGCAGTGAGGGGGATGCCCATTAATGCAGATATGTTTGTGTATGGGATACAAGTTTTGGCAAAAGCAGTACCTGAACTAATGCAAAAAGAATGGAGGGTACCCTCTGATTTTGTTTGTCGCCCAGTAGCTGCCCCTGAAATATTGCTGTGCACCATCCTCTCATTAGATTTACAGGGAGTACAGGTTTCAGCTAAACATATTGTGGAAATAGGGTTGGACACGCACGGGTGTGAGTGGCGAACAATACTGTGCATAGAGCCAAACACGGCACTGCGCGAACTGACAGATGAGGAACTGTTTGTGGATGATGACAATGATGGGGAGTAATAATGGAAACATGCATGCCATGTGATATAATGGTACAAAACAGACGAGTGATCAACCCTCTCATGGCCATTGTCAGTGCACTGCCATCATTCTTTGATAAAGACATGCAGCAGGTACCCGCTAACCTATGGACAACTAATCCTAATGATGTGGGGCTATTGTGAGAAGTAACCCCTGTGAAAATTAAATTGAAGCCTGACGCTGTGCTGCCCCGGGTAAATCAAGAGCCCTTGTCAAGGGAAGCAGAGGAAGGGATAAAAGAAACAATACACGCACTATTACAACAAGGTATCATTATACCCTCAAACTCACCCTGCAATACCGCAATTTATCCAATTGAAAAAGCGAAGGGAGGGGCGTGGCGTATGGTGCAGGACCTCTGCCCACTTAATGACGTCATTCAAAAAGAGTTCTCCCTTGACCCTAACCCTGCCTCCATTCTATGTAGTATTCCAAAGAAAGCCACACACCTCACTGTGGTGAACTTGATAAATGCTTTTTTCTCCGTACTACTTGATCCCGGCTCCCAATATCTGACTGCATTCACCCTGGGGGGTAAGAGGTATGAGCAATGTAGATTGCCCCTGGGGTACAGTGAAAGCCCAAGCATCTTTAACAGAATAGTGTACGAAGATCTCAGCAATATTGATGTCAAGAGTACAGTGATACAATACGTAGATGACCTCCTAATTTGCAGTGAGAGTGAGGAAGAGTGCAGAAAAGACTCAATAATACTGCTGAATTTGTCAGCACACAAGGGATATAAGGTAGATAAAGTAAAGCTACAATACTGCCTGACAGAGGTGCTGTACTTAGGACACCTAATATCTAAAGATGATAAAAGGATAATCCCAGACCGATCAGCAACAGTGCACGCAGCAGCAAAACCACACACAGTGAAAGAAATGCAACAGTTTCTCAGTATTTGTAATTACTGCTGAGCATGGATACTGCACTATGCAACATATACACAGACCTTGCTACAAGCACTAAAAGAAGCCCAAAAAGATAATACAGCCATCACTTGGACACCTGAAATGCACACAGCCTTCACAACGCTAAAGGAGCTGATATCTACGGCTCCTGTTTTAGCCACTGCAGACTATGAACAAGACTTTTTCCTGTTTTCACATTGCAATGGACCACTCATGACCGCAGTATTAACACAAAAGACATCTCTGGGGCACAAACCCTTAGCTTACTACAGGGGTACCCTTGACTCAGTAATGCAAGGACACTTCATGTGCGAACAGGCACTTGCAGCGCCTGCCTTCCCAATTGAGAAAAGTGCAACAATAATAATGGGATGCTCTGTCACATTATTCGTTGAGCACTCCTTGATTGCCATTCTTGAACAATCAAAATCTACCCTTACCACACAAAGAGCAACAGCCTACGAAATAATACTCTCCAGCCCAAACATCCACATAGTCTGTTGCAAAATTGTAAACCCAGCCACATTTCTCCCATGCACAGTAGAAGACATACAAAACCATGATTGTGCCACATATGAGGGGGAAGGAGTCGACATTCCCAAAGCAAGTGAGAATGCCATAGCGGAGGGGGAAGTGTACTTCATAGATGGGTCAGTGTCTATTTGTCCAGAGACAGGAGAAAAACATGTGGGTGCAGCAGTAGTGAGACTAGAGGAAGGGCAACATGAGATCATTGTACAGAAACGATTACCGGAATATTATTCAGCACAAGCTGCAGAACTAGTAGCACTGATTGAAGCATTGCATGCAGCAAAAGGATGTGCAGTTACCATTTATTCTGACTCAGCATATGCAACCACTACGGTGCATGCTGGGTTGTCAAGGTGGAGGAGACAGGGTTTCAGGAGAGCAGATGGACACCCCATGTAACACGCCAAGCTCTTGAATGACCTTATTAAAGCTCTTGCAGAACCTTCAGTGGTAGCTTTGGTGAAATGCCAGGCCCATACAAATAACCGTGACAAAATATCACTGGGAAACACAGCAGCAAACGCTGCTGCCAAAAATGCAGCTTGGTTTTCAAAACCACTGCCTACAGAGGGTGTGCAAAGAACTAATACAGGGACAGAGAAGGATGAGGGGTATAATATTCTACCGATAGCTCAATTAATAGAACTACAAAAGAGAGCTCCCCCCGCAGAACAAGACCTATGGTTAAAAAGGGGATGTACACAATCGTCGACAGATCTCTTATGGAGGCAAGAAGCAACAGGAAAAGTAGTAATGCCCATAGAGCAGCTACAAATAGCATTCCAACAATTGCACTTCCCTGCCCATGTCACCAAACAACATATAGCTGCAGACATCCAAGAGGATTGGTTTGATCCAAACCTCCATGGGCATTTAGTGAAATTGACCATCAAATGTGTCACATGTCAAACAAACAATTCAGGGATGAGGATGACCCTCCGAACTTTACAAGGAACACTGCCCCACCCCATCAGACCTTTCCGTGAGCTGCACATTGATTATGCAGACATGGGAGAAAGGTGTAATGAAGCACGATAATTAATAGTGGTGGTCTGCCCGTTTTCACAGTGGGTGGAAGCAGGTCCATAGGCACACCCAAATGCGCAGCCAAATTCTTAGTGAGAGAAGTGTTCCCACGTTGGAGAATATGCGATGTCATACGCTCTGACAACGGGACACATAGTGCTCGATTTATCATCCGCAAGCAAACGGCATTGTCAAGAAGATCAACGGCCTCCTTAAAAGCAGACTCTCCAAATGATGTCATACTCTCAAGAAAAATTGGGTTTATTGCCTACCTTTGGCATTGTTCCAATTGTGTACATAACTCAGCAAGGACCACCACTTGTCCCCACACGAGATAGCGACAGGAAGGCGCATGCAAACTCCCCTGTCACCAGCAAGAAGAATGTCTGATGCACACAAAACAGCAACAATATTAGGTGAGGAATTCAAAGAGTATCTGACACAACTCACACAAGCTGTGCGGAGCATAGCAAAACAAATGGCCCGCCCTTCACCAAAGACAATTAACCAGATACCACTACAATAGCTACGACAGCCCAGCAACCCAATTAATGCCAGGGGAGTTGGTGTACATACGCAGCTTTGTGAGAAGGTGGAACTCTCCAAGTTTTCATGGCTCGTATGAAGTAATATATTGCACACCATCGGCAGTGAAAGTAAAGGGCCTGAAATATTGGATCCACCTTTCCGATGTTAGGAAGGCACATGCAAGCATAATACAAGGAGAAGGGGAACAAAATGAGTGAGAAATGGCAGTGCACTTAGGGTATAGAGAGATACAAAGAGTACAGAGAAGAGAAGAGAAACAATAAGAGTAAAAATAAGTGCGAGAACAAAGGCTGCATGTATATATTGTAAATAAACATTATTGCTATGCTTAGGATTGTATTGGATCTTTTCTTTTATTGTTGGGGAAACTGGTGCAAGAAGGATCCCAGCTAATTTAGGATGGGGTAAAACTAATATGGACCCATAATACCTCTGCAAATTTCATCTCCTTGTATACAAACTGAAAGAATCTCAGCTGCGATCCACACAAATGAATGTTAATGAAAATATAATGTATGTATACAGTGAATATCAACCAATCTCCAATGTTTCAGTACTGCCACATACTCACTCTCAGACAACCTTTGATCCTATCTCGAATGTTGAGCCTATGCACATTATGTCCCAAGCAACCACGCCAAATACTCCTCCAAACACACAGTATTGGCAACAAAATTATGAACAGAACAAAAAGTTGAATATAGGTATTTTTCCAATCCTTTATCAGAGTTGTACAGACACGTCATGGCCTAGGGGAGACTAATAGACGGAAAAGGGAAACAAAACGAAACAGATATGATTTATACCATGGCCTAGGGTTGGATGCAGTAGAAGATCCCCGCCACCCAGATCAGTCTAATAAATGGTACTCTGACATGAGCACCATGGGCAAACAGGCAACAAATGAAAGTTGCTTTGTGTGTTCCCTGATACCTCATGCATCAGGGACACCTAAGATTCTAATAACACAAGAAACCCCATAGCGGATGCCCAGTGTCTCATTTATCTTTCACTTTGTAGAATTCAAAATACCTTCCAGGCACACACGGTAATGTTACAACTACTTCAGAACGAGAACACCTGCCACAGTAAGGTTCAAGGAGTAATTTGCATCAAGGAACCATTTTTCATCATCAACGGGACAATGTTTGCAGAAAACAAATGGCAAGAGGCAACAGTGATGTGCAAAGCAGAAGCACTGCAAGAACTGTCAGAAGAAAAATGTCAATGGGTAGAAAGAACCTGCACTCAAACATGGTCTCAGCAAATTGCTAAGCTAACATGGGCAACAGCTCTTGAGAAGCCAATGAAGATCCAAGGTGAAGTTGAATACAAACTTTGTTTTAACAGAGAAGGGAAGGTGCCCATGGGTTCAAACAAATACTGCAACCAAACACTTGTCCTCCCCAAATTGCGAAAAGGAACAGCTGCATTGATGGACATTTATTGGGTATGTGGCAGACAGGTGTATTTGCACTTCCAGCAATCTTAGTGAGGTACTCGTGCCCTGGCTACGCTGGATTCGGCCCTAATGGTAATTCCGGACAGCCATGTCGAGGGGGTGAGGGTGCCCACCAGACGATCCTCGGCACCCCAGTCAACAACCGAAGAACCTCCCATGTATGATGTTCTGTTGGAGGACAAGCTGCAAGACAGAGTGTCGCGCAAAAAGAGAGCATCAAACTACATCTCTTAGCACAGATAGTGGACCAGTTCAAGTTGTTTAACACAGCAGAGAAATTCTTTGCGTCACTCATACCAAGCATCCAGACTGAGCAAACGCTAAAGAGTTGCAGATTGTAAGCTTGGAGCGTTTCCAGTTGGCCAATGACACTGAAGAGGGGTTCAACATCATCAAAGTAGAACTCAGAGCCCTGCGGTTGATGACCATGAAGAACCGCTACGTCTTGGACCTGCTCACAGCAATGGAAGGCGGTGTTTGCTGAAAAATCGGGAGCGCATGTTGCACATTCGCACCGTCTGCAGACGCTGATAATGGGACACTATCATATGTTATTGCTGTGGTACACGACCTCGGAGAAAGGATGAAAAAAGAAGGCGGATTTGAGCCTAGTGACTGGTTCGATACAGTTTTTGACTGGTTTCCATCATGGTTCAGGAATACAATGAAACGGATGGTCCTATCATCGTTTTCCTGCTACAATTTTTTTGTGTGTGCCAGGTAGGGGTTTGATGCTGTGCAAAATCTATGCTGATGGTGACAGTGGGCAATCCAACGAAGATGCCTCTTGATGTGAGGGATGGACAAGTACAATCAGGTGATAACCATGAGCCCAAATACTGTACGACAGCAGTGTACAACACAGGGGATAGAGTGGATAACTTGTGGCACACAACTATCAAAGAACCCCAGGAGTTGGAGTGGTATAAGGAGGTGTGAGTTGCCCTGGCTGGGGGCGGTGGGTGCATCTACATGACCTGCATGCCTGAGGAATATGCAAGAAGGGGTCAAAGTTTAAGATCTGTGTGCAGGGCATGAATGCCAATAAAGGGGACTCCAGCTTGGGATGAAGCAGTGATGGAGGCAGAAGAGCGTAGACGTACTAATAATAAGGGGTATTCGTTACTTTAGGAGTAACGAAAGGGGGGAATGTAAGGGTTGAAGGGTCCTTCCGACCCCCCTGTACATTCTGTATGGAATGAATCTTATGCTCATCCAATCGTGGGAGACGTCCCCAGGTTTTGTCCCCTGAAGACAGAGGACATGAGCCATTGGATGATACATAAAGACTTCATTTTTGACTACCCCAAAACTCCATCATTTTACTAGGCTGCACAATGATTTCCAAAAACCATCTCTCCCACTGTCCAGTGCCGCGCACAGCCAGCCAAGCCGCCCCCACCACCTCCTCCTCTGTCTGCACCGCACAAGCTCTTTTCTCACAGAAGCCCAGGTGTGAATTTTTGCAAACAGATACAGTATCCTTTCTCTTCCTTTGAGCTCACTGCCCTGTGTGTGACCGTAGCAGAACCACCCCCTGCGTGCCCATCCGTCTCCACAAACCTGTCTATGGTCCCTCAACCCCCACCTCGAGAAGCCACAGTCCCCCAACCTCTCTTGATACAGATACACATCTGACCCCCATTTTATGAACAGGCTAACCACTCACCCCAGATCTAATCCCCTACCGTTGTATTTCACTGGTAAACTTAACACCTGTCGGCTTATATCATGAGGCATCCAGTAGATCAAAACTCCCAAGGTGGGCACCTGGGCCCGGGCATCAGGGTTTACAGTCCCTTAGGTTCAAAGGGCAAAATTGATAAAATTCCTAACAAAATGAACTCCACAGCATCCCCATAACTTTCCACTTTTTTCAATTGTTATTTGTTGCGTGCCTTCAGTTCCTGTTTTGCTAAGATAGATTAATTAGCTATGTTTCATCGTATGTGTCTGACCTCCACCTCACAGAGATGAGCCCAGCTGACCCACGTGCTGCTCGACGAACACCCAAGCCTCGTGCCAATCTGGTGCAACTGTCTCCTATGTATCTATAATGTATCTGCCGTATTATGTACCTATATCGAAGCGTCAGCAGTGACGCTTTTCAATCTTATAATGTGCTGCCGTGCAATGTTTGGCAGAGCGCTCTCAGGGCAGCAGAGTTTCTGTGTGCATCTTTTATCTGACATAAAACCTTGTTCAACTTGCAATCTATCTCCTGGTCTCATTCCCTACTGGGGTCTGTCCATTTATTCCAAATTTGGGACCTATGTTGGGGAATGAGCCCATTCAAGGCTCCCAGCCACACTGCACAAAGGGTGTTGTGTATAGCAAAATTCAATGACAGATGCCATAGAACTTGGAGGAAAGCATTTCTCCAAGCCAAGAGAATGTTACATAAAGAAATGCAAAGTTTCCCAAAAGATAGGGTAAAATAATGAGTGAGTGCGGAAAAAGGTTCCTATTCACTCAGGGGACCAGACCAAAAATCCATAAATCAAGCAAAAAGTGCAGGGGGACTCAAACGTTGAGGAGATTATGAATACAAATGAAAATCTACCGATATAAGTATCCCCAGAAAAAAGGATGGGAGTACTTACAGAAGGAGTGATAGTGTAAACAAATTATGTGCTCCCGCCCCAATTCAAGTGATAGTCTAAGCAATGCTTTGTTAAATGTTAGCCCTCAAAATCAAGGGGATACCATATATTACAGCACTATATCCTGAATAATATTTGGTAGCCCCAGAAAAAAAGGATAGGAGGACTTCCAGTAGGATTGATAGTGTGGACAAATTATGTGCTCACCTACATTATACAATTGATAGTTGAAACAGTGTTTTGTTATATGTTAGCCCTCGAAATCAAAGGGATACCAAATATTACAACACTATGGGGGACATAAGAACTTAGCCGGAAAACAGTAAAAGTGCCAGTAATAGTTTGTACCGGCACTTTTACCCATCCTACAAAGTAGGAATTTGCCAGGACAGAGTTGCCGGAATTACCGGCGTCGATACCACCTTGCCCAGAATTACCAGCGCCGGTAATACCAGCAACGACTGTCAATTCCCAAAAAGTGCGCTCGTAATACCGGCACAATGCTATCACGTGAACAGCAAACCCAAGGCATATAACACCACCTCAGATAAGCCGGTAAATGGACCCAGTGAAGAAAATACAGCAACAGGTACACCCAATACACCCAGGTGCACCCACTGCACACAAGAACACTACTAAAGAGCCACACCTACCCCAAGAACACTTCCCAACACAACCATGCTGCCACTGATTGCCGCCGTCATGGACCTAAAAGTGCTCCATGCTGATGTGCAGCTGCTGGAGCAGCAGCAGTGGCGATAGGAGGACAGGTGATACAGGTGGCGATGCAGAGGCATGCCATGATCCCTCACACAAGGGCCACACCCTGGGCCCTCACAGAGAGCTAGATACATATCCTGTACTGCCTAAACAGAGAGACCATTCATGACCTCCTGACCCACATCCAGAAAGACATTGGGAACAGGATTGGCATTAGGGTAGCCATACCAGCACAGCTGAAGCTGGTGTCGGTCCTACATTTCCTGGCCAGTGGCACGTTCCAGCACTCTGTGGCTTAGCTGCATTGCATTTCGTGGCCTGCCTTTTCCAGAGGGCTGGTGCATGTACTGGAGGCCCTCCTGCACCATGTGGGCCAGCACATAGCCCTCCCCACCACCCAAGCACAGTTAAACGCCACCAAGACCCGCTGCTATGCTTTGAGTTTTAGTGAAGAACAAACAATAGAAATCATCAATGCACCATCCCTTTCCAATCCCACAGGTAATGATCATGGTATGTCCTCTAAAAAAAACTATGAAGATATAATAAAACTCAAAACAAAGTGTTTTGGTACAGCGCTCCGTGGCCACTTCCTAAGGGAATATTTAAAAGCAAACATCATCCCCGTAGGTCTAGTGGTCAGGAATGAGCCATGCCTCTTCTTAGAGGAGGTTGAATACTGAACCAATTTTAGTTACGCTGCCATCAAGTGCAGTAGACCTTATGGTCCTCACTATTACTACTGCACAGAGAATTGGAGGTGAACTACAACGTGAGCTGGATGTGGCAGAGAGAAAGTTCCTTTATAGCACAGCTTTGACTAATGCCAGAGAAAATCTTGAAGAAATAAATAAACAAAGTAAGGAATTCCAAACTCCACAGTAAACAAAAAAACATACAAAGGGTTTTAGAGAATTTAAAACCATGTCCTGGTGAGACATGGTACTTGCATGCACAGACTGATTGTTGTGATTCCACTGTCACAGGCAAGACAACTGATGAGCATCATTAATCACACGCATCCTTACCCCTTGCAGGTGTCTCAGGATACCCGCTGCTTCTGTGGCTGATGACCATCCATCAGGAGGAAATGGCATACAACAGGGCGCATATGAGGACCAGGGTGACCATAGAGCAGACATTAGGGTTCTTGAAGGCACGTTTCAGATGCCTACACCGGTCTGGTGGTGCGCTCATGTACAGGCCAGAGAAGGTGGGGCAGATAGTCCTGGCCTGTGCAATGTTGCATAATATCTGCATCAGGCGCACCTTACCCCTGCCCCCAGATCTGGACATTCCTCCACCAGCTGATGAGGATGATGATGATGATTCAGCGCCAGCCGGACCCAAACTCATGTGCATGGAGGCCAGGAATGGGCGCTTGGCCCGTTAAGAGCTCGTAGATAACTTTTGCTGAGTACCCCTTTCACTCTGCACTTCCCATGTACCTTACTGCATGTGATGCGCACCCACATTAAATACCTGTAACAAAATAAGGAATGTCCTCTCATTGCTTGTAGTGAAAATTATATGTATGGAAGAAAAAATTCAAAATCCAATACCCTGTGCCCCCTCCTACTCCTAACACACTCACTCCCACATGCACCCTCATCCTCCACATACCCCCACCACCTCCACAGACACCCCCCTCCTCACACACGCCGTTTTCCCTCCTCAAAAATCCCCTCCCCACATATCCCCTTCCCCAAAACCCGAAACACCGCCCTTCCAGCACACCACCCTCCACCAACACCCCAAACACCCCATCCCCTAACACCCCAAACACGCCATAGTAACAAAGTGTATCAAAGTGTTACACCAAGCGTCATTTGCGCTGCCTCTTCATAACGGGGTTCTTGGCTGGCCCAGGTGTTGACTTAAGCCGGTTGGAGTGGCGCCTTGGGCTGTCCCACTGCGAACTCCCGGGGGTAGTGGTGGTCGATGGTGGGTTGATGGAGCTTCCTGGGAGCTCAAGAGTGACTTGCAGGGTGTGCAAGAGGGACTCAGACATGGCTAAGATTCCCTCATTCCCCTCGCGGACCCTTTGGGCCAGGATGAGTAGTACATTAGTGGTACGGACTTGTGCCCGTGCACTCCTGCGGCTGCTGGCCTGGATGCACTCACGCAGCAGCCTCAACTCATTGAGCTGCTGCTCCGCAAGTGTCGTCATTGCCATATGCCTGTCCTCCATGCCACATATTTGCGCATCCATGTCCTGGATGCTGGGCATGGGTGGAGGAGGGGGGCTGTGCAGTGCTGCTGGGCTGAAAGACGGGGTCAGGTATGGGGTGTGGTCATCCTCCCCCTTCTCCTCCACCGTGATGTATCTGCCATGATAGGCCAATGTCTGCTTTGCTCATGGTGTTGTGGAGGGCACAGGAGGGACGGTGGGGCCACTGACCACAGGTGTGGTGCTGGCAGCAGCTGGAGGTGGGGGTGGTGGCACAACTGGCACAGCAAGAAGTGGTGGTGCTGGCTGCGCAGCAGGAGGTGGTGAGGCTGGTTGCACAGCAGGAGGTGGTGGTGCTGGCTTCCGCAGCAGGAGGGGGCTGTGCTGGTTGCACAGCAGGAGGTGGTGGTGCAGCCTTCCCAGGAATGCCTGCACGTGTTGGGCCTAGCAACAGCATCGCTGTCAGAGGATGTACCTGCTAGAGTGAGATGTATCAAAAACACCCAGGATCCTGAAGTCCCTATGAAGTTCAGGAAAAACTAATCATGCACACACAACTTCATAGGTAAAAGTAAAATGGACATAATTATAAATCAACATGTAAGTGCAAATCAGTCCCCATTCAAAAGAATGTGCGCTGTCATATGAAACACAGGTATATTTATTCGACAAATTGTTCATAGGAAAAAATACAACCATACATAAAATAAATTCAATGAAAAGCATACATACAAATACAGAAAAAAACTTGTTGTGGTGCCAAAATGTACAAGTATGCTGAGGGCGGAGGCTCTATCGAACGATGGTGCTAATCCGCCCAGTCATTAAGGACCAGGCAGGCCAACTAGTGCACTAATAGTCACACATATCATACAGAACATTTGAATTTATACATTTGAGACCAAGCTGTAGATCTCTAATAAAGGGTTATCAATTTAGAATATTCACAGTAGTAATACATGTTCCTAAAGCATAATGGGCCTCATTACGACCCAGGCACTAATGGGTTAACGGCGCCGTAAAAGTCTGCGGCGCCGTTAACCTATTAGCGCCCAATTACGATGTCCCTTTGCTGGACCCGACCTTAACGGCTGATTTTACCAGCCGTTAAAGTAGGGACCCGCAAAGGGACCTTGGTGCTAAGTACGGTGCCGCAATTTGCGGCACAATACTTAGCGCCTTCCCCATTCCCATTGAGCCCTATGGGGCAAAAATGGGAATGGGGAAGGGCCATTGCGGCATGGGGAATTACCGCCCCGCCAACCTTGGAATGGGGTGGTAATTCCCCATTCCGCCATGGCGGACACCGGCATGGGCCATGGTGCTAATAGCCTGGGTCGTAATGAGGCCCAATGAATCCTTTGGTGTTTTGCTGGGCCAAAGAGCTGAAAGTAAATGCAGAGTGAACAAGGCTCCAATGCTTTGCACACTAGTTTTGCGACCAAATATAATAAACCACCTTGCTCAGGGCCTCACCAGACTCCTGGCATGCTACTGTTAATCCAGTACGTAGATGACTTGTAATAATGGTCTGGAAATCCCCAGCCCTGAGAAGGAAAAATAGGCCGGGAAGCCGTGTGCCCAATAACGGAAGAGCCAAGGTAATTGAAAAAGGCCTGTTTTATTAACAATCCAGATGAAACAGACACAGCAATAAACACCCAGGGTCTTCGTGCTCTCGTCCTCCTCAGGCTCAACAGCTCAAGAATAACAAATACATCAATGACGATGTCACAAACTCTAGGTTACAAAAAGTTCCGGCAAGGTGGGATTGGTTAAGGGAATCATCTATGTATACAATGGGCCTCATTACGACCCAGGCGGAGGACCATGGTGCTATTAGCACCATTGTCCATGCCGGTGTCCGCCATGGCGGAACGGGGAATTACCACTCCATTCCGAGGTTGGTGGGGCGGTAATTCCCCATGCCGCCATGGTCCTTCCCCATTCCCATTTTTGCCCCATAGGGCTCAATGGGAATGGGGAAGGCTCTAATAACGGCACCGCAAATTGCGGTACCGTTCTTAGCACCAAAGTCCCTTTGCGGGTCCCTACTTTAACGGCTGGAAAAACCAGCCGTCAAGGTCGGGTCCCGCAAAGGGACCTCGTAATCAGGCGTTAAGGGTTTAACGGCGCGACACCTTTTACGACACCTTTTACGGCGCCGTTAAACCCTTAACGCCAGGGTCGTAATGAGGCCCAATATGTAAGTGTTAGTTACTTCATTGGCCACTAGTTATCTACTGGCCACACCTCAGGCACCTCTAAATTGACTACAGGTGGAAAAACATCATCAAAACAACAGACTATTGGCTGCTGCAACAGTTGCAAGATGGTATTATTTGAGAACAGGGATTGGTTGGCGTTGGCTTCACCAACCTTGACTATTTGGCAGGTAATCATCATATGAGCAACAATGGCGGCAGGGGGAGCGGCATCAAGGTGCTGCTCTTCCCAATTAGGATACCATCTCTGATTCACTAGGCCACAAGCCAGGACTTTTAGCTTTGAACTTGACTTTGTCTGGCGTCTTTATTCTGAGAACTCGTGGGGAGTGAAGGCCTGAGCCGATCTGCACCTTGAGTTAATGAATAGCTATTGTCCTCCCAGAGTAGGTCACGTGTGCGGAGACCACGTTCTGAATTATTCTGCTCGGCTTTTACTAGGATTTTAGCCCCTATCAATATGGGTGTCCATATTCTTCCTGTTCACTGGAGACTTGTTTGAGCCATGTTTCTTCCAATATTAACTCCTAATTAATGAGCATCTGGCTTCCAAGGGCTGCTCGTTCCTTTACTTAATCTAAGAGAAATGTGTCTTATGCTTGGGAATTGTGAGGAATTCGACCAACCGCATGGTGGCCATGCCCTTACCTGGGCTTTTTGAAATTTTTGATTAAATGGAATAATGGTAGACCAACCTCAGGAAAATGTGTGGGTTAATCCACACACATTTTCCTATGTTTACAGTGTCAGGAATAAGGTTTGGGGCAAGCCACGGCAGCTGTATAAAAAGAAATGAACTGCAAACTACAATTCCCAGCAGGCTGTGGGGCTTGTGTAGTTTCAGCACTCGCTGCACAAGCCAGCTGCATGTAATTTAGAGACTACTAAACTGTGCACTGGTGCTGATAGTTATCGATTGTGCAGCACGGACGGCCACAGCGTTTTGCCGTGGGAACACGCGAGGAGGTTAGCGGGCATGCAGACAGACATCTCAGGGCCGCAGAGGTGGGCATGGAGAGAAACCCTGAAGGTCTGCGCTCGGAGCGCTGTCGCCGCTGACTGCCCGGGTCGTGGCGGTGAGTGGCAAGGCCAGGGCATATCCACTGGTCATTCCACAAAGTCTGGGTGATCTTCTGAGTCACCCGGACACACAGATAAGTGTTGCAGCATTTTTGTTTCCATTATTAGGCGCAGTGCACTTTGAGGTTCTGTTGGGTAATCCTTGTCTGGGGCTATGCCTAATATTCTAAGTTGAGAACTACGAACTGTATGCCCAGTCACTGGTTAAAGGGTTGGAGTTAAGGAGTGTGCAATCACTACTGCAGTATGCTTAAGACGATCTTGGTCATGGAGTATGAAGTAAAATACTCACCAGGAAGACTGGTATCAGTAAAAGGGGTGCTGGTTATAATTTGGCAACCCAGGGCACTCAGGGCATGTCTCTTCATAATTTTAAGTAACAACAGTCTACATTACTCATGCATCTGTAGGGGTTCAAAGTCTTTTCACATCAGAAAATCATGTTTCATGTTGCTTTGCAAGCCCAATGGGCCATGTGTCATGTTTCTTCATCATGGAAGCAGCTTCCTTGTCTGTGTCATCCAGCTTGCTGCTAATTTCATGTCCAGAATGTGGGTCCATGTCATTATTATCTCTGTATGTTGACCAATCAGGTTTTATGTTATGTGCACGTCACCTTCTGAATACCAGAAGGTGACGTGCACATAACATAAAATATGATTGGTTACTCCACTCCTACCTAACTACATTCATAAACAGAATTGTTTATGAATGTAGTTAGGTAGGAGTGGAGTAGGAAGAGTCAGTAACTAGGGTGGAGGTTAGGATTAGGAGTATAGACTTTTCTGGAATAGGTATCTGTGCTAGCTATAGATATATGTATGTTTTTTCTTCCCCACCTTCCCTTTGTCAGTCCACACCCTTTCCCTAGCTCCGTCTTCCCCCCATTGGCTGCCACGTGGTTCTCTATGATATTAATATTCAGACGCCCATGCCAACCATGGTGGGAGGGTCGATCTATTCGGCTTCTGTGGTTTGGGAGAGGGGGTCGATACCCTATCCTCCCTTTACAATTATTGACATAGGGCATGACAAACACATAAACCTGTGCACTCTGGGAGGACACAGCCTTCATGCACAGTTCACCCTGTCATATTTAGTTGGAAGGTGACAGCCAGGATTAAACTATGTCATCTCCAGGAAGAGGGAGGATCATGCTTCCCCCTGCCATGGCCAGCCTAACTAACTAACAAAGGCTCCATGGCTCCACCGTGCTCTTTTGTTGGGTCCTGCAGCTGTTGGCAGTGATTAACATACCAATTACAGCATACTTCAAACAGGCCTCGCTGCAGAGGTGAACAAAGGAGACAGGAAACCCAACATCCTTTCATATGTAACAGTGTCAATTGAAGCCAGATCCCAGCCTCAGTATCAATGACAGTGAGCTGTCATGCCTGGGACTGTGTGTTTACAGTAGGCCACCACAGTAGGGGGACCTCATTCATAAGATACGAGAATGTGGTTTGCAGGAGCCAGAGAGTCTGGTCTTGCCGCAGCTTTAAGGGAGTCCTGCTGCTTTAATCAGGAACCACAGAGAGATCCATTAATCAGAGAGGCTCTTTGATCAACAACAGACAGGAAGATGGGTGGGACTTGGTATCACACGTTTTCACCCTTTTACATTTCCTGTTGCAAAGCACTCTGGTTATGACCTCACCACCATAGAGGAGATTGTTGGTAGGTACCCCAGGATTGGTTTGTTAAGGTAGGCTTAGCCTACACCATTCACTGCGGCCCACTTGGTTGAGGCTGAGCCCCTCTTTTGTTAGATCATCTGACGACTTCACCAGAAGTAACAAAGAAGGCACAACCTTGGGCCCTGTCTGAAGGTACAGTCTGCCTTACATCTTCTGCCAGTGCAGTGAAGGAAGGCCAGGATTTCAAAAGAGTGAGCAAGATCTCTCCCCTAAACATCTCCCAGGGAGCATAGGGAGATCCAGAAATCAGGGGACCCATCAGTTGCTCCAGAACGGGTAGCAGCCAGCACACAGCATGCGCAGCTAGGCTCTGCAGAAATCTTCCTAGGTAGGAAGTGCCAGCAGGTCTCTTAACCTACAACCAATGACGAGGCAGCACTCTCCACAGCTGTGGGCTTTCTGCCTTAAAGGATGACACAAGCCCATTGAAGAAGCTGCGAGAAGTGCCTCGACAAGCATCTACCGCCGTCCACCTTAAAGGACATTTTCAAGCCAGTGAAGTTCCTTGAGCTGCAACCGACTGCAACGCTATTTGTTGTGAAGCTGCAGTCACATAAAGACATCCGAGATGTCTCAACCAGTGCGTCAGAACCGCCGATCAGCACTGAGACAACGATTCCTGACCCCAAGCACTGTCTAGGCCAGCCTGCAGCCGTTCGTCCAGCTTCGCTCGCCGAATCATCTTGCCGCCTGATACCCACATCAGACTCCCATCTTGAACTCTGCCCTGAAGCTGACTTGACCCTGTTGAGCTGTCACGGTTCGTCCATGGAAGTTGTGGCAAAGATGGAGGATCCATTGAGCCACCGTGTTTGTTGGGTTAACGTTCTAGCCTTCCCTGGCTTTCTGTTTATAAGGAAGCCACGCCCCCTCCTCTTTGTATTGCAACTCGCCTGTTCTGTCCATCCTGACCGATCGCTCGTGGTCGCAGTGCTACCTGCTCTCTGAGTGTTTTTCCCACCTCCAGGCAGGTACCTTGTATGCTGCCCAGTCTTTCTCTGTTTCTCTTTCCTTCTGCCTCCCTGGTTTTCTCTTGTTTCACTCGGTCTTCCTTTATCCCTTTACGTCAGCTCCTTCTTTTACTTTCACTTTTGGAGCCGATGTCCTCTCGTTTCTCTCTGCTGCTACCAGCTCGTTTCCTCTTTTCCTCCTCTATCGCTCTCGCTTCTTTCTTTCTCTTTCGCGGAGCGGCTTCTTCTATTCTTGGTTCTACGGCAGTTAGTCGTGTTGCCTTTCAGCCATTCTAGTTACAGTGCCCCGATTACTGCCGCCTGCCGTTTATCCATGCTTTCTCTTTCTAATTAGGCTCCCTGTTTTCAGGTCAGCTTACATTTTCCTTACCTTTGTTCCGCTTACCTTTTCCTTACCTTTGTTCAGCTTGCCTTTCCCGGGACTATTTTCCTAAGTGGCTCTCCGCCTTCCGTGTTGGTATTCTCGCGCGGTTTTCTCTTGGATCTCCAACCTTTTCTGTCTTTACTTACCTTCTTGTCAAGGATTCCTTATCCATACAAAGACATCAGTGATTCTGCATATCTGCATACCAGTTCCTCCAGAGACTGTTGAGCACAGTTTGTCTATCCAGCCTCTCCAGCCATTTTCAACCGTCGTTCAGACCAAGAAATTCAGTCTTCTGTAAGACATGGTTTTTAATGCCTTGACCGGCTTTTCCCTGTATTCGAGGGCGGGCTCCTCTGGGTTCACCTGACTGCTGTCACTACCACAGTCAAGGTGGCCTTGGGCAGAGCTCGTCTCTATCTCTACGAACGAAAGAAAGGGAAGAAGACTATAAAGACAGAGGGAGACCAGGAGATCCTCAAGAAGGATAAGTTTAGAAGACAGAAGACCTCCTTTCAAGGGAACTCTTCAGGAGATCCAGGTGAGGAGACACAGGGGGAGGAAGTTACTGACTTTGACACAAGCACCAAGAACACCTACAGCACAAAGTACATTGGGGTTCTGTCTCCCTGGTCCTTTCTGGAAGGCCCCTAGAGCCATATTGTGAGTTTTCTTTGAAAATGTGAACGGCACATACATTCTGTTTTGGAAAGTGCTTGGGGCTTTTTCCAGGTACACCAACGCGGTGGGAAAAGAAAGGCAAATGCAAGCCTTTTGAAGCATTTCATAAAGTGTAACTTTTCATTAAACTGTGAGACGGCCACTTGCGTATTTACAAGCTTTTATTACCAGAAAGGTATTAATAGAAAGCTTTCTCTTAGAATCAAGGGTGCTTTTATCTATTACCACAATGGAGCGCCGGTCGGTGCTCAGCTGCTTCAAGTGCGAGCCTCAGGAAGTGTTCCACGAACTGCAACTTTGGAGCCTTATAAAGCCTCTAATAAACTAGGCTGTCTATCACTTTTCCTTAAAATATGAGGCTAATGTGAGCCTTATGAAGCGTGTCATAAACTGTAACTTGCCATAACAATACAAGGCTGTAGGGGGTGCCTGTGAGCTTGCGTCCAGGATGGCCACTTAACTCTTGGACGAAGGGGTGGAAGGACAGAGCCGATTGGCACGGCTACCGAGTCCTGATTACTCATAATCAGAGGAACTGCTGGGGCGGACCAGGTGTGGACATTGTCACAGGAACCTGAAACCATGCAGCATAACTCAGAGGCCCAATCATTATCCTTGAGCGGTTTGCCAGCCTGATAAGGCTATGGACAGTGACCTGTTCCACTATTCTGTGATGGCCCACCTCATTCCTGCTCCTACGTGCTGTGGCCGTGGGGGGATTTGGCCGACGCTGCAGATATTGGTGTGGGAACCACAGGACTGTGCAGGGATGCCCAGCTGGCTCTTGAGGCTACAAATGCAGGAACACTTTCCACCACCTTGGAGACTGCTCAGAGTACACCGGAGATCCCGGTCATCCCCTGATGCAAGATCGGTGAGACTGGTGAGTCCGCTATAAGGGACGTACTGTTTTTCATCAGCATCATCCTATCAGTGAGAAGTACAGACCACAGGAGGCCTTTTCCCCAGGAGACCCTGAGCGCCGTGGCGTGCATCGGCGTGGGAACCACAAGGCCATGCCTGGTGGCATGACTCTCCCATACAAGCAGCTGGCGAGCTTGGGGTGGCTATGATCGACATAGTGGTTGCCCTCAGTAATACTACCCCACTCTGCTTATTTCTTGGAAGTCAAGATCCATCAAGAGGTTCCTCTGGGCACACAATTATGCAGGTGAGATTGAAGAGAGAAGGAAGGTGGATGGTATCTAACAGTTATGATCCACATGGTTTTAAACTCACAGATTAATCTCTGTTTGGTTTACTTTGAGGATCCTGTGGCGAGTCATAAAATGGACAGATTTAATCTGGCCTCTTGTATGTCTCTTCCGCTCCTTCGGCATCAAGTGCTATTCGTATGCCGACGACACTCAGATCCTGATACGGTTGGATCACGCTCAGACTCAGTTGTCATCATGCTTGAATTGGTGCCTGAGTGCCGTGGGGGCATGGATGAATCACAATTGGCTCAAGTTGAACTGAGACATGACGGGGATGCCGGTGGTGGGTTCTCCCCCTGACCCTTCACTCTGGGTGTCTTCTTTTTGGCCCTCTTCTCTGGGCCCCCTTCCAGTTCCATCCGCCAAGGTCAAGAATCTCAGTGTAGTTGTTTCGGCTTAACTTTCAATGGAGGCTCAAGTGGCAGCAGTCTGCCAGGTGGGTCACTTCCATATAAAAATACTTAAGAAGGTGCTTCCCCTCATTCCACCTCCCCCCTCCTGTGGTCGCAGCCTTAGTGCTCAACCGTTTAGGATACTGCAACTCGCTATTTCTTCCACAGCCTAAAGCGCTAATTCAGAGATTGCAGCGTCTTTAGAACATGGCGGCCAGAGTAGCAACGGGCTCCCGTTATGAGGCCCATATTTCACTGGTGTTGCGGTCCCTACACTGGCTGCCGGTATCCCAGCGCATCGCTTTTAAGTCCCTCTGCCTGGTACACCGTGCATTGCACGACCAGGGGGCCAAATATCTCTGTACCAAGTTCACGCGCTACTTCCCTACTTCCCTACATGGCAGCTACGTTGAGTTACTGCGGGTTTACATGCCGTCCCTCCTTTTTGCTGTTTCCGGATTGGAGGCAGAGCTTTCTCAGTCGCTGCCACCCGACTGTGGAATGATCTCCCCTTGGCTCTGAAACAGTCTTCCAATCATCTGGCTTTCAGGAAACTGTTGAAAACTTACCTATTTCAATAAATATTGTTACTGCTCTTCTCCCTCTTCTCCCTTTTCATAGCACCATGATACTTCGGTGACGGTGTGCTTCAATAAGTTTCATTAACATAACATAACCTTGACCGTCTCACGCCACTTTTACTGGGACAAGTATGGTTGAGCCAGCCAGGAACCACACTTGGTCTTCTCACATCAGAATTGCTGGGACGAGTATGGTGCTGGTGCTCATCAACTTCGAAATCCCTTCTGAGTCTCACGCCATCCCTGTTATCTTCTCTCCAGGGGGTTGGCGTCACCAGGCCTGCTCACAGGATGGGAACCCCTTTTCTTCTGGTCAGGCCAGCTTCCCTGTTCTCTTTAACTCTCTCGGTTCCTTGGCATCCGATCCGCAGTGCCCAAGTCGCAGCAGGATCGGCGTAGTCCATTCTAGAAAGGGTAGTGATCAGCATTACTCCTTCATTCTTCTTCTTCATAATAGCAATACCATTTATTTCTCAAAGTTGATTCATAAACCTTAGGTCACAATAACAAAGAGTGGTTTGATCTTCTTGGTCCTTCTTAATCCTTGAGATTGCTGATTGTCCCAGAGTGAGTAACTCAAGGAGTTCCATGGCTGAATGGGAGTCCTTGTTTCCAAGAGTGGAGTCTCTCCTCGTGAGGTATTGCTTGCCTCTAGCCCTAAAGGGGGTATTGTGTAGTAGGCTCACCTCCCTAGCCTCACAGGTAAAGGCTCCCCCTTGGGAGAATTGACTGAATCTTGCAATTTATCACAATCCCTTCTGTGCAATCAACCTCCAGTTGGCGTGCAACACTACAGCCAGAACTGCTCCCAGTCCCCACTCCCAAATAGTTAGCCCCAACATCTCACCCCTATACGCAAACTGGTTGTGCATGCGTGGTCCCATTTAAAAGGCCCCTGCCCTAAGGGTAACACACCAAAAGAGCTCAATAGAGCTTAACCCTATGTAGGTCATTGGAACCACAGGGCCTAGTCTTTCACATGTCCAATTGCAACAAGAGACCATCAAAATTGTTATTTTCAAATGAAAACCTCCCTGCTGAACCCAGACAGAAGGCTCACACCTCTAAGATGACTTCAGCAAGAGAATATAATGGGTCAATGGTGGCCTTGGAATCCTCAATGCCTGATGCTCCGGCCGATGCACAGCAGGGGACCGGTCTGAACTGACCATCATCCTTACCCAAATGAAATTCGGCTTGTCTCACTTAACAGCAAATTCAACAAAGGATTGAGCAGGAAAGCAGACTTATATCTGAGGTGGAGCGTCGAGTAAGGATCCTGAAAGACACCAGTTCAGAGGTAAGCCACATCATAAGAGCACTGCAACAGGAAGGGAACAGGATCCAAGCCAAGAATGAAGATCTTGAGGTGAGGCCAAGAAGGAATAATGTACGGGTGGTCAGCATACCCAAATCTATTCCCACAAGTAACATGGAAATCTTTATGGAGACATTAATTAGGGAAGTGCTCTGTGACACCCGACTATCTACACAGTTCTTGGTGGAGAGGTTACACTGAGTAGCCGATCCAAATCCTTGCCCTGTGATTGTCAGACTTTTTAACTACAGACATTGAGATGTGATTCTACGCAAGCCCGCAAATTAGGTGAACTAAAATATCAAGAAGCTAGAATCTCCTTTTACCCAGACTTTACATCCTCTATCCAAAAGGTCTGACTATCATTCACCTCTGTAAAGCTTACATTGAGGGCCAAAGGCTTGAAATATGCAATATTGTACCCGTCCAAGCTTTATATCATTCCCAAGAATTAAACACACTTGTTTACTGACCCAAAAGAAAGCAGACTCTTTTCTGGACTCCCACCCATCCTTTTAAAATATCAGAGTTGAGCAAGATCTGGGAGTGGAATATGGGAATGCACCATCAACACCTCAACGGAATGGTATAATTTAATGATGGAAGTTGAATAAATAGTGTCCAGATGTCCACACGATATAACGGTTCAACTTTTCTCTTTCACCGCACCTTTGACTCTATCCCAACGATACCTTACGGTGTATCGACCCCCAGCATGTTCTTAAGGATATAATGCCTAAGTCCGTTTTTGACACAAAATTGACATTTCTGGAGCTTGTCCCCTGCCCCTCTCCAAGTGGGGGTGAATGGATGAGCGCATCGAAGTTGTCCTCAAGCAGTTGCTCAAGGTGTGATGTTTGGGTTTGTTTGATGGCATGGGTTGGTATTATCACTCTGTGTTGTGGTCTGGCAAGGGGGTTGGGGAAAGAAGGGGCTCGGCTCCCGGAGAGCAAAGCGAAACATAAAATTACTTCATATCAAAGCACAGGGTTATCCGCAACATGCAGCCTCTTCAGTGCAACTAACTTCACACTGTGGCCCTCACTAAACTACCTCTAATGAGATACCCCAATTGCCGCTCCCGAATGTATATATGTTATTAAGCTGGAATGTTAGGGGTCTCAATAAGCTTATAAAGGCCCACAGGATACGAGCCTACTGTGAACGGCACGGGGTGAAAATAAGCCTACTGCAATAAACACACCTCTCAGGCCCGGACAATGAGTCCTTTGCTAAGCTCTAGGGCTCCTCCAGATTTTATACATCCTTTTCTTCTAATTTGCGTGGAGTCCTCACCTTAACTCATAAGTCCCTTAGATTCACAGTACATAGTCATGAGCAAGATCCGAAGGGCCATTATGTAATAGTCACAGGCACACTTGGCCACACTAACTTGACCATTGTCAGTAGATATGCCCTGAATATTGATTACCCTACATTTTATAATCTCCTGCTCTGTAAATGTGTTAAATATCTTCATACCCAGTTTATATGGGCCAGAGATTTCAACACCATTTTAAGCACCTCCCTAGGAAGATCCAGCAGGGCTCTTAAAGCTCTTTTATTGTCTGCACAGGAAATTCACAAGGGCATTGAAGATTTTGAGCTCTTAGACCTGTGGAGGACACTCCATCAAAGTGATGGGGAATATTCATTTTACTCTTTGGTCCATGATATGCAGCCACAGATTGAATGTATCTTAATCAGTACAGGACTGTTACATAGCTCTTGGGAGTGTACTCGCCTCCCCAGGACTTTATGACAACACTCCCCCCCTTATTGTAGAAATGTCTTCTTGAGGAGAATGTGATTGATCAACTTCTCTGGTGTTTTAAATCGCATGCACTGTCGGATGTAGCATTTAAAACTGACACAAAGGCGGTCATTAACACCTTTTTTTAAACTGATATTGGTATGGTTCCCCTGATGTCTACTATCTGGGAGACATTTTGGGTTTATCTTCATGCTGTATAGGCATAGATAATGGAGTCAATAAGGCCATAAGGAAGAGTTTGATGGAACTCAAGGTAGAGATCAGATGACTTAAGATTGAAATGTATCAGGTCCGACAATAACATCCTGCTCCCATCCATAAAGGTTAAACTGGACCAATTCCAGAATCAAATCACAGGCAGACCAGGAGGTGAAATTAGTTTCTGCCCAGATACCGAATCTCAAATCTGGAGAGGATGGAAGACCTGGCTGCCTCCTAGCCCGACGGTTGCATTCTGAACAAGGGCCAGCAAATATAGCCTCTCTTGGCCCTCCTCCTGCTCCCACCTGCAATGGTAAAAACCTCAGGGTCATCTTCAACGCCACACTCTCCTTCTCTCCTCACATTTCTGACATCTCTAAGAGGTCACACTATCAGCTGCACCTCCTCAGAGGTATTCTTCCTTTCCTCTCCTGCCCCCAGAAGCTCACTGACTCCAGAGCTGGTTCTCTCTAGGCTGGACTATTGCAACAGCCTATTTCTACATCTGCCTGCTTCTACTCTCCGGCCTCTGCAACTTATCCAGAACAGGACTGCAAGACTTGTCCTTGGCCTCAAGCCCAGGGATCGTATCTCTCCAGGACTGAAATCTCTGCACTGGCTCCCAATGGCTGAGAGGATTAAGTTCAAAACCCTCTGCATCGTCCACAAGGCCTTCTGGGGACTGGGGCCTCAATACCTTCAACTCTCTCTTCCTAAATATCTTCCTTCTCGAGCTCTTCGCTCATCTGCCTACCAACTCCCTCAGGGTCAGTCGCTTCTCCAAGTAATGAGTTGGTGGTAGATCTCTTTCTTCGGGAGGTGCCTCCCTCTGGAACAGCCTCCCTGCCTCCCTTAAACTTGAGGAGAACCATCTCCGGTTCTGGAAGCACCTCAAAACCTTTCTCTATACTTCTGCTTTTTCTCCTCCTCTCCTCTGCTGACTTCCTAGCCGTTACCGGAACTGCATTGGCTACCTGGACACCCTCTGATCTTGGACCCAGGTCCCTGCCCCGCCAGCGTCACACACCTGCACTGCCCACCTGGAAACCCCCGCACTTGGGGTCTGTTTCTGTATCCCTACAGTCCGCCTACCATCTCTGACACCTGATGTCTGCACTTACCCATGCACTTGCCACCTGCTGGCCGTGACTTACTTATTGTTATTATCTATTCCCATGTACTGCACTGTTCCTGCCCCCTTCGAACGCACTTGCGCGATCTGAATGATACCTGGCCTAGTAGGATCGTTGTCTGTCCTCCCTTTGTTCCCCTCCCTTGCCTCGTCGCGCCTTGAAACACTTGTGTATAGGCGCGTTATAAATGCCATATCATATCATATCATATCATAGCGACCATATTGAACGATGAAGGGACACTCATGTCAGTTCTGAGTGACATAGTGAATAAGTTTCATACTTATTGCAAGACACTGGAGTTCATTACGAGTACGGCGGTAGGGGGTTAACGGCACCAGTAAGGATGCCGGTGCCGTTAATTCCCTACCGCCGGATTCCGAGGTCCCTTAGCGGGTCCCACAAAAGCTGGCTGGTTTTACCAGCCGCCCTTAGCGGGAGCCGCTAAGGGACCAGGGAGCTATTTGCGGGCCCGTTATTAGCTCCTTCCCCATTCTCATTGAGCCCTATGGGGGCTCGAATGGGAATGGGGAAGGGTTTTCAGAATGGGGACTTACCGGGTCCTCCAAGGTTTGAATGACCCGGTAAGTCCCCATTCCGAGAACCCGGACACAAGTTTGGAGGCAGCCATGGCGCTAATAGCGCCATGGCCGCCTCCAAACTCGTAATAACCCCCACTGTATTCTAGGAGGGATACACAATTCCCTATGGAGCTCAAAACATACCTACACAATATACCAATGCGCAAGCTAAATCAGAGCACTCTATACTGCTAAATGCTCCAATCATGACAAAAGATATAATGAATGCCATTGCAGAGCTTCACACCTCCAAAGCCCCATTGTCGGATGGTCTAACGGCTGCATTTTTGAAAGAATTTGGTCCTAACGCGGCCCTGCACTTGTTGAAAGTGTGGCAAGAAGGTTTACAGCAAGGCTCCCTCCCTCCTACTATGGTGAAGCCATGATTGCGCTAATCCTAAAGCCCAGGAAAGACCCCACTAATTGTGCCTCCTATAGACCCATACCGCTATTACCTACATGTGGTGGCACATATCTAGTTGGCAGATATTAACTCTTGTCAGGAAGATCTATGGATGAGCGGTCATAAAGAAAAAGGGGGAGGGTTGGTGAATAGGCTTCGGGTGCAAACTTTAATCGGCCTCTGAGTGACTACTGTATGCTTTTTATGCTGAAGAGAAAATGTGAAGGGGAATTTTAATTGGGCAAGCACAAAAAACAGAGGCTCTGCCAAAACTAGGGGGAGTTGGCAATTATGTGACAAGTTGTCCCATTGAGCTTGATCATAACTCTGGGGAGCGGCTTCCTCTGAAGGTTTGACACTAGGTCTGCCTACTGTCACAGTCTTCAGCTACAACCCAAACACTCGTTTTGGGGCACTGACAATGCTATGATACCTCACTGATTGATTCAATGTTTCATTCTTCAGTGCACGAGTGAAGCTGCTGCATCCCCCATGCACAAGCCCCCACTCACTCGCACAAATACTAGAGCAGCGTCTACTTTTCTGGAACAGGTCTCTGAAGTACAGGCAAGTCCCAGTTCGGTCCAGAACCTTGCAGCATACCACTTCAGCAAGCTCTACCCCATGAAGCAGATGGGTGGCTGTAATCCTGGTCTGCACCAGGGTGTCCCTCTGCATCTGGTGGGTGATATGGCAGTGCTGTCACGCCGGCTCGGGGAAGTCGTTTAAAAGCTAACCTGTGCTGTGTTGCAGTGGGTAGGTTGCCCCGCTCCCGTGCTGGAGCAACCAGCACCAGCACAAGAGCAGGTGTTTTTCATTTAAATAGGGCGCCTTCACCATGCCAGCTTGGGGGAGCTCTTGAAATACTCACCCGAGGTGGTGTGGCATCCGTGCCCTTTGAAAAGCTGCTCCCCAGGCTGGGAAGCAGCAGCGCCCAACTTAAGTGAAAAGTCCTCCCAAGTGCTCACTTAAGTTGAACGCCGCTGCCGCCCAGCACGGTGGAGCCTTTTATTTTACATGAGGTGAATCGGCCTCTGCCGCGCCAGCAAAAAGGAGCTTTTTTCCATATAACCTTTTATTAATATTTTCAAAGTTTTCCAACACTTTATGAACCCCCCCTCCTTTTGAATAGTCCCCAAACTTGATCTCCTTAAGGCAAATATTCACAACAGTTCATTCTCCTCGGGCACCAGCTTCCCCTCGCCGCCTTCTGATGGAACCCCAGCACCTGGGACCAATCTGCCAAAAATCCTTTATGATCTCCGTAGGTTACCCATTCCAGGGCTGCAAAGTTCCAAACTTTTCCCACCCATACGTGTTCCATGGGAGGGTCCTTTGATTTCTATTTTTGCGCCACCCCAAGCGCCCTGGCCATCATTAAGATCACATAAACTTTACGTTCTGCTCTAGTGGATAATTCCTCCAATGGTCCCCCTAAACCCAGGATAGCCTTACCTCGGCTGCCCCCTCCTTTCAGATACATGGCCTCCGCTAGTGCCTCCCATATTAACCTCCAATAATCTTGAATATAAGGGCAGTCCCACCAAATATTATTCCTGGTCCACACCATTCCTCATTGCCTCCAACCTATGTTGGGCACTGAAGGGTAGAATTGATGTATTTATTCCGGAGTTAGGTGCCATTGTAGCATAAGTTTAACCCATATTTCCTGCATTTGCAGAGACCTTGTTAGCTTGGGGATGTTGGCCCACAGTTGTTTCCATTCTGTTTCCTCTATCACTTAGCCTGTTTCCCTTCCCAAGATGCCATGTATTTCCTTTCCCTTGTCCCTCTGCCCATTTGGTATGCAAGTAGATGGCCCCCACTAAATGTTTATCCCCAGAGTCTGTCATAAAGAATTTCTCGAAAGGGGTTAGGATTTGTGTCGCTACCTCCCTCATGGAAGGCTGCATTAACCAGTGCCTTATTTGAGTATATCTAATCCTCTACACTTCTTACACCCCAAAGTCCCTCTTACATTGGTAGAATGATTTTATTTCTGACCCCACAAACATGTCCCAGATCTTATGGCAGCCTCCTTCACGCCACACACCAAAGCCCATTCCTCTAATCCCTGGAGTGAAGTGTGGAATTCCAAAAATTGGTGTAGATGGAGATGGGAATGTGGTGATTTGGGCCTGCCTTATAAGCTCATCCCAGGAGTCCTCTACCACCAACAGTATCTTACTGCAGTACATATTGGTTGGTCTATCTCCCTTCAGCTTCCATATTATTTACTCTAAGTTCTCCTCTAACACTGCCTTGTCCATTGTCCTCCATGTCTTATCCCAGTCGTCGTTCAACCAGTCCCTCATCACCTTTATTTGTGCCGCCATGAAGCATACTTTAAAGTCTGGCTGCCCCATTCTGCCCCTGTTTCTAGGCATCATCATTACCATTCTAGCTATTCTGTGTCTTTTATTGTTTCAAACAAATCTCCCCGTATGTTTTTGGATGACTCAGAAGGAGACAGGACCTATATTGGAAGAGTCATGAAATAGTACAGGAATTGTGGAAGGATAACCATCTTCAAACCATTTATTCTGCCTATCCAGGTTATTGTTAGGGACCCCAGTCAATCAATGTATACTTTATTGTTTCTAACGGGGGCAAGTAATTGGCCGAAAAAAGCTTGTCTGTTGTTTTAGTTAGTTTGATTCCTAAATATGTTATGGACTTCTCGACCCATCTGTACGGGAGCATCCCTAGAAGCCCCTCCTCTGCCTCTCTGAGTATCATCAGGTTCAGACGTTTATTTTTAACCCTGCTACCGACCCAAACCGTTGCATCTCTCTCTATTGCTTTAAGGGAGAGTTCCGGCTCTGTCAAGGTTAACAACATGGCATTCCCGAAGGCGGCAATCTTGTGGACCCTACCCCCAAATGATATCCCCTCAATCTCCTCTTTAGTTCTTCTTACCACCAAAAGTGGCTCCCGGTAAATTGTGTAGCGCAAGGGTGAAAGGGGACAGCCCTGCTTAGTACCCCTGTGCACTGTGAGGGGCTCTGACAGTTGACCATTCATTGCTATTCTTAGGGATGGGTTCTGGTAATTGGCCTTGGGCATTGTTAGAAACCTATCGCCAAAGCCATCCACTTCATTGTGAAGAACAGGAACTGCCAATGTACTCTGTCAAAGGCCTTTTCGGCGTCTAGGGCTACCAAGAGGCTGGAATTTTCTTTATGTTAACTATTTTTATAAGACGCGCTATCCTCCTTATATTGTCACTCGTCTGTCTGCCCCTGATGAAGCTGGCTTGATCCGGACTAATGATACGTGGGAGAATTTGGTCTAAGCGATTCGCTAGCACCTTTGTGTAGATCTTAGCGTCCACATTGATTAGGGCCATCGCCCTATACGGTCCACATACAGTCAGGTCTTTGCCCACCTTTGGCAGTAGGACTACTTTCGCCTCCTCCATGGTGGCTGTAATTTGTCCCTTTCCCCCGATTCCGTTAAAGATGGGGACCAGATATGGTATCAACGTTTCACGAAAGGATCTATAGAATTCTGCGGTGAAGCCGTCCGGGCCAGGAGATTTATTAAGGGGTAGTGACATTATGACCCTCCGCTCCTCGTCCGATGTGATATCTTGATCAAGGGATTCTCTCTCCTGTTCTGTTATTTCTGTCAACTCCCTTTTATCTATGTGGTCCACTTGTCTCAATTCAGATGGCTTCGCCGAGCTATATAATTCTGTATAAAACCTGGAGAATTCACAGGCAATGTTGTTAGTATACATACTGTTATACCCCCACCCACCCTTGGGTTTAGTATGGTTTGGGCCTTCTCCTCCCTTCTCAGCATCCTAGCTAAAAACCTATCTGATTTGTTTGCCTTAATGTAATATTTGTGTTTCTGCCGCTTTAGCGGTTGGTTGATTTTATCCGATTCATTTATTCCCTAATAAGCCTCTCTCATATACTTTTTGTTCTCCTAATATGTGGTTAGCTTTTAGGGTCTTATCCTCTGACCTTTCTTCAATTGTCTTTCATGTGATTCTCCTGTGAGCGCCTTGAGGCCTTTGGGTTAGTGGCGCAATAGAAAAACCTAGATAGATAGATCCTGTAAAATTTCCAATTGGCTTTTTATAGCTCTATACTCCTTTTTTGTTTCCCCATTCACTCTGACTCCCATCCTGGCCATTACCTCCTTTAATTTTTCTTCTAGGTCTTTTTCAACAAGCCTTAGTTCTCTGTCGCTACGGGCCTTGGTCGCAATGATTTCCCCCCTAATCGTAGCCTTTAAGGCGTCCCACCTCATCTGCAGGGATGTGTCCTCCGATTTGTTGTCCCCAAAGAAGATCTCAATCGCTTCCTTCAACTCTTTCCTTTAGGATTTCATCCTTGAACAGGAAAACAGGGTGCCGCCATTTCCAGAGTCCTAAAGACCCTGAACTCCTACCGATTTTCAGTGTCAAGGGTGCATGGTCTGATAAGGATATTGCCGCACCTCTATAGCCAATACCCGTCCCAGGAGTGCCCAGGATGACCACACATAGGCCCTCATTAGGACCCAGGCGTTAAGGGGTTTACGGCGCCGTAAACGGCGCCGACCCTTAACGCCTGATTCCAAGGTCCATTTGTGGGATGGTGATTTTAACGCCTGCTTTTTGCAGGCGTTAAAACCCATGCCGCAAAGGGACCTTGGTGCTAATTACGCCACCGTAATTTACGGTGGTGTAATTAGCGCCTTTCCCCATTCCCATTATGCCCTATGGGGCAAAAATGGGAATGGGGAAGGGTAAAATGGGAAATGGGGATTTACCGCCCCACTCACCTTGGAATGGGGCGGTAAATCCGCCAACCACCATGGCATAAACATAGTTTACGCCATGGTGGTAAGGGTACGACCCAGGCGGTAACTTACCGCCTGGGTCGTAATGAGGCCCATAGTCTATTCTTGATGATGATTGATCGACATGCTAGAAAAATGTAAACCCCTCCTTATTCATTTCCTTTTCCCTCCATATGTCCATTAGCGCTAGCCACTCCACTTTCTCTACCAGTTCTTTTTAGGGTTTCTCCTGTGTTCCCTGGGTTTTTCATAGATCTATCCTTTTCTGGCTTTTCCAATGCTTTTTTATAAAGTGTTCCTCCTTTTATGCCAGGTATTGTTTGTATAAATAGATAAAAAAATCTGACCTCAAGTATAAGGCCATTTCTATACGTGGCAAGCAAAAGAGTTGGACCAGTGGAACAGAGTGACACACCTCACTATCTCAATTTAATACAAATTTTATTAAGTTACTCGAAAAACGTCTATATGTAAAATTAAAACATTTTCATAACTACTAAACAAAACCTTAATCTTTCACAACTCTGGCATCAAAACTCTCAATCCTTCATTCATACTTCCATACATAAAACCATAATTCCAAACTATACAGTGTAGTCACAGTCTAATACTGCACCAATATTCACAGATCATTATTCAACTTATATTCCCCCTGACCCTGTCCTTATTGAGAATGTCATATACAGTTTGTTTTATAATTTTCAAACAGTTTGTGTAGTCGTCGACACATGTTTCGTTCTCTTTGGACAAACAATCTTGTCCTTTCCTTTTTAAGACCTTCCTCAGGACGTGAGGCTCAGTCGAGTTGTCCTGCCTCTCTCATGGACTGGAGTAAGCCATATCGAAATCTAAAAAACATACGGACAATAAAACCTATCAAGGTTGTGTGTCATCCCCATTTCTTCAAACAATGGCCCTCATTACGACCCTGGCGGTAAGTATGCGACATTACCGCCATGGCGTAATCATCGTTTACGCCATGGACCGATGGCGTAAAGAGCGCCATATTCCGACCCATCGCGCACGAGCATTACGCCATGGCGGTAATGTAAACTACGCCATGGTGTAAACAGGCCTTACCGGCATCGAACGCCGCGCAGGGTGACCTACCGCCACCCATCATTGCGGCGACCGTATCAGCGGGCCCCGTAATCAGCGGGCCCCGCAATCAACGGGCCCCGTAATTAGCGGGCACCGTAAATAAGCAGAACCGGAAGTAGCGTCATCGCGGTGGAACGGGAAAGAGCACAGCGGCCATCTTTAAAAACACAATCCATTGCCATCCTACCCAACCACACTACAATTGACCCTGAAACCCTGTGAATCCCATTACCCACCCATTTCCTCACCCAACCATGCCAAAAGTTGTTAAAAAAGCCTGCGACAGGCAGCGGCAGGACCGCTTCAGTCACGAAGAACTGACTATGCTTGCAGAAACGCTGCAGGAAAAGGCAGGCGTCGTCTTCTCATCAGAGATGACGAGACCAGCCATAGCCCGGAAAAAAGCAGTATGGGAACTCGTGGCACAACGTGTCAGTGCCGTAGGTACCACCCCACGCACCGCCAGACAGTGCCGCAAAAGGTGGGATGACCTCCGGCTCCGAGTAAGGGGCATACTGTCAGCAAACCGCAACCTGGGACTGGCAACTGGCAGTGGAGCAGACTCCCCACTGAAGGTGCAGCCATGGGAGGAGACATTTGTCTCATTGATCGGCATGGAGTGCATTGAGGGCGTCGGCGGCATGGAGAGAGGAGCCCCGACATCAGGTGACACAGGTAGGTGCCACCAATTCAGCCTCGCAAAACACCCTGAATCACACTTACATGTGAATCACAATGTCGCCCCATATGGCAAACGCAACACATCAGCAGAAGACCCACACCCTGCACACATGCAGCATGTACACTCTACAGCAGGCACACACATTCCTGCATGCTCAACCCACCCAAAAGGGAGACAACCTGTATGTCACGGCCTACAAAGTCCACCATCTATCCATCTAAACCATGGCACTCATCACAATGCCTGCTCAATGTCCGCTGAACCATCAATAACTCTTTCCCTCCTCTGCTCCACCACAGGCTCACACTCGGACACCGGCAGGGACGAGAGTGGCACCACCCCATCCAAGAAGCCCAGGACCGAGGGAAGAGGCCACCAACCATCCACCTCTGCTGGACCCATGGCCAACCCACAGCAGGCCAGATTTCCTGTTGCCAAACAGCCCAGGGCAGCAATTCCCCCAGAGGAAAGGGACATGATGGCACCCACGGCAGACACACTACCACTGCTGCCCACTGATGGGATTGTATCTGCGGGGAGCAGCACAGTCGGGGAGACTGCAGCCATCGCAGCCTGTTCTGACAGCGATGTGGCAAATGTGGATGATGACATGGAAGGTCCCCCCAACACCCAACTTACCTCCCCACACCTGTCCCCATGTAGCCTGCATGGACAGGACACACAGGGCAATCCCCTGGAAATTCATGGCCAGCCACTCCAAGCCCAGTGGGAGTAGGGGAAGAGGGGAGTAGTCCTATTGGGCCTGCAATTGCAACCCCCATTGTGCCTGATTTCAGCCTGGTGCTGGACCAAATATCAGCAAGGCAAGAACAACTTGGGTCACTCCTAACGCAGCATGTTGCTGATTGTGGAGGTGCCAGTTCAGGCATGGAGAGGTGTGCCGAGAGCATCAAGGCAGCCATCCAATCAGCAAGCACGAACATATGCACAGAACTGGCCGCAGTGCGGAATATGATTAGTGAACTGATACGGACAATCATGGACACACGGCGTACCAAGCAGGCCGGTACCTCCTCAGCTGCAAGTTCGGCCCCATCCAGCCCCGTCCGCAGGTCAGCCAGGACCCGGAGGAGTACAGGCAGGGGGCCCCAGGTTCCGGGACAGGGGGCTGGCAATAGGGCCCGCCCAGTGCCCGACCAGTGGACCACTGAAACATTACCCACTTCACCACGGGCACTGGCACTCCTTTGCAGGGATTTCTGGGGGGAGGCGGAGGGGGGGATTGGGTGTGTTGGGGTGTTCAGGGGGGAGGGGGGATTGGGTGTGTTGGGGTGTTCAGGGGAGGGGGGATTGGGTGTGTTGGGTGTGTTGGGTGTGTTGGGGTGTTCGGGGGGAGGGGGGATTGGGTGCGTCATAACTTTTCAGGAGCACAATACACTTTTTCGTTCATCACAAACCAAATGTGTGGACAGTGCTCATTGTGTATGTGTGCTTTATTGTTGTACAGTCTACAGTGTGCATATACCAGACACACACAGTGCCCCAAGTGCCGTCCACATGTTACACGCACACGCTGTGTGTGCTAGAAGCATTGGTCAATGAGATTCTGACGCATTTCACGCCCCTCCTGTGCATCGCTGCCTCCTTGAGGTGCTGCCCCATCCCCACCCTCATCATCCTCATCATCAGGTGGTTGCAGTTCTGCGTCAGGGGGCAGCGGCACGTTACGTCTGACGCACATATTGTGTAGCATGACACATGCCATGATGATCTTCGCAACCTTCTCATGGCGGTACAGGAGTGCCCCGCCAGACCTGCTGAGGCAGCGGAAACGTGCCTTCAGTAGGCCAAAGGCCTGCTCTATCACCACACGGGTACGTGCATGGGCACGGTTGAAGTCCTCCTCATGCTGGTTCTGTGGGTTCCGGACTGGTGTAAGGAGCCACCTCTTCAGGGGATAGCCTGCATCACCTGTAAATGGGCAACAATCTATGTGTCAGGAATGAGATTGCTTTCTGAACATGACGCGCCACCATGCCTTGCATTCAACTGTTACTTTGCACCAAATTTAGTTGTGCTAATGGATTCACACTATGCAACCGGTATATGTTCATGGCTCTCATGTACTGTTTTGCATGCCAAGACACAATGCAGGGGGGACAATTGCCTTGTGAGTGCCCATCCACTGTGTCCGTTCAGGCCGTTATTTTATGTGACCTGGCACGTGTCCTGTGAGGTCAAAGCTCACATGATTGCAACATTGCTGTCTCGCTCATTATGACCCCAGGGAACAATACTGGTGTCAATGGGGAAAGTTTGTGGGTCTTGCTGTCTGTGTAGTGGTGCATTGATGTTCCTGTCCGACATGTGCCTCCTTTGTGCGCAGTTATGGGGGACAGCCCTTTCAGTTGATGGTGTTTGGTGACGTGCATGTAGGTGCGTTCTTTTGGAGTCAATGTGGTCACATTTCGTACAATGCACTTGCAGATGGTTGTGTCATGGTTGGGGTACACTTTCATTCACATGTTAGGGCTGATTAGATCAGGCATCATGTATACAGTTGTCAGATGACGTGAGTGCTGCCTCAGGGTATGATCTGGCTACTGCTAGTCGCAGCCATGTGCCGTATGCATCACCCCCCCCCCCCCTTTCTGCCAGGTGAAATATGCATTGGTACGTCGATCACCTACACACTTCGCATTTCCATGCTCATGACATTAGACTCACCGAGTAGGCAGGATCTTGGGTCTGCATGTCGCTCCATGTAGCGTGGTATTGTGGAGTTCCGAAGGACCATTGAATCATGGGTTGATCCGGGAAATCGGGCAAAACAATGTGTGAAGATCCTGTTGGAGTCGCAGACCATTTGCACGTTGATTGAGTGAAATAGTTTACGGTTGCGGTATGGTACCTCCATGGCATGTGGGACCACCAATTCAACATGGGTGCAGTCGATGGCACCAATGCAACCAGGTATGTCAGCTAGTGCATGGAAACCCACTTTGGTGTTGGCAATCTCCTGGGCAGACCGTGGCAATGAGATGTGGTCGTCTGTGTGCTTGAGGAGGGCATCGAGCACTTGGATCAGTGTACGTGAGAATAATGGGTGGAATATGCCATGCAAGTGGCCCACTGTGTGCTGGTAGGTGCCTGTGGCCAGGAAGTGGAGCACGGACACTACCTTCAGTAGGGGCGGGATGGCGGTGGGTGTTTCTATCATGCTGACAATGTCGTTGTGTATCATGTGCACAATGTTGGTGATGGTGTCCCGGTCCAGTCGGTACAGGGTGTGGATCTGCTCTGCGGTGAGGTTGAATGGACTGGCTCTGATGCGTGGGATTGGGGGCTGCCTGCGTGGTGCCACTGGCTGTGCTGGTGGGGCTTGCTGGCCCTGCCTTGCCCTCCTTCTCCTCCTGCATCTCCTCTGTGCAGCCTGTTGTTGTTGTTGTTGTTCTTGCAGTTGTAATACTCGCATTGCTATCAGGACCTCCAGCCCCAACATTGCTAGTCCTATTGGTATCATTGTGGAGTGTGACTGGGGCTGGTAGGGGTGGGGTGTGCTCTTTTTGCACTGGGAGAGTGTATTGCCTCCACCTGTGCTGATTCTGTGCACCTGTGGCAGCTGGGAACACTGCACATGGCCATTTACGGTTGGTACGCGATGGCGGAATTAGCGCCATGGCGGTAAGGTACTTAACGGCCTTGGCGATGGCGTTAGGGGCATGTCCGCTTGGTTTGTGATCTGCGTAGCTTTGCACCATGCCGGTATTTACGGCATGGTGGGTCACGCGCGCGACCTTGGTGCTGTTTGCGGCACCGTAAACTACGCTGTCGCTAATTGCACTTTCGCGGGTTATAATCGGACCTAGCGGAAAACGATGCCGGTATTCATACCGGCATCGTTTTCCGCTTACCGCCTGGGTCGTAATGAGGGCCAATGACTATTACTGTAAACATAGCATTTCCAAACAATACATGCATAACACCATACTCACCCCCCGGGTACCAGCTTGGGGGATGTGGATGGATGTGATTGAGTCAATCCTTCAACAGTTATCTAATATTCAATTAGACTAGATCCTGTGAATTATAACATAAAAAGGAACTAATTTGCTGACTGACCAATGATTGTAAAAAGGTCTCGAAAAATAGACCAGGACACTAAAGATACTCACATAAACGGTCACACTGCCAAATGTACTCTGAGTCATGTGTTTTTTCTTCACTGCCCATAACAGACATGCAACCTATAACTCTGGATCCAAGGAGCTAGAGATCCGGGGAACCAAAAGAGGGTCCATATATAATACACTGGGGACAGCTGAATGTAAACACTAGGCAATCAAGGTAAGTATCTCAGCCCATATACACTTACACCCCTTCAGGATGACCAACGGGTGGGCAGTTCCAATGTAATATAGGTCTTCAGGACAAAATGTTTGATTTCTCCATAAACTAATTAACTTTTGTTTTGAATCTGAAAAAAGAGAGATGAGAAAATCGTCAAAGTCCCTTCGTGCTGTGTATACTGTCAAATATACTACAAATCACCAATTCCGTGAGAACCTTCCCTAGCCACAATCTGTTGTGGCACAATATTGGCCAGAACGGTCAACTCTTCATGCTGGATGGAGGTGGCGCTGTTGAGCAGCTCAAGATGGCTGCTTAGCTTTTGAGCTCCGTGTGGCTCCGGCAAAAATCCACTTACAGCTGTGGCTTATTTCACCCTGGACACTTAACGCCTTGCTGAGCTGTTGCTCACTCTCTCCCGACTGCACCCTGCAAATTTCGGCTCGGATTGGACATCAGAAGCCCGCCTACGGCTCCTTCGGCGACGGCTGGCCGTGAGCTCACTGTGGCCTCGGCGCACACCCGGCTCCCGCCCCCTCTTCCCCGGCTCCCTGTGCCTGCAGCTGGCGGTGGAGTGCAGAAAGGGGTGCCCGAGTACTCCGCCCCCCCAAGAATACCCCCCTGTGCTGACTGTGATCGGACATGAGGGGGTGAGACTGCCCTACACGCCGCGGCGCGCTCCCCTCGGGATGCGCCGATGCGCGAGCGGGACTACTGCAGGGGCCCGTGCTGGAGCGTGCCCCAACCCCCTCCCTCGCCTCCAGAGCCGAACTTCCCAACATCAGATGGCGAAAGGCAGCTGGGCTGGAGCCTGGCTGCCAATCGAGGTTTGTGTGCTGCGGGCCTGCACAGGCGCCCATACTGATCAGGTGAGGTGCGGGGGAGTTGCCCATGTTTGTATGATTGCGGTACCTCGTGGACACACCATCAGCCCGCCGCCTGGTCGCTCATTGGGGCCACAAAAACACTTCCTTCTACCCTGACTTGGGCCATTGAGCCCCACCTGCTGACTCTGGAGGGTGGGCTCACAGGGGCTCGCGCCGACAGCACCGGACACCTTACCATCTTGCATCATTGGGGCTCCAAGCCGCACTATAGCCCCCCCTTGCTGTCGAACACTTGAAATTAAGGGGCCCCTATAAACATTGTGCGCTCAGCCTCCACTTCCCCACTTTGCGACGGCTGAGCTCTTGAGAGGGTGGGCCCTGTCGGGCTGGTCAAGCATAACGCCTCCCAACCTAATAAGGGAGTGAACCCTTACGCCACTACCACTACAGTTTGACAGGTAACCACTCACTCCCATTGGTTGGCGGCTTCCTCTTCTTGGCCCCTGAGTGGCCCAGCACTCTACGCTCGGCTGCGGCCTCCTTGCCTCCACTGCCGCCATAGCCTGACGGCCCCGCCGACACTGGAGTAGTGCCTACTGTCATCCAATACCCCGAACTCCTTGCCATCCGCCCTCCCCCATTGGCTGCACCTGTGGGCTGTTACCGCATCCAGGTTTATACCGGTAATGTCAAACAGATCAAGAGGGACCTCTAAGGGGGGAGCCATGGATACATTTGCAAAGACTGTCCCGAGGGCCGAGACGGGGCAGGCATCATCCCTGCAGGAGGAACCTGAGGCTGACCCTCACCCCTGTGCAGTGGCCCCTGATTTGACTACACTGATGGAATCTATGGCCAAAAACATCACCTACTTCCACGAAAAGTTGGACGACATCAATGCCAATGTCGCCTCCCTAAAAACACGAGTGGATCAAGCAGGGACCAGAATCACTGATGCCGAAAATAGGATATCAGCGAATGAAGATGAAATTCATGTGCTACAGAACACAGTTGCCTCCTTGTCGCGCGACATGAAGAGTGTGAGAGCAAAGTGTGACGATTTGGAGTCGCGCTCTCGCAGGAACAACCTGGGTATTATTGGGGTCCCTGAGAACGCCCTAAAGGAGCGCATGGAGGATGCCGTCGAAACTCTACTCAAAAACCTTCTAGGCATCCGGCCCTTACACCGTATTTCACGGTTGAACGAGCCCACTGGGCTTTGTCACCACGCCCCAAGCTGGGCGACATCCCAAGGCCCATCATCGCCAGGATTCTCAATTACCGGGACAGGGACCTCATCCTCCGCCTGTCACGCGAGAAAGGAGACCTATGCTTCGAGGCCCATACCATTAGGATTTTCCCAGATTTCTCAATAGCGGTACAACAGGAGAGGCGTTAATTCCTCGGCGTCAAGAAACTGCTCAGGGAGCACAGCGTCCCGTATGCCATCCTGTTCCCGGCGCGACTCAAAATTACCCACAATGGCAAACTGTACTTCTTTACTGTCCCAGACGAAGCAGTGAAATTTATCGAGGTGCATATACCACTTCACAATTCAGCGGGCGATCGTGCCAACGATGATTAACCATGAGCGGCCTAGCCGGACGTTGCCTAACCCATCTATTAATCCTTGATTCAGAATGTGACGATGGCAATATTGTACTGCAAACTCAGCAAACTTGGCTCCCTATCACATGCATCGGGCTACAGCTCGAACCCTGAACTATGGACATTGATCACCTTTTCTCTCCCAGGGTGTGGAGCTGGCCATGAGCCCTAGATACTTTCTCAGTGTCATCTTGCTTTTGATAATCTACTGGCTTCAGGGGCCTGACACAGGATCTGTCTACCGCAGAAACTGTCTCTGACAGCACACGCTGTCCTGCACGACACTCAAACTGCCGACCACACGGCAACAGCACACCTCAATGCAACTGCAATGCTTATGTTTAGTTGGTTGTTACTGCTTGTTGGCCCCTGTTGGGCCTTGAAAGGGGCATATCCATGTTGGATTTTGCCCTCCGACATCTACTTCCCAGTGAGTGTCAGTACAATTGTTGGCACCTGTATTCAGGGTGGGGGGTCTGCACTGCAAGTTGGGGGTGGGCAGTGAGGGTGGGGGGAGGTAAAGTTGGGAATCGGGCAAGCGCTATTGCAAAAGGCAGAGGCAGACTGGCAGACCACAGGACATCGTGACGGCCGCATAGAGGCAGATCCCGCCTTAAACGTACTTTACGACAACAGTGGTGGGATGTTCCCTAGACTCTTAAAATGCCTACAACAGTGATGTCCTGGAATATTCGGGGCTTGAGTAACTATACCAAGGCTCGTAAAATCATGGCCTACGCTAACAGATATAGTTGCAAAATATTACTCTTGCAGGAAAAGCACTCCATGGGCCCCCTGACTAAGTGTATGGCACCATCATGGGGACGACCCTACAGGTATTCCACCTCATACTCCACTCGAGCCAGAGGGGTGTTGACAATGATTCACAGATCACTTAAATTTGTACTCCACAAGAGCTATATAGATCTGGAGGGAAGATACGTTATATTGCATTGCGCAATAGCTAACAGAGAATATCTATTGGTGAATACCTATGGCCCTAATGTGGACTCCCCCGACTTTGTCGACCTGGTGGTATCTATATTGCTGGGCTATGTGGGGGTGCAGATCATCAGGGGGGATATGAATTTCATATTAGACACCACACTGGACAGAACAGGCACAGCCCCCAGACTACTGTCCAGCGTGGCACGTAGACTGCTAGCACACAGCACAACACTCGATGTTCGAGACGCATGGAGGGCACTGCATCCACAAACACGCGAGTACACTCACTACTCCTCAGTACACAATAGCTCGTCCAGAATTGACATGTTCCTCCTGTCAAGCGCAATGGTGGGGAGAGTGATGGAAACACAAATACTTGCTCGCACCCTATCGGATCATTCACCGATCTTGATATCCCTAGAACTGGGAACACCTACCCCTACCATCAACACATGGTGATTCAAGTCTACCGCCCTGCAGGATATCGTATTCAAGGCAGACATCCTTGCCGACATCCAGTGCTATTTTGAGCTCAACACACCCCAGGCCACCACCTTGGGAGTCCAATGGGATGCTTTCAAAGCCTTTATCAGGGGAATGTCCATATCTAGTGAGGCGGGAGTCCTCAAAACTATAAGAGCAGCCCTTGGCCGCTCCGAAGCCAAACTACACTAATTAGAGAGGGCCCACCCGACGTCAGTTGACCTTGCTACCCTCTCCCAAATTAGCAAAGAACTCCAATTCTTCAATGAACAGGCCACTAGGGAAATACAGTTCTTTAGCCGTCCACAAACTGCACGGAAATATGGGGAGGGTGATAGACCCGGCAAAACACTGTCCGCTTTGGCTAGGGGTGAGTGGGGCCGAACTCAGATCACTTGTGTCAAGGATAGTCAGGGGGCAGTACGGTGGTCCGACCAGCAGATCCTGGAAGTCTTTACAGACTTCTATTCGGAACTATATTCTCAACCCCCCAAGAACAGTGATTCCCATATGCGAGATCTCCTCGAGCAGATACCCATGACCTATATCTCCCCCGCAACCAGAGACCAACTAGACTCCCCTATCCTACTGGATGAAATAGTTCAGGCCATATCCAATTTCCCTAAGGGAAAGGCACCGGGCCCCGACGAGTTGACGGCAGAATTCTACCAGGAGCACGTGGCTATACTGGCCCCCAAACTACTTGAAGTATGGAACGAGTCACTCCGGCTAGGGTTCCTTCCCCCTACATTACACGAGGTCGCCATAACGGTCCTACTCAATCCTGGTAAGCCCAGCGATGAGTGCGGATCATAAAGGCCCCTCTCGCTAATGAATTTGGACACTAAAATCTTCACCACAGTAATTGCCAATCGCTTCCTTCCGGTCATGGCATTTATGGTCCACGAGGACCGGTCAGGCTTTGTGCCTGGGAGATCCACATCCCATAACATTAGAAGGTTGCTTAAGGTCATGTCGCGCATTGACCAGGGTGCAAGTGCAGTTGCGGCCACACTAGATGCCGAGAAGGCATTTGACATGGTGTCCTGGAAGTACATGTGGCTGGTATTGGAAACCATGGACATAGGGCCTAACATGATTGCATATATTAAGCTATTATACACCTCCCCAGTGGCCAGGGTTCGAGTCAACTCCCAAACGTTGGGCCTGATCCCTCTCTTTAGAGGCACCCGACAGGGATGCCCGTTCTCCCTGATCCTGTTTGCCCTGGCAATAGAGCCAATGGCGGACTATGTCAGGGAGCGACACTCACGTAAAAGGATACGGCTGAAAGATACCCCTGAAATTATTTCACTCTATGCGGATGACGTGTTATTGTTCATGAGAGACCCCACTGCTCATCTTGACCCAATCTTACGCGACATCACCCGTATAGGCACACACTCCGGGTTCACTGTAAACTGTACTAAATCCGAGATCTTCCCCTTCACCAGCTCCACTCAACAACCCGCCACTGAATACCCGCTCCGCTGGTCCCCTAATGGGATTATGTACCTGGGAGTCCAGGTGTCCCTGACCAAAGATAGATACATTGCTAGCAGACAACTACCTGGCCGCAGCAGAGCAAGCCAAAGTTAAAATGGTGCGTTGGCGCTCCCTTCACTATCACTAGCCTGGAGACTCTCACTGGTAAAGATGATATTACTCCCCAAGTTGCTGTACATATTCAGTAATGTACCTATTTGGCCCGGAAATAAATACTTTACAAACCTACACAAGCCGTGCGCTCAATTCTTATGGCACTCTGGCGCTGTGCGTAGAAAATGGTCTGACATGACACTCCCCTATGATAGAGGGGGATTTACCGCCCCTGATATGCTACGATACTGGATCGCAGCGCATGCACAGTTCACTTCTTACTGGTATCCTGAGCCCCCTTCTCGTCCCCATGTCAAGCTGGAAACTCTGGCGGCAGCAGGCACCAACGTAATGTCTTTAATACTACATCAGCAGTATGAACCGGACTCGCCCATTGACCCGGTCCAAACCACTGTGCAAGCCAGGGGTCGGATATTCGTGACTTGTGGCGAACAACACCCATACTACAAGTGGCTCCCCGCCTGGCGATTTCCCGGGCTGGAACCCACATATGACACCGCCCTGACGCGACACTGTTAAGTCCTGGGGTACCTTGCTCTAACTGATTTCTACCCAGATGGGCAGTTCATAACACCACAAACGTGGAGGCCGGGTCACTCGGGTTCTGCTCTGGAACTTCAGCAGTTTTACAGACTCCGTGCCACCTTCCTAAATGCCTGGCCTAACTTCCCCAATGAACCCCCGGACTCCCCTGGGACTGCCTACATCGCCAATTCGGGCGGCGCTCGTGGGGTGGTTTCTTCACTGTACAAGCTTTTACTGATTGCTGCCCCACCCCAGCCCTCCAAGGCCCGGGATGACTGGGTGCCCGAGCTGGAGTTGGAGTCACTGACCATCTATGGGAGAAGATGTGCTCTCACACCAACAGGGTTTCCCTAAACTTTCGCTATCGAACCATACACTACAAATTGTTAAACAGGCTGTACTACACCCCCCGCAGGATCTCTGGGTTTGCGCGTTCCGACCCACGGCTCTGTCCTCGCTGTGGTGCAGAGGGTGCTGGCCATTTACACATGTTCTAGGACTGCCCGAGGATAGCCGCATTCTGGGGCATTATCCTGGAAACACTATTCGAAATCAGTGATGCTGTGGTTGATCCCGACCCGATGGGAGTTCTGTTTGGGGTGTGGCAGACTGAGGGGGCTAAAAGTATGGCTAAGTTCCTGAATGTGAGCTGTATAGTAGCTAAGAAATGTGTTTTGCAGAATTGGAAGAGTCCCCCCCCCCCCACTTAATTCCAGAAATGGTTAAATTTACTCACGTGGTCCCGAAATTGTGAAGAAGAGTTTCTTAGTATGATCCCAGCTCGCTCCCGCCCCAAAAATATATGGTCTGCCTTTAACAGCTACTTGAACAGCTTGGACGAACCCTCCTCTGTGGACAATTCCCCCCAGAATTCTCTTAAGTGCTGAAGAACTTGATGCTTCGTGATATCTCATTCCCCAACTGCTGTTGTCTCATTGTTTCTGTATACTACTGTATTCATCTATGCATGTACCAAATTTCTTGACTGCTCTGATGTATGTGTATGCTATATGCCTCTGCCAACAAAAATAAAAGTTTAAGAAAAAAAATGTACAAAAAAAAAACTCTTCCTGCTGGATACCTCTTAAAAGGTACCAATTCGCAATCACAGTCCGCGTGGAAACGACGCCTCCAACCAGAAAACCTGGTAAATAACTCATTACGGGTCACGTCTTTACTAATGGTAACTTTCCAAAACGGGATGGAGGACAAATGACCCCCACCCAGCATGCGGCGATGTGTCCGCCTTTGAATTAGACAAGAAGCTTGCATAATCCAAGGCTGAGCCCCTCGTCCTTATTATGGCGTCTCACATCAATTCGCTTACCTGTGTTATCCAAACAGCTCTGTGTATCCTCCTCGAGTCTCTTGTACTCAGTCTCCAACCCGTTAAGGAACCATAAACACAAAGAGTGGACTCCTCTTTGTATTCATGCATAGTGCTCCCATAGTAATAGAAAGAGGACTATATGTCAAACGCTACTAACATATGCCCATTTCTTTACAATGCTGATTATACAGCGGGTGATATATTCCTACATATTCATCATGACATCACACCCATCAGGATTGGTATAATATGGATTAACATGATTGTACTTTCAATTCACCTTCAAGTGAACGTAAAGGGCATACTCATATTGATAATCTAACTAGTCAATTTCTCGGGCCAGATAATTAATGCCTGTTATTACTAATGCTGTTGCAGATAATCCTCATTTCTTTCCTATCAAAGACATCTTTGCTTTTGAATATTCAACGCAAGTAAACCAGACTGAATATGAACCATATATACAGCCTGCAATTGCAAAGCCAAAATGTGACTCTCATCACAAATATAGAGGACACTTACAAGTGTGCATCTGGTAACTGAAAAGCCATACCAACCTTAAATCCATGATCATAGGAATTATAGGGGTACCTCATGATTGTATAGAACATGCTCCCTCCTGTTCCATCCACGGTACTGCGGATATTCAACAAGGGAACCCAGTGATTCCAATTTTCTTATACCATGAATGTGTGATATTGTAGTCAAGGGAATAGATATGGTCCATCTTAATCACCATATAAGTAGGGTTATTTACTTTCGTGTGACAAGAGCATTCCACTCTACAGAAACAATCAGGCCTCGCCTAACTGTATCCAAAGTGTGTATCCAGCGCTGTTCAATACCATGGAGTAAAGTACCTATGTCACCAATATGTGAGTATCTTTAGTGTCCTGGTCTATTTTTGGAGACCTTTTTACAATCATTGGTCAGTCAGCAAATTAGTTCCTTTTTATATTATTATTCACAGGATCTAGTCTTTTTCCACTTTGTTTTTATTAAGCTTTTCAACAAATAACAATTCCGCCAGCCGACATCTGACGTTAACCAGCAATTAAACACATCAGAAAGCAAAATGCACCCCTTCCTGGTCTTGGCTTCCACAAAAATCCTTTCAAAGGGAGTCAGGGTACGAGACAAGTCAGCCAGCCAACCGGCATGAGTGAGTATTCCCTTAAACCGCAGGTATTCAAAGACAGAGAGCGGCTTATCCCTCAGCACCTCTGACAACTGGCCATATTCAACAAAGACACCCTGGTGAAAGAGTTGGGCAGCCCTTTCCAACCCCTGATCAGATCAAGACTGCTCCTCTCGGAACCCTCTAGATCCGAGATTGAATGGGGGGCCCCAAAGAGAAGATAGGGGGGAAGGCCAGGAAGAGAGGAGCTTATTATCCTTATCAAGCTTGCAGGACACCCACAAGACAGCCAGGATTGGATGCAATCTAACTGACCCTGGAAGGGATCTTGGGGGGGGCCCATAGAAAGTCCCTGACTTTTCTCAGGTGGACCTGAACATCTTCCACGTAAGTCCAATACATCCTTAAATCATCTCTCAGATGTTCTAACATCACTCATAGCTGGGCTGCCTTATAATACAGTCTAAAATCAGGGAGGCCAAAGCCTCCACAAGACTTTGGAAGGGGCAGGATGGAATATTTCACTCTAGCCCTCTTGCCTCTCCAAATGAAGCGAAGGAGGCGAGATTGTAATAATTCAAAAAAGGAGTCCGGGCCTATGCAGGGAAGGGACGAAAAGAGATAAAGAAGCCGAGGAAGTATGTTCATTTTAACTGTAACCATTCGCCCAAACCACGAGAGAGTAAGGGGAGCCCATTTTAGCAGATCGCCTTGGATCTTTACCTGAAGAGGGAGGAAGTTTAACTCAAACACTTTACCTAAGTCTCTGGGAATATTGGTGCCTAGATACCTGTAAAATTCCTGCTCCACTTGCATACCGAGCACTTCTGCTCTACCCCTGATTTCGTGATCCAACCTACCCATCGGCATTATGCACGATTTGGATACATTTACCTTTAGCCCAGAAAAAGAACCAAAGCGACGAATTAAGCCCAACAAGTGCGGGAGGGATTCATGAAGGTTAGTCAGGTATGCCAAAATATCGTCCACAAACAAGGATAGTTTGAATTCGCAGTCCCCACAATGCACCCCAGAAACTCCACTATCAGCCCTGACCGCAATGGCAAAGGGCTCCATTGCCAAAGCATACAAAAGGGGGCACCCCTGACGGGAAACTCTAGAAAGCGTAAAACCCGCCGAAGTACAGCTGTTAACCAGTACCTTTGCTGAGGGACCATTATACACGGCCGAGACCCACCCACAGAATCTGTCCCCCAAGCCCATCTTACGGAACAGCTTTCCCATGTCAGGCCATTCGACATGGTCAAAGGCCTTTTTCCGAATCCAAGGAGAGGAGCTAGGCCTCCAAATCCCGCTTAGACACCTTGTGCATAAGGCCCAGAGTTTTCCTCACATTGTCAGACCCTTGGCGACCAGGAATAAAACCGACTTGGTCTCCGTGAACCAGGGAGGGAAGACATTTTCGACAATCTATTCGCCAGGAGTTTGGCTAGAATTTTGACATCTATATTGAGAAGGGAGATGGGACTATAGGACTGACAAAGTGAGGGATCTTCACCCTTCTTTCGGAAGTACCACGATAAGTGGCGACATCATGGTACGAGGAAGGGAGCATGTGTCTAGGGTGGAGTTGAACACCTTAGCTAGGAAAGGAGCTAACGTGGAGCGTTAAGCCTTATAGAAGCGGACAGAGAATCCATCGTCCCCTGGTGCTGTTCCGCTCCTCAAAGAAGAGATGGTGTTGATTATTTCCTGGGTCAAAATTGGGAGCTCTAAAGAGTCCGAGTTCTCTGGGGCGAGACGAGGGATGGGTCGGTATTCTAAGTACCGGTCCACATCGGCCCCATCTCCTGAATACTCTGATGCATAAAGACCTTTGTAATATTGCCTAAACTCCGCAGCTATTTGCACCCTCCACGAATCCTCTGATTTTCTCCCCCATCCCTTCCGAAAAAACATCTTGCGCCTCATTCGGGGTATAAGCCCCCACCAAGGTCAACAGTCTGCCTCTCACCACTCCCTTGACCATAATATAACACTGTTCCGGATCTATGAGCCTTCGGGGAGAAGTGAGCATTAGGGGAAATTAAAAGGGCAACCCCTCACTTTTTCACAGAATAGGGGGACTGAAACACTTGCTGGATGGCCCTGGATCTGAGAGTCGGTTCCTTCCCCTTGACCCAATGGGATTCCTGTACAAAAAGAAAGTGCAGTTTAAGCCTAGAAAATTCCCTCATCACCAAGGATCTCTTAGTAGGAGAGTTTAATCCCCGCACATTTAGGGACCCCACCGACAACAACTGGGGGGAGTAACCCATTGGAAAAGCTAAACAAATGCTCTGACCCCTCTAGGGAGTCTATTGTGGCTGTCCCAACCCCCGGCCTCTGTGCACATGAGTAAACCAGGGAAAACCCTGTGGAACCCCTATTCCATGGAAGCCCCAGCTGCCTTAAACAACCCAACACCTGAGAGGAGCATCCTCTTCGCCCATCCCTCCACCCAGCCCTTCCCCTACATTACAAACCCCTCCCCACCACCCTCCCTGAGCGCCTGGAAAGACTGCAACATCCAACAGCCGCACAACTAGGCCACCACAGATCGTCTCCACTTGGGCGCTTTTCACCAAAAAAGATCACAGCATTCTGAGCCTCCCCACATTGGAAACAAGCCCCAATCACATCATACTGTTCCACCCCCCTACTGAAAAAGCAATCCTGTAGGTTTAGACATTGGAGGCAGACAAAAACTTTATGAGACCAGACACTCAGTCCCTCAGTTCCCATGCAAACAACTAGCACAAAAACTCCTTCATCCAAGTTAAGACGCCGGGTGCCCCGGGGATGGCGGTGCCACCTTTCTGTACTTCCTATGTCCCCGCATGCAACGCCTTCCTACAAACTCTGTGGATTCACGATGGCCTCCGTCTTCCCCACTCCGCCATCTTTAACATGCTTCGAGGAGGAGTCCCCCAATAGTTCACTAGTCACTCTGAATATCGGACTCTGTGGCAAGGGAATACTTATAACCGTCAACCTCAAAAGAGAGTGAAAACGGATGACCATGAGGGAGTCAAGCCTTCTGCTGATATCCGCCCTGAAGCCTCAGATTTCCTCCAACAGGGCTGCCATATTCCGACTCATTGATTGGGCCTCCATCGCCTCCGGTTGGCTCGTGACCTGCATAATGCCCCTTCCCCCCGACTTTTCAGGGGTACACCGGAACTTTTGTAGGGCCTGCGCCCAGTCCATCAAAGGAGGAGCAGGTGGACCTGTGCAATGGAAGATCAGGAGACCCGGGGGGCCAGATGGACCCGGACCCTCAGGCCAACCGGGCGGACCACTCCACGTCACACACGCCCCCCCACTCTCCCCTGCAGCTCCAAGGCTGGGACCCACATCTCAGGCCAGCCACTCAATGTCACATTGCCAGGGATACACCCTCCCTCTGTCCCTGAGGCGGAGGATTGTAGAACGTTGACCGCCCCTACCTGGGGTACAGTGGAAAGTGCCTAGGCAACTCCAAAACTTATAGCCCTCTGGCGAACACGGCTTCGCCCACTGTAGCACTTTCTGGGGTGGGGGCCGGCCCACCGACAGGCTACCCCTCCTCCGAGACCTCAAGCTGGAGCACTGTCAGAGTAGCAAGCAGGACTCGGGGGGGGGGGGGGGACAGCCTCCCCACCGGCCAATTCCGATGGGCACCCTGGGGCTGGGAACCTGACCTCAGTCCGCCTCCACCACTCCCCTCAGGACCCGTTCCTCTGCTCCAGTCCCCCCCTCACCGGCTGACATACCTCCAGTGAGTGGCGGCCAACTGACCCACTGAGCAGGCGCCGGGACTCTGCACTATGGGCGAAAATGGAGCCGACCCAGGAATCAACGGAGGACCTTCTCTAGCCACCAGAGCACCTCTCCCACAGGGGAACTCTTCTCTGATCCAATGGGGGTGGTGGGCGGGGGGGGGCAGGCCGTCACCCAGCGACCCGTGTACCATCCAAAAAGACCGGGGTACAGTCACGTGTGCTTCTTCCCTCCTCCACACTGCCGGTATGCCACAGTCCAGGACAAGTTCAAGGGGTGCATCTTCGGCTGCATACCTGTGCCTTTTTCAACCGGCCCCCCACAGGGACCGGGGCCGGCGTGGACCTCTCCACAGTCCCGTCTGACCGCCAATCCGCCTGCATAAGGTCGCCGACCACGCCGGGGCTCTCCCGCACGCCAGCCACCCGACACCGGGGCTCGCCGCACTGGGTCTCCTAAGGGGCAGAGTCCGTTGCCAAATGCCATCGCCCGAGTCCCACAGTCTGGACCACGGGCACCCCATTCGCAGCACTCTTCGGACAGCAAGCCCGCGGAGCAGGCCACTGCCCCTCCCCCACCGCCAGCCACAGCACGATTCCTCAGCGGGTAAGGCCTTCTCTCTGCTCACGCTTCCAGCTGGGGTGCGCTCGTTCTCAGGTCTCCCAGCACCCACGGATTCCGGGATCGCGCACTGCCGCCTCTCTAATGGTTCAGATTGCCTCAGGGGGTGGGGGGCCGGGATTCAACTCCCACAGGGCTGGGGGGGCTCAATTCCAAAGATAAAGCGCCCCGGGGAGGAGACCGGCTGAGACACTTCTGCACATCTCAGCGCCCCCTGGTGGCTCCACAGGATCTAGTCTAATTGAATATTAGATACCTGTTGAAGGATTGACTCCATCACATCCATCCACATCCCCCAAGCTGGTACCCGGGGGTGAGTATGGCGTTATGCATGTATTGTTTAGAAATGCTATGTTGACAGTAATAGTCATTGTTTGAAGAAATGGGGATGACACACAACCTTGATAGGTTTTATTGTCTGTATGTTTTTTAGATTTTGATATGGCTTACTCCAGTCCATGAGAGAGGCAGGACAACTCGACTGAGCCTCACGTCCTGAGGAAGGTCTTAAAAAGGAAAGGAAAAGATTGTTTGTCCAAAGAGACCCAAACACATGTCGACGACCACACAAACTGTTTGAAAATTATAAAACAAACTGTATATGACATTCTCAATAAGGACAGGTTCAGAGGGAATAGAAGTTGAATAATGATCTGTGAATATTGGTGTAGTATTAGATTGTGACTACACTGTGTATAGTTGGCCATTATGGTTTTATGTACGGAAGTATGAATGAGGGATTAAGAGTTTTGATGCCTGAGTTGTGAAAGATTAAGGTTTTGTTTTGTAGTTATGAAAATGTTTTAATTTTATATATAGACACTGTTACACATTATCAACGTTGGTCATGGTGGCAGAGCAGGAGAATAGGAAGAACGTCTCTTAACGTAATCATGCAGGCTCCCAAAGCGACGGTTCTTCATGTGGAAGACAGCGGGCTAGTTGTTTCACGTACATCTGACGTACCCGTACCTGTTCACGTGACTCCTGATAAGGAAGGAAGTGTTGCTAGCATACGCGTCGCTACTGCCTTTACCGACGCTCCGTAAGTTCGCCTCTAGGATTTCCACCTTCTGTAACTCCAGACTCTCATTACCTTCTTATATCTAACTTCTGCCCTTTCTCTGCATCTCATACCCACAGGCATATTCTCTGGCCGTATTCCGCATTCACCATTAGTTTCATCTTGGGAGTTCCGCCCTTGTCAGTGAGTGCAACTAAACTCTATTTCCCCTCCAGCCCTCTCTCTCCCGCCGTACCTCACACTTTTTCCTTTCTGTTTCTGTTCGCTTTAGCACTTCAGCTCTAACAAAACTGAACAGACTCCTTGGACATCCGGACATCTCCGAGAGTATCCGCACCCCGTTAAGGACTCCATTCTGAATTCCTTGTACGTCACATCTCCAATACTCAGTGCTCTTCTTTCCTCGCAGTCTTTCTTGCTGGCATTTACCTGTTCTGTCTTGTTTCCTTGGAAAGGTCTCCGATCCTCTTCGCGTTCCAGCTCGCCTAGAGGGATCCGTCCAGGCTTCTATAGTCCTGTCCGAAGAGCAGCAGCCACTCAGGGTTTTTTTCCCCAGGAGGGTTTCCCTGGGGGTCTTGCCTTCCTCCTCACTGGTATTCTTTACAGGGAGAGAGGGAGAAAGACTCCCACTGGGGATTCTCCAATTTCTGCCAGTTGTCTCCGTTGCGGACTGCGGTCTGCCCAGGTTAGTGATATTTAAATCTATAATTCAATACCAGTTGACAGACATATGTTTTTCGAGTAACTTAATAAAATGTGTATTAAATTGAGATAGTGAGGTGTGTCACCCTGATCCACTGGTCCAACTCTTTTGCTTGCTATTTATTGTACCTGAAGGACCAGGGTTTATAATGCAGGTATTCCCTTTATTTAGACATTTCTATACGTGAGCCACAGCTTTTTGAAAGGTTTATTTGTTACTTGCGCTTCTTCGTCCACACACCAGACACTTCTCAGGACTCGCCCACAAGCATTGTTTTGTGATTCTTTAGGACCACTCCTTGCTTTCTTATTGCACTTACAGCACCAGTAGTTCTTTACCAGAGACCATTTCACATCTTTGCAACCAGTGCTTTACTTCCTATAAAAAAAACAGTGTTGAGCCAGTAAGACTGCTCCCTGGGTTGAGTCTCCACCACAGAGATCTGAGGATCACCTCTAGACTGAGCCTTTTATACTTCCAGGGTCTATCAAAGACCTAGGAATTAGATGAGGTTAATGGTCACAGTTTACTACTGAAGTGGCAAAAGTAAATTTAGTTTATGGATGGTGTTTTGTCAAAGATTATGTGAGAGAGACAGGTAGAGAGAGAAAAAGAAAAACACCATTCCAGCACCCAATGTGGCATCCTGAAAATCATCATGGAAGGGATAAACACGTGCCATAAGTATAATCCCCACCTCTGGAACACCACCAATCACTGGGAGCACCCTTGAACAGCATTAATATGCATGCCAATGAATCTGTTTTTACATGCTGCCCATGCCTGCTGCATGCACCCCCTTCTTAACAAATGAATGATATACACAGCCTGTAAGCTAGTTAGACTAGTAATATCGCTGTGGAGAGGATTCATACACTTACTGATCTGCATGTGGGCAGGAATAGGTAACATTTTTATTTCATTTATTTCAAATATTTTCATGTTGAAACGTATTCTAATGAGGCCTCACATTTGAAAACATTGACAGATTCCACTGACGCAAGTTTGATAAAAAGGAACTGTTACATTTTCTAGGAGTATCATCTCGTATGGCAGCCTTTGTTACACCAGGGGATTACACCAAGTACTGTACTAGAATCAGCTAACATGCTTTACAAGTTTGTGGCAGCTGGGCTTCGAGGGGAAGGATGTATCAATCCTACTCAATGACAAATACTCCATCAGGGCTTCTGTATTGAGCTGCACAGAAGTGGAATACATCAATACAGTACTCCACTCATGCACATTTTCTGAACTAAGGACATGAGACCAAAGGACATGCAGGAGAGAATAGGGGGCACATTGCAGCAGCAGATCTCACTTATCTCCCGACTCAGGGCCTGTGAACACAGGCCATTGTAAAAGGGAGGCAACATAATGCGTGCCTGCTGCAACCATGCACCAAAGCAGTATCCCACTTGTGTTCTAAATTGAGGGTTTGTTGCCTGCAGATGTTGTAAGGGTCAAGAAGCACAACATTTACGCCTGCTGTGTCCATGTTTCTGCACAGCATAGTGCAGTGCCATGTTCTGTTGCCTGCATGGCTCCGTTCCCCGCCACGAAGGCTGTAACAATCAGGCCTGGTTCACTAACCTGCCAGGCACTGGTTCTCATATATCTCTCTCTTGGCTCTTTCCGAATACTTGTATGAGGGAGATGGGGGCCTTTAGCCTTCCCTAACTGCTTCCTTGACCCTCCTTTATCTCTACCACCTGTTATAGTAACCCATGTATCTCTTATGGCATTATTGGCTTGTTCAAGTGGCTTCGCAGAGGTGCTTCCTCCTGCTATGGGTTTCCGAACGCCTTCCAGCGGTCTCAGCTTGTCCCTGTAGCCTTGCCAGGTCTGGTCTCTATCGGCTTATGCTTTTCTGTCTGACTGTATGGTCTGACTCCCTGTCTCTCCCGGACCTCCAATTCTCCAGCCTGGATAAAGGGGAACACTGCGTATGTTCGGTGAGCCTTGGTCTGCGTTTCCTGTTCTATTCGGCGAGCCTACAGCTGGCTCTCGGTGCCTGGAAGGAGGATCTGACAAGGTATGTAGTCCTTCTTCCCTTTTTATCTTTGGCTGTTGCTCTTGTTGATTGTCCCGCATATGTTGGTTCCGTGGTAGGCTCTTTTCTCCTCGACTGTTCTTCTTCAAGTCAGTGCTTGCATGAACTTCATCTGGGTATCCCTCAATCTTCCTGGTCCCAGTATGGCCTATGTGGATGGGGTCTTCTACTCTACACAAATATATAGGCATGTGGGGCACCACAGAGGACTGAGTTGGGTAAGAATAAAAAGGGGACAGAAATGGAGGGGGTGCATACCGTGTTCTCCCAAGATAGTCGTCACTGGACTCATACTTGCCAACCCACCGATTCAGGTGGCAGGCTGCCGCTTTTTAAGCAGTCCTACCGCCTACTGATTTATGGCTCCAGTCTGCCTAAGGCCCAGCCCACCCAGCGTGAGCAATGAGCAGCATCCTCTAGTGTATTGAAGGTGGGCGTGTTAAATGGCCCATTCATTTGACTGATGTTGTCTGACATGCTGCCTGGACACACACTCTAACACTTTTCGCATGCTCCCTCCATTTGCCTAACTCAGCAGGTAAGATGTGGACACAAGGGTGTGCATGTTTTTTTTTACCTTTAAAAAAAACAGACTAGAAAACTAGAATGAGAGAGCTGCAATCCTGAAATGTTCGCTTTGCTATTTGTTTTTAAATTATTTATGAATGCAATGGCTCCCAGCTCCAGTGCACAGTTACAATGATTCTGTCTTTTTAACCAATTTATTAAAATTGTTTTGTATACAGTGCTCTGTGTCACCGCATCCCAGGGTCTATCACTGGGCTGCATACACACAGCTGCAAATGTCTCCAATCTCTGAGGCAGGCAAAGTAGTTACTTGTTATAATATTTAACAATTGATGTAGGACAGGGACGGACGGCATCAGACCTTTCCACTCTTTCAGTTGAAAAGGGCCATGAGCCTCAAGGGGGCACCCAGCAACTGCCCCCTGTTGCTAATCAGCAGTCTTATAACGCAACAATATATTTATCTCTATATTACTTTAGTTCTGGTGCTTTAAATATGAACTTTGCAGCGCTCACCTTACAAGCCATGGGAGCCCTTGCGGCACTCACTACCTTTTGGGGTATACAAGTGTTATCACCTCATTGTATGTTTGAAGAGGAAACTGTGTGTTAATGAGGAACAAGCTGGTCACAGTGCTCACAGATTACTCATTTGGTAAATTTCCTTTTCATGATATGTCAGAGGACAGGCAGTCCTTTCCTGCGATCTGTTCAAGGCCATATGTCAGGTCATTTAATTTCCTGTGATGTCATAAGGTCAAAGTTCTCGTGATATAATTTCCTGCGATGTCATGTCCTGTCATTTCATAAGCTCAAGTTGATGTGACATCATTTTCTGTGATGTCGTCATTATACTAATTACTATTTTTGAAACATTAAGATTCCAACAGATTTCTGGTCACAGAATGTTGGCATGTATGTGTACCCATACAGGATTTCCCTCCCCATGAGATCCTGCTGCTGAGTACCACCCTCGGGGGGATTGACAAAGTTACTCACTGTAGTGACTACCTTACTCCTAGTCCATAGTCCCCTTTCCTCCATACTTGTGGGACAATCCGTCCTTCGGGACGTGACCGGAGCACTTTTTAAGCATCAAAAAAATGTTGTCGGGGGAGATCCTAGATAGGGTGGAAGGACTCCTCCTTTTGGAAGGGGATTTTAACATGTGGGCGGACCGGGGATTGGACCATAGTGGGAAGCACATCCCCACGGGTAGTAGACGTGGGCAGCCTCATGCGAGATTTATGGACCTCATGTGGGATCAAGGACTGGTAGATGTCTGGAGAGAGACACATCCGGCCATGAAAAGTTATACATTTTATTCCGCAGTCCATGGATCTAGGACTAGAACAGATTATGTATTTTTGGAACACCAACATGTGAGCAGAATAGGTACATGTGATCATCGTCCGGTTAGCTGGTCGGACCACGACCTGGTGTGGGTGGATGTTACTATGTCAGGTTTGAAATCCAGAGAATCCTTGTGAAGGTGCAATGACCTCTTATTGAGAGATGTGCTCTTCAGAAGTGAGATGGAAGAGGCTATTAGAGAATACTTTGAGTTGAATGATACCAGGGAAGTTCAACGGGAGATTGTATGAAGCTAAAGCAACGTGGCGGGGCAGGTTGATGAGTGAAGGGGCAGCCAAGAAAAGAACTAGGACCCTCCTGGCCCACAAATTGAGGTCAGAGATACGCCTATTGGAGAAGGTCGAGGGGAAGGGGGATGAGGAGAAAGAGAGGGATCTGAGGATCGCTAGAGAGAAACGGAGGGAACTGAGAGAAATGGAGATGGGTAAGGTTGTGGCTGGGCTCTAATATTTGAAACAGAAATATTATGAGAAAGGGGATAAGGTGGGCACCATGCTGGCGGCAAGGCTTCGGGGCCAGCGGGCAGATAGATGGGTGGCGAAGATCAGGAGTGAGAAAGGGGGGGGAGAGAACAGACCAGGAGGCGATAGCGGGAGAATTTGCCAGCTTCTATGAGACCCTATATGAGGTGGAATGTGAAGTGGTAGAGGGGGCTCTGGAGACTTATTTTCAGGGGGTGACTCTCCCGACCCTTAGATCTGAAGAAATTGATGTCTTAGAGGCACCAATAATGGAGGAATAAGTCCTCAGGGCTATATCGGGTTTGAAGCTGGGTAAGGCTCAAGGAGAAGATGGGTTCACAGCAGGATTTTTTAAAACCTTTGTGGGTCAACTTGCAGGTTTCCTGGCAGGTCTATTTTCCAACATTATGGTGACAGGGAAGGCTCCCCCATTCTTTGGGAAGGCGTTAATCACATTGATCTCTAAAGAAGTGAAGGACCCGGCCGACTGTCGGTCCTACAGGCCAATTTCCCTATTGAACATCGACGCAAAGCTTTTTACGAGGATTATTGGTACGAGAATGGAGGGCCTCTCCCGAGGCTCATCCACTCTGACCAAGTGGGCTTTATACAGGGGAGGCAAGGAGCAGATACCCTTAGAAAGACCCTGCACCTAATGAGGGATGCGGCACTGTGTGGGGGGCAACCCGGTCCTGGTAGCCATTGATGCCGAAAAAGGCTTTGATCGGGTGGACTGGGGTTTCCTACATGGAGTAATGAAGAAATTTGGCTGCGGAGAGGGACTCCGTCGAGTAATTAGGGCTCTGTATTCAGCCCCATTGGCCAAAGTCACGTGTACTGGGGAGACCCCCGGCCGGCCCATAGAGTCGGGGTTTGCTCCGAATTAACTTTAAGACAGTATAGCTGCACCTTGAGATGGATGGGGGTGCAGATTTATTACTCCAACACCAATCAATAAGGACAACTCAATGGTTTGGCAAAGGCTAGTCCATTTAATGACAGGTACAAAAAACGGGGAAACATGGAAATCAACAGTGATGCGATAGTCCGTCTCGCTTCAACTCCTTCGAACTTCATACAAACAGTAACATTTATACCTAAAACTCATCATCATTGACGTGTAACACTCAAAAGTTAACATGCAATTCTATTGGTTAGGAAAAGGTAACTTTACTATAGGCACTATATCTGTATGTGGTAACGGAGTAAGAGGATTGGATAAACACTATCAGGTGGGCGTTTAAGCTCTTCCTTCTAACATTACTCTAGTAGACGTCACTATGAGTACGATGTCCCATTGGTTCTACTATCTATAGGACCCTAGATTATTTGGTCCATTGTGATTGGATTGGCTTCAACCCCATGCATAAATCTCCACTTTACTTAGCAGCATGCAGAATGGTCAACCAGGTGCAGGGTGCCTTAAGATTCACCCAGCCTACCCTCAATCCATCATTACTTTAGTGGCTATGTGTCAATTAGTTGGCTGTGGTCGGCCTCGAAACTGTGTCTTCTTGTCAGGAAAGGTTATGATATCTCTGTCTGGGCGGCTGCCAATTGTAGGTGTGAACCCGTGCCTCTTCTCGCTTTGATGGTCATGTGCTTCCACACCGTGAATTTGCCTCGTTTCTCTCAATTTGTGTATTTGATTTTTGTTTCACCCGCCACCTGCCTTCACCTTCTTATCTCAATCCTTCAGAGGCAGGATATTCTGTTCTTAGCTTCAATTAAAAGTAACTACTGTTCATAGCTTCTATTAATATGACCTTGGCTTCCCTGGCACGAGCTGCCTCTGCCGAGTTTCGATTCAGCCTTCTTTCCTTGTGTTTGCTAGAATGTGAATCTTCTTGCGTTTGGCCTATAATAACCTGGGTTGGTTCTGCTTTTAGTGCAAAGTGGACCAGCCTTTATATAACATGCTTTGTTTTGAGGTAGATTGTGTACAATGGCGCGTGCCGCTCTATTCTTCTACTTAGCATAGCAAGCCACATAGTTGTCTTAGCTTTCTTGCGGTTACAAGCATATGTACAGGCGTTACCTGGTTGAATATCTTCATCCTGCTTACAATTTAAGCTCCTTTGTCTTTCATCAACGTTCTCTTCTTTCAGTTTCATGATATCTTTATTCATGACCTTTCGTCTCTTTGTGTCATCCTTGGGTCATTATATCTTCTATGAGTGTGTTAGTTCAGGCCCTCGTGACATCACCATTCGTCTTCCATTAAGGACTTTTTGGTTTCTTCCTGGACAGTACTTAAGCAATCTTCATTTCGTTTCATTTGCTGGTAGGGTTTTCTTAATGGGTACCTTACTGTCCATGGTTGTCTGGTTATTGGTTCTTCAATAGGTATTGTTCTTCTGATAGGTACTGGGCAGAGCCCTACTGCGGCCCTCTGCTGGTTTATTTGCTCATCATACGCCACTTATTTCGGTGTGAATGTTCCTGGTACTTCAAAATGGGCGAATGGAGTGCAGGCTTTATTTGGGACCTCCTCTACACTCCCCTCTCTGGGCGATTCATCAACCACTTTCACTTTCTCCTTTGGATTCATCTCACTTGGTTCCTCTGTATTCATCTTCACTTCATCTACTGGCGTTGTACATGATGGTTTGAAGTGTCTTTTTGGAGTCCATATTTTTATCACTCCTCTCAGGCTTCCTGCTGTCCTTACATGTTCCTCTTTGTTCCATGTCATCAGCTGACATTGTGCATTTGGGCTGCAGTAAATCCATTTTCCTTCATAGTTTCTGCGTTTTCTGGGATAAAGAAACTTTGTAGCTTCTGGTGCGTGCTTGCTAGCCTTCACAAAGTCCATTATTTCTTCATCAGTCAGATCTCTGGGCTTCCATCCTGGTCTGACATCAATCACGATCTTCATCCCTATGGCTTTCTTCGCAGTTTTCTGGCATTCCGAGATTATTATCTTGATAGCACAAAATCCTAGTAATATCATCACTAGGAGGGCTCCCAAGAATTTGAATGCATCCGCCATCCATTGTGTAACCCATGAAAACAGTGATCCAAACCAGCTGTCATCATCAACGTCGTTGATTTCATTGATCATCTGGTTCTACAGGTTTGTCAGCATACTTATAGCTTCTGTTAAAGTTCCATTTTCCTCGTCGTGAGAAGGTATAAACGTGCAACATGATTCTCCCATTTTTGCACAAACTCCTCCGTCCATAGCTGTGATCATGTCAAGTACATATCTGTTCTGGAGAGTCATCAGTCGGATGGCTCTTAACTCTTCCTTGATTGCATTGAATCCTTTTATTGTCGTGCTGATGGTTTGTAGCAATACCCATCTGGTTATCTGCAACCATTTAGTGTTTACTCCAACTTGGATTCTTGGCATAAAAATCGTTGTGAAAACTGTTGAGGCGAGGCTGAACAACCTGTGTTCATATGGGATTGCATGAAATGCTTCTTCTGATTTAGCAGAGAAGTAGTTTTCTCTCTTCATTCGAGTTATCAGTTCCACAGATCTCCTCTTCCTCAGGTGAGCATCTGCTTTCGGGAAACTGTCAATGTTCAGGTCGCTTTTCGGGATTACTAATGCTGGAACATGGACATTCACTATTGTGCATATGACTCCCCAGTTTTTCGGCAGTCTGATTTATGCCTTGGGTCCACATGCCCAATAATGATCCATGATCATTGCAGTCCCATGAGTCATTCCTGGAGCCTCAAAAATCTGTCCGCAGTTTTGATTCTCCCCCGTTTTTTTTGTGCCATTGTTCCTGAAGCACAATTTCAGACTTTCTAGTGGCACTATCTTCAGGAGTCCTCCTCTGTCTTCGACCCATGTCAGTAATTTTGTAAGTTTAGGCCATATTGGTTTGCACAGTCTTTGTGAGATTCCAATTGCCTCCTTGCAGGCTCCGAGGACCATCCATGCTCTGCAGATCACTATTCCTTTTTCCCACTGTCTGGTGAAAGCACTGTTCCCCAAATCTGCATTTGGCCTCTGTTTTTCCAAATTTGAGCTTCTTCTTGAGTTTTCCCTTGGACATTCAGTCTCGGGTTTACTTCCCATCTTATTCCTGCTCCTTTAACTTCAGGTTTCTTGTACCTGATCACATGATTCCTAGTATGGGATCTGTTTCTCGTCTTAATGTCCTGGACATAATCATCTTCATCGGGATAAGCTGTTTCAGTTGCCCATATCAATGAGGCATCGCTTCCCATGAACTGGCCTCTGGTATTGCACATTGCTATGTGTGAGAGACAGTGTGCTGTTGGGACATCGATTTCTACAGCCACGAAGATCTTGGACTTCCCCATGCTGTACGGTAGGAGTGCGCAAACGAAGCATTCCCCTTCGTATTTTCGTCTTACAACCTCCTTCATGTGCTGGTACCAAATGTTGTTACCTAAGTGTGCTGTGCTATACAGGTAATCGTTCAGTTCATTGTCGTCTTCATGCATGCTTCTCTTGATTCTTAAGGTTTTCATGTAGTTTGCTATTACTACATCTCTGAATGCATCTGTATGGCTCTTTTTTGCTGGAGGGTTCTCAGGTATCCTGGTCCATGGTGCAGGTCATTTGAGTGGACAGGAGTCTGGCAGCTCTTTCCTGGTCCTCATGCATCTTTTCTCTGCTGCGTGCAAATGCTCATGCCAACCAGCCTGACACTGGCCCGGGATATGGCTGTGTTGTGGAACTGGTACTTGTCCCTTGTGTTGGAACATATATTCTGGGTAATGCAGTCTCTGCAGTTTTGTTTTTCCGTTCCTCATGCAGTTTCCTCGCTCTGGCTATGTGTGGGAATAGTAAGTCTACTAACATTCGTGTCCTTGACGAGAGTTTTTCTGAGTTGGCGCTTGTTTTCTCAAGAGTTTCTGATAGGACTTCTTCTGTTGGCTTTTCTCTTAACTCTTCTTGTTTTCTCATGACAGTTTCTGTGAAGTTCCTTATGGCAGGCAGTCTCTTCTTTTCTGCTGCTTTGGTTTGTGGTTTTGCAGTCATTGATGCTAGGCCAGTTTCGTGTACTGTCAGTGTTTGCATGCGTGTAGTTGTCAGTGATGATACTCCCTTCATCTCTTGCCGACCCCGTCTCCGGCTTTTCTTTTCATTCGTTACCACAAGTGTGTGCGTATTGTTGCTAATTACATCTATTTCAAGTTCATTTACTCCACCATCAGATCTTCTAGGGACTGGAATAACTATATAAGGTCTGGGTGCTCTTGTGGGTTTCATGCATGTAATCATCAGGTGGGTGCACTGAAATTGGAACGCTTTGTGCACCAATAAAGCCAGTAAAATAATGATAAATACGATACATAGGTACATGATAGTTTGTATGTTAGGTGGCAGCATTTTCTTCCAGAGAAGCGGGGTGCCTCTCTGCTTGTGGGAGGACCAGGTTGCTGCTCTGGACCCCCATCTTGATCATTCGCCAAATGTCAATGTTATTATTCCCTTTACCAATATCGTCTTTCGAGTTCTGTGTTTAGGAGTGTCTGGTGCTCCAAAAGTGTCCCCCCTCTTGCGAGTGACAATTGTTTCTTATTTCAGGATACAGTTCTTTTGCTAGACTATGGAAAACCTCAAATTAAGTAATACTGCAGTGAGTCCCTTTACTGTGCATGTTCAAAGCAGGTAAGCTCCCAGTCCACCCCTTGAATCTGCTTCAGTCCTGAGGACATGTTGGACACTGGTCAGTATGAAGAAATAGGGAAAAAATAACAACAAATATAACAAATGGAGTTCTTGACTCTGCTCCCTTGATCTGTCCCTCGGCAGAAAATGTTCTTAAAATCTCCTCAGATAATCTCTCTGATTGGAAAGTTCCACTTGCAGTATGATTCCATGCAGGAGCATTCCCATCTGTGCGACATTAGCTGGATCTCTGATGAAGGTGAGGATGTCAACCTCGATAGGTCTCACCACCAGCTCTGGAAAGTCAGTGACTAGGCGAAAGAGGACATTGTGTGCCAATCTGCTGTCTTCTGGTGATAGGGACATCTGTCGTGTCTTGCTGGGTTCAGGATTATATGTTTTTTCCTTGATGTAAACAATGTCTGCAATGTACGGTCACGTGGAGTGCGACCAAAAAGCCGATCTTATTCAAAAGATGGCTTAAATGTTCAGCGTTTGCTGGGTCTCGAAGAAATGTTAGTATATCTGTTGTTCTCCCGACAAAAGTTGGACAGTCTTCGATAATGCGAAAGAACAGTGTGTTGACAAGCTCATTTATTTCTGCATGTGTTGGGAACATTTGATTCTTCCTTACTGTAATTAGGGATTGTAATAAATTATTCGGCAATGACAGTAAGCAGTTGTCTTATTATCTTTTCGTTTTCAGGATCTTGGAGAAAGTCTGTGACACTTGTGAGCCTCCCTACCAATGACAGGTATGATCTTAGCACTAGGTTGAAATAGGTGACCATGTCCTTTGTGATCTCTCTACTGTGGGCCACCATAAGTGATTTCGAATTAGGTCTCGGTGCTGAATGAATCAGGATACTGTATTTGCTTCCAATGTAAATGTCCTCGGTCAAAATTTGGCATAGTCTTTCTCTCATCAAGGCTTCAGCGTGCCTCAGTCCAAAGTCAACAGACTATGTTGTGGCTTACACGTGCAATTTCCTTCTTCACCCTGCAAGTAGGATGAACAGAGTGTCCGTTTTTATGTCCTTATCCCCTTTTTTGTTTAGAGGAATGTTCAAAATGAAGCCACAACTTTTTGCACAAAAGTTCTTTGTCTAGCTGGTCATGCGTCCTTCTTCCTCGTCATGGATCTCGTCTGTACGTGCTGTGGATCTTCCCCGTTGCTCATCGATTCCTCTCGTTGGGGTGCAGACACGGGGCCTTCTCCGATGTAGGGTTTGATATCGCCGAGAAAAATCCACGCTCTCCTGCCCTGTAGCTTCACAGTGGACGGAGTGCAGTCCTCTATGATAAAAGGACCATTGAATCTTGGCTCGTCCCACCTTTTCCTTGTATGGTTTCTCACAAGGACGGCATCTCCAGGGAACACGAGTAGAACACGTAGACCTTGAACTGAGGCTGATGTAGTGTCTCCTTCTGTATTCTGTGCTGCGCTACACCCTTTTCGTCGTTGCTGCAGCTGGTCTGAAATTACAGTAAGGCAAGATGTCATACAGTTCAGATAGTTTTGCATTTCACATCCTAAAACCTCTCCTGTTGACTGGGCATCACATGTAGCTCTATCTTGGGATTTTAGGGGAGTTCTCATTCTTCTTCCTGTGGCTATCTCGTGTGACGTAAGATGATGGTCAGAGCCGGGTTGGTTTCTGAAGAGCATACAGTGCCAGTGGAAGGCAGTGCAACCATCCCTTCTTTAGAGTAAGCTTCAACTTGGCTATCCTTTCCTTTAACAAGCCGTTGAGCTTCTCACAGAGTCCATTACCTTGTGGATGATACGCCGATGAGAACTTGTGCTTTAAACCGAAGCAGCAAGCTAATCTGCTCAAATATTGAATTAACAAAGTGAGGGCCATTATCTGATCTCATGACTTTGCACACCCCCCACCTGGGGAACACTTCCCTCACTAAAAATTTGACCGCACAGGTAGAGTCTGGGTGTGTAAATTGACCTGCCTCTATCTGTCATGATTCCTGCCCCTCATGTCCCCAGTCCTCCAAGATGTCAGGCTGGAGCCAGGACACAATCACCTACATGGCCCTCAAGGGCCTCTCCATCCCTCCAAAGACCCACTTGGAGTCAGACTTGGCGCTTGTGGCACCAGATTCACTCACTCCCATAGGATCACATTGGGGATTGGACTTGTAGTGCATTGATGGGGATAAGATGGATGCCCCCACATATTTCGGTTCCCAGAACTGCATGTGCAGTCTAGTCTTTTGGGTGTGGTTCAGCACTGAGACACCTGGGATACCCAGAGACTATTTAAGCCACGCCCAGGCTGAGAAACATGCTTTGTGTTTTCTGCACCTGCAGCGTGACACTCACCGTGTTCGGATCGGTCTCCAGTAGGCCTGCATCTTTCTTCTGCGCTCAGCTCCTGCAAGAACACCGTTAGGAACAGCCTTACCTTGCGGCGCTTCTGCCCATCATTCATCGGTTCTTCTGTTCTGCGGGCACCTTCGGCAGTGTCATTCGCATCCCGGAACGCCGCTTCCTAAGGAAAAGGGAAAAGAACAGAAAAAAGGCATTAGTAAGCATTCAGCAAATCTTCGCTTATTTTTAAAGACTGTACGAGCTTCAAACGCTTACCTGAATCACAGCCGCTCTGGGGGAACTATGTCTCCAGAACTTCTCATCCATCTGCAAGAGGGAAAAGACACTCCAGGTTAGCGTGGAAACATCTAGAGGCGCTGCATACTGCGCTTACTCACCGCATTTCTTCTTCATAACCGGCATCCATGCTGAAAAGGTCACGACACCTAAAAGACACAGAAAAAGAACTAAGTTCAATACAAATACGAAAGGGTCGCACCGCGCATCGCGCTCTCACTCACCTTCAGCGCTACTCAATCTCAGCAGCACGTCGCCATCCCCGGACGCCGGCCATCATCTAAGGAAGGAAAGGAACGAAGTTAGAAAACTGTTCAAAAGACTCATTATACTTACCTGTCGGACTCTTGCCAGTGAAGTAACTAGACAGCAACAAGCCTGCAACAATCAACGGGCCCCTGTGCTGAAAGCAGGACAGAGAGCACACTTTCCAAGAGAACAAGGCCCAGTCTCCAGTCGAGTAGACTCCAGAGAAGGGTTCGAGGTCGTAAGAGGTCAGAACAGGCTGGGTGACATCCCCGTGGATACCAGGTGAGCGTTACACTATCCATGTAGAGAATGGACACACCACAACAATTAAGTATCTGTACCGTTGCATACTTGAATCATGTCAATGTAATCGACATGCAAGTGCTGAAAAGGCCCATTTGGCCTGGGGATGACTCCTCTCATAACTTTTAATGTCTGCCCAGCGGTGAATTGCAGGCAGATTATGCAGTTCACCATAAAGAATGCAACATGCTCAGCTAAATTCGGTATGAACCAATCTTCCGTGAGCGTTGCTGCTAGATTCTCTTTTGTTATATGGGCTGGGTAATGTAGTTGCTACAGCCCTTTTTTTTAATAGGGCTACAGGCATAACTGGTTTACCAGTGCTGTCTTGACGCCACAAGCTGTCAGAGGGGTTTAAAGAACACCCTCGATGTTTCCACAGATTCTTCTCTTCCTACAGTGCCTCCCCTTGGAGTTCCATTAACTGTGTTTGCCCCAAATTGCTGTAACCCTCAGGTACGGTTTGTGTAAGCATCATTAGTCCATTGGCATGGATAGCTTGCACTGCCATAACCGTCTCACTTTTTGATGCCATGCACTTGGCTTCCATGTCTGCTGCTTGATTTCTGCGTGAGATAAAATCTGTTCCCTTGGTGTGAGCGGCGCATTTCACGACTGCTATGCCCACTGGGAGCTGTAGTGCCTTAATCAGCCTGTCCAATAAGGCTGCGTGCTGCAATGGCGTGCCGTCTGCTCGGAAGTAACCCCTCCTTTTCCAGCACGCTAAGCCTGTGTGCACTGTTGACGTCACATAGGCGGAGTCACTGTACACCATTACTTCCTGGTCTGCGTGATTCTCAATGGTGAATATCAACGCCAATAATTCTGCAGCCTGTGCTGAATAATGAGATGGTATTCGAGCACTAAGAAGGACTTGAAACTTTCCATTCGCTGTGTGCTTTATCACAGCAACGCCTGTGTATCTTTGCCCATCACTTTGGTCGATTCTAGAAGACCCGTCAATAAAGACGATCTCTCCTCCTGCCGAGGCATTTTCTTTTACCCTGGGAATTTCATCATAGAATTCTTCATAATTCGCACAGTCAAGTATCGGCTCTCCCTCAGTGACTGGCTCTGCAATGAACATAGCTGGGTTTACTATTTTACATCAGACTATTTTAATCGATGGGTTTGATATGATCACTTCATAAGCAGAAGCTCTCTGAGATGTCAATGTGCCCTTTGGTTTCTCTAGAATGGCAAATAATGAGTGCTCGACGTACAACGTCATGAAGCATCCCATTATAATGGTTGTTGCCTTCTCTATGGCGAACGCTGCGGCAGCTAAACTTTGTTCACATAGGAAGTGGCCTCTCATTACTGGGTCCATATTCCCACTGTAGTATGCCAGGGGCTTCTACCCCAAGGAGGTTCTTTGAGCGAGCACTGCCGTCGTGACGCTGCCATTTCTGTGTGAAAACAGGTAAAATTCCTCTGCATAATTGGGAATTCCGAGAACTGGAGCTGTACGGCCTCAGACCATTCAATCTTTTCTTTCGTCGCTTGGGCCTTCTTTAAAGGCTTAGTATAAGAGCTGTAGTCGAAGACCCATGCCCTAACATAGTTGCACAGGCCTAGAAAGCTATGCATTTGTTTATCGTGTGTGGCTTAGCCGTGTTCAATATGGCTTCAGCCCTTTCTGGGGTCACTTTCTTTCCTTCATGCGAGATCAGCTGGCCTATGTACAGCACTTCCTGTTGACAATATTGTAACTTTTCCTTGTCAACCTTATATCCTTTTTCAGACAGTATAGTCAATAGCTGAACAGAATCGTGCCTGCATTGCTCTTCTGTGGTGCTGCAAATTAGGATGTCATCCACATATTGTAAAACGACGCTTTCTAGTGCAATATTGCTCAAATCCATCTACAGGACTCTGTTGAACATAGACGGAGACTCACAAAATCCCCCTGTGGCGGCCTTGTGCTTTTCAGACGCATTTGTCTGAATGTGAATGATGTCAGATCCTGTGAGTCACGGTACAACGGGATTGAGAAAAATGCATTTTTCAAGTCAATCACTGTGAAATATTTTGCCTCAACGGGAATATTGCATAATTTTAGACGGGTTAGGGACTAGAGGGAACTCGGCCTCAACAATATCGTTTATTGGTCTAAGGTCTTGCACTAGCCTCCAAGACCCCCCTTTACTTTTCTTCACAGGATACACTTATATGCCTTAATGCCTCGAAGACTGAGCTCATGCTATTCGGACCCCGTCAGGTGCTAACCAAACTGGACCAGGCATATTCAGGTTTCAAGATTGATGGTAGTGATATAAAAGTTGTACAGAAGGTTAAAACGTTAGGCACCTTCATGGAGAGTAGCTTAGACTGCGAAGCTCACGTTGCTGCCATATCAAAGAGCACTAACTACCATCTTAAAGTGCTCAGACAGGTTGCCCCACTTGTTTCCATCGAAAACCGTACTAAACTGGTGAGAGCTGTTATTCTACCACGCATAGATTATTGTAATGCTCTCCCATGTGGGGCAAGCAAGGCCAACATCCTTGAACTCCAAAAAGTCCAAAATAAAGCTATTCGCATCATCTATCAAATGAGATATTCAGAACCCACCACTACTGCTAGGGAAAAACTACATTGGCTTCCTGTTGAGGCTCGAATTCGGTTTAAGCTTCTCACCATCTGTCATAAATGCGTCTTTGGGACTGCACCAATTTATTTGAAGGATGTGGTAAGTGTTTATGAACCCTCAAGAAGGCTCAGATCAGCGGAAGATCTCTTGCTAGTCCAACATCGTGTGAAGCGGTCCAGTGGGCTAGGCAGAGCGTTTCACATCCAAGGCGCTAAGGCCTGGAATGCGTTACCAGCTACACTGCGTAAGACTGAGGATTTTTCTCTCCTTTAGGAAACAGCTGAAGACCTATCTCTTTCACTAGTACCCTTTTCTTCCCATAGGTAGCCTGTATGGTCTGTCTCTCGGCGCCTGGATACCTACGGGCTTTGGCGCGGTATAAGATAAAATAACATAACATAACATACACTGACGTATTACATGGTGACTCTGACATCACTAAGATGCCCTGGTCCATCATGGAAGAAATTGTCTCAAAAATCCCTTCATCTGCCTCTCTGGACATGGGACATTGTTGTGCCTTGGGTAGAATTGCTCCTGGTTTTAGCTTAATTTTTACTTCTCCCACCCCCTTCAAGAGGCCTACGTCATAGGGTCCTGTAGTGCATACTGGCACAGGCACCTGGGCCATGTCGTCATCAAAATATTCAGGACGGTTCAATGCCAGCATCATTCTCTGAGTTACCTCCCTCTTGATCATCTTTACCAAAAAGGTGAGACTTACTTCTACCATTGTCTCTCCCATTTCTGCTTGTTCTTCAAACAGATCGTCATCGGTGACGTCAGTCACTCGATATCCTTCTTTGATAGCGATTATCGCACACCATTGTCTGCCCTCGTTATCATAACCGTCAACCAAAACCACTTTCCCTCGTATTGCTGCCGTTTGTATCATCAAGGGAAATACTTGTTCCTTCTCCTCATGCATCTGTATTCTTGGTTTGAATAGGAACTCATCAGGCGCTCTCAGGATTTTGTCTGCAAGGCATGGCAATCCCGCCATAAGTACACGCATGCCATATGCGAAGATTTCTGGCTCTAATGGTATGGCCCTCATGGCTATGTGCCCGGAGTATGCTCTAATCATTTCACATACATTTGAGTAGTGCATTCCTGGAGTGGAGCATACTATGCACTCCTCCGTGAACAAAATTGACATGTTCAACTTTGTCATTAAGTCTCGACCCAAAATGTTTAATGGGGTCTGACATGAATAAAATAAAGGTACATTCATTTTGCACTCTCCTATGGAGACTGGGAGTGCGTTTGTAAAGGGAACTCGACTGAGAGGTCCTGTAAAACTCTGAGTATCTATGGCCTCGCCAGACAAGGAAAACTTGCTTTTATGTATGCACGAGCGTGTTGCACCCGTGTCCACTAGGAAGGAATATTCTTTACCCCCTATAACGACATCCACCCTAGGTTCCCTGTGAGGGTCTGGTGTCACTGATAGGATAGAGCTGTCCTAGTTCATATACAAGTTTGCCCCACTGTGCACTTGTGGATTTTCCCCATTCCCATTGTTACTTCCCCTTCCAGGGTTTGGAGTCTGCCCTGTGCTCATTGTTTGTGACACTTGCAACGGTAAAAAACAGGAGTGAAAGGGGATACAAGGTATATCCCTGCGCTATGATCTAACCTGGAGAGAACCAATATATTTACTTAAACACAAAAGATCACAGCACCAATGTTTCTGTCGGTGAGTTCTGAAGAAGTACACACGTCTATACAGACATTGTCTCACCAATACAAGACGTGGGGCCTCATTACGAGGTTGGGGGTAGCCATGGCGCCATTAGCGCCATGGCTGCCTCCAAAACCCTTCCGACTCCATTCCGAGGTCGGTAGGACCAGTAATTCCCCATTCACCAGGGCCATTCCCATTTGAGACCCCATAGGGCTCAATGGGAAGGGGGAAGGCGGCAATAACCGTACCGTTATTGACCCCGGTATCCTTTTGCGGGTCCCGTCCTTAACGCCTGCTAAAACCAGGCGTTCAAGAAGGACCCGCAAAGGGAACTCGTAGTAGGGCGGTAAGGGGTAATCCCTTACCACCCGTCTCGTAATGAGGCCCATGGAGTTTCATTCAGTCCAAATGCAAAAACTAGTGATGTGAAACAATTCAATTCACTTCACTGCACATAAGGAAAAGTGTAAAAAAAAAATATTATTAAATTGTAGAAAAACACATCCGAATTTTTTTTAACATACTCTTTCTAAAAATCATCAATAGTGCCAACATAAATGCACTTCTAAAAAAAGTTGGAAAAGAGAGTTAACCTGTCTGATCAAACATCACACTCTCATACTCTCCTAGAAAACAGTCTCCAGACATACCTCATTCACACTGAACCAATCAAACAACATAATATCACACTGGTCTCATCCATTAATTGCATCAAAATCTAGAACATGAGACAACACTTTAAAATACAATCCTTTGTCCTAATTAATGGGGAACAGTAGATCTTCACAGGACAACGACGAAAAAGTTATTAAATACAGTCAAATCAACGCAATTCACTGTGATGTATAATACAACCTACGACAACATCAAATTCCAAACCCGACATGTTTCTTTCTGTACTTTTAGCAGAAATTCTTCCAGTGTTTTCAAGGGAATATATATGAAGGTACAAATGTGTGGACAACATCAGGAACTCGCCTGAAAAGTAAAAACAGAAACACACTCAATCGGACTGAGTACAAAGTGAAACCGATTGGTATAAGCTACCACAGCTAAATCAATAAGCCGGGTGCAACAAGGGGCAACAAAGACCCTACTATATCCTAATCCAACAGGAGAGTCACACGTACCTGACGGGTACAGTGACCGGGAGACCAACTCAGTTGGTTCAATCCATTACAACACCACCACCACGACACAGTGTCAAACACCAGGACATCCTGGATACAAAACTTCCACCTGTGCTGCTATAGTGTAACAGGGTGGGAGAGCAATAAGCATTCCTCCATTGTTAACATCCGAGTACATGCTTAGGGTTCCACTCTATGCAGTCATTTAGGACTGTCACTATATCACCTGCTTAGTATCCCATATGGTGAACCGGAATGACCAAGTGCCAACTGATACAGGTGTGACCATGCAAACAAAGTAACCACCCAAGATTGTGTAGCACCAGAGTGGCAAGGCCACAAACACCACAGGCCTGAAGGTTAATCAGGGGTTAACGGCGGTGTCCAATTGGTAAAACAACTGGATATAAACTCACAGCCCTCAGATCTCTATAGTTCTGGTCAGCATGTTACTTCCACACATGGCATGGCGGTATAAAACCTGTTATACAGCTCGAAGGGTGGTCATATGCCGACACCTCGACAATCAACAGCCCATTTTAGAACAAACAACAAAGGAGAGAGAGAGAGAGGAAGGACAACATAAAAATTGCAGTTTAACACTCCTCCTTTCGATCAATTCAATTGTATACGTAATTAACCAGAGCAAATTGTCTATCGGCTATACGGGGAAGCCGCCGCCTCGCGGACCAAGATATTGCTAACCTTATCATCCGCGTATGCTGAATGTATCACGGGAAGATGTGGCGACTCATTGTTGCTCGTTCTGAGTCGCAGTGGCGGCCACATGGAAGATACAGCTACTAATTACCCAAACTCGTGCACTGTCCAGTCACTGTGTAGAAAACTGACAAACGCAACAAAGTTGTGAAAATCATTCTATTGTGTGGGACATTCAGTTTATGAATGCTGGGATTCTACCGCGTCTCTTGAGAAGCATTACATCACCACGCCACAACTGACACTCAGACCCGATGCGCGTCCACGTTTTACACGCTTTCTACAAACACGACAAATGATCCAAAATCATACCAATGCCAAGTGTACTTACCGCAGTGATTATGGACGTTGCTCTACACCATCAGCAGTGCTTCGTGGGCCGACCCAGAGAAGCCTGTTCTGCAAATATATTCCTAACAGTATCCGCGCGTACAGCCACGTGATAATCACATCGTGTAAGATTCCATCTGCGTCACGTGGTGCTCGCAGCATCCTGACTTGTTGTGGATGTTCCATGCACCCCGGTTGTAACAGGACGTTACACAATATCAACGTTGACACGTGGGAACGGTGCTGTCAATCAGTCACCGCCCCATTTGATGACCATCTAGTGCAAGTGAAGGCACAGTGCCCTCGTATCTACGCGAGTACAAATATTACAACCAGCATTGCCCCATACCAATGTGGGCACATTTATTGTGGATGAACTGGTCTGCATAATGTATACACTTGTCTGCACCTCTCAGGATAAGCATCCTTGGTACATACCTAAACCCTCTCAAGGCAACCACCATCAATAGGTCCGCTACTAATCTGGCCAGGACTGGACATTATATATTCCAGTCCATCTGTTCATTCAAACCCAGCAGGTGACTCATACTTAAAAAAATCAGTTTAATTTCTTCCCTTGACAGGATTTGTTTGTCTGCTGAGAAGTTATTCGTTGTCGGAATCTTCTTTAACACAGTCCATCTCAAATCATTACAACTGTGATCTCGCATGATGAAATGTCCCACCATAGGGGCTGTTAAATTTCTAGTTCTGATACAGCTCCTATGTTCATTTATGCAGACCTTGATTTTACGTTTAGTTTTCCCGATATACAGTTTAGGGCACGGGCACCATATTGCGTACACCACATTCATCGAATTGTAATTCGAGAACAACACTTGCAACAGTGCTTGTTGGGTTTGTCTTTGTGGAAAATTGCCCTTGCTCTGAGGTTGCACTCCTTGTTGCGCTCCTGGTGCTTATTGCACCGTGTGATTCTGTGCAGCGCCCTGCTGTAAAACTGCAGGTGGATTTGCCATGCCTGCTCCCATTCCTTGGCCGTTCTGTATCATGCCTTGATTTCTGCATGTGCGCGCCAAATGCCATGTCATTCCACACAGCCAACATACTGGCGGTGGTCGGATTATTTGCCCATTTGACATATCCGGGTTTCCATTTTGCATGTTTTGGAAGCCTCCTTGATTATTTTGGAAACCTCCCTGATTGCTCTGCCACCCTCTTCCCCTAACTCCTCTTCCCCCGCGGGTAAAACCCTACTTTAGCCTGATTATTTTGTTGTGGACTAGCCACCTGCTGCATGCTTGATTCAGCTGCGCTAGTTATCATGGCTCCTTCAAGGGCATACTTTGATAATTTATTCTGCGCCAATTTCGCTTCCTCACCCTTTTGAGTTGCTTCCTTTTTGCGATTTTTTTTTTTCCTGCAGCAGTCTATAATAATGTGCGATAGTCAACTGTATTTCAGCCCAAGGTTTAGCCTAAACTCCTACCAATTTCTTGAGTTGTTTCTGCACCGGTTCTGGCAACCCGTGGCACAATACATGGTAAAATATAGGTATTGATTTTGTCCATGATTCATGAATCTCAAGTACCCGGGCATCTTGGAAATTCTGTATATAAATTAACAGATCCTCAGAATCCTTCATTTTTTGAGTCATTATAGATCCCATATCAGAAGTATTGGAATACAGCACTCGTAGCGCTTTCCATACTGCTGCTCTACAATTGTTAAATGGCGCTCGGTCGTGTGCGGTATTAATTGTGGTTACACCAAGGTAGCCTGCTCGTGCCCACACATCGTCTGCTCTCTCACCAAGTATGGGGATTAGGAGGCCCTTAATGTCCCCTATAGCTAACGTGTTTCCTCCTGTCATTTTTTCTAACTCATGTATCCACTGTCCGGCTCCCGATGTCAGCATTGGAAGCTTGTTTTTCAAGTTTTCTCGATCCATGTGTGGCCATGGAATATATTGTGGTCTTATTCCCCCCGTCTCTAGGAGCGGAAATTGGAATGTGTAGCCCTCTTTCTCTTTTTTCATTGTTCTCCTGTCTATTGCAGGGGTAATATTCCCACATCGCTGTCAACCTGGCAATGTCCTTAGTCTGTCTACATAGGGAGGTGAAGAAACCCCCCTCTGACCATGAGGTACTCCTTCATGTCTGTCAGACTGCGTGGCTGACTCTGATGCCCTCGGTGCAGACTTGCTAGTGTCTGACCATCGTATCCCTTTTTCTCTTGGGAGTCGTCTTTCGCTTTGCCTCCCTTCTTCATTTTCCTCGTGCTCCTCCCTTTCGGAGTTGGACATTGTTTGTCCCCAATTCACGCAACTTCTTGTGTCTTCATTGTTTCTAATGATTTCTAATCTGTCCAGGGATAGTTCCCTATTCCCACTACTAAGTGTGACATCCTCAGTGTCATACAGCTGAGTCCTTTCCAAGCGCTCGTCTTCCCTCTCTCCTTGGGGTATTTGTTCTAGACCCATTTCATCATATATTTTATCGATCGTTTCTCCGATGCTTCTGGTGTCGAAGTCATCTTCAATATTTGCCCTAAACGTGCCTGGTACTGAATCGTACTCAAGAAAGAATTCTTCTATGTCTTCCCCTTCTACAACTGGATCGGGTTTTTTAACCTCCCACTCCAAATACTCAAGATCGCATGCTCTCTGTCTGCGCTTACGTTCGATATCGTCATCAAATTCTTTGCGCCTCCTCGTCTCTTCTGTGACCCTATCTTCTTCCTTTCTCTTTTCATTTCTACATTCATCTGCCCTTTGAATTTCCTCATCTCTTCGTCTTCTTATTCTTTTCTCACGTATTCTTTGCTCTTCCTCTAACCTTTGCTGTTTTTGTCTGTCTTGATCATTGGCTGCTCTTGGGTTGCGATCGAGCTGTCTATCTTGCTCTTTGCTATATAGCTGTTCTCGGCTTTGTCTGTCTTTCCTTCTTATTCTTTCATCTCTTAACTCCTTCTCCTTCCCCTTTCTCTGTGTCTCATCTAACCTCTCCTTTTGTTTCGCGTCATCAATGCCTTTGCCATCGAGTTTCAATAAGATTTGTCCTCCCATCCATTCATCCTTTGCGAATGCTATCTCATCAGTTCTACCTTCGCTTCCCTTCCATCTCTTCCATTCTCTTTCCTTGTCGAGAGACGCACTTGTCTGTGCCTGATCTCTTCTTTCGTCATCACGTCTCTCCTTGTTCCTGGGGACTACGGAGGTAATATTTTTGTCCTTATCTTTCCCTTGATTTTTGTCACTACTATGTATAGGTGACTCATGTGCGGGGTTGCTGTACCCTGTGGCTGCTTTAAGTTCTCTCAGTGGGTACAATCCCTCGTCCTTACTTTCTTCGACTCTCGTTTCGGATAGGGCAGGTGGCGCAGTAGGCGTCATACCCCCCCTCTGTGCATACATTAAGTATCCAATCTGTTGGTGGCTCTTCCTCCTTTCCCTGTTCATACATTTTCTACAACTAGAGAACAGCAAGGCGTTTTTCTAACTTCTTGCCTGTATATGTGGCATGCAAATATGTCATCATATGTATAAGATGGCTCTAGATAAAGACCCATTTTGTGGCCATGGCATAAACATCTTTCCTTAGCTTGGGTGCGTGTTTTGGCAATTGCTTGCTTAAGTGTGCTAATGGAATCATGTCCTCCATGCTTAAATCTGTTCCCTTTCCTCTTATACAACACTTGTCAATGTTCTCGTGTGGTTTAAACAACTTCTGACAATATGAACGAGCACCAAACACTGCAAGCTCCAATCCAATTTTTCGCAAAGTTTTATATATTCTAATCCACTCAAAACCCAACAATTCGTGTTCGATTTTATCTCCGCTATTAAATCGTAAAAATGTTAAAACAGTTCTCTTAAAAAAATGTTCATACATATGACGTCACAACAAAGAAACATGTAAGAAAGACGCTTGACAGACTAGATGGACACCAGCTGGATACAAATATCTCTGCCTCTTATCATTACCCCTTCATGGAGTGTAAACGTAACCCTTTCATGACATCTTTAAACGTTGTGGTAGCCTATTCATTACCCATTATGTGGGACTTTGGGTACACGTTTCTTCTAGCCGCTATATTAAAGGGATAGTCCAGTAAAAAAAATATTTTAAAAATAGATAGGCAACATTAAAAAAATAATACTAGCACTCTTTTTTTAAAACTTCCTATGTAAAATTTTGAGCTATTCAAGCTCAAAATTCGCAAAAGCAAGCCCATGGATGCCCGCCTGTGCTGGCTTTTGCAGCATTAATGAAGGAAAAGCCAGCCAGCTGTAGTAAACAAAAGCTACCGCTGGGTGGCTTTTCCTTCATTGGTGCTGTACGCGGAGGACGGGGACCGGAGACCAGAGCAGGAAAGCTGCAGCTGAATCTCGGTAAGTGCTATTTATTAAAAAAAAAAAAATAAGCACTAGCTACGTTTTTTTTCTAGGTTTTCCGGGCTGGAGGAGCCCGGAAAACTTAGAAATAAAACCGCAGCTTTAAAAACGCTTTTGAAGCGACCGCAAACATAAATACAACGTTGTGTTTGAAAACGCTGCGGTTTTTCTTTCCAAGTTTCTCAGGCTCCTCCGGCTCGGAGGAGCCTGAGAAACTCGGAAAGAAAAACCGCAGTGTTTTCAAACACAACCGCGTTGTGTTTCTGCCTGCTGTGGCTATCACTTTGGGCTAGACCCAAAGTGAAAGCGAAGGCAGGCAGAAACACAACGCGGTTGTGTTTCTGCCTAAATCTGCTTTCCCATTTGGGGCTCTCGGGCCCCCCGTGGGGAGCCCGAGAGCCCCAAATGGGAAATCAGCTGTAGGCAGAAACACTGCGGCATGTAAACACCACCGTGTTGTGTTTCTGCCTGCCTTGGCTTTCACTTTGGGGGAGCACCGGAGACCCAAAGTGATAGTCACAGCAGGCAGAAACACAACACGGTTGTGTTTGAAAACGCTGCGGTTTTTCTTTCCGAGTTTCTCAGGCTCCTCCGAGCCGGAGGAGCCTGAGAAACTTGGAAAGAAAAACGGCAGCGTTTTCAAACATAACGTTGTATTTATGTTTGTGGTCGCTTCAAAAGCGACCGCAAACATAAATACGTTTTTAAAGCTGCAGTTTGTGCTTATTTTTTAAAAAAAATAAATAGCACTTACTGAGATTCAGCTGCAGCTTTCCTGCTCGTGTCTGGTCCCCGTCCTCCGCGTACAGCACCAATGAAGGAAAAGCCACCCAGCGGTAGCTTTTGTTTACTACAGCTGGCTGGCTTTTCCTTCATTGGTGCCGCAAAAATGGATGCGCCCATGTGCTTGCTTTTGCGAATTTTGAGCTTGAATAGCTCAAAATTTTACATAGGAAGTTTTTTAAAAAAAAGTGTTAGTATTATTTTTTTAATGTTGCCTATCTCTTTTTAAAATATTTTTTTTTATTGGTCTATCCCTTTAAAGCGTAGGAATAAGGCGAATCCTCTCTCTTAACCTCTCTCTTCTCGGATGTCTACCCTGGTAACCTCTCTCTTCTCGGGTGTCTACCCCAGTAACCTCTCAATTCTTCTATTATTCTTGAGTCATTATCCCCTCATATATATATATATATATATATACAGTCTTCTCTACTTCTAACTATTTTTTTTTCTTTCCTCCTCCCTCCGTTACCTTTTCCCTTTACTTGTTCTAAGGTATGCACTATTTGCCAAAGCATTAAATTATTTGCTTCACTCACCGTTCGCATGGTTCGTCTCCGGACCCTCGGGATCACCACCTTTGTTACCGCCTTCTTCAGCTTTTCGCCCGCTCAGCTGCCTGTAGGAATGGGAAGGGAAGTGTGGGGAACAAGGGACCCTTCAGGCCCTGACTGCAGTCTCTTCGATATCTACCACTGTCTACGGGGAGCTTCACGGTCTACACAGCCGAATGGACTCGTGATATTGCTGAGGACCTAGAGTTACTTTATGTCGATGGTCAATAGGTGTCTTATTTTAATCCATAATCGATAGTCGATAAACCATCCGATCTTGCTACCAAGTGTACTGGGGAGACCCACCAGCCGGCCCATAGAGTCGGGGTTTGCTCCGAAGTACTTTAAGACAAAATAGCTGCACCTTGAGATGGATGGGGGTGCAGATTTATTACTCCAACACCAAACAATAAGGACAACTCAATGGTTTGGCAAAGGGGAGTCCGTTTAATGACAAGTACAAAAAACAGGGAACATGGGATTCAACAGTGATGCGATAGTCCATCTCGCTTCAGCTCCCTCGAACTTCATACAAACAGTAACATTTATACCCAAAACTCGTCATCATTGACGTGTAACACTCAAAAGTTAACATGCAATTCTATTGGTTAGGAAATGTAACTTTACTATAGGTACTATAACTGTATATGGTAACGGAGTAAGAGGATTGGATAAACACTATCAGGTGGGCGTCTAAGCCCTTCCTTCTAACATTACTCTAGTAGACGTCACTATGAGTACGACGTGTTCGTCGTACTCATAGTGACGTCTAGTGACGTCTAGTGACGTCTATGGTTCTACTATCTATAGGACCCTAGATTATTTGATCCATTGTGATTGGGTTGGCTTCAACCCCATGCATAAATCTCCACTTTACTTAGCAGCACGCAGAATGGTCAACCAGGTGCAGGGTGCCCTAAGATTCCCCCGGCCTTCCCTCAATCCATCATTACTTTAGTGGCTATGTGTCAATCAGTTGGCTGTGGCCGGCCTCGAAACTGTGTCTTCTTGTCAGGAAAAGTTATGATATCTCTGTCTGGACGGCTGCCAAGCGTAGGTGTGAACCCGTGCCTCTTTTCGCTTGGATGGTCACGTGCTACTACACTGTGAATTTGCCTCGTTTCTCTCAATTTGTGTATTTGATTTTTGTTTCACCCGCCACCTGCCTTTGCTTTCTTATCTCGATCCTTCAGATGCAGGATATTCTGTTCTTAGCTTCCATTAAAAGTAACTACTGTTCATAGCTTCTATTGATATGACCTTGGCTTCCCGGGCACGAGCTGCCTCTGCCGAGTTTCCATTCAGCCTTCTTTCCTTGTGTTTGCTAGAATATGAATCTTCTTGCGTTTGGCCTATAATAACCTGGGTTGGTTCTGCTTTTAGTGCAAAGTGGACTAGCATTTATATAACATGCTTCGTTTTGAGGTAGATTGTGTACAATGGTGCTTGCCGCTCTATTCTTCTACTTAGCATAGCAAGCCACACTGTTTTCTTAGCTTTCTTGCGGTTACAAGCATATTGTCATGCGGAAACACGATTTCACCAATAAGTGTTCTGAATACCCACTAACCTGGATCAAGTGCAGCAGTCGACTGTGAGAAATCCCCCCGATACCCCAGTCCTCCGACTAACTGAAATAAGTACAAGAGGAGTATAGACCTCAGGGAAACCCTCTGGGGTAAAAAACCCTGAGAACTGGAGTTGGGTGCATTGTTTTCTGGTTGCCAGGAAACCAGCAGGCAGTGCTCGTAGGTGAGCCGGAGTACCGGTGGTTCTCAGCTGAAGTCTTCCCTGACGAAGGCTGAAGGAGAAGTAAGAACAGATTACCGGAGTGAAAGAGATGAAGGTAAGGTTGAATGTAAGGAAGGAACGGGTGTAACCTGTATCCTTGTCCGTTGCCGTCTTATACTCTGCGGGGAACCCCAGACTGGTAGTGTGGATATGAAAGAGGACGCTGTAGCTGAAGAGGAGGAATACGGTAAGTGCGTCCGGTAGCGTGAAGAAGAGAGATGGAACGTGAACAAGGGCTTACCGAGTTGGGAGGACCTTTGCATCCACTAAGGGTTCGACTGCAGGAGAGGGAAGACAGGTAAGCGCCGGAGATGTCCGTGCAGGCTTGCCTTGAGTTGGGAGGTAATTAGGGAAAGCAATGTGAGATAGGATCAGAGCGATGTTTGCAAGTAAACGAATGAAGTATCGAAATTATTCTGAGTAGAAACTACCAAAGAGTACCTAGGTTCGAACTTCGGAGCGTCAGTGTAAGGAGTAGCGACGTGCAGCTCCTCTGCCTCCGGCTGTTGATAAGGCAGGATCGATGAGCGCCGAGCAATGGATTCCGTCAATACTGGAAAGCAGGTACCCGTCGGAGCGGGAAGCAATATGGCGGCCATCTTGGATGAGGAATAAGGTGTAAGGACACAGCACAGAATGTTCCCCCTGCACCGAATGTTCCCCCGGCGGCGCAACCAAGACCAGCGCCTGTACGGCGCCATGACACATATGTACAGGCGTTAGTTGGTTGAATATCTTAATCCTGCTTACAATTTAAGCTCCTTTGTCTTTCATCAACGTTCTCTTCTTTCAGTTTCACAATATCTTTATTCATGGCATTTTGTCTCTTTGTGTCATCCTTGGGTCATCATATCTTCTATGAGTGCGTTAGTTCAGGCCCTCGTGACCTTTTTGGTTTCTTCCTGGACAGTACTTAACCAATCTTCATTTCGTTTCATTTGCTGGTAAGGTTTTCTTAATGGGTACCTTACTGTCCATGGTTGTCTGGTTATTGGTACTTCAATAGGTATTGTTCTTTTGATAGGTACTGGGCAGAGCCCTACTGTGGCTCTCTGCTGGTTTATTTGCTCATCATACGTCACATATTTCGGTGTCAATGTTCCTGGTACTTCAAAATGGGCGACTGGAGTGCAGGCTTTATTTGGGACCTCCTATACACACGGTAAACAGGCGATTGACATACTTATTTAACCTCCAGAGGGGGACCCGACAGGGCTGTCCCCTTTCCCCCCTATTCTTTGCAATGACCATGGAGATACTGGCAGAATACCTGAGGGGGACCCCCAGGTGATTGGTATTAACGTGGGTAGCCGAAACTTTTAAACTCGGCCTCCACGCAGATGATATAATGCTTCAACTGAAGCCCCCGGTACAATCAATCCCCGCAGCCCTCCGGGTGATAGAGGAATTCGGACACCTCTCTGGTTTCAAGATGAATGTGGGTAAATCAGTAATCTTCCCCTTTGCCCCCAACGCAGACAGGAAAGTTGCAGAGCTTGTCCCACTGGGCCTCCAAATACAGATGGAAGGGGTGAAATATTTGGGTATAAATATTGTTAGACCAGCTGGTGATCTTACCTGGGAGAATTACCCCCCCCCGTTCGATAAAATCTTCCGGGAAATGGAGGGATCGGGCAAAGGCCAGATATCGTGGATGGGAAGGGTCAATGTGATAAAGATGAACCTCCTCCCCAGGGTGTTGTACATGTTTCAGATGCTTCCCCTTGAGGCCCCCGAAGATTACCTAAAAGAAGCCAAGAAGCGTATAACTAAATTTGTGTGGCAGGGCCAAAAACCCAGAATAAGCTATGAGACCCTCATCCTCCCGAAGGACAAAGGCGGTGTAGCCCTCCCGGATCTACATGTCTATTATAGAGCTGCCCAATTGAGAGCCCTTGCCCCCATCTTAGGGAGGACACAAATAATGCAATGGGTTTACCTGGAGAATTTCCACCTGCACCCAGCTAGTGTAGGAGAATGGTTGTGGGTCCCACTGGGCAAGCTCCCGAGGCGGATTAGAGAGCACCAGTTTATTGCGACTATGTGGAAAGTCTTAGCGGGGAAGGGGAAGAGAGATGGAGTAACCACATGGCCCTCTCCACTGAGCCACATCTGGGCCCCACCAATGAGGGAAGCGATCCCTGAACACGGACATTACCAATCCTGGTTTGAGGTGGGCTTGTGCAGGGTGGGTCACCTGGTAAAGGAAAATACTTTCATAAGCATCCAAAAACTAGAAGAAGCATTGGGCATTGGCCAGTTATCTCCACTCCTCTATCAAAGGCTAAAGGGGGTTCTGATGATAGAGAAATGGAAGCCACTTATACAGAGGCCACTTACACCAGTAGAGAAGGTCCTGGACACCCATGTCGACACAAAAGGTCTTATTTCACTCCTATATAGGGCACTCTTGTCTCCCCGGGAAGGAGTAACCAGGGATCTCAGAGCAAAATGGGAGAGGGATCTGGGCTACAAAATTGGGGATAGTTTATGGGTACGACTGTGTAGAAGAGCATTTAAAACCTCGATCTTCTGTCAATATAAGATGCATGCCTTGAAACTGCTTCATAGGTGGCAGTACGACCCGGTTGCACTCTCCAGGATGTTCCCGACGGTTGCCCCAAACTGTTGGCATAGGTGTGAAGAAAGAGCCAACTATTGGCATATGTGGTAGGCATGCCGCAAAGTTCAGGCATATTGGTCAGAAGTGCTGAGTTGGGTTAAGGAGGCGGGTGCGGAGTCTTACCTTCTGGACCAGAGCTTGGTTGTATTTGGACTTGAAAGAAGGGACGAGCGACGGCATAAACTCCCTGATTTGTCGCATTCTTTGCGGTTGGTGGCTAGAACTTGTGGAGCCAGAACCTGGAAAAGGGCCTTCCTTCCCACGAAGGGTGAATGGGTGGGTGTGGCCAAAGACATATATATTATGGAAAGGATTACAGCAGCAATACAGGGGTCTAGTCTACTAGTGGAAACAGAATGGCTTAGATTCCTTAATGCCTTTAATGACCCCAAAAGTGCAGATTGAAAACCCAGAGGAACAATGACTCGGCCCCATTAAGTTATTTAGCTTGGTAACTCCCGACTTTCACTCGGTGGAAGTCAAACAATCACTGATGATCTTGAATCTGGTCGGAACTGCCGACAAGGGAGTGTCTTGGACAAGCTGATGATGCTATCAGAGACTGTACTTTGAGCGGGGGGTGGGATGGGAGAGGGGAGGGTGAATGTTTTAGGGTATTACAACCCATAGAAGGTTATTGAGGGCATGCACCTCTGTTTGTTCATTGTGGTGGTTTTCTGGTCTCTCTGCAAAATTAATAAAATAAATGAAAAAAAAAAGTCCTTTTTTTTTTACCCGGGACCGCAGCCCATCTTCCTAAGCTCCGCCCTATGCATCGCCCTTCAGTCCTTTTCTATCGCCACGTCCAGCACCATTTTGCAAAGTAGAGGACACTTATTAGAGGGGACGGTGGGCAGGCATATGGAGGAAAGGCATTTATAAACTAGGAGTAAGATAGTCACTAGAGTGAGTAACTTTGTCATACTCCTACGTCCCGTCCCCTTTCCTCCATACTTGTCAGAGTTTCCCAAGCACTGACCAAAGGAAAACGGGAGGATGGAAATGTCCCTTATTGGAACAAATTCTTAAGAACTGCCTCACCGATTTGGGAATAGCCCGGGAGCTCAGGTCAAGACAACAATGTCTGCAAAAATCCAAAGGGGAAGCCCACGCAGCAGCCTTGGCTATGGACTCCCAAGGGATGTATTTTTGGAAGGCAACAGCAGCCGCTTTGCCACGGACCAAATGCGATTGAATGCACTTTGGGGCCTGAAGGCCTTGAATTTTGTAGGAGTAAAAATGGGTGGTCCCAGATTTTTTGTTTATGGGGGATTGAGCAAAGTAGGGACTGATTACATAGAATTGTGTAGGCCTCAGAGATACATGAAGCTATCCAACGAGAGATGGACGCTTTTGAGGCAGGTTTCTCTTTTGGGTCACCAAATGTAACAAAGAGTTGTGAAGAACTTCTAAGTTTGCTTGTTCTGTCGAGGTAAAACATCAGAGCTCATCTGGCATCTAGGTTGTGTAAAAACCCTCTCGGCATCGGAGACCGGGTTCGGAAAGAAAACCGGTAAGGCTATTGACTGGTTTAAGTGGAATTCAGAGACAACTTTGGGAAGGAAAGAGGGATGAGTTGCGAAGCACAACCATATCCTTGTGGAAAGTTAGGAACGGATGTTCGACAGAGAGAGCTTGAAGCTCACTTATTCTTCTTGGAGATGTTACCGCAATCAAGAAGGCCACTTTCCAAGAAAGGTACTTGAGCTTGGTAGTGGCCATAGGTTCAAAAGGCTTAGGACAGAAGGCGGTGAGGACAACATTCAGATCCCATTTTGGGTGAGGCCTAACCGGTGGAAAGAGATGAAGAAGACCTGCAAAATGTCTCTTGATGGCTGGGTTTGCCGGTGAAAAAGAGCAACTGTCTGTAGACAGATAAGCTGGAATGGCAGATATGTATGTCCTGCATGATAAGACATGGATGCCAGAGGCTGCAAGGTCTGATACAAAAGATAAGACACAGTCAATAGAAGCCTGTCAGGAATGAAGCTGTTTAGCTAGACACCAATGACAAAATCGAAGCCATTTGCTCTTGTACTGAGACCTCGTAGAAGGCTTATGTGCCGCCTGAATTATGCGCATGTTATTCTCTGAAAGGTTGAACTTCGCTAAGGACCGGAACTCAGGTGCTAGGTCGCCAAGCTGAAGGATTGTGGGGATGGGTGCCACAACTGGTGATTGCTCTGGTGAAGAAGGTCGGGAATCTGCAGCAACCTGATCGAGTTGCACACCGACAGGTGTTGTAGTTCCAAAAACCAGAACCTAGCTAGCCACCAAGGAGCTATGAAGAGGAGAGTGCAGTTGGAAGCACTCCTGAATTTCCAGAGCGACCGATGAATCAGTGGCAAAGGAAGGAAGGCGTAAGCTTTGATGTCCCAAGGGATCTCGAGAGCATCCTCCAAGGAAGAAACTCTGAGACATCCCTGGAAGTATAAAGAAGAAGTTTCCTGTTCGTTGAGGTTGCAAAGAGGTCAACTGCTGGAACACCCCATTGCTGGAAGATCTTGGTAAAAACCACTGTGTTCATCTCCTACTCGTAACTCGCCGCAGATTGGCGTCTTAGGGAGTCTGCTGCACAATTGATGTGACCCGGAATGTGCACTGCTTGAAGCCAGACATTGGTCCTCATTACAACTTTACCGGTCCGGAAACAATGGTGCCAGTAAGCTTACCGGCACCGTTGTTTCCAGATCGGCAAAGTACAAGTCTGGTGGGCGGTTGCCCTCCTGCCCGGCAGGTCTGACTTGCCGGGTGGACCGGCACTTGCCCACAGACTTTCACGGAAGCACAGGCACTGTTATTACCAGTGCCGGTGTTTCCATGGTCCCCATTCCCATAGAGTCCTACTGGACTCTATGGGAATGGAGAACAACATATTACCAGCACCTAGCTTCCCGGACTTGTAATGCCCTGGTGTTGCCAGGAAGCTAGGTGCTGGTAACTGTTTACGGGTCCAGCGGCTATCTGCCGGTTTTACCTGCACGGTTACGCCAGACCCGCAATGATGCCCATTGCGCTGGATCGCCCAATTCCAAATTTGGTTAGCTAGATCCACCAGAGTAGGGGACCTGGTGCCCCCCTGATGGTTTATGTAGAATATTGCTACAGAATTGTCTGTGCAAATTTGAATGTTACTGTTGATGATAGAGGGCTGAAAAGACATGAGCGCCAGAAAAACTGCCAGGAGCTCGAGGTAATGGATATGGGATTGTCTGTCCTCCGGCGTCCACTAATCGTACACCTCGAGGTGATGCAGTGTCACCCCCCACCGTAGAAGGGGGAGGGGCGTTACTTGTGGGCAGGGCTCCTGGAAGGAGGTTCCCACTGAAGGGTTTCTGGCGGAGACCACCATTGAAGATCTGCCATCATGGAGGATGGAGCTGGAATCATTTTGGAGTCCAGATCCGTAGACTGAGACCAGCAGCTCCGAAGAGCAAGCTGAGTGCGCCTCATTTTCAGTCGTGCAAGAGGTAGAGCTAACACGCAAGAGGCCATAAGGCCAAGGAGTCCTGGAATCACCATGCCAACATGTGGGAGGACTGCAGGAAAAACAGACACGTGGTTGACAGGTCTGCAATCCTGTCCTCCGTCAGGAACACTCTTGTACTGACAGTATCCCAACGGAAACCTAGAAAGATCAGTTCTTGAGCCACCGTCATATACGATTTCTGCCAGTTCACTGACAGCCCGAGATGGAACAGGAGCTGGAGGAGTGACTGAAGATTAGCTGTTGCGGCTTGTGGGCAAGGACTGCGCAGGAGCTAATCGTCCAAATATGGATATACATGAACTCTTTTCAGTCTGAGGAATGCTGCGATGACTGTCATCATCTTCGTAAAAACATGCGGCGCCGAGCTGAGACCAAACGGTAGCACTTGATACTGGAAGTGTTCCACTCCCACAGAGAACCGCAGACATTTTCGATGTAGGTTCCAGATCAGGATATGCATGTAGGCATCCTGAAGGTCTACCACGCTGAGCCAATCGCCCTACCGGTGAGAGAACTTTACCTATCTGGTCGTAATCATCTTGATTTTCTCTTAGGGTATAAAGAGATTGAAATTGGAGAGGTTGAGAATAGTGCGCAGGCCAGCCCAGTGGGTTTCGGCCCTGTAAACAGACAGGAGTAATAGCCCTCCCTTGCTCCCGCAAGGGAACGGGCTCCACTGCTCTGAGGTCTAGAAGTTTCTGTACCTCAGCTCTGAGGGAAGGCGACCCAGTCTGCTGAAGAGGAGGGTGAGAGGGTGGGGTAGGAGGGAGGGGCAAGCAGAAGCCCGCCCGGGCGACAGACAAAACCCATCAGTCTTCTGTGATTGTCTACCACGCCTCCAAATGAGACAATATTCGTCCTTCCACCGGAGTCTTGTGAGACCGATAGAAAACATCATTTAGAGTCTTTATCGGTAGGGAGACCCCCAATTGCTGAAGAGGAGGCTGTTGAACAAAAGAAAAAACAGCCACCTTGCCTTTGCTGCTTGCGGTGAGGCCCACCAGCAGGAGTTTCTGACCGGCGTGTACGGCGGTCCTGGAACCCTCTGAAACCAGCAAAGGACTTTGTTTGAGACCCCGACCTCTGAGTATAAGCTGCTTTAGCTGGGGTTTTGGCAAGGACTGACAAAGATTTAGCTGTTTGTGTTTTTGCCTTTGTTCCTTATCAGTGGAGGAGTGGAACAGTTCCTTACCTTTGAAGGGAAGATCAAGCACTTTGTGCTGAACTTCCTTTGAGAACTTTGTAGCATGCAGCCACGCTTGGCGGGAGAGGTCTACTCCAACCATAAGGCCCTGAGCAAGTGTCGACATGATGGACCATGGTCCTGAGCCAGTACTTTGGCATCGGATAAACCTCCCTTAAAATCTCTTGAGCCTCTCAGTAAAAATACATTCCTGAAACTCAGGAAGCTCCTTCCACAGCTTGAGATAAGCAGCTGCCAGGATGACCTCAGTATTAGCCTGTCGCAGCTGAAGAGCCGAATTAGAAAATACCTTTTTCCCAATGGCATCAAGAAGCTTGTCCTTCTTGGGAAGGACTTGAGACGCTCAGTGGAAGATGAAAAGGACGGCTTAGACCGGAGCGTAGCTGCTGCCACCACTGTCGATGAGAGGAGAGGACATGCAGTCCAGGTTATGTCTTCTAATGCATGTAGCTTGTAGCGAGCGTCAATTTTTCTGTTCACATGCTGCCCAGAAATAGGTTTTTCCCAGACCTTGCAGGCTTCGGCCAGGACATCCTTTTGAAGGAAAAGGCCTGTGCGCTCCTGTGTTGACTGAGTAAAGGCTCCAGAAAATTCACCTTCCTGTGGAGCCGGAGGCTCGGATATTAGAATATTTAGCAACGCCATCATATCCACTACGCGGTCATAAAAGGCTCTGATAGAGCGGAGTGGGTCATCAGTATCCTGGTCCGCTTGATCTTCATCCAGTGCGGCGGGACAGAATCTTGATCCGCAGCATGTGGAACCTCAGACCCCATGGGCATACTGACTGCACAACAGGAGTCTTGAGCACAGGTGAATGTGGAGGCAGTGGTGGAAGAGGGCACCTACCAGAAGAGGAGGTGGAGGTGGCACTACCAGAACCTGCAGAGGAGTAGCCGCAGCAGGTGGTGGCTTGGGAGGCTTACGATACATTTCTTTGAATAGATCCTTAAAATATGCCTTCATCGGGTCAGAGTGCATAAGAGTCTGGAACTTGCCAAAAAACGCATCCTCAGAAGAAGGCCTAGTCACCGGAGTGGGTAGTGGCCGCGCTGAAGGGGCATACCCCCAGGATTGCAAAGAGGTTGGTTGCCAGGATGGCCCTCCACCAGCTGGATCCACGTAAACCAAGGGAGCGGACGTAGGAGTGAGCGAGAATGTGTGTGGCAGCAGAAATCGAGCATGCCAATGCTTCGGAGGGTGGAACGGATTCCTATTATCCACATTACGCGGAAAAGGCTGCTCAGCCCCAAAAACAGGCCCCTCAGTACTAGCTGTTGAGAACGTTGGTGTGGGAAAAGTAGTTAAAATGGCCACTGCAGATCACGGGGTTGGACTACCATTTTGTTATTGCCTGAGGAGAACTGCGTCACAGGTGTTAGTGAGGCTGTTATCACCACTGGTGTATCAGGGGACTTAAGTTCCATTTTAGCCTTGTGACAGGGAACCTCGCAGAGCCAGTGCTAGCAGGTATAGAGCGCTTTTGCAACCCCTTATAGTCAGCTGAGGAATTAGCCTTCAGTGAGGGATCCTCGGCACAGTCATTACTTGAAGACTTAAGGTGTTTACCCGCCTTCTTTGCCCCCTCAGCAGGATCAGTTCGACCACTGGATTGTGTGTGAGAAGGCTTAGGGTTAACGCCATAGCCAGAGCCCTTGTAGGGGGCCCATCGATCCTGCCGGTTTTAGATATAGCCCCTAGTCGGGGATCCTCGGGCATAACCCTGGTGCTTTTAGTTCCTTTATTGGAAACCTCAAGACGAGTCGCGGTACACTTAGTTCCAGATTTCGAAACCCCTGGAACTACCACAGTGAAAACAGCTCAAGAAATGCTGGACTTTATTTTAGCTCCCAGATGGGGAACCTCAGATGAAGATCTGGTCCTGACAGCCCCTTTACAGGGACCCTCGGGGAAAACTCCGGAGTGCAGGTTAGATCCCTTTTGGGAGACCACAGGAAGAGCTCTGGTACCAGAGCCCTTTGGGCCCCTCCCAGAACCAGAAGACCCCGGGAAGGAGTTCCCTGGCTGGGGTGCCCTAAAAAGGAAGGAAATTACCAGACGCTTCGTTTTTTCTTCAATAAACTGCTGTAAATGCGGAGGAGGAATCCACTGGAACACCTCCCCCCTCCTGACAAGACGACGCTGGAGTGCACGGACGGAGAGGGAGTCGCAGTAGAAGCAAGAGTCCCAGCAGGGTTCCAGGCCCAAGTCTACCAGACAGATATAGTGGGGATCCGCCCTTGCGAAATGACATTGGCATGAAGTACAGGACACGAATCCCAGATGCTCCGGCATAGATGGAAGAAAGAAGACTGTGCAACCGGAGTAGGAATATGAAGGACAAGGGAACAAAAAGATAAAATTCCCTAAGATGCAAGTTCGTCCGATCCCGACCATGCTGAGAAAATGACTGAAGGACGATGCGTGGGGCAGAGCTCAGGAAGGTGGGGCTATGGTCAAGTGCGGTGGCCCCGGGTAAAAATAAAAGAAGGACAAAAAAAGTTAATTGTTTGATGCTTAAAAAGTGCTCCGGTCCCGTCCCAATGGACGGAATGTTCTACAAGTATGGAGGAAAGGGGACGGGATGTAGGAATATATCGGGTAGCGGCCTCAACCCCCTGGCCTCATGGGAAGGGGGTCTCCCTATGCAAATAGTGACAATACCATGGGATTCATCACAGTACCTTGCACCACTGCAATGGTTTGGCCCCTCAAGAAATCCCCTTACTCTCTTTAAGGGATTGAAACATGTAAGGCATAATTTTAGGGTCTTCATTATTGATATTCTGAAGAAGAATGATTCCGGGATCTAGAACAATGTTTGGACATTTTATTGCTTCATTCATTGATTTTTTTCATGTGTTTTATTATGCACTTTGTGATGAATTTCCTGCTCACACTTATTTGCACAGCACTAACGCACTTTGATAAATTGATAGTGTTTTTAGACTAATTGATGCAAATTCTAGTAATGTTTTGTGGTTTTTGCATATGTTTTTATTATTATACTAATAAAATTGGATATGTACTTTATTTATGAGGTGACCTATTTGATATGCTCTCTAGTTCTATAAGACATTTTCTGTTTGCCTAATTACTTGCTAGGTGGGTCATTCGCTCCAAACTGACATGGATTTCTTTGTTGTTGCCTGCTGCAGAATTGTGGAAGGACACATTGGGGAGGTCAATATTGGTGTTGTGCAAGTTCATCGGTCATAGCTGCACAGTTCTAAGGCTTCCCATCATTTATACTAGGTAATACCAATGCAGGTTTTAAAGCAGGCCAGCATGTTAGAGTAATATGGGATGATTTTAACAGCAGCATTTCACAGTTGGTTAAGCAAGAAATTGGAAGGTGGTGTGTTTTAGTTTTCAATAAGAGTTTGTTTGTAGAATGTGTACTGCATCATCAAGTGGGAAACCAAAAGTAATACATACACACTGTCATATAGCAACTGTGGCTCCTACAACAGACCTGAGATAAGGTTGAAAACCTTCAGCCACTCGGTCAAGTGTAGGCTGTTTTATGCAAGTGGACAATGTTTTTTTACCATGTTTTTGGGTTAGAATTGCCAACGAGAGCCTGTTCTGCTTATGGCAATACAACAATAATTTATGGTTGTATTCTGGTAACCATAGCCTGTTCTGCTTATGGCAATACAAAATTAATTTCGGGTTGTATTCTGGTAACCACAGGACAGGCCCATTAGAGAATGCATTTTCAACTCTTATGTACATCTTTATTTCTATTTCAAAACAGGAAAACAAAAGAGAAATATAATGAATTACATACTTACTCCCTTGAGCCCATTGCCCCCACTACTCTAACCATATCCCAAATGCCCTTCTTTACACAAGATTACCCCCTAAGTCAACACCCAAGCCTCTTCCATTGCACATTCCCCCATCATCCACTTCTGATCCCTTCCCTTTTCCCTCCCCGAACCCCTGTTAGAGCAAACACATCATCAGTCACATATCCTATCTCCTCTTTGCTGCAATCCTGAGTAGGAAGCAGGACACTTGGCTTTCTTCAGGGCGAAGGTATCTCAGCTTGTATCCTCTCTTGTATTCAGAACACTACTGTTTTCCATTCTCAACTACTATCCCAATACTTGATCATTCAGTTCAGCTTCCATGTCCATATAAACATTGCTCAAACAAGTGGCCAATATTTCCAGTTGGCAAAGTTCTTTGGCCTTTCTCAGCCACTCTAGCCTACTTGGGGGCAAATCCTTTTCCAACCCTGTGCCAAAAAAGTCCCATGCAGACAAGAGCAGATGGTGTGTCATGTGAGAAATTGTTTTAGTGGCATAGCATCAGTAATGGACTAAGGAATCTTGACACACCTTCAACCTCCTTCACCCATAAGAGGACTCTGATGAGTCATCACTGAACCCCAGTCCCAAATATCCCATGTGGCATGGGGAAGGCAGCCGCTACCTGAACATGACCCTGTGGGTGGTATTATGAGGGTGGATCACATGGTAAGAGATGGCTGTCAGGGAGAAGTGGTGACTCCATCAGGAAATAAACTGTATTATTCCCTTTGCTGGGAAGAAGACCATTTAATTCCAGAGTTCCTGATGGCATGTTGTCATTATTCAGAATCTTTCAGTTGTAAAAATCCTGAATCCCCTTCTTGTCAAGCATTCTAGACAGAATACCATTCACTTTTCATGTGTACATAAGACCTATAATACCCATAACACACATTTAAGAACTACTGTTGATGATGGTTGTTATTTAAACAAAGTTGTCAAGGAATATAACTTAAAATGGGTTAAAATGCCATTGTACTCTAATTCCCAGAAAGCCACAAGTACTGAGACGACGAAGAAGAGGAGTAAGGAGTCAATGTGGAATAAAAGTAACATCAAGTGGGGGGGCGTGGCTACATGGCCACAGAGTAGGCTGCGTTCATTATCCTGCAACAAAGAAGCATATGGAACTGGAAGCCAAGTGTCAAACTATACCTATAGATGTAGGAATATACTGCAGATGTATCGGTCGCAGCCCAGGCGAAATCTGTAGACCAGAGAGCGAGATGCGAGCTGATGAAGTTTAGAGAGCCTGAGGGGCTGGAGAAACAAAGAGGGCACCGCAAGCACAGGTACAAAGGGGAAAATAACATCACGGCCGTCTGGCCGATGGCAAAACCAGCTGCCAGTCCATAACAGATACATGACAGTGGGTGTACGATCTGAGAGCTGCACTACGTGAGAGGAACAAAGTCGATGACCGAAAGCTGAACAGCTGGTAGAGCGGCAGGCTGTAACAGCAAAATAGGGAACCTGGCAGAGGCCGGTCGCAGCCAAGATTTTCACACATGCCTGCATAGCACTCTTGGAACCAGCAACGGTGAGCAGAGGAACGGAAGCAGTGGTTATGTGCCGAGTAGCATGTGGATGTCTGTAAGACCCTGCCCGGGCAGCGGAACGAAGTGAGGTGCCTGCAAGCAGGAACATTACATCAGAGAATACCCGTGGAACAAAACGATCGGCCAGCGGAGTTGCTGCGGCGGGTGTGTGGTCTGCATCAACCAAATAGAATACTGGCAGATAGACATCGATAGAGTGCGGAACCATGCATGGAAAGTGAAAGTGACAATACCGCAGAAGAGGCATACGCAAACGGCAGGGAAATGAGATGGAGGACAACACAGGTATTTTGGCTTGTATAACGGGAGCATAAGCGGATGGCACTGCAGATTGCTGGGGAAACACAAACAAAGAGGGATAGATGGCACAAGCCCAAAGCCTGCAAGATGAACAACTGACTACACGCACAGGCGTTACACACAAAACTGTGAGCCGCTGGTGCCCCCCTCCCATGAGCTAGCCTGTTGGACTTATAGCAAAGGACGCTGAACACTCCCCCACCCCTCGGTGGAAGTGATAGTATAACGGCCAGCTGATGGGCCTAAATGGTGGCAGGCCCTGAACAAAGGACTGTGCTGTGGGGATTATAAGCACAGACTGCTTTTTGGATACAAGTATCCCAAACCACCACAACCACCCAGCGGGCACGAAGCGGAGAGTGCGGGCATAAAGAGTGGGACACACAAGGGCCACACAAGGAGAGCCGGAAGACCTGTTCGGGCCCGCAGCCAGCCTGGACACACAGTGCCTAGTCCAGCTGGCCCACAGGACGGGTGGGTGCTGGATCGAAGTGAAGACTTACATGTGTACGTGGGAGGACACAACCCACTCCAGTAGCTAATAAGTGGTTCCAAGACACCTTTTGTGTAGCCTGTCCATGCCTGGGTGCTGGTGGTGGTCTAACCCTGCTGGTGTTGACTGGTGGAGAGGCTCGACGCCATGTCCAGTAAACCTCTGAGAACGAAAAGAAAGCAACCCACGCTGGACGAATACGCAAGAACACCACCGGAACCGGGGGGGAGCCAAGAGCAAAGACAAAACCCCCGCTGGGAGCGCAGCCACCATGGGCACTAACCAAGTGATCCTTGCCGCGATTGCAGACCTGAAAGTGGCCTGGGAGACCAAATTGGGACTGGCTATGACAGAATTGAAAGCGGCACTGGAGCTCAAAGTGGCTGCAGCGCAGGAGGAAGTGAACCTTCTCCGGCAAGATGTCAGGTCGCTGGCGGAACACACAGAGAATCTGGAGAAAGAGGTGGGCCCGAACACAGCGGACTGTACAACACATAAAGCGGACCTTCATGTCCTAGTGCAACGTGTGGGCAACTTAGAAAGCAGGGCGGAGGAAGCAGAGGGACGCGCCTGAAGGAACAACATCCGCATTGTTGCTTTGCCAGAGGGGGCTGAGGGACCCAACCCTACAGAGTTCATTGAATCCATGTTACTGCAGGAGATAACTGGAGGAGTGTTGTCCCAGGGGTTCACGGTGGAAAGAGCGCAACAGGCCCTAATGAGGAGGAGGCCGCCACCGCCGGGAACCCCCCCTAGGCCAGTGATTGCCAAGATCCTGAACTATTGAGATCGGGAAAGAATCCTTGAACACTTCCGGAAGGGTGGAACAATACAAAGGGGAACGGCAAACATAACCGCATACACAGATTATACCCTGTTGGTGCAGCGCAGCCGCATGAACTTTGGGACTGTGAAGAGAAGACTGCGTGAAGCAGGCCACAAGTATATGTTGCTCTACCTGGCGAAGCTGAAGGTGTTCCACAAAAACAGAACCTTGTTTTTTGAATCCCCGTAAGAAGCCATGGGGTGGCTCGACACGCAGAGCTGCCCCCAGGAATCGAGCATCCAGACGGAAGGAGAGGGAAGAGATAAGTAACCTGTGTAGGCGGCACCAAAGGGTGTTACAGCCTAAGACGATGAGACTAGATTATTGTAAAAGATGTAGCTCATGGGCGGGCATGATTGGGCCATAAAAAGACATGATCCGCGAGCACTGAGACTTCTAACATACTAAAGGAGCCTAGCAGAGCTAGTCCTCATACCCCCATTTAGAAAGGTAGCCACTAGGGCAACTTTACCCTGCTGAGTCGCTAGTACAGGAAATTGCCAGAAAGGGCTAGATGTGGGGGTGCCTGAGATCCAGGGATGGAGCTGGGCAATAGTTGGGGAGGGCATTGTTGGGGCAGGGAAGGGAGGTGGGAGGGAGGGGGTTTGGGGTGTTTGATGTGTTTTTAGTTAAGGGGATGCTAAGTTGGGAAACGAGCCTATACAGAAAATGAATAAACTTGGATATGGACTGCACTGATGGGAGGAGAAGGGGGATTCTAATAGGCCATGGGGGACCTTAAAATAATTACTTGGAACGTTAGGGGGCTCAATAGCTATTTAAAAAGGAACAAGGTGATATTATACCGGCGCAGACAAAAGATAGACATAGCCCTGTTGCAGGAGACTCACCTGACACGGGATAAGATGGAAATGATTGGGAAGAAATGGAAGGGAACTGTGGTGGGTGCATCATATTCGGCCTATGCTAGGGGAGTGCTTATCTGGGTAGCGCCACATGTCCCGTTTCAGCTGGTACAGTCGATAGCCGAGACGGACGGGAGGATGGTCATAATGAGGGGATTGGTGGAAAATAAGGAGATAAGTATTGTAAATACGTATGCCCTCAATCAAAATATGGGGGCATATTTTAGAAGACTGTGCAACAACATCAGCCTGTGTGTGGGGAGCGCGGTGATTTGGGGAGGAGACTTAAATTGCGTACTAAACCTTAAGGTTGATAGATCGGATGGGAAAATGAATAGACCTGCCCCAGCCGCTAAAGCGTTGCAGACACTGCTGAATGGGTTTGGGTTCGAAGATGTGTGGAGGACACAACACTCCCATGAGAGGCAATATTCGCATTATTCTGCCCCGCAGCAGTTACATACAAGGCTGCACTATGTCTTTGTCACACCAGACGTGCTGACGGAGATCACCCAAGCAGAATATAAAGCAAGGGTCCTCTCGGACCATTCGCCCTTGATCCTCGGATGGCAATATCGACCCCCAAGAGCGAGGATTCCAACATGACGCCTCAGAGCAGAGGCGCTGAGAGACCCCTTTTTTAGGGAAGATATGAGGGAGGAGATTGTTAGCTACTTACTGGCAGTATGGACTCGGTGGGCACGTTGTGGAAAGCTTTTGAAGTTGTGATGAGAGGGGTAGCTATAGCAAAATCTAAAGGATTGCAAGGAAGGATCCTGGCTGACCTACGGGAAACAGAGGGAGAATTGGAAAGGGTATTGAGGGGAGAAAATAACACCAAGGAAGACACTGAACTGATACTTAGGTTGCAACAGAAATGTTCTGGGCACTGGGAAAGACTGTGTAACCTTTTTTTTTTTTTTTTTTTTAAATATTTTTATTTTTATTTTAAGTGAAAACAGTATAAACAAACTTGTGACATTATACACAATAAACCAATAAAACACTTAACAAAGCACAACACTACACTCCCCCCCTCCCCCCCAAGAGCTCATCCACAGGGTAGTTCCGTATCGACCTGGTGTGGCCGGGTGACTTCCTCCTCCGAGGCAGTAGGTTCTCCTCGTACCCCAAACAGACCAGTGATTAATGACCTCCAGGCTACTAGGTTGCCCACATCCTCCTCCCCGCATTTACTGCATGCCTCTTGCCAGACCATGGTTTCAGCCTCCGCCCATTTTTGGAGATCCCTCCACCACATCTCTATCCTAGGTTTGTAGCATTGCTTCCAGTTCATAGCTATCCTCCTCTTAGCGAGTATATACGCTAGGTCTCTCAGTTTCCCCAGATGTCTGGTGTTCTTTGGTCTGGAGAACCCCCCTAGAAGGCAAGCCCAGGTCGTGTCAATGCTTATCGGGACCCCTTTGTCAGCCAACTTCTGTGACACTTCTCCCCAGAAGACTTCAATTACTGGGCAGGACCAGAACATATGCGTCATGTCCGCGTTCTCCTCGTTACACTTCGGGCATGCTTGCCTGCCCGAGTTAGCAAACTTAGCTATTCTCTTGGGGGTCAAATACGCTCTGTGTGTGATATATAGTTGGATTTGCTGTAATCTAGCATTCCTGGACACTTTTTTATGATATCCCAGAGCCCGTTCCCACATCCCATCCGTCATCTGAACCCCCACCTCCATTTCCCATTCTAGTCTCAAGTCTGTCAAGTCCTTTCCCACTCGGGACATCACCACCTCGTACAATCTGGAGATCTCGTGTCCGCCCTCTGATATGTCATATATTGTGTCAATCAGGGCATCCGGATCCTCCGCTAACACCGTCTCAGGCCAGGATTTTCGGATAATCTGTACCAACCTGAAGTATGTAACATATTGGCCCCCATGTAACCCAGCTTCTTCTTCTAAGTCTGCAAAATCCTTGATGGCCCCATCTTGCCATATATCTCCTAACGTGGCCAACCCAACCGGTTCCCAGTACATTCTGATCAATTTTCTAAGTTGACCATCCCCCGCAGTCAAGGCAACCAGTGGCACCTGCGGCGAACACGGATCCGGGCTTTCCAGTAACCGGCATGCTCTACGCCACATTTTCCACCCAAGTAACAGCATACCAGGGCAAAGGTTTAAGTCTTGTCTAGGGACCCAGATGATCTCCTTCAAATAAAACGAGGTGCAATCTGTCCCAACCAATCTGGACTCGGGAGATTCCTCATCAGAGAGCCACTGTGTAACATATTGCAATTGGCTCGCTACATAATAGGCCTCAAAATGTGGTAATTTAATTCCTCCTTTATCGTAGAAGTTTTGTAGCTTCCACAGCGCCACTCGGTTGCGAGTGCCGTGCCATAGGAAGTCCCTGCACATACTGTCGAGTTTGGTAAAGAACTTCCTAGCTATTAAGTATGGTATGTTGTTGAAGAAATGCAGCAGTCTAGGCAAGACAACCATTTTAAGCAACGCCCCTCGCCCTATCATCGCTAGCGGCAGTTTTTCCCAAAATCGCATAGACGCACGGATTTTATCCACAGCAACCTCGGTGTTGTGCAGATGTTCGTTTCTCACAGTGTGATATATGTCTATTCCGAGGTATCGGAAGGACTCGGCTGCCCAAGGCACGGGCAATACCGGTAAGCGTTCCGTGGAGACCCTCGAATAGTACCCTAGAGGGAACATGCTCGACTTGTCAGGATTAACCGCTATGCCGGACAATTCGGCATACTTCTGCATGACCTCCAAAACATACTGGAGGTTCTCTTCAGGATACTTTAGGTACAGCAGCAGGTCATCGGCATATAAGGATATCAAATGGCTCTTTCCTCCCACCTCGATGCCCACCAGGTCATATTGCTGTCTAAGATATACCGCTAAGGGTTCCAAGGCCAATATGTATAACATCGGGGACCAAGGACATCCCTGCCTAGTACCCCTACTTAGGTGCCACTTGTCGGATATCACTGATCCCGTACGCACCCTAGCCGTAGGCTGGCTATACAGTAGTCTCGCCCATCTGATATAGCCTGGCCCAAACCCATATTCCCTCAGGACCGCAAACAGCCATGGCCACCTCACCGAATCAAACGCCTTAACTGCGTCTAGGGAGATCACTGCCATTTCCTCATCTCTTCTGTTCCCTTCTTCTATCACTCGGTGGAGCCGCCTGTGATTATGAGTTATATTCCTGCCAGGGACATAACCTGTCTGATCCGAGTGTATCAGCCTGCCGATGACCTTGCGCAGCCTATCCGCCAAGACCGCTGTCAGAATCTTACTGTCTTGGTTTAACATCGACAGCGGTCTGTACGATCCACAGTGTTGTCTCGGCTTGTTAGGCTTGGGCAGTGGTACGATCAGCGCTTCTCTGAGCGTGTCTGGCAATCGGCCTCCCTCGAATGATTCGTTGTACATCTCAAGCATAGGGGGGAGTATCTCTGCGCTATACGTTTTGTAGAACTCACTCGGGAGTCCATCAGTGCCCGGGGTCTTGCAAGTAGGCAGCCGTTTCACCACCTCTTCCAGTTCATCTAGCGTAATGGGGCCATCTAACTCCTCCCTTTCCTCTGCACTAATCCTGGGCAGTTCTATATCTTCCAGTGCGTCCCTGATTTTATCCAGATTGTCTTCCCCTTTGTCCTCATATAGCGCTTTATAATAATCTAAGAAAGCAGCGTTAACCTCTTCCTGAGTGTGAGCCTCCTCTCCGTCTTCCCTTTCTATCATCATGACCGGGGCCCTGGGGGTTTCCCTCTTGTAAAGCCATGCCAGTAGGCGACCAGTTTTGTCACCTCCTGCATGTTGCCTCTCCACGTATTTCCTGTAATTGAGGTCACAAAGCCGCTCCCAAAGCTCTGAGCATCGTTGTTGTAATTCGAGTACTAGGTCTGTGTCCCCTCCCCCTCTGGTACATTCACGCTCCAATTCTTTCTCCACTTTCCCCAGCTCAGCTAAAACCCCCCCCTGAAGGCCCTTTGATTTAGAAATAGCATCGCCCCTCACTACCACCTTGAAGGCCTCCCAAAGTGTACCAGCCGAATCCACACTGCCTGTGTTCTCCTCAAAATACCTTGTAATCGTCTCTCTAATATCTTCTCTGAAGGCCGGGTCTCTGAGCGCCTCCGCCCGGAGGCGCCATGTTGGAATCCGCCCTCTAGGGCGGCCATATTGCCAGGCCATCACCAAGGGCGAATGGTCCGACAGGACCCTCGCTCTGTATTCAACCTGTGTAGTTGTTATCGTCACTTCTGGCGTAGCAAAGAAGTAATCTAGTCTCGTGTGCAACTGTTGAGGGGCCGAATAATGAGAGTACTGCAAGGCCGTGGGGTGTTTCAATCTCCAGACATCCTCTAGTCCATAGTCGTCTAATAGTACCCGTAGAGCCCTGGCCGCTGGGGTGGGCCTGTCTACTTTCCTGTCGGACCTATCTATCTTGGGGTCAAGAACACAGTTAAAATCCCCCCCCCAGATGATCGGTTCCCCTGCGCACGGGCCCAGGCGTGTACATAGAGTCCTGAAATATACAGCAGTATTCTGATTGGGGGCATATGTATTAATAATACTCAGTCCTCTGTTCTCAATCAGTACCCTCAGTATTACCAGCCTACCCTCCGTGTCTACCTCCTCTCGTACAATTCTGAGTGGGACATGCGGGGCCACCCAGATCAGCACACCTCTGGCATAGGCCGAGTACGGGGAGCCCACCACTGTACCCCCCCATTTTTTCTTTACAAGGTCTAGTTTATGTTGGGCCAGGTGCGTTTCTTGTAGCAGGGCAATGTCGATCTTCTGTCGTTTAAGATACAACATGACTTTATTTCTTTTCAAGTAATTATTGAGGCCTCGGACGTTCCAGGTGGCAATCTTGAGGTCACCCATGGCAGCTATGTGTCTTCCCACCCCCCTTACGGGAACCTCCAACAGTTCTCATGACACAGAAAGCGTCCCACTGCGGCCACTCCGCAAATAAGCTCATTCCCAAACTAACCGCACACACAACTAAACTCCAACCCCCTTTCCCCTCCCTCACCCACCCTCCCCCCAACACCACACACCCCAACTGTTGCCCAGCTTCAACAAAAGAGCTCAGGCACCCCCACATCTGGCTCCGCAAACACCAGTCCGTACACGGAGCCCAGCAGGGTGAGGTCGCCCTAATGGCCACCTAACCTAAGCTATTGTGGGGAGAGAGTATCGCTCCATGGGGCTCCCGTTCAATAATAATCTCAATGTTTGTGGCAAACAGTACAACCAACTGACCTTCCATACCGAAGGTTCCGAACCGACTATAATCAAATCTTAGGGTCCATGTGTCGCGCCATCTTGCGACGCCATTTTACGTCTTCCGTAGCTCCTCCGAGTCCTTCTGGGGCCGGTCCGCCGATTCTTGAGGGCACCCTTGTGCGTCGAGCCACTCCATGGCGTCCTCTGGGGTCTCGAAAAATAAAGTCTTATGCGCCTGTATGACCTTCAGTTTTGCAGGGTAAAGCAACATATATTTGTAACCTGCCTCCCTCAGCCTCCGTTTCACAGTTCCAAAGTTCATGCGGCTCCGCTGCACAGCTAGGGTGTAATCCGGATACGCCGTGATGTTTGCTTCTCCTCTCTTGATTGTGCCTCCTTTTCGAAAATGTTCTAATATTCTTTCCCGATCACGGTAGTTAAGAATTTTGGCAATGATGGGTCTAGGCGGGTTTCCAGGAGGCGGCCTCCTCGTTAGGGCTCTATGTGCTCTCTCCACTGCGAAGCCTTGGGATAAGGCCCCTCCGGATATCTCTTGCAGCAACATGGTCTCAACGAAGTCAGTAGGGTCACGGCCCTCCGTCCCCTCCGGTAGGCCCACAATGCGGATATTGTTGCGACGGGCCCGTCCTTCCGCCTCCTCCGCTCTACTTTCCAGGTTGCCCACCCTTTGGATTAGGGCGTGCAGTTTTGTCTTGTGGGTGGCACAGTCCGCCGTATTCGGGCCGACTTCTTTTTCTAGGGACTCTGTGCGCTCTGCCAGAACCCTAACGTCTTGTCTCAGTAGATTGACGTCTTCCTGGACCTCCCCAACTTTGAGGTCCAATGCCGTTTTTAATTCAGAGACAGCCTGTTCTAATTTCGACTCCCAGGCCGCTCTCAGGTCCGCAATCGCTGCTAGGATTTCTTGGTTAGAGCTCGAAGTCGTCGCGCTACCTACGGCCGGTGCATCCTTATTCTTGGTGGCGTCCGAGCCCGGGGACGTTTTGGTGAAGTCATCCAGCGTGGGTTGTTTCGCCTTAGGTCGCACTGCCTTACTGGACATGGTTCTGAGGATGTGCAGGTCTACCGAATGATGAGTGGGCGCATTGCGCGCTGACCTGGTTAGGTCTTCCCGCGACTCTTTTCAATCCCGTCTCAAGTCTATGTCGGCCATTTTGAGTCGCCCTTTGTTCTCAGCGTCTCTCGACTTTTCTTCTCCGATCTCAGTCGTCGTAGCTACTATGACCTCCAAAAGTTCACAGTACTTCGGTAGCACCTTCACACGCTGGCATGCATGTCGTCGGTTTTCAATAAGCAGTCGTACTGCACTGATTTGCCCGGATCTGTTCAGGATCTCGGGAGCTCTGCTGGAACGCGTCCTCCTACATGGCTCTCGTAGCCACGCCCCCAAAGACTGTGTAACCTTAATTACAAACAGTACATAGAGAGACAACATGTGGGAGGGGATAAACCAGGAAGGATCTTGGCATGGCTATATAAAAGTGAAACCCCCCAGACCCATGATTAGAACAATAACAAGGGAACATGGTAGTACAGTTGATACCCAAGAGGAAGTTAACCAGGAATGTGCAGACTATTACAGGCTATTATATGGAGATGATGGGGAGAGTAATAGTACGGCGATATTAGAAACACTGGAGGATATAGGATTGCCGCAGATCAGTGCTGAAGAAAGAGAGGAGCTGAATGCCCCAATTACTTTAGAAGAGATAGAAGAGGTGGTGAGACAGTTGCCCACCAGTAAGACTCCGGGGGCTGATGGACTCCCAAGTGAATTCTATAAAGTATTTAAAGGAGAGGTGCTCCCCCCATTGTTAGAAATGTTGAATGAGGCATATGAGCTGGGCAAACTGCCAGAGTCACTTAGAGAAGCAATTATAATACCGCTTCCCAAACCGGGGCATAGCTGCGGCTCATATAGACCCCTGTCAATGTTAAATCAAGACAGTAAAATAAAATGGCAAACAGTGTGAGGAGGGTTATTGGCAAATTAATACATCCTGACCAGACGGGCTATGTCCCGAATAGGAACATATCCAATAATCACAGACAACTTCATTGAGTGATTAAGTATGGAAACGAGAACGAAGGCGAAGTGTCACTGCAATAAAGGCCTTCGACTCGGTCAAATGGCCATGGCTGTTGTCAGCCTTGGCTGGCTATGGTATGGGACCTGGATATTGGCAGTGGGCGAAAATGTTATATAGTGAACCGCTGGCCAGAGTTAAGACAGGAGCAGTGATATCCGAAAGATGGCAACTCTGTAGGGGTACCAGACAAGGATGTCCTTCGTCTCCTATGCTCTATATATTGGCCCTGGGACCCCTAGCGATATACTTGACGCAACAATACGATACGATAGGCATTGCCGTGGGAGGGGAACGACAACTGGTCTCCCTATATGCGGATGACATGTTGTTGTACTTGCGACACCTGGAGGAGAACCTCCAATTCATATTGGAAGTTATGGAAAGATATGCGGGGCTGTCTGGTATATAACGGTGAACCCCCAGAAATCTAGCATGTTCCCATTGGGTGGATATAAAGGGATCCCATTGAACCAGCTACCGGTGTTACAGATACCTTGGGAAGTTAGCACGTTTCGCTATTTGGGGATAGATATATACCACACAGTGGAAGAGGAGCATAAGTGCAACACAGAGGTATCCGTTAAGAAAATCGAAAATTGCATGAGATTCTGGGTGAAGCTACCCTTAGCAATGATGGGACGTGGGGCAACGTTGAAGATGGTGGTCCTACCTAGGCTTCTGCACTATTTTGGGAATATAGCGCACTTGATACCAAAGAGGTTCTTCACTAGATTGGACAGTATGTGCAGGGATTTCCTGTGGCATGGCACGCGGAACAGAGTGGCCCTCTGGAAGCTACAGAATGTCTACGAGAAAGGGGGTATAAAACTGCCTAATTATAAAGTCTATTATATAGCAAGCCAACTGCAATATGTTGCTAGATGGCTCTCAGAGGAGGTGACCTCTGAATCCAGGTTGTTCGGACAAGATTGTGCGCCATTTTATTTAAGAGAAATTATATGGCTGCCCAAGGCAGCAATGGTGGGGCGTCTAAAGATGATCGTACTTGGATGGAAGATGTGGCGCAGGGCATGCCAGATGATGGAGAACCCATTCCTGTGTTCCCCGCAAATACCGCTAGTTGCACTGACGGGCGAAGGAAAGCAATTAAGGATGATAATCAGAAACCACTGGGAACCGGTTGGGATAGCAACAATGGGAGATATTTGGCAAGAGGGGACTATAATGGATTTCGAGGTGTTGGGGGAGGAAACCGGGTTGCATGCAGGCCAGTATATTACGTACCACAGAATGGTGCGGAAAATTAAGAGAACATGGCCAGAAGTGGTACTGGAGGAAGAACCAGATGCTGCCATAGATATAATATATGACACAGCAGAGGGGGGGCATGAGATATCTAGAATATACGAGATGATGATGTCTAAAGTAGGAAAGGAGGTAATACAATTGAGACAAGACTGGGAGGTGGAAGTGGGAGCCCCGATGGATGATGGGATGTGGGAACGAGCCCAAGCATATCATAAGAAGGTGTTGAGGAATGCACAACTACAGCAGATGCAACTGTATATTACACTCGGGGCATATATGACACCTCAGAGGATATCTAGGTTTAAAAATGCAGGACGGCAAGCAAGTCCTAAATGTGATGAAGAGGATGCGGGTATGGTGCACATATTTTGGTCATGCCTGGTTATCGAAATGTTTCTGGAGCAAAGTGGCGCACAAACTAGCAGAAAGAGGTGTTAAGATTGTGGTTGATACAGTGTGGGCTTGCTGGTTGGGGGGTTCCCTAGTACACGTAAACTTAAGCATGTGAGCAAACTAAAGGACCTGGCATATGCGCTTGCAAAGAGGAGAATCGCTATGGGGTGGAAGACATGTCACAAACCACGACTAGAGGTATGGTGGAAGGATTTGCAGGAATGGGCGGAGGCAGAAACCATGGTGTGGCAAGAAGCAAGTAGCACTGGGAGGGAGCAGGAGACAGAGACCCTGATGGCCTGGAAATGATTAGTGACAGAGTTGTTTCGGTCAATGCGAGACCCAACGGAACCAACGGAAGGAGATACCCTACCACAAGATGCAGGAATAGAAAGTGAGAAGTAATAGGCTCAAAATGGGGCGTGGGATAGGGGAAGCAGTGAACATAATTAAGCGATGTATAATTGAAATCTTATTGTATGCACTGCAAGTTTGGTTTGTATTGTTTTTTTGAAAAAACTAATAAAATGTTTTTTTTTTAAATATCAAGTTCAACGTGCAGACTAGTTGTCAGGCTAACAATCAGTTGCGCAGGACATTTAAACCTGCAAATCACCTGCAATCAGAGAAAGGAGAGCAGCAGGATAAGCGAAGCATGAACCGTACCGAACAGAAGAAGCAGACACACAGAGACAAGTTGTGCTGGAAGAGCCAGGTACTTGCAGGTGACCGCCTGGACATGGAGGCATACTTTACCGGAGGAACGGGAGTCCTGTAAAAATGCAGCACGTGCCTTGGAGGGACCACTGGAAGGCACACAGCCGGCGCGAAGCCGCAGAAGACGCGGTCTGGTGGGGCTTCCTTGGTTCCATTCGCGAATAATTGGGAAGCCGGGGCAGGAAACGAACTAGAGTCTGCATGACAGGGAAAGCCTGCCCAGAGACAAAACCTTACTGCAGCTACACATGACACTGATGACTTGGTCGAGAGAAGTTGGGGGTCCTGGACCGTGCCAGAAAACTTACGAACACTTGAGTTATTGTTTTGAATACCGACCAAATAATGTTGAAAGGCAAACGTTGTACAAATCTCCTTATATGAAATGCCAATTCAGGGAAATTTGGAACAAGCATTGCCACAAGCTAGAGACAATAATGAAGAAGTTGAAGGGCAAACGTTGTACAACTCTGCTTATATGACAAGTCAATTTGGGAACACTTGGAACAAGCATTGCCACAAGCCAAGAGGCATTAAGGAATAGGTTGAAGGGCAAAAATTGTACCATCCTCCTTAAATGATAAGTCAATTTGGGGAACCTTGGAACAAGCATTGCGAAAAGACAAGGGATACTAAGGAAGAAGTTGAAAGACAGAACATGAACAAATCTCCATATATGGGATGTCAATGTGGGGGACGTTGGAACAAGTAGTACTTGAAGTCAATGAGGTATAAACAGTGTTCAACTGTGTTATACCTGGAATAAAAATGAACATTGTAGGAAGAGCTGGTGAAAGGTACACATCAGGCAGTGAATCGTTTTGGAGAGAGCGTCTAGCAACAGAGTGCACTAGGGTGTCTGCAGAATCCAGAAGGGGGGATTCCTGGTAGTGAAGTATACCAGGCAATCCAGTAAGGGTATGAAGGAAAGAGACATAGTGAAAGATACCTGAAAGGTGAATACACCAGGAATTGAGACATTCCTGGCAAGAGAGTATACCAGGAAATGTTTCTTGAAACAGTTGTGTGAAAGTGAAACTATGTAATCTGAAGCAGTTGTTGAAATTGAACATTTTTCCATCCTGTAAAGTAGAAAAGACTTTGTTTTGCTATCCACCAAGCAGTGTTGTGGGATAATACATTTTCTTTCCCATCCTAAGGCAAGTGTTATGTGAAAGCGACATGTCCATTAACTTTAAAAGGAACATTGTTTGAACAGAACACTTACAACATTCTGCCTGAGACAGTTCTGGGGAAGGGAAACAACCCCTGCATACAAGGATTGTTTGTGTTAGATTTGCACATTTGGATTTTGCACATGTCCTTGTTGAATTGGAAGCAGTGGCATTTACCTTGCACCTTTTGATTGTGTAGTTTAGTGTGAGGGTCAGATATATTTTGGACACAAGATCAGCTTGCTTTAGCTTTATTTTCATAGGCAGGGAAATTCTCTTTAGGATAGGGACAGATAGCCCTTTATTCAAACATCTTTTTCTTTTAATAAAAATGACTAATGTTGAAAACATTACAACTTTGTACCCGCCTCTCATTTCTTACTCCTCACAGGACATTCGACCAATATTCCACTATCTTCTTGCGAGGCCACCAAATATGAAAGAATATCCCTCTTTCACCACAACCCTTCCAACAATGGTCAGAAATTCCCAAGTAACTCTTAGCTAGTTTAAGTGAGGCAGTCTGCCACACATGAAACCGTTTTATTCTGTGTAACTTGAACTAATCAGACATAGCTGTCTTCTGGATTTTGCTACAGATGTGGGAGCACAACCCCTCTGTTACTGTGAAACCTAGGACCTCCTACCATTTCTCTCTCATCTCACCTGGATTTGGTTCAGTACTTCTCCTATACACCTGTATATGATCATGTATATTTGTGTATTTTCATTTAATGTTGTCTCCTCTTGTGCCATATCCCTATGAAATATTTCTGATTTTAGATATACATAATGACTGTTCTTATTCTCTTTTAATGACTTTGTGTAAGTTTATGCTAAACCAACTCACAGCATTAAATTAATAAATAAATAAATGGCCAATACCAAACCCTTTATTTCCGTGGAACAAGTCCAGACCCTGCTCAAATTGCATTGGCGGCTTGAAATGTTGCCCATCTACTTCTCCTGCAAGAGGGAGCCATTTAACTGCAAATTTGGGGACACCAGGCGTTCCCCAATAAAAAACTCTCTTTCCCAAATTATGATATCCAAGAACTTCCTATGGCTTCAAAGCTGGCCTGAACATTCGAGCCCTCCTCCAACCAAGTGTAAAACCATCCCTGTTCTTTTATATCCTTTAAGAAAGGTGGGGCTCAAAGGGAGCTTAACAGGGATGGCAAAGAAGAAAATCTGCTCGAAATTCTACCCTTTTTTAAATATCTCCTCTGACGGTTCCAGCAAAGGATGCTTCCTCATACTTTCCAATAAACAAGGCCTAGTTACTGTGAGACAGACATGGTATCAAGAGAGACACAGACTGAAAGATACGTTTTCAAAACCTTTATTTCTAAATGTTCTTGGGTTGGTGTAATGCCTAACTATCCCTAACACTAAAGGGATGATTCCCTCAACTGATGTTTCTAAGGGCCGTCGAAGTCTAAAAGTCAAAAATAAAAATCTGTCTGTTTCTAAACCTATGCTTGCCCTCACTCTTTGACAGAAATGTGTTAGGAAGTCTTTCAAAAGCAAAAAGTGCTGGTTCAACAAAAATAGGAAACCAGGATTAGTTTCAGGTGGTCTTTTTAACAGATGCACGTTAGTCAGCTTCAAAAGAATGACTTCAATCAAAGGGACTGTTCATAGGATCTTCTCCATAGTTCATGTCTTTAATGCCTTGGGGTTCCCTTCCCCAAGCTTAATTTCCTTCAGTAACACAAAATAATCAAGAAATGTCTTTAATGCCTTGGGGATCCCTTCCCCAAGCTTCAGTTTCTTTGGTAACACAAACTAATCAAGATTCCACATTGATAGGCCTCTTAGGGTTCCATTCCCCCAAGCTTAGACCTATTTCAAATTCAAACACAAATACACTTCTTGGGCCTCTCAGGGTTCCCTTCCCTAAGCTCAGGCTCATTCAAGTTCAAACCCAAGTTCAGCTTTTCCGCCTCTCAGGGTTACCTTCCCCAGGCTCAAGCCTCTCTTGAGCTTCAAACACAAGTTCAACTCTTGGGTCTCTCAGGGTTACCTTACATGGGCTTAGAACTACTTCCAGTTTAAACACAACATTCAGCTTTCAGGCCTCTCAGGGTTCCCTTCCTCAAGCATAGGCCCATTTTAGCTAAAATGAAAACACAAGTTCAGTTTGTCAGGATATGCCTTTTTCCTCATTTACAGTTCTCTCAAAAGGGTTAGAATCAGAGGCTTTTGAAAACGCCAGGTTAGTAGCACCTCCTAAGCATGACCACTTTGCGCTTTAACCCGTCTCTTTTCTTTCCTGATCTTAAATTTTCCTTCAGTGGCTTTCTGCACCTCTCCTTGTTCCCCTCTCTTTTCTTGACTTTCTTTCTTTCTTGGGCCCAATGGCACCTTTCTTTCCTTCTCCTGCACACTTGCACTCTCCTCTTTGTACCCACTGGCATCTTTCTTTCCTTCTCTTCCACACTTGCGATTTATTTATCTTTCTGTGCTTTGAAAAAACCAGAGGGTGTTTCACTACTCAAGCTCTGGGGATCCCTTATTCAGATCCTGACCATGGGGGTGGACAAGCGAGGGAAGATCACCTGGGTAGGGGTCCTTGGGTAGTGGGCAAGAAACACTGGGCGGTGAGACATGGTATCCCCCATTTCCCGACAATTGTTTACCCCATATTCCATCCACCTTTAGGGATACTACAACTCCCATAATTCCCCGCCATTCTGTGTCAGCCCAACTATTCAGACGAAGAAGAAGACGACTGAGATTAGGAAGATTACCCCATGTAATATGCAATTGTCCTGTCCCGGTCATGAGGCCAGGCAGGGTCAGCCACTCAGTCATAATCACACACACCTTAAACACATTGACGGCTACCCAGAGTATAAGAGGTGGAGCATAGAGTCACACAGTGAGCGAGTAGGAGCCCGAAAAGGCACACAAGTTTGAGGTAAAGCAGGCAGGCAAACTGCATCCCCTAGGGGCCCCCAAATCTGTCAACGGAGAACGAAGCGACGAGATGCTGATGGCCTGAGTGTAATGATTTAGTAAGGACTGACCTGTTAGTGCGGCTGGAGATACTGGTCCAGGTCCCAATGACTGGTCACAATGCTGAGAGAGGAACAATGCCTCTAAGAACATCCGCCAGCCTGAAGGCGCAGGGTGGCGTGTACTCTTAGGGCAGAGCCCAAGGGGAAAAACCCATCAGGGTAAAAACCTTTGTTCCGCTGATGGTGTCTCCCCCGCGATTTTGTAGAACAGAGAGATTGCATAGGGACCCCGAAATCTGTCCGCGAAGAACGAAATGCCAAGACGCTGAGGGCCTTAGAGGTGAAAAGGCTGCAGAAAGTGTAGCAAGAAGCTGTGACTTCAAGCAGTCAGAAGGGGGTTGTTCAAGGAAACAAACTCCAAAGAGAAGGTCTGGTACAGGTGCTCATTCCCCTAGCATGCGAGAAGGCCCGGGAGTGTCAAATGGGCAGCTGAGATGACCCTGACCTCGACATGCATCAAGAGATAAAGAGAAACACAGCCGGTGACTTCGAAGCAGAATGGAGCCCGGTTTGAGAAAAGCACGAAGCGCAAATTAAATACAATGTTGCAAAGCGAGGACAAGCGTATGGCGAGAAACGCCTGTATGTTTAAAGAGAGACTTTTGAGATTGTGAATTACAGAGGGCTCGAAGCACGAGCAAAAGTGAAATGAGAACTGTTATATTTGTGGAGTTAAGAAGCAGGTCTGGGAACCATAATGAGAATTAAGATGAGGGTCTGGGACCCATAATGAGAATTAAGAAGAGGGTCTGGACCCATTAAGTGAAGACTGTGAAAGACAGTGCAGAGGGCACAACGAAGTAGAGATTGTGAAAGACAGTGCTGGGGGAACGGCCAAGTGAAATATAATCAGGGGTGCCGCGAAGGGATGGCCAAGGGGGGCCACGGCCACCCTTATAAAAATGCTGGACCACCCATTGTCCACCCCGTGAAATTTGAAAAGCAAAAAAAAATACTTTCTTCCCCCACACTGAACTGTGCATGGAAAATAACATGCCCTTTTCAGTGCGAAAAAAAGTATTTATTTTTTGCTTTTGCTTTTTTGCTGCGGCCCACCGCCGCGATGGACTGGAGGAGTCAGCACCGGACAGACCCGGAAATACAGCCTGGAAGCGCACATTTCTGCTTTGCCAATTGTCTCGCGCTTCCCAGGCTGTGTTTATTTCCATATTCTGGTGTCCTAAATTCAGGATGCAGCCAGAATGTAGGTTGTGCCGTTACACACACGCAGCGCTGCTAATATTTTTGGATTGGTGGCACTAAGGAGTCCTGGGCTGCCCGAGGCGCTGTGAGATTCCACCACATAGAACTGAGGTAAGAAGATCTGGTTTACTTTCTCCAAAAGGGCCACTGCTAAAAAGACCAAGGTGTTGTGTCGAATTGTGGAGAATGACTGTGCTTACAGAAGTTACTGCCCTCAGACAGTGGTGGGAATGGAAAAATATTGGTGGGGGATACCACAAGGGCCGGGGTGGGGGCGGAGTTTGGGGGGCGGTGCCCGAGGAGGCAGTGTTCAGGGGGCGGTGCTGGCAGTTGACCGCCAATCAAAGTAAATGTTCAAACTAATAGTCTAAAATGGTACTATTTCTTTAATGCTGCTTCTTTTCCAAACTATATATCAATTCCACTTTAAACCACTTCCATGGCACTGGTGATGAGTTACATCTCTATGCAGATAATAGTTTTGACCAGTGTTGCTGAGTAAATATTCTTTAAATTGCATTCCATTTTATTTTTAAAAAAAACGTCCTCTTGGGTACTATTCAAACACAGTGATTTCTGTTTGCCAAAAGCAACGTTTTCCTTTACTTGAACTACATCCAGCACAGCTCCTGCAGCTCCCCTCCAAAAGCAGTTGGGTGGCTGTATTGTGTGTGATGTTAATAGGGGTATTTATTTATACAATGTTTGTCAGATACCTGTATATTTATTTATGCAATGTTTGTCGGATACAGGTATCCGACAAACATTGCATGAATAAATAAATAATCTGGGTCCATGAATCTGACAATAATTGCATAAATAAAAATAAACGTGTCGTGGCTGAGGACCGGCTAGTGGCTGTGAACTGTAACTTCCTCTTGTGACCTCTTGAATGGGGTCACCAGAGGAAGTTACACTTTGCTCGCTGGCTTTTTTATTTTTTTTCTCTTCTCCCCAGCGCAGAGCAGGGTTTTGGGGCGGCTGACTCTGGCACAATGACCAGCCCTGCCCTCAGAGATGTGGAAGCAAACCTTGCACGTTCTGGAATCTGTTTGTTGTGCAGTGTGTTGTTGAGTGTGGTAGTGCTTCTAATTGGGGAAGTATGAGGAAAAAAGACCTGGTGTGGTGGATAAGTGGGCATACCGTTCAACCTACTGAATGGGCTAAGGTGGGTGTTACCCTCACCTGGCATCCATGGGGATGCCACTCAGCCCTGGTTGGATGATATGCGCCTCGAACCCTCTCTCCGATCCCTGGCCAGTGCCTCCGATGGAAGTTGAGCCTTAATTCCTTAGAAGGCATGCTCTCCGTCCTGCTCTTCATGGAAGGGGTGCGTAGTCTCGTGTGGGCATGAGTGACCAGGTTGCTTCACTGGTGCGAGCCCTTTTGAGTGTCTTTAAGGTAGGTCTTGCTGCTTTACAGTCTTTGTATTCTATTCTGTTCTTTCCTTCCTTCCTCTTATTGTTATTAATGTCTTATTTCTTCTCTTTAGGTGTGCAAAGAGATTTTGGCGTTTTCGTGCGGGTTGGAGCTGAGTATGAGCCGGTAAATGAAGGCGCAGTGTGCACGATGCTGTCCGGTAAGTAATGCACGAAGCACGGCGCTGTTTTGCCTTGTATATGCTAACCTGTGACTTTCCCCTTCCTTCGTAGGTTGCGGTGCTCTTTGCCGGTTGCAGTGATGTTCTGGAATGATGCTGAACAAGAGGCGACTAATCCGGTAAGAATCTTGTGATTTTCGTTGTTCGTGTGGAACCGCGAGTATGCGCTCACTAATGCTGTTTTTCTCTCTCCCCTTTTTCAGGTTGCTGCATTCCGGGAAGCATGCAGTGCCCCGATGATGGAGTTCGCTAGGTCGAATGTCTCCAGGTAAGCAGAATCAGGAGCTGACGATGGGCTGAAGACAGGATGCTACTCACAGGTAAGATTCCAATAACAATGTTCTTTTTCTCTCTGCAGGCACGCGGTTCCAAGAATAGCTGGCCTCAAAGAATACTGGAGACCCAACTGGACACGGTGAGCGTTACGCTGCAAACAGCAGAATAACGCGAAGCGTGTTCTGCTGTTTGGGTGTGGTTTAAATAGTCTTCAGTATAAGTAGTCCCAGGCCAGCCACACCCTAAACACTATACCGCATAGCTCAGTTCTTGGGAATGTTGACTGAAGCCCCCAAGAAAGTAGTTCCAGTAAAATAGTCCCAACCTAAAGGTGTTCTCCATAGTGATTATGAGCCTGGCGCAAAAGGCGCCAGGACTGACTCCAAGAGAGTCTCGGGTGAGATTTTAAGGCCTTTAAGGCCATAATGGAACCCCGAAACCTGGCCTTACCTGGCAGGCTGACTTGCCGGGGGGGGGGTCAGGTGTAGGGATCATGACAGCGGGTAAATCAGATGTTGTTGCGGCTGCTGGAAGTCAGAAGGAACTCCTGCATTTTTGACTGCATGTTAAGGTTTTCCAGAGTGGGGGAGTCCATTGCTGTGTTGGGAGGGTGAAAATATGTCCAGGCTGGGTGACACCCTTCAGAAGAGGGTGAGTTGTAAGATACAGATTGAAGAAACTGACAATCTTTTTGTGTCTTCTTATGACATTACTACCTTCCCCTTCGTTTGTGTCTATGTTCTTTCATGTTCTCAAGTACAATGTTCATACTAGGCTCATGATAATGTGCACTACAAATACACCCGTTATGTGATCAAAATTACCCCCAACTTTTATTCTTCTGTTCTTTTTTATTTATTTTCCCATTCCTTCTGGACTCTTCCACCCCTCCTTTATACCTATATTTTGTTTAAGCACCTGGAATGCGGCAGCCATTTGTATAGTTGTCTTTATGCTTTTGTATGCTTAGGCCTCTGGCCAAAGGCTTGATACATTGGAATTTGTTGTCCACTGTCTTATTCAAACTATTTTCAGTGACACCATATGAGGCTTATGATTACAGTTCAATATTCAACTTCACTGTTATTTGACACACCCTCATTTTCCTAACTCAGCATCATTCATTAGACTCATAGTCACCTTTTTTATTGAATACGTTTAAAATCTTTCACCCTGGGAGCCTCTTTTTTTGCAAACATAAAATATGTAAATTTCCAACTAGGTCACTCTACTTCATGAGTCAGCAACCTTTAGCTCTCCAGATGTTTTGAACTGCGACTTCCAGGATCATCCACCATTGATTGAGCTGATGGGATCTGTAGTCCACAACATCCAGAGAGCCAAAACGTGCAGATCCATGGTCTTCCTTAATCGAGCTCTTGATCAGTCCTGTGCTTTAAGTACCTACTGCAGGCCTTGCAATGAAACTGATAGCAAATAAGAGAAGTCACCTTTCAATTGTACACAGGTAAGCCAGGGTTGGTGTGTCAGAGATGTATCTGTTTTTTAAGACTTTGAGAAGACAGTTTTTTGTTTTTTAAAAAATATTTTTATTATTTTATAAACAACACTTCAAACATTGCAAACAAATAGGATGTTCATGATTAAGCATCAAACATTACGTTGCAGAGTGCACACTTCGGGCCTCCCCCCACCCACCCCACTAACTCGAGCCATTATACCCATGTCATCAACCTATACATCTTCGGGCGTGTCCACCATAACTATCTCTTCCATGCCATCATCACAGTGGTTGGCCTGGGAGAGGCCTGCCATTGAGGCCACCAATTGTCTCCAAGCTATTAGAGGGGCCACCTCTTCTCCCCCCCCCCCCCCTAGTGACAGCTTCATACCAAGCGGCCGTTTCTGCTTCTGCCCACTTTAAAAGATCCGGCCACCCCATCTCATTTCTGGGCCGTTGGTCCGCTTTCCAACACATTGCGATTCTCTGTTTGGCTAAGATGTAGGCCAGGTCCTTCATCTTGCTAATGTGTCTCAGGTTACGGGGTCTGGTGAAACCCCCCGAGCATGTATGCCCATGCCGACTCCACATCCAGCGTGATCCCTTTGTCTGCTAGACGTGTTTTCAGTTCTGTCCAGAACCTACCCACCTCCGGGCAAGCCCAAAACATATGCAACAACCCAGCCTCTACCTCACCGCACGTAGGGCATTTCTGTGTCTCCGAGCCACCAAACCTGGCTATTTTACTGAGGGTCAGGTATGCCCTGTGAGTGACATATAATTGGATCTGCTGAAGTCTCGCGTTTCTGGACACCTTCTTATGGTACCTTTGGGCTCTTTCCCATTGTCCATCTGTCATGGGTGCCCCCACCTCCTCCTCCCAATCTCGCCTTAGTTGGAGCAACTCCCTCCCCGCCCTGGTGCTCAGCAGCTCATATATACGGGATATTTCGTGCCCACCCTCCGAGACATCATACATCGTCTCTACAGTGGCATCAGGTTGATCCGCAAGCACTGGCCCAGGTCATCAATCTCTCACAAATGTAATGATTCTAGAATAAGTTATGTGTTGGCCTTTATGTACCCCGGTGTCCTCCACTAAACACTGAAAATCCACTAGCTCCCCCTCTTGCCATATATCGCCAAGGGTGGCTAGACCCACCGGTTCCCAGTATCTACGGACGCCTTTCATCAGTTGGGAGTTTCCCCACACAATGCCACTAGCGGCACCTGCAGGGAAAGCGGGGCCGAGTCTCCCATATTCAGCCATGCCTCCCATCCAAGCACCAACAACCCCGCCATTCTTGATACCTTTATTTCGGCAGCCACACTGTCTCTCTGAGGAAGTAGGGAGCTGGATCCCTACCCAACAGCCTAGCTTCAGCCGATTTTTCTTCGGACAGCCACCTTGCCACATATTGCAGCTGACCTACCATGTAATATAACTCAAAGTTCGGTAGGTTTATACCCCCCCCCCCCCTGTCACATGAGCTTTGTAATTTCCAGAGGGCCACCCTATTTCTAGAATTGTGCCAGATTAACCCCTGCACAGGCTGTGAAGTTTACTACCATTTTAAGCAAAGCCGCCCTCCCCATCATGGCCAAGGGCGATCTGGACCAAAATCCCATGCTATTTTTAATACCATCAACTGCTTTCTCTGTATTGTATTTGTGTTCTGCCCCCGTCGAGTGATATATATCGATACCTAGGTATCGAAACATCTCAGTTCGCCATGGTATTGGCAAAACGGGTAGGTGTTTCCCTGGGTTGCTTTTATACCTCCCTAGGGGGAATACACTGGATGTCCTAGGATTCACTGCTATGCCCGAATGGATTGCGTAACGTTCCATCACCTCCAAGATATATTGAAGGTTCTCCTCCGGGAAGCGCAGATACAAAAGCATGTCGTCAGCGTACAGTGATATAAGGTGAGTACCTCCCACAGTATGGATCCCTATCTCCCCGTATTGTTGTTCAAGGCACACAGCCAGTGGCTCTAACGCTAGAATATATAACATGGGCGACCAAGGGCATCCCTGTCTTGTGCTCCTGCTAAGTTGCCATTTATCTGAAATTATGGCACCCGTTTTAACTCTTGCAATTGGGGAGCTATACAACATCTTGACCCATCTCAAATACCCTGGTCCCATCCCGTATCCTCTCAAGGTCGCCAGCAACCAGGGCCACCTCACTGAATCAAAGGCCTTGACCGCATCCAGCGAGACAATTGCCAACTCGCCGGGCTCTTTCTCCGTTTGGTCAATAATGTGATGTAATCTCCTATGATTATCAGTTATATTCCTACCAGGAACATAGCCCGTTTGTTCAGGGTGTATCAATTTGCCTATGACTCGCTTAAGCCTGTTAGCCAGCACAGCTGTGAGGATTTTGCTGTCCTGATTAAGCATCGATAGGGGCCTATATGACCCACAGTCTGCGCTTGGCTTGCCTGGTTTCAGGAGCGGGATGCTCACCACTTCCCGCAGGGATTCTGGCAGCTCTCCACGTTCATAAGCCTCATTAAACATGGCCAGTAGCGGCGGGAACAACTCTTGTTTATACGTCTTATAAAATTCACTGGGGAGCCCATCCGATCCCGGGGCTTTGCATGTGAGCAGGTGCTGGATCACTGTCTCTAGTTCATCTAAGGTGATTGGGGCATCCAGGTCAGCCCAATACAAGTCCTCTAGTGTTTCTTGGATCTCCTGGTCCCTGTTTCCCCCCTCCGTCTTCATACAGGCGTTTATAGTATCTGCAGAACCCTTTGTTTATACCCTCTTGAGTATCCCAGATCTGGCTCTCCTCGACGTATAACTTCTCTAGTCACATGTTGTGGGGTTTCATTTTTGTATAGCCAGGCCAGCAATCTGCCAGGCTTGTCTCCTCCCGCATGCTGCCTTTCCACGTATTTCTAATAGTTCAGTTTACATAATCTATCCCAAAGCTCAGTGATAGTCTGCTGCAGCAATGTCATCCTCTCCCCCTCCTCCCGAAAGTCTCTTCCCTTACGCATCATGGCCTCCAGGTCCCTTTCCGTTTCTTGTAATTTCTGCACTATGCCTCCTTGGAGGCCACTGGATTTTGATATGGCTGCACCCCGCACCCCGCACTCTCACCTTGAATACCTCCCACAATGTCCCTACTGATTGCACGCTACCAGTGTTAATTTCAAAGTACTCAGTGATCGCCTCCCTCAGGTCTTCCCGAAATACCGAATCCTGCAGGGCCTCCGCTCTTAGCTTCCACGTCGGGATCCGCGCCCTAGGGAGTTGGTGTAGCCACTCCAGGACCAAAGGAGGCATAAGATTTTCAGGATGTCTGTGAGGTGTCTTCATAGTCAGGTTCACGCCGTTTCAGGGCTTCAGTGCCTGTATTCAGGCACTTATTCACAGGATCAGGCGCCAGATCTCGGGAGCTCCTCCAGAGCACACATGGCTCTCGTAGCCATGCCCGACTTGGAGAAGGCAGTTGTCTTCAAAACGGAAGAAATAGTTTCTGGAATGAAATCTACAGAACCACAGAAAATGGCACCCTTAGCAGATTTGTCTCAGTTAATTCCATTAGCATGGGCATAAACTTTCCAATATTACGGATTTTAATCTGCTTTTCTTATAAATTCTAAAGGTTTTTTTAATTGAACAGTTTGCGTCCCTGGAGTTCTTGTAGTATCTGTTTTACCTGCTGCTTTCAGCATTTATGTGGGGGTTCCAATATCCTGTCTGCTTGGGCTGGAAAAGTGGTTGTTTAAGGTCACTCTTCTGTAATTTTCTAATAAAGATGGTAAATGATAATCATTCCAGGGTTGGTTCAGAATATTAAGTGAAGAAAGAAAGGGTAGTCTTTGTGCAGAGAGGGCTGTTTTTGGGTATACTGTAATTTTGAATGTCTCCTGTTGTGGAACCGGTCCTATGTGGTTGTACCACCACTTTTCATTTTACCCCTTATTTACTGCCAATTAGTTACTGAACTGTGTTGTAGTCCTCACATGGACCACAATATGGTGTCAGCATGCACCTCGGCGCCTGCGAGCCCCAAGGGGGCCATATCATACAAGGACACGCGGGAGACAGCTCATGGAACAACCTCCTTTATTGCCCTCTACATGCATCTGTCCCGGGCTCTAGTAGCCCCTCCACTTCCTCCCCTTTCCCCTCGTGTCAAGTCCTTTCTCCTCGCCTTAAGGTGGCCCCTCACTTAAGGTGGCACGCTCACTTTCACCCTGCATCACCTCCCCCCTGCTTAACATCTTTGTGGGGTCGGCAGCTTGTGTTCCATTCTGGTGGTCGCCACTGTGTGCATTGGTCTTGTTAGCCGTTGCTCCTGTGTCCTCCTCCTTTAGTCTCTCTGTTCTTGTAGATTGCTCCTTTTCCATCGTTGTCCTGCAGTACTCCTTGCTGATGTCGTTCTCTCCTTGCAGGATACTCCTTTGTCTGCTGCTGGTCTGATTGATGTGCAATAGTCACGTGTTCGAGCGACCCTTTGTGATATTCAGCATGCAGTCTTATTCTTTTCGGTGGCTCCCCTTTCTGGGCTCCCTTTGTCGTGGGTGTCCTACTCCTTCCTGTTCTGTCCTCTGGCCCTTCCACCTGGGCTTCCTTTCTTGTGGCCTTCCTTTCCTGTGGCCCTCCTTTTCTTGCTGCCCCCCTTTCTGGGCTCCTTTTCCTGATGCCCTCCTTTCTGGGCCCTTTTTCTGCTACCCTCCTTTCTGGGCTCCATTTTCTGCTGACCTCTTTTCTGGGCTCCTTTTTCTGCTGCCCTCCTTTCTGGGGTCCTTTTTCTGCTGCCTTCCTTTGTGGGCTTCATTTTCTGCTGCCCTCCTTTCTGGACTCCCATCCACTGTGGGTCTCTTGAGCCTTCCTGCTACTTGTGCAGCGGGCTGCCATCTATGTGGGCGGATTGCCTTCCTCTCATTTCTTGCTGTTGGGCGGAGTGCCCCCTTTTCGCTGCGGGTGGACTTCCCCCTCTTCCTCCCACCTTTCCTTGCCCCCCCCCACTTGGGAAATATTCTCTTGGGGCCGTCTCATTTGCTGTTGCCTCACGGTCATCAAGATCTTCCCCCATCACCTGCTCTTCGCAGTACTGCTATCCTGTCGTTCTCCGGTCCTGCTGTCAATCCGGTCGCCTCTTTGCTTCTTCTCTCCATTAGTGGCCTTCCGGCACCATGCTCCTGGTTCATAACAGGCCATTTTATGTCCTGGTCCTTATGCTGTCGGTGGTCTGCTACATGCTGTGTGCGCCGTGAGTCTCATGTGGCAATCGTCCTTGTGTCATCCCTGTGTAATGTAGGATTATTTAGCGTGTTTTGGGAGCACAGCACCATTGCATGGAATTAATGTATTGCTATAATGTGGTATAGCAAGCCATGTGTTGCCAATGTGACATGGACATGTAAATGAAGACAGGCTACTCAGTCAAAAACACAGCAATTTTTATCACATTTAAAAACGCATTTTATTTTTCCTTCTCTCTCACCTGAAATGCCTCTGTTGCAGGAGACACATTAGAGGATTAATGAACTAATATAATTAACAGTACTAACATGATTCTAATCAAATAACATCACAATGTGTTCTCCAGTGCAAAATGAGGTGGAAAAGACAGGCTCTGAAAGTCATTTTAAACGTGCACTTGGATTCATTTTTTTTCTTCTCTGTTCACTGTGTTATCTGGATGCAAAATCTGCTTGCCAGGAAATTAGTAGATACAGTTTCTAAACTGTATAAGCCAAGCCAGTGTTTAAAGAAGGAGGGTATGACATGATAGAATTTTATTGGGTGCACATCACCCTAGGGGCTGTAACAGAAGTTTCCTGAAGAATCTCGGGGAGAGAGAAAGGCAGTGGACATTTTTACACAGCTTGGGTGAGAAGCCTGAGGGGAGTTGCTGTGGGGCTGCCTGATCGAGGGGCGTCGTTCCAGTGTACTGCTGACTTTCACAGGCTGGAGATTCCAGTCAATTGGCACCGGTTTGAGGACCAAAGAGTGCAGATTGGAACTGCATGTCCTCGCCTGGTGTTACAAAGGGAAGTCCTGAGCCATTTAAAGAAGGCGACCTGTCCAGAGAGTTCGGGGGCTGATCTGCTACAATTTTGCTGGTAATTATCTTACACAAAGCGAGAATGCGGTGTGTGAATGAAAGCTATTTCAGTCAGGCAGCGTAGCGATAGCTGCGTTCTAATGTTGCTATTCAGAAATGCAAGTCAACTGATGCACTGTTCTTTTCATTGTTGCGAAGAATCTGATGAAATGCCATGTATTTTGCAATTGCTTCTCTTGTGTTTATTCTAGAAATGACTGCCTCGCAAAACTGGTAATGTATGATTTTGAAATGAAATTGATGTAAATCACAATCCGTGTAAAGGTTTCTATTTGCTTCTGTTTTTCTCTGGTACAGTTAGCCCATAATCACCTGATAAAAGGGGAGGTTATTAGGTAATATATGTCAAGCATCCCATGTGGAAAAAGTTATGTTATGAGTGATTATAAATAGCTGTGTGCGTGGTTCCACTCAGTGTATGTGTGTGTGACTTCTTAGTGGAACACAATCTGATAGTCTGTTGGACGTACATGAGTCAGCAGAGAAGGAGGCCTCTGGAAATAGTTTCACTAATGTAAATAAATTAGTGATTATACCACATGTTATTGTGAATACTTTATGGAAGCATAGCTGACTGGTGTAGATAAATCAGTGATAACAGCCATATATGGCACTCAATATGAAAATGTGGTGTTCTTGAATAATGTAGAAGCCTGAGGCCTCTGGAGATCACAAGAACAGTCTAAACAAAAGAAAGGGGTTTTGTATGTTGGGGCCACAAATAAAACAAAGAAATTATGCTCATCACTATGCCACAACGAAATGCATACCAACTAAATGTATCTGTGTACTGAAATAATGCATAGCCACCATAATACCAAACCCAATCTGAGTGCAAGGAGTGATTGTTTCTAAATTACTTTTATTCTTGGCGGTAAGAAAATACCGCTAGGCCCCAAATCTACACAAAATACCCTACATATTTATGGTGCGTTGCAGGCCGGGAAAGTGATCATAGAGCACCTACTGGGCGTGGCAAGTGTGTCTCACACTGCCATCTGTACATTAAAGGGAACCCATTTCATAATAGCAGTGTGTCACTAAAAATGAATTTCAGAATGTCTCAAAGGGAAACCACATTCTCAGACTTAGTTCAATATTTAGAGGCAAAGTTATTCGCACACGGGACGTGGTCATCAAACAGTACCTCGGAATTGCATGACCGCATTCAGGGTGAGGTGCAGAAAGAAAAACTAGACAATATTTTTGCAGAAGGCAGCATAATTCAGGTCTGCCTTCTAAGGTTATTAAATGCATCCGATACAAATGCAGAGAAAGACTGTTTGATACGGCTATGCGCCAAAATCTGGTTTATTTTGAATAGGTCCCTGCGAATGCAAGAAAATGATACCCGGCTAATTTACAGGTTAAAGACTGACTTAGATGGGGCAAGTAAAAATCAGGAAATGTTAAGAGCAGAATTGGATGTATGCCAAAAAGCCATGCAGTTAAAATGCAGAGATTTTGATGTTCAATTGTCCAAAAGCAAGAAACAATTTGAGGACAGTGAACAAGAATTGGTACACTTAAAAGCATTGGTGGAACACATTAGACAATATAAAGATGAGGTTGTGTCAGAGATGCAGATTTTACAAAAAGAACATTATGAGAAAGAAAGTGACCTCCAAAATGCAGAACAAGAAATGGTTAAAATGCTTCAAGAAAGAGACAAGAGGAATAAAGAATTTAATTAGTGCCAAATGCAAATGTGCGACATGCAGGAGGTAATTAATAAAATGAGTGATGAAAACAACTATTTGCAAAACGAAGCAAACAGGCTCCTTAAAAAGTTTAAGGACTTAGAACAGCAAATGTGCATTCCCATGTCCCAGGAGAGGCGGCAGGGTACCACATCCAATGGAGTTGAGGTGAATTCTATTTCTACCCAAAGGGCTAGTGCCCCAGTGACTGGGCCGGTGACTGAACTTGGTTGCAGCGCCCTTGGGGGATTTGACACTCCCACTGGGGGCCGCCACCAATCCCATACACCTGGAACCAGGGTTGAGTCACCAAGTAGTGCAATTCCATGCATAGCAACAAGTAGCCCCATAAAGATAATGAAATCCATTAAAGCCCTGATCAAACCATTTAAAAAAGGAGGGGAATGCTGCATAGAGGATCACTTAGAAGCGGTGCATGACATATTTAAAGCACTCCAGATACCTAAGGAACAGTACAGGCAATATTTTCATTTAACTTTAGATGCCCCGATGGCCAGTATTATAAGAGGATTGAATGAACAGCAGAATATGACATGGGCGGAGTTCGAAAAAGAGATTAGGCGTCATTTTTCTCCTTTCCAGTCATTGCAGGAGGCAAAGAAAGTCGCTTACACAATCACCGCTGGGCCTAATACATCCCCTCGCCAGTTTTTACAAGACTTAAAAAGAGCATTTTCTCGCTTTGATGTATCTTTTGACCCCAATTCCAATGAGTTTAAAACTGCCTACTTCTATGGGCTGCAGAAAGACATCATATCCCAATTGGTCAGTGAATTTGACCGTGACAAGTCCCTGGAATGGATTGTACACCAAAGCACAAAACTATATGAGGTACTCTATTGTCAGGGTAGAGAAAGTGATAAAATGAGAGATACTAGACCTAAATCTTAAGAACCCTCAGCAACAGTGATGGAAATCAGGTCAGCCAAAATGTCCCTTGAGTCTGCTCAAAGTCCAAGTAAAAATAATTTGGTACCTGAACAGAGGGGTAATTAACAAAGGTCATCACACACTGCACCAATGTTCCAATCACATGATCCTAGTAATAGGGAGAGTTACATCAGCCCCAGGTACTTAGGAGATAGGCCCCGGGCAGGCTATCGACCTGATATGTCAGGTATGAACAATAACCAGAGACAAAATCAGGATCAAAGAAATGATGGTCCTTATCAGACATTGGGGACACAGATTGATCCCAATACAATGATATATGGTAATCAGGATAGACCCCGATATGTGGATCGATTTGCTGATAATGGGAATCAACATAGGGGCCAGTACCCACAACCTGAGAGACAAGTCATGAGACAGAACATGAACTACACTTCACGTCAGTACAATGATTCCCCAGCAGGGGACTACAACCAAATGATGGGTGCACCCCGCTCCCCTCCGCAAATGAATCAAGAGTTCAGGAACCATCCCAATAGAAATCATTCTCCTGAGAGGTATCAGAATAGATCCAATCAGGGAGAAAACAACCAATATCGATCTAGGCCACAGAGAGAGGATTCTAGAGAGATGGAAAGATTCCAGTGCCTCGAGGCCCAAGTGAAAATGTTGGCTGAGCAAATAGGAAAGCTCTGCACAACACAAAAACAGTCATCAAAGGAGGGGGCAAATGGCCATAGCAATGATCGGGGGGCTTCTGAAAAGTGACTAAGTACTTATGATACCTGCAGCGCCGAAAAGACAGTTTGCTCTGATGTAATTTTGCATAATGACTCTGAGATGCCTAATGATTTAAAAGTGAAAAATACCAGTACATGAACATTTAACAGAAAATGCAAATACTTCTAAAAGAGAGGTACGGTTTAACCTAGAACTAAATCAAACATTGGCGATATGTACAAACGAAATAGGAAAACCTGAAAATCCAAAAGAGCAAAGAGACAGGTTTAAGAAAAATAACTCATGCATGGGGAATACCAGTGAACCGGGAGTAAGTGGCGATGCTATAGCTCCTTCCCTGGGCAATCCAAACAATGACCAAACACAGGCAGGAAAAAGAAATGCTCAAAAGGAGGGTACAGGTCAATCACCTGAAGAATTCTTTGGACCACATATTTTTGAAGAGGCTAAAAGGGCTGGTACTATACTGAATAATCACAAATGCACAGAATTAGACAATGACAAATTGCCAAGTGATGTTGTTACACAGGTTCAGTTGGAGGGTTGTAGTGTGACCTCTGATGATACCTGGATGGACGGGCGAACGGTGGCCACACTCCAAAAAACCTCTGAACATGGGGAAATGAATAAAGTCTCTCATACAGGAATGAGCAAAAAGGAGGGAAAAATGTCTTTCCATTTACCGATGTGCTTAGCCAAAAGTGAAAAAGGCCTGAGAAAGGTGAGCCCTGAAATCAGTAAGTATTCGCATTTCCTATGTGTGTTAGAGGAAGTTGAAGACAGGTATTATGCTCCCATCATTGTGGAAGAAAAATGCCATACATTTGCAATGATTGACACTGGCGCACAGGCCACAATTATGTCTAAAGAATTAGTAAAGAGTATCAATGAAGGGAGATCCCCGCAGAATCAGATCACAGTGAAGGAGAATCAAGGTCCAGAGCATAATTTTAACGGGTAGGAGGTGCCTATTATAGGCGCCACCGAGGTTGACATAAAGATAGGTAAACACAGAATGAAACAGGAGGTATTGGTCACATCCATTTGTGATATTCCATTTCTAATGGGAACAGATTACCTGAAAAGATTACCTCCGCTCATAGATGGGGTGAATGGAGTACTGTGGTCCTTAACAAAAAAACCATTGAGACCTAAGAAACTAAAATCACAAAACAGCAATATAAATGAATGTCACACCGTTGCAAAAACAAATGATGCAGTGGAGGTGTATCTCCAGAATAGTTGCATACCTAGCGTCACTGTTATATTAATGTGTCAAGACAATATGTAAAGTGAAAATAAAAAATTACCTGTACAGATATACTTAGACCCAAGGAAAGAATGGCAAACTGCCATAGATGAGCACACCTTATGTTTTTATTTAAAAGAGAAGACATGCAAACAGAATACTTCTCCTAGAACAGGTTCAGAAAAACACATTACCACTCTTGCTGAAATACACATGGAAGATGAACAACCATGGGTTCATGTTGGGATAAATGACTATTCTAAAACAATAAAAGCCACTTTAGCGCTTGAACAGGAAAGGAGCTTCATTAATGAGAAATTGTTGCAAAATATAATAGAAAGGGAGGAGATCCCGAAATTTAGGATTAAAAACCAGTATGTCTCTAGTTTGGACGGTCCAGACTTTGAAAACCGAATTGCAGGTAGATGCATGCAGAAAATTAGCATTGGAAAAAAAAACTATTTACCATAATGTTTGGGTAGTGTGTGGAACACAGAAAATGACTTTTACATGGGCAATGACATCATGCACAGAATGTGTATGGTGCTAGATTTCCTTAATCAAAAGACATGGTCACGCATAGGTGGGCCGGCACCTGAATTTGAAGACAAAAGAAGGGCTTATCATTGAGCACAGCTGGTCCCTTATGCAATTGAATTACAAATGAGGAAAGATACTGTTATCCCTGCATTCACAAAGCAGTTTGCAATAACACTGAAATGCAAAAATGGACAGCAGATGAAAGATTCTGATGCATTTGTATGTCTGAATGAATCCATAAAACAGCAAGGCCTGGATTATGAATACATTCCATTGGTAGATGTGGGTGAAGGGTGTGTAAAAATTATGGTGAATAATAAAGGTTATCAGAATATTCATTTAGAGGAAAACTCCCCAGTAGGAATGGCCATACAAAATTCACATTACACAGCAGATCTAAATAACACGGGGATTGGAAATATCCCTGAAAAGTATGTAGATGCCAAGGGTGAATTGCCAGAATACCTCGACTCTCAGCCCAAAGGGATATTTAGAATTAATTCTGTGTACCCTTATGATTCAAGCGAGACAGTGTGCTGTCATCAAGAGGATTGCATAACATTTAACTTAAATGAAAATGAAATAGAAAATCAGACCATTGAAGTGGAAGCTGATATGCCAACACATTTAAATGTGGCAGCTTTACAAAGAGACACAGCCACACAATTAGAGGAAAGCGCAGAGATTCCTATGCCGGAACATTTTCCAGAATTCTCCAAAATGGTAGAGGAGCAGATTTTGTTAGCGGATGCATGTGACAACGAGGAGGATAGGAATGAACTGAGGAAGATATTTATGGAGTTTAAAGATGTATTTGCAAAAGATGCTTATGATTGTGGGCTAACTAATTTACATGTGGTCACACTTCCGGAAGGGTGTAGCAGAGGCCCAGTATTTGTACGCCAGTATAGACTACCGCTGGCATGTATGTTTAGAATCATTGGCAGAGATTATTAAAAATTTGGAGTCGCGGGGAATCATCAGGCCCATTCATAGCACATCCAATACACCTATTTTAGGTGTGTTAAAACCAAACGGTCAATGGCGACTGTGTGCAGATTTGAGAGAGTTAAATAAAAGAGTGCCGGTATCCAGATGGCCACTGCCATTCATTGATCAGGGATTAGCTCAGGTACATGGTTCCAAAGTGTTCACCACATTAGAACTCACCTCTGGATATTGGTGTGTGCCATTGGCAGAGGAGATACAGAATTTATTTTCCTTTTCATTTGATAAGACTCAATACGCATGGGTTAGAACTCCATTCGGGTACGTCAATAGTGGGAGTGAATTTGGCATATTTTTGAGGAAGGCTATGCCTGATGCAGCAGAAAGAGGAACCATAATTTATGTGGATAATGTCCTGATAAAAAATGAAAGTTTGAAAAGCCATTTTGATGAAATAAGACATATTCTTGGCCAATTGCAGAAAGCAGGCGCCAAAGTATCTTTACAAAAAGCACAATGGTGCAAGAAAAAGGTGAATTTTCTAGGCCATGAAGTGACTGAACATGGACTAAATCCACAAAATAAGAAAATAGAAGTGATACAGAAACTAAAAGATCCTAAAAATGTAAAAGGGGTAAAAAGTTTATTAGGAATGACAGGCTATAACAGAACGTTCATTGAAAATTATGCTGAAATCACTCAACCATTGACTAAACTGCTTAAACTGAATACACCCTGGAAATGGGAAAAAGAGCAGTCTGAGGCAGTGGCTAAATTAAAGGAATGTCTTGTAAAGGCACCATGTTTAGCATATCCCATAAAGGACAGGGATTTCTTTATAGAAATAGGTTTCTCTGAACAGTGTATGTCAGCAGTGTTATCACAAAAACATGATTTGAATCACAAAACCATTGCATATGCAAGTAAGGCATTTTCCCAAGTTGAAATTAAATTCAATGAATGTGAAAAGGCCCTATTAACCACTGTGTGGGCGCTACAACATTTCCGCCCCATTGTTCAGGGAGAAAAGGTGATTATTGAGACAAATCATCAACCTTTGCAGTTTTTAGAGAGTAAAAGAATTAGGTCAGGTAATCAAGCACAATCCAGAATCACTTCATGGATGCTGGCATTACAAGGTTTTCCTGTAGAAGTGAGATATGGCCAAAATAAAAAGAGCACAATTGCTCAAGGTTTAGCTGATTTACATGACTGTGCAGCAGAACCAATATCAAATTAAATAGAAGTGGAACCTAATTGGCAGGAATTTGAACAATCACCACACAAAGCTTTTGATGAAAAAATATGCAAGGACTTGCCAATTGTATATGTTGATGGTTGTTCCTTTCACATTGAAAATGACAGTGATAAACAATTAGTGTCAGGAATAGTGAATGTCTGGTTGAAGTGTGAAGGTATCCCGAGTATAGGGATGAGAATTGGTGCTAGGAGCAGTCAGGTAGCGGAATTGGCAGCCATTTATAAAGCAATTGCTACTGCAATTGATAATAAATTCAGTGAAATTGTCCTTTTGACTGATTCTGATTACGCACGAAATAGCTTTGTGGAATATTTACCTGGCTGGAAAGCGAGAGGCATGATTACATACAATAAAAAGCCACTTAAACATGGAAAAATCATACAAGCCATAGACAAATTGGTGTCAGAAAATGATTTAACAATATACTGGAAGAAAATTCGTGGGCATTTGAAAACTCCAGGAGAGGATAAGGAGGGAAATGATAAGGCAGATCACCTGGCTAGAATTGGGGCTGTGATGGGAGAATTGCTACCTATTGAACATTTACTGGGTGAAATACAAATTGATGCAGTAACACATTCTAAAGCACCAAAGGAGACAGATCAACCAGTGGTACAGTGGAGTTATGATACACCAGACAAAGATCTGATTGAGGCACAAAAGAACGATCGAATTTTGGGAATCTATTATAATCATTTGATAGATCCTGAAAAAAACCCTTTAACAGAAAATGATTGTATGGGAAAAGAAGAGTTGAGGGTGCTATTAAAGAATAAAAAACGAATAAGACTACAAGAAGGACTCATGACTAGAGAGTCCATAACAGGACAAATACAGTGGGTGGTACCCCTTTCATTCAGAGGGTTAATGCTACACCATGCGCATGATGCTATAACTGCAGGCCACAGAGGCTCACAGAAAATAATGGAAATACTAAAAGATTATGCTTATTGGCCACATATGTCCCAAGATGTGGAATTATATACTAGAGGATGTCTAGTATGTGCCCAATTTAAACCTGCTTCACCAATGCATAGAGCTCCATTAATGAAAAGAGGCCTAACTCTTCCATGGTCAGATTTGCAAATAGACTATGTAGGGCCTGTAAAGAGGTCGAGCAGGGGGAACGGTATATTTTAAGTGTGGTATGTTTGATGTCGAAGTGGATTGAGTGTATTCCTGCACCAGATTGTAGTGCGCAAATAGCAGCCACATTGCTGGTGAACCATGTGTTTTCAAGGTTTGGGTTGCCACAAAGAATAGAATCAAACAAGAGGAAGTCATTTTACAAGTGCTCTAATGAGTAAGGTATTGCAAATACTGGGTGTGAAGAGAAAGCTACATATCGCGTAGCGGGCGGCTTCTTCAGGTGGAATTGAACACAACAATAGGTCTGTTGTGGACATTTTAAAGACATTTGTGGCAGAAGCAGGTTCCAGCTGTGATTTACGCTTACCTTTGGTTCTGATGGCAATCAGATCAACTCCTGCCAAAGCAACAGGTATTAGCCCTCATGAAGTTTTAACAGGTAGGAAAATGGTGTTACCACAACACCTGCTATACAGGACACATGAGCAAACACTTGTGAGTGCATCCACAGTTCATGAATACATTGATGAACTGAGGAAGCATTTACAACATGCATTTGCTTTTGTACAGAAAAATTTAGAAAGAGCTGCTGACAGTGCAAAGTCATATTATGATAAAAAGACGTCAGTAAAGGAATATTGTGTGGGCGATCAGGTGTATAAATTTCATTTTGGAAAAGGTAAACAGAAAAATTCCAAATTTCTAGCAGCCTGGCAGGGGCCATATCAAATTATAGATATACAGGGTAATTCATAGAATTTCGCAGAAAAGTGTCGCAAGCGGCTGGCGCAGAGTGTCCGCGTGCGATTGACTGCGCCAGGCACGTGCGCTAAAACCGATTTCCGCGCACAGCGTATTCATGGATTTCAGGCTCCCAAACCAGCCGTGGCGCAGAGTATCGCAGCGACCCTGCAGCAGCGCCAGTAACGCCCCCAAGAACGCCCTCGCGCAAGGAAAAGCCATCAAAATCGCTAAATCATCGCAAAGGGCTGCGCTAACCCTGGACCAGTTTACAGGGCTGCCAAACAAGGAACGCAAAGCGGGTAACGTGCATATCAGGGGTACGCGTGAAGTTATACACGCGATTAGCCAGGGTACGTGTATTACAGGGGTACGCGGGAAGTTTAACACGCGATTGGCCAGGGTACGTGTATTACAGGGGTACGCGGGAAGTTCAACACGCGATTAGCCAGGGTACGTGTATTACAGGGGTACGCGGGAAGTTTAACACGCGATTGGCCAGAGTACGTGTATTACAGGGGTATGCAGGAAGTTTAACACGCGATTAGCCAGGGTACGTGTATTACAGGGGTACGCGGGAAGTTTAACACGCGATTGGCCAGGGTACGTGTATTACAGGGGTACGCGGGAAGTTTAACACGCGATTGGCCAGGGTACGTGTATTACAGGGGTACGCGGGAAGTTTAACACGCGATTAGCCAGGGTACGTGTATTACAGGGGTACGCGGGAAGTTTAACACGCGATTGGCCAGGGTACGTGTATTACAGGGGTATGCGGGAAGTTTAACACGCGATTGTCCAGGGTACGTGTATTACAGGGGTACGCGGGAAGTTTAACACGCGATTGTCCAGGGTACGTGTATTACAGGGGTACGCGGGAAGTTTAACACGCGATTAGCCAGGGTACGTGTATTACAGGGGTACGCGGGAAGTTTAACACGCGATTGGCCAGGGTACGTGTATTACAGGGGTATGCGGGAAGTTTAACACGCGATTCGGCTGGGTACGTGTATTACAGGGATGCGATTTGGCCAGGTACGTGTATTACAGGGGTGCGCAGGAATTATCACACGCGATTTGGCTGGGTACGTGTATTACAGGGGTGCGTGGGAATCATCACACGCGATTTGGCTGGGTACGTGTATTACAGGGGTGCGTGGGAAGTCACACGCGATTAGGCTGGGTGGGTCCTCACAGGTGTTCCCTGTACACCCTCCACGGCCCCTGCAGGCAGCCTACAAAACAGGGGACTACCCTGCACACCTGCTCATGTCCCCCTGCACCCCCACCCCCCAGCAGTGCAGGGGCAGCCTCCACCAGGCCCCCACTCATGTCTCCCACCACCCCCACCCTCCCGCCACCAGGGGCAGCCTCCACCAGGCCCCCACTCATGTCCCCCTGCACCCCCACCCCCCAGCAGTGCATGGGCACCCTCCACCAGGCCCCCACCCATGTCTCCCACCACCCCCACCCCCCCGCCACCAGGGGCACTCTCCACCAAGCCCCCACCCATGTCTCCCACCACCCCCACCAGTGCAGGGGCACCCTCCACCAGGCCCCCACCCATGTCTCCCAACACCCCCACCCACCAGCACTGTGGGGCACGTGGCCAGCAGGCAGTCAGGCAGCAGCAGATGGCAGGTGGGAGCGTGCTCAGGGCTCTGGGGGGCAGTAATTTGGCCTCCTGGCCAGGAGCGTGGTCTCTCGTGTGTGAACGCGTGGACAGCCTGATAGGGAGTGAAATCCCACACGTCAGCAAAGGCCCTTAGCGCGTAAACCCGTCAACAGCATATGCGCGCCTATAGTCACCTGCACGTGCAGGAAATTGTTGCGTGACACGTCCCAGTGTCAAAGCGTGTGATTGGTGAAAATGGATCTACACGCAGAAGTGACAAAGCGTGTGATTGGTGAAAATGGATCTACACGCAGAAGTGACAAAGCGTGTGATTGGTGAAAATGGATCTACACGCAGAAGTGACAAAGCGTGTGATTGGTGAAAATGGATCTACACGCAGGAGTGACAAAGCGTGTGATTGGTGAACGTACACGCCGCGTAAGTGACGCTGTACGTGTGGGCCTGTATATAAGGTACATGTAGAACACCATTTCCTTGTACGTGCTTTTCGTGGAGAGCGAGTGGGTGAATTCTGTACTTCTTGTCGTTTCACACGCGATTTACTTCACAGCGTTTCCAGTTCGTATTCCCTGTTACCTCTGACAGCTTTTTCTCTTTTTTCTCTTTTACTGGTTTACCTGGGCCTGTTCCCTCAAACAGTGTCTCCTTCTACTGTTGTCCTGTCTTCTCAGACAGCGTACACATCTTCTTTTGGCGGGGGTTTAGCCAGCCAAACGCGCTCATTTTTCACGCTCTTTTACCTGGCAGACGGTGAGTCACGCACGTATCCAACTTCTGTGCTTGCCCCGTGTGTAGCCTACCCCTTCAGAGGTCATTCTAGGCTGCGTGTGACACGCATACGTTCATTCTTGTGTTACTGGGTGCCACAGCGTAGTGCAGGTTTTTCTTTCTGCACACGTGGTCTAGGAGGGGTTGCGTGCACGTCATCTCCCTTTTTTGGGCCTCCTGTGCGTTGCGTGACCCGTCATCTTTCCCCAGGGGTTACAATCAGCCGTGCTAGAGCACTAGGGTACAATTACCATCTGGTACCCAACCCCTTTGACCCCCTATTGCCCAGGACAATTGTCTACAGCCACTCCCATACGCACATTAACATCAGTGCCATGGCTGGGAGGCGAGGATTCCGTAAGGGTGGCAAAGGTGGAAGAGCCACAAGTGGTGGCCGTGGTGGATCCGGTAGGGGACGTGGTCGTAACTTGCAGGGTGAGCCTGTCTCCCCATGTGTGGAGGACCAGTCAAGGGCACCCATCATCCCCCCCCCCTCCCCCCCCATCCCCCCCCCCTCCCCCCCCTCCCGTTGAGGCTGAAGTGGCTGACACCATCCATGCTCAGCCCTTGTTGGACCAGCCCATTGTGGCACCAGACCTGGCTGACTCCATGGCTGACTTCCAGGTCAGCAGGGCTACGACACGTGCGCTGGTGCACGTTGATGCCATCATGCCACGTGGATCTGAGGCAGCAAGGTCATCTGCTGCACCAAGGAGGCAGGGCGGAGTGGCTGCAGGGGCAGCTGCGGCTCCATCCACCCCAGCCCTCACACACCCAGCCAGGACAGTGTCGGTCCTAGTCCATGCTGCTGACATTCCCCCTGACACCATCACACTAGAGCCAATGCCTGCACCAACTCCCATGCTGAGTGTGCAATCCCACACTCCTGATACAGAGTCCACCAGGGCTCCTGCCCCTAGTGTCCAGAGCGGCGCAGGACACTCAGGATCACCACCACCTTCCAAGCGGAAGAGGAAGAGTGCTCGTCCGGCACAGGCTGATGCCCCAGACACGGCTACACAGTCCGGCCCGTCCAGGAAGCCCAGCTTCACGGATGACGAACTGAATGCACTTGTCGAGTATGTGTCCGGACATGACAACGAGATGGTCATTGTTGCAGGATCCAAGACCACACCTGCACAACGCCAGGCACACTGGCAGACCGTTGCGGACATCGTAAGTGCCCTTGGAATCGTGAGGCGCACAGCCAATGATTGCTATAAGCGCTGGAATGACCTAAAGCGCAGGGCAAAGAGTAAGCTGGCCTCAAGTCATGCCGCAACTCTAGTGACTGGAGGTGGGTCTCCAGTAGTAGACATGGAACTCACTCCACATGAGTCAGTCGCTGGGACCTACGTCACGGAGGAACAGATCCAAGGCGTGGGAGATCTGGCTGATTATGAGGCATTGTCCGGTGAGTGCACATGCATGTGTGTGTCATCCATGTGCATGGTGTGTGTGTGAGGGCTTCTGTTTGGGTGCCAGGTGAGAGTGTGTGCGCCTGAGTCGTATGGGTCAGCCATGTGCTTCATGCAATACTTCCTGCGCAGCTGCATTTGGCCATAGCAGTATCCCTTCTGCCAACAGTAGACATCTAGCACAACTGCACGCCAGTTGCCCTTGAAGTGTCACCTTGACACAACATATTTGCTTATTTTTCACTGTTCATTCAGTCAGTTTGTTTGCATTCCACCACTTTCACTAGGCATGTCGCTGTCCACTAGTCACATGTCTGACATGGGTATGGTAAAGTGGAGTGACTTTGTTACCTGGATATCATTTGTACACACATGTCCCTGTGCAATTTGACCATTTCAGACTGGCAGCTCCAGGTGAAAAATCTGACCTGTTAGAATTAGAAAAGCTATTACATGCGGGAACTGGACTGAATGAATAGGTGCTGCCCTCCTCTCCATCTTCACTCAATAGCAATGGTACATGCCATCTGTGTGATGGCATGTGTGTTTCACCTGCCAATCACAGGCCAATGTGTGATGCCACTGCCAGGCAGCATGCAGAAAATTTGTTCATCTTCCATCTTGGTGTCATCAGTGTGTGCCATTTGCCTGCACTTCATACGCAGTGAGGGTGCATGCATGGGAGGGTTTTAGTCATGTGGGACATGTGTCAATCAAGTACTGGTTCTCTTGCTTCTCAGCCCTCAATGTGTGCCATGGTGCTAATGCCTGTTTCCATTACTTTGTTTTCATGTCTTTGCAGGGGAAGACGCACCTGATACTGCTGGGGTTGTGGAGATGGTGCAGACCCAGGAGGTGTCCCAGGGCCGACCAACCACCAGTGAGGGACGTGGTGTGGTGGTGGGGGAGAACCCACAAGTGCTGCAGGTCGTGCTCTCAAGGGGTGTCTCTGGCTGCACCTCCCCCGAGCTGTACTCAGGTGTTGATTCGGATGAGACCTACGTGCCGTCGCAGGTGAGTGTTCCAGGGAGGGATTCTGTTCTGTCTCACCCACCTGCACCAGGGTCAGTACCCTCCATGGGGATGTCAGTGTTGGCAGCTACGCCTTCGGTGGTTACGGATGCAGGGTCACACTCCGCGACATCTGATCCTGTTCCTGGGCCAGCAGATCAGAGGGGGAATGCAGTCCTGCAGCCTCAGGCAGTGCCGGCACAGCAAGGCGCAGTTCGCCTTGCCCCAGACAGGTGTGGTGCCCGCCGACGTGGTGGGCGTACGCCACCCGGCAATACCGCATGGGAGCAATCCATTTACGGTATGGCTACCCAACAGGCTGCATCATCCGAGATGATGGCTCAGGCCATGGATAGGGTGGCCACTTCCATTGTCCCCCCAGAAAGGCTGATGGAGCGACTAGAGCAGGCAACCGACTCCATCTGCCAGTCACACAGGGAGGACATGTTGGGGTCCAACAGGGACAGGCGGGCGGCACTGGCGACTCTGCAGGAGGCCATCTCCATTGAGTCCCAGGGCCACAGGGAAGCCCTGAGGCAGGAGCTCCTACACCTCAGGACGACTCTTGTTGAGCTTGAGGCTTCAACACACCAAAGGACAGAACAGCAGCTGGAGCGTCTCACCCGTACGCTCTCAGCTGAGATGCAGGCAACGAGGGCGGAGGTCCGGGCATCCCGTGAGTTGTTGCATGGGGACCTCCGCACACTCATCCTCCAGAACCAGACCTACCACACCCGCATGCTTGCAGCCATGGAGGAGCAGACTAGGGCCTTGCGTGGGCTGCCTCCCATAGTGCAACCACCTCCGGATGCAGCTGCACAGGGTGATAATAGCGACAGCAGTGATACTCCCACAATAGGGTAGCCGTGTGGGCCATGAGCCCATGGAGGTGTTTTATCTTCCCAGGATCCACGCAGGTGGGTTCTGGTGTGCATCCTGTCCTCGGACCTCCTGGGTGGCCTCCCCAACCCCCCCGGGCCCATCAATGGCCATTTTTGATTGTTTCTTATTTTTATTTTTATTTTGATTTCTTTTATTCCCACTTTTTTGGGACGATCTGTTGGCTTCGATGTGTTGGCTTCGATGTGTTGGCTTCGATGTGTTGGCTTCGATGTGTTGGCTTCGATGTGTTGGCTTCGATCTGTTGGCTTCCGTGGTTCCTGTGGGCATACGCTGCATTGTGGCTGGGCACATGCAGGCTTGTAATGTATTTGGTTCAGATGCTTGGGTTTGAGTCACACACACCCCTCCTGCTTCCCGTTTCCATGGGCTTGCAAAGGGTGTGCCCAAGTGACAGTGAATTATACAGTGACATTGGACTCCCATGAGCTGTGTGGCCAGTCTGTAGTCAATACTGTGTATACATTCATAGTGCATATTGCTGTTGTGTTGTACACTGCATGTTGCATTGATGTGTAACTCTTCTTCTGTGTCTACCTCCCAATTTGCAGGTCCCTTCCTCAAGTCCACACAAGGACCTCTAGTCTGGAGATGGGGACCATGTTGGCAGCAGTGCACCTACAACTCTACATGGCGCCAACACTGCACAGTTGGTAGTGGTGGGAGTGCAGGCATTTCCAGGTGGTGAGACTACTAATATGTAACATTTGTGATGTCATGTTAATGGTACTACGTGCTCAAGTATGTTGTTGGTCCGGCATTGCTGTGAGCATTTCAGGTGTTGCAGGTTTCTAATAGTGCCACTGTACATAGTGAGAGTGATGTCATGTTGTGGGGATTACTTTGTTTACCTGCAATTAGCATGACATGGCACGGTGTGTCGTGTGGCAGTGCTGGGGTTGGGGGTGGTGGGTGACATGAGTGGGGGCCTGGTGGAGGGTGCCCCTGGTGGCTGGGGTTTGGGGGTGGTGGGAGACATGAGTGGGGGCCTGGTGGAGGGTGACCCTGGTGGCTGGGGGGTGGGGGTGGTGGTAGACATGAGTGGGGGCCTGGTGGAGGGTGCCCCTGGTGGCTGGGGGGTGGGGGTGGTGGGAGACATGAGTGGGGGCCTGGTGGAGGGTGACCCTGCACTGCTGGGGTGTGGGGGTGGTGGGTGACATGAGTGGGGGCCTGGTGGAGGGTGACCCTGCACTGCTGGGGTGTGGGGGTGGTGGGTGACATGAGTGGGGGCCTGGTGGAGGGTGCCCCTGGTGGCTGGGGTTTGGGGGTGGTGGGAGACATGAGTGGGGGCCTGGTGGAGGGTGACCCTGCACTGCTGGGGTGTGGGGGTGGTGGGTGACATGAATGGGGGCCTGGTGGAGGGTGACCCTGCACTGCTGGGGTGTGGGGGTGGTGGGTGACATGAGTGGGGGCCTGGTGGAGGGTGCCCCTGGTGGCTGGGGTTTGGGGGTGGTGGGAGACATGAGTGGGGGCCTGGTGGAGGGTGACCCTGGTGGCTGGGGGGTGGGGGTGGTGGTAGACATGAGTGGGGGCCTGGTGGAGGGTGCCCCTGGTGGCTGGGGGGTGGGGGTGGTGGGAGACATGAGTGGGGGCCTGGTGGAGGGTGACCCTGCACTGCTGGGGTGTGGGGGTGGTGGGTGACATGAGTGGGGGCCTGGTGGAGGGTGACCCTGCACTGCTGGGGTGTGGGGGTGGTGGGTGACATGAGTGGGGGCCTGGTGGAGGGTGCCCCTGGTGGCTGGGGTTTGGGGGTGGTGGGAGACATGAGTGGGGGCCTGGTGGAGGGTGACCCTGCACTGCTGGGGTGTGGGGGTGGTGGGTGACATGAGTGGGGGCCTGGTGGAGGGTGACCCTGCACTGCTGGGGTGTGGGGGTGGTGGGTGACATGAGTGGGGGCCTGGTGGAGGGTGCCCCTGGTGGCTGGGGGGTGGGGGTGGTGGGAGACATGAGTGGGGGCCTGGTGGAGGGTGCCCCTGGTGGCTGGGGGGTGGGGGTGGTGGGAGACATGAGTTGGACATGGGTGGGGGCCTGCTGGCAGGTGCCCCACAGTGCTGGGGGGTGTGGGGGGTGGGGGACATGAGTTGGACATGGGTGGGGGCCTGCTGGCAGGTGCCCCACAGTGCTGGGGGGTGGGGGTGGTGGGAGACATGAGTGGGGGCCTGGTGGAGGGTGACCCTGGTGGCTGGGGGGTGGGGGTGGTGGGAGACATGAGTGGGGGCCTGGTGGAGGCTGACCCTGGTGGCTGGGGGGTGGTGGTAGACATGAGTGGGGGCCTGGTGGAGGGTGCCCCTGGTGGCTGGGGGGTGGGGGTGGTGGGAGACATGAGTGGGGGCCTGGTGGGGGGTGCCCCTGGTGGCTGGGGGGTGGGGGTGGTGGGAGACATGAGTGGGGGCCTGGTGGAGGGTGCCCCTGGTGGCTGGGGGGTGGGGGTGGTGGGAGACATGAGTTGGACATGGGTGGGGGCCTGCTGGCAGGTGCCCCACAGTGCTGGGGGGTGGGGGGGGGTGGGGGACATGAGTTGGACATGGGTGGGGGCCTGCTGGCAGGTGCCCCACAGTGCTGGGGGGTGGGGGTGGTGGGAGACATGAGTGGGGGCCTGGTGGAGGGTGACCCTGCACTGCTGGGGTGTGGGGGTGGTGGGAGACATGAGTGGGGGCCTGGTGGAGGGTGCCCCTGGTGGCTGGGGGGTGGGGGTGGTGGGAGACATGAGTGGGGGCCTGGTGGAGGGTGCCCCTGGTGGCTGGGGGGTGGGGGTGGTGGGAGACATGAGTTGGACATGGGTGGGGGCCTGCTGGCAGGTGCCCCACAGTGCTGGGGGGTGGGGGTGGTGGGGGACATGAGTTGGACATGGGTGGGGGCCTGCTGGCAGGTGCCCCACAGTGCTGGGGGGTGGGGGTGGTGGGGGACATGAGTTGGACATGGGTGGGGGCCTGCTGGCAGGTGCCCCACAGTGCTGGGGGGTGGGGGTGCAAGGGGACATGAGTTGGTGTTCATTAGTTCAAGGAGACATGTGCCTTTGCTGGGGGGCATGCCCATGGTGGGTGGGCTGCCTGCGGGACATGACCAGGGATGCAGGGTAGTCCCCTGTGGTGTGGGCTGCCTGCAGGGGCCGTGGAGGGTGTACAGGGTACACCTGGGAGGACCCACACTGTCAAATCACATGTGGAACTTCACGCGCACCCCTGATATACACGCGCCCAGGCTATTCGCGTGTGGAACTTCCCGCGCAGCCCTGGAATACACGCGCCCAGGCTATTCGCGTGTGGAACTTCCCGCGCACCCCTGAAATACACGCGCGCCCAGGCTATTCGCGTGTGGAACTTCCCCCGCACCCCTGAAATACACGCGCCTAGGCTGTTCGCGTGTGGAACTTCCCGCGCACTTCCCGCGCACCCCTGAAATACACGCGCCCAGGCTATTCGCGTGTGGAACTTCCCGCGCACCCCTGAAATACACGCGCCCAGGCTGTTTGCGTGTGGAACTTCCCGCGCACCCCTGAAATACACGCGCCCAGGCTGTTCGCGTGTGGAACTTCACGCGAACCCCTGAAATACACGCGCCCAGGCTATTCGCGTGTGGAACTTCCCCGCACCCCTGAAATACACGCGCCCAGGCTGTTCGCGTGTGGAACTTCCCGTGCACCCCTGAAATACACGCGCCCAGGCTGTTCGCGTGTGGAACTTCCCGTGCACCCCTGAAATACACGCGCCCAGGCTGTTCGCGTGTGGAACTTCCCGCGAACCCCTGATATACACGTAGCCCGCTCCCCCAGACCCGATCGCGTGTGAAACTTCACGCGAACCCCTGTGATGCACGTACCCTGCTGAAATCGCGTGTTAGACTTCCCGCGCACCCCGGTATACACGCACACGTATTTTTTGTCAGCGGGTGTCCGTGTTTGTGGGTACCCCTTTGCACGTCATTTTTCCTGGAGGGCCACAGTATGGGACATTCATCATGGCAGTATATAGGTGCGATTTGTTGGCGCACCTTTTGGCGCACATTTCTTACAGCCGCAGAGACGCTACCGCCTGCTTTCTTGTGGCGGTCGTGTTTGTGCCTGTGCGCTGGTTTGAGCGTGCGCTTTTTTCCCCTATTCTATTCCATGAATACGTGTTGTAGGCGAGCGTGTGGGCGTTCCGCGCACTTGTGCCCTGTACTTCCCCCGTGACGCCCACGTTTTGGCAAGTTGTTCCCCATTCCGAGTGTTACGCCCGTGTTCCGCCTACTTTTGTTGCGTGCGCCGCGCTATGTGCGATTTTCGCTGTGGCCTGTGCGATTTTCGCAGTGACCTGGCGCACGCTGTTAGATGGCCTGTGCGCCAACGTGCGCCGCGCACTTTTTATCGCACATCCGCTGGTTTTCTCGCGCACGGCCTTCCATGAATCGACGTGCGCTGCTTTTCGTGCGATTTTCGCAATTGCACTGCGATTTTCGCTATTCCACTGCGATTCGCACGTTTTTGCCCACTTGCGCCGCGCTAATTATTCCATGAATCGGCCTCAAAGTCTCTCCTGTGGTCTATAAAATTTTGAAGAATGAAGGTGAAACAGCAACAGAACCGTTTGTTCACGTGAATCAAATTAAACCATGTCACCCCAAACATGAGATTAAACAACTTGAGCGTGTAGAAGCAGATAAAGTCCCTTGAACATAAAAAGGTAAAGTGAATGGGTCTAGTCAATAGTAGTGGCAGCGAAGTTAAATAAAGAAGGTTGATTATGATAATGGCACATAACACTGTAATATATGTAAATATATATATTAATAAAATGGAAGCTGAAATTTATGAAGTTGGTGTGCAAAATGAAAATGCATTATATATTGAATGCTGTTTTATGTATGTTTGTTTTCCCTTTAACCTGTGCTTAATGTCAGAAGGCAAGAGAAAAAGGGTGAAATATTTTACAAAGCATGTTTTATTTTTGGCAAAAGGGTGAAACTAGTATTGTGCTATGTACTTAATTTGTTTCTTTTCTATTTGGTTTAGAATATTAACATATTTGTACCAGAGGTCATGGGAGACGATGGAGTCCTGGAGTCCCCTGGAAGAAGATCAAATGATGCCTGCCTCTGGGTGGAGGTGAAGACAAAATAACCGGAATGCCAAAGAAAAGATGACTTCTATGGAAAAAGGATCCAAGAGTGCCAAGATGGAAGAGCACCCGAATGAACCAAATGATGTGACATCGCCGGTCGGGACATGTCAGAGGCAGACAAGTGTCCCGGAGTAAGGAGTTCCACGTATTTATTATTTTCATTAATTATTTTAATCTGTTATGTTAATTATTTATTTTAACTATTTGTTTTATTTTATTGTTTTGTGATTAACTTCAAGTATACAATTAAAACACTGGACTATGGACACTTCCATTGGGAAGAGAAATGTAAATTATTTTATAAGAACTGATGGACTCAGAGATGAATTTTGATATTATGATGATTGAACAGTGATTTTTCAATGTTTCATTTTTCACATGTGAATATTCATTTTGTTGGATTGCTACATTTTAAAAGAAGAGAGGGGGCAAGTTGGATTTCTTCCAATTGTGGCTTGGACCACTGCCAAAATTCTCAGAAAAAAGGAGGGGATATGTAGGATTATTTAGCGTGTTTTGGGAGCACAGCACCATTGCATGGGATTAATGTATTGCTATAATGTGGTACAGCAAGCCATGTGTTGCCAATGTGACATGGACATGTAAATGAAGACAGGCTACTCAGTCAAAAACACAGCAATTTTTTATCACATTTAAAAAACGCATTTTTTTTCCTTCTCTCCCACCTGAAATGCCTCTGTTGCAGGAGACACATTAGGGGATTAATGAACTAATATAATTAACAGTACTAACATGATTCTAATCAAATAACATCATAATGTGTTCTCCAGTGCAAAATTAGGTGGAAAAGACAGGCTCTGAAAGTCATTTTAAACGTGCACTTGGATTAATTATTTTTCTTCTCTGCTCACTGTGTTAGCTGGATGCAAAATCTGCATGCCAGGAAATGAGTAGATACAGTTTCTAAACTGTATAAGCCAAGCCAGTATTTAAAGAAGGAGGGTATGACATGATAGGATTTTATTGGGTGCACGTCACCCTAGGGGCTGTAACAGAGGTTTCCTGAAGACTCTCGGGGAGAGAGAAAGGCAGTGGACATTTTTACACAGCTTGGGTGAGAAGCCTGAGGGGATTTGCTGTGGGGCTGCCTGATTGAGGGGCGTCGTTCCAGTGTACTGCTGACTTTCACAGGCTGGAGATTCCAGTCAATTGGCACCGGTTTGAGGACCAAAGAGTGCAGATTGGAACTGCATGTCCTCGCCGGGTGTTACAAAGGGAAGTCCTGAGCCATTTAAAGAAGGCGACCTGTCCAGAGAGTTCGGGTGCTGATCTGCTACAATTTTGCTGGTAATTATCTTACACAAAGCGAGAATGCGGTGTGTGAATGAAAGCTATTTCAGTCAGGCAGCGTAGCGATAGCTGCGTTCTAATGTTGCTATTCAGAAATGCAAGTCAACTGATTCACTGTTCTTTTTATTGTTGCGAAAAATCTGATGAAATGCCATGTATTTTGCAATTGCTTCTCTTGTGTTTATTCTAGAAAAGACTGCCTCGCCAAACTGGTAATGTATGATTTTGAAATGAAATTGATGTAAATCACAATCCGTGTAAAGGCTTCTATTTGCTTCTGTTTTTCTCTGGTACAGTTAGCCCATATCACCTGATAAAAGGGGAAGTTATTAGGTAATATATGTCAAGCATCCCATGTGGAAATAGTTATGTTATGAGTAATTATAAATAGCTGTGTGTGTGGTTCCACTCAGTGTATGTGTGTGTGACTTCTGAGTGGAACACAATCTGATAGTCTGTTGGACGTACATGAGTCAGCAGAGAAAGAGGCCTCTGGAAATAGTTTCACTAATGTAAATAAATGAGTGATTATACCACATGTTATTGTGAATACTTTATGGAAGCATAGCTCACTGGTGTAGATAAATCAGTGATAACAGCCATATGTGGCACTCCATATGAAAATGTGGTGTTCTTGAATAATGTAGAAGCCTGAGGCCTCTAGAGATCACAAGAACAGGCTAAACAAAAGAAAGTGTTTTTGTATGTTGGTGCCACAAATAAAACAAAGAAATTATGCTCATCACTATGCCACAACGAAATGCATACCAACTAAATGTATCTGTGTACTGAAATAATGCATAGCCACGATATTACCATAATACCAAACCGAATCTGAATGCAAGGAGTGATTGTTGCTAAATTACTTTTATTCTTGGTGGTAAGAAAATACCGCTAGGCCCCAAATCTACACAAAATAGCCTACAGTTAGCTCCTCTGCAACACCAATGTGTTAAAACGTTTGTGCTTGACCCACTATGGTGTGTTTCACTGGGCTAGCTGCTGACCAGCTGAGAGGATTAAGTCCTAAGCAGTATCCATCCAAGGGGTTCTTAGTTATGGATAAGATCTCTTGATGCTCCTTGGGTCCTCAGTGGGTGATGTGTGGCGTGATGTGTGGCGTCGCCAGACCGCCTTTTCCCATTGCCAGCTCCCAAGGTGTTCCCGCGTTACTGGCGGCTGATGAGCAGTCTCTAATAGTCTCTGTTGTGAGCCTGTTCTTGTCACTGTTGCAGGTGGTTTGCATGGGCTGCCACGTGTATCTGTGGTCCCCTGGGCTGTGGCCTGTGGTGGTACCACGTGATATTGTTCTCTGTGGTGCTTCTCTTTACTGCACCTGTTTTCCTCCGGGTTCCTCTCCCTCTCGCACTGCCTTGGCTTGCACGGTGCAGTGCCGCCTCACTCCTGTTTGGGGTCCTCCTTCAATGCTGTCACCCAAAAGAATGGTGTCCACTGATGTGCTGTCTCCTTCGGGTGGTGCTGCCTCACTCACAGTGCGGGCTTCTCTGGTTCTGTGATGTGTCTCAGTCGTCATATAATGTTGATCCTCATGACGTTCGGGCGTCTCTCGTGCAGTGCTGGTTCTCTTTGAGGCAGTAGTGTTTCAATCATGCAGTGTTGGGGTTCATGCAGTGCGTCCCTCCTTAATACAGTGCTGCTCCTTCATGCACCGCCGCCGCCAAGCTGTGTTGTCACTTACCTGTGGTGTAAGACTATAGTGCATTGCTGGGATCTGTCTCCTCAAGCGTGTACTCTCTTGCAATGTTTCTCCCGGGATGCATCAAGTCCTCACTCTCATGCAGAGACATGAACTATCTCAAACAGACAGAGCTTTCTTTAGCACTGGGCATCATGAAGTGCAGTTGTTTGCGTGCAGTGTCATCTCTTTCTCTTCCTCACGTAACCCTGGTCGCTGGGTCACATGCGTTCAGTGAACTCTCCTGCAATACCTCTGTTTCCCACAGCCTGCTTGTGGCGAGGCAGCCGGATGAAAGCAGAAACTCCCAATGGGAAATGAATGGTACTATGAGCGGAGGGCTGTGGTCTGGTATAGAGAGAAGGGTGTCGTGGTGCCACACGTGGCTCTCTGGGGTTCCAATGTCTGTTGGGGCGAGGAACCCCTTACCGTTGCTTCAGGTGTCCATGCGGTCACTGCGCGCAGTACTTTGGCTCAGTCCCTATGTAGCTGCAGGCTGTTCCTCTCTGCAGCGCTGTGTCATCACTGGTGACCTCTGTATACCCCACGTGGCTTGCTCCTCTGGGCAGGATTCCACTGCAGGGCTGGCCTTGCTCGCTGCCCCTCCTCCACGATGTCTCTACTCCTGAGTCCTGCTCGCCGGCTGCTCTCCAGCTGTGGTGCGTGTTGCTGGGCTCCCTTTGTCCACCACGCTGCTGGCTGGTCTCCACTGCTGGGCTCTTCTTACCGGCCGCTCTTCCTCCCTTCCTCCACGGTGTGGGCTGCTGGGTGCCTTCCGTCAGCCATGCGGCCTGTTTGGGTCGGGTCTTCTCTGCTGTGGTGGGCGCTGTGTACACCTCTACCTGCTGGGCACTGCCGTGGGGTCTTCGTGCTCTGCTCTTCTTCTGTGGGCTGTGCAGCGGGGCTCCTAACTGCAGGGGTCTCTTTACCCATCACAATGTTGGGCACATCTCCTCACTGCCTGTCTAATGTGTTGCGCAACGTGGGCTGGGCCTTGTATGCCGTCCGTGCCTCATCCTCAGTGGCTCTGCTGGTCTTTCTTGTTGCTGGGTGCCCTATACCCTCAGCTCTGCTGCACAATGTGGGCACTCGGTTCCCTTCGTCGCCAGTTGTAGTTCTCACCTGGACCACAATATGGTGTCAGCATGCACCTCTGCGCATGCAAGCCCCAAGGGGGCCATATCATACAAGGACACGCGTGAGACAGCTCATGGAAAAACCTCCTGTATTGCCCTCTACATGTACCTGTCCCGGGCTCTAGTAGCCCCTCCTCTTCCTCCTCCCATGTCCTTCGTGTCAAGTCCTTCCTCCTCGCCTTAAGGTGGCCCCTCACTTAAGGTAGTAGGCTCACTTTCACCCTGCAACAAACTGTCAACTAATTTCACCTTAAAAATGGAGGGGGGCACACTGCATTCCCTTTTATCAACAAACTCCACCCCACCTCTGCAGTGGCACAACCAAGGCGTGACAAGGGAGGCCACAGCCAACCTTACAAAAACACTGGTGTCCACCCACCGGCCTGCCTGTTGTGTTTGTTTTGGTGTGCCACCCCAAGATTACCAGTGACCTCATCAGGCTAGCCCTATAAAAACTGTCTGGGGGGCGCCACTCTCCCAGACATGAGGATTTCAAAATGGAATTACTTGAAATATATGAGGGTTGTAGGTTTCCTCTGTTTTAGTCCCACATACCCTGCCTTGCTTGATTTCTGAGAAAAAGAAATACGTTGAAGGTGACTTATCACAAACCGTATAGCCAAAACACAGTTCAACCACAATCACAAAGGTCACTTTGCTAGTCTAAGCATATTGCATCTGAATATGTGGAACAGCTTAACCTGCATTCTTAAGCGGGCGGCCCGTTAATTCGAACTCTTTGGGGCGTTTCCCTTACTTGAACTCTCTGCCTTGCTCCCCTGTCTGTCCACGGAAATGTTCATTTGAACAGTAAGGAAGTGGGAAATTACTGAAAGCTAGACGTGAAATCAGATTTTCCACACATTCGTTACAGAAAGTCAGAATTCTATTAAAGACACGGAGGCGAAGGATTATGCTTTCTCTTCATCTTTACTCCCAGCAGCAAAGAACAAACAAATATGTAAATAACATACAAAAGCCAGAAAAAACTACAATAACCATGAGATTTTTCGGATTTTGTAGTCCATCACTACAGGTCCTCAAACTGACCATGTGTCCAAACAAATAACCAATAGAAACTAAGTCCTGCAATAAAAACTCTTGTCCTTTCTCTATTCTCCCTCTTTCTTTGATCCTGCAAGGGTGTGTTCAGTACTCCTTCGTAATTATCCACGTCTTGTCTCAGACCCCGGTTTGCTTGTTATCCGATGTTCCTCCTACAGAAAAATAAATTTACCAAAGGTGACTATAGGCTGATATAAGGGTGGGCAATCGTATACATAAACACTATAAACCATATCTTCAAAGAATATTATCAATAGTGCAAATATCTCTTCTTAAGCAGAACATAGAGCAACATAACATGATAAATATCAAATACACATTTATACGATTGATAGGGTGGGATAATCCTTCGCCTCCGTGTCTTTAATAGAATTATGACTTTCTGTAACGAATGTGTGGAAAATCTGAATTCTATGTCAAGACCGGAGGCTCGGATTATGCTTGTTCAAAGCTTACTTACCACCAACGATGTCGCACTTTCCATGGGTTTAAAATAGAAAGTTTTAAATGTCGATTCATTCGACCAATCTGCAGCTCTCATAATATCCTCTACCCTAGCTCCTATGTTATAAGCTTTAGTAGCCATCGCTCCTCTCGCTGAAATGGGCGCCATACCTCTCAACATCTATGCCCGCTTGAACCATCACCCATCTAAGCCATCTAGCTATAGTGGCCGGTACAATCGCTTTATAGGGTCTGCAAATCGCTATCAACAATTGAGCCAATCCCGGGGGTCTAACCTCCCTCGTCATCTCCTCGTAAGCCTCTATACACCTGACTGGACACAATTTCGGTTGGGCCGGAAAAGACTCATAGGAAATAGATCTCAAACCAGTTTTGGTCCTTTTTGTTATAAGAAAAGTCACCCCATTCGGAGATACACTCTTCCTATCAACCTCCAACACTCTAACATCGGAAGATCTCTTGAATGCTAAGAGACATAAAAGCATAGCTAATTTGCCCAAAATCGCTTTCCGGGACAAATCTTGATTATCCGGCCACGATAAAAACAGTTTCAAAACTTTATCTACATCCCACAACTGATTATATTTAACACAAGGTGGTCTCAACATCTTTATTCCCCTTAACAATCTACAGATCAACGGGTGTTCTCCAATCGCTAAACCCTCTACTCTAGGGTGTCCTGCAGATATCGCAGACCTGGCTGTGTTGATCGTCCTATATGCTTTGCCCTGCGCTGCCATTTGAGCTAAATAATTGGCTACATGCACTACATCTGCTCTATCGGGATGAAAATCCCTTTCCATACACCAACTATACCATTTATCCCACGCTGATCTATAAGCTTTGTGAGTCCCTGGGGCCCATGATTCATTAATGATGTTCTCAGCCTCATTCGATAATCCTGGCCTAGCCCAAGATCTCCTGAAATCGCCCAAGCCACTAACTTGAGTCCTCCTGACCTCACCATTGGATGACTGCCCTCTCTGGGATCTCGAATGATAAATTCTGTGTCTGGTAGAAGTACTGGGTTGTGATATGTCATTTCCAATAGACTGGGGAACCATGCCTGTCCCTTCCAATCCGGCGTGATTAGAATTATGGATGCTTTTTGACGTCTCACCTGCGCTAGCGTCCTCGCTATCATCGAGAAAGGAGGAAACGCATAATTTTTCTGCTGTTCCCAGGATTGGAGGAAGGCATCTGTCGCCTCCGCCTCCGGATCCGGTCTACAGCTGAAGAACCGAGGAAGCTGTCTGTTTAGCCTTGAAGCAAACAGATCGACCTGGCAAGGACCCCACCGTGTCATAATTTTCTGGAATACTACCTCGTCCAGCTTTCAATCGCTGGCGTCTCTGAGGTATCTCAAGTTCCAATCGGCCACCTCGTTCAACTGCCCCGGCAGATACTCCGCCGTCACCGAAACTCTTCTCTCCAGACAGAGTTCCCAAAATTCTTTCGCCAATTTCACCAATAACTTGGACCTCGTCCCCCCCAGTCTGTTGATGTACCTGACTGCGGAGACATTGTCCATCTTTAACAAAACGCAACAATGTGCTTTCTCCTGAGTCCAGCATCTCACTGCAAAGGACCCCGCCAACAACTCCAGGCAGTTTAGGTGGAGTCTCGTCTCCTGGTCCGACCACCTGCCTCCTGTGGGCATGTTCCCACATCGGGCTCCCCAGCCCCATCTGCTGGCGTCGGACTCGATAATAAGGCCCGGGGATGAACCAAATATGGCTCTCCCGTTCCATGCATCCATATGAAGGAGCCACCATTCTAACTCCTCTCTCACTTCCTGTGAAATATTCACCTTTGATTCGTAAGAAACGCCCCTCCTGAGGTGAGATATCTTCAACCTCTGGAGTGCCCTGTAATGCAGAGGGCCTGGAAAAATTGCTTGAATTGATGCCGCTAGTAGGCCCACCAATCTCACCATGTCCCTCAACGACATTTCTCCTTTCGCTAGAGTATGTCTCAGTTGTTTCTTGATGTCGTTCACCTTGGGAATAGGTAAACTGAGGGTTCCCTGCATCGAGTCCACTATGAAACCCAGAAACTCTATTGACTGAACAGGAACTATACTGGACTTCTCCCAATTTATCAGGAACCCCAGGCTCTCTAACACCTCTATTGTTATCTGAATCTGCTCTATCAACATTTCCTTCTCTTGACACATTAGGCATATGTCGTCCAGATAAATTATCAGTCTTATCCCCTGAGCCCTGAGATGAGATACCACGGGTTTCATCATTTTGGTAAAACACCACGGTGCTGATGCCAGGCCGAAGGGTAGACATCGAAATTCCCAGATCGTTCTTTCCCAAAAGAACCTTAGAAATCTGCAGTGCTCTTCTGCTATGGGGATGGTAAGATAAGCATCTTTCAAATCTATTCTGGCCAACCAATCTCCCTGAATAAGGGTATCTCTCAACAGATGTATCCCTTCCATCTTGAAATGTCTGTATACCACATAACCGTTTAGACCTCTCAGGTTTATGATCGGTCTCGTCTTGTGTCTTCCTTTTACTATGAACATATTGCTTATGTAACCTCCTACCTGAACTGCAGCGGGTCGAATAGCTCTTTTCCTTTCCAAACCCTTTAACTCCCTTTCCAGTAGAGCCTTGTCTTCTCTGTTTATTTCTAAGCCTCTTGGCGGTTCTCTCTGATAAGGAGTTTCTATAAAATCTATATGAAAACCTTGAGCAGTCTGAATCACCCAGGGGTCCCCTGAAATGTTCAACCAATTCTCTAAAAATTGAGCGGTCCTCCCCCCTACCTCTGGGGTCACCGGAATTGCATATGGCAATCTCACCTGTGTTATTTTGCTGACGCTCCCCTCGCCAGATTCTGCCTCTTCCTCTACTCCTCGATGGGAAGAAAGGCGTTTGTCAGCGCTCGTCTTGATCGCGCCAATTTGCTCTATCTTGAAAGGATTGGTTGAATTGGTACCGGCCAGCCAAGCGACCCCTGCCTCTGCTGGCCCGTCCAAAAATCTGTCTCCCGAAGACTCTCTTAAGTGATGCTTGCGCCTTATCCAAGGCTGCGTAAGAGTTCACAAAACTGGTGAGTTCCTTGATGAAGGAGTCTCCAAATAACTTTCCTTTAGCTGAAGAAGCTGAATCAGAGGATGCTAATTCACTCAATTTTGGGTCGATCTTGACCAGCAAAGATCTCCTCCTTTCGGTGGTTATAGCATGATTAGCATTACCCAACATGCATATCGCCCTTTGGGCCCATCCTATGAGGATTGCCGGGTCTATCGGCTCCCCTTTTACCTTTGCGTCCTCTCCCATCTGGAGGATCTTTGTGAGGGGCCCCGTCACATCCAGCATCTTATCCTGACAGGATCGCCATGATCTATCAAGGCCTTTCCTCACATCTTTTGTGAATTTACCCATGAAGGTAATCATTTTTTCGTCAATCACTGGCGTATCAGCTGTCCCTTCAGGAAGGAGTGGTCTGGGGCATTCCGCCCTCATTCTGCTTCTAGCCTCTTTGGCTAGCGGCGCCCTCAGGCGTTTCTTTAAATATGACGCAATCCTTTTGGGGGGTTCCCATTCAGATGATCTGGGATGAATCGGTGCTTCTGGGTCGAAATCCTCATCATCCGCACCGTCCCCCTCTGCCTCCTCATTTTTCCTTTTCTTTATCGCTTCATGGCTTTCTTCGCCTGAAGAGGATATCGATAGTACCTCCTCCTCATCGGAGTACTCCTCTTCCCACTCCTTCTCACTCATCCGAGGTATGAGATGATTCTCGTCCCCCTGCTAGGCACCGCTTTACTTTTCCTCTTTCCACCTTTCTTTACTGGTGGAGTGCCCGGGGGGTGTGGGCTTCCTCCGCCCTACTGGCTGCTTTACTGCCCCCTTTGGACTTCATTCGAGCTTTCAGCCCCTTGACCTCCTCCAGGCCCTGAGAAAAACGGAGCCAATCCCCCATCAGCGCTCTCTGCTGAGGATCATGTCCCAAAGAAGCCCCCAGGGCTTTGTGAAGGACATCTGTCATGGCTGTGTGGCTCCTCTTTTGGCTAACACTAGCCTTCCCCTCATCACTGGAGGAACTCATTATTCTCAGGCCCTGGGGAAATTTCAAAAGGATAAAAAAATATGTGTATACCAGGGATTGAACAACCCTCTCAGTACAGAGAGCCAAAATATCTGTCCGAATTAGTAAATTCCCAGGTTCTGAATATATAATAATAGATATAATAATATCCAATGACAGGTTTTACCTGGGACTGTGCCCGTATGACTGCGGTATCACTGATTGCCTGCAGGGGCGCTGTAGTACTCCTGAAAGCAGGACGCTACGTTCGTATGAACGATGCGTAACGTTATGTTAAAATAATTGAATTCCTTAACGGATTACGAGTCCAAAATCACACCGACTCTGTCTGCGACACTCCTTCCAATACGTTCGGCATGGAGGAAATGAGCGCCAGAACTACGCGGTCCCGTCGCGCTCCTTCCTCCGTACCGCAGTGCCCTCTCCGACGGTTCTGAGAAGCTGCGGCCGCCGGTGCACCAGCCCCGTCGCGGCCGCAACTTCGAGGAACCGTGTAAATGTAGCGGATATGTTCCGCCTACAGGCACATTACGTTACAGTTCCTGAAGTTCAATAAACCATTATAAAACACACATCCAACATTCTATGTAAATAAGAAGAAAAAGTACTTAACTCATGCCGAGCAGCAAAGAAAGAGGGAGAATAGAGAAAGGACAAGAGTTTTTATTGGAGGACTTAGTTTCTATTGGTTATTTGTTTGGACACGTGGTCAGTTTGAGGACCTGTAGTGATGGACTACAAAATCCGAAAAATCTCATGGTTATTGTAGTTTTTTCTGGCTTTTGTATGTTATTTAAATATTTGTTTGCTCTTTGCTGCTGGGAGTAAAGATGAAGAGAAAGCATAATCCGAGCCTCCGGTCTTGACATAGAATTCCTAAATACGGGTTGCACTTGCCAATACAAATAATTTCTGTGCTTCTACAATGAAAGATTCACCCAACACGAACCTATGTCACGAACCGGTGGCTCATATTATGCTTTCTCTTTTCTGAAAATTCGAGCAGCCTTTACACAAATGAACAGTAGCGCTATACAAGAAGAACTAACTACTGCTTGCTGGCCAAAGTAATCTCTGTACGTGAACTGAACATCTCAATGCTCTAGGCACGTCACATGCTGTAGTCCACCAATCATAACCTCCCTGTGTCATCACTTCTAGGATCCGCCTTGCAACACCCTCTTTCTTTGCTGCTCAGGCAGCTGATAAGTTCTGTTTTTTGTCGCTGGGCGTTAGACCACGGCTAACATTAACATCTAGACAGTGGCGCACAATGCGATTTGCCTTCAGTGTTATCAGGCACGGTCAGTGTGTTAGACACGCTTCCAGCTTGGCAGCGATAGTGTTTCCCTAGAGGAAATGAAACGTCAACGCGCCCAGAATTTCCTCGTAGTTCCGGCCTTCGTCGTTTCGGCTCCTCTCATCCGGTCATTGCCAGCGCGTGCTCTTATTTCCCAGCGGCTCTCAAACGGTCGTCATCGGGCGCAGCAGAGGTCAGAGAGCAAGCAGAGAGGAGACGCTGCACCGGAGTCGTGCTCAAGCGCCATCTGGTGTAGACAGCAGTACACTACAGGCAGTCCTCAGAAAAAAGTGCTCCACTCATACAGCCCGTTCAGTGTGTGTGTAACAGATTGCCCTACAAGGTCATTACGGGGCAGGCCCAAGAAATACCAACAGCACACAGAGGTGAGCACGTATATATAGTTGAATAAAGATATATATATATATATATATATATATATATATATATATATATATACATTGAGATATTACCTTGATACTTGTATATACAGAAGGGCACAAGTCATTGAGCTGTCAGTCAGCTCTGTTATACTGGTGAAAGCCCAGTAAACTACACACGGGGACAGGCCCCCAGTACAACCTGTTAACCACCAAAGGTCAGCCACCAGTGTCCACGCAATGGCCTACCTATTAAGTGAATCCTCTGGGAGTGAATACTGTGGGACAAGGGCCTTCCCATCTCCTGCTCGACCCCACAGTGGGGCAGATCATAGAGCAAGCAACAGGGGCAGGCCAAGGGCCCATAGCCATGAAGCTCGACTTCCTTCAGGACTGGGTGGCTTTTTCACAATGCCCCAGAGCCGTTAAACCCAGGCCACGCAAACAGCGGTGGGAGGATGACCACAACCAAACACAATCTCAATCCTTGTGCAAGAAGACCGCAAAGACAAAGCACACTATAGATAGAGCGCAGCAGAGGTGGCAAACCCTCCAGCCCCAAGGAAGATTCAGAGGGCACATACTGTACGAGCTGCTCAGACTCGGTCAGCGACCAGGAGAGCTCCCACTTCGTAAGCTCAGAACCCCTGCAAGATGAAGGGCCTTGTAAGAAGCATAAGAGGGCTGAAAGCAAACACTGGGAGGGCGTTCCAGATGATGCTTTTGACCCGGAAGCTTTTACACATCCGAGGTCTGCAGAATGGAAGCCACCAGCGAAAGTGGCTAACCTACTAATGCAACGCCTCTGAATAATGACGCAAGAATTACATTGAGGGTGGAATGTCCTAGACCACCGCTACCAGATAAAGTGGCGTAAACACTCAAGGTAGATCTTCATTTGTTGACATTTATGGTCAAATACGCCAAAAACATTAAGAAGGGCATAGATCGCTTGTGGAGGGCTTGCCAGGACAAGCTCCCGGATACGGTAGGCCCTCTTGCCAAAATACTGCAGATAGCAGAGGATGCGAAAGGAGGATAAGCCATTGGCCCAAACATCCTGACAGCTTGGGGGCAACAAGCAATATGTGTTGGGCAATGTGAATTGCGCTATTGCCACAGGGCACTGACGATCGATCCTAGTTAAGATCAACCCCAAACTGGGCAATCTGGCATCCTCATCCGTACCTTTGCCGCCCTGGACAAAGCTATGTCAGCCCTCAAGAGGGTATTTGCCCACAAGGTTGGCGAGGATGCTCAGCCAGTCACAGAGGGAGTCAAAGGCCCTACCGGAGCACACACTGGCGCCAGCAGGACAACAGGCCCAACCCATTCTTCCCCTACCGCAGATGGGGCAGAGGCCGCGGTTGGCGCTGCTATGGCAGGTGAGACTGCAGAAGTCGCAAGTGTCCAACTCAGCAGCAGGCAGAGCGGTACCCCCGTTGGGAGCAGGCTGGCAGCACACGCTCTGGCTTGGCAAGAGCTTACTAGGCACAGTGTAAGGGTTCTGTCTCAACTTTTTGCAGGCGCCAGTGCAAGCACAACCACCCGCCCCTGCGTTCCATTCGAGCAACGTCTTTCAGTTTTCTTTTCACCAGAAAGTCTGGTCAGTGATCAACCTCAGAGAGTTGAACACTTTCCTAGCGTACCAGCATTTCAAGATGGCGGGCATCCACCTGCTCAGAGACATCCTTCAGAAGGGAGACTGGCTAGCCCACACAGACCTGAGGGATACCTATCTAGCAGTCTCCACCCACGAGTCACACATCCTTCCTGCATTTCCTCTGGCTGGACCAGAAGTGGGAATTTACCTTCCTTCCCTTCGGTCTGTCCTCTGCCCTGTGGTGTTTCACCAAGCGCCTCAGGCTGGTTGTAGTGAGGCTACGCGAACAAGCGGTTTGCATGATAGTGTACCTCGATGACCTATGCCTCATGGCCAAGATCCGGACAAGATACAGGAGCAGGTAACCCTCACATCAGGGCTTTTGGAATCTCGGGGGTTTCTCATCAACTGGGACAAATCGGAGATCAACCCACAAAAGAAAATTGAATGTCTAGGATGTGTTATAGACTCCCTAGCAGGGACACTGAACCTACCCCTCCGCAACGACAACGACAAAGGGAAATCGGGTCATGTCTGACGAGGGAGAACATTTCTCTCGGACAATTGGCAAGGATTGTGGGGGCCTTGCTTCATCTATTCAGGCGATTCTTTGGGGGTCCCTTCATTATCGTGCCCTTCAACGGCTCCAGATTCAGTTTCTCAGACAAGGATGGTCCCCATGTCGGCAGAAGCCAAGATGGAACTCAACTGGTGGCTCAGGCACATGGATCTTACTATAGAGTTGGATGCCATCCACAGGGACTGGGAAGTTTACTGCAGGGAGCCGATGACCAGGGGACTGGGGTCTCTGGAGGAGTCCAGGCTTCATATGAATTGCCTCCTTTGCGATCAGGTGCCTCTCCCAGGACAGTGTTCAATGGCGCATCCTGCTGAAAATGGACAACATTTCAGCAATCTGATACATCAACCGCCCAAGCGGGACGAAGTCCAGGTGGTTGGCATAGCTGGCAAAGGACTTTTGCTTCTTCTGTCTGGAGATGGGTCTCAACGTCCCTGCAGAGTACCTTCCGGGAGCATCCAACCAGGTAGCGGACTGGAAGTCCAGACACCTCAAGGACTCCAGCAACTGGAAGCTGGACAGAGGAGTCTTCCAGGCCCTCATGCAGAGGGCTGGTCCTTGTCAGGCGTCAGCTAGTGCAGTTCTTCAGCCAGAGGCCAGACCCGTAGCAGCAGCCACATATGCTTTCCTGCAACAGTGGGGTCCGCAGAGGAACTATGCTTTTCCCTTGTTTGCCATGATTGCGAGAATCCTGTAATAGACAGTAGCAAGTGAGGCTGGTAATAGTGACGCAAGCCTGGATGAGTCAAGCGTGGTTCCCAGACCTGCTGGAGCTGTCCTTCTATACCCGGCTTCTGCTACTGGATTTCCTAGGAATTTTACTACAACCGGCAGGGCTGTAACACCCGTTAGTCGAGCTAGGATCCCTGCACCTGATAGCTTGGGTGATTTCAGGGGCACTTGGCGAAAGCAAGGACTATCGAGAAAGACTTAGCACCTCATCAGAGAATCCTGGGCTCCCAAGACAGCCAAGGCCTACAGGTCAGCTTGACAAAGATGGCACAGCTGGCATGGCTAGGAACGTGCATCCCACCTCAGCAGAGGTAGTTCACATGGTCAACTTTCCAGCTAATCTTGCCTCACAAGGCAAAGCCTATCGGACTGTGAACATGGCCAGGTCCTCCATCTCTGCCGCGCATGATCAGCTCAACAACGCCCCGCTACTTAAGGGAGTAAAGGCCACCCCGCTTCCGACTCTGAAGTACTCTCGTATGTGGGATGTAAACAAGGTCCTTCAACTCTTCCTGAGTTGGCCAGATAATATGCCCTGTCCAGGAAGGCTCCAGAAAGTACTTGGTAGCCTGCAAGAGAGGTTCGGACGTAGGAGTTGGACAGAAAATCCTTTTGTGCATAGGGTGTCACTTTCCACATTGGGCTAAGGATGAAAACCTCCATTAGAACAGCTACCTTTCTGGCTTTTCTGGAACAGCCTAAACGCTATCCAATAAGATGTGTGAAGGAGTATGAGAGGCAGACTGGGCCTATTAGGCTAGCAGGGGAGTGCAGCCTTTTCATCGCATTCCGGAAACCATACAAGGCTATATCTACTGCCATCCTGGCCAAATGGGTGATGCAGGAGGCAGGGATGGACATCTCTCTTTTCGGTGCTCACTCTGCGCGAGGGGCCATTACAGCCAAAACTTTTGCCAGCCGCGCTTGACTACATGACATTCTAAAGGCCGCAGACTGGTCGAATGCGTCCACTTTTAAGACATTTTATTGTAAACCTGTTGAGCAAGTGGCTTTGTTGGTGATAAGTAAGCTTTGAACAAGTATATTACGAGCCTCTGGGTCTTGACATAGAATTCAGATTTTCCATAGCAATGTTAAGGGAAGTCATAATTCTATAAAGGCACAGAGGCAAAGTATTATCCCACCTCAATCGCTCAGTTCTGCGTAGGATAGGGCGCAGTAGAGCAAACAGCAGAGCATTGCAAGTAAAAGAGGCAGCCAGGAGAAAAACAGCACAGCGATTGACCCATCTACAATTAGTCTGAAAGATGGTTGTATTTTCTTTCCCTTATTTCTCTCATGCAGGGGCGGATACTAAGCAGATAGGCTCCTGAGGGCCGCCAGGGCTGAGGCCACGCAGTAGTAGCAGATTTAGAAGTTCCAAGGACAACATTTATTCTAAGTTCAAGTTGTTTTTTCAGCAATTGTTATATAATCGCATAATATATTATAAATATTTTTTTTTATAAGACCCTTAATACCAAAGAGGTTTCTAAACGCAGACCCAGGATTCGAACCTGTGTTCTGCGTCATCTTGCTTCCAAGACCAGCGGTTTGCCACTGAGCTATGCTACCTGTGTCAAGTTGATCCACTCAGCAAGGAGCTCCAGCGAGGCAGCATAAGAAAGAGGATGTTGTAAGGAGGTTCATAGAAGTGATTACAAAGAGGTTTGGATTGGTGGACTGTAATATGTGACATGCCCTAAGTGCTGGCCTTGGCGGCGGCAGCACCCTGGGCGGTCTCAGAAAAATGTGGCCTCCCCACACTCCCCTGTTCAATGCCGGGGTAGGGGGATTTTTCCTTTTTTTTTTAGTTTTTTTTTTTAACTCCCCGCTATGGCACCTGAGCAGGGAGTTAATCACTTGAATAGGGCGCTCATGCGTTAGCACAAGCATCCTATTCTAATGAAAACCGCCTCGCTCCCACATTGGAGCAGGGAGGTAATCATCTCAGTAGTTTGCTGATGCCAAGCATCAGCACCCTGCGGGCACATTTAAAAACAAAAGGGCGCCTGTCCTGCCTTCTCCCACTACACCAGCCAGGGAGAGCCCTTGAAAGACTCCCCTGATTTGGCGAGGGGGGTTAATGGCACCCTGGGGGGCTATGGCACCCAGGCGGTCGCTCGGTCTGCCCCAAGGCCAGCCCTGCATGCCCTATAGCATAGTTTTGTCCTGAGACTACTTTGGCCAGCAAGCTATAGTTCTTCCTTGTATATTGTTACTGTTTGTGTAAAGGCTGCTCAAGCTTTCAGTAAAGTAGGAGAAAGCATAATACTTTGTGTCTTTAATAGAATTATGACTTTCCTGAACGTTAGTATGGAAAATCTGAATGGTTGCCGACTCCTCGCTTGGCAATGAAACTAACAAAGCCAGGATTGAGATGCATGTTTTAGCAGAGTTATCCACTTACAACTGCATCCGGACCACTAGACTGCTAACATGATGCTATGGGAAACCCAAGCAGCAACCCTCCAAATATAGTGAAGCCCAGTGGTGGGCATCTATGTCTCATTGATCTCAGTACCAATAGGACCGTAGTCGAATCACATGAATAGTATTTGACAGAAGCTAGTATGTCAGGAACACTAGACTGCATTACATAACGTCAAGTGGAACCTGAAAGGCAATCTGATGCGATTACAACATGACTCGTTATTCAATAAATGTAGTTCATGCCAATAAGCATACTGCCAAATCTCTGGGCATAGCGTTACCAAAAACATAGAGCTCAGCCATGTGGTGGATTCTTACCAACCATCAGGTATCTTACTGAAACCTTGTTACAAAATAAAAAAAAGAAACCTAGCTGCCCTGCTTTAGATAACTGTATCCCAATGGCAACCCTTGCCATTTATTGGAGATACAGCCCTGAGTTATAAAATGCACACTTTGTGAAAATTACATAATGCTATTTTATAGCAGGCATTCGGGTTACTATGAGTTAACAGGATTCCAAAGTATGATACAAAGGTAACTTGTTGGTACTAAAGAGGGAAGTATTTAAAGATTGGAAGGGAGACACATTATGACTATTCAAAACCCAAGGGGTGAGCTAGGATGGAATTCAGCATATTAGTGCTTCCTATTGTATGTCCTCATTGAAACCTGACTCGTGAGACTTTAGACGGTAGATCAATTTCTGCTCTAGACAGTGCAACCTGGTCAATATTGAACCATTTTGCCGATCAAGTTTAACTAAATCTATAATTATCCATTTGAAGTCTCGTTTGCAATGATCAAAAGCTGGACCAGGGGGACCGATAATACTTTATTGCGTAATCTGGAATGATGTTTGCATATTTTAGTTGAAACCTTTCTAATGGTCATGACATGTTTCCGAGCACCCACAACAGATCATGTAGGTGGCATTCTTGGTGTTAGAATTTGTGCGATTCTTCAATGTCCAGTGGATATAATTGTTGACAACAACTGTGCTCTTAATCGTATACTTGCATATACTACAATTTCCAACAACCTGAGTGTGTTGTTGTTCCAATGTTCAAGAAGTGTATTGGAGTTATGAGATATATTATACTCCAAATAATCGAGAATGCACTAAGATGTCTGTTTTAGTAGCGCTTAAGTGCAAACAATGGTAGCTTGTCAGGAAACCTGTACATTTCACTAAATTCTAGTGTTTTTTATCCAATTTCTTGATTTGGGCCCTATGTTTGGAAAGGATAGTCACACAAATCAACCTGTTGTCCAATCTATTCTTGGGTTTAGGTGTTAACTGGGCTTCCCTGTTGGTGAAGTGTGCACTTTTAGCTGAATGTTTCAAGAGCTTCCTAGGGTAACCACTGACTGCTAGTTTGTTGATCGAAGCATTGGCGTGTATCTCAATCCTTTGTGGGTACAACTGCATCTAATGCACAACAATTGGACATGCAGAAGATTTTCCCTCAATGATTTGGGGATGTTAGCTGTTTTATAACAGCACTGGGTTGCGATCTGTGCCCTTTCTATACAGTGGGGCACAATTTCCCATCTTTATGCTGAATCATCAAATCCAAGAATGGTATTGCAACCGCATCACTCTGGCATGTGCATTGCAGATTGACATTGCATGTTTTGAGCCAGTCTAAGAATTCATACAATCTAGTAGCATTGTCTGTTCAGCTCACAGCGCTTGCAGCACAGTCCCTCCCAGCTGCTTCCACATTGCTCTCCATGGCGGGCCATTAATAAGACTCTTGATCTCCTTTTTGTAAGGGTCTGATCTAAATGCCCCTCATGAGCCAAACTGACAAGTCTCCCTCTCAACGATATAGGGGAAACAAAACTGCCCTCTCTCGTGACTCCCCATGGCCTCTCTGCCAATTCATGCAAGACCTATCCTTGGCCTCAACGTCAGGGACTGTATCTCTCCAGCGGCTCCTCTGCGCTGCAAGGATCAAGTTCAAGGTCCTCTACATCGTCCATAAGACTTTCTTGGGCCGGGGCCTGCACTACATCCAACACACTTCCAAAATACCTTCCTTCTCGAGCCCTTCGCTCAGCTACCTCCACCTCTCTGAGGGTCAGACGGTTTTCTAGGCAGAGAGTGGGGGGGTATATCTCCATTGCAGGTACCTCCCTATAAAATGGCCTCCCTGCCCCTCTCACACTTGAGCCGGAACACCTTCAATTCCCAAAGCAGCTCAAGACCTTCCTTTTCTCCTCTGCTTTCTCTCTCTCCCTCCCCTGCTGACCTACCTGTAGGGTGCACAGGCTGGTTGCTTGGATACACTCAGAGTATCTCTGGGTACCAGGCTCCTCCATAATCAGTCTCTCCTGCACTGCCTCCAGGCCTACCGCGCACTTAGGGGCTGTAACCAAGCTCTACAGTCTCCTGCCTTCTTGCACTTACCCAGAGCAGTGCTGCCCTGATTGCGCTCCCCCTTACTCCTCCCTAGCACTTCCCCCTCTCCCTTCCCCCTGCACTTTGCGGTACCTCTCTTTCCGGACAAATGTGGCTATTCGGGGCAGTTTGCTCCTCTCATCCTAAAACACACAAGAGCCTAAGAGCACATTTGTGGGCCACATACAATTTCTCTTCTGTGGAAAATCCTGGTATTCTATCTTCACTCATTCATAACCAAACACATTAATTTAAACTTGATAGGCAGTGGGGTTCATGTCAGGTGGTACTAACCCTGAAATCGCCTTGCCATAAATTCTCATACGGTTCAGATGATATGGTGTAAAGCCAGACAGTCGGACATTTCTAATTAGACACAATTCAGTGATGGTGTCCCATGCACCACCTTTCTTCCCCCCTTGGATTTATAATACCCCTTCAGCAACCATGCCCGAATCCTCATTTTCTATCATTTTGACCCCCAACTTGGTATTGAAATTGTTACTTTTATCTATCCTGATATTTGTTGCCCTACACATCAGAGCAAAAATCCCTACCACTACATCGTCTACAGTAAACGCCCACCACAGGGCACTCCTTGGCACCATTATTGTGACTGGACCATCGATCGATATTGGTCTTTTGTATAGCCACAGACTGCCAGTATGAGTTTGAGGCCTCTGACATAGGCTCTCGCCTCTGTGCCCCTGCCTCCAAAAGTCTCATCACTTACCATTTTTATTGGGTGATACGGCTTGCATCTCATCTTCAACTATGTGCCCGTTTTTATTTTAGTTACTGCTTATCCATGATACTTCAGCAGGGTCGGACTGGGCCATAATATTGTCTCGGGCACCAATGAAAAAGTGTCCCACCGTTGCAAATGCCTATTAATTCCTTTTGGGACACTGTTTGAATAGTCACCGAGGGCGAGGTTTTTGTTGAAGTATGAACCAAATTGTGCATTTTAAAGAATATTTATTCAGCAACACTGGTCCGAACTACTAGCCGCAGAGCGAATTAAAACTGGCCCACACCAGCATTTTGTGTTTTTGCTTCGTCCATGGGCCTATAGGCCAGTCCGAGCCTGTCCTTAAGTTTCTGTGGCCATCCCAAGAGCATTATCTAAAGAGGGAGGGGTCTTTATCCACAACTGCTCTCTGATCTTGGCACTGCATGTTCGCATCATGATCTGATCATTTATGTATTAGGAAATTACTCCTGTAAACGTACACGATGCAATTAGGGTTCTTAATGCAGTTATATAAGCATCAATTGATTTGCCAGGCTTTTGTGCGCAAGAGAAAAGGTAACCCTCTCCGGGTAGGTGACTGAATACTATGAGTACTTCAGGTCCAGTGCAATTTAGCAAGGCCAACTTATTCTCGTCAATCACATACAATGCACCACCTGCCGCCCTCAAGTACACTTTTAAAGAGTCACCCATAAATCCCACGGCATAGGCGGCTCACTGAGGGTCGCCAAGAAACATTGTGGGTTGGCATGAAAAGGCTGCATGCTTAATCTGTGCACTCCTGTTCGTCTCATTAAATATTGTTTATCCTTTCATTCCACATAGAAGACTTTTCCCTCAGGTGAAAGTGTGAAAACATGTTTGTTTTACCGGTTTTGCAAATACTGCTTGCATCCACTCCTGCATAATCATGTTCACTTCACCTTGCTATGTATGCATTGCTATGTGCTTTCCTTTGACGTGGTTGTGTTACGAGCCGACTAATATATGCAATGTCCTTTTTCTAAAGCCACCAATGACATGTGATACGCATGAAAACACTTTGTTGTATGAGGCAGGTACCTTCTTCTCGTTAGGAGGACTCCAGAAACCCAAAGCTGGCGATTTCCATCTATTAAGATGATGTTCGCCAAAATAAGCACCAATCAGCCATCCACCTCCACTAGATCTCATCCCACTTCCCCGTCTCCCGCACAAACTGAAGCAGGAACCTACACTGTTCATCCACCACCCCTCTTTTCCAACTGAACAGATCAGACAACCCCATTACAACCACCCCAATGCCACTCATCCTGACTCTGAGCAATTCTCGCTGCACATCAAACCTCACACAGTCCAACATATAATGAGGCACTGTCTCTGGGCAAACCGCAAGACTTGCACGCTGCTGATGTAACTCTACCCATCAAACACTTCCATCCCGCCAATCCCCGCATGACCCACCCTTAGGCGATACAGAATAGTTTCCTCCCTTCGTGTCAACTGCCCCCACCCCCAAAACGCCTGAATCTACACTTCCCTGCATACTGCATACAACTGCCGCCCGTTTGAACTCATATCCTACTGATCCTACCACATATCCTTAATTTTTCCACACACCATCACCTTTGCCTCAGCCACACTCAATGGGACTTTCCCATCCACCTCCTCTCGCAACGTGGCCCCATATGCAGCCTTATCCACCAACTCATAACCCAAGACCCCACAATGACTGGGAACCCAAGCCAACTCCACCACGGTACCCCTTGCAACACACTCCTCTAATCGCTGTCTAATGAGCACAACTATATCCCTCCTATTACATTTACCCTCCTTGATAGCCTACAATGCACTAATCGAATCCACAAACACCACCATCCTAGCCAACTGTTTCCCCATAATCCGAAGCACTGCCATATTAACAGCCATCAACTCCGCCCTGCAGACGGATACATCATCCGACAACCTAACCACCCAAAACTTTTAATTCGCCTGAAAATAACAAGCCATAACAACCCTGTTCCTCTCCGGATCCCTGGAACCATCCGTATGTACTTGAGAGCCAACTTTCCCCTCCACATACTGCACTGCCAATCTCTTAATAACCCCTCTATCACCACCCTTCTTGATGGCCACCTTGGCTAAATCCAGGCAGTTATGTTCTTTGCTCTTATATCATCAATTGCAGCTTGCGCAGCCTGAAACACGCAAAAGCATGTTATAGGGGTCAAGGACCTGGTTTGCTCCCTTGCTCTTTCTAGCTGTATCTTGGGGCCTGATCTTTCTTCCTTGCCAGTGCAGGGAATGGGCTGGAACAAGACGGAGCTGCGCTGCGGCAAAACATTTCTTGGTGGAGAGCCGCTCTGTCCTCTAGAGCAAGGACAGGACCAGACTCACCCAGGGGTCAGCACATGACTCCCAAAGCAGACCGCTTTTAGAGGACTCATGACTGGGCGCTGCCGAGTCTTTTGAAAGCAGTCTGCTTGTTACATTGCATTCAGAGTAACTGGCTTTCAGAAGACTCAGCACTGCAGGAAGAAACTGCCAAGGCCTCACATACAGTGTTGCAGCTGTCCAAACTAGTATATATGCCCTGCAATTTACAGACATTTCTTTATTAGGGTGAATATTGTGACTAATCAAGACAGAAGAGTCCATTATTCACTTAAAAGGGCTTCTTTCTGAATCGCTATAAGACGTTTTTTAACATTTAAAATTGTGGACATTATGGGGATTCCAAGATGGCTGACGGAGAGTGAGGTTAGACTTCCCTGAGCTCGGTGCCGGGCCACAATAAAGGTGGAAACAAAGCAGCTGTAAAAACGGGTTTATGGTCATTGCATCGAAAACTTCCAACAAATGTTTTTTGCATCAAACATTTTAGCATCAAATGCATTTTTTTGTATTTTTTGGGGGGGGGGTCCCCTCCCAACCCCCTATTTTTTTTACCTAAAAAAGACACCACAACGAACACTAACCCTTTACCACCCCCATATATGTATTCGATGCTAACATATTTGGTGCATATTTTTCAATATAAAGTGTTTTGTTGGAAACATTTTTGATGCAATTACCAGATACCGTAAAAACGTTGAACAGCAGGAACGTTCTCTCCTCGATGGTGAATGGAGTGGCAGATTGTATAGGAGTGAAAAAGTACAGCATTCCCCAACCCGCGCTTGATACGGAGTTGCAGAGGCGAAAGCGGAAACGCCGACTCCAGGAACGGTGTAGAGTTAGTACCGCAGTTCGCGGAGGAGTCGCGGATGGAAGCAGCACCCGCAGAATATCAGACACTAGCTTCCTAGTGGTTGAGGAAGGACCCCTGCAGTGAAGAGGGCTAGCGAGGAGGACTCAGCATCGCAGTAAGCAGTGGCAGCACACCAGGAGATTACTGCAATCGAAAGGTGAGCCGCGAGAGGGATACGACGGGCATGGAAAGGGAAGTAAGGCAGTGTCCCCCAGGACAGTAAGAGTGGCGAAATAAGTGCAGCAGAGAGGAAGGAAAGAGCGCGCAGGACCTGGAACGCGATTAGGGGGATAAAGAGATCATGCTGAGATAAGGAGGCCCGGGGGGGCCTGGCGTAAGGTTGGGGAACATTGAATCTGGCCCCAACACCTGAGCTGAAAATTAAGCAAACACTCAGCAGCTATTTAAGTCATTCCCCTGCCCTCTCGCCCCCGGCCATTCGATGAAGAAGCAGATTTTCTGGGTGGTGTGCCAGACCCTCTGAACCCTGGGGCAGCACCGGGTGCAGAGGAAGATTTCACAAGCGACAGAGCCACAGCGTGCCCACAAAGAGGAGCAGTAATCCAAAAGCCTCTAAAGCGGGGCATGATCCAACCGATTTTAGCATCAGCATACTTGACAGAACCGTGTGAAGCTCCTGGAAAGCACCACAAGGGTGAGATGTACTCTTAAAAACCTCAGAACATACAGCAAGCTCTCAGAGTGCTCTAGAGGAGCTTTATCGTACTCTGATGCCAAGATCGAAAGGGAAACAGACTCCAGCACTACAGGGAGCTAATAAGGCCACAAAAAGGGGTCGGCTGGAACGGTGCTGGCTGCAAAACCCAGTAGAAAACCCAGCAAGCGAGACAGTAAACAACACAAGGAAGGCGAGGGTTCCCAGCAGGACAGCGACATGGCGCTCAGCAAGGAGGACCTGCAGGACTGCCTCAAGGGCATGGAGGGGAGGATGCTGGCATCCTTTCAGGAGCAAATGGCGAGCGTAAAAAAAGAACAAAAAAGTTAATTCAAAGAAGTTAGGAAAGAAATGAATACCCTGGGAAACAGGGTAGACATTACAGAACAGGGTTTGTCTGAAATTTTCAACAATGTTCGGCAGAATCCAGATCTATTGGAGCAAATTGCCATCGCAATGCACAATTTGGAAATTCAGGCGGAAGACCTCGAGAATCGTTCTAGAAGGTCGAACATTAGAATCTAAAGTGTTCCCGGGTCACCTTAGGCATCTATACATTGTCTAGGTATTCCTGTATCATTTGATGATCAGATCTCTCTGAGGAGTAGAGCTGTTTGTAGAAGGTCGATAAGGAGTTTATGATGTCCTCAGATTCTGTAGATACTGTACCCTTGCTTGCTTGATTCCATCTATGTTACGCTTACTGCTTTGTTTCAAAAGTCTCGCTAACATTCTCTATGCCGTGTTTGCCTTAATATAGTATTGCTGTTTAAGATTATGTTCATGTATGTACTTGTTACGTGCCAAAAGCCCACAGACATCAGGTCGCGGAAAGACAATCAGAAACACATCAGTCTATGAACCTTTCAGAAACAGTCAATAGGGAGGAAAAACTGTTTACATAAACAGGAACGTCTTCAGCTTCTTCCGGAAGATGAGTACATTCCTTCTTAACCATAATTCTAGAGGGAGCTTGTTCCAAAAACATGCTTCCAATACAGGGAAGAAGCATCCATTTCCTCTACCATGTTTAATTTTAGGGCAGACTAAGAATATCCTATCTGTGGATGCGGTAGTTCTGAACGATTTTCGAGCCAGGACGTGTTTTATTTTTTTTAGGTACAAAGGGGTTTGACCAAATAAACATCCATGAGTAATGAGGTTTATTTTAAACTGAGTTCTTGCCTCCACCGGTAGCCAATGACGCTCCCTACGGTGTTCAGAGATGGATTTTTTGCAATTCTCAGTGCATCATTTTGCAATATCTGTAATCTCCTTACACAGCCCTTTCCAGCGCCCACCAGTAGGGCATTACCTGAGTCCAGCCTCGGCAAGATCAGGGTTCGAACCAGTGTCCGCAATTTGTGGGAGATACGTATGGTTTCGTGAAATGTAGGAGTCTTAAAAAATATTGGGAATTTTTTATCATATTTGTAGCTTGGGCATCAGCACTAAGTGTGAATCTAATATAACTCTAACTGTCTTCATCTGGTTTACCAATTTGATCATATGTTGATCTATGGTAAAACTTGAGAACTGTGTGTCCAATTTGGCCTGCGATTTAACAGACCCAAAAATCAGCAGTTCAGTCTTGGAACTGGTGGGACAGTCGATACCGGCACTGGTGGCAATACCTGGGAAGCAAGAAAAAATAATTATCGGGGCTCAAAATAAATATGGCTAAGTCGGAAGGGATTGAATTGGGCCCAGTAAAAGGAACAAGCTACCTCCTTGTACAGCTGTTCTCCCTTTAGATCCACCAGGGGTAACATTGCATACTTAGGGGTTAAACTAAACCAGCAAAGTTTCATTACTATATAAAGCTAATTACCGGGATTTAATAAAGAAAGTACAAGATGATGTCTCTAGATGGGCTCCCTTTCGGATCTCTTGGTTGGGGTGTCTAACAGTCAAAATTGTGACTCTGCCCAGACTTTATAAGTTCCAAACCCTCCTGATCGCAGACCTGCAGAAATTCTTTAAAATAATGAACACAATGATATACAAATTCATTTGGCAAAATAAGCGCCCCAGGTTAGCGCTAGACGTTCGACCCAAAGGCAAAGAGGAGGGTTGGGAGTACCAAACTTAAATAGATATTATGAAGCAATCCAACAGAGTAGCACAAGAATGGTTTTGAGAAAGCAAGGGAAAGGTCTGGGCTTGGATGGACAGAGCAGTAGCGGGATTCCAGGTTGCAGGGTTATGATATTAGGGAAAGATGGGCCGCAGAGTGCAAGAAGAGTGTGGTTCTTAGAACTACATGTGACATTTGGGATAGAGGCTAAAGAAGGGCAACTTGTCATCCTGCTCCTCCCCATTATCAAAAATAAAGGGTACCTGGTAAATATCTAAGGTCCTCCAGGTGAGTGTAGAAATATAGCAAAAAATGGACCAGTAGATCAACGACGACAGAGTACTATGACAACTGTTTCAACAATTCACAATAAATGATATTTATGTTAGTCCTGATGAAGGTTGGCAGAATCCAATAGGCAAAAGATCTGATGCCTTATCGAATGTCAACCGAAACACGTGGCGACTGTTCTATCTCCTGTAATAGATACAGAGGGACACACCTGTAAAAGAGAATGAGTTTAATTTTATATGTGTATTAGATTGTTTGATATGGTGATATTAGACACTGTTTTCTGAACATTTGAGTGAATTTGTATGTATGATGAGAGTGTAAGAGTATGACTGATGGGGAAATGCTTTGAGCTTCTTTTTTATGAATTGTCTGATATACTGATATGAAATAAAATCAATATAATTTACTGTAAATTGTTGAAACTGTTGTCATAGTACTCTGTCACCTTTGATCTATTGGTCAATTTTCTGCTATATTTGTACCCTCCCCATTAACTCCCATGTTCGGGAATCCCAGCTTCTCCCTGGGAATGTAAAAGGGCAAATTTAGTCCATGGCGGGAACAAGGGTGCTTGAAGATTGGAGATATAGTGTAGGATGAAGAGGTATCAACGTTTGAAAAATGCAAGACTCATATAGGGTTAAAAGAAACGATAGATATGGATATATACAGCTGAGGCATTGGTTAAGGCAACCGGAGATACACTGCGCAGCGACCAGACAATTGACGAAATGCTAAACATATAACCACAAACTCCGGAGACAAGCAATTAACCTCAAGCATATTTGATTCTTCAGGAATGTTCAGACCATAAGATCTGGCCACATCAAGCAGCATCGGAGGGAACAGTAGGAGAAGATATCCCACGGGAGCACTGGGAAGGATTGTGGAGGAATATCCTGAAGCTGACCAGGTCCATACAACTGCGAGAGGCAAGGTACAAGATGATGTTACAATGGCACTACACACCCAGTAAACTACATAAAAATGTACAACACGGTCTCTCAGGAATGCTGGAGGGGTTTAAAGGGGGTAGGGGACTGGAGGCATGTGTGGTGGGACTGCCTCATGATAAAGAGTTTCTGGGAGGACATTAAGGGTCAGATAACCAGCGTGATGACAGAACTGTATGCCTGTAAGGAACTCATGGTGGCAACAAGTAAGACGGACACAATTGATCACAGTTCAGTGGTGTTTATTGAAAAATAATGAGGTATGCAGGTTGGAAAAATGCCTAATCTAAACCTAAATCTAAGATGGGAGCAAGCGTCAACCATCAAACGAGAAATAAGGCAGTCCTAGTGGCATTGTCAAAATAAAAAGGCCTATACTAAGAAACATATTGCCAAACCTTACAACTACTACAGAAAGGGGAGTGGGGTAGTTCTCAAGAAAAGAAAGAAGTGTTCTCAAATAATATGTCAGGACCCAGAAGCCTCGGTCTCCCTTCCTCACGTTTTGAGCACCGGGTAAGGTGGGATCTTGGAGCACAGTACAGTCTGGGGCTGCTCCAGCACGAGACAACAGTTCCAATGGCAGCTCTCAGGATCGTCGATGGCCAAGTCTTGTTTCCCTGAATGTCTCTCGCCTTCGAGGTCCTGAGGTGTTCAAATATCAAAACAAAAGTTCCTTCACCAAAATGAAAGTTCTTTTTCTGCTTTTGCTTTGGTGAAGGTTTTTTCACACCCTGGTTTCCCCTCTTCTGGGCTGACTGCTTGACATTCAGTCTCCCTTCTCTGGGTTTTAAATCCTATCACAGTTCTTATCGATATCGAGACCTTTGGGGTTGCGGTTTCCTGGCCCCATGGGCCTGATAGTATTATCAACAAATAAAAAGCAAACACAAAGTTCTGGTCTACGTATCTCTTGATTGATAGATTCACCCCTTGTCCCCCTCTTTTGGGCACTGACCCCTCACCAATTGTACTTCGCAAATCAAAGAACAGTTCCTTCTCTTGGCTCGCTCTCGGCTGGGCTCAGACCCCCAAAACGACAAGCAGGATAGTTCACTTCTCCTTGTCGTCTTAATGTCTTTTCAAACTGTTTACTGGACATTCCTCGGTCAGGCTCATGTTTGTCAACACACTGTTTCCTGGGACTTGCCCCCTTCTCGCCAGCATCCCTCAGTTGGGTTCGCACTTGCCAACTTCACATTCACACTCGTTTGCAGGATTTTCCCTTGCTTTCTGAAGTTCGTAGATCGAAGACTTTCGACTGAACAGAGATTTTACTAGACCTCCTGTATGACCACTATGACCTCTTTTGGTGGCTCTCCAACAGCCTTCTGGTACCTGTAATATCGCTCTGATAGGGAACGACCAGAGTCTCTCGTGTCATCACCCATATGGTTCCAGTTTCCCTCTGTAGCTGGTCTCCCCTTAACACTTTTCACAGTTCATTGAACTTGGTTCAAACTTGCCACTTTGCGCTTCTCATTCAACACAGCCCAGTTCTTATCGATTTCCCTCCTTGACACACCGACTATGATGAACCGCTTGGCTTTCGGCTTCACTGGAGTCAAGACCGGTACCACAGGCGCAGGAATCTTATTTTGCTCCTACTTATCGGCGTAGGCTGGCCTGGTGTACTGTTGACATCTGCTGCAAGACACTTGTGCTATTGTTCGCAGTCTTAGGTTCTCTTCCCCGAAGGTTCAGTGGGCTTGGGACGAAAAGGGCAAGGTTACTAATCTCTTTGCCACCCTCTCGATTCCTGCCACCTTTCTCCTTCTCTTGAACTGCCGTGCCTGGTTAGCTGTGCCGTTGTACTGTCTGCTGTGCTCGCCTTGGTCGCCCTGTGCTTTCTTGCTCCACCTTTTATCCATGTGGGGAAAAGGAAGGGCCATTAGGTTTGTGTGACTTAAGTCAGTTGCCTGACCCTTGGGTTGGGACATGTCAGGTAAATAGGGTGCATATTCTGTGCTCTGTCATAGGGCAACGCAGTGTTCATGTCGGAAAGAGGATGGGTTGGAGTGTTGGATTGTCCTACGGGATAGGATGAGGAAACAGTGTCATTATAAGGAGGGGGTCCGTTGCTAGACTGAGAAAGACGAAATGGGTAAAGTTTGTGAAATGCACAAGAATGTCCAGGATTGGTCACAGGACATAGGGGATGGTGGAATGGTAGCGTTCGGTCATAGTAGATTGGATGTTTGGAAAATGGCAATCAAAGGGAGGAGGTTGGTAGGGTTTGTGGGGTAAACAGGAATAGCTGGGACCATGAAATAAACAAGAGGGTTGTGAGCAGGTTGGGAGTGCTGGAAATACCAAGAGGGACGGGAAGAAGAATTATTGGGAGTATTCGGATAGCGAACAGGACGACAGGGGTTTTGGGAGGGACAGTTTCTGTGACTGGGTTATTGGATTTGGGTAGGAAGGATTTAATAGGAGGAGGTGAGGCAGATGTATTGTAGCCTACAAAGGCCTCAGGGATTTCATCCTCCTTCCTTGGAATAGTACTGCGTCTCACCTTGGGCATTCCCCTGAGCATAACTCTGCGTTCCCTGGCCCAGGTGATCTTCCCCTGTTCGTTCACCTTTGGGGTTGGGATAGGAGAGGGCCGGTCTTCCGTGGCCACCTGAATAAGGGGTTCCTGGGATGTACTTGGGAGAACACCTTTCGGTTTCTCACATATCCCTGGGTGAAAACATATGCAGACAATTTTGTTTATTTTTTATTAATGATGAAGTTTATTACAAACTTTTCATACACATCTCTTCGTTAAATTATCAACAACATCCAGATTAAGAATTACGAGAAAAAAAAGAAGCAAAGAAACAAGAAAAAGCTGAAAAATTCCAAGGAATAATCAAACGTGGGACCCTTAAAAGTCCTTCAACTTCAAACTGTGATTTCAGTCTATAATTGTAGCACTGCAAAGGATAAGCTCTTTTGTTCCCCAATTATAAGTACATTCCACCTTTCCTCAAGTGATAAAGGGATGGTGTTTGGTAATAGGAAGTGTCATTATTTTCCTCCTATAGAGGCAAGCTCCCCACAGACCATCACAATATGGAAAATCGTTTTGAGAACTTTTTTTACAGAAACGGCAGACGTCAGATAGATTTGTCACTTGTTTAGTCTGTACCAGAATCTCCCTTGTTGGTAACAGATTTAGCCTCAGATGCAAGAACAGGTCACACAGCTTTGGACAAGGAAACTGCTGAAGATATGCAGGCAATTGATTTAATGCACAAGCCTCCATAGGGCAATTTATGGAAAGTTTATACTGAGATTTCAACTCTTGGGTCTCAATCCAGTCGCTCCATTGGATTGTCTTCTTGATTTCAAAAGGATTAAGTTTCAAGGTTTCGATTGAAGCATCCAGTGCCACTATCGAAAGGATACAGTTTTCTTTCCACTTGTTCAAGATTATATTGTGGCTATTGGTCGAAGTTGTCCTCAGGATGTCAATTGGAGGTATTTTATCATCTACAATAGTTTTTGGATAAGTCCAACGATTTTCACAGTACTAATGAGTGTAAGGATTGTAGAGCAAGTTTGAATCTTATTCTTTGGACTGGAAATGATTGCGGTAAGGAGAGTACTTTCCTCCATAAAAGGCCTTTGAGCCAATACCCAAATATGCCAAGTTAGATTAAGTGTAGCTTCCACTCCACAAAGGATTGAAACCACTTTTTCGTGGTAGAAAGCTTGGATTGGACGTAAGCCGTTTCTACCATATTTTTTGTGGAGGATAAGGCCTTGGCATGCTACAGATCTAGCTTTCGGCCTGAACACATCTCCCCTTCCGACTCACAGAGACTCGAGTTCAACCGTACCCCTAGGTATTTAAATGATTGAACCCGGTTGAGTTTGGTAGAGTTAAAAAATAGGGAGAGGGCAAGATTTTTAGCTCCTTGTTGACAGGCGAAGATCATAAACTTGGTCTTTACTGCATTTATTTTGAGGCCGTTTCTCCCTGCATACGCCATTATTCCATCCAATCTTCGCTGAAGACCGATCTGTTTTTTATCTAAAAAGACCCGATCGTCCACATAATCAACTGAGGCACAGTTGTGCCATTGAGAATTGGTGGATAGGCTCTAATTCCTTCTTGCAATTTCGCTAAAACTGAAAGAGATTAAATAACATTGCTGCAAGAGGGCAGCCTTGCTTCAAGTCATTCCAGCTGTCGATTTTCTTAGTAGTGACTCCCTTAGTGGAAAGTCTCACTTGAACTGAGGTATTAAAATACAAGGCTTGAATGGCATCCAACGAGTCTGGGGGCAATTCCACATTTGTCGTTTTTTCCACAACTTCACACGGTCCATGCTGTCGAAGGCCTGCTTCAGATCTATGGTCACTTAATAGAGCTTGGTTTTAGTTCTCATTACCTCAAGCTTTAATGTGTTCCATATCATCAGGATGACATTTGTGCCGACACTCTTCGGCTATTTTAACTTCACCCAGGTGGTTAGGTGTTGACGCAGCATTGTTGCTAACAGTTTCCCCATAGGGTCCAATAAGGCCATTGGACGATAATTTGTGGGAATCGACCTGTCTCCTTGTTTGTATATTGGTATCAGCATCGCATTTTTCCACGTATCGGGGATCTGTTTGGTTGTTCTAATCAATTTAAAGATCGACTGGCAGAGGTCCACCCAGGCCTCAGGATTGGATTTGAGAATCCTGGTGGACAAACCATCCGGGCATGGTGCTTGTGAATAATTCAGATGTTTAATTTGCATCAGTATCACGTCCTGATCCCAATTTAGTTCCCATTCGGATTGACACGAGTTGACAGGCCCGACTTGCAAAGAGAGTTGTAAAATGAGTAACCCACTTAGTTTCAGAGACATCCGCGAGTTGAAGGGCCGCCTGATTAGTCTGGCCATTAAGAAGGCACTAAAGGCTCAGGTATTGCGGTTTTCCAATGCTTTAAGCATACATTCAGCGTCCCATTGTCTACGAAGAGCTCTTGACATAAGCAGCCGGTTCTTATACCCCTGTTTGATTTTTTTCATTTGAGTCAGACGCTCCTCTGCTGGAAGAAACCTTGCTTTCCTTAATTCCAACCAATGTGTTTTTCTTATCTCCCTGAGTTGCATGGCATCGGCATGGTTGTAATTAAATGCAAGGCTGGAGGTTGTTGAATTTGATAATCTATATGGAAACAGGAGCCAATCATACAATCGTAAGCAAGTCTTCCAATACCAGTTCTTGAGCGGTTTAGAATTGTTTCTGTTACAATTGACGCATCTTCTGGTTTGATGCTAAGCCTGTTTTTTCCATTATTCAAAATTAATATCGGCATGTTAGTAAAGGGTCTTCTCTCTTGAGGCGGTTTCCAAGAGAGTGTCAACATCATATGGTCGCTTTTAGTGGAGTAGATGATGTTCAAGGAGTCACGTTCAGAAGTCGAATGGAGTGAGGTAAAGATGTAATCCAAATACTCTAGAGACTTCCCCTTTTGCAAGGCCGGAGCTGGAGGGATATCGCCCTTCAACAGACCATTAATTAACTGAATAGATCTTTCCTTTAGTTCCTGTAACCATATTGTAGCCTTTAAGGGGAGATTTCCTTCCGATATAAGTTCTGCTGGAAGCTTAAATAGAGGGATATGCAGGTCTCCGCACAGAATGAAATTCAGGGTGTTAAAGCGTAGCTGTAGTTCATCAATAAAGTGTCAATGAAGACATTATCATTCACGCCTGCTGGATTCCAGCAGAGATTACATATAGCAAAGACTTTAGAAGATTCTTTACAGTCGGAAACCTCTGTGATGATGGTAATCTGAATAAATGGGTTGGGCATAGGTTTCTTCAACTTTTAAATTGTAGCCGGACTTCACTAGGGTCAGCAACCCAGAGGAGGGATGACCCGTGGATCTCATAATCGCTGGATTTAAGTAGGCAAGATAGCTATAGCAGAGAGGTTGATGACGTACCCAGGTTTCCTGAAGACACATAATGTTGAAATTTCGAAGTTCTAAACGGTCTTCAGCAAATAGGTGGCAAAAGCCTCTTGTATTCCATGAACAAAGCTTCCATGGCGTAGAGTCAACAAGTTGTGATTGCTAGTTTTGTGTCACTCGTGAAATGGGGTCCATGCTGGTAATTGGATTTCTCCATTTAGAACGGCCACTAGAGATCTCTTGAAGCTACATATTTCTTGTTGCATTTGAGTCTTGTAAATCAAGATTGATTATCAGACGTTGGATGCCAAGTTCTTTCTCTGTCACTCGAGTAGGACGAGCTCGGGAATATTTCCATAGCACAGTGGTGGAACGGGAGGTTAAGTCACTATGAGTCTTTAGATCTTCAAATTGCTCTTTAGGGCATTGCAAATTCACCCTCGGGAGGGTAAGAGCAAATCATATCACAGAGGCAAGAATGCATCACTTTGACCCAAGATCGCAGAATGGATTTCCTTTGCTGTTAGATGCGGTATGATCCAGCCAGTTCTTGCTTCCTCTACAAATTGGACTATTTTGATGTCTGTTGAATCAATAGTGTGAAGTCTTGGCAGGCATGCAAGAGCTTCACCACAGAAGCAGAGTTTAAGATCAACCCATCCGATGATTCAACTGTTCGCTCAATCACTCGTGTGTAGCTGGAAGAATGGAGTCTTGGGTAGTCACACTTGGGAACATTTAATTTATCTCTAGGATGCGATCGATCTCTCAACTTGAACAGTGGATTGTTTTTCCTTGATTTTAATGAACGAGATTGTTTCTGATCCACAGTCAATATAGATCGTCAGGAAGAGGCTAGAATGTCGTGTGATAAATTCAAGTTAGTAATGTCCTGCCCCAGCATTGAGCATTCCAAATAATTTTCAGAAATGTCTTCACACGTAATATCACGATGTAAAGCAGGAGTTGGACTCTAATGCTTCATCTTCATCCATCGTTTAAACTGAGAGGTCCAAAAGGGCTTTTCTTTGGAGTAATTATTCATCCATCAAAGCAGTTTTGTCAGATATCAAATAATCTAATTGCTCTGGAAGATTGTCTCGTAGTAGACTCCTTGTCAATGATTTTTGGATTGTCTGGTGGTCTCCAATTTGTCGAATTTTTACATTTTGCAGAAAAGCGCTTGACACATTAGATCTAGTTTTCACACATCTCAGTTGATTTTTCATTTTCTTCAAATTTACATTATGTGTCCTTGACTATCTAGACATAGGCAAAGGAGGGTTTTTCTGAAAAATAGCAAAGGATTCTTTCATCGTAGCCTTAGATTGTGATTTCAAAGGATCAGGCGGTGGTACCTCGGGTGGATCTATACCCTCAACATTCTTCAAGGGCAATGGCTCTCCATGAACCAAACATAATGGAGGAATCACTGTCAAGAGAGAATCAAAATCGCCATTACCCTCAGTCAAGGAGGGAACCGAACCAGAAGGAAGCGTGTCCAGAGGAAAATTTGCAACATTGAGAGGTACTTCTGAAGTCGCTCTCCCTTTTTCACTAGGTCGAGAGCCACAGATATTCTTCACCTGAAGTGACGTGGAAGAGTGCCCTATAGATGTTGATGTCTCTCGATTATGAGATGGATCGGCAGCAGACTCAATTACCACCACACTAGAGGATAGTGGATCAGAAGGGGGCTGCAGGGAATGCATCTCTGATCGCATCATAGTTATCTTCCAAGAGTGCGGACATCATGGTGGTCTTGTCAGTTTGTTCTCCTCTTGCCACATCAAATAATCTTGCCTGCCATTGGGCAGACTGTTCCGCCTCTGTATCTAATCAAGATTGTATTTTTGAGACAAAGGTTTCAAGAAAAATCTGCTTTGAATGTGTCATGGCCAATAACATTGCTTGGTCCTTCATCGCCTCACTATAAGATTCATAGAGTTTGAGAAAGGGCGAAGGAGAGATTGTCATTGCAGCCATAATATTGTTTTGAAGTTCCATCATCGTTGTAGTTATATGGGAAGGTTTCTCACATCCATTTAGTTCATGAGACAGCGTAGAAGACACACATTCACTCCTAGTCTCAGGTTGTTTCATAGTAGTCGAGGTGTTAAATGGCAGTTTCAACAATGCATCAGGTAGTGGTGGATTATCTCCACCCTGGGGTTTAATTAAAAACCACAGGGGAGAGGGAATTCCATCCTATTGGAACATATCTGATGCAAATGGTGTTGGTAGGGTAGTATACTCATCTGCGGCAGGTAAGGGTGCGGACAATGGGCAATGGGCAATGCAATGTCACATTTGGTGTAACATCAGCACTAAAAGTCAAGGAGGCTGTACTTAATAAGAGGGTGTCCACGTCTCGAGGAGTCAAATGTGGAAATAAAGGAAGCACTGTTGGCTGAGGCAGACCAGATTCACTGTACGTTCTAATCTTGGTCACATCACCGTCTGTGTTACAGCTCAATTCTAAGTTCACCGTTGGAGAAGGAGCGTAGGCCAAATGGTCATTGGGGAAGAGATTAGCAGGTGGTTCCAGGCTCTGGAGTGCTAAAGTGCTAAAGAGTAGCCGAAGGCAGCACTGCTGGAGGACACATAGCATCAAGACTATCAGACCAACAGATGCTTATTTGGGATTCCGGGTCTTGTAGCACATTTAAATTTGAACCACAGGAGGCATCATTGGAGTGAATCGAGTCATGGGTAAGAGTCATGTCTATTACTTCTCAGCTCAGCGAGAACCCATTGCATGAAGCAGACACCACAGTCGCGGGCGCGCTCACCTCATGTTGTACAGCAAGAGTTCTATCAGAGTCGCTGGCGGCGTCCTCAGGCTCTCGGAATCTTGGCGGTAAATCTGTTGTCGTTTATAACATTGCAGCTCCCGTCGAGAGTAGGAGGTTGTATAGCTGGTTACGCGTTCTCAGACTAGGAGTAGGCATAGCCCTAAAACCTCCAAAATAACGCCAAATAACTCCGGCCAACTCTTGCACTAGTGCTTCGCGCCAGGATTTAAATTTGAAGAGGCAGGGGGCAAAGACTCCTTAAAGGGGCAGTATTGCACTCAGCCACCAATAGAGGTAGTAGCAGGAAACAGAGGTCGGCACCAGTAACTTCAAATAACTCTGGCCAACTCTCGGACCACTAGGTCCAGAGCTACATTTAATCCCAAAACCTCAAAGGAGGGCCCTGATGACGATATTGATATCAGCATGGCTGGTGATGGCAAAAAACTGGAAACAAAAAGATCCACCCACAGTGACGGACTGGCTACATAAAATCTTGGACATAGTGGCAATGGAATGGATCACATACCGGATACAAGGTAAAAGAGAAATTCGAGAATGACGAGATTGCCTGAAAAGTGAATAGATGCAACAATGGTGTCCACAAAACCTTAGGATACTGGACTTACAGTGAACTTGTATGTAAACCAGATATGGCCCAACAGAAGCATAAGAAAAGAATACGTTAGCAGGACTTCATTAGCCAGGACACGGCATGACCCAAGGGGGGAGGGTGTGGCGAGCGAGGGGAGGGCGACGTTTAATGGTTGTAAAAATGCCAATAAAAAGATTTTCTTTTTTTTAAATTGTGGACATTATGATAGAAACCAATCCTAGCTCTTTGCATAAAAGCAAAGAGCATTATGGGAACATGAAGATACTGGGCCTCATTACAACCCAGGCATTAAGGGGTTAACGGCACCGTAAAAGGTGTTGGCGCCGTTAAACCCTTAACGCCTGATTACGAGGTCCCCTTGCGGGTTGCACTTTAACGCCTGCTTTTAGCAGGCGTTAAAAAACCAACTCGCAAAGGGACCTAGGAGCTAATTACGGCACCGTAATTTACGGTGCCGTAATTAGCGCCTTCCCCATTCCCATTGAGCCCTATGGGGGTAAAAATGGGTATGGGGAAGGGCCAATGGTGAATGGGGAATTACCGCCCCGCCAACCTTGGAATGGGGCGATAATTCCGCCATTCACCATGGCGGAGTTGGTAATTTGCCGGCATCAACCATGGCGCTAATAGAACCATGGTTAACGCCAGGGTCGTAATGAGACCCACTGTGTTGCTCAACCTGACCGGGGTGCCCAAGAGGTGACAGTTCCATCAATAGATTGTTTCCATTCCCAGCACTGTGCATTGCCCCTACTCCGCCAAATCAGCACACTGCTCCTAAGGTGCGCAAATTATTTCATGCTCTGGGAGTACCAGGGACCAGTCCTGCACCCACACCGTAAGCGGAGGCTGACTATTCGGCCATAACAAACAGATGACCAGCCCCTCATCGATGCCGTTGCTATCTTCACTTTTATCAAGTTGTTGTTCAGCCCCCCCCTTAATGCGTTCTTCCGTGCTGCTGTGGGGTGCCACAAACTTGGCACCAGTGAACTACTAGGCAAAGACCTTCAAGAGTGAGAGGGGAGTTAATTTGTGCACTCCACAGCCATCACGGCAGCTTCCAACAGCCACCAATGAAATAGCAAAAACCATGATGCTACAGGACTCTACACACTAGGGAAAGTCGTGCCTGGAAATCTCATTCTGGTTCAACCAATAAGTAATCAAGAGAAATAATAGCATATGAGTTTCTGTATTCTGTAAGGTTTAATGTGAATGATAAGTGAATCAGCCAATATGTGTTTAGACCGTCATCGGTCTTCCTCAAAGATGAACCAATGAGAGGCGAACAATGTAAACAAGTACAATAAGAACCCATAAGGGAAACTGAAGAACCGAACATATTAAAGACATTTTTAAATAATACATATGAATAAAGCAATGAGCCACAAAATATAAAAAAGGGGCGGGGGAGAAATCGGAGACACTGATACTTCAGTATTTGTATTTTACATCAATATTTTAGACATTCGATCAGAAGGTGGAAGAAGCCAGGACATGGGGGTGGATGGGGTTTAGGGATGGCTTACCAGTACATTCTCTTCGTCCCAGTGTAGCGAAGCGAGATACACCACAACATGTCCCTTCTTGCTTCACATTTACTAGCTCTTTTCACCAAATAATTAGCTCGCACATGAGACCCAATCCGCCAACTCTTCATCCCCACCTCACAAAAACAGTTGCATTTCTCTTGGAGTAAACTGGACACCATTGTACAGAACTAATGTCACTGACACCTCACCAGCCAACCAAACTTTGCGGGAGTTGGAGTGGATATAAATTCCACATCTATCTAGAATGTCAATCCACAACCACTAAAGCATCTGTGTTCTATTGGACCAATATAACCCACAACCATCTTAAACTAGTGTCTCAGGAGAATGCAGAATCTGTAAAGTATCTACATGAACGGGCCTTATCTGCATTGCACGCCACATCTTTCCATCGTCCACTCCACCTCTGGATCCATTGCTGCTCACAAATAATGTTACCCCAGATGTTACTTCATAATATTTGACCAACCATGATCCTCATGCACAGTGATCAACAATGTTAACGCTTCTTGCCGCCACCAACCTATTTAAACCTTCCCGTGTTCACAGAATTCATCCAGCACCTTAACAAACGATCACAGCTTACTTCTTTCCTTGGGCTATTCACACCTCACACAAAATATCACTTCCCTTAGTACATGGTCCTCAGTTCTCCTCCACTCCTCACTTGATATGGCATTACATGTGTTGCCCAATTCTACAAAAAACCCTTCTTTCTCATCACATTCTGCCTCACTCATTGGCTGTCATGATTCCTGCCCCTCATGTCCCCAGCCCTCCAAGATGTCAGGCTGGAGCGAGGCCACGATCACCTACATGGCCCTCAAGGGCCTCTCCATCCCTCCAAAGACCCACTTGTAGTCAGACTTGGCGCTTGTGGCACCAGACTCACTCACTCCCATAGGATAACATTGGGGAATTGGACTTGTAGTGCATTGATGGGGACAAGATGGATGCCCCCACATATTTCGGTTCCCAGAACTGCATATGCAGTCTAGTCTTTTGGGTGTGGGTCAGCCCAGAGACACCTGGGATACCCAGAGACTATTTAAGCCACGCCCCCAGGCTGAGAAACATGCTTTGTGTTTTCTGCACCTTCAGCGTGACACTCACCGTGTTCGGATCGGTCTCCAGTAGGCCTGCATCTTTCTTCTGCGCTCAAATCCTGCAAGAACAAGAACACCGTTAGGAACAGCCTTACCTTGCGGCACTTCTGCCCATCATTCATCGCTCCTTCTGTTCTGCTGGCATCTTCGGCGGTGTCATTTCCATCCTGGCACGCTGCTTCCTAAGAAAAAGGGAAAAGAACAGAAGAAAGGAATTAGTAAGCACTCAGCAAATCTTCGCTTACTTTTAAAGACTGTACGAGCTTCAAACGCTTACCTGAATCCAGGCGCTCTGGGGGAACTCTGTCTCCGGAACTTCTCATCCATCTGAAAGAAGGAAAAGACACTCCATGTTAGCGTGAAAACATCTAGAGGCACCACATTTCTTCTTCATAACCGGCTTCCACGCTGAAAACGTTGCGGCACCTAAGAGACACAGGAAAAGAACTCAGTTCAATACAAATACGAAAGGGTTGCATCGCGCTCTCACTCACCTTCAGCGCTACTCATCTCAGCAGCACGTCGCCATCCCCAGACGCCGACCATCATCTAAGGAAGGGAAGAAACAAAGTTAGAGAACTGTTCAAAAGACTCATTATACTTACCTGTCGGACTCTTGCCAGTGAAGTAACTAGTCAGCAATGAGCCTGCATCAATCAACGCGCCCCTGCTCTGAAAGAAGGACGGAGAGCACACTTTCCAAGAAAACAAGCTGAGCTGTGGATCAAAGGGAAGGGTTGAACCCTGGGGAAGAAGGGGTTCAAGCACACAGAGACAATAGGGAGTTAAACTCTACCAGTCCTGTGTTTCAGGCCCAGTCCCCAGTCGAGTAGACTCCAGGGAAGGGTTTGAGGTCGTAAGAGGTCAGAACAGGCTGAGTGACGTCCCCGTGGATACCAGGTGAGCGTTACATTGGCACAGGTAAACATGAAAAGCAATATCCCCTCACATTGCTCTACCCAATTGGCCTAGTGTGACTTTGACGCCAAACACAATAATCTAGCCGTCTCTTTCCTTGTCCCGATAGCCTGAAACACTTTCAACAATGGCTTTTGATCAGTAAAAAGGTGTGCCCCACAAATCAGACTTAAAATGATGAACCACCCAAAAAGAAAAAAATAAAACACACCGCCTGGTGTCCCACACTTAATTGAATATTCTCACTAAATTTAGCTCAGAGTACAGTGTGTTCTCCCCCTTACAACCATCTGTACCAACGCTGCTTCAAGTCCACATCCATTGGCACCCATGGTCACCACACATAGTTTGCATTCACAGGACACACATACAGCTGGGGCTGACTCTACAGCATCCTTGATACCCTGGACACTTCTCTCGTCATGTGCCAGTCATACTTCATACTTCACATCCTTCAACAACAATTACCTCAAAGGAGACCTTGGTAATGGTCTGCAAGTATTTTCATTATAAAACGCAACCTAAAGGCCAGCACACCACCTTCGTCCGCACTCCGCTCCAACTGTCAAAATCGCCCCATTACCATTACAGTCTGTTCCATGAACTGGCCACGTGCCACTCGCCTTGAAGCCAACACTGTAACATAACAGGAACGCAGACTGTGGAAGTAGTCGTACGTATTCACAGAAAATATTGTCCCAGATCTTATTTCTCGTTCAGACCATAATTATCAAAATTATGAGATGCATGGAATAACACCTCAAAGGCAGAAGAGGCATCTTACGATTGCTAGTTGGAACATATGGAGAATCGTCCATTTCCCAACCCATTCCTCAAAAACCGGAAGCAGGACAATATTAATGTTGTGCTTTGTGGAGACATGATAGGTGGTAACCCACTTGAGTGAAAGAAAGCCGCCTCACAATGACAGATGATCGCAAGCAGCCTGAGTTTAGTCTGTCCAGGATCCAGATAGTTTCAAGGGATCTTGCTCGAGATTGCCCTTTCTAGGGGTCAGAGGCAGAATTGGTGGGCATCCATTATGCGTACTCTACGCTGCCCAAACAGCTTAGTTTACTGTGTCATATATGGTTAAGTGCCATTGAAGGCTAGCTTGTGGCTATGATATTAATGTACTACCGGTGTTCCATTTACAGATGGACTGATTCATGTTGCTTAGTAAGCTGCACAGTATTAACAGCCTTGCTCTGCAGACAGCCATTAAGAGTATTGATAGTTCATCTGTTAACAGTTTAAGCCTTTGTCTAAAGGTTGGTGTCAAGATAACTTTTTTTTGCTTCTTTCCTGCAGGGCTTGTACTACCCCTGTAAAACTGGATTGGACATGACAGCATAGATTAGCATCTGACTTTGGGGGTTTAAGACATGGCAAGCATTGCATACTGCTCTGGTGGCAATAAGGAGGCTTCCTATGTGAGTCCAGGGCCCTCTTCCATCTCACCACTAGCATCAAATTGCGCTACATTCCCTCAAGGCAAGATGGCATCTGATTATTGCTGGCGAATGACAGAGGTAACTACCATCCACCTCTGTACTTTAGGCAGACACACTGCATCAGCTGACATCTCAAACGCTAAATAAACACAAGCACTTCCTTGCACAGCAAACCGCATGCAGTACACTACACTGAAACAACAAAATAAACCACACAGTCTCAGCGAACAGTGTTAACCGAATTGAAGCGGTCAACAGAACATCACAACTCTCGCTTTGTCCAACTATGCTCTACTAACTCATCCTACCCACTTACCTTTCAGATCCGCCAGGGGACCACTCCGGTGGCCATAGTGCCCGGTATACATGTCCTTGAACATTAACATGTTGCAACGTTCCGGTCACCAATATCCCACTGTAGTACATATTCTGTTCTTCCTGGCTTTTGCTTTAGTTCTCCTTCAGCATTATTTTTTGTAAACCTTCCTGTCCTGGACTCGTCTGCCACCTTTCCTTCTGCCATATTGTTTGCTCCTCATAATTCCTAGAATTCAGCTTTCTTCTGCAAGTCTGTTTTCTAGAACACCTGTGTTGGGATGTGCATCCAGCTCCAATGCCCACCCACAAAATGTAGGCTGCAGAAAATATACTAGTACATGTGAACGTGTAAGGCTGCAGGGGGTGGGACACACAATGGGAAAACACATTTTGTAGCAGTTCTGGAAATATAGGGCGGTCCAGGTGGAAAGCACCACCATATTGGAAGTGAGGCCTAGTATGTTGCAGGCCCTGTTGAAAGTGCAGTGTGGTGTGAGAGAGGGCTTGAATCACCTTCCCATCCCAAGTCCCAGCAGTGAAACCAAACAGAGGCCTCCATGACAAACAGACACAAATGTAATTGTATCATGCTGTAGGCCTGCATAACTAGAAAGGAATTTGAATGGCAGAGCACAGGCAGGGCTGCACCTATCCTGAAGGACAAACACATGGGAACCAGCAGAGGTCTCGAGCTGCCGAAAGGCCTGGCCTAGATTTAGGGCACTAGCGGTCCCCTGAATAGTGGCATCCCATTTGAACTGTCATGCCGCCCATAAAACCGAATACTTAAATCCATCAAACTATGGCATATTAGTGTGTTCCTTGAGAGGCCCAGTAGAAGCTCCAGGGAGAGGCAGCCGATAGGGAGGGTGGGCAAGGAGTGAAGCACCCTGTGATTTGTGAGTCAAGGAGCAAGGGGGGATGCCAACAAAATATTGTCCCACGACAAGGTGGCATGGTGGGGTGCCCAGATGTCTGAGATCAGACAATTTTACCTCCAAGGTATCCACTTAGCTCAGGTTAACAACCAGGTGCACAGCACATGATTAGGTCCATGGGGAGGGTAACATGCCAAGTGGCCTGCCAATCAGGCAGCAGGAACCAATATGACAGAGTAGGGGACCACGTGTTAGAGGGCAGGGGTAGATTAGGATGTGGCCAATCAGTCAAGGGACTATAGGGGACCAGTAGTATGTATATAGATGGTAGCCAATGAGGGTGGGGGATGAACACTGTATATTGCATGCGTGATAAATGACAATATCTTTGCTTATAACTCCATGTTTGCTTTGAATTAACAGAGCTGTGTGACAGTTTGGTTCTAAGGGACCCTCTGTCACCTTTTTCCTTTTTGTATACAAAATACATTCGTTTTCCTGCAAAGAGGTGCACCAAGATTTGTTTTTCCTTAGAGGAGCGTTTGTCTGGATGTCTGCCTTAAAAATTTGATGATCCCCAACCCCCCCCTGACGTGATCGCAGACCCTGCATGGTGACAGGAGGATACATGTTGCCTGAATTCCGGTCTGCTGTTTGGAGTGGGGCGCCGCTCCTGTATTGTGCAGGCAGTTGATGAGACCCTGTGACGGAGGAACTCGAGAGAGCACGTAAGTGTACCTTTTGCGGGAGAAAACAATGCTGGTGTGAGCGTGTTGTGGAGCATGGAAGTGTATTGAAAGTAAAGTGACTGGAGTGGAGTGGAAAGACCACGTGGCACTATATATATTTTTATTATGGATAAAAGAGTCACAGGATCCTCTCCGATTGTGGGTTGGGGGGGGACAGCGCAGTATGATTAAAAAGTAAAAGAGGGATAAAGGTATAGGCCCTGTATATTGAGAGGGCCTGGGACAATAGTTTATGTGTTTGATTGGTGTATTTATTGTGGTATTGTGGACCGAGGAGGGGTCTGGTTTTGTTGCACATATTGAGGGTAGTGAGATGAAAGTGTGTATGGTTTGATTGATGGCGTGTAATGGTGTGAGGTAAAAGTGAGGGGTGCGAGGCGTGACAAAGGGGGATGGCAGGGAATTGGGTAAGGGGCTGTTAGGCAGAAACCTGTGCAGTTCCCTTAGGGACCACTGCAAAAGGCTTAAGACTACAGGTGTTGGCAGTAAACCCAATTGGTAGCAGTCTGTACCACCCAGATTTACCTGGTAGCTGTGGCTGAGCAGCCAGACTTCTCTCAAGAAGAGTTAGACAGTATATAGAGTATACAAGATAGGTACCAAAATACAGTAGCACAGGCAAACACTGACCAGAGCTTTGGTATCAAAGTATATAATTATTTATTTAAAGACACACTTAGAAACACTCCAGCACTATTATTGTAAGCAAGTTCAAAACACAGTCACTATTAATATATATCCATCCCTTATTCCTTATTAGACAAGTCTTAGTTAACACCACTTATTTCCAGACAGAGGTGAGCGCTTAACTAAAGATGGCACTCCAATAAGAGGGAAAAGGCAGAAATTAAAAAGGCACACAACACAATACTTTAGAAGCACCCAGCAAGGCAGGAAAGTCAAAGTCTACTTGTGAGCAAAAAGTTCAGAGGCCAGGCTCCCTCTTAGAGAGAGTAGAACACCAATGCGCCCAAGATCACACAGTTTAAAAGGCTTGAAAAGTCTTGCAGAGAGTTCAAAAAGGAATGAGTTCAGCTCAGAACAGTTCAGGTAGCCAGCCTAGGACCAACCCAAGTGGTAAGTTGAGGATTTAAGAGACACCCCACACAGAACGTTGCAAGGGAGGCCCGGCGGACACAGTACCTTGAAAGTGGAGAGAATCCTCCAGTGGGGGCAGTTGTTCCTGGCAACGGGTGCAAGTCGTGGCATCATTCAGAGGAAGAGAAGATCTCGAAGTGGAGGAAAGCTGAAGGTCGTTGCACTGCCAGGGAAGAAACCAGCTGCGGAGTTCTCCGGTTAAAAGGTACTACCCTTTTATTCGTGGTAGTGGTAAAATGTGGTATCCCGGTTGCCGGGGGGCTTGGCACAGGCAAGGCGGCCACGAGATGATCGGGAAGGCGAAAAGGCGGGCAAACTGGTTATCCCCACCAGTCAAAGGAAGAAGACTCTTCGGGATGAAGATCTCCTCTGTCGTTGGAAGAAGTGGTGAGGCGGTTCTGCAAGGCTCCACCGGTGGTGTCATCGTTGCAGGTCGGCTCAGCTTCTCCCTCTTTGGATTATTTTGTCCTGTGGCGACTTCTGAAGTTCCAGTCCCCAAAGCCCTGCTTTTATGCAGAAAACCCCCATTTATCAGTCCTAGCTGTCACTCAAACATGCTAGCGGCTCACCACTGGGCCAATCACACTAGAGTGCGACTTGAGTTGCAGAGGCAACTCAGTCCAGGGTACCTAAACCCCCCTCCCACACATCCTGTAGACCCAGACAGAGTGGCACCACTTTTGGAGGCTTCTGTGTAGAAACCCACCAAAAAGTGGAACAAAGGGCTCGACTTGGGTTGGAGTTACAGAGGCGAACACAAACGCCATTTTAAAACCGAGTTCTGTCAAAAAGACCCAACCGGGGGATAAATATTAAATAAATAACCCAGTGGTATCTTTAACATTGCACCAAAAAGTGGTGCGTTTAAAATGAATGGGAAAATCCCATAGTAAATATTCTTAAGGAATATTTTGCGTGGTAACCACTGCCACCAGCCAGAAACTCGATGAGGGGGGATTGCACAGTGCCCCCTCGAAAAACAGACCCAGGGGCAATCTAATTACCCCTACCAGTACTTCCACAATATGATGGTTTGTACTGGTTCTGTTCCCAATTTAAGACTAGTAAAGTCAATGGTGACTTTACATGCCCTGGGAGACAGTAGTCAGTCCCAGGGTATGGAGTCTGTGTTTGGGGGTCACTATGACACCCCTTTGTTACTGCACTGAGGGTGCTGTGTAACACACTTACCAAAAACCACATGAAACCCTATGGAGTAAAAGACCCCATAGCCCATAAAACACATTACAAGGTCAAAGGATATCTCAAATCATGTCTAAGAGTGGGAGAAAAAGAGTCTCACTCTTAGCAGGAGAAAAGAATAAAACCCAAAAATCCAGCAAAGCTGCTGGGGGACTCACTAGGTTTGGGAAATTAGCCTTAACAGAGAATTCTCCCTAACAGGGGCGTTAGGCACCGCTGGACCAGAGCCTGGACTAATTAAGTACATTTGAAGAAGGATAGCTAACAGAGCCATTATCCCCATTGGAGTATGTGTACAGCTCTTCCATTGTATAGGGGGAAAATTAATGAAGTACCATTGTAAGTGGGTGAGACAAAGGGGTTTAGGGGGAGGAAATGTACAAACCATGTCCAGAACAGGGAACAAACCGGGAGGTTTTGGGTCCTAGCAACAGAGTAAAAATTAAAGAACAGAAAGGAGGTGTTGGAATTATGGAAGACGGTAGAGGATATAGAAGAGCCCATCCCCCCGAATATTGCAACTACAGCGATCCGCCCCATCCACACACTCTGCCCCAAATGTCTAGGGGTGCCCGCCCCACAGAACATAGCCCAAGCAGCACCGGCTCCTTCAGCAGGATGCTACCCCACACGTGCAGCATCAGGATACACAAATCGCACCTATATCCCGCTCCACCTTCAGCGTTGGCCCAGTATGAACACCTCCCGAACCCCATAGCCTCTTCAGTCGCTCGAGTTCAAGTGTGCAGAGAGGGAGAGCGGAGACCACAGAAGGAGTTACAGGAGGCGTTAGAGAGAACAGAAGAGTAAGCGAGATTGAAGTTGAATCGAGGAGACAAGCAGAGAGCACCTATTGGAACATGAGTGGAGAGCAGGGGACATTTTGTTCAGAATTGGCCGTACGGTTCTGCATGTGGAGAAAGAAGGTATTGCACAGTATTCCGAAGAGCAGTATCGGGGAAGGCCAGGAGTTTGGATTATGGGCTGGTTTGGTCCAATACTGATATGGGCGCAGCTGCAGAAGAGGAAGAGTAAAGTGGGACACAGTGGATAAGCCTGGGGAGATGACCTCATCTATAATATCACTGCAGGTGGAAAGTTTGTATGGGGCCAGATTGAGAACACACCATGGGCCTATGGCTGTAGTAAAGGGGAAGCAAGGAGGCAATAAAGGTGATGCCGCCAGTGGGGGAAGTTTCCATTGTTACACAAAGGTCCCGGGAGGGCATAATATGTACCTTGGCCCCACATGGACAGAAATAAAGTAATACATGTGTTACCATCTCTCACTGCTGGCAAGGGGATATATGCATTAGAGAAACAGACAGCAGGCATTACCCTGGCTGTGGGTGACATAAAGCGTTTGTTCACCGCAGTGTAGGATATCAGGCAGACGACATTTGGGTCAAAGCAGGATATCCCAGGGCGTGGATAGGGGAGGACAACAGGGCCCACTTTAATGATTGCAGGGCCCCAGGTGTGGGCAGCACTGCAGTGCGCATACCCAGACACTCCTGATCACCAGACAATAATAGCGCAAACTATGCAGGATGATGAGGACCCAACCAGTACAGATTACAGATACAGGACATGTGAAGAGCAGAGACAGGGCATTCATGGGACCGCTCGATGGCATTTTTCTACTTTATGGTGAAGAAAGGCCTCCCCAAGGAGGTACAGAAGGCACTAGATAAGGTGGTGGGGATCAAAGCAGAGATACAGTCTATAGTTGTACATCATTGAAAACGATTTAGAGAGAAGGCAAAGGAAACGGCACAGAGAGTACAGACTGAGGAAGCAAAACTAGTGCAGAAGAAGTTGGCAAAATTGTCAGTGGAGGGAATGGTAGCAACTGCTACAAGGAGGGCAGGCGGAGCAGAGGGCGATCTTAGGAGAGGTATGAGTGGGGAGGAGGTTATGATTGGAATGCTGGGTATCAAGGACCATATCATGGAGGACCCCCGAGAGGGGCCCAGAGGGGGAGTATTTGCAGGATCTTGTGGAGGCAGAGGAGGATTTGGAGGGATGGTCTTAAGTGGGGTATGGGGCAAAGTTGGACGTGGGAGAGGATGGGTCACTTCTCATGGGAGTGAAGGAGCAGACCAGCGGCTGCATATGACCTACAAATGTCCCCATATACACAATGAACTCCAACCCCGTACCCACATCCTTATGCCATGGCACCCCCAAATGCTTCCTACAGGGCACCACTGTCTGTGGCCCCTCCCATGCCCCCAACACAGTTCCCGGAGCCATCAGCCCCAGCGCCCAACAGCTTATGCAATACATCCAGTGCAGCTACAGACCCATCAAGTACCCATGAGTAACACAGTACCCCATGGCACAGTAATGAATTACCAGGGAGCCAGTGTCGTTTGGGGAATCCCTTCATCCTCCCAGGGTGAAACACTTAACCAGACTAGGAGAGCCCACAGAGAACTTTAGCTTGCCAAGTCCCGTCAGTCACTGCCAACCCAGAAGTGGAACCATTGGTGGGAATGGAGATAGGAAATAAAACATTTTGTTTTCATGGTACACACAGGTGCAACAAAATCATGTATCAGGGAAGGGCATTTCCTCTTATCAGGTGAGTTAACAGATACACAAGGATTCTCTGGGGCAATACAATTGGATACAAGCCCCACTGTTCTCAACAGCTCCCCAGTAAATTTTTCTGGGGAGAGATGTGTTAAGCAAATTGAATATGACCATCTCATTCATAGAGGAAAGGGTAGTGTGCTCCACCCCATATATACAATATGTAGCTCCACCCCATATGTAGGATATGTGAGAGCAATGCTCATCGAGCACGCATTGGAGGAAAGGGGGCAACTAGTGGAGTACCTGTGCATCCAGATTTGTTCATGTATGGGGCAAAAGTATTGCTCGACGCAGTGCCAGGTGTGGCTAAACGGTAATGGAGGGTACCATCAGAATTTTTGTTCAGCCCAGCCCAAAGAACATGTAGTGGAGACGATGATCACATTGGATCTGGAAGGGGTGGTGGTATCAAAGGACAAGATCATGTTGATGGGGACAGAGGTAGGAGAATGGTGCACTGAACCAGCCCAGCCATTGAGGGGGGAGGTGTCAATCCGTTGTTTGAAGATATGGAAAATGGAGAGCTAATATTGTCAGTATATGTCCCATGTGAGACAATGATCCAGTATCAAAATTCCCCATGTTGTTAGCATGTCCCGCAGTTCACTTAAGGTGATTTTGTGCAGGTGCCCGAAGGTTTGTGGACAATCAACCCCCATGATGTAGGACTATTAAAGAGTGTGGCACCAGTACGCATTACCCATAAGCCAGGTGCAGTATTGCCTAGCATAAGACAGTACCCATTGCCAAGGAGGCAGAGGAGGTGATACACGTCACCATCATGGTATTGCTACCTCTGGGTAATATAGGTATTATGGTACCATCAAACTCTCCCCTCTAACACGGCTACTTACTGCGTCAAGAAAGCAAATGGGTCAAGCTGGAGGATGATTCAAGCTTTCCACCTCTTAAACAGCATGGTGCTGGAGGAGTTCCCTGTTGTACCGAACCCAGCAATGATACTTTGTAATGTACCCACCACAGCAACCCACTTTACTGTCAGACTCAAAGAATGCCTTCTTTTCTAGCCTGACTCTCAGTACCTCACTGCGTTTACCTAGTGCGGGATGCAATTCCAGCATATTAGGCTCCCACAGAAGTACTGTGAGTCCCCCACTATCTTCAACAGGGTACTCCACACAGATCTTGGTAACATACATGGGCCCAGTACCATCACCCAATACGTTATGTAGCACCAATGAGCAGCAGTGCAGGGAAGACTCCATCACACTATTGAAACTGCTTGCAGATAAAGGGTACAAAGTAGACATGGCAAAGATGCAGTCTTGTCAACAGGAAGAGCTATATTTAGACCAAATGATTTCTGCTGATGGTAAGAAAGTAACACCTGAGAATGCAGCTGCAGTGCACAGCACTGCACAGCCAGTCACAGTAAAATACATGCCAAAGTTCATAGGGTTGTGCAATTACTGCAGGGCATGGATTTCAACTACACCACATACACAAGGCCATTATTACATGCACTCATGGAGGCCCAACAGGCACCATCACATGGACAGAAGAGATGCTCACGAGCTTCCAGGAGCTCAAGGACGTCATTACCACTGCCAGTTTTCTCATTCAGATGAACAGCTGTACTGACACAAAAGATTACCATAGCTCACAAGTCCTTGGCCTATTACAGGGGCATAGTGAACTCCGTAATGCATGGGCAGTTCCCCCAGAAACAGGCTCTGGCAGCAGAAGCCTTCCCCATTGACTAATATGCTACCATTACAATGGGGTGTTCAGTGATATATGTAGAATACGCAGCATTTGCAATACTGGAAATGTCTAAATCCACACTGACTACACAAAAGGCCTCAGCATACAAGGTAATACTATCCAGCCCAACCAATCACATTGTCAGGTGTAAGGCAGAGAACCCAGCCACAGTTATCACCAAACCAATCACTGAGACCGATGAAGGACATGACTATCATTTACGAGGGCCCAGAAGATGACATACCGAAGGAAAGGGACTGTGCTTGCGAGGACAGGGAAATATATTTTGATTATTTAAGGGACTTAGGTTTAGTCACCCTAAGTTTCCTAGGGTCATCCAGATGTGGACCCCTTGCTGACTGTGCTCAGAAAGGCACAGCTCCACCTCACTGATGATGTCCAACAAGGCTGAAACATGTTATGGGGTTGTTGTGGGTATTCTTGTTCTGAAGGGAATTGCCATAGCATTTTGGTGCTGGACTGCCCATGTGGGTGGGACAAAGACTGATATGTAAATGGATATTTCCCATCTGTGAAAGGTACAGTGAGCTAAAGTGTGGCTGCAGACTCTCGAGTGGGTACCTTCCCATAGAACAGGTCAATGGGCCGTGTTCATTCTCGCAGAGGGACGCCTACAGACTATTTTTAGATTTAGAAAGAGGCTGTTACAGTAGTCCAACCTAGAGAGAACCAGAGTTTGGGAGACAGTGAGCTTCTGGGGGAAAGAGAGGAAAGGCAGAGTACCTCTAAGGAGGTGCAGTAAAACGTTTGACTTTTTTGTGACATCAGAGATGTGTGCAGAGAAGGAGAGTGTGGAGTCAAAGATGACCCTGAGGTTCTTAGCCTCGCAGGTAGGGGTGGGAGGAGGGCCAAGGGTGGCGGGCCAGAGAGTGAGGGGAAATGATGGTGAAGGTGTACCAATGAAGAGGATCTCGGTCTTGTTGGCATTTAGACAAAGATCGTTGGTGGCACACCAATTTTGAATGATGATTAGGCAGTCAGAGATGAGGGAAGGAGAGGAGGTGGCTGAAGGCATCCTGAAAATGAGCTGGGTGCTGGGTTACAATCCACTCAAGTTCACCGCATGTCACCACCACCTTTCATTCTAGATTATCGCGGTGGAAGAGGGGGTTCTGAAGGGCTGATGGGTCCCCCATGCAGAAAGCAGCACTATTAGATGCGTTGATGTATGCTCTCGCAGCCTACACAGTCATCAGGTGCGCTGCACATACTAACAATACTGACCCAATTTCTCTTGGTAACGAGGCAGCAGATCAAGCATCCAAAAGGGCTGCTTATCTACCAGTGCCAGATATTGTGGCCTACCCGGAAGTAACCAGTGTGCAAATACAAATGGAGGTTCCCATACACAACATTACCCAGATTATTGAACTACAGGGCCAGGCACCCCAGGAAGAGAAATTGTTATGGCAAAAGAGGGTGTATGCAATACCCCCACTGACTCAATATGGAGACAAGTCATCATGATGCTCCAGGAGTTGGTGATGGTTGCCTTTGAACAGTTGCACCACCCCTCGTGCATGTTAAAGCAGCACATCGCTGCAGACATACAAGAGGATTGGTTTGTACCCAACATCCAAGATAAATGTTTTTGTTGCAAATTGCACCACTTGCCATGCGTACAACACAGGGTAAACATTGAGGACACAAAGGCACATTACCATGCCCCATTTCAAGAATTGCATATCGACTGCTGACATGGGAGAGCAGTGCAACACCTCTCGGTACCTTATTGTCCTTGTCTGCCCGTTCTGCCGTTGGACCGAGGCTGGGCCATGTGCACATCCAAACACTGAATCAGCAGCCACATTTTTAGTTTGAGAAGTGTTCACCCGCTGGGGAGTGTGCCAAGTACTAAACTCAGACGATGGCACACACTTATTCAATGAGCTGTTTAAAGAAATAGCTGCTCTGTTAGGCATTCGACACAAGATGTGCTCCATTACCCTCAAGCCAACAGCATCGTCAACACAACAAATGCCCTTTTAAAGAGCAAATTGCCAAAATTGTGTAACACTAAAAAAGATTTTTGCCCTGGCCCTATTCAGTTTGAGAACGCAGCATTGCAAGGAGCGTCATCTCCCACCTCACGAAAGAGAATGCGCACGCCACTTTCACCTACACATAGTGCATCTGATGCTCACAGGGATGAGACTGTTTTAGGGAAAGAGTTTACAGTATATTTGCATCAGTTAACAAAGAATACAATTTCCTTCTCGCTAGATGGCACCAATAAGAGCAGAATTGGAAGACTGCAGGGTACCAGAATCTATGAGTTTGCCACCATAACAGCTACTGCCTGGAGACACCATATATATTAGCAATTGTGCCTGCAGATGGAGTGAGCTGTGCTTCAACGGATCCTAGAGCATTGTCTATGCCACCCCGTTCGCAGTGAAGGTAAAGGAGTTGCAATACTGGGTGCAGTGTTCTGATGTCCGGAAGGCTCGCCATGCAGCTCCCTGCCCCTCTACCAGATTCTCAGTTTCAGTCTGAATAAAGTCGCCAGCTCTTGCTATTTTGTGTAAACAAAATTTCCGCCAAATGATGTGGTTCCCTTTTAGGACATTATTTAGCCAATGGTACAAAGCGATAGTTCCAACATTGTGCAACATGAGAAATTATGACTATTGCATGGTAGTCTCATTCTTCTCAGCCCCTGCACATTTCTCATCACAAGCATTGCATAATAAGGTCTATATTGTATATATGTTTAGGATTTATTTCAGGTTTCAGGTTTTTTTTTGTAAACAATTTTTATTAGTTCCAACTTGATAACCATATAGTGTAGCAGCAAGTATGCATTTCGATTCTCATGTACAGTTTGATGTTGTTTTCTCCCCCCACCTACCCCACCTACCCCAGCACCCTTCCCGAACCTACCCCACGCCTCATCCTTCCACACCCTCTTCTATGGGCATCCCTTCCTCCTCCCCCCATGAAGAGCTGTCTTCCTCCGGGCCTGCCTGGTCAGACCCAGACAGTGTAGCTACTATTTGCTTCCAGGCTATCAATGTGTCCACTTCTTTCTCCCCACCACTGTTTCAGCATCCATCCATTTCTGAAGATCGTGCCACCAGGCTTCTACTTTCGGTCTTCTACTTGCTTTCCAACTCATTGCTATCCTGCGTTTCGCAAGTATGTATGCCAGGTCTTTTTACTCATGTGTTTCAGGTTATGCGGCCTGGGAGGGGAACCCCCTAACATGCACTCCCACAGGGAGTTCACATACACATATATCACCTTCCCCTCCCTGCCATGAGGTGGGTCACCTCCCCCCAGAATCTCCTTATTTCGGGGCATGCCCAGAACATATGTACCATTCCTGTGTTCACCTCCCCACATTTTGGGCATGTCTGTGTTCCTGCGTTTTTAAAATTGGCTGTCTTCTTAGGGGTCATGTATGCTCTGTAGGTAACATATAACTGAATCTGTTGCAATCTCACGTTCCTTGATACTTTCTTGTGGTATCCCTGTACCCTTACCCACAACCCGTCTCCCATTGATTCCCCAGCCTCCTCCTCCCAATCTCATCTCGTCTGGATCACCTCCTTCCCCACCTTAGACATCAACAATTTGTATATTCGGGAGACCTCATGGCCTCCATCTGACACATCATAAAATGTGTCTATGGCATTGTCGGACTGTCGGGTCAACACCGTCTCTGACCATGTACCTTTTATCATCTTCACCAGCCTAGCGTATGTGATGTATTGTCCTCAGTGTAATCCTGTGTCTTCCACCAGTGTATCAATCACTACTGCCTTCCCGTCTTGCCACACATCCCAAAGGGTTGCGATACCGGTTCCCATTGCCTTCTGACAATCCACTCATTTGCTCATCCATCCCATCCGATGCCTCTAGCGGCATCTGTGGGGAGCACAGGAACGGTTTCTCCATTACCTGGCAGGCTCTTTGCCACATTTTCCCACCCAGTTCCAGCAGTCTTGTCCCTTCTTCCCGCTGCAATTTTGGCAGCCATATCCATTCATTCATTCAGAAAATAAGGAGTACACTCGTCTTTCAACAGTTTGGACTCTGGGTTAGGATCCTCCGATAGCCACCTTGCTACATATTGAAGTTGGCTAGCCAGATAGTATACCTCAAAATTCGTCAATCTAATGCCCCCGTGTTCATATGGGTTCTGTAGCTTCCATAATGCTATTTTATTCCTGAGGTTGTGCCATATGAACCCCCTACATATACTCTGAACTTTAGCAAAGAATTGTTTGGATGTCATATATGGTATGTTCGCAAAGTAGTGTAGCAGCCCGGGCAGTACCACCATCTTTAACAGTGCCGCTCTCCCTATCATGGGCAAGGGGAGCTTGGCCCAAAATGTCATGCTATTTTCAATTTTAGACACCGCCTTCTCTGTGTTTTGCTTGTGTTCAACTTCAACATTGTGGTATACATCTATCCCCAGGTATCTGAACGTCTCAGTTTCCCACCTTATCTGTAATACCAGCAGTTTATGTCGTGGTATTCCCACATATCTACCGGGGGGAATATGCTCGATTTTTTGGGGTTAATTGTTATGCCAGAAAGCATTGCATATCGCTCCATAACCTCCAAAATATACTATAGGTTTTCCTCAGGATACTTAAAGTACAGCAGCATGTCATCCGCGTACATCTTTATCAGATGTTGCCCTCCCTTTGTGCTGATCCCTACTTCTCCATATTGCTGCCTCAAGTATATCGCCAGGGGTTCAAGTTCTAAAATAAAAAAGCATCATGGACCATGGGCATCCCTGTCTAGTGCCTCTGTTAATTTGCCACTGTTCTGATATGTCGCTCCCATTCTGACTCGAGCTAATGGTTTGCTGTATAGCAGTTGGACCCACTTCAAATATGCGGGCCCTATACCATATTCCTTTAAAACAGCCATTAACTAGGGTCATTTGACCGAGTCGAAAGCTTTCACTGCATCCAATGGGATAGCTGCCACCTCTTGGGAGAGCCCCTCCGTCTGCTTTATAACGTGACGGAGCCTCCTAAGGTTGTCGGATATCCTCATGCGTGGGACATACCCCGTCTGGTCAGGATGTATGAGTTTATTTATAACTAGTCTCATCCTATTGACCATCACTGCTGTGAGTATCTTACTGTCCTGGTTGAGCATTGATAGTGGTCTGTAAGATCCACAGTCTGTGCTCGATTTATTGGGTTTAAGGAGCGAAATGATGATTGCTTCCCTAAGGGACTCTGGCAAAGTGCCCCTGTCAAACGCCTTGTTTAACATTGCTAGCATCGGAGGGAGCAATTCAGACCTGTAAGTTTTGTAAAATGCACTTGGGAATCCATCCGCCCCTAGGGCTTTATTAGTGGGCAGTAGCTTTATCACTCGTTCTAATTCTTCTAACGTAATTGGAGCCTCTAAGTTCTCTCTTAATACTGCCTCAAGTTTTGGAAGATTAATCTCTGTCAATGTTTCCACCACATCAATTTCCTCCCCCTGGGTTAGGTCTGTGTACAATCGCTGATAGTACTAAAAAAAAACATCTGTTCATACCTTGGTTATCTCGTGTCTGCCTATCCATCCCCTGCTTTGCTCCGATTGTTTGTCTGGGGTTCTCGCTTTTATACAACCATGCTTGTAATCTGTCTGGCTTATGTCCTGCTGCATGCTGCCTTTCTACATATTTTTTTTTAGTTTAGGTTGCACAGTCTTTCCCAGTGATCCCTGCAATCTTGTTCTAATTGGTGTATGGTGTCAGCCTCCTCTGGGGAACTCACACCCTCCTGCATTTTGGTCTCCACTTTCCTTTCTGCGTCATGCAATTCCTGTATTATACCGCCTTGCAACCCTTTTGACTTTGATATTGCCGCCTCACCGCCACCTTAAATGCCTCCCACAGTGTACCAGCCGATCATACACTACTGGTGTTGTGTTTAAAGTACTCTCGTATTTCTTTCCTCTGGTCTTCTCTAAACACTGTGGCCCTGATTCATGGATTATTTGCGCCGAAAAAAAAACAGGATTTGTGTGCCATTCTGCCCGCAAATCCCCATTTGTTAAACAGGGATTTGCGGGCAGAATGGCGCACAAATCCTGTTTTCTTTCGGTGCAAATAATCCATGAATCAGGGCCTGTGTCTTTTAGTGCCTGAGCCCTGAGTCTCCAGGTCGGTATTTGTGTCCTAGGAGGCAAGTTCTACCATGTTACTATCAACGGCGCGTGGTCTGAGAGGACCACAGCTTTGTATTCTGTGCTCATCATTTCTCCCGTTAGCTCTGATGCAGCAAATATATAATCTAATCGGGTGTGCAGGTTCTGTGGGACAGAATAGTGAGAGTATTCCCTGTTCTGTGGATGGTGAATCCTCCACACATCCACAAGTCGAAAATCACTTAATAGGGCTCTCAAGGCCTTAGCTACTGGGTTAGGCCTCTCAACCTTCTAATCTGATCTGTCTAGCTTTGGGTCCAGTGTGCAGTTGAAGTCCCCCCCATATAACTGCCCCATCCATATATGGGCTAATCTTGACATATAGGTTCCTAAAGCAGACAGTGGTGTCAGATTCAGAGCATAAACTTTAATGATGCTCACCTCTCTATTTTCTACCAACCCTCTTATTAACACCATCCTCCCGTCTGTCTCTATGGTGGACTGTAATAGCTTAAACGGGACATGTGGTGCTATCCACGTTATAACCCCTCTGGCGTATGCTGAATATGTTGCTCCTATGGTGGTCCCTTTCCATTTCCTCGCCACCACCTCTTGCTTATCTTTGGTCAAGTGAGTTTCCTTTAACAAGGCAATATCTATTTTCTGTCTCTTCAGGTACATCATGACCTTATTCCGTCTGATATAATTATTCAGCACATTCCAGGTCACTATGTTCAGGTCTCCCATCTCATCCGTTCCCTACTCCTCCCACCTCCTCTCCTATCCTCTTCTTACACAGTGGCTTGTGATTGTAGGCTCACCCCTTCTAACTCCCCAAACGCCCTCCCTGCTCCTCCACTTCAACACCCCAACTCCCCCTCGTCCCCCCTCCCAAACTGTTGCCAAGCTCCTCCCTTGGATCTCAGGCCACTCCTTCTCAATACCCCATCTCCCCGTTTCCCCAACCAACCCCAACTGTATAACTCCCCTGACCTCCTCCCTCCCCCCTACTTGAACTTCCCCAGCTCCCACCCCAACTCCCACCCTAACTCCCACCCCAACTCCCTCCCCAACCATCCCCAACTGTTGCCCAACTCCATCCCTGGATCTCAGGCTACCCCGCATCTAGCCCCTTTCCTGGTGATACCAATACTTGGAGCTCAGCAGGGAGATACCGTACTACCAGTATCCCGACTAAACTACCAATGGAGGGTGATAGTGTCTTTCCTGGTGCTGGCGATCTAAAGCAGCACCTGTGTCTCCTGCATTAAGATAACAGTATGTTGCACAGTTTACATCTCTCCCCGTCCTTGTGTAACCTCCCCTGCTAATATCGTTATATGCTGTTTTATATTCAAGTCCCAAAGTCAATTTCCTATACAACATGGTCATCCGCTCCTGCTGGACAGTTCTGTGCTTCCAACCACTCTGTCACGTCCTCAGGAGTCTCAAAAAAATAGGGCCTTGATCTTCTGAAACACCTTCAGTTTCACTGGGTACATCAGCATGTATTTGTAGCCCACTTCACATAGCCTCTTATTGACCGCCACATAATGTAGTCGCTGTCTCTGTACCAAGAAGGTGTAATCTGGGTACGCTGTGAGGGTCGCAGACGCTCTGTTTATTGTTCCCCCTTTTCGAAAGTGCTCCTAGATCTTCTCTCTGTCTTTCTAATTCAATATCTTGGCGATGATCGGCCGTGGGGGATGGGGGGTTCCGGTAATGGCTCCCTAACCAGGGCTTTGTGCGCTCTCTCCACTGCGAACCCCTGGGTGAGCACTCCTCCCTTGATTTCCTGTAACAGCATGGTCCGATCCTCGTATGTTATTCCTGTGCGCATGCCCTTCTGCTGCTTCCGCCCTGTTCTCTAGGTTGCGCACCTGTTGCTGTAGTATATGAATTTCTTTGGCATTCGCTGTGCAGGTGGCTGTATTAGCCTTCACCTCTGTTTCGAGTCCGCTTGTGCGTTCTGCCAGCGCCCTCACATCTTGCTGCAGCAAATTGATGTCCACACTTACAGCGTCTATCTTAAATTCCAGCGAGGTGTTTAGTTCAGTCATAGCGGTGTCGAGCTTGTTCTCCCATGATGCCTTCAAGTCTGCGATCGCTTCCAGAATCTGTTGGTCATTTTGTGCCGGGGTCACTTTGCCCTGCATGTTCTGTCCCTTGTTTTTAATAACCTCCATTGTTTGTGGCGATTTGGCAAACTCCTCAATTGGTGGCTGCTTCCTCTTAACTTTAGTCAGTTTAGAGGCCATGTCAATTCCAGGAGTGGTCTCTCCGCTTTGGGTGGCCGAATTCGTTTCACCCCGGTGTACGGCACCCAGCTTCACCCTGCAACCCTAGCCTACGGTGGGCTCCTGACAATCCTTTTGGGGGTTCCTGTGCTGTCCAGCTCTGCTTGCGGCGCCGTCACTTTCAGTCAGATTGTAGTTCAGGTTGCAGGCTCATGTGTATAGCGGGGTTATAGTCCGTCAGGGGGGAACCCCTTATGAACTACATGGATCTGTACAATGACTGCCACCCCATCATGCTGTGCTTATCTATCCGGCTTCCTCTCGTCCTCACACTCACTGTTCGTGGCCAGTGCTGCTGTTATTCAGTGCAATTACATTACCTAGTGCCGTCTTGTGTGGGTTTTCCTCGCTTTGACTTGGTAGGGCTGCATATGCAGTTGATCCCAGCCGTGTTGTTCCGGGGGGAGGGGCGCAATATTCCAATCACTGTGGCTGATACAAACGTCCCCTTCCAACAATATCCACTATAGTGGCCGCAGTTCCACCGGGCACAGTTCCACACACCACCACCTCTCATATGTCGCTGCTTCCTATCTTGTGGACAATGCAGGCCCTTTCTTGACTCAGAGACGCCTGGGGAGGATTACAGCGCGCAGTGTGATCCGTATCCGATTACCTAAAAGCCAGCGTCCTCGCCTGTTCAGGTCCAGTGTTCTTATTCATGTGCAGGCTAGTAACTTCCCCCCAAAACCTCTACTGTGCGAGCACTGCGGGTGGTTTTATACTGTTTGGTGTCCTTTGGTGCCCCACAGCCTTTCTGCACAGTGAACGTTTTTACTGTAGTCCAGTGAAGCCGGGAATTTGATAATGCGCGTTCGATGCTAATCAGTCCATTTTATTGTCCATTCTGGTCCACCTCTCTTGATCGTGTTTCGAGTTGCTTAGTCCTGGTGTGCAGTGCTGAAGCACCTCAACGTGTCCAGACCTCCGAGGTGGGACCATGCACAATTCCGTACCCCATTCTCTGGTGTATTGGGCCGCATTGTTGTAAGCTCCTGAGATCATGTCGCAGTTCTTTTCGCTGCAGCACTTTCTTTCCCACCTGCTCACAAGTTGGCACCAACACGCCATCAACGACACAGACATGCAAATTCTGTGTCTCTTTATCTGTAGCTTTCCCTTTTACTCGACAGGTTTGTCTGTTGTGTTTTTGCACTGTTTCCAATGTATGCAGGGTTCCGTGGAGCTCCGAATACCTCGTCAATTACAATCTCCCCGAGGCTCGGGCTGTGTCTTTATTTGTTTGCAACTGTTGCACCCTCCAGCATGTGTTATGTATACTCGTGATCTGTCCACGTATAGTTCCTTTGCATATCCCTTCTAAGATGTTCAGTTGCAGTCCTTTCAGGGTGTGTCTTTCACAACCCCTTCATCGCGTGCCATTGGTGCGTAGGCAGTCGAGCAAGCACCGATCCTTCCTTTCCTCACTCCATGTGGTCCGGCGAAACTGTTGGACTTTTCCTACGATTCCGCTTAGCGTGCAGTTCCAATCACTGACATTGATGTCTTCGGTGCGAGGGTGCGCCGCCTCAGGCCATCTGTTGTGCTTCCATGCTTTTATGTGGACCGTCTCTCCATGTATATTCTCTGCAACAGATCCAGTGTATTTCGGCACTGTGAAATCAGCCCACGTGTTACACTGCGTTCCGAAACTGCGTGAACTGCAGGCTCGAGTGTTATTCTGCTTCTGTCGAATCACGGCCATTTCTCCCACTCCACAGGCCCACATGGCCCGCCGGCAAAATCCTTTGTTCCGGGCTAGTCGCCATCTTGTCACTTCAAAGACGGGACTTTGCTGATCTACTCAAGCTCTTAATTACTGGTTAGCACTGCCATTCACTGTGTTAATGCGAGCATTTTGTTCCATGCATATTCATGTTTCAGCAGCTATATTTTGACATGAAGCAGCCAGTTCTGTTCATATTTGTACGCCAGGATCATTCAGGATCGGCAGGAGCACGAAGCACCCATCGCATGGCTCTGTAGCCACACCCCCTTATTTCAGGTTTATGCATATATTCGCCAAGTCAGTTTTTATGGTTGTGACTTGTGACATATAAGAGGGAGGGGGTTATTATAGTGTGCACAGAACATTACGTTTTTGAATATGGTACTGTTCGCAATGATGTTCTTCAAAATGAGCTAGTAGATGTCAAAAGAGCCCAGATAGTTGATACAGGTACATGGCAATGGAAACCACGGGTCAAAAGGGGGCTGAAGAGAAAGAATATGACCAATATAAAGTGGTAGTGTTTGACACAATGACTGATGTGCACCATCCAGAATTCAGTAGCTTATGGTATAGTCACATGTGCTTAGTGGGGAAGCGGAGGTCAAATGTGAGCTGCTAGGTTTGCTCTCATCCAACATACATCAAAGGCACCCAAAATGTTAGTATTTTACTGTATTGTACAGTGCAAATTTGACCATTATTGTAGTTTCAATGCACTGTTATTGGGAACGCCAATGGAGGATCGAAGTCCAGAGTGTTGGAGGTCCTGGAGCATAACTATGATGCGCGTGTGCATTAGGCTAAATAAAAGTCTAAGCAGGGCTGGCCATGGTCCAGTAGAAAAAGTCACCCATGTAGTTCAGGCATGTGGATGGGTGCTGAGAAGGATGGCGCTGGCAAATTTTAGTGACTCGTCATGCATACAGCATGCCCAAATTTATCATAGGCTGGCGCCACATTCTGTTGGCAAGGGGTTGAGGCATAGTTGAGTGTAGGTAGGCAGAGAATGTATGTGATCAGCACATCCAGATTGTTGCCGTAGTCCTTGCTGTATACTGATGTGTGTGGTTAGCTATACCTTTGGCTAGTGACGGTGCATTATACGTACCATTGCTGTCAATTGGCGGCGCTTTGATGTTAGGGCGCCCACTCAGGTATTTGGCTTCTTCCATTGGTTCTTGAGGCTGTGAGATAAACAGTTAAACAGTAGCTGCAACAACAGTCTATGTCCCAACTAGTCGCCACGGGATGCCAGAATTCTTCTATGTAGGTTTGGTCTTCGTCTGCGGTGGAGTAGGCTTTGGTTCAATCACACCACTGTGGCTCTACAAATATTGTTGCGATTAGCCGGTTTGCCTGGTGCAGTCATTCATCAATCCTGTGACATTGCCTATGAGAGTGCTGTGAATCCGCTAGTGGCGCTTGAGGGAAGGCAGGGTTGTGATAGGTGATGCACATTGCTTTGAAGGTGGCTCTTAGGCTAACTGGGAGCCAGTGCAGAATTTTGGATGCAGTGGCGATGTACTTTGGTCCAAGAGATGCCACCCTTAGAAGCCCAGTGTTTGGACCATTTGACACTGTTGAGTCTGCAACATGCTCTAAGGGCACAGAGTATGAGTTGTACTAATGGACAAAGGCAGGAAAAATGTGCAAAAAATGAAAGACCCTAGGTGCAAGGCAGGACGATTGCTGAAGATGGGTGGAGTCTTGTTTGCATCAGACAGATTGGAGGAGGCAGTAGTAAGCTGTGCAGCAGGGGGGCTGGTGGGTTTCAATGAAGAGATCACATGGAACATTAACAAGAACTGTCTCACCACATGGGCCATGTATGTGTCAAAATTAACAGATTGAAACAAAAGAAACTTCCGTAAAGGTGCAAGCAGCAGAAGAGTAGGAGTTCTACTTTCAAGGACATGGGACTGTTCATGTGGGAACCAACAGTCAATGTAACAAGACATTGTTAATTTTTGATCTTAGCAAAGACACAGCAGCCCTTATGGACACCTGGGTGTGCAGCCAGCAGGCATACATGCATGCATCTCCCACAATCATGGAGAGGAACATGCTCATTAACGACCATGCATTCAGCCATCCAAGTAGTTCCTGAGGCCCACCTGACAATAGTGCACACGCCCACCGCAGAGCCACAGCCATCCCAAACCCCACAAATGAAGATAAAGAAGCAGTCACTCAGAAGAAAATGACAAAAACAATCCAATTATCTGAAGACTCCTCCAAACTATTGAAAGCAATTCCAGATAAATATTACTTGTATACCAAAACTTAAGTGTTCTTTGCCTCTCTTCCAGTACCACATGTCCAGGCCACATCCAACCATAAATGGCTTCAAATAGTGCAGTATGAAATTATCCAGCTGGCGTACAATACATATCAATAGTTGAATTTGATCAAAAGTGAGATGCGTGCAATTCTGTTGATGACCCTACAAAATAGGTACATCTTGGATCTGACGGCCATGGGGCAACGTGTGCATAGAAATAAGATTATCATGTTGTACATACAGACACCCCTCCCCCACTCCCCCCAAAAGATGCAGAAAACTGGTGCCTGTCACACACAACAGGAGACCTACACAGGCTGAAGACGGGCATGGACTAAAGTTAGAGGGGCAGCTGAAGATTGGTTTGACACAATGTTCTTTTGGCCATCAACCTGGCTAGGAGTGGCAGTGAAAGTACTGGCTCCTATCATGGTGTTCCTGCTGGTGATGAGCTGCACAAAGACTCTCCCGAACAGTGCCGTGATGATGGCCTCGATAAGGGTGGTGGCGCTCCTCTCATCACAAAACACAGCTATACCCAGAGAATCCAAATAAATTAAGTATGGTGGCAACTGACCGGCCTGTACATCCCCCTGGGACTGTAATATCCAGAAAATGATATAGAATATTGAATCGGTTAGTGGGAGATGGGGACTGCCTCTTTCTCTCATGTACCCCGGAACAGTATGTAGGTTATAGGTACCCAAACATGATGATAGGAAAAGAGAAGCAGCTGGGTTAGTTAATGAAGGATTAACTAAAGGGTGGCAGGAGGGTGTTGGGATGCATGTCCAGCTCCCATGTGATTTAGGCTATGGAAAATATACTCGTGCACAGGAACGTGAACATGCGTGGCTGCAGGGGGCTGTAATGCACAAAATGATAATAACAGTTGTTTTGTAGCAGTTATGGGAATATAGGGAGGCCCAGGTAGAGGGCACGAGTGATATTGAAATAATGTAGTTAAAATATAGTGTACTATGATGACGGTGGCCCTGGATAAAGGCGCAAGAAATACCAAAGCACCGCCATATTGGAAGTGCAGCCTAGTATGTTGCAGGCCCTGCTGAAAGTGACAGTGTAGTGTGAGAGTTCGAATCCCCTCCCCATCCCAAGTTCCAGCAGTGAAACCAAACATAGTGGCTCCAGGCCGAACAGACAAAAACGTAATTGCATCAAGTTGTAGGCACATATGAATGGCTGAGCACAGGCAGGGCTGCACTCATTCGAAAGACAAACACGTGGGAACCATGGTAGAGGTTTCGAGCTGCCAAAAGGCCTAGCCTAGATTTAGGGCACTAGCGCCGCCCCCCCCCCCTGAATAATGGCCATCTCTTTGAACAGCCAGGCGCCCATACAACAGAATACCTAAATCCATCAGAATTTGACTGATTAGTCGGGTCCTCAAGAGGCCCAGGAGAAGCACCGGGGAGGGGCAGCTGATAAGGGAAGGAGGTGATAAGGGTTGAGCAAGGAGTGAAGCATTCCATTTTTTTTAAGACGAGAAGCAAGGGGTGATGCCAACAAAATGTAGTCCCACAACGGGGAGGCATGGTGTAAGAACACTATTGTTCTAAAGGGCCAATTTCACCACAAAGCTATCCGCTGAGCTCATGTTAACGACCAGGTGCACACCACACGATTAGGCCCATGAGGAAGTGAACATTCCAGGTGGCCCACCATTCAGGTAGTAGGAACCCAAGATGACAGAGTAGGGGGCCACATGTAAGAGGGCAGGGGTAGAGTATGATGTGGCTAATCAGCTGAGGGACAATAGGGGACTGGTAGGATGTATATAGGTGGTAGCCAATAAGGTGGGGGATGAACACTGCATATTGCGTATATCATTGATGACTAGGGCTATCCTTCAAACCCCATGTTTGCTTTGAGCTCCATGTCAGTTTGGTTCCACGAAACCATCCATTTCCGTCTTTTATACAAAATAAATGCAGAGGTACGCCAAGCTTTTTCCTTAGACAAGTGGGTGTTTTATATTGGTCTGCCTTACACCCACTTGGAGGTTTCTCCCCCCCGCCCCATTTTATCTCCTAGGGTTTGGCTCACCTGTCATTCCCCAACACAGAGGGGCATTGTGGCTTCCTGAGAGGAACGTCCAGGTGTTGGTCATCCTAAGCAAAACATTTTGCACGAAGTGTCCAGGTAAAACCAGACGGGTTGCTACACCAACTGGTGGCTTAGAAGATCCCGAGGTTCTCAGGCTATGCAAACACAAACTGAAGTGCAGCCCCTGCAGCAATAAAATGCAGTACTGCAGGAGACAGTGGCTGCCAAACAAGCAGTCACCTTAGAGCTTCCACAGACAAAAAAAGCAACGTTCATGGAAACCCTAAACTATGTTCCCAATACCAGAACGCATATTCCGTGCAGTTTACATCGAAGCCTCATTTTGCCACAAATAGGGCCATGGTTGATTTATGATTGGGAATATGACCAAGAATGCCAAATCTTCGTTGACTGCTTCAGAAGACCACCACTCGGCCCCCCACCTCACCGCCACCTACCTCCCCCCCTTAAAGAATTTGCAGTTTTTGTGAGAGCTTTAAAACTATATTTGATTACTTAGGAACCCCGTTTTGGTATTCAGTCAAGGGAAGTAGGTTACTTATTATGTGACAAAACTGAGCTGGCGGAGGAGGGGGTGCGGGGAGCAGGGACCCAATAATGGCCAGAACATGTTTTCTAGTTGCTGTTCTGTATAGGATGGTTAAATGAGTTGAATGGCAAGTTGGCCTATGCACCCACAATCTTCCTTTTTAGAACATACCCATGCTTCTGCAGTTGGACATCTGTTTACAGGAATAGCACGACGACGGAAAGATTGGACCAGCAGCTATGAACCTCCCCCCGGCTCCAGTAGTGTTTTCTGGTTTTGCAAAAGAAAGTGAGCCCATGCAAGTCTGCCTAGATAGGGGACCCCTCACCCCTGAAGGTAAAAAACGCCAAAGCTTTAGTAGGTCTTGTGGGTGGAGGAGAAACTTGGTACAAGAGAGCCTGCATACTACACCAAACTGAAGTCAGCAAATATCCTCTACCAGCCGTTGAAGTTAACATTCAAACCACCTTGGGCTAGCAAACTCTCTGGGCAGAAGTCTCTGACCAGAATTCACTTCAAATGGCAAGACCATGTCGGCAGTGGCAGATTCCAGTGCCAGAGGAAGATTCATGGACCACTAATGGTCTCAAGAATAGTCTACTAAGACCAGAGTAAACTACAGCTCTGCCAATAGGGGTATTAACAGGCAGCCTCTTTGTTATTATGGTATTGAGCTCAGACCTAGCTTGGAGAAGCAATGAAGCATTTTACAATCATTGGGGGAGGCACAGTGAAGGAAGCAGCGAAGCAAGGATCTACAAGCAACCAGGGGAGGAAACAATGGGGAGCCGATCGCTCTGCCTCAGGTAGGGTGTAGAGGGGGAATGTACCTGGGTGTTGGGGAGGAGCCATTCCTTGAAGCATGAGTGGTCTTGAGCTCTCAACCGTAAAAGCAAGGGGGGGCAAGTCTGTTGTTGCCAAGGAAGAGGTTCCAGAGTGCACGGACATAGACAGAGGCCTGTCCTCTAGTTATTTACTTCCTGGCTGAGTTCAACCAGCATACACTGTTATTTCTGGTGGATCATAGCTTGGAGACTTCAGAGTGATATCTTTGTGGATGCTGCAACAGGATTTGATGAGGGACTCTAGTTTCTGGGATGGTAACTAAACACACTGCTCTTTTATCAATGACTGTGGTCAAACACCTGCAGTCTATTTCTTTCAACTCCATCAAGGCAGCACATTTACCTGTGCTTCTGGACATCTGGCTGCACAACTAAGCCCATCAATCGGATTGATTGCACATTGTTCTTGGGATTGAGAGGTTTGTGTGTAATCCTTGGTCCCAGCATCTGTACTGCTGCAATAGTTGACCTGTCCTTCATCATCAGTCTACCATTATCAAAAAATAAACCCATCTGAATATTAGGATATATTTTTGTACTCTTGCTTTCAAGGTAACTAAAGCTTCAACTTGGTTCCCTATTACAGGAGGAGGGGGGAAATGGCCACTTTTGTTCATTATGAGCCTGAAAAAGAGGGCTTTTCAGTCATACATCAAGTCAAATTTCAAGTATTTAATATTCATGGACTCCTTTATCCCTTGGTGGCTTTCGAGCCAAAATTAAGAACTTGCTAGGACAAACTAAACCATGTCACGGTCACAAGTATACCCTACTTACATATTTTGGATGCAGTCCATTAAACATTTGGACTTGCAATGGGCATACCATTTGATGCCCATCAAATCATGCAAAGAATGGACAATGCAAGGCCATTTAAGTATATGGAGGAATACCCTTTTGCCTCATCAATGCCTGTCCATCATTAAGCAGTTCAGCTCCTGCACCATTCTATCATCATATGACATGCATTAGTTACCATAATAACATTTCTGATGATTGTATCTGCTTACATTCACATTGTGGTTATAGTCTGACATCTAGTGGTAATCACAGAGTATTGCATCTTGTCTTTCGAGGATCGAACGGGACGTGGGCGTGCTTGTAACATTATCCCTAATGTGACGTGTAGTGTACCCAAGATTCTTCACACGTCAAGGTTCCTCAGATCATTTTATCATAGACATGGGGCCTCATTACGACCCTGCTGGTCCGGAAAGAGCGGTGGTGGTAAAACCGCCGTGACCGTTCATCCGGACCGGCTGATTAGTCCTGCAGGCAGCAGGGGTCACTCCCCCCGAGGTCTGACCTGGTGGGATTTACACCAGCCACCTGCAGGCGGACATGGAAACACTGGCTCAGTCATAGACGGTTTGCATTGTCCCCATCTCCATGGAGTCCTATTGGACTCCATGGGAATGGGGACTTTCAGAATTCCGCCTCCGGAATTCTTGGGTCACCGGGGTCGGAATGCCTCGGTGATTCCGGGAATCATGGAGGCGGACTGGTAAAACGGGTCCGGCGGTAACCTGCCGGTTTTTCCGGCCCGTTTACTGCCGGACTCGTAATGAGGCCATGGATATCGTCCTTTTTTCAGCTGGTAGGCCTCAGAAACTGCATCCATTGAAACCAGCCGACCTTCGATGCCACATAATTACAAATCTGGCTGCATTCTAGATACTGCATACAATTTTAAACCAGCTGCAGTCTACGAACGGCAGATATCTTAAAAGGAGCTGCATGGAAGGTACTGCTTATATCTTGAAACTAGTGGCATTGTAGGTACTGCATACAATTTGAAACCAGCTGAATGGTAGGTACTGCTTATATTCTGAAGCCAGCTGAAATCTAGGCACTGCATACAATTTAAAACCAGCTGAATTATAGGTACTGCATATATTTTGAATCTAGAGGTATTTAGGTGTCGGATAGGTCTTGACGCTGCATTTTAGGTACTGCACCTTTGCTGAATCCTGTGACAGACATTTCAGTTACTGCATATATGAAACTAGCATCCAAAGTTTTAAGTTACTGTTGGCCCAAACCACTGTACCTTACTACACACCGTAACTGCCTTAAATTCTGCTGCGCCCAAAGGTCCAACCTTTTGATCCCTCTCTCTGTTTAATCTTGCTGCACTCAGTACGCATTGTGACTGTTCTAATTCACACTGCACACACATATTTAAGTTCCTGTCGGTCTCCAACCACTATTTCAATCTTGCTACACTCAATTTAAACACTGCAACCACTTTAAGTTCTACTCCGCTCAAAGGTTTAATGTGCTGGTAATTTCTCTTACTGTTAATCTTGCTGCATTCTGAGGGGCACTTTGGGACGGTGAATTCTTACCAGACACAAAGGTTTAAGTTGCCATCAGTCCCAGCCACCATTTTGAACCTTGCTACACTAGCATGCGGTTGATTCCTCTTGCTATTTAGTTCTTACTGCATCCAGAAGTACACATTGTGACCGTTTACACTTGCTGTACACAAAAAGGTTGAAGTTGCTGTTCAAATCTTCCCACTCAGAAGCTGTACTCTTGAGTCTTGTTACCCGGCTCCCCATCCTGCAGAACACAGAAGTAATAACCAGCTGCAACACTCATAAGGCACCCCCACCCCACCAGAAAGCTACGGTTACACTCCTAGCCTAGATAACAAGGCTTTCAGAATCTTGATAATATTGCATTCCTCTACAGCTCACTTTGCACCACGACTTCAGACCCGAACCATAGAGGTCCTTACTACACCCAATTACACAATAGTGTACATAGCCTCATAGAGTAGACCAGACAGATGTCCACCTACATCCCACAACCTAGTATTGGATCACCATTGAGCATCCTCAACTTGGGACACCCAACTACCTCATTGAGACCTTTGCCGCACAAGGCAGCCCAAGGAAATCGCCAGGAACCCAACATTAGCACATAAACCAACCACTAGAGAGGCTTTTGCCACTGAAGCAACACTGTAACTCCACAGGGAGGCCTTCACATATGAACCAGAATCCAGCACAAAACACAATGAAGAGAGGCCTGCACTGCAGCAAAGCAGAGCTCTACAAAGCACTGCCAGCTCATACCACACCAACCTAAAAATAACCTGGGAAAGCATGGCAACATAACTGGAGACCAGTAAATAACCTACCTCAAGTTGGCACACTCCTCTGGAAAACAAACTAAATCATATACTTAAACGGAAACCGTGAACGCAAGGTAATATATGTGGGGACAAGGAAGCTGCTGAAGCAATAGGACACCTGCCCCCGCGAAACATCACACTCAACACAAACAATACACACATACCCGACATGCCTCTATACAAGAAAAACAAAGAAGATAGGAGAACTAATAGGATGGAGACCACAACCCAACAGGCTGGACCCTACCGCCAGAATTCACAACACCTACGAACCCCATGGGGACACCACTAAACGGACCAGGGAAACAAGAAAAGAGCAAACAAAATACACTGCATGCTACCCCTCCACCTATGATTAACTCAATAGACAACAGGCAAATGACCCACAAGCAAGAACCCAAACAAACCTGCATCCCCACCAAGATGCCAAACCAAACACCAAAACGCAAAACACTGCAACTCTGAAAACAGCTTTGAAAGACCCCCAATAAGAATCGGGCATAAACTTTAGTCCAAAACCATCAACATGCCCTACATTACGAAAGACTGGAACAAAGCGCCCACACACAAACAGCCATCACAAACCAAAACGAAGAAGCCCTACCATCAACCTAATTGGACTACTCAATGGAGGAGCCAGAACACCCAAGAACAACCTCAACAGCCAGCCACCCTCATAACAGAATCCCTAGTAATGGAAACCCGACAAACCTCTTACCAGCTGGCACTCACAAAAGAATAGACAACCCACAAGGGAAAATAGACAAACTGCACTGCGCATACTGAACAAAAGATCTATGGCTAAACCCAAAAAACAGAAATATATGATCCTGGGGGGGAGGGGGGAGAGACCCACTTTTCCTCACAGAAACATGGCTAGCAGACTACAAGACTATCACATACAAAGGCATAATGGACAATTTCAAATGAATGCACACCAACAGAGAAAACCGAAGAGGAATCGCAGCAACAGCGCACAAAACGCATCTGCACCACCCCATTCCCCTACACTGACGGAAGACTGCAATTCTCTCCTCAAGCCAACATAATGTTCTTTCTTATCTACAAGCCACCATCCTATTACCAGAACTATGCAACTAAACTCTCAGACTCAATCGCCAACCTCCCCGCCTACCACGATAACCTAAGCATCCTGGGAGACTCCACATCTGGTTTGAAAGCGACCAAAACCACAGTCAACTCACTCTGCGCACTCCTTGAAACACTCCAAGCAAATAGTAAACAGAGCCACCCACAATGCTGGACACACCTTTGACACAATCTTCTGCAGAGGACTCTGTGCATACACTCCACCGATGGTATGGAGTGATCACTACCGTTTACCATTCTTGGCAAAATTGAAACTCGCAAACTGCCCGAAAACACAATATTAAATGCCACAAGGAAAAGAAACTGAAGAGTCTGGACTTGGATTCCTTAGATCTGCTGAAATCGACTCAACTGAACACCATTGTGCTGAAAAGAATGGCAATCGAACTCCGAGGAAAAATACTAACACCTGGATCACCAAGGCCCTAGACCAACTAGCAACAGCAAACCCATTCAAAGCCATATCAAAAAAGGATGGCAGCAAAGTGGTTCTCTGAAGAGCAGAGAATAAACACATACATGGAGAAAACATTACTGCCAGCCAGACAAAAAACAACTCAATGCACAAATCAGCAATCCACACACAAAATCAAAAAACATACTACCCCGCAATAATACAATTGTCAACAACTACCTTAGAACTAAAATTGAAACAATCCAACAGACACTTTGAACCAAGACGTGCAACTCCCCATCAACCAAGAGGCCATATATATTCCTGGGCATGGCTACTCTAGAAAGCTGGCTGCGGATGTATAAGAGCTTGCGATTTGAAGTTTCTCCACAGGGTGCAGGTAGATGGTTGGTGCATGTAGGCAAACAGACTGCACTGTTGTTGGAGCAAACGCCCTCATTTTTTTATTTATAAAAACCTTCATCCAATTTTAAATTAGTGGTTGCTTGATGTGACCTTTTAGCTCTTTTCTGTCATTGTGGAATGACTTGCATTTCTCACCATAATAGCATTTCTGCTGATTGTGTCTGCTTAGATTCACATGCTGTGCATATAGTCCGACATCTAGTGGAGTAGTGCATCTTTCAAAGATCAAAAGGGGACATGGGCATGCCTAACACTATCCTTAACGTGACGTGTAGTGTACCCAAAATCCCTCACATGTCGAGGTCCCACCAGTTCATTTTTCTAACGTCAGGGAGCCTTATAGTCTGCGTGTGCAAGTACATAAGAGAGAAGGTGTAAGAGTTCTATGTTCCTTCTACTCCAAAAGGTGGGCCCATGTGAATCCAAGCAGACAATCATCAGAAAATCCTATTACGGTGAGTAATGCAGGTCTTCTGACCTTTGTGGATCTGCTTAGAATCACATGCTGTTCATAGACTCCCGAATCCTAAATTGCAAAAACCCAAGCAAAGAACTCCACAAAATCATCTCAGAATTCACCAATCCAGCTTGTAATACAACCGTCCCGACCGCCTCACAATCACTGTGCGACTCACTCTCCCTCCACTTTTACAACACGGCTATCGAAAGAACAAAAACTCTAAACACCAAACTGGCTAAACTACAGCCACCGGGAATTCCTCCGCCCATATCGGCCAGCCCATCAGCAGCCGCAAACCCTACGCAACCAACATTTGAATCCTTTAGCCCAATATCATCAGAACAGTTTCTCAAACTTCTATCTGCCCGAAAACCATCTGGATCACCACTGGACCCTTGCCCAGCCACAACCCTTGAAGACATTTTTGCCTCCACCTGCGCAGGAGAACACGCATGATCTATCATAAATTCCTCCCTCTCCTCCGGTATCTTTCCCGACGCATTCAAAATGGTGCACGTCAAACCTCTTATTAAAAAACCCTTGCTTGACCCTCTCGAGCCCAAAAACTACCGCCCAATCTCAAACACTAGGTTCCTCGCCAAACTCATTGACCGAAACGCCTACTCTCAACTAAATGCCTTTGTCGAAACCAACAACCTCCTAGACCCCTCCCAATCAGGTTTTAGATCACGTCACAGAACTGAAACCACCCTAACCTCGATCTGGGATGACCTTAAAATGACAGCAGACTCCGCGGGATGCGCCGCACTAATCCTCCTCGACCTATCGGCCGCCTTTAACACGATCAATCACTCAATTCTCCTAGACCGACTCCACTCCCTAGGAATTCGTGGAACCGCCCTTAAATGGATAGCTTAATTCCTCAAAGACAGGCACCAAATAACGACACTCTCCAGCTTTACCGCCCAAGCCCGACCAGTCGACACGGGAGTCCCTCAAGGAGCATGTCTATCCGCCCTCCTGTTCAATCTCTACCTGAGCACCCTCCCACCAATAATTTGTTCACACAACATCCTGTGTTACAACTACGCCGACGACACTCAACTAATTCTAAAATTCCTGAACTCGAAACCCGACTCCCGACCTGACCTGGCATCCTGCCTCCTTAACATAGAACTCTGGATGACGCAAAGCCACCTCCTATTAAACCCCTCCAAAACAGAAATCATGGTCTGCGGCAACTCCGACCTTCTTCCGCACCCACTACCCTGGCCATCCGCCATGGGCAACTCACCAACACCCTCCAACACAGTGAAAAATCTTGGATGTACCCTGGACTCCGACCCAACACTCTCGCGCCAAGTCAACAATGTTTCAAAATCATGCCACTACCACCTCAAAAACCATAGGCGCATATTTCCATACCTCTCATTCCCCAAGAGTCTCCGCGGTCCAATCAATCGTCATATCAAGACTGGACTACGGAAACCCCCTATACCTCGGAATTCATGCCTACCAACTAAACAAACTCCAAAGAGCACAAAACGCAGAAGCCAAAATGCTACTTGCGCTCGGTCCAAGGGACCACGTTTCCCCAGCCCTTAAGACACTGCACTGGCTTCCAATAGCCCGTAGGGTGGCTTTCAAAACCTTATGTCTCTCCCATCGAGCACTGCATAAAACCGGACCGCAATATCTTCAAGACAAACTAATACATTATCACCCCACTCGCACCCTAAGATCAAGCTCAGCCGGCCTCCTAGTAATTCCTAAAACAAACTCAGTCAAGCTAGGCGGATCATCATTCTCTGCCCTGGCCCCAACGCTATGGAACTCGCTCCCACCCCACATCCGCCTAAATGAAGACTTAATGGCCTTCCGCAAACTACTGAAAACCTGGCTCTTCCCATAAAACTAACCAGATCCAAACTAGCTTCATCACAATAACATCGAACCAGCAATCCACCTGAAGCAAGAAATGTACAACTAAATAAACTCGAATGTAAACTATAAAGACGAGTAATGTAGACCAAAATAGTGAAGTGGAAAATAGGAATAAGTAACCGGAATCTAGGAGTTCTGAATCGATAAAATGGACATAACAAATGAGGAGGGAACGTAATGAATGACTTCGACACAATATGTAGAATGGACGAAGCGTATAGAACAGATGAACACACTAAGTGGAAGAATAGACGACTAGAAAGATCAAATGAATATAGAGATCAGAGGAAATAGATGAACATACTAGAGCCAATGAGTATGCAGAGTGGTTGTGTGTGTAGAGTGGACGAGCGTGTAGAGTTGATGAGTACGTGTAGAGTTGATCTGAATCTGAACGGACGAACGTATAGACTGGATGGACGTTTGACCGACGAACGTATAAGAGCGAACGAGCAGGTAGAGAGGAGAAGCGTGGAGAGCGGATGAGCGTGGAGAGCGGATGAGCGTGCAGAGCGGATGAGCGTGGAGAGCGGATGAGTAGGGAAAACGGATGGGTGTGGAGCGTGGAGAGTGGATGAGTATGGAGAGCGGATGGGTGCGGAGAGGTGTGGAGGACGGATGAGTCCGGTAAAAACGTATCAGTGTGGAGAGCTGATGAGTATGGAGAGCGGATGAGTGTGGAGAGTGGATGAGCATGGAGAGTGGATGAGCATGGAGAGTGGATGAGTGTGGAGAATGGATGAGTGTGGAGAGCAGATGAATGTCGAGAGCGGTTGAGTGTGGAGAGCGGATGAGTACAGAGAGCAGATGGGTGTTGAGTGTGGAGAGCGGACGAGCGTGGAGAGCGGATGAGCATAGAGAGCGGATGAGCATAGAGAGCGGATGAGTCTGGAAAACGGATGAGTGTGGAGAGCGGATGAGTGTGGAGAGCGGATGAGTGTGGAGAGCGGATGAGTGTGGAGAGCGGAGGAGGGAAGAGAACGGAGGAGTGTGGAGAGCGGATGAATATGGAAGAAGGAAAAGTGTGGAGAGCGAGAACAGAGGAGTGTGAAGAGCAGATGAGCGCGGAGAACGGATGATCGCGGAGAGCGGATGAGCATGGAGAACGGATGAGCGCGGAGAACGGATGAGTATGGAGAGCTGATGGGTATGGCGAGCAGATGGGTATGGAGCGCGGATGAGTATGGAGAGCGGATGAGTATGGAGAGTGGATGACTCTGGAAAATGTATGAATGTGGAGAGCAGATGAGTCTGAAAACGTATGAGTGTGGAAAGCGGATGAGCATGGAGAGCGGATGAGCGTGGAGAGCAGATGAGTATAGAGAGCGGATGGGTGTGAGCATTGAGAGCGGGTAAACATGGAGTGCGGATGAGTACGGAGAGCGCAGGGGTACGGAGAGCGGATGAGTCTGGAAAACATGAGTATGGAGAGCGGATGAGTATGGAGAGCGGATGAGTGTGGAGAGTGGAGGAGTGTGGAGAGGGGAGGAGTGTGAAGAACGCAGGAGAGCGGAGGAGTGAGGTGAGTGGATGAGTGAGGAGAGCAGACGAATATGAAAGGAGGATGAGTGTGTAGAGCAAGAACAAATGAGTGCGGAGAGCGAATGAGTGTGGACGAGTGTCAAGGATGAATGCAATTAGCGGATGAGTGTGGAGGGCTGATAAATGTGGAGGGCCGATGAGTGTGGACGGCCGATGAGTGTGGAGGGAGGATGAGTGTGGAACGAACGAGTGTATGCAGCGGTTGGGTATGTAGAACAGATTAATATGACGAACGGATGAGTACGTAGAGCAGAAGAATAGTACATAAAGCGGATGAGTATGTTGACCGGACGAGGGTGTAGACCGGATGAGTGTGTAGATCAGTGTGCATGCATATAAATACTGGAGAACACGAGTGGAGCACACTAGAGAATAATGCATAGACTAGAACACGCATGGCAAGCAGAGCGCGCGAGTGTGTTGTGCGATCTTGAACGCCTGAAATGACCAAGAATGCATAGAACGGACCTGACCGCTCAGAATTGCGTGACGTATATAGTATGCCTTGGAATGCATGCAACCTATGAAAGAGCATAGTTCATATCACACCCCACGCTTACTCTCTCCTTACACCACCACTCAACTAGAACACAGAGATACTATGACACCATTCGGTATAACTGTTCTCATATCAACACCTGCCGCTCACCCCCCATCACTCTAAGTAAACATTGCTGGTCTCACACCCCCAGCCAGGCGTTCTCCTCAGGCCTAACGCTGCCACACTCGGTCTGGATAATTTGGCGAGAGCGAACACATACTCCTGATCTCTCAACCACCACACCTACCGCTAAGAAGCAGCTACCACATGAATTCCACACCAGCTGCACACATACCCGGTGCGCACACGCACCTTTGGACTCTCTCTAATCTCTCTACTGACTCGAACTTCGGTTCCCAAGGGTGTTCAACGTACCAGCACCTTCAGACCATACCAATGGTATATAAGGCGCTATATGAATGCAAAATAACATAACATAACACAACATAACATAGACTAGCGAGCAGTAGACCGAGATGGTGGTGGATGTGTGACGGAACAGTAGCAAAGAGATGTCTTAGCACCGCTTGTCCCACCTGAGAATCAGACTTCGTGTGTAACCAGGAAGTAGTGTTGTGTACAGAACTCCAGGTTGCTGCTTTGCAAATGGAATCTAGATGAACATTTGCAATGAATGCTACAGTAGCCCATGTGCCCCGATACGAGTGAGCACTAGGCATGAAGGGTAGATCTCTCTTGGCAAGAGTAACAGTGTGATACAGTTTACGATCCACTTGGAGATAGCAGAGTTAGAGAGGGTCCCCTTCTCTACCAGCTGCCACTGAAACAAAGAACTGGTTTGTTTTCCTTAGTTGCTTTGTCTTTTCCAGATCGTAAATAACTGCTCTCCTTACATCCAGTGTGTGGAGGCTTCTTTCAACCACGTTAGGGGGGTTTTGGAAAAAGATGGGTAGTCTTATGGACTGGTTTACATGGAACTTTGAGATAAATTTTGGCGCAAAGTGAGGATGTGTGCGCAAAACCTCGTCTTTGTGAATCGGGATAAAGGGGTCCTGAACTAAAAAGGCCTGCAGTTCACCAACTCTCCTTTTAGAGGGGATTGCCACCAGGAAGGTGGTCTTGTAGGCAAGTGCTTTAAGGCTAGCCTTGTGCATTGGTTCAGAGGGAGGTCCCATCAGTCTGGTAACATTCAGGTCCCACCCGGGAGCTGGGTTGGAGATAGGGGGATGAATGCTCTTCAACCCGTTCAATTAAGGCTATGATTACAGGAATTCTCCACCACGAAACCTTGCTTTTGGACCTGGTGAATGATGACAGTGCAGCCAAGTGGACTTTAAGAGAATTGAAAACCAATCCTGAATCTAACAGGCGAGTTAGGTAAAGGACAATATCTTTAGGTGAGCAATCAATAGGATCAATGCCCTTAACATTAAACCAGATAAAGTGCTTCCAATTGCTGGAGGAGCAATGTCTGGTAGTAGGTTTATGTGCCTCTTTGAGTATGTCCATGCATCTCTGAGGGAGCTGAAGGTGCCCAAACTCTGACCTCAGGAGCCAGGCTGCTAAGTTGAGAGTTTGAGGGCATGGATTCAGTGTCTCTCCCTGATCTTGAGACAGCATATTGTAAAGGCACGGCAGCTTCCTGGTAAGGTAGATCGAAATTACCACGAGATGGTGAGAACCCAGATTTGCGAGCCCACCAGGATCATTGTGACTGCTTCTTGGTGCATCTTGGCCACTATGCTGTTCAGCAGGGAATGAGGAGGGTGGGGGGAGCGTAAACAAATTTCCCGGACCATGTTATCCAAAGACCATTCTCCTTGGAGCAGTTGTGGGTACCTGGAGGCGTAATCTGGGCGTTGAGCGTCCTCCAGAGTGGCAAATAAGTCGATCTCTGGGAAACCCCATTCTGTGAAGATGTTGAGTATAAAGTCCTCCTGTAGCCACCACTCGTACTCTATGGGTATGGGGGGAAGACTCTGCTGAGTACATCTGCTAGAAGACTGAGTTCCCCCAAAACATGAGGAGGAACATGTGTTCAGGTGCCCACTTCCAGATGTTTTGGGACAGTTTGGATAGCCCTAGAGAGTGAGTGCCCCTTGTCTGTTTAAGTAGTACACGGCCATAGTACTGTATGTGAGGACTAGCACTGTTTTCCCCCGGAGGTGTGTGTGTGTGTGTGTGGAGGGCCTTCAGGGCCTTGAACACTGCTAGCAGTTCCAACAGGTTGATGTGATTGGATGCCACTGCTGGAGACCACACACTGTGCTCTGTCTGTTGAAGGAGGTGAGCCAACCCACTCTCCATAAGAGATGCATTGGTGGTGAGAGTGGCTTCTACTGCAGGGTGGGGAAGGTTTACCCTTGCAGAAGGTTTTCCCTTGACCACCACTTCAGAGACTGACTGAGGGCTGCTGAGACAACCACTAGATCGTCCCACTGGCCGCTGGCCTGACACCATTGGCTCGAGACCACAGACGAGCATGAGGAACTAGGTAGACGCAGGAAGCCATCATATCCCCATCAGTCACATGGCTTTGCATATGGTCACCTGCTGACTGGATACATAGTGAGGGATCTGGAACAGCATGTTGAACCCTCTCGTTGGAGGGAAAGATGAGCCCGTCTTTGGTCCAAATTAGAGCCCTCAAAAACTGTTCGACTAGACTGGGGTTTAGACTGGATTTCTTCTCGTTGATGGAGAATACTAGGTTGAAGAGGAGATCTTCTGTTTTCTGGGTATTTGTCTGGCATGTTCCGTACAAATCCGGTTATGAGACAGTCGTTGATGTAAGGATGGACTCTCTGTGCAGTTGAGCTGCTGCCACCGCTGGTAACTTTGTGAATACCGTTAAAGCGGAGGCAATGCCAAAAGGGAGAACCTTTCATTGATAGTTGGTGGTACTTTCTGTGCACTGGCAACATTGAAATATGAAAGTCTACATCTTTCATGTTCAATATGGCCATGTAATCCACCTGCTGCAGCAGTGGGAGTACCTCCTGAAGTGTCATCCTGAACTTTTGAGATTTGATATTCTTGTTTGCCAGGCACATGTATAAAACAGGGCACATTGTGAGGTCCTTGTTTTGGGTACAAGGAAGTACACTGAATAAATAACCTTGTTTACCTGGAGAAGGGAGGACGACTTCGATAGCGCCCTTTTCCAGCAAGACCTGAACTCCTTGCAGCAGGATGCGCAGGTGTTCTGGCAACAGGCATCTGCTTTTCAGTTGGTGGTAGCGAGATGGTCAAAGAAACTCAATATAATACCCATGGGCAACGGTCTTTATTACCCACTGATATGACGTGATACCCTCCCAGGCATGGATGAAGACAAGCGACCCCCGACCAGAGAAGCGTGGGAGGGGACCTGAACCAGCAAGTCTTTATGAGGTTGAGGAGCCTCTAGAGGTTGAGTTCCTGCCTCTTTACTGGTATTGGAAGTTACCAGAAAAGCCTTGGCCGGAGGGTCAGGGGGTATTACCTGAGCCGTATTACCCTTGGGGCGAGCGGGAGAAGGATTGGCCACGGAAGGACCAGCATGAGTTAGAGCCTCCACACTGGGGAAAAGGTTTAGCCGTGATCTGGCAAAGCAACAGTTTCGTGTTCTTTACCACCTTCCCAAAAAGGTTGGAGTCCTCCACTGGCTTAATTGGAGAGGCCTGAGTTTCAGTTTAAACCCAGAGTTTTTCAACCAGGCATGTCTTTTGTAGGGTACCCTGGGAGAGGGTGCGTCCAGTGGTTTCAGCCGAGTCCTGTGTGTTATATGCTAGTTGTCTGCCTTACTGAGGCCGTAAAGCTTCATGCAGTCTTTGTCCAGAGGGGAATTCTGCTGAGGACTGTGGTAGCCCCGCCCTCTTCCGAGTGGTCTTAACGACCAAGGAGTCTGGTGTGGCATGACCCCTTATGTAGAGAGGGGGGGGTCAGAAGGTGATGAGCGAAATAATTTCTCAACCCGGGGGTAATGTGAGATAACGGGACAGCAAGGAAGGGGACAGGCGTCTTTATGGAATTTAGTAAAGGGATGGCTTGGCTAGTTGGATCCTTTTCCTTGAGGATGTCCGCCTCCGAGTCTGGAGCAGCTTCTTGAGTTGCAATTTTAAAATGGTTGGCTGTTCTTTTTTAAAAATGGAGTTAAACAGTCTCTGGTCATCAATAGGTGACAAATCCCTTTGTGGAGGAGAAAGGGGGGGGCAGGGTGTCTTGACAGATGTTGTCCAGGTCAGCGGTATGTGTCGGTGTCAGCCAAGGGACTCCCCCACCTGATCCCAATCTGGGTCTTGATCAGCTGGGTCAAGTTCTAAAGGGTTATGTGCTCCTGCGTTGGGTCAGCTTGGACATTGTGCAGAGGTGGGGAGTTTCTGCAATTTGGAAGGGATGGGGCAGGAGTCCACTTCCCTCGGTCTCTTGGGTATAATATATCGGCCTGAAAAGTCAATAAGCTGACATTTTGTCCATATATTGCTCGAACCTTTCCCTGGTCCAGAGAGGAAGCTGAATTGTCAGGAGGAGGGAGGGGCTGCCCAGAAGGGGGAGATTTTCCCCCAATAAGGCCTTAGAGAGAGAGGCTGGGGGGCCTCAGAATAGTCCTCTCGGCGAGAGGGGTGCCCTTGTATCATAGCCACAAGGCTCTTGCAAATCTTTGGCGGCCATATTGAGGGTTTCACCGCACCTGTAAGCATGGTCGACGACTCCACCGGGTCCTTAGGCACATTTGGATGGCGTGTCGACAACAGTGCATCTTTTAGGATGAACACCCATTGCAGAGGGAAGCCCAGTCACATGCTGCGTAAGTGGTTGTGGGTGAGAGCGTCGAACCACGATGGTCGGAAGGTGCCGTCGAGATTTTTGGCAGTCCTGTGGGCATTGTGCACTTCTTAGACTACTCCGAAGAGGCATAGGGGTTGTGTGCTTGTAAACACGTGGTGCGTGGGTACCCTTGTTGCCAGGGTGTGATTTTCCCCATAACAGTGCAGGTGGCCTGTCTGTCGGGGCCAGGGACGGGCATTTGGGAGCATGCAGGCTCTGCTGAAAGGTCGATGGCTTCCAATTCAGAGTTATGGCTGCCGACAGATTCCTTGTCCGAAGTGTCTGCGCCGACGGGGGGAAAGGTTTTCGGCCTGCATAGCATACTCCGTCCAATGTTAACTCCGCCTGTCTCAACGTTTTCAGTCGAAAGAGTTTGCAGGCCTTGCACGAACGCTCGTCGTGGTCACGAGAAAGACACTGATTGCATTGGCGATGGTGTCCTTCCAGGGCAATTTGCCGTCACACAACAGGCAGAATTTAAAAAGAGTCCTCTCCATAGCAGATGTTAGCAGCAGCCAGACCAAGAGAAGAAAGAGAGGGTTGAAGGAAATACATTCTCGGAGAGAGGAATTAAACCCAGGGCCCCACTCTCGCTACTATAAGGGCCAGGCCAGGGGGCCGAGGACACAGCGTCAACAGTCGTCAAGCAGTTGCAATGTCAGCACCGGCAGGAAACCCACAAAGCAGTTGAGAAGTTGTCAAGGTGACTAGACCGTAGGTCGTGGGAAAGAATTTAGCAATATAAAACTCTTACGAGCTCTGCATAAGTGACCAACTAGGGTGGCTGAAAAAACAATCGGTGGGACCTCGACGAATAAGGGATTTTGGGTATACTACACGTCACGTTAGGGATAGTGTTACAGTCACGCCCATGTCGACGTCCCCTTTAGATTTTTTCTAAATAAAGATGCAGTACTTTTTTTTGCATCAGCACCCGTTTGCCTACAGCAAATAGTTAAATAAAATAAACTACAGCAAGTCTCGTCCGATTTGAACCAATCTCGAAGTGGCCCTTTCCCCCCAGGCATCTACAACGAAGTCCTCAACCACAGCACACGAGCATCACACTTCTGGCTTTTGATGATCCCATTCCCTAAACACAGGAACCGTACCAAAATCATCCAAATTGACTTACAGCAAGCCACGGATAAAAAATACAAAAATTGAACAAAGCGCAAAGGCCTCAGTAATTACAGACTTGCCCTACCCAGCAAAAATACTGGAGAACCAGGTATACAAGAATTCCACTCAGCTAAAAAGAAATTAACAGAATACGCAACTACTCACAAGCCGGCTTCAGACCCCACAAGAGGAACGGAATCGGCACTGGGTGACGGCCCCCTACCTACACTTGTGCGCTCAATGCCTACGGTCAGTCATTCAAAAATATTTCTATTCCTTGTTGGTTTTAACTTTAGGTGCTTTAATTAGGTGAATAATTATGTGAAGGTTACATCATTAATCTTAGGTGCAGCATAAATGTACAATCTTAATCAGCCATAGCATACAGATGCAGTGATGAACAGCCAACAATAACCTCTTGGTGCACGTCCCTCTTGTTTCGCCAAACTATGGCTTCCTCTAGGCTAGTTCCATAATATCTGGCTATTTACCAACAATTCATTACATTTGGTCGCCATATCTTATGTTTGGTTACAGTTTTGTTATAGCATTGGACTGTGTTGGAAGCTGCTGCTTTGCGAGATTGTGAACATACGCAGTGCAGCTGGACGTTTTCTTGCTCCTTTCCTTTAACAGCCTCTAGAGTGACGACGGCAGCTCTGCAAAGCTGTACGAGAGTTAAGTTACGAGCGAGAGATTGGCTCTGCATCATGATCCAGTATTCAGTGCCAGACAATAGTGGTGGCGAAAGGGATCTTGTTCCCCAGCAGGTAAAACTCAGGATGTACTAAGGTAAGCCACTCATGATCCAAGTTGAGCTCTTGAGTTTGTAAAACCAGGCTGTGCGTTGGTGTACAGTTAGTACCCCACCGTGGGCACTTGGAATAGGGTGACTTTTCCGGGACCTTGCTGAGGTCTTTCAAAAGTTCAGAAGCCGAGTTGCATTTGTTGGCCCCTACATAATTGACTCGCTTGCGGAAGGCACATACTTTGAAAATATTGTTATCTCATGCGAAACCCTGGATGAGGTCGGCGAGCACCTCATGTCAAAGTACCTAACACTGTGGCACTGGTCCGCAGTGACTTCAGTCAAGATTCAAGGTAAAGTTTTTTTTTTAGACCGGGAGCTAAAGTAACTAAGCAGTCTGAGAAAACTTTTAAAAGCGCGGTGGTCTACACCTGCTTAAAGTTGATTACCCAGGAAACCTGGGGAAAAGGCTGGTGCGAGTGGGCACGTGCCTTCTGAGACAGGAGTGAAGGAACTTTTGCAGCTCGCTACACATATTTTTTGGCTTTGATGTGGAAGTGACTGTGGGCATTAGGCCTTTGAGCTTCCTGCATCTGGGGGGTTAGGGGGGGTGGAAGAAAAACATAAGAGGACTTTCATTTGGAGGTACCAAGTGAAAGGTGACTGTGTGCATTAGGCCTTTGAAATTCTCTAAAACGAGCAGGAGTTTTCGTGAGGTTCTGTTGGAAAAGTGATTAGGGAACTAGCCTCTATGAGCTTGTCAAGGTAGGTATAAATGCAACTACACCTTAAAACACCAACAAACAAAAAGAAATACTATTTATTTATATAAGTGTGCAACCTCTCCCCTGCCCCTCCCTCCATTTCCTCTTCCCACCCACCTCCCCTGGCTGTGATTTGATGGCTTTAACGAGGAAACCAAACACCTTGGGTGGGACTAGGATGCACTTTCCATCCAGCGTCCTAGTGTTCACGAGCTCGCCCCCCTCTCATGATTGGGTCAATAGATGGTCTTAACTGGCCTTCCCAGAGCAGCACTCTCCCCGACAGCCCCTGCGGGTAAGAGCCCCAAGTCAAAGGGCGGCTCCTACAATGGCCGCTCCATGGTGGTCTACAGGGAAAGCCAGCGGCCAGCTGTCAACCAGCAGCAACTAAAAAAGTAAGTGGGGCATAGAGCAATCACTCTACTCCAGAAAGCCCTGCCACTCTACATTACCTTACCAGGAACATAGCTTGCCAAGCAAATGTCACCTGCATCACTCTTAAGGAATACTCAACACTAGCGTGTTATAAATTTACTCTCAAATATAGGTATATCAATCCATCTGTGTCTGCTATAAAACTAAACCTACTGTATTATATTCTGAAACCTGCTGCATTATGAAACCTAGGCCTTTCTCCCACTATAAAGGACTCTCAAATCAAGGCGTAGGCACCCTCCGGCCCCCTCATCTTTATATATGGTTAATATACCATTAGCCTGCATCGCTTCCAAATAGAACTGTGAATGATATAAATGGCCATACTTGATAGAATAGAATTTATGAACACTAACCTGCGTCGCATCTAGACAGGATTGTAAATGTTGCCTTACGTCGCATCTAGAGAATGTCAGCAAGTGCCACACAGATGAATTGTAAATATTGACCTGCGTTGCACCCATTCCACAGGACTCTTAATTTTAAGTATAGCCTCCCCTTTGTCTACTGTATGGTGAAACGTAATGTATTAAGAAACCTAAGCCTCTCTCCCACTTTACAGGACGCTAAAATCTAGGTGTAGCCTCAATCTCAGTCTATTATATGTTGAAACCCACTTATTGTGGAACATAGGCCTTTCTCCCACTATACAGGACTCACAAATCTAGGTATGGCCTCCATCTTTGTCTACTATATGGTGAAACGTACTGTATTATGAAACCTAGGCCTCTCCACGACTTTGCAGGACACTCAAATCTAGGTGTGGCCTACATCTTTGTCTATTGTATGGTGAAACGTAGTGTATTGTGAGACCTGGCCTGTCCCCCACCATAGAGGACTCTCAGATCTAGGCATTTAGCCATAGTGCGAAAGTTAGCTGCGTCACATAAAACAATAACCAAAAAGCTCATTTGTGCATACTTAACTCACAACCACCTCTCGCAAAGCAAGCTGCACACACCTCGCTGCACCAACAACACACGAGGACTGACATTGATCCAATACTTGCACCAAAGCTCAGTGCAAACCGAACTGAAGCTGCCAACAGGACACCACTTCTTTCGCTATCCTACTCCCTCTTCACCTTACTAACCCACCCCACCTTCTCGTTTGCTATCCACCTGAGCGCCTGGGGACCAATTTCATTGGTGACAGTGTGCAGTACAAATACATTTAACAATTTATGAAGTGGCAATCTCTCAGATGACATCAGAACCCCAGAAAGGGACGGGTCATATGCAGAAACAAGGGCTCAAGATGGCGCACAAGTCTCAACAGTAGATACTGTTTACTCACAAATTACTACAACAGTAAGCAAAAATGCTCAAGTACATGCTCAAGACTCCAGTAAAGTTACCCAACTGGGGGAAAAAGAACAAGGAAGGTTCTCCAAAAACTGCATTATTGTTGAGATGAGGCCTAGAATATACCTAATACGCATACATCTCGTATGCATAAAAAAATTGAAGATTTTTTGCAAAAAAAAAAAAAAAAGACAGAAGTCAGGTCATCAGGCAGGGGAAGCCTCGGTAGAAATATCATCTTCTACCAGATGCCTCCATGCGGGGTTGGACTTTGCCTCGCCAGGGGAAGGAGGCCAGAGGAATTAAAAAATAAATGCATGGATGTTATATTCATTACTCCAAAGGAAACGGTTGAGGGGTCTCAGTATTCACCAAAGAAAGTAAGCAGCAAAAAGACATCTAAGGAAAGTTTGACCCAAGAAGCAAGGAATGGGACCCCTGAAAGGAACCAAGCAAGTGAAGCAACACTATGAGCATTGCATTTCGTGCTGACCTCACCGTTTACTGTTTGACATGCTGAGGTTAGAGGTACAATCTCAAGCAGGAATTTTGCTGGAATTGATTAAAGACACGGCAAGCTGCGAGTCATCCATCGTGGGAATTAGTAGAACATTTGACACAGCTGAAGGCATTAACGAATACAATAGAAAAAGAAGAAGTGGTGGTGAGGGAGGATGGCACGAACCCACCATTTGATGATATCCCCCTCTCAGAACCAATCTTGGAAGAATTTAGAAGGCTGGCCCAAGTTGTGGAGGGGGAACCAGAGTTGACGACCATACCCTCACAAATTCTATTAGTAAACGAAGAGCTGGTTTTAGTGGAAAAAGATGCATCTAACAGAACCATTAAAAGAAGAAAGAAACCAGGAAGAGGCAACACAAAGCTTCATCGCCCAATAATAAGAAGTTAAAAAAACGAAAAATCAGACTAAAAATTAAGAAATCAAAGGCAACCTCTTTCCTGAAAGCGCCATCAACCCAGGATCTGAAAGTTCTGTTGATTGCTCTGGTTTAAAGGAGCGGTTTTGTGGGCCATAGTGTTTTAGATTCAGCAAATCTTTCCCCTTGAAAGAGGGCAAGAAAGGCTTACAACACTCGCATCCGAATTCGCCCTGAAATTCTTCACAAGCAGTTAACCATGTTACAGAGATTGTGAGCGTTAGTGTTGGGCTACAAACAGACATCTCTGCATGTCTTACATCAGAACTGGTCAATGCTCAAAAGAGTGAGGGGCACGTGTTTGCAAATAAAATGGGTTAGGCTCAGTTGGAGAAAAATTCAATCTCAACACAAGCATCCATAAGACGCTACCATGGGCTCCCATTTTTTATGAAGCCAAAAAACTGACGAAAACTGAAGCAAAGGAAATGAAAATAGCACCAATCTTTCTAAAACAAGGCAATCAAGCCTGTGGAGTGCTTGAGGTGGCAAAAAATATTTACTGCCCAGGTCATACAGCAGGACTATCGGAATCAGATACTGGGTCCAGGGAAATGCAATGGACTCGAAAAAAAATCAGCACAGATTGCAAGCCCTATAAATAATTGTACTTTTGATCAAAGATGTTTAGAAGGCGATTTGGAAATACAGAAAAATGCAGAAGAGGAACCATCTGCTTTTGCAATCCTGCGGGTTTGGTTAAAGACCTCAGCAAAGAGTTTAAAACATAACTCTTTCAATAGAAGCGTGATCTTGACAATCTTTTTAAAAGTCTCAAACCTCTATCTCTTTGCATCAGAAGACATGGAATTTGTTCATTTTCAGATAGACAACTATTTCATATTTCGGAGTTGGGACTTAATCAAAAAGGGTTAGACTGGCAATCCTAGCGGCCTCAAAAACTCACAAGGCCTTGGGATATTTTCCACCTTATCGAGGGAGGAATTAAGCTCCAATTGTGTACAGGAAGGTGGTACCAACTCGGTGAATTCAACACCGTCACAAACTTTAAAGGCGCTCCAGATGGTTGCTGTTCCTTCCTGGTTCAGTCTTTCTTGCAAAGTGCTCTCCCCCTTCTCCCTGAAATCTTGACCCAAGTTCTTCAGAAATATTGGGTGGGAAATCATCCTCTTTAGGCAGCAGGAATGTCAGCTGGTGAGTTGGAACACACATGGCTCCTGCGCCTTCAAATCTAGGGCAATGCGGCAGCAAACGGTTGGCAATAATGACACTTTCAGGAAACGTAGCTGGTTAATCCCATTGAAATTGAGGGGGTTCACAATTTTTCATCAAGGGGCACAACAAAAAGCAAAAGGGAGGCCTAATAATAGCTATGTAAAATACTAATCAGATCAAATAAGATGAACTTTTATGTTATCATAATTAACATCTACTGGAACCCCGCCTCTATCAACCTCCAGGCCTTTTTGATTTTCTTGTAATTGTTGGAAAGGATCAAGATAGAATTTGGGAGCTCCAATATAATTTTGGCAGGCGATTTGAATACTTTGTGTATCAAAAATGCAATCAGGGAGGAGGGGAAATAAAACGCAAAAGGTTTTCCACTAGTGGAAAAACATGGCTGGATTTCTTAAATGATTGTTGCCTCAAAATGATAAACCGATTGCGGGGGATGTTCCACCAACAACAACTTGGCAGCGAGGAGACCCATCCTCCACAATCAACAACCTGTGTCATCAGATCTTCCGCTGTGCTGCTCTTCATGGGGGAGCAAGCGATTATGCATGGTTAGAATTGGTGTTCTCTGATATGAACATTACACCAATGGCTAGACAGTCAAACTTTAACATCTATGAAAGGGAAACCTAGGCTGGTAAAATAGATTTTAAAGAAAAAAAGGGATCCGCTTAAATGATAATTTATCATAGTGTGATGACAGGGTCGTAGAGGAAAACTGTCAGCCGTCAAAATGTATAGAATTAATTTGGGCCTCCAGGTCCAGTGACAACAGGGAATCAAGTTTCCCCATCGTCATGTATTTGACGAGGAAACTTGGGAGAAAAAGTGGGCCCAAAGAAGAAGGCTTATAGAACTGTGGAAGACACCTCTGAACCGCAAACTCTTAAAGAGGAGGCGATGAAGAAATGAGTTTAGGCACTGGTCGAAGGGGCAAAAGGTGATGCGCGTACAAAAGGATGGTGAGCTAACGCTGAGAGCAGTTTGTGGGAATAACGTTGGAAATAGCTGGACATTTATCAACCAGTTGGAAGTGCAGCATAGTAACCCTCAAATTAACTTGGTTGCGGAATCTTCGTTTAGGGCAGCTGGCCCTAATGGGCTGACTTATCAAGTCCTAAGAAATAATGTACACCTCTGGGCTAGATTACGTAACTGGCTCTTTAGGGATATCCTAAAAAGAAAGATGTTCCTTTCCTCTTAGAAAACAGCCATAGTTATCCCGTTTTCAAGGGGGCGATCGGGTGAATTATCGCCCTCCTTGATGTTGAGAACAAGTTGTTTATGAAGCTGTTGCTACGAGAACTGGAAAGCAGGGTAGAAGAGGCACACATTCTATCCAAGCGCCAGAAAAGATTTTGGAAGGGTCTTTCCACTGCACTAAACGGCTTAGCTCTGAATATCGTCAGTGAACAAGACAGGGTTTGGCTGGCAAGATTCGCCACTCTATGGGGCTTGGATAGACCTCTCCAAGGCTTTTGACTAGGTTAACAGAGATAATTTATGGAATAAACTCGCAGGTTGGGGGATTCCAGAACATATCCTGGCAATGTTGTATAGAACTTCACAGGGACACAATAATGAGTGTAAGACTCGACGAGCAAGGCCATCTTTCAGAGATATTAGGGTAGAAGGAGGTGACAGACAGGGCTGTATGGGGGCCCCTTTGTATCTGTACTGTTATGCTCAAATGGTCTCTGCAGGGACGTTGGGGCACGGTTGGAGCCCTCCCTGGATTCGTCTCCCCAGGCTCGATTCTTACCCCCCCATCTGTTGCCCAGTACACTATTTCGGATGCTGATCCTGCCCCTGCGGGAACACAAGAGGTAATAGGAATGGGGTGGAGGTATTGTGAATCTCTTCAGATCTTTCGTCCCAAAATGAGGTAAGCGTTTACCCATATAGGCTCACCTGGTATTTAGTAAAGGCAAGATCTCCGTCCTGCTTCTTATCAGCAGGGGCGCTTCCGGGTGGCCCAGTTGCTTCACTGGTCCATAGATGTGGTGGCCCAGACCGGCTGTGACCGAGCCACTTTAAAGGTTAGAGTTTTTGTGTTGGTTATTGTGCATATGAGTATTAATGCCTTGTCACATGATTTAAGTTTTTCTCTTTATGTCTTTTTCGCGGCGGCGACCCAGCGGAGTAGATATGGTGGTGCTGGACTTCGAAGTGTTCCCCAAGAAGGTAAGCACGAGATATGATGGCGCACAACCTTAAATAATGTCCCAAATAGGTTTCTAACCTCATTTCTTCTTCTCTCCTGCAGGGCTGATCTGGTGGCGTCCTGAGAAGAGTGGCAGCGCGCTGGCCTGACGGCAGATGGAAGAAGCCTGTGACCACGATGGAGCTAAGCTGCGAGTATGCTCCTGTCGAGAATCAGGTAAGATGCACAGTCAGTGGTTGACCTCCGCGAGACAGGTAAGTGCGCTCTGGCCAGTTGAGGATGGAGTCACTGCGAGCAGGTAAGAGGCCCTTCTACAATGATTCAGCCGGTTCTGATGGAGATAAATGTGCAAGTGCGCCTCCGCAATGGTTTTGCTGACTCTTGCAGGTAAGATGCTTCTCTGCAATGGTTTTGCTGTCCCTGCTGGTAAGTGGTTTCTCCGAGGTGGGTCGTTGGAGAACAGGCAAGATGCTTCCCCAAGGTGGCTGCACTGGAACATAGGTAAGGTGCTTCTCGGGCAACGTTGAGTGTTCCGCTGCTTGGGCAGAATAAGGCGAAGCGTAGGCCTGCGGGCGGGGCAGGCGTAAATAGCCTGTCTCAGCCACACCCCCTTGCTCTGCTAGATGGGTCCACCCTGCCACTTCCGAATGCTTCTGCACGTGCCGCTTCTTGGATTCCGATGGCCACACCCAGGCCAGATTTGAGTGGCTGACTGAGATGAGATGGAATAGGACGTGCCCAGGGAAAAAGGTCTGCAGAGACTGGGTCCAGCTGGAGCCTTGAGGGGATGAAAACCAGGGTTTCAGTCCGGTGGCCATGACATGTACTTGGCAGACATAGCTACATCACTGGAGCGCTAAAATGAATGACAATAAAATCTGTTGGCTTGCCTATGCTGATGATATTGTTCTGCTTGATAGGACAACAGTTGGTCTGCAATGTTTACTGGACAAATTTGGGGGATTACGCTAATGTTAACAGCCTTTCCATTAATCCACATAAAACTAAGATAATGGTGTTTAGACAGGCCAGAAAAAGGTGCAGTATCATCAATGGTCATTGGATAACAAAAAATTCCAAGAGTGGAGGAGGTGGTTTATTTGGGGTATGTAATGTATGCATCACCATCAATAGAAAAAGTGGAATCATAATTAGATGGTAAGATCATGCGGCTGGTTTCCCAAATGAAAAAAGTTTATACAAAATACTGCAAATACTCAACCCCTCTATTCAAATTTTATGTGGCCAAAGTTGTACCTACCAGTGATTTTGTATGGTCTGGAAGCTAAACCATTACTCTGGAAAACAAACTGGCAAAAATGGAAGGGTTTAATTTGGAAGATGGTCCTTGGACATCCGCAGGGTCTTCCTACCGTATGTTTAAGATACAATCTAGGTCTTAAATCATTGGCATCTTTGGCAGATTGGAAGTTGGTTTCCCTCTTTCGATCAATCATGACCTTTAAACCCCCACACAATGGTTACAAATATGCTTGGGTAGTTGGTCAGTCAAAATGTCAACAAAAAAAAAGTCGAATGACAAAAATGTTGAAAAAAATAAAGTCGAATCTATTTTTTTAAAATTTATATGTATTTTTTGGGTTTGGTAAGTATAAAAAATGGGTAAAATACAAAAAAAAGAGGGGGCTGGGGGAGAACTCCCCCATTTGAAAAAAAACCTTATTGAATTTTTTTTTTTTTTTCTACATTAGGACTATAACCGCTTGGGTAACCGTGTCAGATTGCCAAAATTTTGTTGGTAGCTACTAAATAGATATTAAAGGTCTGGAAGACAAGAAAGAAACCAACAGTAGAGGATTGGATTTTAGAAGTGCAAATTCTATCTAAATATGAGAAGACTGTTTTATAAGAAACGCAAAGAAGCAGGTTATGATGAACAATGGGGGAATTTCAATGCCCTTTATGGCTGAACCACTTCGATCGAAATTGTTTAACAGAATCGATTTGCATCACGTCTAATGGATATGCTATTGGGGGGGGACTGATTGTGTTATGTTCTTTTGTGTTGTCTGTTATGTTTGGGAATGTCAGACGACTGCTCATGGCTATGTTATAAAATGTGTTGGGGTTAATATGTATTTCTAGGTTACTGTTTATTGTATTCTTGGATTCAGGTTTATGTTATGATGTAGATGATAGTCTGCTGACCTAGTAGCATTTGCTTTGTACTTGATGTTTCTTTCTTGTTGTAAATAAGAAATAAACTTATTAAACCCCACATTCTGCATGCAGATATCAAAGACCACCTCACATACTCTAAATCAGCGCTGCTAACTGACCTGAACCTGAGGGTTGGAGAGATTTTGGCAAGGTCTGATAGACTGGTTACCAATCCGCTGATGTAAAAAAAAAAAAAGCAACTGAACAGATGGATTAGATTATCACAATGCAGGGTGCTACCCAAGCTAACTCTTTTTCACTATTAGAAAAGAAATTGGGGCGTTTTCCAAGATATCTTAAGGAGTTCCCAGACTGGAGAGCCAGACAAAACTCTCAGACTCCACTTAACAATTGCACTTAATGGAGGAGTTATTTTGAAATGGGGGGAAGCTGCCTATAAACTGTATACAATATGTGAAACTCCTGAGAAGCAGACAGTGAAACATCTTTTGATGGAATGTGAGGGCACCTGATGTTTTAAAGCAGCCTTATTCCAAAGATTTGTGGACAAACTGGAGGGTATCCTTACAGATGGGTTCTGGGCGAGGTTGACGTCAGGACAAGAATCTAGTTTGAAGATAAAGGTGATACAAGTGCTGGAAAAGATCAAAATGTTCATCCAGATTCTAACTATTGTCCCTCTCTGGTTATTCTGGCTTCACCATCCTCTTTCTTTTGCTGTTTATATAACTTGGGCTTAAGTTGTCGGTTAGATAAGTAAATAATTGTACAGACCTTCCAGGATTTCGCCGCATGAAATGGCAAATTTTGCGGCACAAACCTTTATTTATTGCGGCATTTTTGCGGGACATTTTGTATTATCTGGAGGGTGTTAGGGTGTAGGAAAGAGGCAGAATGCAAGGCTAAAAGAGAGTCAAGGTGTAATTATTATGTATCTTTTGTATTAATTTAATAGGAAGAATCACGGATGTCTCTGGCGTGGCAGAACAGTTTTTCAATTTTGCCGCGAATATTTGCACTTCAGTCAAACAACCCAAAATGTACCTTTCACCACCAACCCACCACCTCCCCTAGTTAACTGCTTGGTCGCTGCCGCTTCCCCTCCAACCCTGCGTTGGCAGATCAGTCCCTCTAACGCAGGATGGATCTGACGCCTCAGGGTCCCTTTTTAGTTTTTTTTTTTGTTTTCAGTCCCCCACCTCCAATTTTGAGAAAGCGGGGGACACCCTAGCAACCCCCAAGGCCGAAATACTGAACATAAGGAGTGGGTGACACCCCTGCAACCCCCGCTCCACAAGTTAGGTATTTATAAAAATCTATCGAATGGTACTGGCGAAATAGGTCAAATTGTACCATTCGATCGATTTTTGGCGGTCAAAATGGGTAGTACCTTGAATAGTAGACTTCTCCCGACAGTGTTCTGCAAGCTCCCAGCGCGTCCACTGTAAAATGTGACCCAAAAAACGTATTTCTATTCAGTTTGAGGAACAGAAATGCAAGCGACATAGCAGCGGTTCATATACCTTGAATAAAATGCATGACCGGGTCTGAAAGACCCTGGGGGTGGTCATGAGGTTGCTGGTCCGGAAACAACGGTACTGGTAAACTTGCTGCTACTGTTGTTTCCGGACCGGCAAACTACGAATTCTGTGAGCGGGTGCGTTTCAGCCCGCCAGGTCTGACCTGGCGGGAGGAACAGCACCCGCTCGCAGACCTTGACGGATGCACCAGCACTGTTGAACACAGTGCCGGTGCATCCGTCCTCCCCATTGAGTCCAATGGGACTCGATGGGAATGGGGATTTTCCTTTTTTCCAGCATTCCGAACTTTTAATGAGGGCCCCCTGTCATGCAGTGGCACCCCCAGCTCCCGTGCACATAGGTTTGCCTACAATTTCTGCACATTTAAAAGTGCATCTTGCGTGGAATTTTGGGATGCACTTTTAAATTGGCAGAAACGCCCCCTGGTTTATTCAGAGGTGGAAAAGGCGATCTGAATGGGCGTGCGTATAAAATCCACAAGGGACACTTGAATGGGCACATTTTAATAAAATGTGCCCATTCAATTGTCCCTTGTGGATTGGGATGCTCTTTTTTTGGGCGCAAGTGATGAGATGTGTTTGCGCATTTCATTTCTTGCATTGATGCTTTTTGAGAATCTGGAGTTCTGAGGATTTTTTTTTTTTTAATTGATGTTTTTGCAGATTTTTTTTTCAAAAACGGCTGTTTTTGCGCAAAACGGCTGTTTTCGCGGCATTTTGCAGGATCGCAAAATCGCTATAAAATGGAGGGTCTGATTGTAACTGAAGTCTATTGTGCTTTTATTCTTTCTTCTTGACATCAGTTTGATATAAATCTGTTTCTTTTTAACGATGGTGTGAAATAGTATGTTTTGGTTCCTAATTGTGAATATAGGTAAACTGTTTTTAGAAGTAATGAATAATAAAGTACAATGGAAATAACCTTTATTCGAGTAGATTATGTCCTCCAACGTATTCCTCATCTTAGATGTATTCCATCCACCTTTGCTGCTCTTTCGGAAATGTTTTCGGCAGAGGGCGCCGTGCGTCGATGTCGTCGAGTCGATGGTCCCTCGAAGGCCTCCGTCGAGGGTGACGTCATCGGGTGTTTAAGTAGCACGCGCGGCGCCCGTTGGCCTTAGTTCTGTTTTTCCACAGTAACGTTGCTTCAGACATTCAGCGCTCCTCGAGTTCTGTCAAGAAATATAATATAACTAGAAGTAATTATGTCCTCGTCATCGATGGCGACCACGACCCCGAGATCGGGTTTTAAGAAATGCAAGTCGTGCTGCTCAAAAATGTCGATCACGGACCCGCACCGCGAGTGTTTGTGGTGTCTCGGGGAAGGCCACGACATGGAGGCCTGTTCGAAGTGTCAGGCGATGACAGGGAAGGCCTTGCGAGAAAGGAGAGGAAAACTACAGGTAGGTCGGAAGGATCGAAAAGCCTCTACCGTCGAGTCGAGACCCCATGGGGAAAAATCTCCTCGACGCGAAAGGCATCGATCTAGATCCCGAAGCGTTTCTCATCGCCTTCGTCGAAAAAAGTCAAAGAAACGACGCCATAGGTCTCCCTCCACCTCGTCGTCAGACGAGTCTCTGAAAATGAAATGCCCAAAAAACATTTGTCTACCGAAGAGTGGGAAGCATTCAGGGTCAAAATGATGGAGGTGTTTGAGAAGGCGAAGCCTCGGTCCGCGCCTTCTTCGGAAGCTGTCCAGGAGCGTCATCGCTCTGACACTCGCATGCCCTGGAGCCCGGGTGATCGTAAAAGGAAGGATAGGGAACCTTCCAGGATGCCAAGCGATAGACGCTCAAGTCGAGTCGACCGCTCGAGGTCACCGACGCCGTCCGAGACCTATCACACCTCGAAGGGGAAACCGTCGAAGGCCGCCTCGACGCCCTCGAAGTAGACCCTGTTGACAACCACTAGGTCATTGACGCCTTTATCGACGTTGACGCCGAAATCCTCGGCGCCAAAGGCTCCAACCGAGCCAGGGCAGCCAGAAAAAGAGAATGAGAAAGTTACAAAACATGTAATTTCTTCAGAGCCTGGTACTACACCTCTTCCTCCTCCTCTCCCAGAGAAGGTTTTCAAGCCTCTCCCTAGGAAGGAGTTTTTCAAATCCTTGACCTCAATTTTTGAAGAACAGGAGAGAACCGAGGAGGAAAATGTACCTTTTGGATTGGAATATGGCACCCCAAATGTCCCAGAATGCTTGATCTCAGAGGAAAGCAGAATTAGGGATTTGGTGGAGTCTTTACACAATGCAAGTGGCATTGACACCTCTCCTGAGAATGACTTTGGTAGACCAGATCCAGGAGAGCATGCCAGTCCATCTTACCATCAGTTAATGACCAAGGTGGTAGATTCATTGGGATGGGCTAGACCACCAGCCCAATTTGTCCAGGGCGATTTAACAGACTGAAGACCCAGTACTACCTTTTCATGTAGCTGTCATGATGCCTACCCCCGGACATCCAGAGTCCATCAGTCCAGGGAGCAGGCATCCAGACACCTATTGAAAGCCCAGCCACCTATCTGGAGCTAGGGGCTACCTGGGTTCAGTCCTGGTGCCATAGGCCAGTCCTGATACATATATGTATAAAATACAAGAAAAATGCAGATCAACATAGAAGTGAAGCCCCACAATACCAGGTTGGGAATCAAGTTTGGCTAGCTACAAGAAACCTACCTCTAAAAGGAACTCGGACCTTTAACCCTAGATATTTGGGGCCTTATACCATTAAAGCCATTATCAACCCGTTGGCCGTTAAATTGGAATTACCTTCTAATATGCGAATTCACCCCGTCTTTCACGTTTCACTTCTGAAGCCAGTACAACCCGGAACCAGGTTAACCAAACCACCCGACCCCATCCTAATAGACAGGGAACCCGAATTCGAAGTTAAAAATATCCTGGACTCTAAGATGGTCAAATCACAACTTTTTAATTTAATTGACTGGAAGGGTTACGGGCCACAAGAAAGGTCATGGGAGCCTAGTGACCACGTTCATGCACCTCGATTGGTGGAAAGATTCCATCGGAATTTCCCAGACAAACCAGGACCAAGGGGAAGAATGATCTTAGGAGGGGCCTTGGGGGGGTGGGGCAGGGGGTCGGGGGGGCGGGGGGGAGTGCTGTCATGATGCCTACCCCCGGACATCCAGACCAAGTCCATCAGTCGAGGGAGCAGGCATCCAGACACCTATTGAAAACCCAGCCACCCCGGCTAGGGGCTATTTGGGTTCAGTCTTGGCGCCGTAGGCGCCAGGCTCATGTATGGGATCAGTCCTGGCGCCATAGGCTCATATGAAGAAACTTACCTCATGCAGACCATGCTGCAAAGAATCCAAGCCAACGTGAGGCCTGGAAGGAACTACTTTGTTTCAGGGACTATTTTTTTACTCGGGTGTGGTCTTGGGGAACTTCTTACCTGGGACTACTTTGGAGGCTATTTAGACCACACAGGATGAGCAGCACACGCTTCGCGATATTCTGCATCCTGCAGCGTAACGCTCACCGTGCCCGTCAGTCCAGCATCCAGTCTTCTGCCACGCCCGCCTCGAATCCGGAGCTCCTAGAAAGAAGGGAAATAAGAAGAAAAGGTTAGAGCAAGAACATTACCTTCTTTCTTCATCTGATCCTGGATCCTTCGCGCATCTTAACAAGGAAAAATACTTTCTTTTGTGTGCATCGCACCGCCAGCTGCAGCGCCGCGCTATACTTACCAGTCTTCACAGCACCTCCTCGACCCGGCGCTGCTCCATCATTCATCGCCGAATTCCCGGCACCTAAGGGGAACAAAGAAAGACAATAAGGTGAGCCGAGAAAACCAACAAAGACAATTTCTATTATCACTATAGACTTACTGAGTTAACACCGGAGATATTATTCTTCTACACGCCACATCGTCTTACACTGCACCTGTAAGGAGAGAGAAAGCAACAGGTTAAGCACTGCCATTTTTTACCGGACAGTGTTGGGTAACACAGACTCTTACCTAAACGCAATCAGCTGCTACAAGACAACCTCCTCTCGAATCAAGCTGCAAGACAAAGGAAGGAATCGGAAAAGAGTGAATAACAGACATTTTAAACTCTTAAGAACCAAATACTTACGGCTCCTCGTCACTTACCTCAGAGTCAATATTCGTCTGGAACTCACCCAATTCCTTCGGACCAGTGAAGTAACTGGTTATCTACGCGCCCCTGCACTCCACGCAGGATGGAGAGCTCATCATTCAAAACCATAAGGTGAGACTGGTGAAAGGGAATATCGGAGGTGATTAGTGGGAAAATGGTGGGGGTGTGCTCGCTCAATCCACGGGTGGCTAATTCCTTTTCTCTGCTTTCAGGAGAATACTCCTATGGGTCAAGTAGACAAAATTGAGCATGCCAGTCCAGTCAGTCATCTCTGCACTACAATTCACGTTGGTAGAGGCCGCAGCTATCCAGTTCCGACTTTCGCCCCTGTGGGAGCCAGGTGAGCGTAACAGAACGTGAAGCCTCCCAACAAATTCCCACCCGGGCGTTATGGAGACCTCCACTGGCCCAATTATTAGGGGACCTTAGGGCAGAAGTACATTCCGCCCACCAAGAAACAAATGCTCTTAGGAGATAACTGATTGCGTCTAAGGAACGCACTGATGATCTTGCTAGGCAACTGCTGCAAAACCAAGGTGGGCAAACACCCTTACCTGGACTCGGGGGGAACCCAACTCCTGCTCCATCAAGCAACCCTGTGCAAATAGTTTTACCAGGAAATATCCCTTCAGCACCACCCGAACGCTTTGCTGGAGACCCAAAAAGGTTTGCCGTATTTATGAACCAGTGCCGCTTGCACTTTTTATGTAGACCTGGAGCCTTTCCGAACGATCAAGCCAAAGTAGCCTTTGTACTATCGTATCTCAGTGGCAGCGCAGCTGATTGGTCAATTCCACTAGTCAACCAGGATGATCCTCTTCTTCGGGATTTTCAGGGCTTTCAAATAAGCATGGAAAGACTATTCGCCAGACATTCACAGGGACAGGCCTTGGATAACGAACTTTTGTCCCTACGACAGGGTAACCAGGATCTGCTCACCTACATCGCAACCTTTAATAGGTTGGTGGTGGAAACCGGATGGCCTGAGGCAAAATGAATTACGTTATTTCATCGTGGACTCAGAGGAGAACTCAAAGATGGGTTAGCTCAAGTAGTGAATCCACCCCAGGATTGCGCTGAATATATAGACTTGGTGGTCCAGTTAGATCACAGACTTCAGAATAGAAAGGCTGATCGAGCTAAATTTGAGAATCGGGTATTTATTAAACCCAACGTTACCCCCAAGGGAACAGATACATCAGAATCCATGCAGATCGGGGGGGTTAAAGGACCCTTGACTCAAAAGGAAAGAGAAAAGAGACTACAATTGCAATTGTGTCTGTACTGTGGAACTTTGGGACATTTTCTGCGAGATTGCCCTGTTAAACCACCCAAGAAGGTGATAGGAGTTGCGGACAAAAGCCATATAAAGCCTGACTCGGGAAACGTCCATGCCCGACAAGCGTAGAGGTCTGCTTGCCGAGCTTAAAAAAGGTCACTCAGACCTCGCACCTAATTGTGCCAATGGTCCTTATTGATCCAAGGCAGCCATCACATATGCACGCAGTATTTGTATTTGTATATTCATAACACGCAGACCATCAGGCCTGGGGGCATCAGGGCACAATTTGTACAGGGTTGCAAGAAAAGAACATACAGGCAGATAGATTACAATAAAAGTATACCAGTACAACATAATAACAATCTTAATAATTACATATATTACACATGGTACAGTGTCCCTAGGCTCCGCAGAGGAAGTATCCCTGCGGTAGTTGGGAAGGTAGCAGACCGGAAATCGTGCTGGGGAACAGGCGGGCTGAGTAAGTAGGACAGATGTCTAACACAACTATTGCTGGTCAAAGAGCCAAGATTTGGTTTTATTCTTGAAGGTGTTGAAGGAGTCTTCAGCTATGATGGCAGCGGGGAGGGTGTTCCAAAGTTTGGAGGCTAGGACAGGGAAGCTAGTGCCTCCTGCTTTTTGGAGCTTAAACCTAGGGATAGCAAGGCAGTGAGTCTGAGCAGTTCTTAGTGGACGGGCAGTGGAGTGGCGCGAAAGCCGACTGCAGAGATAGATCGGAGCCTTGTTGGCTAGGCATTTGTGCGTGAGGGCAAGCGTTTTTAGGGAAATTCTCTGCTTCACGGGTAACCACTTTAGGCTAGTTCTGGCTTCTGAGATGTGGTGGTTACGAGGGATGTTCAGGGCCGCTTGAATTGCATTGTTCTGGGTGGTTTGGAGTTTGGACAGGTTTTCTTGGCTGGTGCCTAAGTATAGAGCACTGCAGTAATCTATTTTTGCCATGATAAGTGTTCTCGCTAGTGTGATGCTGTTGTGGGTGGTGAGGAATGGTCTGCAGGCTGAAATCAGTTTGCACGTGTAGGCAGAGGTGGACCTGACTGCATTAGTTTGTCTTGACAAGGATAAGGTGGAATCCAGGTAAAAGCCTAGTGTTTTAGTGTCTTTCGAGACTTGTATGGAGTTGCCGTCTATGATGAAAGACTGATAGGATGGCTCAATTTTGCTCAGGCGTTGTGATGTACCCAGGATAAGTAGCTCTGTCTTATCGTCGTTCAGACATAGCTGGTGCTGGGCCATCCAGGCTTGGATGACCAAGTAGACGTCATTGAGGGCCTTGGTGTCAGCAAGATAATCACCAGAGATGGGAATGAGTATCTGGGTGTCGTCCGCATAGTTGGTGTAGGAGACACCCAGATAATCAAGCACATCAAAGAGTGGTTTCGTAAAGATATTGTAAAGAGTAGGTGACACGCAAGAACCCTGAGGAACACCGCAATTAATAGGGGAGGGATCTGCGGCAGCGTAAGGTGCAAAGACCCTCATAGATCTGTTGCTCAGGAAGGATTTGATCCAGGCCGCTGCTGAGGGAGAGAAGTTGGCAGCAGAGTGGAGGTGCCTGCAAAGGATCTGGTGGTTAACCAAATCAAATGCGGTGGAAAGGTCGAGGAGTAATAGCATTGCTAATTTGCCCTTGTCCTTCAGGACTTCGATCTGGGTTTTAAGGTCTAATAGAGCCGTTTCGGTCCCACGTCTGGGCTGAAATCCGGATTGTCGTAGACCTAACAGATTGTTTGATTCAAGGTAGTTTTGGATCTGCAGGTAAGCTGCACGGTCCAGTATCTTCAGCAGAAATGGTACTGTAGTAATAGGTCGGAAGTTCGTGGGTATGCTTGGGTCAAGGGAAGGTTTTTTTAGTAGCGGGATCACCCAGGCGTCTTTAAGGTTGTCCGGGACAATACCTGTTTCAAAGGATGAGTTAATGAAGGCTGTAAAGAATGGGGCTAAGTCATGGGCGGAGTCCTTAATGATGGGAGCTGGGCACGGGTCACCTTCGTAGTTGGATGGTTTCATCCTGAGGATGATGTTTTCTACTTCGGTGACAGTGAGCGGTGCGAAGGTGAAAGGTTTGATGTTGGCAGAGTTGGAGGGGGTGGGCCTAGTAGGGGAGAGTGAGCGGTTGCCACGCATCAGGCAGTCCTGCTTTTCTTTTGTTTTAGATTGGAGCATAGAGATTTTGTTTAGGAGGGCTGCTTGAATGTTAGCACACCATTTGCTGTCTTTCGTGCAAGTGTCTGGCGGGGAGACTGGGGTGTCGAGCTCTTTTAGTACTCTAAAGAGTTCCTTGGAATTAAGAGTCGGCTTGCATGATACGATTATTAAGTGATTCTTTTTTAGCAATGATGATGGCGTCTTTATAAGTGAGGGAGGCGAGGAGGAAGCCGTCTTTATGCTAATCAGATGGGTGGCTTTTCCAACGGTTTTCCGCGCAGCGTTTGGCTTTGCGGAGGATTCTTAGCTGTGGAGTGAACCATGAGTTGAGATGTGCTCGTGGTTTAGCCTTCCTTGGTTTGATTGGTGCTATAGTGTCAATAGCTGTGAGCATCGTTTGGTTGTAGATGTCTGCTATGGAGGTGGGATCAGAGCAGCCGTTTGTCGCCGCATTAAGAGAGGGGAGTAACAGTGAGAGGAGTTGTTCTCTTGTTATTTTTTTTTTATTGCGGGTGGGGAGGGCTGGGGCTATGGGTGTTGGGGCTTGCGGGGTAGCGTCAATGTTAAATGTTATGATGTGATGGTCAGACCATAAGCATGGGGAGTTATAGAGGACCTGGATGTTGCAATTAGAACCGGCTAACCAATCGATGGTCCTGCCTTTGATATGGGTTGGTTCTTGTATGTACAAGGTGAGGCGAAGGTCAATAAGAGCATACTCCAGATCAGTTGCTACAGGATCCTTAGGGTCGCCGCGACCTAGATTGAAATCAACTAAGATTATTGTTTGGGAGTTGTTTTTTGTTTGTCAAGAAGAGTGGAAATTTCACTGACAAAGATGGGTGCCGGCCCTGGGGGCCTGTAGATAAGGTGAAGGGTGGCCGTTTGGTTAGGTGTTAGTAGTAATTTGATTGTCAGCTAGGAGGTAGTGAGAGCGTACATTGATAGCGGAGCCATCGGAAATTACATGGACCACAAATTAGCTACAAGGATGAACCTGCCTCTTTGCAAAAAGACCACAACTGATGTCATCACCACTGTCGATGGGACTGAAACTGCCTCTGGGCCAGTAACTCACTACACTACAGAGGTGAAGCTGTTGGGTCAAGATGAGCATCGAGAAAGCATTGTGTTTGACTTAATCAAGGCCCCGCAGTTCCAAATAATTCTGGGAATGCCGTGGTTGGAAACACATAATCCTTGTATTGATTGGCGAGAGAAGAGAATGACCTTCCCGGATTGTGCACACACCTGTTACCCGGAAAAAAACCTTGAATAAAGGCTTGGTCACAGTCGTTACTCCAATTGCGCAGTTACCTCAGGAATATCAAGAATTTCAGGATGTTTTTCAGAAAGAACAGGCAAACACGTTACCGCCTCACAGATCATACGATTGTCAGATCGATCTTTTACCCGGTGCACAACCTCCATGCAGTAGGATTTACGCCCTTACGGAGCCCGAAAACCGTCATCTACGACAATACCTTGCTAATGGATTCATTCGTCCATCCAAGTCCCCCGCAGCCTCGGCTTTATTCTTCGTGCCCAAAAATGAAGGTGACCTTAGAACGTGCATAGATTACCGTGCATTAAACCAAATTACGGTAAAAAAACGATACCCATTGCCTCTGATCCCCGACTTAATGGACCAAGTAAAGGATGCTTGTATCTACACCAAGTTAGATCTCCGAGGGGCATTTCATCTGGTACGTGTAAAGAAAGGCGACGAATGGAAGACTGCCTTTCGCACCAAGTATGGATTGTTCGAATATCGGGCGATGCCTTTCGGGTTGTGCAATGCACCGGCAGCCTTCCAGTATTTTATGAACGATGTCCTTCAAGAACTCATTGACGTCGGTTGTTGTATACATAGACGATATCCTTGTGTACTCCTCCTCAGAATCAGACCATGTTAAGTACGTTCGTGCCGTTCTTGAATTACGCCAGCATAAATTATATGCAAAATTGGAAAAATGTGTTTTTCACTCTACAGAAGTCGAATTCCTTGGATTTATCCTGACCCCGAAATGAGTTTGAATGGACTCCCGAAAGGTGGACGCAATCCTCAAGTGGCCATAACCTAGTTCAGTTAAAGGAGTACAAAGCATGCTTGGATTTGCTAATTTCTACCGCAGATTCATTCCAGAATTCTCACAAATTGTACACCCCATCACAGCACTCTTGCGAAAGAATAAGCGCTTCCTATGGACCGAAGAGGCTGAAAGGGCCTTCCAAGAACTAAAATTGAAATTCACGTCTGCACCCGTTTTAAAGCACCCACGCCCTGAACTTCCATACGTAGTTGAAACTGATGCATCCACTTTAGCCATGCGGGCTGTTCTTTCCCAGAAGGATCCTGAAACCGGCCAACTTCATCCAGTAGCATTCTGGTCAAGAACATTTTCGGCACACAAATTAAACTATGCAGTTACCGATAAGGAGTTATTGGCCATCAAATCTGCATTCAAGGCTTGGCGGCATTATCTTCTCGGTGCCAGGCATACCATCACTGTAATCACCGATCACAGGAATTTACAATATTTGAAGACAGCCAAGGCCCAATCATCACGTCAACTTAGGTGGGCCTTGTTCTTCGCGGAATTCGATTGCGATTATTTATCGACCAGGTTGTAAAAATGGCAAAGCAGACGCCTTATCTCGTATAGGAATGGGAGAAGCATATTCGAACCCTGAACCAGTGCCTATAATTTCGGAGAAAAGAATCCTTGGTATAACTACTTTACAAACTATAGAAGACATTCATTTAAAGATCCAACAACTTTTCGATCCAGCTGCCTTGCAGTAATGGCTAAAGAAAGGCCAAAATTATTCAGTCATCGATGAACTACCCTACTATCAAGGTCGTCTATTTCTACCACAGCAGGAACTACAAGAACTAGTTATCACCCAATTCCTTCGGACCAGTGAAGTAATGTCATGATGCCTGCCCCCGGAAGACAAGACAGGACCAGACCAGACCAGGCCCAGCAGCCCCGGAAGCAGGCATCATGCCACTTGGAGCATGCCCAAAAGCCCCAGTTAGGGGCTGTTTGGATACAGTCCTGGCACCTATGGCGCCAGGCTCATAAAGATAAAGTCAGTCCTGGCGCCATGGGCACCAGGCTCATTATTGATAACTTACCTGAAGCAGACCATGCTGCATACTCACCTGAGGCAGACCATGCTGCATGAAGACTCAAGCCAAATGAGGCTGAGGAGGGACTATTTTACTGAAGGGACTATTTTGTTACTTGGGTGGGGCTGTGGAAGAATACTTACCTGGATCTTCTTCCAAGGCTATTTAAACCACGCCCGGACAGCCACACGTGCTTCGCGTTATTCTGCTTGCTGCAGCGTAACGCTCACCGTGTTTTCTGCAGCTCCAGTCTTCAGCCACGCCCGCTTCAGTCCTGGGACTCCTGAAACAAGAAGAAAAAAAGGATAAAGGTTAGAACAGGAGTTTCAACTTTAATCCTTACCTGAATCCTGATCCATTTCGTCACGGAACTGAAAGACAGAAGTCTTTGGAGCATCGCTTCGCATTCCTACAGCGCCGCGCTGAACTCACCTGCTTGGCGGTACTTCAGCATTCCATCACGCTCTCTCCATCTTGCGGCCGCCCACCGACACCTAAGGAGACAAAGACAGCAAGGTGAGCAAGGGGACTCTCTAAGGCCATACAAGCTACCCCCAAGGACTTACCTGATTTACCACGGGAGGTACTCACCTCATTTCGGGTCGGCGCAGTCAACTCTGCTTCATCGCCGTACCTTGGCCCCTAAGGGGAGAAAGCAAGGACAATACCAGTTACCCCCCCCACAAAACTTACCTGAATTACCACGGGGTCTCCCCTCATCTCGGGTCGGCACAGTCAACTCTGCTTCATCGCCGTACCCCGGCCCCAAAGGGGAAAAATACAATAGACTTACCTGAATCTTACCGAGTGCCATTTGGAAATCTTCGAGTGGATTAATCGGCAACCTGCAAGGAATCGGACAGAGTGAAGAGCAGACCTTTGAACTCTTATGAACAATTGGACTTTAGAGTCAATACTGGACCTCACCAATTCCTCTACACCAGTGAAGTAACTGGTCATCAACGCGCCCCTGCGGTCGACGCAGGATGGAGAGCTCATCATTCAAAACCATAAGGTGAGACTGGTGAAAGAGAATATCGGAGGTCATTAGTGGGAAAACGGTGGTGTGCTCGCTCAATTCCGCGGGTGGCTAATTCCTTTTCTCTGCTTTCAGGAGAATACTCCTATGGGTCAAGCAGACAAAATTGAGCAGGCCCGTCCAGTCATCTTTGCACTACAATTCACGTTGGTAGAGGCCGCAGCTATCCAGTTCCGACCGTCGCCCCTGTGGGAGCCAGGTGAGCGTAACAGTAGCCTTACAAAACAGGGTGGCCAAGAATTGGGAAACTCCGGTTTCTATTCCTCCGGTAAATAAATCCCTCGCATCAAAATACCGCCCAGCCAGTAGCGACCCCAACTATCTGTCAAAACATCCAACTCCCGAGAGTTTGGTCATACAGGCAGCCACAGCTTCCAACAAACTTGCGTACCCGTCTATCCCTCCAGACAGGGACGATAAGCGTGTGGATGGTTGGGCACAGAAGGTATTTTCAGCCGGGAGCATGGCATTAAAATCTGCCAACTCCACATGTGCCTTGGCTAATTTTTCGTACACTCTGTGGGAGTGCATCGCAATGGCGACGGAGCACATACCAGAAGGGGAAGAAAGGAAAGGTTTCCTAGCCATCGTTAGAGATGGAAAGGAGGCCATTCAGGAATTCCTTCAATCTGGATTGGACACTGTGAATAGTGTAAGCAGGTCCATGGGCACTAGCACGGTAATGCGCAGGTTTGCGTGGTTACGGAAGTCGGGTTTTGCACCGGACGTACAGAACCGCCTCCTGGACATGCCTTTTGACGGGTCTCACCTTTTTGGCAACAAGGCTGACAAGAGCCTTGAGAGGTTGCAGACCTCAAAAGCAGTGGCAAAATCTTTAGGAGCTGCTATTAGGCAACCTCAGCCTTTTCGTGCGCAAGGGCAATCATGGAGGGGACGATCCTATCGTTATTACACCTCATACGGGAAGACAAGAGGAATGGCCAGTCAAAGGGGCCAAAGAAAGGCCACTCGTGGTGGACGAGGAAAACGTGCTAAGCCAGCTCCGGCTGCAGCCTCTTTGCCATCAGCAGCTGCAAAGAGGCCGGTGTCATTGGACCTCCAGGATGCTTATTTTCATGTGCCGATTCATCTCAAACACAGAAAATACCTTAGGTTCGTAGTTGGCGACTCACACTATCAGTTTCGAGTCCTGCCATTCGGGTTGACCTCCGCCCCGAGGGTCTTCACCAAGTTAATGGTAGTGGTGGCAGCGCACCCCAGGATAGGGGGGGGATTCATGTCTACCCCAACCTGGACGATTGGTTGATCAGAGCACGTTCTGCCGAGCAAGCACTGGATCATCTGAAAATCACCTGCCACTTCCTCCACAAACTGGGCTTCTCCCTCAATTTAAAGAAGTCTCAAATGACACCTTCCGAACAGCTTCAGTACATAGGAGCTGTATTAGACACATCCTTGGGAAAGAGCTCGCCTCCCAAGACGAGGGCTCAAGACATTCTTCAGATGGTTTCCAAATTCCAAAATGCCCAAAATCTCCTGGCTTACAACTTTTTAAGGTTGCTCAGCCACATGGCATCCTGCATCTTTCTGGTGCCAGAGGCACGCTTGAGGATGAGATCCCTTCAATGGGCCCTAAAGACTCAGTGGTCCCAGTTCTCGGGTCAAATGACGGATCTTCTTCAGATTCCGAACAAGGTCAGACAAGACCTTCTTTGGTGGACCTGTGCATAGAACATCCTAAAGAGAGAATCTTTTTGGAAACCATGGCCGGAGATCACAGTAGTGACGGACGCCTCACTCCTGGGGTGGAGAGCACATGCCAACGATTTGACAATAAACGGTCGTTGGTCTCCATCGGAGTCCAAACTACATATCAACCTTTTGGAGCTTAGGGCAATCAGACTAGCGCTGAAGGCCTTCCTGCCATCTGTCAAGGGAAAGAATGTCCTGATAATGACGGACAACACAGTGGCCATGCACTACCTAAACAAAAGAGGAGGTGTGGGGTCACTACCCATGTGCAGAGAGGCAATGCAGCTCTGGTATTGGGCGATTCAGGAAGGAATCTCTTTAACGGCAATTCATCTAGCCGGGGAAGAGAATATGACGGCAGATGCTCTGAGCAGGCAGAGCACGGTATCCCACGAATGGGAATTGGCTCAGGAAGTCATTCAAGAGATCTTCACCCTTTGGGGAACCCTTCAGGTAGACCTATTCGCAACCAGTACCAACCGAAAATGCGAAAGGTATTGCTCAAGGGAATTTCCCCTAAGAGGAGCCCTGGGGGACGCGTTCGTGATGGATTGGAATTTCTCACTATTGTACGCATTACCTCCGATTCCCGTCATTCCTCAGGTCATCAGGAGGCTGAGACGCTTCGGGAACCGCATGATCCTAATTGCTCCGGATTGGGCCAGGAGAACGTGGTATCCGGACCTCCTAGATATGTCCATCTGTCCTCCAGTACGTCTTCCTCAGAGAGAGAACCTTCTCTCTCAAATGGAAGGTCAGGTTCTCCACCCAGCGGTCAGAACACTCAACCTTCAAGCTTGGTATCTGAAAGGCTGAGATACAGGGACTGGAACCTTCCAGATGATGTTATGGAGGTGTTGCTTTCGGCAAGAAGGCCAGCAACAAAGTCTCTGTACCGTTGAGGCCCGAATATCGGAACAATAAAAGGTTACCTTGCAGCGCTTTCCATTTTCAAGCGTTCATCTGAAGAATGCTCCTACTTCAAAATTCCTTTGATAACACAATTCTTAAAAGGTCTCACTAATGTGTTTCCTCCTCACCCATTTCAAGTACCGATTTGGGATCTAAATTTAGTCTTAGAATTCTTAATGTGTGCCCCTTTTGAGCCTATGCACACGTGTCCATTAAGATTAACATGGAAAACAGCCTTTTTAGTTGCTCTAACATCAGCAAGAAGAGTGAGTGAATTGCAGGCACTGTCTTCTGGGCCACCCTATACTGTGTTCCATAGGGACAGAGTTGTATTGAGGGTTAAACCATCATTTTTACCGAAGGTAATATCTGATTTTCATTTAAGTCATAAAATTGTTTTACCCTCATTCTATCCACCACCTCATCCTTCTAAGGAGGAAGAAAGATTACACAGACTGGACCCAAAAAGAGCTTTAAGCTTTTACATCTCTAGACTTTCTAGGCTTAGAGTGGACAACTAGTTGTTTATAGGCTACACAGGAAGAAAACTGGGTCAATCAGTAACAAAACAGACAAATTTCACGCTGGATCGTGCTTTGCATTTCAGAATGCTACAGACTAGCACAAAAAGACCCACCAGAAGGGTTAAGGGCTCATTCCACCAGAGGCATTGCCGCTTCCACATCCCTTCAAAGAGGTGTCCCAATAAGGTCCATTTGCGAAGCAGCAACTTGGTCTTCAATTCACACCTTCTCAAAATTCTATAGCCTGGATGCTTCCCAGTTTAGGGAGCTGACTTTTGGAAAAGCAGTGCTTTATTCCGCCATCTAAAGGCATTGGTGGGAAAAAAAAAATCTGACCCCTCCTCCAGAGGAACTATGCAAAATACTGCTTTGGGAGCCTATCTAAGATGAGGAATACGTTGGAGGACACAATCCACTCGAAGAACAAGTTACTTACCAACTGGTAATGTTCTTTCGATTGGATGTTCCTCCAACGTATTCCTCATCGCCCTCCCAACCTACCCCTCTGTACATTTTTTCCGGGTTATTGCCATCTCAAATCTCGCAAGGCTGATACCTGTCTGCCGACACAATCTACACAGTACAAGATCACAGATACAAAAGAGGGGAAAAACAGAACTGAGGCCAACGGGCGCCGCGCGTGCTATTTATACACCCAATGACGAAACCCTTGACGGAGGCCTTCGAGGGACCATCGACTCGACGACATCGACGCACAGCGCCCTCTGCCGAAAAAATTTCCGAAGAGCAGCAAAGCTGGATGGAATACATCTAAGATGAGGAATACGTTGGAGGAACACATCCACCACAAAATGCCACAAACACCCAAACAATGTATGCTGCCCATCTGTACAATAGCCACAGTGTGCACAGTCCTGACAACTAGAATCCAGACCCCGCACTACACATCAGTTCCTCCTGGTTCTACAAGCACCAACAGAACAGCACAATCGCTATCCTACTCTGTCTTCCCTCACTAACCTTACCAACCCACTCTTTTTCAGAACACTGAGCACCTGGAGACTAGGTCAATGGTAACAGTTAAAGGCTAGTTCCGGGACTTTTTTTTTATTGTTCCTACGGTTCGGCCATGTGTTTTTAAGCATAAATCGGTAGATCGTAGAAAACTTTCCTATGGACCTTACCCGACTTTTCGTCCATTAACGCACTCGAAATCAGCCGCCATTTTGTGATAATCCTATCATTTCCCCCCATCGACCTGGCTCACCTGCGTTTGCGGCACTAAATCAAATCCCCCGCCCCTGAGCCTGACATCAGCAGACGCGTACCGCCCATTTCCCAACGCCAAAGCACGTTTCGTGTCAACAATCGCTGCGCCTCAGCTAATGAAGTGTCGCCATGGAAATGGCAGGACGCCTCTTTCCTCAATAAGTATAAACACACCGTTTCACAACACACAGCAGCAGATTTTCGATTCCATTACTCTCTCTGTGTTACTTTGTGAGTATTCTGTGACTCGTTTCTGTGCTCTGGTCAGCTACCTTCGCCGCTTCTAGGCCTTGTGAACACCTGTACCATCTCTGTAAATTATTTTACTTTCTTTACCACACAATGGCTACAATAATGGCGTATATGTACGAGCCCGAGTACACCGAGGAGGAACTACTGGAAAGGCAAGCACGCGAAAACGATGGGGATTCGGACGGCAGTTGGGAGGACCAGTCAACGGATGAAGAGCCTGGACCATGTCGCATGAACGGCGTCTCCACCTGGTACACATGCAATCAGTGCGAGCTAATGCCAACTGAGGAGGAGAACTGCTGCTGCCGTGAAAATTCCTGGTGCTTGGCCTACATTTCGGAAGGCGAGCCAAGTTCGCAATGCATCACCGAGCTGCCAGAGTTCAGGGAAGCCTGCCTCTCACGGACCGTGTTGAGGATGATGATGGTGCTTATGCACGAACTTCGCGGCACTGTTCGTCCGCGTAATCAGAGTAACGAGTAAGTATACTCTGGTTGTGATGTCAGTGATGCCACTACTATTTCATGGTCGTCTCCCACATATAAAATTACATCTACATATCATTCGAACGCATGTAAATTGGTTCCATATTGTGCATTTTCTAGATAGAATTTTTTTCAAAGCAGAATGACATTTTTTACCTGAATCGACATTGATAAGAAAGTTTTGTCATTTTAATACAGTTTGCATCTTTCTTTTTCACAGGTGGTACAGGCTGGTGGCCTATCTTTGCTTCACTTGGTGGCTTCACGGGAGGCTCGGACACCGCGTTCGGAGAGTAATACCTGCCTGTGCGGTACTTGCCATTAGACAACATATCCCCAGCGACAGTGGACAATACCGCGGATTTTCCCTGGATGTGCTGCAACCGGAACTTTACAATGTGTAATGTTTATTATTTATGTTCAATTGAAATTAAGATCTAAAATAAAACCCAACATATATTTTAACAATGGTTGTTTTGATTTTTTAAATGAATCTAGTGTGTCTCCATTGAATAGTCTTCCTGTGCCTTGTCTTGTCACACCACATCTCTCCGGCCAGCATCCTCCCTCACGCTGGCCGCCCACCTTCAATCCACATAACCGTTGAACCCATATGCAGCAGACATACATATGTTATTTTGCGGGTTGGCATCAAGCCTCCCGGCCTTGCCTCCTCCCCCAAAAATACTTACCACACCACTTTGTTCAAGCGTTGGCAATAAAAGGCTGTTGGATTTTATTGATACAAAACATGGTTATAGGTAAATAATCAATATGGTTGATCATAATAAATCATCCTTTTGGGCACCGGGTACTGCTGCTGACTAACTGCGTAGGCATCCAGGGTCTCCAGGGTGAACTGCACCCATATATTCTCCTGGGAGGGTGAGGTATTTATAAACTCACCCCCCTGCCTTCCATGTACTAGATCCTGCAGCCTGCCTCTTACATGCAGTTAGATGGCCTCTCCTTGGTGAGGCCCTGCGGCAAACGAGTCTTGTCTGCACGACCACCGCCCCAATCCACCCCCCGCCCTATCAAAGGCAGTTCGCACCGGGGTACTTGCTCTGGCAAGTGGAGCTGTCAGGGAGCGATAAAGGCCAAGAGGTGCCAAAGACCATGTACACTTCAAAGTGGTCTATAGAGCATGGGTTGTTGTTCCCATGTCTACCTCCAGACCCCGTGTCTCCTGCCAAGCATCCCCCCTCACGCTGGACGCCCCCCTGCAATCCACATAAGTGTGTCTCCATTCACGAGTCTTCCTGTGTCTTGTCTGCACGACCACCGCCCCAATCCACCCCCCCGCCCTATCAAAGGCAGTTCGCACCGGGGTACTTGCGCTGGCAAGTGGAGCTGTCAGGGAGCGATAAAGGCCAAGAGGTGCCAAAGACCATGTACACTTGAAAGTGGTCTATAGAGCATGGGTTGTTGTTCCCAGGTCTACCTCCAGACCCCGTGTCTCCTGCCAAGCATCCCCCCTCACGCTGGACACCCCCCTGCAAACCGCATAATGCCACGACATATTCACGTCATTCATTCACAAACACACCCCTGTTTCGAATTCTTTATAACCCACTTCATATTTCTAATGAGAACTTCTTTGCGCTTTGCTAGTCAACCCGTGAAGGTGCTGGTTATCTGCTCTTCGTCTCTGTGAACTTCCGTGACCACTTCGAGCAAACTCGTCAGTTTGCAACCTGTGAACTGCTCCCTGTTCTACGACAAGAAACTACTCTTATCCCTGCATCTAACTGTTTGTTCGTCAAGGTAAGGCCATGTACCATAATCATTTTGCGTCCAATTTTTTAATTTATATCTATTTGCTAGTAGTCATCAAATTGCATCCATGTTTTCTTTTCGTTCAAGACAGTACATGCAAGGAACTAGTCACATGTTCTGAGTTTAGTCAAATTATTTTTCTATTTTTTTAAAGTTATTCAAATACTGATCCGCATGTGAATAACGTGTATAGTTCCAAGAACCAAAACGAACCTTGCATTGAACCTTTTATGTGTCATTTAATTTTTTAACACATTGGTATTCATAGAGAATTGTTGATCTTTACTTTTCAGAACTTTCCACAATGCCTGCCTGTTCCATTGGCGGTTGCCCTTCAAAGACCCATAAAAAATCTGAAGGTACTATAATGCATGTTTTCCCTAAGACAATAGATCAGATAAGAGAATGGGTCCGATATTGCGGATATCCACCGTCTGAGCTTGAAAGTAGAGTCCTAGAAGTCTTTGCGGACAAGAGGGGGTGACCGATACCGCATCTGCAGCAGACACTTTAGCTCAGACATGTACTCCACATCATTGCTAATAAAGAAGAACACACCGCGAGCGAAGCGAAAATTGCTCTCAACCGCTATTCCCACTCTATTCGTCCACATCCCTCCACTGGTGAGTCAAGTTTACGGATTTAGCTCTCGGCCTTGCGGTAGTGTGTAGCATTAGCTAACAATAATTTCCCCATTTATGTATCCACTCAATATGAAGGCGGAAGATTCTCCATCCGTGTCGTTATTGCAGTCATCAGCCACTTCAAGCGCCTATCGGGTAATCTTACTTAGCTATTCTGCCACTGACTTGTTTTAGGCATGTAAATCAATAGTTTTAATTTATCGTGTAATTATTTTACCTAATGGTACACCCTAGTACTCTTCCTCTAGTCTTTGTTTTCAGTTATAATTATTGTTATCCAAAATAATGCAAGTACTGTCTTTCAGGGAGATGCTGAGGAGTCCAACGCATTGACGACAACCGTTGATGTCACTCAGATGCTCGAGGTACGTTTCCGGACAGTTCCATCGATGGAGATCATGAGATCTTGCATTCTTGTAGCGTGATTGTTACACACAATGTTTCTTTCGTTTTTAGCCATTGATATGTCCTTCTGTCGTCGCCCTCCTATGTGTCTTCTTTTTTCAATATTGTGTTCATTACTAAGGAAAGTCCTATGTTTCAGGGAGTCGATGGAGCATTAGTCCAAGAAGAAGGGGGAGCATGCAGTTACGGGTCGGCGCAATGTTCTACAAGAACATCACCCCTAGTAGTTGATGCAGATCTCTGGGTGGTGACACTTCCAACGATCGAGCAAATCGAATCATATTTAGATATCCATTACTTATTTTAGACAACTGATCATTTGTGCAGGTCTATTTAGATGAGCCGTTGACGCCTGCACAAAGTTTATGTTCTTTTTAACAAAATAGAAAACCATACTAATGCAATTACTGTGTTTCAGGGAGTTGCTGAAGCGTCATCTTCAATAATATCATCAATGGAAGTCTATGCGGAGCCCGAGGTATGGATCTTGACAGTTCCATCTAACTAGATCAACAATGCGTGAATAATTGTCGTTAGAATGTTCTACACAATGCGTTCATTCGTGTTTTGCTATTGAGATGTACGTGGGTATTGGTCCCCAAGTACATTTTGTGTTTTCAATATTATACATACTAATGAAAGTTCTATGTTTCAGGGAGTCGATGGAGCGTCAGTGCGTGATGGATGTGCTTATCATGAAAATATAGTCGTTGCAGCGCAAGAGGAAGTGGAGACATGCACACACGAGTCGGAGCAACAGCCTCCTGAAGTTGAAGTTCGAGGCAAGAAAGTTTCAAAGAAAAGAAAGCAAAAGAAGGTTAGTGTCCTGGTCACTATATTATGTTGTTTTTCACTGTTAATAGTTCAATACTGTAAGTTGTGTTTAAACTGAACATCCCTTTTCCAATCTGTCCTCTAGTTGCGAGTGGGTGTACGAACTAGATCTACACAGACAGTGAAGCGAACGAGAGATGTTGCTTGTCAAACCTTTTGGCAGGGACTTGAGACTGGAGATGCATCGTGCCAATGGGAAGAATATGAAGTGATTGACAACGGAGCTATACCACCACCAGCCATTGATAGTGAATGTCCTCCTGGTAGTTCGGATGCAGTCGGAGATCAATTCACAGAATCCACACCCGCAAAAACTAAGACCGCGAGAAAGTTGAAGAAATTGTTTTATTCACCCATCGCCGGAGAAGGAACAGATGTTGCAATGGAAGAGAATGAAGTGGACGACAATGAAACACCATCAATATCACTGAACATAGCGGAAGACGATATCAGAGATTCTACCTTTCATGTGAGTGACATGTCCTCAACGTTACAGGCCGAACCAGCTGGGATGCAGAGTGACAGTATAAGGAAAGAGGCCAAATTCATTGTATTCGATAGTTGTTTGATTGATATTATTATTCAGATGAAATGTGGGCATTCGGTTGGTGGGGAAGTATGTGGGGAGCCATTGATTAATGTGACTCGTGCAATTCGAGGCACTAACCTTAAAATACATGCCACCTGTACAAAATATCATCCTTTCTCATGGTCTGCACAACCCATGCTGGGGCAACTGCCAGCAGGCAATCTACTTTGTGCAGCGGCCGCACTTTTTAGTGGTTCAAGTTTTAAAAAGTTAGAGTATTTCTTTCAGTTTGTGGGAATCCATTTCATTGCGAAAACTCAGTTCTACAAATACCAAATCGATTATCTATTTCCAGCCATTAGCGAAGCTTGGAGAATGGAAAAAATGTCTATTGATAGTACATTCGTGGGCAAACGGTTCAGGCTAGCCGGTGATGGACAGTGCGACAGCCCAGGATTTTCAGCCAAGTACTGCACCTACCACTTTCAGGACATGGAAAGTAAGAAAATTGTGAGTTCGGTGGTCGTGCAGGTGTCACAAAGTACATCCTCAGCGGCCATGGAGAAAGTTGGCTTTGTAGCATCATTGCAAGAACTACAATCGCGGGGAATGGTGATCGACCTGATAGCCACGGACAGACACGTTTCAATTGCCAAGACAATGAGAGAAGAGTACAAAAATATAAATCACCAATTTGACGTATGGCATCTTGCAAAAACAATCAATAAAAAAATGTCGGCTGCAGGTAAAAAAAAAAGATATGCAAGGTATTTCACAGTGGTCCAAGTCAATCAGCAACCATCTTTGGTGGAGCTCAAAAACATGTGGAGGGTCGTTGGAAATTCTACTGGAAAAATGGCGGTCAGTAATGCTACACTGTAGCAACGTTCACCGCTGGACCACAAACCAACATTTCCACAATTGTGAACATGGCCATTTGTCCACACAGGAGGCACGGAAGAAGAAGTGGTTGATTCCTTCATCACCCACTCACAAAGCCATTGAAAAGATTGTATTTGATAAAACTATAACAAGAGATTTGAGGGGACTCACGGAATTCTGCCACACAGGAGATTTGGAGGTGTTCCACAATATGTGCCTAAAGTACAGGCCAAAACGATTGCATTTTGGCATGGAGGGCATGATAAATCGGACTCTTCTAGCGGTCTTGGCACATAACCATAATGTTGGCCGTCAACAAAGTAGGACGACCGGAACTTTAGGGACGCTTCGCTACAATAAGGCCTTCACTAAAAGAAGTAAACAATGGGTGATCAAACCAGTGTTTCAGGATATGCAATATGAGTTTATTGAGAGACTTATTGTTGATGTCCTAGATAGGCACATACATGGAGCTGTGAACGAACCTGTGCAGGGGACAACTGCATTGCCACCCAACATTGCCTCTGTTCCATGTCCACCTAAAGCAGAGCTCATTGAGAAATACACATCACGGTTTAAATGATTGTAATTTGATTGTCTGTTCTCTCGAGTCTCCTCATGTTGCAGGCCCATTGAATATGTGTATCTATGTAATGTGTAAATAAAAGTGATTGCTCAGCGTACATGCAATGTGTCTCTCCACCGTTGCCCCTCCCTTCACCGTGCAGTTGTGCGAACCACCCGGGTGTCACCTGTGACTTTTCTCTGGAGTCTCCTCATGTCGCAGGCCCATTGAATATGTGTAGCTATGTATTGTGTAAATAAAAGTGATTTCTCAGTGTACATGCAATGTGTCTATCCAACCTTGTTCATTTGCGCATTAAATTAAACCAAACAGTAATATAAATCATTTTTCAAAAAATATAGAATGTTTCCGTATTTATGGTTCTCTGGGGCTGCAAATGCACGCAGACAAAATGCAAAGATGGAGTGTAAATTTCAAGTCCTGTGAGATGGCCTTACACTGAATGTAGCTAACTAGGAATGTGTGCTCGTTCAAAGTGAAGGTCAGCTGCTTTGATTTTTTGCTCGGGTGCCGGAATGGCCCACGACTCAGTATAAGGTTCTATTGTTATTTGACCTTGACAGGCCGGGACCATCCCGAAAGACTTCTTTTTGGGGGTGTGGTGCAATAACGTAAACGATAATGAATATAATTTCAGAAACGAAAGCCATTTAATGTTCGTTCATTAGAAGAAATAACGTCGGCATAGAAGGAGTGGTATTTCGGGGCTCCCCTACGCACAGACACAATGGAAAATGTAAATATAATGTAAGTAACTCTTTAGATGAGTTTATACCGCAATTTAATTACTATACAGTAGCTTTAAAGACGGGTTAAGTTGTACTTGTTCGTTCTATGTGGCATATTGTTTTGTACCGCGCACTATCTTGAGGAGAACCATCTCCTTTTACGGAAGCACCTCAAAACCTTCCTCTTTGCTTCTGCTTTCTCTCTCCCTCTCCCCTGCTACAACTGATCCACTGTCTGCGACCTCGGTCCTGGGCCCTTCCACTCTCCACCTGCACTGCCTCCCTGTCAACCCCTGCACTGGGGGACTGTCTCAGTATCCTACAGCCCCCCCTTCCCAGCACTTGTTCTGCACTTACCTTGCACTCGCCACCAGCTGGCCCTATGTATTTATTATTTTATGCTACTTACCTTGTACTCCACTTCCCCCCTCCCCTTCCCCTTGCACTTTTATCTTCCCCCTACCCCTGCACTTGCGCGATCTGAATGACACCTGGCCTAGTAGGATCGTTGTCTGTCTTCTCCTTGTTTCCCCCCCCCCTGCCTCGCCACGCCTTGAAACACTTGTGTATAGGCGCGTTGCAAATGCCATATTATATCATATCAGTGACGAAGTGGTCCACTGGCGCTCAGGCGGCTCTGAAAAAGGCGGAGGAGAGGGGGTGGGTTACTGGAAATGACGTATAATACCCAGTTGCACTGTCCTAGCTATGAAATAATTTCCCGACCTAATATATAAAATGAATAATTTTAATAAAGATCTGATGTGAGACTAATTTCATTTTTTATGTTTTTAAAACAGGTACATCCTTCATTATTGTATGTGTCACGAGTACCAGACACCGGCGGATGGCTTTTACAACCGCCAGTTGCTTCTCCGCGTGAACAACGTTACCACCCTGACCATTTTATGGGACGATCGCCAAGTACAAGTATGCCCTTACGCGGTACTAATGGCTAGATGCAACATATATACCGTTGTGGTGGCCTAGTGCCTCGTTGTTGGAACAGCCATGCGATTATCAGTGCGACCGAAGAGCTTATTTTATCGTAAACCAACACCCTGTGTACTGCACACGAACATCGCTTGCCTCAAGACGAACTATTTTGGATCGAGAGCAAAGAAAAATGCAAATCGCTGAATATTCTCTAAACATTTGATGTCAAATAAATGTACTTTACCAAATTTACAATCTTGCGGTTTGATTTAAAAGTACAGTTTCATATTCCGAATTGTGGCGCGCTGTGTTGTGAGCTGATCTGTGTTGGTTTCCGGGTTCTGTGTGGAGTCGCGTAGAAGACGCCTGGGCGCGTTTGCCTACGCAGCACAGTCACATCATGGATAGAGGCGGGGAATATGAATGTTTTGATAAAGTCTGTTTCAGGGGCGGGGGATATGATTTAGTGCCACAAACGCAGGTGAGCCAGGTCGATGGGGGGAAATGATAGGATTATCACAAAATGGCAGCTGATTTCGAGTGCGTTAATGGACGAAAAGTCGGGTAAGGTCCATAGGAAAGTTTTCTACGATCTACCGATTTATGCTTAAAAACACATGGCCGAACTGTAGGGACAATAAAAAAAAAAGTCCCGGAACTATCCTTTAAAGATAACACTAAAGAGCACCACACTAAACATCCCCAGAGAACGCCACAGGCTACAACTTCACAAGCTTTTTTACTAAACCAGAAGAATCCTCTTAGATAGGTGTTCCATTGCTCATCTTGGCTACATCTTCTACGTGTTGCAATGGATCCTCACAAGGTAGTGCCAATTATAGAATGGCCTTCACCAGCCTAAACAAGAGACAAGGTTTCACCAATTTCTACAAAAACCTTTTAATCCAACTCTCCCAGCACCAATTACAAATCTATTGAAAAAGTGCTTCCGTTGCATTCAACAAGCAAAAAGTGCATTTTTATTTACTACTGCCTTTACACTAGTGGAAGCAGAGGCTTACGCCGAACCATTGGTACGATATTTGATGAATAACCTCCTCCATTACCTTCCCATTTCAAAAACTGGCAGGGGAGCTTGGCTAATAACTGCGTTCTAGAAAAGGGATTGCTCATCATGACAGGCCTAATTTGACCGCACACATCTACTCCAAGCAGGATAGCTTGTGAAAATTAGAACAGACCACGTTCTACTGCATGTGGGACAGAACTAGCTGCCAAGCGATCATTTCTTTTCAAAATAGTACCTGGTCATCGGGCATATGCCCGGCCCACCAAACAAATACTCAAGAGAACATCCGAAGACCCTGTATAACAGAAAATCATCCTGGCACCATTGTGTGGGCTCAATGGCCTCCTTCCTCCAAATGCACCATGGCATCCAACAGCACAATCCATGGCAGTTTACGAGCCAGAAGCTGCTCGGGCACCTCAGCAAAATGCTCCAAAAGCAGCTGCACAGAGTGTTTGCCACAAAACCAATCTTTGAAAGCTGCTACCTGTACCTCACAAGGTCTGGGGATGCAGAAATGTATGGCACCTATTGTGATTACATGCATCCATGCCAAGACGCACCAACTAGAGCATCCCAAAACATCATTCCTCTGATGATGTCAACATAATTACAGTTCCTGTGAGTTCTTTCACTAAGCTTGCTCACGTGTTCATGGACTAAAAGGGTCCCTTCAGCTACTGAAAAGTCTATGGTTCTCCCACAGGACATCTTCAAATGACATGGCCTTCAGCTACGTGCATTTATTGTATTTTCCAAAGCACTGAAAATTAGGTAAAAAGACGGTACACATCAATCAAAATGAGATAAAATGAGTACATTCATTACGATAGTGCGACGAGCAGGTGGTTTTTCAAAGCCGTACCGAATAGATTAACAGAACAAATAGAAAGAGGGAGGAAATTCAAGGGGTATAAAAAGATAAGCAGGATAGGAAGGGGGTGGGGGACCATGGATGCATTTATATACTACTGTCATGCATGCTGGACGCTACGCTCGTAGAACAGCTAGACCGTTCTACTCCAAATGGAGGCTATTCGATACGTTACCGGGAAAACGACGTTTACACTTTTCACGTCGCTAACTTCACGTGACTTTTGCTTCGTCACGTGAACTACGGTATCACGTATTTAAGCAGCGTAGAAACTTCACTCGCTGCTTCTGATCGTCTCTATTGGCGTCGTGTAGCTGAACCTCTGATCTACATCCTGGTATATTCCTACAGCTACTTTTGGGTCTTCGATAGCGTGTGTTCCGCCACACGCTGATTCCTGGAGCTATCCCTTCGCGTGCTTTTCCACACGCGCTCTTCGTCTGCAAGTGCGGCCGGCCCAGGCTGCGTGAATCCTGCCCGCGTGTAAAATCCACACGCGCTCTTTGTCTTCATACGCGGCTGGCCAAGGCTGTGTAAAACCTGCCCGCGTGTAACATCCACACGCGCTCTTCGTCTTCAAGTGCGGCCGGCCCAGGCTGCGTGAATCCTGCCCGCGTGTAAAGTCCACACGCGCTCTTTGTCTTCATACGCGGCTGGCCAAGGCTGCGTAAAACCTGCCCGCGTGTAACAGCCACACGCGCTCTTCGTCTTCAAGTGCGGCCGGCCCAGGCTGCGTGAATCCTGCCCGCGTGTAAAGTCCACACGCGCTCTTTGTCTTCATACGCGGCTGGCCAAGGCTGCGTAAATCCTGCCCGCGTGTAACATCCACACGCGCTCTTCGTCTTCAAGTGCGGCCGGCCCAGGCTGCGTGAATCCTGCCCGCGTGTAAAATCCACACGCGCTCTTCGTCTTCAAGTGCGGCTGGCCAAGGCTGCGCGAACCCTGCCCGCGTGTAAATCCACACGCGCACGTTGTCTTCACACGCGGCTGGCCCAGGCTGCGCGATTCCTGCCCGCGTGTAAATCCACACGCTCACGTTGTCTTCAAACACTATTTTTCTTCTAACTCCTGCATCTGTGGAATTAACAGAAGGATTGATCCCTAAGTGGGAAGGAAGCCTTTCAAGGATTATTGGAAGTGACTTTGAACTGAACTTTGGACGCTATCCTGTGGTGAATTCAACCCGTATCTAGCGTGAGCCTCGTTCCGTCCGGGATAAGTCTCCCTTACTAATTTTCCCTTCCCTGTCGTTTTGTTCTTCATTTCAAATCCATCAAGAGACTTCTGGATTGTTCTACCCAGAGATACAGGTCAGTGTGATCATTCCTGTCATTATCTAACTCATCATACTCAGGTTGGAGCAGTTATTCATGATACTTTAATTTGTCCTAGGCTGGATTACTATACCTTACCCACGCCCTTTCCAGTGATCCATCGCTCTGCCTGTTTTATCAGTCAGAGGGTTGTATCATTTGGAAGGTCTTTGTTGACTTCACGACTATCAAGTCGGGTGAACAGGGATCCGGAAGACCCTACCTCCTGTATCCTTTTGAATATTGTATCCTTTTCGGTTGATACTTTGGTGCATTCTGACAACTATACATTGGAAATGAAAATGAGTTCTGGAACGAAAGGGGAGGCAGAGTCTAAATAGAGGCACAAGGAGAGCGAAAACATAGGGCAAAGAAAGGAGTTAAAGACAGAACTAAGGGGAGCAAGATGGAAGGCTGGGAGACTAAGAAGACAGGAAGAGCAATAGTCCAGTCAGGAAAAGGCAAGGGATAAGCAGTTTAGTGGCAGGGTGACAGGAATGGACTAGCACGGCAAATGTTGTAAAAGTGATACCAAGTGCGGGCAGTAGCAGCAATGTGAATACAAAAATGAAAGTGTGAGGAGTCAAAGGTGACAGATTACAGGCGGTAAAAGAAAAGGGAGAAAAACTGGCGATAAGAAAATACCAACAGGAGCTAGATTTGGGGCAAGGAATAAGAAGTTCAATTTTAGCTGGGTTTAGGTGCAGTAAACGGGTGTGCATCCAGTGTTTGGCAGAAAGGTATGCTGAGACATTGGCCTAAAGAGAATTTGGCAAAGCATGAAAGGAACAGTTGGGTGTTGTTGGCATAGTGTGTGGGGGAGGGGGGATAAGAGTTGGAAAAGAGGGATTGTTTAGTGGGAAAATAGGAGGGTGCCAATAACAGAACCCTGAAGCACACCAAATTGGAGGGGGTGGGTATCTGAGGTAGCACCGGCCTAGGAACCCAAAAAGGATCCGAAATGTATTGAAAATGAACAAGCGAAGGACAGCATCAGAAAGAACAAGGAGGGCAAGAGAATACAGGAGAGGTGTGATTGACGGTATTAAAGGCCACCGAAAAGTCGAGGAGGACAAAGGAAAGTCTATTGTGCCATGCAGCGTGAACAAAATTGGTGACATGTCCAAGGGCAGTTTTGATGGAATGGGCTGGAGGGAGGTGGCGCAGGGGAGTAAAAAGTGCAGGAACAAACCTGGACATAGACTATTGATTCCAAGCGAAAAGGAAGCAGAGAAATGGGTTGATAGTTGTAATAATGAGGAGTCAAGAGAATTTCTTTTGTAGACGAGATGGGCATGTTTGAAGCAGGAAAGAGAAAGATTAAAGAGGCAAGTAAGGTAAGGAGTAAGATGGGGATAGACCGGAGGTATAAGGGAGGATGGTAGTGGAAGTAGGAGGAGAGGAAGTAGGGTGAATAGGTGAATACTATGTACTTAAGTGGCAACATCTGTCAGAAAGTAGATGAAATGGGGAGCAGTGGGGAATTTGACCAAAGGTCAACAGTAAAACCATGTGATGGCATGTACAGATATCCACGTGGCAACCCTGCAACTATCCAGCAGGAGAACATGGGGGGATGGGGGGAAGCTGTTGTAGCCACCAAAGCCCTGGAGGAATAGGCTCTGGGCCTAACTGAGAGGGAAACTGTTGACCTGCGACTGAAGCGAAGGTACTTCGGGAGCCAGAGAGATGGATTGGGACTTGAAAGTACACACCTTCTAGGTGTAGGGATGAGAGGAAACCACCTTCCTGCCGCTGTGGGAGAATATGCTAGAGGGAGACCATCTTGAAAGTCTGAACCCAGAGGAACTTTGTTGTAGGTCTAGAATGGGCCTCCAACCCAATTTCTTCTGTACGAGACAGTATCAAGTGCACGTCTAGATCTTTGTACAGGGGTGCGGGGGGGGGGGCGTGCTCGATAGCCCCTTTGGAGAGAACCTCTTGCTGGTGTCATGGAAAATGCTTCTTGACCTTGGCCAAGGGATGAACTGTCACCCAATTAATTCCATGAACAGAGGGCGGTCAATAGATGAATTCCAGCGTGTGGCCCTGCTGGATCAAGACACCCATTTGTCTGTGGTAATGGAACACCTAGTTGGCAAACTTGTAGAGCCGCCCTCCCACTGAGATGTGAAAGTGGAGGGGCAATGGCAGAGCATAGTCAGGCCCGTTCATTGGCCCATGTTATACAAGTAACCGCTAGGGTGTAAATTGCCTCTGTAGGCCTGCAATTTCCCCATCTTGCCTTCAGATACAGGGTAGGAACTAGACCGGTAAAATGGGCTGTAATCCCAGGATGTCCTTGAGCAGCAGGTCTTCCCGGACTGAAGGGACTGGCGCCATTGTTGCAGTGTACTAAGGAAGTGGACGGCATCTGTGAACCTTGATGACTAAGCATGTGGTCCACCTTCTTGCCAAAAAGGTCTCCATCGAAGGTCATGTCCATCACCTTCGACTGCACCTCTGGACAAAGGTGAATGACCTTGAGCCAACCCTGATTGCGAATGACAGCGCCGTTAGCCATTTGCCAGAAGCCAGTGTCCGCAATGTCCACTGCCACTTAAATGGCATGAGGGGCATTTCTCCCCCTTCACGAAGGAGGGCAAAAGCTTCATCCTTTTTGTTAAAGGAAATCCAAGATGGGACCCATTTTGAACCAGAGTTCCCCATTGTACCTGGACAGGATAACAATCACGTTACAAGCCCCGATACTAGTGGCGGCCATGGTGATGATGCGTTTCCCAATTGAGTCTAGTTAATTTCCCTTCCTTGTCTGGTGGCACTGAACAAGGCAAGAAGTATTCACAGGGCAGACGGGAGATTACTCATAGTAAGCATGCCATCTTCCCAAATGTCATCAAGGACAAGTTTGGCCACCACCAACCTCCTGGTTTGTTCTCTTCACTGGTACTACCGTCTTTTGTTCATCTAGAACGAGATCAAATAACTAGACAGTCCTAGACATCACTCTGTGTCATCTTGAGAAGACACATATCCTCTGGAAAAACAGGTTTTATTGTGCATATCATTCCCCCAGGAGAAGTCATCCTTGGTATCAGTAAGAGTGGAAGGCGGAGGAAGAGTATTTGTGCATGCCTGTGAGGGGCGCCCAGCTGGTGGTGGAGGAACAGACATGCTGGAAGCTCTTGACATCGACACCAGAGTATAAGTGTGGACAGAATGTCCAAATAGAGGTTGCAAGACTCCGGTTGAACAGCAGCCAACCTTTGAGATGGTCCAGAAGGGGCATATTTGTGGAAACCGGAGCAGATGAGACTCCCCTCGAGTGCTATGGTAGTCTGAGAAGACACCTCTCTGCTCAAGTTCTGCCTTCGGGCAAGGTCGCAAAAATATCCTCTGGAAGTATAGTAGGACGAGAAGAGCCTGCGTAAACAGAGGAGGGGTACATGTAGGCCATGGTAAAGCAACGTGCAGAATCTCCAGCCAGAGAGGACTTGTGAAGCCGTCGACAGACGAGCACGTGCGGCAAACAAGTCACCAATGGGACAATAAAAACACAGGATTTAGTCTGAGTCAACCGAACAGGGGTGGACAAGTGCTTCCTAGTAGATGACTGAAGGTTAGCAGAAGATGCCAAAGGGCGTTTTGCAGTTGTAGACCAAGCAATCTTCATGGATGAAATAAACACATGGGACCGCTCATGAAGAGAGGGTCATGGACGAGGAGGGGGGTTGCAGGACCCCTTTGCCCTTTAGCCACAAGCAGGGATGAAGCGGTGCATTAAGGAGCCTGCTCCGTTGTAGCCATGCTTTGGCGACTGTCCAGAGTCTCGCTAGAAAAATACTGACAGATAGAACATTCTCAGAACACCATGGTATGTCAGCAGGGGTGGGAGGTTGGAATGTGGTTTGATGCACCCTATTCATCCTTGTATGAAGCAGCCAGTCATATGTACTGCATTTCGGTCCTTGTGCACACTGAAAACTAACACATTTTCTTAAACGAGGTCAGTGAAACTGTATCTCCGGAGGACTGGGCATAGAAAGTTCCTAGCGTTGTGAAGAGTAGGAAGAGTTTAATACAGATATCGTAGCAAATGCATTGAAGAAATTGAGAGATTCGGAGGATGCCCAGCGCTGAACATACAGCAAAAGAAAGCTCAAGATAGCCTCCAGAGGTGGAACTAAGGGAGATGTGTTACTAATACAGCACTAAAGTGACAGCAGTTTTAAAAACAAACTGCTTTACTATACCAACAATAGGGAATTTTCGAATAGCATGTGAATCTATGACAGATTCAACACTGGAGAACTAGCTCAAAGCTGTGCTCTCTCAGATCATCCATACAAATAGTTGCACCACCCTATCACAATCTCACATAGTACATAGCTAGGATCCCGCATCATAAGCTATACTCCTACGTAGCATCAGATAAGATGAAACAAGAGAAACACTGAAATGGAACATACTGAAAACCCTACTTCTCAACACCACCCTTCTAAGAACGAACCACCACCAAACTGACAACTGGAAAACACAACCACTCCAAACACTGACATGCCACAATACAAGAAAGAACTGGCAAGGAGGGACAACCGAACAAGTATGGTATTAAATACAAAACCTGTGTTAAACCAAACAATGTCCTTTCCAATCATCAACATATTATTTTGTATTATTATTTATTAACACAGAAGGGCCCCCCACTGTCGAACAGAAAATCATATCGTGCCTCCTATACTGTATGAATATATGTATGTTGGCCTACGCCAAGCCGCTTCGCGAAGAAATCCGCGTTACAAGGTCTTGACCTTAGATCAGTGTAAGCCACCATTTTAGGTCTATCCGCCATTTTAGATTCTCCCTTTAAAGTCACCCTGTGTTCCAAAATGGTGGACAGTGTCATTCTGAATTTAACATGGCCGTCTTGACCTCTGTGTACAAACTAATATGTAACTTGCCTGCAGGCCACATGTTGGGGTCATGAACTGAGACCTTGTCCTTCGTTGACTTGTGTGTAGAGGACTACCTATGCCAATGAAGCTGATCCGCGAGCATATGTTAAGCACAATGTTGTGTAAATACGAAACGTGAACACTTGTTGAACTGTATTGTATTTAAATATGTACTAAGGCTTATGTCAAATCTGAGAATATACTGTTGCCATTGTGATTTGTTGAACATGTAAACTGAAGGTGATCCATATGCATATAGCTGGGCGAGTCAGAGGTGAACTAGGCATGAACCCTAGATCCGTGATGCATTAACTTGTAGGTGGGCTGAACATCATGTTTTTGACTGAATAAAAGGTGCGACTATTCTAATGTACAGTCCCACTCACTGAGCACACCGAACCGAGCTGGATTTCGCAGTGTTGTACTGAGGGCCGATAGCTATCTGTTGCTTTGTCCTTTGAAACTGTTCAGTATCAAAAAAGATCTGCATCTTTCTTTGTAACCCACATTTGGTGTATTTCCTTTTGGGGTACTCAGCCTCGATATTTTCTTTTTGATTTCACAGATGGCGCCCGAATAGGGACCCTCAAGATTGATGCCAGCTCGTTGAAGGTTGACGCACGCTATCGGACCGGGATCGGATGGTGTGACAAAAAGGGGCCCCTTTCTGAAAGAGACGCGACACCTCAACAGCGCTGCACGGCCTGATCCCTGGACGATGAGCTCGCGGTCCGAGTCGGCATCTTGACGAGGGTCCACTTACCGAGGCGGGCAGATTTGCCGAAATCACCAAACACGAGGTAATATTCGTTAGAAAAGAGCTTTGTAATCCGATCGGATCTCCTTAGGATTGATCAGGTGAGTCGTGACCCAATTCTTAAGTATCCTAATAATTTGTTTTGGCGCATTGTATCTGCAACTACAATTATTGACCAGGTAACACCAGTATTCTGATATGCCTGGGAAATTGTCTACCTGCTTCAGGGCGTTATTCCGCAGCAATAGACAATCTTTGGAATTTAGCCGTCCGGCACCACAGGAGGGGTCGCCGGCTTGTACTATGTACTGTTAGCATGGCATTGGTAGTATAGTGTTTAATGATATTTGGCACAGACAAACAGACATGCTTCCGAACTTCAGTGGCCGATCAGTGGTAGTTTTGAAATCCCTCGTATTGAGTATTTAGAGTCAATTTTATTAAAGAAAAAGGCTAGACCTACAGCATTTGATGTATTACAGAATTGGACAAAAGAAGCTTACAGCAGCTTAAGAGTAGGGAAAACCATGCGCGCCGTCATAAGACGAATGCTGAAAAAGTGTTATATGACCAAGATAAACAGTCTGAGTCAGCTAGGAATATGGATAGGGCTTTCTCACTTGGCATTCAGAAAATCTATCCTTCTAAAGACCTTCATGTTTCCGACAAACTCATCGACAAATTGTTAAATGAACGAAGGCCTGGTGCCACTGCGTCACCTCCGTATGTTCCTCTTCCTGCTGGTTTGCCTCTTCCTGCTGTTCCTCCCATCCCCCCTGTTGTTCCTCTTCCTCCGGTAGTTGTTCCTCCTTTTGTTGCTGCTCCTCCACCTGCTCCTCCATCTTTTCCTGTTGTACCCATGATAACACCTCCGTTGAACATGCCTACTCTCCCAAGTGGTCCTGCCCCGCTTGTAGTAGATCAGGGAGCGGGATCATGGGTTGTCACTCGCAATACTCTACCTCCAGAGCAGAAACGTAACTGGATTGCATGGGCTAAGTATTGTATAGAGAGGGATGATCGAGCTAATGTTTTTGCCACACTTTCTAATATGGACAATTTTCCTGAGAAAAATGTTTTTATTGAGGGATTAGGGATTCACTTATGCATATGTGGGACAGATTAAACAATACAGATCTCCCACAAGGGTTGAGGGATTTGAACACTTTAGCGCTTTCTAGAGACACTGTGGAGAAAGTACAAGGTTGAGAGGGTATTCGAGTATAGAAAGGAGTTGGAAAGGTTACAGAATGAGGATGAAGATGAGGATAGTATGTATGTACAGAAACGGTTCCTTGCTTGTCGTAAATCGATATCGGAGGAAACACGAATTTGCACGAAAGATGCGATTAGATGGATCTCAGACAAGTCGATAACTCCATTTGAAGTATATGACACTTATAGTCAGTATACGCCAGAAATGCAGAGGAAAGTGATACAGGTAATAGTAGAGTACCTACCGGATGAATGCGTAAAAAGAAAGATTTGTTGTCCCACAGAGTTATTGAGTATTTATAAGAGCTTTTTCACTTGACACTTCTTCGGCTGCTTTAGCGCTCGATTTGGCTCTGTTGCTTAGTAAGCGTTCAGAGTTGCCTACTTCTCAGTTGCCTATAAGAGAGATTCCTCCAACATTTGTCCCAAAAGTTGAGATTCCCGCTGATGCTGCAGCAGGTACACCTGCTTGACATATTCCCGCACATTATGTGTCGCAGTTTGTTCACGTCCCGTTCTCAAGACAGGAAGTGAACACTATTAGACAATCTATTCCCGATATTAGGAAAAATCAGACAGGGTTCTATAAAGAAATAGAGTCTGTTTTGCAATCCTCAGTATTCACCTTAAGTGATATTGATCTGTTATTTCCTGTACTCCTACCCGTAGATTTGTGGAAACAGGTTAGGACTAGAGCTGATGTAGCAGGGTTAGAAGATACATGGGCTAACATAATTAGACTCGATGGAGAAAGGCCAGCTGGCGAGAGACAGCCTCAGGTGATACTAACTTTGCCTGACAGAATCGTTGCGAAATTGAAAACTATAATTCCCGAAAAAAGAATTATTTGGGACAAGCTTACGGCCTGTGTGCAAGGGAAGTCTGAGGGTGCGACCGAGTTCTTTAATCGGTTCGAACAAGTATTCTCAGATTTCAGTGGCACAGAGTCTGGGAAAAGATTATTCGTAGACAAATTTGTGCGTGGATTGTTGCCTGACATCCAGTCACAAATTATGTCTTCTGAGAGCGCTTGGCAAGCGAAGTCTCAATCAGAAGTACTGCACATGGCTCAGTACTATGTGAATCGTGCCAATAATGAAAAGGAAAGAATTGAAAAGAGAAAAGGTGATTTGAAGACAAAAGTATTATTACAACAAATTGTTAGAGGCCCAAGAGGGGGTAATTCGCAGTTTAGAGGTCAGTATGTTCCACAAGGAAGTGTGCCCTTGGGTCCTGTAAACATTAACCAGTGTGCCTATTGTAGGCAAGAAGGTCATTGGCGTGCACAATGCCCGGTCCTTCGACAAAGGTCAAATAACACATTTGGAAATATGGGTAGACGATCCAGAGGTCGCCCGGGTGTAGGGGGCCCTGGTAGAGGTCAGTTTGCACAAGATTCACAGCAACCTTTTTCACAGGATAAACAGGCACAAAGTGTGGATACTAGAAACATATTCGACCATCCTTCTGCTGCTTACCTCTGAAGAACTCCTTTTCGATGATATTCTGTTTCGTTAGGATTGCCCGAAGCAGGGTTTGGAACCTACACCTATTCCCGTTAATCAGAAAGGCCCCTACGTTGAAATGATGGTGGGAAATAGGAAACATCTATTCTTGATAGATACAGGGGCACAGAAGTGTTCCATTGATCATTCTCGGGTTCCAAACATTCCACTGTTAGGGCAAAACAAGGTTTCAGTAGGGTTTTCTGGCACACCAGTTGTTTGTCCGGTTTCTTTGCCGGTGCCCATCTCTTTGGGTCCGTTTACGGACCACTGTCCATTCCTTTTGACTTCGAATTGTGGAGAGAATTTGCTGTGGTTGAATCTGTTGAAGCATTTAAATGCGGTAATTAATTGTTCTTCTGATGGAGTGCGTTTGACGATTTCACCACAGCAACTTTCTAATTCCCGACTAGACCTTTGCCGCCGGAATTTTGTACGGTTCCAGAGTGTTTATGGGCAATTGACGACAATGATGTTGGTGTTTTGCAAATCGAGCCTGTTAAAATAGTCTTGAAACATGGAGTAAAGCTGCCACGTATTCCACAATTTAAGATTTCAGTCAGGGGTGAGCAAGCTTTGAAATGCATCGTCTCCGATTTTGTGCATCGAGGGGTGATTGAGGAAATTGCATGTAGTTTGTGCAATAGTCCGATTTTGCCCGTGTACAAAAAAGACGAAAATGCAATTCCTTTTCGTTTCATAATTGATCTACGTGCCATCAATAAGATCGTCGCTCTACAATTCCCAATTATGCCTGATGTAATGACAATATTAACCATGATCCCGGTTTCAGCTACTTACTTTAGTGTTGTGGATCTGAAGAATGCTTTCTTTAGTATCCCTATACACAAGGACAGTAGATACCTGTTCGCGTTCACCTTAGGGGGACACTCGTTCACCTTTACCTGTGCACCGCAAGGTTACATGGAAAGTCCTAGTATCTATAGTAGGGCTTTGAAAGAACGGCTTGATACTCTTGAATTGCCTTCTACTTGTACACTGCTTCAATACGTTGATGACCTGCTTTTAGCTGCCGACTCAGAGAGCGCTTGTAAGGAAGGCACTGTGTTGTTGTTTATTCACCTGGCTAAACATGGTCACAAAGCTTTGCTTAAAAAGTTTCAATATTGTTGTCAGGAGGTCGCCCATTTAGGCCATCTCCTGTCAAAGGAGGGAAGAAGATCGACACCTGAACGGATAAAACTAATTGCTAGCATGTCTGTCCTAAATACACAGAAGGAAGTCAGAGCCTTGATAGGTATGGCTTCTTACTGTAGACCGTGTATGCCCAATTTCTCATTAGTGATTAAGCTGATGTTGGCTCTGACAAAGGGCATTTCTTCACCATTGCCGTGGAACATTGAGCACCAGCAAGAATTCGATTTGCTCAAGACTGCATTGTGCTCGGCACCGGTTTTGGGCACACCAAACTATGAAAAGGCCTTTGTGTTGTTTGTGCATGAATCTGATGGATGTGCTTTGGCTGTATTAACGCAGGAACATGGAGGGAAGAATAGGCAATGCAGTTACTTTTCGTCCGCCCTTGATCCTGTAGCATGCACTTTGCCAAGATGTTTGTGAGCTGTCGCTGCTGCGTCTGTAAAACAAAGTGAGGGAATGGTCCTAGGCCATGATTTAACCCTAATGGTGCCTCACTCTGTGGATGTTCTGCTGAACAGAACTCAAACGCAACACCTCACTTCCGCACTGTTGACGATATATGAATTGATCTTGTTTGCCCCACACATACAAATCAAGAGGTGTTGTGTTCTTGATCTGGCTGAACTCTTACCTTTCCCGCAAGGTACTGCCCGCAGTGACGAAGAGTCACATGATTGCCTGTACACTACCAAACAAGGGACAAAGGGTAGAATTGATCTAAAAGACACTCCTTTGAACACTCTACAAGGGGAGCTGTTTTGCAATGGCTCTTGCTTCAAACTTCCGGATGGTACATCCACAGCTGCTTATGCAGTCACCACATTGAGCACGGTCGTGGAGACCAAGAGAATCACACATAACTCCGCGCAGGCCACAGAGATTATAGCATTGACCTGAGCTTGCGAACTGTCAGAAGGGCTTATAGTAAACATATACACTGATAGTCAGTATGCCTTTGGGGTGGTTCACAACTTTGGTAGACTTTGGTCAGAAAGAGGATTCTTAACTTCACATGGTACAAAGATCCAGCATGGCTCCCTAATAGCACGGCTACTCTCAGCACTTGCACTCCCCTACTCAGTTCGCTATTGTGAAATGCGCCACGCATCAAAAGATTGTAGACAACATAGGAAAAGGGAATGCTTTCGCTGATCAGATAGCTAAACAGACTGCCACTGATCTCTCTGTAGACTTGTGCACTTCAAGAGAGACCGTAAATGCCTATGGAATGGATGAGGGTGTCAATTTTGTGAGGGATATCCAAGCCGATGCCACATTAGAAGAGTCCAAGAAATGGGCTGAAGGCTTGGGGAAACTAGATGATGGGTGTTGGGCGGACAGAGTTGATGTAAAATTGTTACTTCTTGACGCGTACATCATGATGATGGTCGTCATGGCTCATGGCCCTACGCACATGTGCCCGAAAGCTTACAAAAATGTTGGAGAAAGTTTGGGCAAATGACAACATTTCTAAAATAGCCGAGCGATATGTTCAGGACTGTATGATCTGTTTACAGCACAATGTGGGAAAAGGAACATCAACTCCTAGGGGAAGTTTTGGGCCACCTTCTGTCCCCTTTGAGGTCATACACTTTGATTTTAATCGAACTGGAGCGGTGCAATAACTTGAAATATGTGCTAGTTGTTATCTGTGCTTTCAGCAAATGGGTTGAGGCTTTTCCTGTTAAAGACGCTACAGCTATGACTACTGCAAAAACTAAAGGAATATTTTCCTAGGTTTGGGCTACCAAGAGTCATCTGGTCGGACAATGGTCCACATATTATTGCTGCTGTAATTCTGCAGATATGCGCGGGATTGCAGATCAATAAATGGTTCCATTCAGCCACACACGCTCAGAGTGCTGGATTAGTAGAAAGACACAATGGCATCATCAAAAACAAGCTCGCTAAGATGTGTGCCGGCACCAAATTAAAATGGCCAGACACCTTACCGATCGTGTTGTCTATGCGCACGACCCCTTAAACTAAGACTGGGCTCTCTCCCTTTGAGGTGGTAATGGGGAGACCTGCTAATATCTGGAACCTTCCAAAATGTCGTTCTTTGAGAAATCTTGAAAATGTACTTCTTTCAGATTACTGTAGCCAGTTGTCTAAAAACCTGTATTTGATTTAATCACCAGGTGCGAGAGGCTTTACCTGTACGATACGAGGGCCCAGGTCACAGCATTCGGCCCGGTGACTGGGTTTTGATAAAGGCATTTGAGCGATCCTCTTGCCTTGCACCTCGGTGGCAGGGCCCGCTCCAGGTCCTGCTGGTCACACAGACTGTGGTGCGGGTGGCAAGCAGGAAAAATTGGATCCACGTCAAGAGGATTCCACACCTGGTGCCATATAATAATAATTTTGCATTTATATAGCGCTACGAACCCTCAGGTATCTGAGCCCTGCTTATTATTACCCACGGTGTGTGTGGTGCTCATTTATCGAGCTCGGAAGGATGAAGGGCTGAGTTTGGCCCTGCCAGGATTTGAACCTGCGGTAGCAAGCTCTGCACGGATGTCAAAGCAAGCGCTCTACTCACTGTGGCACTTGACCGGCGTGAAGAAACAGAACCCCTCACTAGTACTGCAACCAACGATCCCGAAGCAGTAAACAGCATCGAGAGTGCGTCGGAGACTCTCTCTGAGCCTGTGAGGCCTGGGGAAACAGCCATTTTGTCTCCACACTCTCCAAAAGTTTTGTTTCCGGAAGCTGTTGTTCCCGATCTTGAATCTTCACTTGCTCTTGATACGTTGCTTCCAATGGGAAGTGATGACACATTGTTCTCGGATCAACCAGTACAAGGGACATCGAGGTATAATCTGCGTCCAAGAAAATAGACTTGCGCCACAGTTCGGCTTTGCATTTGGAGAAGAAGGAAAAAAAAAATCAAGGTCTTGCTTTTGGCCCAAGTAATTGTTTGAAAAAGGGGATTCTGTTGGCTAGGGTTTGTGGCAGGACTAAGAAGTCGCTCGGCCAGGAGGTCGCCAGCTAAAAACACTGGGGTTTTTCCATTTGAAGACTGCAACACCTGCAACCGCCACGGCTCGTACAGTACTGATAAATGAACATGTGACCAGCAGTGAGAAGGGACAAACTATTTGGGCCCCGAGAACGTACTGCTGTTTTTTCATAATGATAATTGGTTTTATAAGTCATTGTTCTAGGCTTTTGGTACCTAGAAGTACATCCGTTAGAAAATGTGTTACCGACTGAAACTATACCTACTGTTTCTACTCCTTTTGTGCATCTGTATACTTTATCTCCTAGAGACTCTCAGCACAGACAGAGATACTACAATAATACATTACTCATCATGAATGCTACACATGCCATTTTTAATAAGTCCAACTGTTGGGTTTGTTCGCATTTACCACAACACGGGGATAAGGGGCTAGGTTGGTATATTCATCCTTTACCTTTGACAACTGTTTGTTATGATTCTCTTAGAGCACTGTTCTTTGGCCAATGGAACGATAGCATCTCGTGGAACTTTAACGGTACTAATTTGAATAGTTTTGAGAAACGTGTTCTTACACCCCTGGGATGCTCACTTTTCGCAAATAGGAGCAAGCTCAACGTTGCTTCTATTAGGCCTTCTGACAGACTATCTCGTCCTTTTCAATCTTTGATTTCTTTCAAGATGGCTCCTATAGGCAATAAGGATGCCACAACTCCTCCTTACAATGTTAACCATAGCCCCGATCCAGTTTCTTTCTGCATACAGAGGAATGGTACTTAGTCAATGGGAGATTTTAAAGGTTGCGCCAACGTTGCGAATTTGACTGGGGAAGACAGACCTTGGTATGTAGGCGAACCGGTCTACTTTGTTTGCGGTAATGTAGCATTTCCATGGTTACCCAGGGATTGGCAGGGAACTTGTTATTTAGGGACCCCGTTACCCAGGGTATTCATAGCCAGCACTGTAGAGGTTTCAAAGGCTCGTCCACGGCGGGACTAGGATGGTGACACTTCAGCACAAGTGCTGGGAGATGTAGCGAAATCCTTCATGCCCTTTTTGGGACAAATAATGAACTCTGAAGATATCAGCAAACTAGCAAGAGTACTGGAGAGAACCATCAACCGGACCACGGACATACTCTATAATATGACATTAGAACAGAAAGCAATGAGATTAGTAGCACTTCAGAACCGGATGGCATTAGATGTCATTCTGGCTGAACGTGGTGGCGTGTGTAAATTAGCGGGGTCCGCTTGCTGTGTTTCCGTGCCAGATTCCTCCCCAACTATTTTCAAGGCAGTACAAAACCTGCATGTCCTTAGTTCAGAAGTGCATGTTCCCGAGGGAAACTGGGATCTTAGCGCTTGGTTCGGGGACTTCTTGCAATCCTGGGGTTGGAAGGCACTTTCGATCTTGCTGATCATTTTGGGAATTCTGTTGTTCCTTTGTTGCTGTATACAGTGTCTACCTAGTATATGTTCGATGCTAGGGGGATGTTGCGCACAGGCGCTGGGTACATTAGGACACAAGGTACATGTCCCAGACAAGGACTCCAATGAATATGTTCTGAAGGAAATTCTGATAACTGATCTAATGGCAATAGATATTTCCGATAGTGATTCAGGGTGTATGGACGTTGAGACGTGGAGTTGTTCATAAAGTGCCCAGTAGTTTTAGCGCTTGGCATAGGCCAAAAGGAGGGTTTGTCAAACGGAAAATCGTATTGTGCCTCCTATACTGTATGAATATATGCATATTGGCCTACGACAAGCCGCCGCGAGGAAATCCACGTTACAAGGTCTTGACCTTAGATCAGTGTAAGCCGCCTTTTTAGGTCTATCCGCCATTTTAGATTCACCCTTTATAGTCACCCTGTGTTCCAAAATGGTGGACAGTGTAATTCTGAATTTAACATGGCCGTCTTGACCTCTGTGTACAAACTAATATGTAACTTGCCTGCAGGCCACGTTGGGGTCATGAACTGAGATCTTGTCCTTCGTTGACCTGTGTGTAGAGGACTACCTATGCCAATGAAGCTGATCCGCAAGCATATGTTAAGCACAATGTTGTGTAAATCCGAAACGTGAACACTTGTTGAACTGTATTGTATTTAAATATGTACTAAGGCTTATGTTAAATCCGAGAATATACTGTTGCCATTGTGATTTGTTGAACATGTAAACTGAAGGTGATCCATATGCATATAGCTGGGCGAGTCAGAGGTGAACTCGGCATGAACCCTAGATCCGTGATGTATTAACTTGTAGGTGGACTGAACATCATGTTTTTCACTGCATAAAAGGTGCAACTATTCTAATGTACAGTCCCACTCACTGAGCACAACGAACCGAGCTGGAGTTTGCGGTGTTGTACTGAGGGCCGATAGCCATCTGTTGCTTTGTCCTTTGAAACTGTTCAGTATAAAATAAAGATCTCTGCATCTTTCTTTGTAACCAGCGTTTGGTGCATTTCCTTTTGGGGTACTCAGCCTCGATATTTTCTTTTGATTTCACAACACAATCTTATCTAGCACGACCTCTCTCAACCTATAAACCAACAGTATCACTGACAGAAGGGAAAAGAAAAGGAGGCCCAAATGGACATGCCTAGCAGAACCTTGAATAGAATCAGCCTACTGAAAATGACACGCCTCATCAGGACGAAGCAAAGTCAAAAACACTCGGAAAACTGTCTTTCAAGAAACAGAACAAATCGGCACAATGCACTAATAAGTCTTTCATAACAAAAGGTTGGCGAACCAACATCACAATGATAGAAGACGGACAGACACAGCCCATTAGAAGTCTTCAGCATTTAAACAGATTAAATCCCTACAACCATATCCAGCAACACTGACACAAAAGCTCGGCTCATACCAATCAAATGCCAAACACCTATGCGCTATCCAAAGAACACAATACACTGCATCAACTGATGTTAAAGACTGTGAATTCCTAATCAACTTCAAACTCAGTAACCAAGCACCTACTCATATACTGGCCACCTACATACAACCCAAACTTCACAGTGAAACTTTATAAACGCTGTAGCCAGCCTAGCCAAGATCATTGTACTGGGAGATTTTAACAATGGGTTTGAGAGGGGAAAAACAAATTGTTTAACTCCCAGTGTTCTCCTAGAAAAAAACCTTCATCTGAAACAAATGGTCCACTTAGTCACCAAACAGGCCAGACGCACACTAGATGCGATCTTCTGCAGAGATTTACTTACAACCATCATCGCCAGTCATATGGAGCAACCACCACAATCGTGTTCACCATCAACATCCAAACTCTTAACAGCCACAAAGCTAGCTAACACGAGAAATGGAAAACCCCAAACCATGCTGCCAACACCTGAACCAATTAATGGCAGATATTTTTGGGGGAAATAAAATCTTGATAACTTACAAACCTCCCTAGACAAACTGACAGCACTAAAACACTACATTTCGAATGGATTGTGTCCTCCAACGTGTTGCACATCTTTGATAATCGCGTCCTGCTTCGGAAAACTTATTCGGCAGAGGGTGCCCTGCCTTGTCGATGTCCCTCGAAGGCGACGTCATCGGGTGATCCAAGCAGCACGCGCGGCGCCCGTTGGCCTCAGTTGCGTTTTTCCACAAACGTGTTTGCTTCTGAGACTCGACACGCCTTGTTGGTTTATTTTCACAAAACAGCATAGTTATTTGACTAACGATTAAGATGTCCTCCACTCCAACCACACCTCGCATGAGTTAAGAAGTGCAAGGCGTGTGGACTCAAACATGTCGATCACGGACCCACATCGTTCTTGCCTGGGGTGCTTGGGGGAAGGCCATGACACAGATTCCTGTTCAAAATGTCAGTCAATGACAGGAAAAGCCCTGCGAGAACGAAAGGGGAAGTTACAGGTAGGAAAACAGTCCAAACCTCGTAAGATCAAACCTGATCGTGCCTCACCTGCCGAGTCGAGAGATAGTTCTTGACGGAAGAGAGAACGATCAAAGTCCCGTAGTGGCTCACGCCATTCTTCGTCCTTGAACAAACGATTGAAAAGGAGGCACCATCGGTCGCCCTCCTCTTTTATCTTCGTCAGGCAGAACCCCAGAGAGAGTAAAGTGCCCTACCAAAAAGTCTTCATCTCCGGAGTGGGAAGTATTCCATATAGAAATTATGAGAATATTTGAAAGGCAGGGTAAGCCTCCGTCCGCACCTTCTATTGAAGCTGGCTGAGCGCGGTCTCGACCAGACACTCACGCACCCTCGAGCCCAGGTGGCGAAGGAATACAAGAGAGCCCTCAAGGGCTCCAATGAGTAAAAGTCACTCTAGACGTGACTAGCGTTCGAGATAGCCGACTCCGCTGAAGCCTGCAGAACCCACAAAGCCAAAATCGTCGATGGGGACAGTCGATTCATCGACACCATCCAGGCCATCGGCGCCATTGACACTGGCACCATAGACACTTCAGTCGATGCCAAAACCATTGGTGCCAAAAGTACCGGTAGTACCAGCTCAGCCTCCAGATCATGAGGAAACTCATAAAAAGATTAAATCAAAGTCTTCTTTGAAGCCTACAACACCTGTGAATATTCCTGACAAATCTCTTACCCCTTTGCCAAGAAAGGAATATTTCAAATACCTTTCTTCCATCGTTGAAGACAGGTCTGACGACAAGAATGCCCCTTTTGGGCTTAAATTTGGAACTCCAAATGTGCCGGAGTGCTTCATTTCACAAGAGAGCAAAATTGAAGAATTGTGTGATCCTCTACATAATGCCAGTGGTATGGATACCTCTCCTGAATTGGAGTTTGGTCCCAGAACCTGGGGAGCACGCCGACTCTTCATACAGTCACCTAATGTCCAAGGTTGTGGAACACCTAGGCTGGGCTAGACCTCCTAAACGGATATTCTGGACCAAGGTTCACCTACATATCCGATTCTACCGTTCCATGTGGCTCTACAAAATAGGGTGACCAAGAATTGGGAGACACCGGACTCCACTCATGTGGTGGACAAATCTCTCACAAGGAAATATCACCCTTACAGTAGCGACCCCAGCTACCTGTCCAAGCACCCCAGTCCGGAGAGTCTGGTGGTCCAAGCATCCACAGCTACATCGAACAAGGCAGAGTACCCTACCATCCCTCCAGATAGGGACGACAAGCGTATGGATGGGCACAAAAGATATTTTCAGCTGCGAGTATGGCCCTAAATCAGCCAACACCACATGTGCCTTAGCAACATTTTCATACACTCTCTGGTAGTGCATATCCACGGCAGCGGAGCACATTCCAGAGGGGGCGGAAAGGGACAGTTTCCTAGCCATCGTTAAGGAAGCCACGCGCGACTCCATGTGTGTGGTGTGTTGTTTGTTTGTGTATTTTTTTATTTTCTCTTTCTCCCCCCTCTCTCTCTCCCCCCTCTCTCTCTCCCCCCTCTCTCTCTCTCCCCCCTCTCTCTCTCTCTCCCCCCTCTCTCTCTCTCTCCCCCCTCTCTCTCTCTCTCCCCCCTCTCTCTCTCTCTCCCCCCTCTCTCTCTCTCTCCCCCCTCTCTCTCTCTCTCCCCCCTCTCTCTCTCTCTCCCCCCTCTCTCTCTCTCTCCCCCCTCTCTCTCTCTCCCCCCTCTCTCTCTCTCCCCCCTCTCTCTCTCTCCCCCCTCTCTCTCTCTCCCCCCTCTCTCTCTCCCCCCTCTCTCTCTCCCCCCTCTCTCTCTCCCCCCTCTCTCTCCCCCCCCGCCCCCCATCTTGATTGACCACAGCATCAACAGATCCATGGCTACGAGCACTGTAATGCGCAGCTGTGTGGTTGCGGGAGTCCGGTTTTGCACTGGATGTTCAAGCTCGTCTTCTCAACATGCCATTTGACGGGTCTCAACTTGGTTGCAAACCTCAAAGGCAGCTGCCAAATCTTTAATGGCCCCTGTTAGGTAACCTCAGCCTTTTTGTCTGACGGACAGCCATGGAGGGGGCCGATCCCATCACAGCATCCAAAATGCCTTAGCTAACAAAATCACTGGTCTTCAAAACAAAATCGAATCCAAAAGATTACAACTATCAAACAGCAACGCCTTCATACCTAGCACACCCACCCCTACTAGCAATACCTCCGGCTTTACATTTAAACTGGTTACTATACCTGAAATTCAAAAAATCAAAGTATCCCTTAAACCTTCAAATTGTAAAGGGGACAGCTGCCCCGCACAGATCATCAAAGACGCGGCAAGACCTCGCCCCATTTATCTCCAAACTAGTAAACCTATCCTTCCAAACTAATTCTGTACCCAACAACCTAAAAGTCTTGGGTTCTCCCTCTCCTTTTAAAAAAAAAAAAACAGTCTCTTGACCCAGCCATTCCCACCAATTATAGGCCTATTACCACGGTCCCCTTCCTGCTAAAAATCCTCGACAGAGTTGCCTAAAAATCCAGGACTACTTGGAGTCTAATCAACTGCTAGGCCTGCATCAATCTGGCTTTCGCCCTCAACATGCAACGGAAACTGCCATTGTTGACCTTAAAAGCCAGATTGATGACATCAAGGACAAAAACAAAGCAGCCGGAAGTGTAAGAAAGTGTACTGTTGGACTGGCTGCTGTGTCGCCGTGCTCTGGACTTTCGAGCGGTGGACTCGCGGACTTGCTGGCAATCACTAGTCTGCAAGAGGAAGGGTCGTGTCCCTCTAAACACGCTGCCAGCGCCGTTAGTTCTCGAGGGAAAAGAGAAAAAAAAAAAAAAAAAGTAATTATCCTTTGTTAAAATAAGTACTTGCTAAAAGTACTTACTAGTGGTACTAGTGGTACTTGAAGGCAGCACTTTTTGAGAGTTCTCCCTGTGAGAACTTGTGTTTACTAAAATACTTTGTTCGCTTTTGTCCCCTCCCTAGACACTGCCCCACACCGTCATCAGTCCCTCCTCCCTCCTGGATTTTGATTGGCTCTGACCACTACAAACACTCAGGTCACGCGCACCGGAAGTGTATGAAAGTGTACTGTTGGACTGTTGGACTGTTTGACGGTGTGGCGAGTGTCGGGTGGATCTATATATAGGTACGTTGTTTTTTTAATTGCCTTTCTCTCCATATTATTGCAACTCGCACGTTGTGACTTTGGGATAATACTAATCCTGTTGTTTGATCATGGTTGGGAGCTTGCGTAATGGAAAGAGTGTCATTAGAGATAAAACAGATACTGCACTCGATGGTAAAGTACCTATTCAATTACATGACTCCATACTAAACAAATCTGTGCCAACATCGTTTAAGGCACATGGAAGGAAAAGGGTGATGGATGTTAATACGGTACCCTATAGCCTCCAGTCTCTGTCTGTCGAACCTAATGATGACAGAGACAAGACTGGATGCAACCTCAATAACCGCTTTGGGAACTGCACAAAAAGGTACTATTCTCAAGATGCCCATATATGCGACTCCTTTTAAGGGGAAAAATCCCCCACCTTCATCTTTTAAGATCGCTAAAAATGAGCTGTCAGATGTTTCTATTATGGCGCCAGCTTTAATAAATGAATGGGAAAAACGCTGTCGCATCTCCCTAGGGTCCTCTTCACCTGCATTATTGCATCCTGGGGACATTGAAAGCATCTACTTGCATAATGAGGAAAATATATCACATGTTGCGTTCTCTTCTGAGCATGATTCTCCGTTGATACCACCACTTATAGGCCCCTCCACTAGTTCACCAACAAATCAAATTATGGGGGAAATTTCTCAAATTGGGGTTTCGGGGGCTCATCCGCCCAGAACCCCACATGTGAATAGTGGAGGGGGCGTTGATGAAATTGGTCAACAAACTGAAGACACAATGAATAATCAGTCTGACACAGCTCCAAACAGTACTCTCAATCCACCAACTACGGGCAATGAAAATGCAGCATTTCCGGTGATCACCTCTATTTTGAACCTATTAGATAAGGGCCATGACCTCACACATGCTCATTTAAATACGATCACGAGTAATTTGGCAGATTTGTCGGGAAAAATATGTAAAATAGAGGGTTTTATGTTGGCCTATGTTACGTGTCAAAATGAAAAAAATTAAGCTGATTGATTCTCAGCTTACAAATATGACCCAATCCATACAAACACGAAAACAGGATACCTCCTCTCAGACTGAGGAAGCTTCATATGCAAAGGTTTTGACTCTAGGGACAAAAGTTCAAAATCTAGCACCTACAACATCTACTAATGTGCTTCTAAAACTAATCCAGGCAAACTCTGTAAAAATAGACGAAGTGTTATATCGCTTAACACTACAACAATGTCTCGCACGACAGGCCTGTGAAATGACACTGGTGAGATTGCCCCACCGATTACAACTGAGGCAAATCACGATGTGGACATTAATAGTCCCACGCCTCTAGTTGACCTGATAATGGGTGATGACTCAGATCATGGAGAGCTAGGGGGTGATAAATTGAGCACTGACAGAATTGATTCTCGAGAAAATGATTCAATCAACCCGGAAAGTAAAACTAAACTCAGTGAAGAAAATCCAACAACGTTTATATCTCGAAAGATGAAACGTGCGCAATTAAAAGCCCTAAAAAAAGTAAACCAAAAAAATAAAAAAAATTCTTGCTCAGACTATTCAAGTCTTCAAAAGTGCAAAAAAAAAATAATAAAAAAAAAGAAAGCAATCAAGGACAACAGAATATTCCCAATGATGACCAAGTTGACATTCATGTGATGAATGAAAACGAGTCCGTCAACGAGTTAGTGATTGATCTATTACAACTGAACGATGAATCAAAAAGCATTGCTAAATCTGGCGCTTCCAAATGAACAGAAATTAAAAGGTATGGGAAGGAAGAGTATTGAAAAAGATACGTATGGCCACACGGTGATGGTATCTGACGAATCTAATGCTCAGAAGCAAGGGCGTCTCTCAGCTTTCTTCCCCGTTATTAAAATAAAGACGAGCAGAATAGATTCTAATCATGATGTAGTAACCAACACACAACACAAAGAAATCTCTCACTCGACTGTGAGTGAACTTGTTGCTAAGGAGTTGCAGAAAACAAGAGAGGATACTCGGATAATTACACAAAACAATGATGCGGATAATGAAACTAAGCAAAGTGATGAAAGAACTGAATTGGTCAATGCGATAACGAAAAATATTCTGGAAAGCATTTAAAACGCTCCCTCTCACCAAGAACAAAGTACCCATAAATTGAGTAACATATTAACGAGCAATATACAAGAAGAAATTGAGTTGGAAAACAAAGATCACCAGGCACACATAAAGTTAGAGGTAGCTAGGGAACAGTGCTCCTTTTCAAGGGACACACGCTACATATTGGGTTGGCAGAGTGATCCCCAGATGAATGGTCAGCAAAGATTAAACAGATCATTCATGTTTCATAACATATTCAAAAGGGAGTCCGCAATTAAGAACCCTAAACTCTAACAACATTGAATGGATCAGGCTTGCAAATCATAACAATTTGCGCATGATATGTGCTCCTCAGTCACAAATTATTACGAAGCTATTGTGGGAACAGAGGCAGGACTTTGAGTTGCGTGGTTTGGAACTATCTCTATTCCGATCTATTGAAGAAGCTGAGGTTTTTTTGGATGCGCCATCTGCATTGGATGTGAGCAAATCTGGTGATAAAAGTCATGCTGGTAGTCAAGAACAGGCAGCAGACCTTGTCACACAGATCACTACACTTGTAGGTGTAGCATCCAATATAACCTGGCTGGGGCCCCTAATGACATCTATCATCGACATGGCGACAAATAAAAAACAATCCTAATGAGGTTGAACTAAGATTCACCTCTTGGAATTGCTGTGGGATGAAAAACCTTGGCGATTGGCTTAAAGTCTCTGTGGGTATACAATCACCTATGGTTATATTCCTACAGGAAACAATGTGTTTAGATTAATTTTTTATTGATGGATTCAATACGATCAGTGTACCTGCTCGCAAAGGACAAGCTGGTCGTCCTTCGGGAGGTGTAGCAATCATGATTGGTAACTCTATTGATCATAATGCGAAAACCCTATATGCAACAGATAACCTACTAGTAATTGAATTTTTTGTGTGCGAACATCCTAAGTATATGTATCTTTTGGTCTGTGTTTACTACAATCCTGCTGATTGTCTCTTAGAAACACTTTTGGAACTAATAGATGGGATTTTTTTGGTTGCTATGGAACAAAACCCTAATTATTCGATATTGATTGGTGGGGATCTTAATTCTATTTGCATTGATTCAGGGTTACTTGACAGACAAATTTGCAGTTCTAAACATAAAACCAACCTAATTAATAGGGGTGATAAATTGCAGCAGTATTTTAAAGCGTGGAACATTGTCCCGGTGGATTTTGAAACCGGGGTATTAAATGGTACCTGGTGGAGCTGAAACTTATCTTGACTACTTTTTCGTCTCAGTCAACCTTATGGGGCGCGTGAGTAGGGTCACTATAACGGATACACCTTATAGTGACCATGCGCCTATAAATTTGAACATTAAGATTGCTTTTACAACTCTGGAAACTAGTTCTATTCTTAAAATGATTAACACCAAGAGAATTCAACACTCAGTCAGGTGGCATCCCTCCTTATGTAGAAGTTTGAACTTCCTGGTCCATAGGGACCTATGGAGAAGTCCCAAAGGAGAGGATGCAAAACAGAATGCCAGTCTTCGAGAGGCATGGAACAATTTGATCATAAAAAAACATCTTCAATCAATTATAAGCGATGCAGGGATGCATAATTTAAGTAAACCATACACGTTCAATGCTGAAATTGCTTCTCTGAAACGTGAAAAAAACCGGTGTTTGAGAAAATTGCGCAAATTGAATTTAACTATTGATTTGCACTCATTATGCAAAAAAAAAAATCTGTCTAAAATACACAAATAAGAACAAAAGTATTAAATTTAGAACTAAGCTAATGAAGAATCAGCAAACCATGAAAGCCATTATTCGAAATGACACCCGTAGGCTCTGGTCGATTATTAATGATACCAATGGACGAGAGCAGCATGATTTTAGTTCCTCGGTTTCTTCTGAAACTTGGAAATCATTCATGATTGAGAAATTCAAATTACCATTTAAATTTCATAAAATCACCTCAAACATTCATACTGAAAAGTGCACTGATAATTTTGTACTAACTATGGATGAGATCCTGGATGCTATTAATTTACTTAAACCTTCAAAAGCTGCAGGTCCTGATGGGCTGCCTGCATGTGTTTTAAAGGATGATCCGATTTTCTGGGCTACAATCCTTTATACCAAATTTTCTGGAATCAAATTGCATTCCCATTTCTTGGCGGAATGCGATAATTATTCCCATCTATAAAAAGGGTGATCCGACCGATCCTGCAAATTTTAGACCGATTGCCCTCATGGACGCTTCCGCAAAGGTTTTTGCCATTTGTTTACTAAATAGACTTCAATCCTATATTGACAATAACGATATTTACTCAAAGCTCCAATCTGGATTTAGAAAGAACATCGGAACATCCATTAACGCTATTATCCTTGCACATTTTATTTCTAAATCTAAATTACCTGAGTCCGGACCAATATACCTTGCATCGCTTGATTTAACTAGTGCATTTGACTGTGTAATTCGTGAAGTGCTTTGGGAAAAATTGTTGAAGGAACAAGTTACTTACCTGTAACTGTTGTTCTCCAGCATGGGTCTGGCATGGATTCACATGCTCATGAATATTCCCCGTCGTCAGGCTGGGAATCCTCGGTAAAGAAAAAACCAGTATCAGTTTCGTTTCTGATCTGTCTTTCGTAGTAATAACCAATCACTGGTCTCTGCGTCATACTGACCACAGCCAATGACTGCCCTCTACCTAAGCACCGCCTCTGGCAGCCATCTTCAGATTTGGAAGCACGTGAAGTGGCAGTATGACCAAGTGAAGAGCCGCAGAGGGGTAGGCGGGAGGGTTCGCATGTGAATCCATGCCAGACCCATGCTGGAGAACAACAGTTACAGGTAAGTAACTTGTTCCTTCTCCAGCATGGGGTCTGGCATGGATTCACATGCTCATGAATAAAGAATACATAGCAGTACACACATGCACAACCACGGGAGGTGGCAAAGGCTCAACATTAAGCATCACATCAACTCAACATTAAGCATCTTACCTCCTCACCAGGCTCACCTCAGGCGAACAGGTTGCGCAGCACTGCTTGGCCGACCCTGGACTCCTCCCTGGAATCCCGGTCGACGCAGTAGAATTTCGTGAAGGTGTGCGTCGACCTCCACGTAGCAGCCCTGCATATGTCCAGCAGGGGCACACCAGATAGGAACGCCGTGGTAGCTGCGATCGCTCTGGTGGAATGGGCTCTCGGACGGCCAGGCAGCGGTCGGTTTGCCAACCGGTGACAGTACATGATACAGCCGGAGAGCCATCTGGAGATGGAAGCCTTCGAGAGAGCCTTCCCCTGATTGACAGGTCCAAAGTTCACAAAGAGTTGTGACGTCTTCCGAAAACCTTTCGTGCGGTCCACGTAGAACTTCAGCGCTCTAGCTACATCCAGCGAGTGCAAAGTCCTCTCAGCCGGCGACGAAGGCGACGGGAAGAACACAGGTAACACCAAGGGTTCGTTGAGATGAAAGTCCGACGGTACCTTGGGCATGAAGGAGGGGTGCGTCCTGAGCACTACCCTCGTGTCGTGGAAAGTCAAGTACGGGGCCTTGCAGGAAAGGGCCTGGATCTCTCCCACTCGTCGTGCGGAGGTGATGGCCACGAGAAAAGCTGTTTTCCACGATAGAAACTTCAACGGGGCCGAGTGCAGAGGCTCGAACGGAGGTCCCATGAGTTTGGTCAGCACCACGTTGAGCTCCCACGCCGGGGCCGGAGCCTTCACCGGCGGGAACGATCTGAACAGTCCCTTCATGAACTCTTTCACCAGACGATGAGACCACAAGGACGTCCGGCCCGTGGTTCTGGTGTATCGGGAGATCGCAGCAAGATGAATCTTGATGGACGCGTGTGCCAGACCAGCTTTGGCCAGCGTCAGCAGGTACGGCAGCACTTGGGGAGCCGTAATCCGTAGAGGGTTAATCTTCTGTGCGTAGCACCAGACAGAGAACCTCTTCCATTTGTGTCCGTAGCATTTAAGAGTCGAGGACGCCCTGGCCTTTGCAAGAACCTCTCTGCAATCGGCCGGTATGTCGTATCCTCCAAACTCTAGCGCTGCAGGAGCCAGGCCTGCAAGTTCAGCGACTTCGGGTCGTGGTGGAGGATGGCGCCTCCTTCCCTGGAGAGTAGATCCGCGTCCGCCGGCAGCTTGATTGGCGGGGACGCCGACAAGTCCAGAAGGTCCGGGAACCATATCTGCCTCGGCCACGCAGGTGCGACGAGGATCATCCTGCACCGTGACCTCTTGAGCTGGTTGACGAGCCGGATTAGCAGAGGCAAGGGAGGGAACGCGTAGAGGAACAGGCCCTCCCAGGGGAACGAGAAAGCATCGCCCATGCTCCTCGTCTGGGGAAACCTGCTGGCGAACCTCCGGCACTTGGTGTTCGTCGCCGTCGCGAACAGGTCGATCTGGGGTGTGCCCCACCGTCGGAAGAGGCGATCCACCAGATCCTGCCGTAGTTCCCACTCGTGGCACGAGCGCAGCTCCCTGCTGAGTGAGTCGGCGATGGTGTTTTTTATCCCTGCCAGATGAAACGGCACCAGAAGAATCCCTTGGGCGACGGCCCAATGCCACAGGTCCTGCGCCTCCTTGGACAGCGCTGGGGACCTGGTTCCGCCCTGTTTCCTGATGTAAAACATGGTGGTGGTGTTGTCGGTGAAGATCCTCACCACCTTGCCCTTGAGGGACGGAAGGAAGGACCTGAGGGCCCAAAACACTGCACGGAGCTCCAGGACGTTGATATGCAGGGACTTCTCCGTCGGGAGCCAGAGTCCCCTTGCGTGCAGATTTTCGGTGTGCGCTCCCCACCCTTCTAGGGAGGCATCCGTGGTCACAGTCACCTGGTGGGCTGGGGTCTGGAAGTCCATGCCCGCCGTCAGATGCGCGCGGGTGCCCCACCACCATATCGCTCGTCGGAAACTCTCGTCGAGCTTGATCCTTTCCTCGAAGCTGCCCGTCGTCTGGATCCAGCGCGCATCCAGGAACTCTTGCAACGGGCGCATCCGGAGCCTGCACATGGGAATGAGGTAGATGCAGGAAGACATCATCCCGAGGAGGGACTTGATGGACCTCACCTTGGCCGCGTCGGCCACCAACATCCGTTGCACCTTGCCCAAGATGGTCCTGGTCCTCTCCTCCGACGGGGAGGCCAGAAGGGACACTGTGTCGAGCCTCGCTCCCAGAAACAGTGCGACTTGCGCGGGCACCAGGTGGGATTTGGCGTAGTTCACGGAGAATCCCAGGTCCGTGAGGAGTTGGACGGTCCTTGCCGTGTGGACCACGGCGAGCTCCCTCGTCTTGGCGCGGATGAGCCAGTCGTCCAGGTAGGGGTAGACGTGAATCCCCTCGCGGCGCAGCTGCGCCGCCACCGGTGCGAGGCACTTGGTGAAAACCCTGGGTGCCGACCGCAGTCCGAAGGGAAGGGCTTTGAACTGGTAATGACGCCCTTGGACCACGAATCTGAGGAATTTTCGGTGCCCCTTTAGGATGGGAATGTGGAAGTAGGCATCCTCCAAATCCAACGACGATAGGAAGTCTCCTTCCTCCAGCTGACCCAGGACGTGCTGGAGGGTGACCATCCGGAACTTCTGCGCCTTGATGAACTTGTTCAGGCGTCGCAGGTCCAGGATGGGGCGCCATCCTCCCGTCTTCTTCTTCACGAGGAAGTAACGCGAGTAGACTCCGGAGCCCCGAAGCCTCTTTGGGACGAGTTCGATGGCGCCCTTTCTGAGCATCGCCTTTACCTCCAGGAGAAGTTGAGGGACGTGAAGTTCTTTCCTGGCCACGGGGGGGGACGCGCGGGCACCTTCTTTGAAACTCGAGCGCGTGGCCCCGGGCCAGGGCGTCCAGCACCCAACGGTCGGTGGAGATGGACTCCCACACGCTGACGAAGCCCGCCAGCCGGCCTCCCACCGGGGTGCTTCGGTGGGGGCCCGACCCCACGGCCGGTTCAATCCTGCTTGGACGCGGCCTTGCCGCCTTGGCCTCCTTGGCGACGACGGCGGGGGCCGCCAGACTTGCCTCGTCCTCTGTAGGCCTCTTGCGACGACGAGCGGGCCGCTTGACGGTAGGAAGCGAAACCGCCGCCGGAACCTTTGGAGGCGCCCTTGCCTCCGCCGCTCCGAAAGGGCGTCCGCCGTTGCTGCAGTACTCCAAGGGCCCGGGCCGTCTCAGTATCCGCCTTGATGGCCTGAAGGGAATCGTCCACTGTCTTCCCAAACAGGTTGTTCCCGTCGAAGGGCATGTCCAGGACCCTGGTCTGGACGTCCTGCCGAAAGTCCGTAGCCTTGAGCCATCCGCGACGTCGAAGGCAAACGCCGTTGCCCATCTGGCGGAACCCAGTGTCGGCGATGTCCGTCGCCACGGTGATGGCGTGGTCCGAGGCCACCTCACCTTCCTGCAGGATCTCAAGGGCCTCCGCCCTCTTGTCGTCCGGCAGAAAATCCAGCAGGGGAGCTATCTTGTACCAGAGTTCCCTGTCATAGCGGGCCACGATAGCCAAGGCGTTGGCCGCTTTAATCGTCGTCGCCGCCGACGAGATGACTCTGCGTCCCATGGCATCCAATTTCTTTCCCTCGCCGTCCGGCGGGGAAGTCGACGTGGAGGCCGCACCCCCCCCCCGCTTTCTTCCTGGCTGCCGCGGAGACGACGGAGTCCGGGGTAGGCTGCGCCCGGAGGCATAGGGGGGCCGAGTCCGGGACCCGGTACTTTTTCTCGTACCGGTCTCTTTTAGCTGGCGTCGTGGAAGGGTTCTTGAGGAGGGAAAGGCCCTCATCCCAAATGTCGTCCAACAGAGGCACTGCGAGGACCGTCTTCCTCTTGGTCTCGCGCCGTTGGTAAAGGAAACCTTCCTTTTTCTTCTCCTCAGGGCAGAGTTGGAAAAGCTCGGATGCCCTGGCGATCATTGAGTGGAACGATCCAATCTCGTCGGGCGGAGAAGCCCTGGTGGGAGGCGACGACGGAAAATCCTCGTCGTATGCCTCGTCGTCCGTACCCGTCGCTGCCGTGTCAGTCCCCGTATCATCCCCTCGGGTGGACGGGGAGGAGGGCTGGACGGGGCGCGACGGTTGAAAAGGAGGCGGTGGATGGATCCTTCTTTTCTTGGTAGGGGGAACACCAGAAGGTCCCGGTTCTGGATCCCCCGACGGGAGAGGTTCCTCCGTCGGTAACGGTAGTCTCGTCCTTATCTCGGAGCATAAGGACTGTATAGCCAACAAAATGGCCGCTGAGTTGTCTTGCGGCGCTGGCAGAGGGGAATCCGACGGGCGAGCAGGGACCCCGTCGGTATCCTCGACGATGTCGTCGTCGTCACCTGCGTCGGGGCCCATTCCGACGGGCTGGTCTTGTTCCACGCCTAGGCCGTGGCTTAAGACCTCGATCAGTTCCTCTTCTGAGGTTGAGGCCGAATCTACGACGACGCCCTGCCCCCCCCTTCTTCCCCACGGAGGGTTTCACGGGGGTCCTATCGATGGGCACGAAAGAAGACTCCCTCCGAGGAGGCAGGGAGATTCTGGGCCCCGAGGCCGCCACCACTGGTGCAGCCTCCACAGGCTGGGCCAGGGCCGCCGCGACCGTTTCGATAGAGGGCTTGGTCGAATGGATCAAGGCCTTCACCACCTTAGGTGCGCTCACCGCCTTATCCTTGAGGGAGGGGGCACTGCCACGCTCCTCCTCTGCCTTAGAGCTCGACCGGGGTCTCTCCAGGAGCTTCGCCGGGTGCTCGGCCTTCCTCTTACCCGACCCAGAGCGTTGGCTCGTGGTTGATGGTGCCGGGGAGGGTGCGCCCTGCCTGGCGCCCGTAGAGCCCGACCGTTCGGCGCTCCCGGTGCCAGCGGACTCGCGGTGCTTGGCCTTATGTTGGGCCCCCGTCGCCGGGGCGCCCTCAAAGGTCTTAGAAGACCGCTCAGATTTCTTCTTCTTCTCGCCAGACGGGCTCTTACCCTCCAGCCAGCTGGCGAGACGTTGATGGCGGTCCTTCATGGTCCGTTCCGACATGTTGCCGCAAAACGCACAGTCCTTCTCCACGTGCGTCTTGTCCCCATGAAGGCAGTAAAGGCAGAAAGAGTGTTCGTCCTCCTTGAAGACGTTCTGCAGCTGGCATCCAGGGCAGGCCCTGAACAGCTTTCCGGGCGTCGAGCTTCCCTTCTCCTGGGCCATCTCCGAGACCGGGCCTGAGAAGCTTCTGGAGTCCTCCGAAGTGTAGCTCGACGAAATCTTCACCCTTGAGGGGCACAGATGAATCCGACACGGGTCCCCGTTGATCGGATGTAGGATCGGTGGAGCTTGAGGCTCTTTTGACCGAAAGAATCGAAGTTTTTGTGAAAAAGCGCGAAAAAATAGCACTAACGCTCGAGAGCAATAGCACGAGGATCCCAACACATGAACGTGCGGTAAAAATCTGAAGATGGCTGCCAGAGGCGGTGCTTAGGTAGAGGGCAGTCATTGGCTGTGGTCAGTATGACGCAGAGACCAGTGATTGGTTATTACTACGAAAGACAGATCAGAAACGAAACTGATACTGGTTTTTTCTTTACCGAGGATTCCCAGCCTGACGACGGGGAATATTCATGAGCATGTGAATCCATGCCAGACCCCATGCTGGAGAAGTTTAGTTCTTGTTGTATATATTGTACATAATCTGAAATGCTTCTTCTACCTGCCTGTACATGCCATATATGGCATATTCCCGCCACAATTGTATAACTGCTTGTATATTGAAACTTTGTAACTTGTCCTTAAGCGCCCATTTACCCCTGGGTCTGGAGCGCTATACTAAATAAAATAAATAAACAAAAACAAAGCTACTCCTCATTTGGAAAGGCGAGAGGAATGGCCAGTCGAAGAGGCCAACAGAAAATTCCTCGTGGTGGACAAGGTAAAGGAGCAAAGCCAGCTCCAACTACCTTGCCATGAGCAGCAACTGCTCCAAAAGCACTTTGAGAGCTTGCGTCACAAGTCAACGGTTGGGGGGCAGACTGTCCCAGCATCTCGAAGAAGGGCGAGCCATTACTTCAGATGCTCTAGCTCGAGACAATAGCCCAAGGTTACTGCCTCCCATTCATAACTCAGCCCCACACCAATCCACCTGGGAAACACTTGAGGATTCCAGACCAGCTCTTTGTGCAGGAAATATTAACCCTGTTAGAGAAAGGTGCTATAGAACCAGTACCTGTAGCGTTGTGAGGTTGGAAACCCTGGTTCCCATGGGGTTGGTCGGCAATGGCTATGCAAAACAGAAAAAGAACAAGGAAGCTCAAACCAAGGGGTTGGTCGAGTAATCCAGAGTCACTGAGAGCAGTGACTCCCACTCATAAAAACACGAGAGGTTAGTAGGTCAGCGTTAGGCATTGTGGATGTCAGACCATGCTCTACATCTCCCATAATGCCTCTCGGGCAACACAGAAAGATTCCCTTTAAACCAAACATGAATAAAAGAGGGTTGCATAACAGGAAGGAAAGGTTCCCTTTTCCCTATAGCCGTGGCAGGAAGAGCTATGGGATGGGCAAAGTACAGGATAGGGAAGTTGTACTGAGCCATGGTAAAAACAAAGAAGCAGAAAAACCCAACGACTCGAGAGGCGGAGCGGTGAAGGGAGGGGCTGACTGGGGAAAGGTAGAACAAATTGAGCACACCTGAAGGTGAAAAGGGTGGAGGGGAGGTACAGTTAAAAACAGCCACATGGAAGTCATTAGCTCTCCCAATTCTTTCATCTAGGAGCCAAGTGCGGGCACAGAGGAGTGGAGCCCAGACATCAGTGGATTTGAGTGGGCATACTAGGTCAATCTACCCCTGGGACCAAGGAAGCACCTACAGCCGCACATTCAAAGCAGGGAACTGGACAACCACAGCGAAAACAAAGACGGCAAGGAATGAGTGCTCTTGGAATTTCTGTGGCATTTTACGTCCGGAGCTCTGATTTCAAGAGCACAACGCTGGTCTGGGAGGAACATCCTTGGTTTGCTTTTCTTTATTTTCCTTCTTTGTTCAAACACGACTCACGAAGAAAAGCCAGCAGCAACAAGGGGAATGCTCAGTGATATTTTTAGTATTTATTTTATTTATAAAGCGCACCAGGCCCACGGGCATCCGGGCGCATCACTTAGGTTACAGGCATAATACAGAGTACATACAACAGAATGCATAAGGGAGGGAATACAAGCAGTGCAATAAAAGGATAATATACAAGTTCTATACAGATTAACAATCAGGAAGGGCAACTATCAGGTGGGCACTGGTGTAGCAAGTCCGAGTGACAGTGGGCGCTAAGAATCAAGGCTGGTCTTGGGCTGACAGCCAAGCGTTGGCTTTGCTTTCGAAGGCCAAGAAGGATGGTTCCACTCAGAGTGGAATGGGTAATGAGTTCCATAGTTTCGCAGCCAGGACTGGGAAGCTGCTCCCGCCTGATCTCTGGAGGTTGAAGCAGGGAACGGAAAGGCAGTTGGTTTGAGCACTTCTAAGTGGTCTTGAGGAAGTGTGTAAAGAAAATCTACTGGCCAAATAACTGGGTGCTAGGTTCGTGAGGCTTTTATGCTTTAGCGCTTAAGTGAAACTCTTTGGGAAACAGACAGCGGAGACTCCGTCTAGAGTCTGAGGGGTGGAGGTTCCTAGGGATGTTTAGTGCTGCTCTAATGGCATCATTTTGGATGATCTGTAGTTTGTTGCATTAGTTCGTGCCGAGGGTGTTGCAATAATCAATCTTAGACAGGACCAAGGTCCTGGCCAATGTGGTGCAGTTGGCTGGTGATCGGAACGGTCGACATGCAGTAATGAGCTTGCATGTATATGATGCAGCATAGGATACTACGTTAATTTGTCTAGAAAGTGATAGCATGGAATCAGTATAGATACCAAGTGTTTTTGTATCTTTGGCCACTTGTGAAGGATTTGAAGGCCGGGTCTAACTTCCCAAGTCTTTGGTGAGAGCCTAAGATGAGAATCTCCGTCTTTTCATCATTCAGGCACAGTTCATCCTGCACCATCCAAACCTGGATGACTTGGTAAATAGAGTTGATGGCTAAAGTGTCAGTTTTGTGGTCACCTGTGATAGGGATGAGTATCTGGGTGTCATCAGCATAGTTGGTACATGTGACACCAAGATAGTCCAATATGTCAAAGAGTAGTTTCGTAAACACATTATAAAGTGTCGGGGAAACACACGATCCTTGTGGAACCCCGCAGGTGACCAGCGCGGGATCAGCAGAAGGGGGAGAAGACTCATGGATCTATTTTCCAGAAAGGCGGTGACCCAGGCCGTGGCTTTGTCCAAGAATTGGGAGGCAGTTTTAAGGTGACGGCAGAGGATTTGGTGATTTACTAAATCGAAGGCTGCAGAGAGATCTAAAAAGGAATAATAGGGCTAGCTTGCCCTTATCTTTTGGTCTTCAATCTGTGTTTTAAGATCTAGGAGGGCAGTTTCCGTACCATACCGAGGGCGGAAACCAGATTGTCTCAGTCCCAGGATATTATTAGTTTCCAGGTAATCTTGGTTCTGCAAGTATGTTGCACGATCAAGAATTTTTAAGAGGAAAGGGACCGTGGTGATGGGCCTGTAGTTAGTGGGTATGTTCGCATCCAAGGTGGGTTTTCTTTTTTTTTTTTAAATGGAGGGGGAACGACCCAGGCATCCTTTAGGTTGTCAGGGACAGTCTCAGAGCTGAATGATGACTTTGAGCGTGGTAATGAAAGGTGCTAGACTGTGTGAAGCCTCCTTAATAATGGCAGCAGGACATAGGTCGCCCCGACAGTTAGAAGGTTAAAGGTTATTGATGATATGCTCAACTTCAGTGGTGGATAAAAGGTGAGAAGCTGAATGGTTTTAGGGTATCGAGATTAGTGTTAGTGCTGACCTGAAGGATTTTTTGCTGCAGACTAGTCTGCAGGCTGTTTTTTTTGTTGTTGATTTTAGTTTGGAGAGTGGTGATTTTGCCGAAGAGCGTCTTTTGAATATTAGTACACCAGGTACTGTCTTTGGTACAGGTGTCAGGGGGAGTGGCAGGAGACTCCAGTTCCTTTAAGATTCTAAATAGCTCCTTGGTGTTTGATTGAGCTAGTTCAATGCATTTGTTATACTCTTCTCTTTTGGCCTGGAGTATGACCCCTGTGATTTAGAGTAGCTAGAGTAACGCTAGCTTTGTTTGTTTCAGTTGGGTTGCTTTTCCAGCGTGATTCGAGGCTCCTTTTTTCTTTGTGAAGGGAGCTCAGCTGTGGCGTAAACCACGAGTTGAGGTGGGCCCATGGTTTTGGTTTTCTAAGTTTGGTGGGCGCAATGAGGTCAAGGGCTTTCAGCATGGTCTGATTGTACGTGTCTACTAGGAGAGTAGGGTCAGAACATGCGCGGGAGAGATCGTTGAGAGCAGGGAGGATAAGTGGGAGTAATTTGGGTTACCCTGGTTTCTTGTGGCGGTGGCAAGTGCAATATCAAGGGTGGTGTGGATGATTTTAGTAGGGATACTGAAGGTGATGAGGTGGTGGTCAGTCCAAGCACATGGTTGGTTAGATACAATGTTAGTGTCACAGTTTAAATTAGCTATCCAGTCGAAAATCCTGCCCTTGGAGTGTGTTGGCATATTGATCTGTTGTGTGAAGCCTAAATTGAGTAGCAGGTTGTTGAGGTCGTGTGCAGAGGCATCATTAGGGTCTTGGTAGCCTAGATTGAAGTCGCCAAGGACGATGATTTGGGACTTCGTTTTGGTGTTATCACCAAGGATGTGGGAGAGATCTTCAGCAAACGTGGATAAAGGACCAGGGGGTCTGTAGATAAGGTGGAGTGTAATAGTCTGATTAGAGGTGATGGCGAGCTTCACGGAGTAGTTCAGCTGAGCTGATTTGGAGGGCAGAGGAAAGGCGAAGACAAATGGTATTTTTGTGTATAAAAGGCAATACGGCCTGCTTTAGATTGGCCAGTGTTGCGGTCACTTCTTATAATAGTGTAACCTTCAGGGATCGCTAGAGATGGGAGAGGGCCTGAAGCTGCATGGAGCCAGGTTTCAGTAACAGCTAAGAAGTCAAGGTCGTGAGAGGTGATAAGGTCAGCTAGATCATGTGCTTTAAGTGATCAGGTGTTGATCAGAGCAGCCTTGAGAGATGCTGTGGGAGTATGGGGTTGGGTACTGGCATCAGGATTAGTGCCCACTGTGGGTGTGGGTAAGTGCTGGGGGGTGAGGGCCATTAGCTCTGGATATGATCGATTGGACTGCTGGTTAATATTAATGTGGTGGTAGGAGCCAGGAGGTAGTCTAGATCCTAGTCTGAGATTCCTCAAGGGCCCAGTGCAAGGTTGGTTAGGAGTTGGTTTGGATGCAAAATGTTCAAGCCAGAGGGAAGGGGAGATGAGGTAAGGGTTGCTGGGAAAGCAGCAGTGGCAGTAGCCAGAGAAGGGTTTTGCTGCCGTGTGAAGCACAAGGTGCCAATGAGGCAAGGAGCGTGTGGAGTAGGAAACATGATAGTTAAGAGTTGTGGCGCGCAGGAGAATGAAGAGTGCGCGTGTAGGTGGGTCAGTGTTGGGGCTGCAAGTGGGGTGTTACTACAGATTAGGAGAGGTCCTAGCAGAGCTAATAAAATTAGGGTGAGGCACAAAGCGCGGTGGGTACAGACAATGGGAGAGTGCTGGTCAACCATATGTGACATGGGTTTAGGGTTGCCAGAGTGCAGTGTACAGTTAGTTGGTGGACAGTACTGTGTAGAAGGGTAACTAGGCTGGCAGTCAAGCAAGTTAACAATGGCGCAGGATAGCACGGGAGAGAGAACAAAAGAGCATTATTGCGTGGGCAGTAATGTGCTTGGGTGGGAAGGAGGGGCTAAAGCACGGTTGGTGGCAGGTAGTTCGCCATGGGCCCCAAGTGCTTGGGCGGGGTGGGGTGGGTCAGTAGTCACAGACAGAGGCATCACGTTGGCAGAGTGAGGTAATAATGAAGGCAATATACGTCAATAGTTGCTCAGTGGTCACAAATACAATGGCATCACCTTAGCAGGGTGCATGGGTGAGGCAATAATGAAAGGCAATGTAAGAAGACAATAGCTGCTCACAAATACACAGAATGGTCACAAATACAGTGACATCACATTTGCAGAGTGCATGAATGCAGCAATAATGAAGGCAATATGAGACAGTGGTCACCGGTACAGTGGCACCACGTTAGCAAAAAAAAAGGGCATGAGTAAGGCCAAGATACAGGCGAATCGAATCAGATGTGCTGAACAAATGAAATAACAGGCATCTGAGTATGGACGTCATCTGCAATGCCATAACATAGGGGCAACGTGAGAAGGGCTCGAGTGTAACGGGGGTCGAAACAAATCGTGGACAGGTGTGCCTAATAGTGCAGGGAGCGGTCTCAGTGTGCAAGAGGGGAGTGGGCAAGCATACACAACAGGCAGATTTAAAAAACAGGAGCTTGTTTTAAACAGTTGTGGGGGTGCACGTATGCAGTTGCTATAGAGGTAAGCACGGATGCGTTATCTAGTGTAGGTCAGGGTGGAACAAGTATTCAATGTTTACAGTTTGTAGAGTCTTACTGTAGCAGGATTATGTTGGCGAGTCAACGGCGGTAGTGCATTTCATCAGGATCTGCGTGCACGGTTCATATGTTCATAGGGGTGATGGTGGGGGCGAGGTCGGGCATAGGATCTTGGCTAACGGCGAGGAAGGCTGCGCAAGCTGAAGATCAGAGTCAGCCTTCGTGTTCTGGCCTTAGTGCTTCTGGGCCGGCTGTGGATTGGCCCAAAAGAGGAGGGCAGCAGCCAATAAGGATCGTGATGGGATAGTGGTTAGGCAAGACCAGCACTAACACAAACAAAGTCTGCCATCTTAAAAGGTGCAAATGCCTCGTGGCAAGCAATGGAGAATGCACAGGCTGATGAAAGTACCCAGCCAAAAGACAGTTGCAGGATCAGAAGAAGGACTTCTCTGTGGCATCCGAGTGACTGCCAACAATAATATATCAAAATGGCGCAATATCGCCGCCGGATAGCTAAAACGGCAGGTTTTGAGCAGACGGTTGCATTAGCCAGCAGGCTTACCTTTGTGGCTGCAAATGCTCTGGTCATACAGATAATTAAGGGCACTGCTCAAGCAGCACTGTAGGGAGCTCCAGCTCCTCCGAGACGGTTGCGCAGGCTGAATATCATTGCAAGTGAGGCGCAGGACTGGAAAGCCAAGCCGGATGAAATAATGAACACGAAGTCTGTTTTGTTCCTTGCCCTCATTTATAACTTTCTTCCCCCCTGGACACTTGAACTCTGATTTAAAGAAGGAAACCCGAGGCGGGACTTGTTGCCGAATACAGTGCCAGCGAGAAGCCCATTTACTTTGCATAGTACGTTCTATGAGTTACAAAAAAACTGAAATTTCGTTCTGAAAGCCTGAATAAACCACTTCTTTATGTGAACCTGAAGTACTGACTCCTGCCTGCTATTTAACAGTGGCGTGATTCACGGTAACCCCTTACTACCACATCCATCATGGAAGTAGTAATAAAAACTTTGGCGGAAGGGCAGCAACAACAACTACAGCAGCTGATTCAATTGCAAGGCCACCAGGCACAAGCCAATCACCAGGCATTACAGCAAGCCATACAACTGCAGTGCGTGGCCCAGGACCAAAGAAGAGAGGTGCCAAGGATCCTGGGGGAGGCTGTAGCCGCAACCAGAACACAACCGGCAATACCGCCTACTATTCTGCAAAAATACCAAAACGGGGATGACCCAAGTTTTTTCTTTGTTAACTTGAGCGTATTGCAAGAGCAGCACAATGGCCACAGGAGAGATGGGTGTTCTTTCTGGCCCCTTTACTAACGGGAGTCATGGAAGGGGCCTACCAAGCCGCCAACCCCACAGGCGATACCCCATATGCAGACCTGAAGAAAACGATCCTCGAAAGGCTTGGAATGGATGAACAATCCTACAGGATTAAATACAGAGACCCGATTAAAGCCCAGAGAAAGCCCAAGACAGCTGTTCTACAGGATACACGATTTAGCCAAGAAATGGCTGCAGCCCAGCACCGCTACAGTAGGACAAATTAGAGAAAAACTCATGTTGGAACAGTTCGTGGAGGCATTACCCAGTCCAATCCAAAGATGGGTAAGACAGCATCACCACTTCACCACTTAACCCTGCCTGAGGCCATAGATGTGGCCACCGCCTACCATAAAAGCAGGAGCGCCTAGATCTTTTATGATACTTCCAGTGAAACCACATGGTGAGGCTACAACCCAGCACCAGGGGCCCTACCGGACACCCCCGGCAGAGCCTAGAACGAGACCAGAACTTCGGTCAGTAATAGGTGGTGGCATCCAGAAAAATTCAGGGCCGCAGTGCTTCGGATGTGGGGAATGGGGTCACATCGCGAGGTTCTGTTCCAAGAAATCAGAATCCATGGAAATCGGAACCCTTCAGTCACAAGAACACAGAAGGAAGTGATTACCCTATGTGATAGAAGTCAGTGTGGATGGCCACTCTGCACAAGCCATGCTAGACAGCGGAAGCAGACAGCAATCCAGCCACATGTGAGCAGTCCAGAAAAATTCCAGGTGAGAAACATAGCAGTGAAATGTGTGCACAGGGATGTTAAGGAGTATCCCACACGAGACATCCTGGGGAAAAAAGGGGACAGGATACCTATAAAAGCAGCGGTAATACCCTCCCTTCCAGCACCAGTCCTAATAGGCACCGACTTTCCCCAAGTTCGAAAAATGGTTACAGGAAGCTCCTTATGCCGAGACCGAAATAACAGAATATCCAAAAAGGGAACAGTTGTCCCGGGCTCAGAAGAGGGAAATCAGGGCAAAGTGGAGGGCAGAGGCCCATGACATAGACCCGATAGACTGGAGAGTGGAAGATCATACTCCCTCCTTCCGCACTGAAACAGAGCGATGACTCCCTCAAAAGAGCAAGAGAACAAGCACAGGAAGGGAGCCCCCAACAGAGGTTCCACGCCATATTTCAAAGAAAAACAGGGCCTCTATTACCGGGTTACTAAAGGCGCTGACCACACAGAACAGGAGCGGTTATTGGTACCCCAATCTTACAGCTCGAATTTGGTGCAGCTAGCACATAATCACAACACGGGGGGACATTTGGCGGAGAACATGACGCTTAAGAGACTACTCCAGAATTACTATTGGCCAGGAATATATGCAGAGGTGGCTAAATATTGCCAAGAACTTTTTTTCATCAGGAAGCCTGCCGGTGAGTTTGATCTTCTAGACCTCTGATTTCATCTCCCCCACAAGGCCAGAGGGCCACCACCCCTCCCCCCAGGCCCGTGTGCAGCCCCGCTCCCCAGTTCGCCTCCCTTCCGTGTTTCCTGCCCCTAAGCCCGCCTTCCAGCCCTCCACGCTTGGTACCCCATTTAGTTCATAGCCGAGTCTCCCAGGGCAGCCCTCCTGCCCGTGCAGCCCTGCGGCTTAGGGGCCAAGGGCGGCTCCAACAGAGGCGGCTCCAGGAAGTGTCGGCAGGTGTCCGCAGGGGAAGCCAGTGGCCAGCCGTCAACCAGCAACCACAAGGACCCATAAGGCAGGGTGGCCTGGGTTGGGTAGAGGTACAACTCTACCCCAGAAACCTGACCACTAGGCAAAACCAATGTCGATCAATGTAATCACCGCCCATTGCCCCAAACTGCATTGATAGCAAGGCCCCTGTGCCCAAATTGCATTGTGTGACCTCCAAACTGCACTGATAGCAGGGCCTCTGTGCCCAAATTGCATTGTGTGATCCCAAACTATATTGTTGGGCCTCTCTCCCACTATACAGGTGTCTCAAACTTAGCGGGGCCTCTGTGCCCAAATTGCACTGTGTGATTCCCCAAACTGCATCGTTAGGCCTCTCTCCCACTATACAGGTATCTCAAACTTAGCGGGGCTTCTGTGCCCAAATTGCAGTGTGCGATTCCCCAGGCTGCATTGATAGCAGGACATCTGTGCCCAAATAGCATTGTGTGATCTCCAAACTACATTGATAGACCTCTCCCCAACTATACAAGTGTCTCAAATTTGATAAGCCTCTCTCCCACTACACAGGTATCTCAAATCTAGCTCACTCGCACATTTAGCAAACTCTCAAGTAAGACAGAAACCACCAGTGAACTACAGTGGTGGGTCACTCTGACTAGGGCCTCTCGCATCACAAGGCGAAAGCCCAAGCTATGCCCGTCCAAGCCACCCTCCAACCAGCAGATACCCTTCCCTACCCACAGAGCCTGTTCACCACAGTGAACCGCACTTAGGGAGACAGATAGTAAAGAGAGCCACCGATAACACCCAACTTAATAACCCTCACCACCCCCCTTCCCCTCCTAGGACAGCGACTGGACGAGTCGACAACTCCAGCCGGAGTACCACCCACAGACGGAGCCCAAACTAGTAGCAGACACCCCCTCACCAGCCACTACACCACAAGACCACAAAACAACCAGATCAAAGCAGGACCAACTAGACATCACCAAACAAAGATTAAACAACTCTCAATCCTACAATGCCGCACAAACGACCAATTCCGAGAAAAAGATGAAAGAACACGCCAGACCAGCAACCTAGAACCACCATAGACTGGATGTCCAAAACAACAAACAGACGACCGACCCAATAACCCCCTACATCACAAAAGCAAGAGGAACTCCCAATCAACAACCACAACTCCTGGAAGACGAACCCGAGAAAACACAAACCCAAGACAAAACCTAGAAGAACTCTTCGAAGACACTGAAACCCCGAACCGCACAGCCCAACAAGTGGCTGACCAAGAAGGAAACCCCAACACCGACCGGAAGACGACCTCGACAAAACCCAAACCATACCTCCTAACTTAACTGCAATCTAATAAACGCAAGATCCATGTCAAAACACTCCGAGATCTTCGACCTACTCGACAACAACGGCATTGACATCCTGTTCATCACAGAAACATGGCTGGACGACAACTACAAAAATCACACTCCAAAATTGCCTTCCGACCAACTTCAAATGCCTACAAATAAACAGAAAAACACAAGGAGGCGGCATCGCTATAGCATTCAAAGAACACCTGAAAATAAAAACTGACGAACCACTCAACAGCCTCAACTGCGAAACCATGGTAATACACCTAACAGCGAGCCCAAAAACCAACATCACATTCATCCTGGTATACAGACCACCAACATATGATGCAACATTCGTCGATAACTTCATAGCCATCACCAAGTTAGCCATCAACCACCAACACCTAATCATCCTGGGGGACTTCAACATCTGGTTTGAAGACAGCCACGCCAACTCTCAAAACTCACTAATTGAACAACTCAGCACCATGAAACTACGACAACTAGTCAAAGGAGACACGCACTCAGCAGGACACACCCTAGACGCAATTGTCACCAAAGAAAAACTCATCACCAGAGCACCTCCGATAAAATACTATGGAGTGACCATCTCATCATTCCATTCGTGATCACTCTGCCTACCCAAGCCTACATCCAACATTCGAAACTCGCAACCACCACCAAAATAAACTGGAAACGCGTCAAAGAAAGCAACCTATTCGAACAACTGGAATTAACGAAACCCCCAACTACAGAACTGGAGCTAGCCGACCTAGACAGAAAAGCAGAGATACTGCACAAATGGATCACAGATACAATAGACAAGATCGCCCCAGAAAAAACCGTTCACCCCATCAAAGAAAAGAGCAAAGGCAAAATGGTTCACCCCACTATTAAACGACATGAAAAAGGAACACAGAAAGATGGAATTGGAATGGAGGAAAGAATACGACCCAGGAAAAA